>NC_060120.1:1089665764-1090865764 GCF_021461395.2 Schistocerca americana | reverse complement strand
AAACTGGACTCACAGGAGGGGTTCAAATCATAGAAAGTTAGAGTGTCAGTCCTCTTGTACTTAAGTCAGCATTATGCCTTTGGTATTAAATTCGGATGCAATTTCTTTGTTTCATCGTCAATAAGAACGTACATGGGATACAGTAAACCTGAAGTGAAGCATCGGAATTCGAAAACTGAACTCACAGGAGAGGTTCAAATCATAGGAAGTGAGAGTGTCAGTCCTCTTGTACTTAAGTCGGCATTGTGCCTTTTGTATTAAATTCAGATGCAATTTCTGTGTTTCATCGTCAATAAGAAGGTACCAAGGGATACAGTAAACCTGAAGTGAAGCGTCGGAATCTAAAACTGGACTCACAGGAGAGGTTCAAATCATAGAAAGTGATAGTGTCAGTCCTCTTGTACTTAAGTCGGCATTGTGCCTTTTGTATTAAATACGGATGCAATTTCTGTGTTCCATCGTCAATAAGAAGGTCCTAGGGACACAGTAAACCTGAAGTGAAGCATTGGAATCTAAAACTGGACTCACAGGAGAGGTTCAAATCATAGAAGGTTAGAGTGTCAGTCCACTTGTACTTTAGTTGGCATTGTGACTTTTGAATTTAATTCCGATGCAATTTCTGTGTTTCATCGTCAATAGGAAGGTCGAAGGTATACAGTAAACCTGAAGTGAAGCATCGCAATCTAAAACTGGACTCACAGGAGAGGTTCAAATCATAGAAAGTTAGAGTGTCAGTCCTCTTAAATTTAAGTCGACATTGTGCCTTTTGTGTTAAGTTCGGATGAAATTTCTGTGTTTCATCGTCAATAAGAAGGTCCAAGGGATACAGTAAACCTTAAGTGAAGCATCGGAATCTAAAACTGGACTCACAGGAGAGATTCAAATCATAGAGAGTGTAAGTGTCAGTCTTCTTGTACGTAAGTCGGCACTGTGCCTATTGTATTAAATTCGGAAACAATTTCCGTGTTTCATCGTCAATAAGAAGGTCCAAGGAATACAGGAAACCTGCAGTGAAGCATCGGAATCTAAAACTGGACTCACAGGAGAATTTCAAATCATAGAAAGTTAGTGTGTCAGTCCTCTTGTACTTAATTCAGCATTTGGCATTTTATATTAAATTCGGATGCAATGTCTGTGTTTCGTCGTCAATCAGAAGGTACATGGGATACAGTAAACCTGAAGTGAAGCATCGGAATCTAAAACTGGACTCACAGGAGAAGTTCAAATCATAGAAAGTGAATGTGTCAGTCCTCTTGTACTTTAGTCGGCACTGTGCCTTGTGTATTAAATTCGGATGCAATTTCTGTGTTTCATCGTCAATAAGAAGGTCCAAGGGATACAGTAAACCTGAAGTGAAGCATCGGAATCCAAAACTGGACTCACAGGAGAGGTTCAAATCATAGAAAGTTAGAGTGTCAGTCCTCTTGTACTTAAGTCGGCATTGTGGCTTTTGTATTAAATCGGATGCAATATCTGTGTTTCATCGTCAATAAGAAGGTCCAAGGGATACAGTTAACCTGAAGTGAAGCACCGGAATCTAAAACTGGACTCACATGAGAGGTTCAAACCATAGAAAGTTAGAGTGTCAGTCCTCTTGTACTTAAGTCGGCATTCTGGCTTTTGAATCTAATTGCGATGCAATTACTGCGCCTCGTCGTCAATAAGAAGGTCCACGGTACACAGTAAACCTGAAGTGAAGCATCGGAATCTAAAACTGGACTCACATTAGAGGTTCAAATCATAGAAAGTTAGAGTGTCAGTCCTCTTGTACTTAAGTCGGCATTGTGTATTTTGAATTTAATTCTGATGCAATTTTTGTGTTACATCGTCAATAAGAAGATCCAAGGTATACAGTAAACCTGAAGTGAAACATCGGAATCTAAAACTGGACTCACAGGAGAGGTTCAAATCATAAACAGTTAGAGTGTCAGTCCTCTTGTACTTAAGTCCGCATTGTGCTTTTTGTATTAAATTCGGATGCAATTTCTGTGTTTCATCGTTAATAAGAAGTTCCAAGGGATACAGTAAACCTGAAGTGAAGCATTGGAATCTAACACTGGACTCACAGGAGAGGTTCAAATCATAGATAGTTAGAGTATCAGTCCTCTTGTACTTAAGTCGGCGTCGTGCCTTTTGTATTAGATTCGGTTACAATTTTTGTGTTTCATCGTCAATAAGAAGGTCTAAGGTATACAGTAAACCTGAAGTGAAGCATTGGAATCTAAGACTGGACCCACAGGAGAGGTTCAAATCATAGAAAGTTAGAGTATCAGTCCTCTTGTACTTAAGTCGGCGTCGTGCCTTTTGTATTAAATTCGGATGCAATATCTGTGTTTCATCGTCAATAAGAAGTTCCAAGGGATACAGTAAACCTGAAGTGAAGCATTGGAATCTGACACTGGACTCACAGGAGAAGTTCAAATCATAGAAAGTGAGAGTGTCAGTCCTCTTGTACTTAAGTCGGCATTGTGCCTTTTGTATTAAATTCGGATGCAATTTAAGTGTTTCATCGTCAGTAAGAAGGTCCTAGGGATACAGTAAACCTGAAGTGAAGCATTGGAATCTAAAACTGGACTCACAGGAGAGGTTCAAATCATAGAAAGTTAGAGTGTCAGTCTACTTGTACTTTAGTTGGCATTGTGACTTTTGAATTTAATTCCGATGCAATTTCTGTGTTACATCGTCAATACGAAGATCCGAGGTATATAGTAAACCTGAAGTGAAAAATCGGAATCTAAAACTGGACTCACAGGAGAGGTTCAAATCATAGAAAGTTAGAGTGTCAGTCCTCTTGTACTTAAGTCGGCATTGTGCTTTTTGTATTAAATTTGGATGAAATTTCGGTGTTTCATCGTCAATATGAAGTTCCAAGGGATACAGTAAACCTGAAGTGAAGCATCGGAATCTAACACTGGACTCACAGGAGAGGTTCAAATCATAGAAAGTTAGAGTATCAGTCGTCTTGTACTTAAGTCGGCGTCGTGCCTTTTGTATTGAATTCGGATGCAATTTCGGTGTTTCATCGTCAATTAGAAGGTCCAAGGGAAACAGTAAACCTGAAGTGAGGCATCGGAATCTAAATCTGGTCTCACGGGAGATGTTCAAATCATTAAAAGTTTGAGTGGCAGTCCTCATGTACTTAAGTCAGCATTGTGCCTTTTGTAATCAATTTGGATGCAATTTCTGTGTTTCATCGTCAATAAGAAGGTCCAAGGGATACAGTAAACCTGAAGTGAAGCATCGGAATCTAAAACTGGACTCACAGGACAGGTTCAAATCATAGAAAGTGAGTGTGTTAGTCCTCTTGTACTTAAGTCGGCATTGTGCCTTTTGTTTTAAATTCGGATTCAATTTCTGTGTTTCATCGTCAATAAGAAGGTCCAAGGGATACAGCAAACCTGAAGTGAAGCATCGGAATCTAAAATTGGACTCACTGGAGCGGTTCAAATCATAGAAAGTTAGAGTGCCACTCGTCTTGTACTTAAGTCGGCATTGTGCCTTTTGTATTACATTCAGATGCAATTTCTGTGTTTCATCGTCAATAAGAAGGTACCCAAGGATACAGTAAACCTGAAGTGAGGCATCGGAATCTAACACTGGACTCACAGGAGAGGTTCAAATCATAGAGAGTTAGAGTGTCAGTCTTCTTGTACTTAAGTCGGCATTGTGCCTTTTGTATTAAATTCGGAAACAATTTCCGTGTTTCATCGTCAATAAGAAGGTCCAAAGGATACAGTAAACCTGAAGTGAAGCATCGGAATCTAAAACTGGACTCACAGGAGAGGTTCAAACCATAGAAAGTTAGAGTGTCAGTGCTCTAGTACTTAAGTCGGCATTGTGCCTTTTGAATTTAATTGCGATGCAATTACTGTGCCTCATCGTCAATAAGAAGGTCCAAGGTACACAGTAAACCTGAAGTGAAGCATCGGAATCTAAAACTGGACTCACATTAGAGGTTCAAATCATAGAAAGTTAGAGTGTCAGTCCTCTTGTACTTAATTCAGCATTTGGCCTTTTATATTAAATTCGTATGCAATTTCTGTGTTTCCTCGTCAATAAGAAGGTACAAGGGATACAGTAAACCTGAAGTGAAGCATCGGAATCTAAAACTGGACACACAGGAGAAGTTCAAATCATAGAAAGTGAAAGTGTCAGTCCTCTTGTACTTTAGTCGGCACTGTGCCTTGTGTATTAAATTCGGATGCAATTTCTGTGTTTCATCGTCAATAAGAAGGTCCAAAGGATACAGTAAACCTGAAGTGAAGCATCGGAATCTAAAACTGGACTCACAGGAGAGGTTCAAACCATAGAAAGTTAGAGTGTCAGTGCTCTAGTACTTAAGTCGGCATTGTGCTTTTTGAATTTAATTGCGATGCAATTACTGTGCCTCATCGTCAATAAGAAGGTCCAAGGTACACAGTAAACCTGAAGTGAAGCATCGGAATCTAAAACTGGACTCACAGGAGAGGTTCAAATCATAGAAAGTTAGAGTGTCAGTCCTCTTGTACTTAAGTCCGAATTGTGCCTTTTGTATTAAATTCGGATGCAATATCTGTGTTTCATCGTCAATAAGAAGGTCCAAGGTATACAGGAACCTGAAGTGAAGCATCGGAATCTAAAACTGGACTCACAGGAGAGGCTCAAATCATAGAAAGTAAGAGTGTAAGTCCTCTTGTACTTAAGTCGCCATTGTGCCTTTTGTATTTATTTCCGATGCAATTTCTGTGTTTCATCGTCAATAAGAAGTTCCATGGTATACAGAAAACCTGAAGTGAAGCATCGGAATCTAAAACTGGACTCACAGGAGAGGTTCAAATCATAGAAAGTTGGAGTGTCAGTCCTCTTGTACTTTAGTCGGCATTGTGCCTTTTGTATTAAATTTGGATGCAATTTCTGTGTTTCATTGTCAATAAGAAGGTCGAAGGGATAGAGTAAACCTGAAGTTAAGCATCGGAATCTAAAACTGGACTCACAAGAGAGGTTCAAATCATAGAAAGTGAGAGTGTCAGTCCGCTTGTACTTAAGTCGGCATTGTGCAATTTGTATTTAATTCCGATGCAATTTCTGTGTTTCATCGTCAATAAGAAGTTTCATGGTATACAGCAAACCTTTAGTGAACCATCGGAATCTAAAACTGGACTCACAGGTGAGGTTCAAATCATAGAAAGTTAGAGTGTCCGTATTCTTGTACTTAAGTCGGCATTGTGCCTTTTGTATTAAATTTGGATGCAATTTCTGTGTTTCATCGTCACTAAAAAGGTCCAAGGGATACAGTAAACCTGAAGTTAAGCATCGGAATCTAAATCTGGACTCACAGGAGAGGTTCAAATCATAGAAAGTGAAAGTGTCAGTCCTCTTGTACTTAAGTCGGAATTGTGCCTTTTGTATTATATTCGGATGCAACTTCTGTGTTTCATCGTCAATAAGAAGGTCCGAGGTATACAGGAAACCTGAAGTGAAGCATCGGAATCTAAAACTGGACTCACAGGAGAGGTTCAAATCATAGAAAGTGAGAGTGTCAGTCCGCTTGTACTGAAGTCGGCATTGTGCCTTTTGTGTTAATTTCCGATGCAATTTCTGTGTTTCATCGCCAATAAGAAGGTCCAAGGTATACAGTAAACCTGAAGTGAAGCATCGGAATCTAAAACTGGACTCACAGTATAGGTTCAAATCATAGAAAGTGAGGGTGTCAGTCCTCTTGTACTTAAGTCGACATTGTGGCTTTTGTATTAAATTCGGATGCAATTTCTGTGTTTCATCGTCAATTAGAAGGTCCATGGGATACAGTTACCCTGAAGTGAAGCATCGGAATCTAAAACTGGACTCATAGGAGAGGTTCAAATCATAGAAAGTGAGAGTGTCAGTCCTCTTGTACTTAAGTCAGCATTGTGTCAGTTGTATTAAATTCGGATGCAATTTCTGTGTTTCATCGTCAATAACAAGGTCCAAGGGATACAGTAAACCTGAAGTGAAGAAGCGGAATCTAAAACTGGACTCACTGGAGAGTTTCAAATCTTAGAAAAATTAGAGTGTCAGCCCTCTTGTACATAAGACGGCATTGTACCTTTTTGTATTAAATTCGGATGCAATTTCTGTTTTTCGTCGTTAATAAGAAGCTCCAAGAGATACAGTAAACCTGAAGTGAAACTTCGGAATCTAAATCTGGACTCACAGGAGAGGTTCAAATCATAGAAAGTTAGAGTGTCAGTCCTCTTGTACTTAAGTTGGAATTGTGCCTTTTGTATTATATTCGGATGCAACTTCTGTGTTTCATCGTCAATAAGAAGGTCCAAGGTTTACGGGAAACCTGAAGTGAAGCATCGGAATCTAAAACTGGACTCACAGGGGAGGTTCAAATCATAGAACGTGAGAGTGTCAGTCCGCTTGTACTTAAGTCGGCATTGTGCCATTTGTATTTAATTCCGATGCAATTTCTGTGTTTCATCGTCAATAAGAAGTTTCATGGTATACAGCAAACCTTAAGTGAACCATCGGAATCTAAAACTGGACTCACAGGTGAGGTTCAAATCATGGAAAGTTAGAGTGTCAGTCCTCTTGTACTTAAGTCGGCATTGTGCCTTTTGTATTAAATTTGGATGCAATTTCTGTGTTTCATCGTCACTAAAAAGGTCCAAGGGATACAGTAAACCTGAAGTTAAGCATCGGAATCTAAATCTGGACTCACAGGAGAGGTTCAAATCATAGAAAGTGAAAGTGTCAGTCCTCTTGTACTTAAGTCGGCATTGTGCCTCTTGTATTAAATTCGGATGTAATTTCTGTGTTTCATCGTCAATAAGAAGGTCCAAGGGATACAGTTAACCTGAAGTGAAGCATCGGATTCTAAAACTGGACTCACGGGAGAGGTTCAAATCGTAGAAAGTGAGAGTGTCAGTCCTCTTGTACTAAAGTCGGCATTGTGAATTTTATATTAAATTCGGATGCAATTTCGGTATTTCATCGTCAATATGAAGGTCCGAGGGATACAGTAAACTTGAAGCGAAGCATCGGATTCAAACACTGGACCCGTAGGAGAGGTTCAAATCATAGAAAGTTAGAGTGTCAGTCCTTTTGTACTGAAGTCGGCATTGTGCCTTTTGTATTAAATTCCGATGCAATTTCTGAGTTTCATCGCCAATAAGAAAGTCCAAGGTATACAGTAAACCTGAAGTGAAGCATCGGAATCTAAAACTGGACTCACAGGATAGGTTCAAATCATAGAAAGTGAGGGTGTCAGTCCTCTTGTACTTAAGTCGGCATTCTGCCTTTTGTATTAAATTCGGATGCAATTTCTGTGTTTCATCGTCAATAAGAAGGTCCATGGGATACAGTAACCCTGGAGTGAAGCATCGGAATCTAAAACTGGACTCACAGGAGAGGTTCAAATCATAGAAAGTTAGAGTGTCAGTCCCCTTGTACTTAAGTCGGAATTGTGCCTTTTGTATTAAATTCGGATGCAATATCTGTGTTTCATCGTCAATAAGAAGGTCCAAGGTATACAGGAAACCTGAAGTGAAGCATCGGAATCTAAAACTGGACTCACAGGAGAGGCTCAAATCATAGAAAGTGAGAGTGTAAGTCCTCTTGTACTTAAGTCGCCATTGTGCCTTTTGTATTTATTTCCGATGCAATTTCTGTGTTTCATCGTCAATAAGAAGTTCCATGGTATACAGCAAACCTGAAGTGAAGCATCGGAATCTAAAACTGGACTCACAGGAGAGGTTCAAATCATAGAAAGTTGGAGTGTCAGTCCTCTTGTACTTTAGTCGGCATTGTGCCTTTTGTATTATATTTGGATGCAATTTCTGTGTTTCATTGTCAATAAGAAGGTTGAAGGGATAGAGTAAACCTGAAGTTAAGCATCGTAATCTAAAACTGGACTCACAGGAGAGGTTCAAATCATAGAAAGTGAAAGTGTCAGTCCTCTTGTACTTAAGTCGGCATTGTGCCTTTTGTATTAAATTCGGATGCAATTTCAGTGTTTCATCGTCAATAAGAAGGTCCAAAAGATACAGTTAACCTGAAGTGAAGCATCGGATTCTAAAACTGGACTCACAGGAGGGGTTCAAATCATAGAAAGTGAGAGTGTCAGTCCTCTTGTACTAAAGTCGGCATTGTGCCTTTCGTATTAAATTCGGAAGCAATTTCTGTATTTCATCGTCAATAAGAAGGTCCAAGGGATACAGTAGACCTGAAGTGAAGCAGCGGAATCGAAAACTGGTCTCACAGGAGAGGTTCAAATCATAGAAAGTTAGAGTGTCAGTCCTCTTGTACTTAACTCGGCACTGTGCCTTTTGAATTTAATTCCGATGCAATTTCTGTGCCTCATCGTCAATAAGTAGGTCCAAGGTACACAGTAAATCTGAATTGAAGCATCGGAATCTAAAACTGGACTCACAGGAGAGGTTCAAATCATAGAAAGTGAGAGTGTCAGTCCTCTTGTACCTAAGTCGGCATTGTGCCTTTTGAATTTTATTCCGATGCAATTTCTGTGTTTCATCGTCAATACGAAGGTCCAAGGTATACAGTAAACCTGAGGTGAAGCATCGGAATCTAAAACTAAACTCACAGCAGAGGTTCAAAGCATAGAAAGTTAGAGTATCAGTCCTCTTGTACTTAAGTCGGCATTGTGCCTTATGTATTAAATTCGGATGCAATTTCTGTTTTTCATCGTGAATATGAAGGTCCAAGGGATACAGTAAACCTGAAGTGAGGCATCGGAATCTAAAACTGGACTCACAGGAGAGGTTCAAGTCATAGAAAATTAGAGTGTCAGTCCTCTGGTCATTATGTCGGCATTGTGCCTTTTGTATTAAATTCGGATGCAATTTCTGTTTTTGGTCGTCAATAAGAAGGTCCAAGGGATACAGTAAACCTGAAGTGAAGCATCGGAATCTAAAACTGGACTCACAGGGAGGTTCAAATCATATAAAGTTAGGGTGTCAGTCCTCTTGTACCTAAGTCGGCATTGTGCCTTTTGAATTTAATTCCGATGCAATTTCTGTGTTTCATCGTCAATACGAAGAACCAAGGTATACAGTAAACCTGAACTGAGGCATTGGAATCTAAAACTGGACTCACAGCAGAGGTTCAAATCATAGAAAGTTAGAGTGTCAGTCCTCTTGTACTTAAGTCGGCATTGTGCCTTTTGTATTAAATCCAGACGCAATTTCTGTGTTTCATCGTCAATAACAAGGTCCAAGGGATACAGTAAACCTGAATTGAAGCAGCGGAAACTAAAACTGGACTCACAGGAGAGTTTCAAATCATAGAAAGTGAGAGTGTCAGTCCTTTTGTACTTAAGTAGGCATTGTGCCTCTTGTATTACATTCGGATGCGATTTCTGTGTTTCATCGACAATAAGAAGGTCCAAGGGATACAGTAAACCTGAAGTGAAGCATTCGAATCTAAAACTGGACTCACATTAGAGGTTCCAATCATGGAAAGTGAGAGTGTTAGTCCTGTTGTACTTAAGTCGGCATTGTGCCTTTTGTATTAATTTCGGATGCAATTTCTGTGTTTCATCGTCAATAAGAAGGACCAAGGTATAAAGGAGACCTGAAGTGAAGCATCGGAATCTAAAACTGGACTCACAGGAGAGGTTCAAATCATGGAATGCTAGAATGTCATTTTTCTCGTACGTAAGTCGGCATTGTGCCTTTTGTATTGAATTCGGATGCAATTTCTGTGTTTCATCGTCGATAAGAAGGTCCATGGGATACAGTAAACCTGAAGCGAAGCATCGGATTCAAACACTGGACCCGTAGGAGAGGTTCAAATCATAGAAAGTTAGAGTGTCAGTCCTCTTGTACTGAAGTCGGCATTGTGCCTTTTGTGTTAAATTCCGATGCAATTTCTGTGTTTCATCGCCAATAAGAAAGTCCAAGGTATACAGTAAACCTGAAGTGAAGCATCGGAATCTAAAACTGGACTCACAGGATAGGTTCAAATCGTAGAAAATGAGGGTGTCAGTCCTCTTGTACTTAAGTCGGCATTGTGCCTTTTGTATTAAATTCGGATGCAATTTCTGTGTTTCATCGTCAATAAGAAGGTCCATGGGATACAGTAAGCCTGAAGTGAAGCATCGGAATCTAAAACTGGACTCACAGGAGGGGTTCAAATCATAGAAAGTTAGAGTGTCAGTCCTCTTGTACTTAACTCGGCATTGTGCCTTTTCAATTTAATTCCGATGCAATTTCTGTGCCTCATCGTCAATAGGTAGGTCCAAGGTACACAGTAAATCTAAATTGAAGCATCGGAATCTAAAACTGGACTCACAGGAGAGGTTCAAGTCATAGAAAGTGAGAGTGTCAGTCCTCTTGTACCTAAGTCGGCATTGTGCCTTTTGAATTTTATTCCGTAGCAATTTCTGTGTTTCATCGTCAATACGAAGGTCCAAGGTATACAGTAAACCTGAGGTGAAGCATCGGAATCTAAAACTGGACTCACAGCAGAGGTTCAAATCATAGAAAGTTAGAGTGTCAGTCCTCTTGTACTTAAGTCGGCATTGTGCCTTATGTATTAAATTCGGATGCTATTTCTGTTTTTCATCGTGAATATGAAGGTCCAAGGGATACAGTAAACCTGAAGTGAGGCATCGGAATCTAAAACTGGACACACAGGAGAGGTTCAAGTCATAGAAAATTAGAGTGTAAGTCCTCTGGTCATTATGTCGGCATTGTGCCTTTTGTATTAAATTCGGATGCAATTTCTGTTTTTGGTCGTCAATAAGAAGGTCCAAGGGATACAGTAAACCTGAAGTGAAGCTCCGGAATCTAAAACTGGATTTACAGGAGAGGTTCAAATCATAGATAGTTTGAGTGTCAGTCCTCTTGTACTTAAGTCGGAATTGTGCCTTTTGTATAAAATTCGGATGCAATTTCTATGTTTCATCGTCAATAAGAAGGTCCAAGGGATACAGTAAACCTCAAGTGATGCATCGGATTCAAACACTGGACCCATAGGAGAGGTTCAAATCATAGAAATTTAAAGTGTCAGTCCTCTTGTACTGAAGTCGGCATTGTGCCTTTTGTATTAAATTCCGATGCAATTTCTGTGTTTCATCGCCAAAAAGAAGGTCCAAGGTATACAGTAAACCTGAAGTGAAGCATCGGAATCTAAAACTGGACTCACAGGATAGGTTCAAATCATAGAAAGTGAGGGTGTCAGTCCTCTTTTACTTAAGTCGGCATTGTGCCTTTTGTATTAAATTCGGATGCAATTTCTGTTTTTCGTCGTCAATAAGAAGGTCCATGGGATACAGTAACCCTGAAGTGAAGCATCGGAATCTAAAACTGGAATCTCAGGAGGGGTTCAAATCATAGATAGTTAGAGTGTCAGTCCTCTTGCACTTAAGTCGGAAATGTGCCTTTTGTATTAAATTCGGATGCAATTTCTGTGTTTCATCGTCAATAAGAAGGTCCAAGGTATACAGTAATCCTGAAGTGAAGCATCGGAATCTAAAACTGGACTCACAGGGGAGGTTCAAATCATAGAAAGTTATAGTGTCAGTCCTCTTGTACCTAAGTCGGCATTGTGCCTTTTGAATTTAATTCCGATGCAATTTCTGTGTTTCATCGTCAATACGAAGGTCCAAGGTATACAGTAAACCTGAAGTGAAGCATCGGAATCTAAAACTGGACTCACAGCAGAGGTTCAAATTATAGAAAGTTAGAGTGTCAGTCCTCTTGTACTTAAGTCGGCATTGTGCCTTTTGTATTAATTTCGGATGCAATTTCTGTTTTTCATCGTCAGTATGAAGGTCCAAGGGATATAGTAAACCTAAAGTGAGGCATCGGAATCTAGAACTGGACTCACAGGAGAGGTTCAAATCATAGAAAATTAGTGTGTCAGTCCTCTGGTAATTAAGTCGGCATTGTGCCTTTTGTATTAAATTCGGATTCAATTTCTGTTTTTCGTCGTCAATAAGAAGGTCCAAGGGTATCAGTAAACCTGAAGTGAAGCCTCGGAATCTAAAACTGGAGTCACAGGAGAGGTTCAGGTCATAGAAAGTTAGAGTGTCCGTCCTCTTGTACTGAAGTCGGAATTGAGCCTTTTGTATAAAATTCGGATGCACTTTCTGTGTTTCATCGTCAATAGGAACGTCCAAGGGATACAGTAAACCTGAAGTGAAGCATCGGAATCTAAAACTGGACTCACAGGAGAGGTTCAAATTAAAGAAAGTGAGAAAGTCAGTTCTCTTGGACTTAATTCGGCATTGTGCCTTTTGTATTAAATTCGGATGCAATTTCTGTGTTTCATCGTCAATAAGAAGGTTCAAGAGATACAGTAAACCTGAAGTGAAGCATCGGAATCTAAAACTGGACTCACAGGAGAGATTCAAATCATAGAAAGTGAGAGTGTCAGTCATCTTGTAATCAATTAGGCATTGTGACTTTTGTATTAAATTCGGATGCAATTTCTGTGTTTCATCGTCAATAAAAATGTCCAAGGGATTCAGTAACCCTGAAGTGAAGCGTCGGAATCTAAAACTGGACTCACAGAAGAGGTTCAAATCATAGATTGTGGGAGTGTCAGTCCTCTTGTACTTATGTCGGCATTGTGCGTTTAGTACTAAATTTGGACGCAATTTCAGTGTTTCATCGTCAATAACAAGGTCCAAGGGATACAGTAAACCTGAAGTGAGGCATCGGAATCTAAAACTGGACTCACAGGAGAGGTTCAAATCATAGAAAGTGAGAGTGTCAGTCCTCTTGTACTTAAGTCGGCATTGTGCCTTTTGTATTTATTTCCGATGCAATTTCTGCGTTTCATCGTCAATAAGAAGTTCCATGGTATACAGCAAACCCAATGTGAAGCATCGGAATCTAAAACGGGACTCACCAGAGAGGTTCAAATCATAGAAAGTTAGAGTGTCAGTCCTCTTGTACTCTAGTCGGCATTGTGCCTTTTGTATTAAATGTGGATGCAATTTCTGTGTTTCATTGTCAATAAGAATGTCCAAGGGATACAGTAAACCTGAAGTTAAGCATCGGAATCAAAAACTGGACTCACAGGAGAGGTTCAAATCACAGAAAGTGAGAGTGTCAGTCCTCTTGTACTCAAGTCGGCATTGTGCCTTTTGTATTATATTCGGATGCAATTTATGTGTTTCATCGTCAATAAGAATGTCCAAGGGATACAGTTAACCTGAAGTGCAGCATCCGATTCTAAAACTGGACTCACAGGAGAGGTTCAAATCATAGAAAGTGAGAGTGTCAGTCCTCTTGTACTATAGTCGGCATTGTGCCTTTTGTATTAAATTCAGATGCAATTTCTGTATTTCATCTTCAATAAGAAGGTCCAAGACATACAGTAAACCTGAAGTGAAGCAGCGGAATCGAAAACTGGTCTCACAGTAGAGGTTCAAATCATAGATAGTTAGAGTGTCAGTCCTCTTGTACTTAACATGGCATTGTGCCTTTTGAGGTTAATTCCGATGCAATTTCTGTGCCTCATCGTCAATAAGTAGGTCCAAGGTACATAGTAAATCTGAAGTGAAGCATCGCAATCTAAAACTGGACTCACAGGAGAGGTTCAAATCATAGAAAGTGATAGTGTCAGTCCTCTTGTACCTAAGTCGGCATTGTGCCTTTTGAATTAAATTCCGAAGCAAATTTCTGTGTTTCGTCGTCACTAAGAAGGGCCAAGGTATACAGTAAACCTGAAGTGAAGCATCGGAATCTAAAACTGGACTCACAGGGAGGTTCAAATCATAGAAAGTTAGAGTGTCAGTCCTCTTGTACCTAAGTCGGCATTGTGCCTTTTGAATTTAATTCCGATGCAATTTCTGTGTTTCATCGTCAATACGATGGTCCAAGGTATACAGTAAACCTGAAGTGAAGCATCGTAATCTGAAACTGGACTCACAGCAGAGGTCCAAATTATAGAAAGTTAGTGTGTCAGTCCTCTTGTACATAAGTCGGCATTGTGCCTTTTGTATTGAATTCGGATGCAAAATCTGTTTTTCGTCATCGATAAGAAGGTCCAAGGGTTAAATTTAACCTGAAGTGAAGCTTCGGAATCTAAAACTGGACTCACAGGAGAGGTTCAAATCATAGAAAGTGAGAGTGTCAGTCCTCTTGTACTTAAGTCGGCATTGTGCCTTTTGTATTTATTTCCGATGCAATTTCTGTGTTTCATCGTCAATAAGAAGTTCCATGGTATACAGCAAACCTGAAGTGAAGCATCGGAATCTAAAACTGGACTCACAGGAGAGGTTCAAATCACAGAAAGTTAGAGTGTCAGTCCTCTGGTACTTTAGTCGGCATTGTGCCCTTTGTATTAAATTTGGATGCAATTTCTGTATTTCATTGTCAATAAGAAGGTCGAAGGGATACAGTAAACCTGAAGTGAAGCATCGGAATCTAAAACTGGACTCACAGGAGAGCTTCAAATCATAGAAAGTGAAAGTGTCAGTCCTCTTGTACTTAAGTCGGCATTGTGCCTTTTGTATTAAATTCGGATGCAATTTCTGTGTTTCATCGTCAATAAGGAGGTCCAAGGGATACAGTTAACCTGAAGTGAAGCATCATATTCTAAAACTGGACTCAAAGGAGAGGTTCAAATCATAGAAAGTGAGAGTGTCAGTCCTCTTTTACTAAAGTCGGCATTGTGCCTTTTGTAATAAATTCGGATGCAATTTCTGTATTTCATCGTCAATAAGAACGTCCAAGGGATACAGTAAACCTGAAGTGAAGCAGCGGAATCGAAAACTGGTCTCACAGGAGAGGTTCAAATCATAGAAAGTTAGAGTGTCAGTCCTCTTGTACTTACCTCGGCATTGTGCCTTTTGAATTTAATTCCGATGCAATTTCTGTGCCTCATCGTCAATGAGTTGGTCCAAGGTACACAGTAAATCTTAAGTGAAGCATCGGAATCTAAAACTGGACTCACAGGAGAGGTTCAAATCATACAAAATGAGAGTGTCAGTCCTCTTGTACCTAAGTCGGCAATGTGAATTTTGAATTTAATTCCGAAGCAAATTTCTGTGTTTCATCGTCACTAAGAAGGTCCAAGGTATACAGTAAACCTGAAGTGAAGCATCGGAATCTAAAACTGGACTCACAGGGGAGGTTCAAATCATAGAAAGTTAGAGTGTCAGTCCCCTTGTACCTAAGTCGGCATTGTGCCTTTTGAATTTAATTCCGATGCAATTTCTGTGTTTCATCGTCAATACGAAGGTCCAAGGTATACAGTAAACCTGAAGTGAAGCATCGGAATCTAAAACTGGACTCACAGCAGAGGTTCAAATCATAGAAAGTTAGAGTGTCAGTCCCCTTGTACTTAATTCGGCATTGTGCCTTTTGTATTAAATTCGGATGCAATTTCTGTGTTTCATTGTCAATAAGAAGGTCCAAGGAATACAGTAAACCTGAAGTTAAACATCGGAATCTAAAACTGGACTCACAGGAAAGGTTCAAATCAAATAAAAGTGAAAGTGTCAGTCCTCTTGTACTTAAGTCGGCATTGTGCCTTTTGTATTAAATTCGGATGCAATTTCCGTTTTTCGTCGTCAACAAGAAGGTCCAAGGGATACAGTAAACCTGAAGTGAAGCTCCGGAATCTAGAACTGGAGTCACAGGAGGGGTTCAGATCATAGAAAGTTAGAGTGTCCGTGCTCTTGTACTTAAGTCGGAATTGTGCCTTTTGTATAAAATTCGGATGCAATTTCTGTGTTTCATCGTCAATAAGAAGGTCCAAGGGATACAGTAAACCTGAAGTGAAGCATCGGAATCTAAAACTGGACTCACAGGAGAGGTTCAAATCATAGAAAGTGAGAGTGTCATTCCTCTTGTACTTAGGTCGGCATTGTGCCTTTTGTATTTATTTCCGATGCAATTTCTGTGTTTCATCGTCAATAAAAAGTTCCAAGGCATACAGTGACCCTGAAGTGAAGCATCGGAATCTAAAACTGTACTCACAGAAGAGGTTCAAATCATAGAAAGTGAGAGTGTCAGTCATCTTGTACTTAAGTCGGCATTGTGCCTTTTGTATTAAATTCGAATGCAATTTCTGTGTTTCATCGTCAATAAGGAGGTCCAAGGGATACAGTAAACCTGAAGTGAAGCATCGGAAACTAAAACTGGACTCACATAAGAGGTTTATATCATAGAAAGTTAGAGTGTCAGTCTTCTTGTACTTAAGTCGGCATTGTGCCTTTTGTATTAAATTCGGATGCAATTTCTGTTTTTCGTCGTCAACAAGAAGGTCCGAGGGATACAGTAAACCTGAAGTGAAGCTCCGGAATCTAGAACTGGAGTCACAGGAGGGGTTCAGATCATAGAAAGTTAGAGTGTCCGTCCTCTTGTACTTAAGTCGGAATTGTGCCTTTTGTATAAAATTCGGATGAAATTTCTGTGTTTCATCGTCAATAAGAAGGTCCAAGGGATACACTAAACCTGAAGTGAAGCATCGGAATCTAAAACTGGACTCACAGGAGAGGTTCAAATCATAGAAAGTGATAGTGTCAGTCCTCTTGTACCTAAGTCGGCATTGTGCCTTTTGAATTAAATTCCGAAGCAAATTTCTGTGTTTCGTCGTCACTAAGAAGGGCCAAGGTATACAGTAAACCTGAAGTGAAGCATCGGAATCTAAAACTGGACTCACAGGGAGGTTCAAATCATAGAAAGTTAGAGTGTCAGTCCTCTTGTACCTAAGTCGGCATTGTGCCTTTTGAATTTAATTCCGATGCAATTTCTGTGTTTCATCATCAATACGATGGTCCAAGGTATACAGTAAACCTGAAGTGAAGCATCGTAATCTGAAACTGGACTCACAGCAGAGGTCCAAATTATAGAAAGTTAGAGTGTCAGTCCTCTTGTACATAAGTCGGCATTGTGCCTTTTGTATTAAATTCGGATGCAAAATCTGTTTTTCGTCATCGATAAGAAGGTCCAAGGGTTAAATTTAACCTGAAGTGAAGCTTCGGAATCTAAAACTGGACTCACAGGAGAGGTTCAAATCATAGAAAGTGAGAGTGTCAGTCCTCTTGTACTTAAGTCGGCATTGTGCCTTTTGCATTTATTTCCGACGCAATTTCTGTGTTTCATCGTCAATAAGAAGTTCCATGGTAAACAGCAAACCTGAAGTGAAGCATCGGAATCTAAAACTGGACTCACAGGAGAGCTTCAAATCATAGAAAGTGAAAGTGTCAGTCCTCTTGTACTTAAGTCGGCATTGTGCCTTTTGTATTAAATTCGGATGCAATTTCTGTGTTTCATCGTCAATAAGGAGGTCCAAGGGATACAGTTAACCTGAAGTGAAGCATCATATTCTAAAACTGGACTCAAAGGAGAGGTTCAAATCATAGAAAGTGAGAGTGTCAGTCCTCTTTTACTAAAGTCGGCATTGTGCCTTTTGTAATAAATTCGGATGCAATTTCTGTATTTCATCGTCAATAAGAACGTCCAAGGGATACAGTAAACCTGAAGTGAAGCAGCGGAATCGAAAACTGGTCTCACAGGAGAGGTTCAAATCATAGAAAGTTAGAGTGTCAGTCCTCTTGTACTTACCTCGGCATTGTGCCTTTTGAATTTAATTCCGATGCAATTTCTGTGCCTCATCGTCAATGAGTTGGTCCAAGGTACACAGTAAATCTTAAGTGAAGCATCGGAATCTAAAACTGGACTCACAGGAGAGGTTCAAATCATACAAAATGAGAGTGTCAGTCCTCTTGTACCTAAGTCGGCAATGTGAATTTTGAATTTAATTCCGAAGCAAATTTCTGTGTTTCATCGTCACTAAGAAGGTCCAAGGTATACAGTAAACCTGAAGTGAAGCATCGGAATCTAAAACTGGACTCACAGGGGAGGTTCAAATCATAGAAAATTAGAGTGTCAGTCCCCTTGTACCTAAGTCGGCATTGTGCCTTTTGAATTTAATTCCGATGCAATTTCTGTGTTTCATCGTCAATACGAAGGTCCAAGGTATACAGTAAACCTGAAGTGAAGCATCGGAATCTAAAACTGGACTCACAGCAGAGGTTCAAATCATAGAAAGTTAGAGTGTCAGTCCCCTTGTACTTAATTCGGCATTGTGCCTTTTGTATTAAATTCGGATGCAATTTCTGTGTTTCATTGTCAATAAGAAGGTCCAAGGAATACAGTAAACCTGAAGTTAAACATCGGAATCTAAAACTGGACTCACAGGAAAGGTTCAAATCAAATAAAAGTGAAAGTGTCAGTCCTCTTGTACTTAAGTCGGCATTGTGCCTTTTGTATTAAATTCGAATGCAATTTCTGTGTTTCATCGTCAATAAGGAGGTCCAAGGGATACAGTAAACCTGAAGTGAAGCATCGGAAACTAAAACTGGACTCACATAAGAGGTTTAATATCATAGAAAGTTAGAGTGTCAGTCTTCTTGTACTTAAGTCGGCATTGTGCCTTTTGTATTAAATTCGGATGCAATTTCCGTTTTTCGTCGTCAACAAGAAGGTCCAAGGGATACAGTAAACCTGAAGTGAAGCTCCGGAATCTAGAACTGGAGTCACAGGAGGGGTTCAGATCATAGAAAGTTAGAGTGTCCGTGCTCTTGTACTTAAGTCGGAATTGTGCCTTTTGTATAAAATTCGGATGCAATTTCTGTGTTTCATCGTCAATAAGAAGGTCCAAGGGATACAGTAAACCTGAAGTGAAGCATCGGAATCTAAAACTGGACTCACAGGAGAGGTTCAAATCATAGAAAGTGAGAGTGTCATTCCTCTTGTACTTAGGTCGGCATTGTGCCTTTTGTATTTATTTCCGATGCAATTTCTGTGTTTCATCGTCAATAAAAAGTTCCAAGGCATACAGTGACCCTGAAGTGAAGCATCGGAATCTAAAACTGTACTCACAGAAGAGGTTCAAATCATAGAAAGTGAGAGTGTCAGTCATCTTGTACTTAAGTCGGCATTGTGCCTTTTGTATTAAATTCGAATGCAATTTCTGTGTTTCATCGTCAATAAGGAGGTCCAAGGGATACAGTAAACCTGAAGTGAAGCATCGGAAACTAAAACTGGACTCACATAAGAGGTTTAATATCATAGAAAGTTAGAGTGTCAGTCTTCTTGTAGTTAAGTCGGCATTGTGCCTTTTGTATTAAATTCGGATGCAATTTCTGTTTTTCGTCGTCAACAAGAAGGTCCGAGGGATACAGTAAACCTGAAGTGAAGCTCCGGAATCTAGAACTGGAGTCACAGGAGGGGTTCAGATCATAGAAAGTTAGAGTGTCCGTCCTCTTGTACTTAAGTCGGAATTGTGCCTTTTGTATAAAATTCGGATGAAATTTCTGTGTTTCATCGTCAATAAGAAGGTCCAAGGGATACAGTAAACCTGAAGTGAAGCATCGGAATCTAAAACTGGACTCACAGGAGAGGTTCAAATCATAGAAAATGAGAGTGTCATTCCTCTTGTACTTAATTCGGCATTGTGCCTTTTGTATTAAATTCGGATTCAATTTATGTGTTTCATCGTCAATAAGAAGGTTCAAGGGATACAGGAAACCTGAAGTGAAGCATCGGAATCTAATACTGGACTCACAGGAGAGGTTCAAATCATAAAAAGTGAGAGTGTCAGTCCTCTTGTACTTTAGTCGGCATTGTGCCGTTTGTATATATTTCCGATGCAATTTCTGTTTTTCATCGTCAATAAGAAGTTCCATGGTATACAGCAAACCTGAAGTGAAGCATCGGAATCTAAAACTGGATTCACAGGAGAGGTTCAAATCATAGAAATTTAGAGTGTCAGTCCTCCTGTACTTTAGTCGGCATTATGCCTCTTGTATTAAATTTGGATGCAATTTCTGTGTTTCATTGTAATTAAGAAGGTCCAAGGGATACAGTTAACCTGAAGTGAAGCATCGATCTCTAAAACTGGACTCACAGGAGAGGTTCAAATCATAGAAAGTGAGAGTGTCAGTCCTCTTGTACTAAAGTCGGTATTTTGCCTTTTGTATTAAATTCGGATGCAATTTCTGTATTTCATCGTCAATAAGAAGGTCAAAGGGATATAGTAAACCTGAAGTGAAGCAGCGGAATCGAAAACTGGTCTCACAGGAGAGGTTCAAATCATAGAATGTTAGAGTGTCAGTCCTCTTGTACTTAACTCGGCATTGTGCCTTTTGAATTTAATTCCGATACAATTTCTGTGCCTCATCGTCAATAAGTAGGTCCAAGGTTCACAGTTAATCTGAAGTGAAGCATCGGAATCTAAAACTGGACTCACAGGAGAGGTTCAAATCATAGGAAGTGAGAGTGTCAGTCCTCTTGTACCTATGTCGGCATTGTGCCTTTTGAATTTAATTCCGAAGCTTATTTCTGTGTTTCATCGTCACTAAGAAGGTCCAAGGTATACAGTAAACCTGAAGTGAAGCATCGGAATCTAAAACTGGACTCACAGGGGAGGTTCAAATCATAGAAAGTTAGTGTGTCAGTCCTCTTGTACTTTAGTCGGCATTGTGCCCTTTGTATTAAATTTGGATGCAATTTCTGTGTTTCATTGTCAATAAGAAGGTCCAAGGGATACAGTAAACCTGAAGTTAAGCATCGGAATCTAAAACTGGACTCACAGGAGAGGTTCTAATCATACAAAGTTAGAGTGTCAGTCCTCTTGTACTTAAATCGGCATTGTGAATTTTGTTTTAAATTTGGATGCAATTTCTGTGTTTCATCGTCAATAAGAAGGTCCAAGGGATACAGTAAACCTGAAGTTAAGCATCGGAATCTAATACTGGACTCACAGGGAGGTTCAAATCATAGAAAGTTAGAGTGTCAGTCCTCTTGTACCTAAGTCGGCATTGTGCCTTTTGTATTAAATTCGGATGCAAAATCTGTTTTTCGTCATCGATAAGAAGGTCCAAGGGTTAAATTTAACCTGAAGTGAAGCTTCGGAATCTAAAACTGGACTCACAGGAGAGGTTCAAATCACAGAAAGTGAGAGTGTCAGTCCTCTTGTACTTAAGTCGGCATTGTGCCTTTTGTATTTATTTCCGATGCAATTTCTGTGTTTCATCGTCAATAAGAAGTTCCATGGTATACAGCAAACCTGAAGTGAAGCATCGGAATCTAAAACTGGACTCACAGGAGAGGTTCAAATCACAGAAAGTTAGAGTGTCAGTCCTCTGGTACTTTAGTCGGCATTGTGCCCTTTGTATTAAATTTGGATGCAATTTCTGTGTTTCATTGTCAATAAGAAGGTCGAAGGGATACAGTAAACCTGAAGTGAAGCATCGGAATCTAAAACTGGACTCACAGGAGAGCTTCAAATCATAGAAAGTGAAAGTGTCAGTCCTCTTGTACTTAAGTCGGCATTGTGCCTTTTGTATTAAATTCGGATGCAATTTCTGTGTTTCATCGTCAATAACTAGGTCCAAGGGATACAGTTAACCTGAAGTGAAGCATCATATTCTAAAACTGGACTCAAAGGAGAGGTTCAAATCATAGAAAGTGAGAGTGTCAGTCCTCTTTTACTAAAGTCGGCATTGTGCCTTTTGTAATAAATTCGGATGCAATTTCTGTATTTCATCGTCAATAAGAACGTCCAAGGGATACAGTAAACCTGAAGTGAAGCAGCGGAATCGAAAACTGGTCTCACAGGAGAGGTTCAAATCATAGAAAGTTAGAGTGTCAGTCCTCTTGTACTTACCTCGGCATTGTGCCTTTTGAATTTAATTCCGATGCAATTTCTGTGCCTCATCGTCAATGAGTTGGTCCAAGGTACACAGTAAATCTTAAGTGAAGCATCGGAATCTAAAACTGGACTCACAGGAGAGGTTCAAATCATACAAAATGAGAGTGTCAGTCCTCTTGTACCTAAGTCGGCAATGTGAATTTTGAATTTAATTCCGAAGCAAATTTCTGTGTTTCATCGTCACTAAGAAGGTCCAAGGTATACAGTAAACCTGAAGTGAAGCATCGGAATCTAAAACTGGACTCACAGGGGAGGTTCAAATCTTAGAAAGTTAGAGTGTCAGTCCCCTTGTACCTAAGTCGGCATTGTGCCTTTTGAATTTAATTCCGATGCAATTTCTGTGTTTCATCGTTAATACGAAGGTCCAAGGTATACAGTAAACCTGAAGTGAAGCATCGGAATCTAAAACTGGACTCACAGCAGAGGTTCAAATCATAGAAAGTTAGAGTGTCAGTCCCCTTGTACTTAATTCGGCATTGTGCCTTTTGTATTAAATTCGGATGCAATTTCTGTGTTTCATTGTCAATAAGAAGGTCCAAGGAATACAGTAAACCTGAAGTTAAACATCGGAATCTAAAACTGGACTCACAGGAAAGGTTCAAATCAAATAAAAGTGAAAGTGTCAGTCCTCTTGTACTTAAGTCGGCATTGTGCCTTTTGTATTAAATTCGGATGCAATTTCCGTTTTTCGTCGTCAACAAGAAGGTCCAAGGGATACAGTAAACCTGAAGTGAAGCTCCGGAATCTAGAACTGGAGTCACAGGAGGGGTTCAGATCATAGAAAGTTAGAGTGTCCGTGCTCTTGTACTTAAGTCGGAATTGTGCCTTTTGTATAAAATTCGGATGCAATTTCTGTGTTTCATCGTCAATAAGAAGGTCCAAGGGATACAGTAAACCTGAAGTGAAGCATCGGAATCTATAACTGGACTCACAGGAGAGGTTCAAATCATAGAAAGTGAGAGTGTCATTCCTCTTGTACTTAGGTCGGCATTGTGCCTTTTGTATTTATTTCCGATGCAATTTCTGTGTTTCATCGTCAATAAAAAGTTCCAAGGCATACAGTGACCCTGAAGTGAAGCATCGGAATCTAAAACTGTACTCACAGAAGAGGTTCAAATCATAGAAAGTGAGAGTGTCAGTCATCTTGTACTTAAGTCGGCATTGTGCCTTTTGTATTAAATTCGAATGCAATTTCTGTGTTTCATCGTCAATAAGGAGGTCCAAGGGATACAGTAAACCTGAAGTGAAGCATCGGAAACTAAAACTGGACTCACATAAGAGGTTTATATCATAGAAAGTTAGAGTGTCAGTCTTCTTGTACTTAAGTCGGCATTGTGCCTTTTGTATTAAATTCGGATGCAATTTCTGTTTTTCGTCGTCAACAAGAAGGTCCGAGGGATACAGTAAACCTGAAGTGAAGCTCCGGAATCTAGAACTGGAGTCACAGGAGGGGTTCAGATCATAGAAAGTTAGAGTGTCCGTCCTCTTGTACTTAAGTCGGAATTGTGCCTTTTGTATAAAATTCGGATGAAATTTCTGTGTTTCATCGTCAATAAGAAGGTCCAAGGGATACAGTAAACCTGAAGTGAAGCATCGGAATCTAAAACTGGACTCACAGGAGAGGTTCAAATCATAGAAAATGAGAGTGTCATTCCTCTTGTACTTAATTCGGCATTGTGCCTTTTGTATTAAATTCGGATTCAATTTCTGTGTTTCATCGTCAATAAGAAGGTTCAAGGGATACAGGAAACCTGAAGTGAAGCATCGGAATCTAAAACTGGACTCACAGGAGAGGTTCAAATCATAAAAAGTGAGAGTGTCAGTCCTCTTGTACTTTAGTCGGCATTGTGCCGTTTGTATATATTTCCGATGCAATTTCTGTTTTTCATCGTCAATAAGAAGTTCCATGGTATACAGCAAACCTGAAGTGAAGCATCGGAATCTAAAACTGGATTCACAGGAGAGGTTCAAATCATAGAAATTTAGAGTGTCAGTCCTCCTGTAGTTTAGTCGGCATTATGCCTCTTGTATTAAATTTGGATGCAATTTCTGTGTTTCATTGTAATTAAGGAGGTCCAAGGGATACAGTTAACCTGAAGTGAAGCATCGATCTCTAAAACTGGACTCACAGGAGAGGTTCAAATCATAGAAAGTGAGAGTGTCAGTCCTCTTGTACTAAAGTCGGTATTGTGCCTTTTGTATTAAATTCGGATGCAATTTCTGTATTTCATCGTCAATAAGAAGGTCAAAGGGATATAGTAAACCTGAAGTGAAGCAGCGGAATCGAAAACTGGTCTCACAGGAGAGGTTCAAATCATAGAATGTTAGAGTGTCAGTCCTCTTGTACTTAACTCGGCATTGTGCCTTTTGAATTTAATTCCGATACAATTTCTGTGCCTCATCGTCAATAAGTAGGTCCAAGGTTCACAGTTAATCTGAAGTGAAGAATCGGAATCTAAAACTGGACTCACAGGAGAGGTTCAAATCATAGGAAGTGAGAGTGTCAGTCCTCTTGTACCTATGTCGGCATTGTGCCTTTTGAATTTAATTCCGAAGCTTATTTCTGTGTTTCATCGTCACTAAGAAGGTCCAAGGTATACAGTAAACCTGAAGTGAAGCATCGGAATCTAAAACTGGACTCACAGGGGAGGTTCAAATCATAGAAAGTGAGAGTATCAGTCCTCTTGTACTTTAGTCGGCATTGTGCCCTTTGTATTAAATTTGGATGCAATTTCTGTGTTTCATTGTCAATAAGAAGGTCCAAGGGGTACAGTAAACCTGAAGTTAAGCATCGGAATCTAAAACTGGACTCACAGGAGAGGTTCAAATCAAATAAAAGTGAAAGTGTCAGTCCTCTTGTACTTAAGTCGGCATTGTGCCTTTTGTATTAAATTCGGATGCAATTTCTGTTTTTCATCGTCAATATGAAGGTCCAAGGGATACAGTAAACCTGAAGTGAAGCATCGGAATCTAAAACAGGACTCGCAGGAGAGGTTCAAATCATAGAAAGTGAGAGTGTCAGTCGTCTTGTACTTAATTCGGGATTGTGCCTTTTGTATTAAATTCGGATGCAATTTCTGTGTTTCATCGTCAATAAGAAGGTTCAAGGGATACAATAAACCTGAAGTGAAGCATCGGAATCTAAAACTGGACTCACAGGAGAGATTCAAATCATAGAAAGTGAGAGTGTCAGTCCTCTTGTACTTAATTAGGCATTGTGCCTTTTGTATTAAATTCGGATGCAATTTCTGTGTTTCATCGTCAATAAAAAGGTCCAAGGCATACAGTAACCCTGAAGTGAAGCATCGGAATCTAAAACTGTACTCACAGAAGAGGTTCAAATCATAGAAAGTAAGAGTGTCAGTCACCTTGTACTTAAGTCGGCATTGTGCCTTTTGTATTAAATTCGAATGCAATTTCTGTGTTTCATCGTCAATAAGGAGGTCCAAGGGATACAGTAAACCTGAAGTGAAGCATCGGAATCTAAAACTGGTCTCACAGGAGAGGTTTAAATCACAGAAAGTTAGAGTGTCAGTCCTCTTGTACTTAAGTCGGCATTGTGCCTTTTGAAATTAATTCCGATGCAATATCTGTGTTTCATCGTCAATAAGAAGTTCCAAGGTATACAGCAAACCAGAAGTGAGGCATCGGAATCTAAAACTGGACACACAGGAAAGGTTCAAATCATAGAAAGTTAGAGTGTCTGTCCTCTTGTACTTAAGACGGCATAGTGCCTTTTGTATTAAATTTGGATGCAATTTCTGTGCTTCATCGTCAATAAGAAGGTCCAAGGGATACAGTAAACCTGAAGTTAAGCATCGGAATCTAAAACTGGACTCACAGGAGAGGTTCAAATCATAGAAAGTGAAAGTGTCAGTCCTCTTGTATTTAAGTCTGCATTGTGCCTTTTGCATTAAATTCGGATGCAATTTCTGATTTTCGTCGTCAATAAGGAGGTCCAAGGATACAGTAAACCTGAAGTGAAGCTTCAGAATCTAAAACTGGACTCCCAGGAGAGGTTTAAATCATAGAAAGATAGAGTGTCAGTCCTC
Organism: Schistocerca americana; assembly: GCF_021461395.2. NCBI lineage: Eukaryota > Metazoa > Arthropoda > Insecta > Orthoptera > Acrididae > Schistocerca > Schistocerca americana. The sequence continues at coordinate 1,090,840,049 of NC_060120.1, read as the reverse complement.
TTCTACTTAAGTCGGCATTGTGCCTTTTTAATTTAATTCCGATGCAATTTCTGTGTTTCATCGTCAATAAGAAGTTCCAATATATACAGCAAGCCTGAAGTGAAGCATCGGAATCTAAAACTGGACTCACAGGAGAGGTTCAAATCATAGAAAGTGAGAGTTCAGTCCTCTTGTACTAAAGTCGGCATTGTGCCTTTTGTATTAAGTTCGGATGCAAATTCTGTGTTTCATCGTCAATAAGAAGTTCCAAGGGATACAGTAAACCTGAAGTGAAGCAGCGGAATCTAAAACTGGACTCACAGGAGAGGTACAAATCAAGTAAAAGTGAAAGTGTCAGTCCTCTTGTACTTAAGTCGACATTGTGCCTTTTGTATTAAATTCGGATGCAATTTCTGTGTTTCATCGTCAATAAGAAGGTCCAAGGGATACAGTTAACCTGAAGTGAAGCATCGGATTCTAAAACTGGACTCACAGGAGAGGTTCAAATCATAGAAAGTGAGAGTGTCAGTCCTCTTGTACATTAGTCGGCATTGTGCCTTTTGAATTTAATTCCGAAGCATATTTCTGTGTTTCATCGTCACTACGAAGGTACAAGGTATTCATTATACCTGAAGTGAAGCATCGGAATCTAAAACTGGACTCACAGGGGAGGTTCAAATCATAGAAAGTGAGAGTGTCAGTCCTCTTGTACTTTAGTCGGCTTTGTGCCTTTTGTATTAAATTCGGATGCAATTTCTGTTTTTCATCGTCAATATGAAGGTCCAAGGGATACAGTAAACCTAAAGTGAGGCATCGGAATCTAAAACTCACCTCACAGGAGAGGTGCAAATCATAGAAAATTAGAGTGTCAGTCCTCTGGTCATTTAGTCGGAATTGTGCCTTTTGCATAAAATTCGGATGCAATTTCTGTGTTTCATCGTCAATAAGAAGGTCCAAGGGATACAGTAAACCTGAAGTGAAGCATCGGAATCTAAAACTGGACTCACAGGAGAGGTTCAAATCATAGTAAGTGAGAGTGTCAGTCGTCTTGTACGTAATTCGGCATTGTGCCTTTTGTATTAAATTCGGACGCAATTTCTGTGTTTCATCGTCAATAAGAAGGTACAAGGGATACAGTAAACCTGAAGTGAAGCATCGGAATCTAAAACTGGACTCACAGGAGAGGTTCAAATCATAGAAAGTGAGAGTGTCAGTCCTCTTGTACTTATTTAGGCATTGTGCCTTTTGTATTAAATTCGGATGCAATTTCTGTGTTTCATCGTCATTAAAAAGGTCCAAGGCATACAGTAACCCTGAAGTGAAGCATCGGAATCTAAAACTGTACTCACAGAAGAGGTTCAAATCATAGAAAGTGAGAGTGTCAGTCATCTTGTACTTATGTCGGCATTGTGCCTTTTGTATTAGTTTCGAATGCCATTTCTGTGTTTCATCGTCAATAAGGAGGTACAAGGGATACAGTAAACCTGAAGTGAAGCATCGGAATCTAAAACTGGACTCACAGGATAGGTTTAAATCACAGAAAGTTAGAGTGTCAGTCCTCTTGTACTTAAGTCGGTATTGTGCCTTTTGAAATTAATTCCGATGCAATATCTGTGTTTCATCATCAATAAGAAGTTCCAAGGTATACAGCAAACCTGAAGTGAAGCATCGGAATCTAAAACTGGACACACAGGAAAGGTTCAAATCATAGAAAGTTAGAGTGTCTGTCCTCTTGTACTTAAGACGGCATTGTGCCTTTTGTATTAAATTTGGGTGCAATTTCTGTGCTTCATCGTCAATAAGAAGGTCCAAGGGATACAGTAAACCTGAAGTTAAGCATCGGAATCTAAAACTGGACTCACAGGAGAGGTTCAAATCATAGAAAGTTAAAGTGTCAGTCCTCTTGTACTTAAATCGGCATTGTGCCTTTTGTATTAAATTCGGATGCAATTTCTGTGATTCTTCGTCAATAAGAAGGCCCAAGGGATAGAGTTAACCTTAAGTGAAGCATCGGATTCTAAAACTGGACTCACAGGAGAGGTTCAAATCATAGAATGTGAGAGTGTCAGTCCTCTTGTACCAAAGGCGGCATTGTGCCTTTTGTATTAAATTCGGATGCTATTTCTGTGTTTCATCGTCAATAAGAAGGTCTATGGGATACAGTAAACCTGAAATGAAGCATCGGAATCTAAAACTGGACTCACAGGAGAGGTTCAAATCATAGAAAATTAGAGTGTCAGTCCTCTTGTACTTAAGTCTGCATTGTGCCTTTTGCATTAAATTCGGATGCAATTTCTGTTTTTCGTCGTCAATAAGAAGGTCCAAGGGATACAGTAAACCTGAAGTGAAGCTTCAGACTCTAAAACTATACTCCCAGGAGAGGTTTAAATCATAGAAAGATAGAGTGTCAGTCCTCTTCTACTTAAGTCGGCATTGTGCCTTTTGAATGTAATTCCGATGCAATTTCTGTGTTTCATCGTCAATAAGAAGTTCCATTATATACAGCAAGCCTGAAGTGAAGCATCGGAATCTAAAACTGGACTCACAGGAGAGGTTCAAATCATAGAAAGTTAGAGTGTCAGTGCTCTTGTACTTAAATCGGCATTGTGAATTTTGTATTAAATTTGGATGTAATTTCTGTGTTTCATCGTCAATAAGAAGGTCCAAGGGATACAGTAAACCTGAAGTTAAGCATCGGAATCTAATACTGGACTCACAGGAGAGGTTCACATCATAGAAAGTGAAAGTGTCAGTCCTCATGTACTTAAGTCGGCATTGTGCCTTTTGTATTAAATTCGGATGCCATTTCTGTGTTTCAACGTCAATTAGAAGGTCCAAGGGATACAGTTAACCTGAAGTGAAGCATCGGATTCTACAACTGGTCTCACAGGAGAGGTTCAAATCATAGAAAGTGAGAGTGTTAGTCCTCTTGTACTAAAGTCGGCATTGTGCCTTTTGTATGAAGTTCGGATGCAAATTCTGTGTTTCATCGTCAATAAGAAGGTCCAAGGGATACAGTAAACCTGAAGTGAAGCAGCGGAATCTAAAACTGGACTCACAGGATAGGTACAAATCAAATAAAAGTGAAAGTGTCAGTCCTCTTGTACTTAAGTCGGCATTGTGCCTTTTGTATTAAATTCGGATGCAATTTCTGTGTTTCATCGTCAATAAGAAGGTCCAAGGGATACAGTTAACCTGAAGTGAAGCATCGGATTCTAAAACTGGACTCACAGGAGAGGTTCAAATCATAGAAAGTGAGAGTGTCAGTACTCTTGTACTTTAGTCGGCATTGTGCCTTTTGAATTTAATTCCGAAGCATATTTCTGTGTTTCATCGTCACTAACAAGGTACAAGGTATACAGTAAACCTGAAGTGAAGCATCGGAATCTAAAACTGGACTCACAGGGGAGGTTCAAATCATAGAAAGTGAGAGTGTCAGTCCTCTTGTACTTTAGTCGGCATTGTGCCCTTTGTATTAACTTTGGATGCAATTTCTGTGTTTCATTGTCAATAAGAAGGTCCAAGGGATACAGTAAACCTGAAGTTAAGCATCGGAATCTAAAACTGGACTCACGGGAGAGGTTCAAATGAAATAAAAGTGAAAGTGTCAGTCCTCTTGTACTTAAGTCGGCATTGTGCCTTTTGTTTTAAATTCGGATGCAATTTCTGTTTTTCATCGTCAATATGAAGGTCCAAGGGATACAGTAAACCTAAAGTGAGGCATCGGAATCTAAAACTGACCTCACAGGAGTCGTTCAAATCATAGAAAATTAGAGTGTCAGTCCTCTGGTCATTAAGTCGGCATTGTGTCTTTTATATTAAATTCGGATGCAATTTCTGTTTTTCGTCGTCAATAAGAAGGTCCAAGGGATACAGTAAACCTGAAGTGAAGCTCCGGAATCTAAAACTGGAGTCACAGGAGAGGTTCAGATCATAGAAAGTTAGAGTGTCGGTCCTCTTGTACTTAAGTCGGAATTGTGCCTTTTGTATAAAATTCGGATGCAATTTCTGTGTGTCATCGTCAATAACAAGGTCCAAGGCATACAGTAAACCTGAAGTGAAGCATCGGAATCTAAAACTGGACTCACAGGAGAGGTTCAAATCATAGAAAGTGAGAGTGTCAGTCCTCTTGTACTTTATTCGTCATTGTGCCTTTTGTATTAAATTCGGATGCAATTTCTGTGTTTCATCGTCAATAAGAAGGTTCGAGGGATACAGTAAACTTGAAGTGAAGCATCGGAATCTAAAACTGGACTCACAGGAGAGGTTCAAATCATAGAAAGTGAGAGTGTCAGTCGTCTTGTACTTAATTCGGCATTGTGCCTTTTGTATTAAATTCGGATGCAATTTCTGTGTTTCATCGTCAATAAGAAGGTTCAAGGGATACAGTAAACTTGAAGTGAAGCATCGGAATCTAAAACTGCACTCACAGCAGAGGTTCAAATCATTGAAAGTGAGAGTGTCAGTCCTCTTGTACTTAATTAGGCATTGTGCCTTTTGTATTAAATTCGGGTGCAATTTCTGTATTTCATCGTCAATAAAAGAAGTCCAAGGCATACAGTAACCCTGAAGTGAAGCATCGGAATCTAAAACTGTACTCACAGAGGAGGTTCAAATCATAGAAAGTGAGAGTGTCAGTCATCTTGTACTTAAGTCGGCATTGTGCCTTTTGTATTAAATTCGAATGCAATTTCTGTGTTTCATCGTCAATAAGAAGGTCCAAGGGATACAGTAAACCTGAAGTTAAGCATCGGAATCTAAAACTGGACTCACAGGAGAGGTTCATATCACAGAAAGTGAAAGTGTCAGTCCTCTTGTACTTAAGTCTGCATTGTGCCTTTTGCATTAAATTCGGATGCAATTTCTGTTTTTCGTCGTCAATAAGAAGGTCCAAGGATACAGTAAACCTGAAGTGAAGCTTCAGAATCTAAAACTGGACTCCCAGGAGAGGTTTAAATCATAGAAAGATAGAGTGTCAGTCCTCTTCTACTTAAGTCGGCATTGTGCCTTTTGAATTAAATTCCGATGCAATTTCTGTGTTTCATCGTCAATAAGAAGTTCCAATATATACAGCAAGCCTGAAGTGAAGCATCGGAATCTAAAACTGGACTCACAGGAGAGGTTCAAATCATAGAAAGTGAAAGTGTCAGTCCTCATGTACTTAAGTCGGCATTGTGCCTTTTGTATTAAATTCGGATGCCATTTCTGTGTTTCAACGTCAATTAGAAGGTCCAAGGGATACAGTTAACCTGAAGTGAAGCATCGGATTCTACAACTGGTCTCACAGGAGAGGTTAAATCATAGAAAGTGAGAGTGTCAGTCCTCTTGTACTTAATTCGGCATTGTGCCTTTTGTATTAAATTCGGATGCAATTTCTGTGTTTCTTCGTCAATAAGAAGGTCCAAGGGATAGAGTTAACCTTAAGTTAAGCATCGGATTCTAAAACTGGACTCACAGGAGAGGTTCAAGTCATAGAAAATGAGAGTGTCAGTCCTCTTGTACTAAAGGCGGCAATGTGCCTTTTGTATTAGATTCGGATGCTATTTCTGTGTTTCATCGTCAATAAGAAGGTCTATGGGATACAGTAAACCTGAAATCAAGAATCGGAATCTAATACTGGACTCACAGGAGATTATCAAATCATAGAAAATTAGAGTGTCAGTCCTCTTGTACTTAAGTCGGAATTGTGCCTTTTGTATAAAAGTCGGATGCAATTTCCGTGTTTCATCGTCAACAACAAGATCCAAGGGATACAGTAAACCTGAAGTGAAGCATCGGAATCTAAAACTGGACTCACAGGAGAGGTTCAAATCATAGAAAGTAGGAGTGTCTGTCCTCTTGTACTTAAGTCGGTATTGTGCCTTTTGAATTAAATTCGGATGCAATTTCTGTGTTTCATCGTCAATAAGAAGGTCAGGGAATACAGTAAACCTGAAGTGAAGCATTGGAATCTAAAACTGGACTCACAAGGGAGGTTCAAATCATAGAAAATTAGAGTGTCAGTCCTCTTGTACCTATGTCGGCATTGTGCCATTGGAATTTAATTCTGATGCAATTTCTGTGTTTCATCGTCAATACGAAGTTCTTAGGTATACAGTATACCAGAAGTGAAGCATCGGAATCTAAAACTGGACTCACAGGAGAGGTTCAAATCATAGAATGTTAGAGTGTCAGTCCCCATGTACTTAAGTCGGCATTGAGCCTTTTGTATTAAATTCGGATGCAATTTCTGTTTATCATCGTCAATATGAAGGTCCAAGGGATACAGTAAACCTGAAGTGTGGCATCGGAATCTAAAACTGGACTCACAGGAGAGGTACAAATCATAGAAAGATAGAGTGTCAGTCCTCTTGTACTTAAGTCGGAATTGTGCCTATTGTATAAAATTCGGATGCAATTTCTGTGTTTCATCGTCAGTAGGAAGGTTCAAGGGATACAGTAAACCTGAAGTGAAGCATTGGAATCTAAAACTGTACTCACTGGAGAGGTTCAAATCATAGAAAGTTAGAGAGTCAGTCCTCTTGTACTTAAGTCGGCATTGTGCCTTTTATATTAATTTCGGATGCATTTTCTGTTTTTCATCGTCAATATGAACGTGCAAGGGATACAATAAACCTGAACTGAGGCATCGGAATCTAAAACTGGACTCACAGGAGAGGTTCAAATCATAGAAAGTTAGAGTGTCAGTCCCCTTGTACTTAAGTCGGCATTGTGCCTTTTGTATTACATTCGGATGCAATTTCTGTGTTTCATCGTCAATAAAAAGGTCCAAGGGATACAGTAACCCTGAAGTGAAGCATTGGAATCTAAAACTGGACACACACGAGAGGTTCAAATTATAAAAAGTTAGAGTGTCAGTCCTCTTGTACTTAAGTCGGCATTGTGCCTTTTATATTAAATTCGGATGCTATTTCTGTTTTTCATCGTCAATAAGAAGGTCCAAGGGATACAGTAAACCTGAAGTGAGGCATCGGAATCTAACACTGGACCCACAGGAGAGGTACAAATCAGAGAAAGATAGAGTGTCAGTCCTCTTGTACTTAAGTCGGCATTGTGCCTTTTGTATTAAATTCGAATGCAATTTCTATGTTTCATCGTCAATAAGAAGGTCCAAGGTATAAAGGAAACCTGAAGTGAAGCATCAGAAACTAAAACTAGACCCACAGGAGAAGTTCAAATCATAGAAAGTTAGAGCGTCAGACCTCTTGTACTTAAGTCGGCATTGTGCATTTTGTATTAAATTCGGATGCAATGTCTGTGTTTCATCGTCAATAAAAACGTCCAAGGGATACAGTAACGCTGAAGTGAACCATCTGAATCTAAAACTGGACTCACAGAAGAGGTTCAAATCATAGAAAGTGAGAGTGTCAGTCCTCTTGTACTTAAGTCGGCATTGTGCCTTTTGCATTAAATTAGGATGCAATTTCGTTGTTTCATCTTCAATAATCAGGTCCAAGGGACACAGTAAACCTGAAGTGAAGCAGCGAAATCTAAAACTGGACTTACCGGAGAGTTTCAAATCATAGTAAATTAGAGTGTCAGTCCTTTTGTACTTAAGTCGGTATTGTGCCTTTTGTACTAAATTCGTATGCAATTACTGTGTTTCATCGCCAATACGAAGGTCCAAGGTAAACAGGAAACCTGAGGTGAAGCATCGGAATCTAAAACTGGTTCCACAGGAGAGGTTCAAGTCATAGAAAGTGAGAGTGTCAGTCCTCTTGTACTTAAGTCGGCATTGTGCCTTTTGTATTAAATTCGGATGCAATTTCTGTGTTTCATCGTCCATAAGAAGGTCCAAGTTATAATGGAAACCAGAAGTGAAGCATCGGAATCTAAAACTGGACTCACAGGAGACGTTTAAATCATAGAAAGTTATTGTCAGTCCTCTTGTAGTTAAGTCGGCATTGTGCCTTTTGTATTAATTTCGAATGCAATTTCCTTGATTCATCATCAATAAGAAGGTACCAGGGATACAATATACCTGAAGTGAAGCATCGGAATCTAAAAGTGGACTCACAGGAGAGGTTCAAATCATAGAAAGTTAGAGCGTCAGTCCTCTTGTACTTAAGTCGGCATTGTGCATTTTGTATTAAATTCGGATGCAATGTCTGTGTTTCATCGTCAATAAAGACGTCCAAGGGATACAGTAACGCTGAAGTGAAGCATCTGAATCTAAAACTGGACTCACAGAAGAGGTTCAAATCACAGAAAGTGAGAGTGTCAGTCCTCTTGTACTTAAGTCGGCATTGTGCCTTTTGCATTAAATTAGGATGCAATTTCGTTGTTTCATCTTCAATAATCAGGTCCAAGGGACACAGTAAACCTGAAGTGAAGCAGCGAAATCTAAAATTGGACTTACCGGAGAGTTTCAAATCATAGTAAATTAGAGTGTCAGTCCTCTTGTACTTAAGTCGGTATTGTGCCTTTTGTACTAAATTCGTATGCAATTTCTGTGTTTCATCGTCAATACGAAGGTCCAAGGTAAACAGGAAACCTGAGGTGAAGCATCGGAATCTAAAACTGGTTCCACAGGAGAGGTTCAAACCATAGAAAATGAGAGTGTCAGTCCTCTTGTACGTAAGTCGGCATTGTGCCTTTTGAATTTAATTCCGATGCAATTTCTGTGTTTCATCGTCACTAAGAAGGTCCAAGGTATACAGTAAACCTGAAGTGAAGCATCGGAATCTAAAACTGGACTCACAGCAGAGGTTCAAATCATAGAAAGTTAGAGTGTCAGTCCTCTTGTACTTAAGTCGGCATTGTGGCTTTTGTATTAAATTCGGATGAAATTTCTGTTTTTCATCGTCAATATGAAGCTCCAAGGGATACAGTAAACCAAAAGTGAGGCATCGGAATCTAAAACTGGACTCACAGGAGAGGTTCACATCATAGAAAGTTGGAGTGTCAGTCCTCTGGTCATTAAGTCGGCATTGTGCCTTTTGTATTAAATTCGGATGCAATTTCTGTTTTTCGTCGTCAATAAGAAGATCCAAGTGATACAGTAAACCTGAAGTGAAGCTCCGGAATCTAAAACTGGAGTCACAGGAGAGGTTCAAATCATAGAAAGTTAGAGTGTCAGTCCTCTTGTACTTAAGTCGGAATTGTGCCTTTTGTATAAAATTCGGATGCAATTTCTGTGTTTCATCGTCAATAAGAAGGTCCAAGGGATACAGTAAACCTGAAGTGAAGCATCGGAATCTAAAACTGGACTCACAGGAGAGGTTCAAATCATAGAAAAAGAGAGTGTCAGTCCCCTTGTACTTAATTCGGCATTGTGCCTTATGTATTAAATTCGGATACAATTTCTGTGTTTCATCGTCAATAAGAAGGTTCAAGGGATTCAGTAAACCTGAAGTGAAGCATCGGAATCTAAAACTGGACTCACAGGACAGGTTCAAATCATAGAAAGTTAGAGTGTCAGTCCTCTTGTGCTTACTTAGGGATTGTGCCTTTTGTATTAAATTCGGAAGCAATTTCTGTTTTTCGTCGTCAATAAGAAAGTCCAAGGGATACAGTAAACCTGAAGTCAAGCTTCAGAATCTAAAACTGGACTCACAGGAGAGGTTTAAATCATGGAAAGTAAGAGTGTCAGTCCTCTTGTACTTAAGTCGGCATTGTGCCTTTTGTATTAAATTCGGATGCAATTTCTGTGTTTCATCGTCAATAAGAACGTCCAAGGGATACAGTTAACCTGAAGTGAAGCATCGGATTCTAAAACTGGACTCACAGGAGAGGTTCAAATATAAGAAAGTGAGAGTGTCAGTAATCTTGTACTTACGTCGGCATTGCGCCTTTTGTATTTAATTCGGAAGCAATTTCTGTGTTTCATCGTCAATAAGAAGGTCCAAGGTAAACAGGAAACCTTAAGTGAAGCATCGGAATCTAAAATTTGTCCCACAGGAGAGGTTCAAATTGTAGAAAGTGAGAGTGTCAGTCCTCTTGTACCTAAGTCGGCATTGTGCCTTTTGAATTTAATTCCGATGCAATTTCTGTGTTTCATCGTCAATACGAAGGTCCAAGGTATACAGTAAACCTGAAGTGAAGTATCGGAATCTAAAACTGGACTCACAGCAGAGGTTCAAATCAAAGAAAGTTAAAGTGTCAGTCCTCTTGTACTTAAGTCGGCATTATGCCTTTTGTATTAAATTCGGTTGAAATTTCTGTTTTTCATCGTCAATATGAAGGTCCTAGGGATACAGTAAAACTAACGTGAGGCATCGGAATCTAAAACTGGAGTCACAGGAGAGGTTCCAATCATAGAAATTTAGAGTGGCAGTCCTCTGCTCATTAAGTCGGCATTGTGCCTTTTGTATTAAATTCAGATGCAGTTTCTGTTTTTCGTCGTCAATAAGAAGGTCCAAGGAATACTGTAAACCTGAAGTGAAGCTCCGGAATCAAAAACTGGAGTCACAGGAGAGGTTCAAATCATCGAAAGTTAGAATGTCAGTCCTCTTGTACTTAAGTCGGAATTGTGCCTTTTGTATAAAATTCGGATGCAATTTCTGTGTTTCATCGTCAATAAAAAGGTCCAAGGGATACAGTAACCCTGAAGTGAAGCATCGGAATATAAAACTGCACTCACAGAAGAGGTTCATATCATAGAAAGTGAGAGTGTCAGTCCTCTGGTACTTAAGTCGGCATTGTGCCTTTTGCATTAAATTAGGATGCAATTTCGTTGTTTCATCTTCAATAATCAGGTCCAAGGGACACAGTAACCCTGAAGTGAACCAGCGAAATCTAAAAGTGGACTTACCGGAGAGTTTCAAATCATAGTAAATTAGAGTGTCAGTCCTCTTGTACTTAAGTCGGTATTGTGCCTTTTGTACTAAATTCGTATGCAATTTCTGTGTTTCATCGTCAATACGAAGGTCCAAGGTAAACAGGAAACCTGAGGTGAAGCATCGGAATCTAAAACTGGTTCCACAGGAGAGGTTCAAGTCATAGAAAGTGAGAGTGTCAGTCCTCTTGTACTTAAGTCGGCATTGTGCCTTTTGTATTAAATTCGGATGCAATTTCTGTGTTTCATCGTCCATAAGAAGGTCCAAGTTATAATGGAAACCAGAAGTGAAGCATCGGAATCTAAAACTGGACTCATAGGAGACGTTTAAATCATAGAAAGTTAGTGTCAGTCCTCTTGTAGTTAAGTCGGCAATGTGCCTTTTGTATTAATTTCGAATGCAATTTCCTTGATTCATCATCAATAAGAAGGTACCAGGGATACAATATACCTGAAGTGAAGCATCGGAATCTAAAACTGGACTCACAGGAGAGGTTCAAATCATAGAAAGTTAGAGCGTCAGTCCTCTTGTACTTAAGTCGGCATTGTGCATTTTGTATTAAATTCGGATGCAATGTCTGTGTTTCATCGTCAATAAAAACGTCCAAGGGATACAGTAACGCTGAAGTGAAGCATCTGAATCTAAAACTGGACTCACAGAAGAGGTTCAAATCATAGAAAGTGAGAGTGTCAGTCCTCTTGTACTTAAGTCGGCATTGTGCCTTTTGCATTAAATTAGGATGCAATTTCGTTGTTTCATCTTCAATAATCAGGTCCAAGGGACACAGTAAACCTGAAGTGAAGCAGCGAAATCTAAAACTGGACTTACCGGAGAGTTTCAAATCATAGTAAATTAGAGTGTCAGTCCTCTTGTACTTAAGTCGGTATTGTGCCTTTTGTACTAAATTCGTATGCAATTTCTGTGTTTCATCGTCAATACGAAGGTCCAAGGTAAACAGGAAACCTGAGGTGAAGCATCGGAATCCAAAACTGGTTCCACAGGAGAGGTTCAAATCATAGAAAGTTAGAGTGTCAGTTCTCTTGTACTTAAGTCGGTATTGTGCCTTTTGTATTAAATTCGGATGCAATTTCTGTGTTTCATCGTCAATAGGAAGGTCCAAGTTATACAGTAAACCTGAAGTGAAGAATCGGAATCTAAAACTGGACTCACAGGAGAGATTCAAATCATAGAAAGTTAGGGTGTCAGTCCTTTTGTAATTAGGACGGCATTGGGCCTTTTGTATTAAATTCGGATGCAATATCTGTGTTTCATCGTAATTAAGAGGGTACAAAGTTTACAGTAAGCCTGAAGTGAAGCATCGGAATCTAAAACTGGACTCACAGGGTAGGTTGAAATCATAGAAAGTTAGAGAGTCAGTCCTCTTGTACTTAAGTCGGCATTGTGCCTTTTGTATTAAATTCCGATGCAATTTCTGTTTTTCATCGTCAATATGAAGGTCCAAGGGATACAGTAAACCTGAAGTGAGGCATCGGAATCTAAAACTGGACTCACAGGAGAGGTTCAAATCACTGAAAGTTTGAGTGTCAGTCCTCTTGTACTTAAGTCGGCATTGTGCCTTTTGTATTAAATTCGGATGCAATTTCTGTGGTTCACTGTCAAAAAGAAGGTCCAAGGTATACAGTATACCTGAAGTGAAGCATCGGAATCTAAAACTGGACTCACAGGAGAGGTTCAAATCATAGAAAGTTAGAGTGTCAGTCCTCATGTACTTAAGTCGGCATTGTGCCTTTTGTATTAAATTCGGATGCAATTTCTGTGTTTCATCGTCAATAAGAAGGTCCAAGGTATAAAGGAAACCTGAAGTGAAGCATCAGAATCTAAAACTGGACTCACAGGAGAGGTTCAAAACATAGAAAGTTAGAGTGCCAGTCCTCTTGTACTTAAGTCGACATTGTGCCTTTTGTATTACATTCGAATGCAATTTCTGTGTTTCATCGTCAATAAAAAGCTCCAGGGGATACAGTAACCCTGAAGTGAAGCATCGGAATCTAAAACTGGACTCACAGAAGAGGTTCAAATCACAGAAAGTGAGAGAGTCAGTCCTCTTGTACTTAAGTCGGCATTGGGCCTTTTGTATTAAATTCGGATGCAATTTCTGTGTTTCATCGTCAATAAGTAGGTCCAAGGGATACAGTAAACATGAAGTGCAGCATCGGAATCTAAAACTAGACTCACAGGAGAGGTTCAAATTATAAAAATTTAGAGTGTCAGTCCTCTTCTTCTTAAGTCGGCATTGTGCCTTTTATATTAAATTCGGATGCTATTTCTGTTTTTCATCGACAATAAGAAGGTCCAAGGGATACAGTAAACCTGAAGTGAAGGATCGGAATCTAAAACTGGACTCACAGGAGAGGTTCAAATCATAGAAAGTTAGAGGCTCAGAAGTCCTGTACTTAACTCGGCATTGTGCCTTTTTAATTTAATTGCGATGCAATATCTGTGCCTCATCGCCAATAAGAAGGTCCAAGGTACACAGTAAATCTGATGTGAAGCATCGGAATCTAAAACTGGACTCACAGGAGGGGTTCAAATCATTGAAAGTTAGAGTGTCAGTCCTCATGTACTTAAGTCGGCATTGAGCCTTTTGTATTAAATTCGGATGCAATTTCTGTGTTTCATCGTCAATAAGAAGGTCCAAGGTATAAAGGAAACATGAAGTGAAGCATCAGAATCTAAAACTGGACTCACAGGAGAGGTTCAAATCATAGATAGTTACAGTGTCAGTCCTCTTGTACTTAAGTCGGCATTGTGCGATTCGTATTAATTTCGGATGCAATGTCTGTGTTTCATCGTCAATAAAAAGGTCCAAGGGATACAGTAACTCTGAAGTGAAGCATCGGAATCTAAAACTGGACTCACAGAAGAGGTTCAAATCATAGAAAGTGAGAGTGTCAGTCCTCTTGTACTTAAGTCGGCATTGTGCCTTTTGTATTAAATTCAGATGGAATTTCTGTGTTTCATCGTCAATAAGCAGGTCCAAGGGACACAGTAAACCTGAAGTGACGCAGCGAAATCTAAAACTGCACTCACCGGAGAGGTTCAAATCATAGAAAATTAGAGTGTCTGTCCTCTTGTACTTAAGTCGGTATTGTGCCTTTTGTATTAAATTCGTATGCAATTTTTGTGTTTCATCGTCAATAAGAATGTCCAAGGTAAACTGGAAACCTGAAGTGAAGCATCGGAATCTGAAACTGGTCCCACAGGAGAGGTTCAAGTCATAGAAAGTGAGAGTGTCAGTCCTCTTGTACTTAAGTCGGCATTGCGTCTTTTGTATTAAATTCGGATGCAATTTCTGTGTTTCATCGACCATAAGAAGGTCCAAGTTATAATGGAAACCTGAAGTGAAGCATCGGAATCTAAAACTGGACTCACAGGAGACGTTTAAATCATAGAAAGTTAGTGTCAGTCCTCTTGTAGTTAAGTCGGCATTGTGCCTTTTGTATTAATTTCGAATGCAATTTCCTTGATTCATCATCAATAAGAAGATACCAGGGATACAATATACCTGAAGCGAAGCATCGTAATCTAAAACTGGACTCACAGGAGAGGTTCAAATATAAGAAAGTGAGAGTGTCAGTAATCTTGTACTTACGTCGGTATTGCGCCTTTTGTATTTAATTCGGAAGCAATTTCTGTGTTTCATCGTCAATAAGAAGGTCCAAGGTAAACAGGAAACCTTAAGTGAAGCATCGGAATCTGAAACTTGTCCCACAGGAGAGGTTCAAATCGTAGAAAGTGGAAGTGTCAGTCCTCTTGTACCTAAGTCGGCATTGTGCCTTTTGAATTTAATTCCGATGCAATTTCTGTGTTTCATCGTCAATACGAAGGTCCAAGGTATACAGTAAACCTGAAGTGAAGTATCGGAATCTAAAACTGGACTCACAGCAGAGGTTCAAATCATAGAAAGTTAAAGTGTCAGTCCTCTTGTACTTAAGTCGGCATTATGCCTTTTGTATTAAATTCGGATGAAATTTCTGTTTTTCATCGTCAATATGAAGGTCCAAGGGATACAGTAAAACTAACGTGACGCATCGGAATCTAAAACTGGACTCACAGGAGAGGTTCCAATCATAGAAATTTATGAGTGGCAGTCCTCTTGTACTTAAGTCGGCATTGTGCCTTTTGTATTAAATTCAGATGTAATTTCTGTGTTTCGTCGACAATAAGAAGGTCCAAGGGATACAGTAATCCTGAAGAGAAGCATCGGAATCTAAAACTGAACTCACAGGAGAGGTTCAAATCATAGAAAGTTAAAGTGTCAATCCTCTTGTACTTAAGTCGCCATTGTGCCTTTTCTATTAAATTCGTAAGCAATTTCTGTGTTTCATCGTCAATAAGAAGGTCCAAGGGATACAGTAGCCCTGAAGTGAAGCATCGGAATCTAAAACTGGACTCACAGGAGAGGTTCAAATCATTGAAAGTCAAAATGTCAGTCCTCTTGTACTTAAGTCGGCATTGTGCTTCTTGAATTTAATTCCGATGCATATTTCCGTGATTCATCGTCAATAAGAAGGTCCGAGGTATACAGTAAACCTGAAGTGAAGCATCGGAAACTTAAACTGGACTCACAGGAGAGGTTCAAATCATAGAAAGTCAGAGTGTCAGTCCTCTTGCACTTAAGTCGGCATTGTGCCTTTTGTATTAAATTCGGATGCAATTTCTGTTATTCATCGTCAATAAAAAGGTCCAAGGTACACAGGAAACCTGAAGTGAAGCATCGGAATCTAAAACTGGACTCACAGGAGAGGTTCAAATCATAGAAAATGAGAGTGTCAGTCTTCTTGTACTTAAGTCGGCATTGTGCGTTTTGTATTAAATTCGGATGCAATTTCTGTGTTTCATCGTCAATAACAATGTCCAAGGGATACAGTAAACCTGAAGTAAAGCATCGGAATCTAAAACTGGACTCACAGGAGGGGTTCAAATCATTGAAAGTTAAAATGTCAGTCCTCTTGTACTTATGTCGGCATTGTGCCTTTTGAATTTGATTCCGTTGTAATTTCTGTGTTTCATCGTCAATAAGAAGTTCCGAGGTATACAGTAAATCCGAAGTGAAGCATCGGAATCTAAAACTGGATTAACAGGAGAGGTTCAAATCATAGAAAGTTAGAGTGTCAGTCCTCTTGTACGTAAGTCGGCATTGTGCCTTTTGTATAAAATTCAGATGCCATTTCTGTATTTCGTCGTCAATAAGAAGATCCAAGGTACACAGTAAACCAGAAGTGAAGCATCGGAATCTAAAAGTGGACTCACAGGAGATGTTCAAATCATAGATTGTTAGAGTGTCAGTTCTCTTGTACTTAAGTCGGCATTGTGCCTTTTGTATTAAATTCGGATGCAATTTCTGTGTTTTATCGTCAATAAGAAGGTCCAAGGTATACAGAAAACCTGAAGTGAAGCATCGGAATCTAAAACTGGACTCACAGGAGAGGTTCAAATCATATAAAGCGTGAGTGTCAGTCCTCTTGTACTTAAGTCGGCATTGTGCCTTTTGTATTAAATTTGGCTGCAATTTCTTTGTTTCATCGTCAATAAGAAGGTCGAAGGGATACAATAAACCTGAAGTGAAGCATCGAAATCTAAAATTGGGCTCACAGGAGGGGTTCAAATCATAGAAAGTGAGAGTGTCAGTCCTCTTGTACGTAAGTCGGCATTGTGCCTTTTGTATTAAATTCAGATGCAATTTCTGTGTTTCGTCGTCAATAAGAAGGTCCAAGGGATACAGTAGCCCTGAAGTGAAGCATCGGAATCTAAAACTGGACTCACAGGAGAGGTTCAAATCATAGAAAGTGAGAGTGTCAGTCCTCTTGTACTTAAGTCGGCATTGTACGTTTTGTATTAAATTCGGATGCAATTTCTGTGTTTCATCGTCAATAACAATGTCCAAGGGATACAGTAAACCTGAAGTAAAGCATCGGAATCTAAAACTGGACTCTCAGGAGAGGTACAAATCATTGAAAGTCAAAATGTCAGTCCTCTTGCACTTAAGTCGGCATTGTGCCTTTTGTATTAAATTCGGATGCAATTTCTGTTATTCATCGTCAATAAATAGGTCCAAGGTACACAGGAAACCTGAAGTGAAGCATCGGAATCTAAAACTGGACTCACAGGAGAGGTTCAAATCATAGAAAGTGAGAGTGTCAGTCCTCTTGTACTTAAGTCGGCATTGTGCCTTTTGTATTAAATTCAGATTCATTTTCTGTGTTTCGTCGTCAATAAGAAGGTCCAAGGTATACAGTGATCCTGAAGTGAAGCATAGGTATCTAAAACTGGACTCACAGGAGAGGTTCAAATCATAGAAAATTAAAGTGTCAATCCTCTTGTACTTAAGTCACCATTGTGCCTTTTGTATTAAATTCGGAAGCAATTTCTGTGTTTCATCGTCAATAAGAAGGCCCAAGGGATACAGTAGCCCTGAAGTGAAGCATCGGAATCTAAAACTGCACTCACAGGAGAGGTTCAAATCATAGAAAGTGAGAGTGTCAGTCCTCTTGTACTTAAGTCGGCATTGTGCGTTTTGAATTAAATTCGGATGCAATTTCTGTGTTTCATCGTAAATAACAATGTCCAAGGGATACAGTAAACCTGAAGTAAAGCATCGGAATCTAAAACTGGACTCACAGGAGTGGTTCAAATCATTGAAAGTTAAAATGTCAGTCCTCTTGTACTTAAGTCGGCATTGTGCCTTTTGAATTTCATTCCGATGCAATTTCTGTGTTTCATCGTCAATAAGAAGTTCCGAGGTATACAGTAAATCTGAAGTGAAGCATCGGAATCTAAAACTGGACTCACAGGAGACGTTCAAATCATAGAAAGTTAGAGTGTCAGTCCTCTTGTACTTAAGTCGGCATTGTGCCTTTTGTAGTAAATTCAGATGCAATTTCTGTATTTCGTCGTCAATAAGAAGGTCCAAGGGATACAGTAACCCTGAAGTGAAGCATCGGAATCTAAAACTGCACTCACAGAAGAGGTTCAAATCATAGAAAGTGAGAGTGTCAGTCATCTTGTACTTAAGTCGGCATTGTGCCTTTTGTATTAAATTCGGATGCAATTTCTGTGTTTCATCGTCAATAAGGAGGTCCAAGGGATACAGTAAACCTGAAGTGAAGCATCGGAATCTAAAACTGGACTCACAGGAGAGGTTTAAATCATAGAAAGTTAGAGTGTCAGTCCTCTTGTACTTAAGTCGGCATTGTGCCTTTTGTATTAAATTCGGATGCAATTTCTGTCTTTCTTCGTCAATAAGAACGTCCA
The DNA here is from genome assembly GCF_021461395.2 of Schistocerca americana. Lineage (NCBI taxonomy): Eukaryota > Metazoa > Arthropoda > Insecta > Orthoptera > Acrididae > Schistocerca > Schistocerca americana. Next base: position 1,090,822,017 of record NC_060120.1, on the reverse strand, counting down.
AGGGATACAGTTAACCTGAAGTGAAGCATCGGATTCTAAAACTGGACTCACAGGAGAGGTTCAAATCATAGAACGTGAGAGTGTCTGTCCACTTGTACTAAAGGCGGCATTGTGCATTTTGTATTAAATTCGGATGTTATTTCTGTGTTTCATCGTCAAGAAGAAGGTCTATGGGATACAGTAAACATGAAATGAAGCATTGGAATCTAAAACTGGACTCACAGGAGACGTTCAAATCATAGAAACTTAGAGTGTCAGTCCTCTGGTACTTAAGTCGGCATTGTGCTTTTTGTACTACATTCGGATGCAATTTCTGTTTTTCGTCGTCAATAAGAAGGTCGAAGGGATACAGTAAACCTGAAGTGAAGCTTCACAATCTAAAACTGGACTCACAGGAGAGGTTTAAATCATAGAAAGGTAGAGTTTCAGTCCTCTTCTACTTAAGTCGGCAATGCGCATTTTGTATTTAATTCCGATGCAATTTCTGTGTTTCATCGTCAATAAGAAGTTCCACGGTATACAACAAACCTGAAGTGAAGCATCGGATTCTAAAACTGGGCCCACAGGAGAGGTTCAAATCATAGAAAGTTAGAGTGTCAGTTCTCTTGTACTTAAGTCGGTATTGTGCCTTTTGTATTAAATTCGGATGCAATTTCTGTGATTCATCGTCAATAGGAAGGTCCAAGTTATACAGTAAACCTGAAGTGAAGCATCGGAATCTAAAACTGGACTCACAGGAGAGATTCAAATCATAGAAAGTTAGGGTGTCAGTCCTTTTGTAATTAGGACGGCATTGGACCTTTTGTATTAAATTCGGATGCAATATCTGTGTTTCATCGTAATTAAGAGGGTACAAAGGTTACAGTAAGCCTGAAGTGAAGCATCGGAATCTAAAACTGGACTCACAGGGTAGGTTCAAATCATAGAAAGTTAGAGAGTCAGTCCTCTTGTACTTAAGTCGGCATTGTGCCTTTTGTATTAAATTCCGATGCAATTTCTGTTTTTCATCGTCAATATGAAGGTCCAAGGGATGCAGTAAACCTGAAGTGAGGCATCGGAATCTAAAACTGGACTCACAGGAGAGGTTCAAATCATTGAAAGTTTGAGTGTCAGTCCTCTTGTACTTAAGTCGGCATTGTGCCTTTTGTATTAAATTCGGATGCAATTTCTGTGGTTCACTGTCAAAAAGAAGGTCCAAGGTATACAGTAAACCTGAAGTGAAGCATCGGAATCTAAAACTGGACTCACAGGAGAGGTTCAAATCATAGAAAGTTAGAGTGCCAGTCCTCTTGTACTTAAGTCGACATTGTGCCTTTTGTATTACATTCGGATGCAATTTCTGTGTTTCATCGTCAATAAAAAGCTCCAAGGGATACAGTAACCCTGAAGTGAAGCATCGGAATCTAAAACTGGACTCACAGAAGAGGTTCAAATCACAGAAAGTGAGAGAGTCAGTCCTCTTGTACTTAAGTCGGCATTGGGCTTTTTGTATTAAATTCGGATGCAATTTCTGTGTTTCATCGTCAATAAGTAGGTCCAAGGGATACAGTAAACATGAAGTGCAGCATCGGAATCTAAAACTAGACTCACAGGAGAGGTTCAAATTATAAAAATTTAGAGTGTCAGTCCTCTTGTTCTTAAGTCGGCATTGTGCCTTTTATATTAAATTCGGATGCTATTTCTGTTTTTCATCGACAATAAGAAGGTCCAAGGGATACAGTAAACCTGAAGTGAAGCATCTGAATCTAAAACTGGACTCACAGGAGAGGTTCAAATCATAGAAAGTTAGAGGCTCAGAAGTCCTGTACTTAACTCGGCATTGTGCCTTTTTAATTGCGATGCAATATCTGTGCCTCATCGCCAATAAGAAGGTCCAAGGTACACAGTAAATCTGAAGTGAAGCATCGGAATCTAAAACTGGACTCACAGGAGGGGTTCAAATCATTGAAAGTTAGAGTGTCAGTCCTCATGTACTTAAGTCGGCATTGAGCCTTTTGTATTAAATTCGGATGCAATTTCTGTTTATCATCGTCAATATGAAGGTCCAAGGGATACAGTAAACCTGAAGTGAGGCATCGGAATCTAAAACTGGACTCACAGGAGAGGTACAAACCATAGAAAGATAGAGTGTCAGTCCTCTTGTACTTAAGTCGGCATTGTGCCTTTTGTATTAAATTCGGATGCAATTTCTGTGTTTCATCGTCAATAAGAAGGTCCAAGGTATAAAGGAAACATGAAGTGAAGCATCAGAATCTAAAACTGGACTCACAGGAGAGGTTCAAATCATAGAAAGTTACAGTGTCAGTCCTCTTGTACTTAAGTCGGCATTGTGCGATTCGTATTAAATTCGGATGCAATGTCTGTGTTTCATCGTCAATAAAAAGGGCCAAGGGATACAGTAACTCTGAAGTGAAGCATCGGAATCTAAAACTGGACTCACAGAAGAGGTTCAAATCATAGAAAGTGAGAGTGTCAGTCCTCTTGTACTTAAGTCGGCATTCTGCCTTTTGTATTAAATTCTGATGCAATATCTGTGTTTCATCGTCAATAAGCAGGTCCAAGGGACATAGTAAACCTGAAGTGAAGCAGCGAAATCTAAAACTGGGCTCACCGGAGAGGTTCAAATCATAGAAAATTAGAGTGTCAGTCCTCTTGTACTTAAGTCGGTATTGTGCCTTTTGTATTAAATTCTGATGCAATTTCTGTGTTTCAACGTCAATAAGAAGTTCCAAGGTAAACAGGAAACCTGAAGTGAAGCATCGGAATCTAAAACTGGTCCCACAGGAGATGTTTAAGTCATAGAAAGTTAGAGTGTCAGTCCTCTTGTAGTTAAGTCGGCGTTGTGCCTTTTGTATTAATTTCGAATGCAATTTCCTTGATTCATCATCAATAAGAAGGTACCAGGGATACAATATTCCTGAAATGAAGCATCGGAATCTAAAACTGGACTTACAGGAGACTTTAAAATGTAAGAAAGTGAGAGTGTCAGTAATCTTGTACTTACGTCGGCATTGCGCCTTTTGTATTTAATTCGGTAGCAATTTCTGTGTTTCATCGTCAATAAGGAGGTCGAAGGGATACAGTAAACCTGAAGTGAAGCAGCGGAATCTAAAAGTGGACTCACAGGAGAGGTTCAAATAATAGAAAATTAGAGTCTCAGTCCTCTAGTACTTAAGTCGGCATTGTGCCTTTTGTATTAAATTCGGATGCAATTTCTATTTTTCGTCGTCAATAAGAAGGTCCAAGGGATACAGTGAACCTGAAGTGAAGCTTCGGAATCTAAAACTGGACACACAGGAGAGGTTCAAATCATTGAAAGTTAGAGTGTCAGTCCTCTTGTACTTAAGTCGGAATTGTGCCTTCTGTATAAAATTCGGATGCAATTTCTGTGTTTCATCGCCAATAAGAAGGTCCAAGGGATACAGTAAAGCTGAAGGGAAGCATTGGAATCTAAAACTGGACTCACAGGAGAGGTTCAAATCATAGAATGTTAAAGTGTCAGTCCTCTTGTACATTACTCGGCATTGTGACTTTTGAATTTAATTCGGATGCAATTTCTGTGGTTCATTGTCAAAAAGAAGGTCCAAGGTATACAGTAAACCTGAAGTGAAGCATCGGAATCTAAAACTGGACTCACAGGAGAGGTTCAAATCATAGAAAGTGAGAGTGTCAGTCCTCATGTACTTAAGTCGGCATTGTGCCTTTTGTATTAAATTCGGATGCAATTTCCGTGTTTCATCGACAATAAGAAGGTCCAAGGTATAAAGGAAACCTGAAGTGAAGCATCAGAATCTAAAACTGGACTCACAGGAGAGGTTCAAATCATAGAAAGTTAGAATGCCAGTCCCCTTGTACTTAAGTCGACATTGTGCCTTTTGTATTACATTCGGATGCAATTTCTGTGTTTCATCGTCAATAAAAAGGTCCAAGGGATACAGTAACCCTGAAGTGAAGCATCGGAATCTAAAACTGGACTCACAGAAGAGGTTCAAATCACAGAAAGTGAGAGAGTCAGTCCTCTTGTACTTAAGTCGGCATTGGGCCTTTTGTATTAAATTCGGATGCAATTTCTGTGTTTCATCGTCAATAAGTAGGTCCAAGGGATACAGTAAACCTGAAGTGCAGCATCGGAATCTAAAACTAGACTCATAGGAGAGGTTCAAATTATAAAAAGTTTGAGTGTCAGTCCTCTTGTACTTAAGTCGGCATTGTGCCTTTTATATTAAATTCGGATGCTATTTCTGTTTTTCATCGTCAATAAGAAGGGCCAAGGGATACAGTAAACCTGAAGTGAAGCATCGGAATCTAAAACTTGACTCACAGGAGAGGTTCAAATCATAGAAAGTTAGAGGCTCAGAAGTCCTGTACTTAACTCGGCATTGTGCCTTTTTAATTTAATTGCGATGCAATATCTGTGCCTCATCGCCAATAAGAAGGTCCAAGGTACACAGTAAATCTGAAGTGAAGCATCGGAATCTAAAACTTGACTCACAGGAGAGGTTCAAATCATAGAAAGTTAGAGGCTCAGAAGTCCTGTACTTAACTCGGCATTGTGCCTTTTTAATTTAATTGCGATGCAATATCTGTGCCTCATCGTCAATAAGAAGGTCGAAGGGATACAGTAAACCTGAAGTGAAGCTTCACAATCTAAAACTGGACTCACAGGAGAGGTTTAAATCATGGAAAGGTAGAGTTTCAGTCCTCTTCTACTTAAGTCGGCATTGCGCATTTTGTATTTAATTCCGATGCAATTTCTGTGTTTCATCGTCAATAAGAAGTTCCACGGTATACAACAAACCTGAAGTGAAGCATCGGATTCTAAAACTGGGCCCACAGGAGAGGTTCAAATCATAGAAAGTTAGAGTGTCAGTTCTCTTGTACTTAAGTCGGTATTGTGCCTTTTGTATTAAATTCGGATGCAATTTCTGTGTTTCATCGTCAATAGGAAGGTCCAAGTTATACAGTAAACCTGAAGTGAAGCATCGGAATCTAAAACTGGACTCACAGGAGAGATTCAAATCATAGAAAGTTAGGGTGTCAGTCCTTTTGTAATTAGGACGGCATTGGACCTTTTGTATTAAATTCGGATGCAATATCTGTGTTTCATCGTAATTAAGAGGGTACAAAGGTTACAGTAAGCCTGAAGTGAAGCATCGGAATCTAAAACTGGACTCACAGGGTAGGTTCAAATCATAGAAAGTTAGAGAGTCAGTCCTCTTGTACTTAAGTCGGCATTGTGCCTTTTGTATTAAATTCCGATGCAATTTCTGTTTTTCATCGTCAATATGAAGGTCCAAGGGATACAGTAAACCTGAAGTGAGGCATCGGAATCTAAAACTGGACTCACAGGAGAGGTTCAAATCATTGAAAGTTTGAGTGTCAGTCCTCTTGTACTTAAGTCGGCATTGTGCCTTTTGTATTAAATTCGGATGCAATTTCTGTGGTTCACTGTCAAAAAGAAGGTCCAAGGTATACAGTAAACCTGAAGTGAAGCATCGGAATCTAAAACTGGACTCACAGGAGAGGTTCAAATCATAGAAAGTTAGAGTGCCAGTCCTCTTGTACTTAAGTCGACATTGTGCCTTTTGTATTACATTCGGATGCAATTTCTGTGTTTCATCGTCAATAAAAAGCTCCAAGGGATACAGTAACCCTGAAGTGAAGCATCGGAATCTGAAACTGGACTCACAGAAGAGGTTCAAATCACAGAAAGTGAGAGAGTCAGTCCTCTTGTACTTAAGTCGGCATTGGGCTTTTTGTATTAAATTCGGATGCAATTTCTGTGTTTCATCGTCAATAAGTAGGTCCAAGGGATACAGTAAACATGAAGTGCAGCATCGGAATCTAAAACTAGACTCACAGGAGAGGTTCAAATTATAAAAATTTAGAGTGTCAGTCCTGTTGTTCTTAAGTCGGCATTGTGCCTTTTATATTAAATTCGGATGCTATTTCTGTTTTTCATCGACAATAAGAAGGTCCAAGGGATACAGTAAACCTGAAGTGAAGCATCTGAATCTAAAACTGGAGTCACAGGAGAGGTTCAAATCATAGAAAGTTAGAGGCTCAGAAGTCCTGTACTTAACTCGGCATTGTGCCTTTTTAATTTAATTGCGATGCAATATCTGTGCCTCATCGCCAATAAGAAGGTCCAAGGTACACAGTAAATCTGAAGTGAAGCATCGGAATCTAAAACTGGACTCACAGGAGGGGTTCAAATCATTGAAAGTTAGAGTGTCAGTCCTCATGTACTTAAGTCGGCATTGAGCCTTTTGTATTAAATTCGGATGCAATTTCTGTTTATCATCGTCAATATGAAGGTCCAAGGGATACAGTAAACCTGAAGTGAGGCATCGGAATCTAAAACTGGACTCACAGGCGAGGTACAAACCATAGAAAGATAGAGTGTCAGTCCTCTTGTACTTAAGTCGGCATTGTGCCTTTTGTATTAAATTCGGATGCAATTTCTGTGTTTCATCGTCAATAAGAAGGTCCAAGGTATAAAGGAAACATGAAGTGAAGCATCAGAATCTAAAACTGGACTCACAGGAGAGGTTCAAATCATAGAAAGTTACAGTGTCAGTCCTCTTGTACTTAAGTCGGCATTGTGCGATTCGTATTAAATTCGGATGCAATGTCTGTGTTTCATCGTCAATAAAAAGGGCCAAGGGATACAGTAACTCTGAAGTGAAGCATCGGAATCTAAAACTGGACTCACAGAAGAGGTTCAAATCATAGAAAGTGAGAGTGTCAGTCCTCTTGTACTTAAGTCGGCATTGTGCCTTTTGTATTAAATTCGGATGCAATATCTGTGTTTCATCGTCAATAAGCAGGTCCAAGGGACATAGTAAACCTGAAGTGAAGCAGCGAAATCTAAAACTGGGCTCACCGGAGAGGTTCAAATCATAGAAAATTAGAGTGTCAGTCCTCTTGTACTTAAGTCGGTATTGTGCCTTTTGTATTAAATTCTGATGCAATTTCTGTGTTTCAACGTCAATAAGAAGTTCCAAGGTAAACAGGAAACCTGAAGTGAAGCATCGGAATCTAAAACTGGTCCCACAGGAGACGTTTAAGTCATAGAAAGTTAGAGTGTCAGTCCTCTTGTAGTTAAGTCGGCGTTGTGCCTTTTGTATTAATTTCGAATGCAATTTCCTTGATTCATCATCAATAAGAAGGTACCAGGGATACAATATTCCTGAAATGAAGCATCGGAATCTAAAACTGGACTTACAGGAGACTTTAAAATGTAAGAAAGTGAGAGTGTCAGTAATCTTGTACTTACGTCGGCATTGCGCCTTTTGTATTTAATTCGGTAGCAATTTCTGTGTTTCATCGTCAATAAGGAGGTCGAAGGGATACAGTAAACCTGAAGTGAAGCAGCGGAATCTAAAACTGGACTCACAGGAGAGGTTCAAATAATAGAAAATTAGAGTCTCAGTCCTCTAGTACTTAAGTCGGCATTGTGCCTTTTGTATTAAATTCGGATGCAATTTCTGTTTTTCGTCGTCAATAAGAAGGTCCAAGGGATACAGTGAACCTGAAGTGAAGCTTCGGAATCTAAAACTGGACACACAGGAGAGGTTCAAATCATTGAAAGTTAGAGTGTCAGTCCTCTTGTACTTAAGTCGGAATTGTGCCTTCTGTATAAAATTCGGATGCAATTTCTGTGTTTCATCGCCAATAAGAAGGTCCAAGGGATACAGTAAAGCTGAAGGGAAACATTGGAATCTAAAACTGGACTCACAGGAGAGGTTCAAATCATAGAATGTTAAAGTGTCAGTCCTCTTGTACATTACTCGGCATTGTGACTTTTGAATTTAATTCGGATGCAATTTCTGAGGTTCATTGTCAAAAAGAAGGTCCAAGGTATACAGTAAACCTGAAGTGAAGCATCGGAATCCAAAACTGGTCCCACAGGAGAGGTTTAAGTCATAGAAAGTTAGAGTGTCAGTCCTCTTGTAGTTAAGTCGGCATTGTGCCTTTTGTATTAATTTCGAATGCAATTTCCTTGATTCATCATCAATAAGAAGCTACCAGGGATACAATATTCCTGAAATGAAGCATCGGAATCTAAAACTGGACTCACAGGAGAGGTTCAAATGTAAGAAAGTGAGAGTGTCAGTAATCTTGTACTTACGTCGGCATTGCGCCTTTTGTATTTAATTCGGAAGCAATTTCTGTGTTTCATCGTCAATAAGACGCTCCAAGGGATACAGTAAACCTGAAGTGAAGCAGCGGAATCTAAAACTTCACTCACAGGAGAGGTTCAAATTATAGAAAATTAGAGTCTCAGTCCTCTTGTACTTAAGTCGGCATTGTGCCTTTTGTATTAAATTCGGATGCAATTTCTGTTTTTCGTCGTCAATAAGAAGGTCCAAGGGATACAGTGAACCTAAAGTGAAGCTTCGGAATCTAAAACTGGACACACAGGAGAGGTTCAAATCATTGAAAGTTAGAGTGTCAGTCCTCTTGTACTTAAGTCGGAATTGTGCCTTCTGTATAAAATTAGGATGCAATTTCTGTGTTTCATCGCCAATAAGAAGGTCCAAGGGATACAGTAATGCTGAAGGGAAGCATTGGAATCTAAAAGTGGACTCACAGGAGAGGTTCAAATCATAGAAAGTTAGAGTGTCAGTCCTCTTGTACTTAAGTCGGCATTGTGCCTTTTATATTATATTCGGATGCAATTTCTGTGTTTCATCGTCAATAAGAAGGTTCAAGGGATACAGTAAATCTGAAGTGAAGCATCGGAATCTATAACTGGACTCACAGGAGAGGTTCAAATCATAAAATGTTAAAGTGTCAGTCCTCTTGTACATTACTCGGCATTGTGACTTTTGAATTTAATTCGGATGCAATTTCTGTGTTTCATTGTCAAAAAGAAGGTCCAAGGTATAAAGGAAACCTGAAGTGAAGCATCAGAATCTAAAACTGGACTCACAGGAGAGGTTCAAATCATAGAAAGTTAGAGTGCCAGACCTCTTGTACTTAAGTCGACATTGTGCCTTTTGTATTAAATTCGTATGCAATTTCTGTGTTTCATCGTCAATAAAAAGGTCCAAGGGATACAGTAACCCTGAAGTGAAGCATCGGAATCTAAAACTGGACTCACAGAAGAGGTTCAAATCACAGAAAGTGAGAGAGTCAGTCCTCTTGTACTTAAGTCGGCATTGGGAGTTTTGTATTAAATACGGATGCAATTTCTGTGTTTCATCGTCAATAAGTAGGTTCAAGGGATACAGTAAACCTGAAGTGCAGCATCGGAATCTAAAACTAGACTCACAGGAGAGGTTCAAATCATAGAAAGTGAGAGTGTCAGTCCCCTTGTACCTAAGTGGGCATAGTGCCTTTTGAATTTAATTCTGATGCAATTTCTGTGTTTCATCGTCAATACGAAGGTCCAAGGTATACAGTAAACCTGAAGTGAAACATCGGAATCTAAAACTGGACCCACAGGAGGGGTTCAAATCATAGAAAGTTAGAGTGTCAGTCCTCATGTACTTAAGACGGCATTGAGCCTTTTGTATTAAATTCGGATGCAATTTCTGTTTATCATCGTCAATATGAAGGTCCAAGGGATACAGTAAACCTGAAGTGAGGCATCGGAATCTAAAACTGGACTCACGGGAGAGGTACAAATCATAGAAAGATAGAGTGTCAGTCCTCTTGTACTTAAGTCGACATTGTGCCTTTTGTATTACATTCGGATGCAATTTCTGTGTTTCATCGTCAATAACAATGTCCAAGGTATAAAGGAAACCTGAAGTGAAGCATCAGAATCTAAAACTGGACTCACAGGAGAGGTTCAAATCATAGAAAGTTACAGTGTCAGTCCTCTTGTACTTAAGTCGGCATTGTGCATTTCGTATTAAATTAGGATGCAATGTCTGTGTTTCATCGTCAATAAAAAGGTCCAAGGGATACAGTAGCCCTGAAGTGAAGCATCGGAATCTAAAACTGGACTCACAGAAGAGGTGCAAATCATAGAAAGTGAGAGTGTCAGTCCTCTTGTACTTAAGTCGGCATTGTGCCTTTTGCATTAAATTCGGATGCAATTTCTCTGTTTCATCGTCAATAAGAAGTTCCAAGGTAAACAGGAAACCTGAAGTGAAGCATCGGAATCTAAAACTGGACTCACAGGAGAGGTTCAAATCAGAAAGTGAGAGTGTCAGTTCTCATGTACTTAAGTCGGCATTGTGCCTTTTGTATTACATTCAGATGCAATTTCTGTGTTTCATCGTCAATAAAAAGGTCCAAGGGATGCAGTAAAGCTGAAGTGAAGCATCAGAATCTAAAACGGGACTCACAGTAGAGGTTCAAATCATAGAAAGTGAGAGTGTCAGTCCTCTTGTACTTAAGTCGGCATCGTGCCTTTTGTATTAAATTCGGATGCAATTTCTGTGTTTCATCGTCAATAAGATGGTCCAAGGGATACAGTAAACCTGAAGTGATGCATCGGAATCTTAAACTGGACTCACAGGGGAGGTTCAAATGATGGAAAGTTAGAGTGTCAGTCATTTTGTACATAAGTCGGCATTGTGCCTTTTGAATTTAATTCCGATGCAATTTCTGCGTTTCATCGTCAATAAGAAGGTCCAAGGTATACAGTAAACCTGAAGTGAAGCATCGGAATCTAAAACTGAACTCACAGGAGAGGTTCAAATCATAGAAAGTTAGAGTGTCTGTCCTCTTGCACTTAACTCGGCATTGTCGCTTTTAAATTTAATTCCGATGCAATATCTGTGCCTCATCGTCAATAAGAAAGTCCAAGGTACACAGTAAACCTGAAGTGAAGCATCGGAATCTAAAACTGGACTCACAGGAGAGGTTCAAATCATAGAAAGTGAAAGTGTCAGTCCTCTTGTACTTAAGTCGTTATTGTGTCTTTTGTATTAAATTCGGATGCAATTTCTGTGTTTCATCGTCAATAAGAAAGTCCAATGGAACTAGTAAACCTGAAGTGAAGCATCGGAATCTAAAACTGGACTCACAGGAGAGGTTCAAATCATAGAAATTGAGATCCTCAGTCCTCTTGTACTTAGGTCGGCATTGTGCCTTTTGTATTAAATTCGGATGCAATTTCTGTGGTTCATCGTAAATACGAACGTCCAAGGGATACAGTAAACCTGAAGTGAAGCAACGGAATCGAAAACTGGACTCACAGGAGAGGTTCAAATCATAGAAAGTTAGAAAGTCAGTCGTCTTGTACTTAAGTCAGAATTGTGCCTTTTGTATTAATTTCTGATGCAATTTCAGTGTTTCATCGTTAATAAGAAGGTCCAAGGGACACAGTAAAGCTGAAGTGAAGCATCGGAATCTAAAACTGGACTCACAGGAGAGGTTCAAATCATAGAAAGTGAGAGTGTCTGTCCTCTTGTACTTAAGTCGGCATTGTGCCTTTTGTATTAAATTCGGATGCAATTTCTGTGTTTCATCGTCAATAAGATGGTCCATGGGATACAGTAAACCTGAAGTGATGCATCGGAATCTTAAACTGGACTCACAGGAGAGGTTCAAATGATGGAATGTTAGAGTGTCAGTCATTTTGTACATAAGTCGGCATTGTGCCTTTTGAATTTAATTCCGATGCTATTTCTGCGTTTCATCGTCAATAAGAAGATCCAAGGTATACAGTAAACCTGAGGTGAAGCACCGGAATCCAAAACTGGACTCACAGGAGAGGTTCAAATCATAGAAAGTGAACGTGTCAGTCCTCTTGTACTTAAGTCGGCATTGTGCCTTTTGTATTAAATTCGGATGCAATTTCTGTGTTTCATCGTCAATAAGATGGTCCAAGGGATACAATAACCTGAAGTGAAGCATCGGAATCTAAAACTGGAATCACAGGAGAGGTTCAAATGATAGAGAGTTTGAGTGTCAGTCCTCTTGTAATTAAGTCGGTATTGTGCCTTTTGTAATAAATTCGGATGCAATTTCTGTGTTGCATCGTCAATAGGAAGGTCCAAGGTATACAGTAAACCTGAAGTGAAGCATCGGAATCTAAAACTGGACTCACAGGAGAGGTTCAAATCATAGTAAGGGAGAGTGTCAGTCCTCTTGTACTTAAGTCAACATTGTGCCTTTTGTGTTAAATTCGGATGCAATTTCTGTGTTTCATCGTCAATAAGATGGTCCAAGGGATACAATAACATCAAGTGAAGCATCGGAATCTAAAACTGGACTCACAGGAGAGGTTCAAATCATAGAAAGTAAGAGTGTCAGTCCTCTTGTACCTAAGTCGGCATTGAGCCTTTTGAATTTAATTACGATGCAATCTCTGTGTTTCATCATCAATAAGAAGGTCCAAGGTATACAGTAAACCTGAAGGGAAGCATCGGAATCTAAAACTGGACTGGCAAGAGAGGTTCAAATCATAGAAAGTGAACGTGTCAGTCCTCTCGTACTTAAGTCGGCATTGTGCCTTTTGTATTAAATTCGGATGCAATTTCTGTTTTTCGTCGTCAATAAGAAGGTCCAAGGGATACAGTAAACCTGAAGTGAAGCTTCGGAATCTAAAACTGGACTCACAGGAGAGGTTCAAATCATAGAAAGAGAGAGTGTCAGTCCTCTTGTACTTAAGTCGGCATTGTGCCTTTTGTATTAAATTCGGATGCAATTTCTGTATTTCATCGTCAATAAGAAGGTCCAAGGAATACAGTGAACCTGAAGTGAAGCATCGGAATCTAAAACTGGACTCACAGGAGAGGTTCAAATCATAGAATGTTAGAGTGTCAGTCCTCTTGTACTTAAGTCGGCATTGTGCCTTTTGTATTAAATTCGGATGCAGTTTCTGTGTTTCATCGTCAATAAAAAGGTCCAAGGGATACAGTAAACCTGAAGAGAAGCATCGGAATCTAAAACTGGACTCACAGGAGAGGTTCAAATCATAGAATGTGAGAGTGTCAGTCCTCTTGTACGTAAGTCGGCATTGTAACTTTTGTATTAAATTCTGATGCAATTTCTGTGTATCATCGTTAGTAAGAAGGTCCAAGGGATATACTAAGCCTGAAGTGAAGCATCGGAATCTATAACTGGACTCACAGGAGAGGTTCAAATCATAAAAAATTAGAGTGTCAGTCCTCTTTTACCTAAGTCGGCATTGTTCCTTTTGAATTTAATTCCGAAGCAATCTCTGTGTTTCATCGTCAATAAGAAGGTCCAAGGTATACAGTAAACCTGAGGTGAAGCATCGGAATCTAAAACTGGACTCACAGGGGAGGTACAAATCATAGAAAGTTAGAGTGTCAGTCCTCTTGTACCTAAGTCGGCATTGTACCTTTTGAATTTAATTCCGAAGCAATCTCTGTGTTTCATCGTCAATGAGAAGGTCCAAGGTATACAGTAAACCTGAGGTGAAGCATCGGAATCCAAAACTGGACTCACAGGAGAGGTTCAAATCATAGAAAGTGAACGTGTCAGTCCTCTTGTACTTAAGTCGGCATTGTGCCTTTTGTATTAAATTCGGATGCAATTTCTGTGTTTCATCGCCAATAAGAGAGTCCAAGGGATACAGCAAACCTGAAGCGAAGCATCGGAATCTAAAACTGGGCTCACAGGAGAGGTTCAAATGATAGAAAGTGAGAGTGTCAGTCCTCTTGAACTTACGTCGGCATTGTGCATTTTGTATTAAATTCGGATGCAATTTCTGTGTTTCATCGTCAATAAGAAGGTCCAAGGGATACAGTAAACCTGAAGTGAAGCAGCGGAATCTAAAACTGGACTCACAGGAGAGGTTCAAATCATAGAAAGTGAGAGTGTCAGTCCTCTTGTACTTAAGTCGGCATTGTGCCTTTTATATAAAATTCGGATGCAATTTCCATGATTCATCGTCAATAAGAAGGTCCAAGGGATGCAGTAAACCTGAAGTGAAGCATCGGAATCTAAAACTTGACTCACAGGAGAGGTTTAAATCATAGAAAGCAAACGTGTCAGTCCACTTGTACTTAAGTCGGCATTGTGAATTTTGTAATAAATTCGGACGCAATTTCTGTGTTTCATCGTCAATAAGAAAGTCCACGGTATACAGTAAACCTGAAGTGAAGCATCGAAATCTAAAACTGGACTCACAGGAGAGGTTCAAATCATAGAAAGTGAGAGTGTCAGTCCTCTTGCACCTAAGTCGGCATTGTGCCTTTTGTATTTAATTCGGATGCAATTTCTGTGTTTCATCGTAAATAAGAAGGTCCAAGGGATACAGTAAACCTGAAGTGAAGCAACGGAATCTGAAACTGGACTCACAGGAGAGGTTCAAATCATAGAAAGTTAGAGTGTCAGTCGTCTTGTACTTAAGTCAGAAATGTGCTTTTTGTATTAAATTCGGATGCAATTTCTGTGTTTCATCGTCAATAAGGAGGTCCAAGGGGTACAGTAAACCTGAAGTGAAGCTTCGGAATCTAAAACTGGACTCACAGGAGAGGTTCAAATCATAGAAAGGGAGAGTGTCAGTCCTCTTGTACTAAAGTCAACATTGTGCCTTTTGTATTAAATTCGGATGTAATTTCTGTGTTTCATCGTCAATAAGAAGGTCCAAGGGGTACAGTAAACCTGAAGTGAAGCCTCGGAATCTAAAACTGGACTCACAGGAGAGGTTCCAATCATAGAAAGGGAGAGTGTCAGTCCTCTTGTACTTAAGTCAACATTGTGCCTTTTGTATTAAATTCGGATGCAATTTCTGTGTTTCATCGTCAATAAGATGGTCCAAGGGATACAATAACCTCAAGTGAAGCATCGGAATCTAAAACTGGACTCAAAGGAGAGATTCAAATCATAGAAAGTTAGAGTGTCAGTCCTCTTGTACTTATGTCGGCATTGTGCCTTTTATATAAAATTCGGATGCAATTTCTGTGATTCGTCGTCAACAAGAAGGTCCAAGGGATACAGTAAACCTGAAGTGTAGCATCGCAATCTAAAACTTGAATCACAGGAGAGGTTTAAATCATAGAAAGCGAACGTGTCAGTCCTCTTGTACTTAAGTCGGCATTGTGAATTTTGTATTAAATTTGGATGCAATTTCTGTGTTTCATCGTCAATAAGAGAGTCCAAGGGATACAGTAAAATTCAAGTGAAGTTTCGGAATCTTAAACTGGACTCACAGGAGAGGTTCAAATCATAGAAAGTAAGAGTGTCAGTCCACTTGTACCTAAGTCGGCATTGAGCCTTTTGAATATAATTCCGATGCAATCTCAGTGTTTCATCATCAATAAGAAGGTCCAAGGTATACAGTAAACCTGAAGGGAAGCATCGGAATCTAAAACTGGACTCACAAGAGTGGTTCAAATCATAGAAAGTGAACGTGTCAGTCCTCTCGTACTTAAGTCGGCATTGTGCCTTTTGTATTAAACTCGGATGCAATTTCTGTTTTTGGTCGTCAATAAGAAGGTCCAAGGGATACAGTAAACCTGAAGTGAAGCTTCGCCATCTAAAACTGGACTCACAAGGAGAGGTTCAAATCATAGAAAGAGAGAGTGTCAGTCATCTTGTACTTAAGTCGGCATTGTGCCTTTTGTATTAAATTCCGATGCAATCTCAGTGTTTCATCGTCAATAACAAGGTCCAAGGTATACAGTAAACCTGAGGTGAAGCATCGGAATCTAAAACTGGACTCACAGGAGAGGTTCAAATCATAGAAAGTGAACGTGTCAGTCCTCTCGTACTTAAGTCGGCATTGTGCCTTTTGTATTAAATTCGGATGCAATTTCTGTTTTTCGTCGTCAATGAGAAGGTCCAAGGTATACAGTAAACCTGAAGTGAAGCATCGGAATCCAAAACTGGACTCACAGGAGAGGTTCAAATCATAGAAAGTTAGAGTGTCACTCCTCTTGTACTTAAGTCGGCATTGTGCCTTTTGTATTAAATTCGGATGCAGTTTCTGTGTTTCATCGTCAATAAAAAGGTCCAAGGGATACAGTAAACTTGAAGTGAAGCATCAGAATCTAAAACTGGACTCACAGGAGAGGTTCAAATCATAGAAAGTTGGAGTGTCAGTCCTCTTGTACTTAACTCGGAATTGTCCTTTTTGAATTTAATTCCTATGCAATATCTGTGCCTCATCGTCAATAAGAAAGTCCAAGGTACACAGTAAATCTGAAGTGAAGCATCGGAATCTACAACTGGACTCACAGGAGAGGTTCAAATCATAGAAAGTGAAAGTGTCAATCCTCTTGTACTTAAGTCGTTATTGTGTCTTTTGTATTAAATTCGGATGCAATTTCTGTGTTTCATCGTCAATACGAAAGTCCAATGGATACAGTAAACCTGAAGTAAAGCATCGGAATCTAAAACTGGACTCACAGGAGAGGTTCAAATCACAGAAATTGAGAGCGTCAGTCCTCTTGTACTTAAGTCGGCATTGTGCCTTTTGTATTAAATTCGGATGCAATTTCAGTGGTTCATCGTAAATACGAAAGTCCAAGGGATACAGTAAACCTGAAGTGAAGCAACGGAATCTAAAACTGGACTCACAGGAGAGGTTCAAATCATAGAAAGTTAGAAAGTCAGTCGTCTTGTACTTAAGTCAGAATTGTGCCATTTGCATTAATTTCTGATGCAATTTCTGTGTTTCTTCGTTAATAAGAAGGTCCAAGGGATACAGTAAAGCTGAAGTGAAGCATCGGAATCTAAAACTGGTTTCACGTGAGAGGTTCAAATCATAGAAAGTGAGAGTGTCAGTCCTCTTGTACTTAAGTCGGCATTGTGCCTTTTGTATTAAATTCGGATGCAATTTCTGTGTTTCATCGTCAAAAAGATGGTCCAAGGTACACAGTAAACCTGAAGTGTAGCTTCGGAATCTAAAACTGGACTCACAGGAGAGGTTCAAATGATAGAAAGTTAGAGTGTCAGTCCTTTTGTACCTAAGTCGGATTATGCCTTTTGAATTTAATTCCGATGCAATTTCTGCGTTTCATCGTCAATAAGAAGGTCCAAGGTATACAGTAAACCTGAAGTGAAGCATCGGAATCTATAACTGAAATCACAGGAGAGGTTCAAATCATAGAAAGTGAAAGTGTCAGTCCTCTTGTACTTAAGTCGGCATTGTGCCTTTTGTAATAAATTCGGATGCAATTTCTGTGTTTCATCGTCAATAAGAAAGTCCACGGGATACAGTAAACCTGAAGTGAAGCATCGGAATCTAAAACTGGACTCACATGAGAGGTTCAAATCATAGAAAGTGAACGTGTCAGTCCTCTCGTACTTAAGTCGGCATTGTGTCTTTTGTATTAAATTCGGATGCAATTTCTGTTTTTCATCGTCAATGAGAAGGTCCAAGGTATACAGTAAACCTGAAGTGAAGCATCGGAATCTAAAACTGGACTCACAGGAGAGGTTCAAATCATAGAAAGTTAGAGTGTCAGTCCTCTTGTACTTAAGTCGGCATTGTGCCTTTTGTATTAAATTCGGATGCAGTTTCTGTGTTTCATCGTCAATAAAAGGTCCAAGGGATACAGTAAACTTGAAGTGAAGCATCGGAATCAAAAACTGGACTCACAGGAGAGGTTCAAATCATAGAAAGTTGGAGTGTCAGTCCTCTTGTACTTAACTCGGAATTGTCCTTTTTGAATTTAATTCCTATGCAATATCTGTGCCTCATCGTCAATAAGAAAGTCCAAGGTACACAGTAAACCTGAAGTGAAGCATCGGAATCTAAAACTGGACTCACAGGAGAGGTTCAAATCATAGAAAGTGAAAGTGTCAATCCTCTTGTACTTAAGTCGTTATTGTGTCTTTTGTATTAAATTCGGATGCAATTTCTGTGTTTCATCGTCAATAAGAAAGTCCAATGGATACAGTAAACCTGAAGTAAAGCATCGGAATCTAAAACTGGACTCACAGGAGAGGTTCAAATCACAGAAATTGAGAGCGTCAGTCCTCTTGTACTTAAGCCGGCATTGTGCCTTTTGTATTAAATTCGGATGCAATTTCAGTGGTTCATCGTAAATAAGAAAGTCCAAGGGATACAGTAAACTTGAAGTGAAGCAACGGAATCTAAAACTGGACTCACAGGAGACGTTCAAATCATAGAAAGTTAGAAAGTCAGTCGTCTTGTACTTAAGTCAGAATTGTGCATTTTGCATTAATTTCTGATGCAATTTCTGTGTTTCTTCGTTAATAAGAAGGTCCAAGGGATACAGTAAAGCTGAAGTGAAGCATCGGAATCTAAAACTGGTTTCACGTGAGGGGTTCAAATCATAGAAAGTGAGAGTGTCAGTCCTCTTGTACTTAAGTCGGCATTGTGCCTTTTGTATTAAATTCGGATGCAATTTCTGTGTTTCATCGTCATAAAGATGGTCCAAGGGATACAGTAAACCTGAAGTGATGCATCGGAATCTTAAACTGGACTCACAGGAGAGGTTCAAATGATAGAGAGTTAGAGTGTCAGTCCTTTTGTACCTAAGTCGGCATTATGCCTTTTGAATTTAATTCCGATGCAATTTCTGCGTTTCATCGTCAATAAGAAGGTCCAAGGTATACAGTAAACCTGAAGTGAAGCATCGGAATCTAAAACTGAAATCACAGGAGAGGTTCAAATCATAGAAAGTGAAAGTGTCAGTCCTCTTGTACTTAAGTCGGCATTGTGCCTTTTGTAATAAATTCGGATGAAATTTCTGTGTTTCATCGTCAATAAGAAAGTCCACGGGATACAGTAAACCTGAAGTGAAGCATCGGAATCTAAAACTGGACTCACAGTAGAGGTTCAAATCATAGAAAGTGAGAGTGTCAGTCCTCTTGCACCTAAGTCGGCATTGTGCTTTTTGTATTTAATTCGGATGCAATTTCTGTGTTTCATCGTCAATAATAAGGTCCAAGGGATACAGTAAACCTGAAGTGAAGCAACGGAATCTAAAACTGGACTCACAGGAGAGGTCCAAATCATAGAAAGTTAGAGTGTCAGTCGTCTTGTACTTAAGTCAGAATTGTACCTTTTGTATTAAATTCGGATGCAATTTCTGTGTTTCATCGTCAATAAGAAGGTCCAAGGGGTGCAGTAAACCTGAAGTGTAGCTTCGGAATCTAAAACTGGACTCACAGGAGAGGTTCAAATCATTGAAAGGGAGAGTGTCAGTCCTCTTGTACTTAAGTCAGCATTGTGCCTTTTGTATTAAATTCGGATGCTATTTCTGTGTTTCATCGTCAATAAGATGGTCCAAGGGATACAATAACCTGAAGTGAAGCATCGGAATCTAAAACTGGACTCACAGGAGAGGTTCAAATCATAGAAAGTTAGAGTGTCAGTCCTCTTGTACTTAAGTCGGCATTGTGCCTTTTATATAAAATTCGGATGCATTTCTGTGATTCATCGTCAATAAGAAGGTCCAAGGGATACAGTAAACCTGAAGTGAAGCATCGGAATCTAAAACTGGACTCACAAGAAAGGTTCAAATCATAGAAAGTGAAATTGTCAGTCCTCTCGTCCTTAAGTCGGCATTGTGCCTTTTGTATTAAATTCGGATGCAATTTCTGTTTTTCGTCGTCAATAAGAAGGTCCAAGGGACACAGTAAACCTATAGTGAAGCTTTGGAATCTAAAACTGGACTCACAGGAGAGGTTCAAATCATAGAAATAGGGAGTCTCAGTCCTCTTGTACTTAAGTCGGCATTGTGCCTTTTGTATTAAATTCGGATGCAATTTCTGTGTTTCATCGTCAATAAGAACGTCCAAGGGATACAGTAAACCTGAGGTGAAGCATCGGAATCTAAAACTGGACTCACAGGGGAGGTACAAATCATAGAAAGTTAGAGTGTCAGTCCTCTTGTGCCTAAGTCGGCATTGTTCCTTTTGAATTTAATTCCGAAGCAATCTCTGTGTTTCATCGTCAATAAGAAGGTCCAATGTATACAGTTAACCTGAGGTGAAGCATCGGAATCTAAAACTGGACTCACAGGAGAGGTTCAAATCATAGAAAGTGAACGTGTCAGTCCTCTTGTACTTAAGCCGGCATTGGGCCTTTTGTATTAAATTCGGATGCAATTTCTGTGTTTCATCGCAAATAAGAGAGTCCAAGGGATACAGCAAACCTGAAGTGAAGCATCGGAATCTAAAACTGGGCTCACAGGAGAGGTTCAAATCATAGAAAGTGAGAGTGTCAGTCCTCTTGTACTTATGTCGTCATTGTGCATTTTGTATTAAATTCGCATGCAATTTCAGTGTTTCATCGTCAATAAGAAGGTCCAAGGGATACAGTAAACCTGAAGTGAAGCAGCGGAATCTAAAACTGGACTCACAGGAGAGGTTCAAATCATAGAAAGTGAGAGTGTCAGTCCTCTTGTACTTAAGTCGGCATTGTGCCTTTTGTATTAAATTCGGATTCAATTTCTGTGTTTCATCGTCAATAAGATGATCCAAGGGATACTGTGAACCTGAAGTGAAGCATCGGAATCTAAAACCTGACTCAAAGGAGAGGTTCAAATCATAGAAAGTGAGAGTGTCAGTCCTCTTGTACTTAAGTCGGCATTGTGCCTTTTATATAAAACTCGGATGCAATTTCTGTGATTCATCGTCATCAAGAAGGTCCAAAGGATGCAGTAAACCTGAAGTTAAGCATCGAAATCTAAAACTTGACTCACAGGAGAGGTTTAAATCATAGAAAGCGAACGTGTCAGTCCACTTGTACTTAAGTCGGCATTGTGAATTTTGTATTAAATTCGGATGCAATTTCTGTGTTTCATCGTCAATAAGAGAGTCCAAGGGATAAAGTTAAATTAAGGTGAAGCTTCGGAATCCAAAACTGGACTTACAAGAGAGGTTCAAATCATAGATAGTGAACGTGTCAGTCCTCTTGTACTTAAGTCTGCATTGTGCCTATTGTATTCAATTCGGATGCAATTTCTGTTTTTCGTCGTCAATAAGAAGGTCCAAGGGATACAGTAAACCTGAAGTGAAGCTTCGGAATCTAAAACTGGACTCACAGGAGAGGTTCAAATCATAGAAAGAGAGAGTGTCAGTCCTCTTGTACTTAAGTCGGCATTGTGCCTTTTGTATTAAATTCGGATGCAATTTCTGTGTTTCATCGTCAATAAGAAGGTCCAAGGGATACAGTGAACCTGAAGTGAAGCATCGGAATCTAAAACTGGACTCACAGGAGAGGTTCAAATCATAGAAAGTTAGAGTGTCAGTCCTCTTGTACTTAAGTCGGCATTGTGCCTATTGTATTAAATTCGGATGCAGTTTCTGTGTTTCATCGTCAATAACAAGGTCCAAGGGATACAGTAAACCTGAATTGAAGCATCGGAATCTAAAACTGGACTCACAGGAGAGGTTCAAATCATAGAAAGTTAAAGTGTCAGTACTCTTGTACTTAACTCGGCATTGTCCTTTTTGAATTTAATTCCTATGCAATATCTGTGCCTCATCGTCAATAAGAAAGTCCAAGGTACACAGTAAACCTGAAGTGAAGCATCGGAATCTAAAACTGGACTCACAGGAGAGGTTCAAATCATAGAAAGTTAGAGTGTCAGTCCTCTTGTACTTAAGTCGGCATTGTGCCTTTTGTATTAAATTCGGATGCAGTTTCTGTGTTTCATAGTCAATAAGAAGGTCCATGGTATACAGTAAACCTGAAGTGAAGCATCGGAATCTAAAACTGGACTCACAGGAGAGGTTCAAATCATAGTAATTGAGAGCGTCAGTCCTCTTGTACTTAAGTCGGCATTGTGCCTTTTGTATTAAATTCGGATGCAATTTCAGTGGTTCATCGTAAATACGAAAGTCCAAGGGATACAGTAAACCTGAAGTGAAGCAAAGGAATCTAAAACTTGACTCACAGGAGAGGTTCAAATCATAGAAAGTTAGAAAGTCAGTCGTCTTGTACTTAAGTCAGAAATGTGCCTTTTGTATTAATTTCTGATGCAATTTCTGTGTTTCATCGTTAATAAGAGGGTCCAAGGGATACAGTAAAGCTGAAGTGAAGCATCGGAATCTAAAACTGGTTTCACAGGAGAGGTTCAAATCATAGAAAGTGAGAGTGTCAGTCCTCTTGTACTTAAGTCGGCATTGTGCCTTTTGTATTTAATTCGGATGCAATTTCTGTGTTTCATCGTCATAAAGATGGTCCAAGGGATACAGTAAACCTGAAGTGATGCATCGGAATCTTAAACTGGACTCACAGGAGAGGTTCAAATGATAGAAAGTTAGAGTGTCAGTAGTTTTGTACCTAAGTCGGCATTGTGCCTTTTGAATTTAATTCCGATGCAATTTCTGCGTTTCATCGTCAATAAGATGGTCCAAGGTTTAGAGTAAACCTGATGTGAAGCATCGGAATCTATAACTGAAATCACAGGAGAGGTTCAAATCATAGAAAGTGAAAGTGTCAGTCCTCTTGTACTTAAGTCGGCATTGTTCCTTTTGTAATAAATTCGGATGCAATTTCTGTGTTTCGACGTCAATAAGAAAGTCCACGGGATACAGTAAACCTGAAGTGAAGCATCGGAATCTAAAACTGGACTCACAGGAGAGGTTCAAATCATAGCAAGTTAGAGTGTCAGTCGTCTTGTACTTAAGTCAGAATTGTGCCTTTTGTATTAAATTCGGATGCAATTTCTGTGTTTCATCGTCAATAAGAAGGTCCAAGGGATACAGTAAACCTGAAGTGAAGCATCGGAATCTAAAACTTGACTCACAGGAGAGGTTTAAATCATAGAAAGCGAACGTGTCAGTCCACTTGTACTTAAGTCGGCATTGTGAATTTTGTATTAAATTCGGATGCAATTTCTGTGTTTCATCGTCAATAAGAGAGTCCAAGGGATACAGTAAAATTGAAGTGATGCTTCGGAATCTAAAACTGGACTCACAGGAGAGGTTCAAATCATAGAAAGTGAGAGTGTCAGTCCTCTTGTACCAAAGTCGGCATTGGTCCTTTTGAATTTAATTCCGATGCAATCTCTGTGTTTCATCATCAATAAGAAGGTCCAAGGTATACAGTAAACCTGAAGTGAAGCATCGGAATCTAAAACTGGACTCACAAGAGAGGTTCAAATCATAGAAAGTGGACGTGTCAGTCCTCTCGTACTTAAGTCGGCATTGTGCCTTTTGTATTAAATTCGGATGCAATTTCTGTTTTTCGTCGTCAATAAGAAGGTCCAAGGGATACAGTAAACCTGAAGTGAAGCTTCGGAATCTAAAACTGGACTCACAGGAGAGGTTCAAATCATAGAGAAAGAGAGTGTCAGTCCTCTTGTACTTAAGTCGGCATTGTGCCTTTTGTATTAAATTCGGATGCAATTTCTGTGTTTCATCGACAATACGAAGGTCCAAGGGATACAGTGAACCTGAAGTGAAGCATCGGAATCTAAAACTGGACTCACAGGAGAGGTTCAAATCATAGAAAGTTAGAGTGTCAGTCCTCTTGTACTTAAGTCGGCATTGTGCCTTTTGTATTAAATTCGGATGCAGTTTCTGTGTTTCATCGGCAATAAAAAGGTCCAAGGGATACAGTAAACCTGAAGTGAAGCATCGGAATCTAAAACTGGACTCACAGGAGAGGTTCAAATCATAGAAAGTTAGAGTGTTAGTCCTCTTGTACTTAACTCGGCATTGTCCTTTTTGAATTTACTTCCTATGCAATATCTGTGCCTCATCGTCAATAAGAAAGTCCAAGGTACACAGTAAACCTGAAGTGAAGCATCGGAATCTAAAACTGGACTCACAGGGGAGGTTCAAATCATAGAAAGTTTGAGTGTCAGTCCTCTTGTACATAAGTCGGCATTGTGCCTTTTGAATTTAATTCCGATGCAATTTCTGTGTTTCATCGTCAATAAGAAGGTCCACGGTATACAGTAAACCTGAAATGAAGCATCGGAATCTAAAACTGGACTCACAGGAGAGGTTCAAATCATAGAAAGTGAAAGTGTCAGTCCTCTTGTACTTAAGTCGGCATTGTGCCTTTTGTATTAAATTCGGTTGCAATTTCAGTGGTTCATCGTAAATAAGAAAGTCCAAGGGATACAGTAAACCTGAAGAGAAGCAACGGAATCTAAAACTGGACTCACAGGAGAGGTTCAAATCATAGAGAGTTAGAAAGTCTGTCGTCTTGTACTTAAGTCAGAATTGTGCCTTTTGTATTAATTTCTGATGCAATTTCTGTGTTTCATCGTCATAAAGATGGTCCAAGGGATACAGTAAACCTGAAGTGATGCATCGGAATCTTAAACTGGACTCACAGGAGAGGTTCAAATGATAGAAAGTTAGAGTGTCAGTCCTTTTGTACCTAAGTCGGCATTATGCCTTTTGAATTTAATTCCGATGCAATTTCTGCGTTTCATCGTCAATAAGAAGGTCCAAGGTATACAGTAAACCTGAAGTGAAGCATCGGAATCTAAAACTGAAATCACAGGAGAGGTTCAAATCATAGAAAGTGAAAGTGTCAGTCCTCTTGTACTTAAGTCGGCATTGTGCCTTTTGTAATAAATTCGGATGCAATTTCTGTGTTTCATCGTCAATAAGAAAGTCCACGGGATACAGTAAACCTGAAGTGAAGCATCGGAATCTAAGACTGGACTCACAGGAGAGGTTCAAATCATAGAAAGTGAGAGTGTCAGTCCTCTTGCACCTAAGTCGGCATTGTGCCTTTTGTATTTAATTCGGAAGCAATTTCTGTGTTTCATCGTCAATAATAAGGTCCAAGGGATACAGTAAACCTGAAGTGAAGCAACGGAATCTAAAACTGGACTCACAGGAGAGGTTCAAATCATAGAAAGTTAGAGTGTCAGTCGTCTTGTACTTAAGTCAGAATTGTGCCTTTTGTATTAAATTCGGATGCAATTTCTGTGTTTCACCGTCAATGAGATGGTCCAAGTGATACAATAACTTGAAGTGAAGCATCGGAATCTAAAACTGGAATCACAGGAGAGGTTCAAATGATAGAAAGTTTGAGTGTCAGTCCTCTTGTAATTAAGTCGGTATTGTGCCTTTTCTATTCAATTCGGATGCAATTTCTGTGTTGCATCGTCAATAGGAAGGTCCAAGGTATACAGTAAACCTTAAGTGAAGCATCGGAATCTAAAACTGGACTCACAGGAGAGGTTCAAATCATAGAAAGTTAGAGTGTTAGTCCTCTTGTACTTATCTCGGCATTGTGCCTTTTGAATTTAATTCCGATGCAATTTCTGCGTTTCATCGTCAATAAGAAGGTCCAAGGTATACAGTAAACCTGAAGTGAAGCATCGGAATCCAAAACTGAAATCACAGGAGAGGTTCAAATCATAGAAAGTGAAAGTGTCAGTCCTCTTGTACTTAAGTCGGCATTGTGCCTTTTGTAATAAATTCGGATGCAATTTCTGTGTTTCATCGTCAATAAGAAAGTCCACGGGATACAGTAAACCTGAAGTGAAGCATCGGAATCTAAAACTGGACTCACAGGAGAGGTTCAAATCATAGAAAGTGAGAGTGTCAGTCCTCTTGCACCTAAGTCGGCATTGTGCCTTTTGTATTTAATTCGGATGCAATTTCTGTGTTTCATCGTCAATAATAAGGTCCAAGGGATACAGTAAACCTGAAGTGAAGCAACGGAATGTAAAACTGGACTCACAGGAGAGGTTCAAATCATAGAAAGTTAGAGTGTCAGTCGTCTTGTACTTAAGTCAGAATTGTGCCTTTTGTATTAAATTCGGATGCAATTTCTGTGTTTCACCGTCAATGAGATGGTCCAAGGGATACAATAACTTGAAGTGAAGCATCGGAATCTAAAACTGGAATCACAGGAGAGGTTCAAATGATAGAAAGTTTGAGTGTCAGTCCTCTTGTAATTAAGTCGGTATTGTTCCTTTTGTATTCAATTCGGATGCAATTTCTGTGTTGCATCGTCAATAGGAAGGTCCAAGGTATACAGTAAACCTTAAGTGAAGCATCGGAATCTAAAACTGGACTCACAGGAGAGGTTCAAATCATAGAAAGGGAGAGTGTCACTCCTCTTGTACTTAAGTCAACATTATGCCTTTTGTATTAAATTCGGATGCAATTTCTGTGTTTCATTGTCAATAAGATTGTCCAAGGGATACAATAACCTGAAGTGAAGCATTGGAATCTAAAACTGGACTCACAGGAGAGGTTCAAATCATAGAAAGTTAGAGTGTCAGTCCTCTTGTTCTTAAGTCGGCATTGTGCCTTTTGTATTAAATTCGGATGCAATTTCAGTGTTTCATCGACAATAAGAAGGTCCAAGGGATACAGTAAAACTGAAGTGAAGCATCGGAATCTAAAACTTGACTCACAGGAGAGGTTTAAATCATAGAAAGCGAACGTGTCAGTCCTCTTGTACTTATGTCAGCATTGTGAATTTTATATTAAATTCGGATGCAATTTCTGTGTTTCATCGTCAATAAGAGAGTCCAAGGGATACAGTAAAATTCAAGTGAAGCTTCGGAATCTAAAACTGGACTCACAGGAGAGGTTCAAATCATAGTAATTGAGAGCGTCAGTCCTCTTGTACTTAAGTCGGCATTTTGCCTTTTGTTTTAAATTCGGATGCAATTTCAGTGGTTCATCGTAAATAAGAAAGTCCAAGGGATACAGTAAACCTGAAGTGAAGCAACGGAATCTAAAACTTGACTCACAGGAGAGGTTCAAATCATAGAAAGTTAGAAAGTCAGTCGTCTTGTACTTAAGTCAGAATTGTGCCTTTTGTATTAATTTCTGATGCAATTTCAGTGTTTCATCGTTAATAAGAAGGTCCACGGGATACAGTAAAGCTGAAGTGAGGCATCGGAATCTAAAACTGGTTTCACAGGAGAGGTTCAAATCATAGAAAGTGAGAGTGTCAGTCCTCTTGCTTCTAAGTCGGCATTGTGCCTTTTGTATTTAATTCGGATGCAATTTCTGTGTTTCATCGTCTATAATAAGGTCCAAGGGATACAGTAAACCAGAAGTGAAGCAACGGAATCTAAAACTGGACTCACAGGAGAGGTTCAAATCATAGAAAGTTAGAGTGTCAGTCGTCTTGTACTTAAGTCAGAATTGTGCCTTTTGTATTAAATTCGGATGCAATTTCTGTGTTTCATCGTCAATAACAAGGTCCAAGGGGTACAGTAAACCTGAAGTGAAGCATCGGAATCTAAAACCTGACTCACAGGAGAGGTTTAAATCATAGAAAGCGAACGTGTCAGTCCACTTGTACTTAAGTCGGCATTTTGAATTTTGTACTAAATTCGGATGCAATTTCTGTGTTTCATCGTCAGTAAAAGAGTCCAAGGGATACAGTAAAATTGAAGTGAAGCTTCGGAATCTAAAACTGGACTCACAAGAGAGGTTCAAATCATAGAAAGTGGACGTGTCAGTCCTCTCGTACTTAAGTCGGCATTGTGCCTTTTGTATTAAATTCGGATGCAATTTCTGTTTTTCTTCGTCAATAAGAAGGTCCAAGGAATACAGTAAACCTGAAGTGAAGCTTCGGAATCAAAAACTGGACTCACAGGAGAGGTTCAAATCATAGAAAGAGAGAGTGTCAGTCCTCTCGTACTTAAGTCGGCATTGTGCCTTTTGTATTAAATTCGGATGCAATTTCTGTGTTTCATCGTCAATAAGAGGGTCCAAGGGATACAGTGAACCTGAAGTGAAGCATCGGATTCTAAAACTGGACTCACAGGAGAGGTTCAAATCATAGAAAGTTAGAGTGTCAGTCCTCTTGTGCTTAAGTCGGCATTGTGCCTTTTGTACTAAATTCGGATGCAATTTCTGTGTTTCATCGTCAATAAGAGAGTCCAAGGGATACAGAAAAATTGAAGTGAAGCATCGGAATCTAAAACTGGACTCACAGGAGAGGTTCAAATCATAGAAAGTTAGAGTGTCAGTCCTCTTGTACCAAAGTCGGCATTGTGCCTTTTGAATTTAATTATTATGCAATATCTGTGCCTCATCGTCAATAAGAAAGTCCAAGGTACACAGTAAACCTGAAGTGAAGCATCGGAATCTAAAACTGGACTCACAGGGGAGGTTCAAATCATAGAAAGTTTGAGTGTCAGTCCTCTTGTACCTAAGTCGGCATTGTGCCTTTTGAATTTAATTCCGATGCAATTTCTGTGTTTCATCGTCAATAAGAAGGTCCACGGTATACAGTAAACCTGAAGTGAAGCATCGGTATCTAAAACTGGACTCACAAGAGAGGTTCAAATCATAGAAAGTGGACGTGTCAGTCCTCTCGTACTTAAGTCGGCATTGTGCCTTTTGTATTAAATTCGGATGCAATTTCTGTTTTTCGTCGTCAATAAGAAGGTCCAAGGGATACAGTAAACCTGAAGTGAAGCTTCGGAATCTAAAACTGGACTCACAGGAGAGGTTCAAATCATAGAGAGAGAGAGTGTCAGTCCTCTTGTACTTAAGTCGGCATTGTGCCTTTTGTATTAAATTCGGATGCAATTTCTGTGTTTCATCGACAATAAGAAGGTCCAAGGGATACAGTGAACCTGAAGGTAAGCATCGGAATCTAAAACTGGACTCACAGGAGAATTTCAAATCATAGAAAGTTAGAGTGTCAGTCCTCTTGTACTTAAGTCGGCATTGTGCCTTTTGTATTAAATTCGGATGCAGTTTCTGTGTTTCATCGGCAATAAAAAGGTCCAAGGGATACAGTAAACCTGAAGTGAAGCATCGGAATCTAAAACTGGACTCACAGGAGAGGTTCAAATCATAGAAAGTTAGAGTGTCGGTCCTCTTGTACTTAACTCGGCATTGTCCTTTTTGAATTTAATTCATATGCAATATCTGTGCCTCATCGTCAATAAGAAAGTCCAAGGTACACAGTAAACCTGAAGTGAAGCATCGGAATCTAAAACTGGACTCACAGGGGAGGTTCAAATCATAGAAAATTTGAGTGTCAGTCCTCTTGTACCTAACTCGGCATTGTGCCTTTTGAATTTAATTCCGATGCAATTTCTGTGTTTCATCGTCAACAAAAAGGTCCACGGTATACAGTAATCCTGAAATGAAGCATCAGAATCTAAAACTGGACTCACAGGAGAGGTTCAAATCATAGAAAGTGAAAGTGTCAGTCCTCTAGTACTTAAGTCGGCATTGTGCCTTTTGTATTAAATTCGGATGCTATTTCAGTGGTTCATCGTAAATACGAAAGTCCAAAGGATACAGTAAACCTGAAGTGAAGCAACGGAATCTAAAACTGGACTCACAGGAGAGGTTCAAATCATAGAGAGTTAGAAAGTCTGTCGTCTTGCACTTAAGTCAGAATTGTGCCTTTTGTATTAATTTCTGATGCAATTTCTGTGTTGCATCGTTAATAAGAAGGTCCAAGGGATACAGTAAAGCTGAAGTGAAGCATCGGAATCTATAACTGGTTTCACAGGAGAGGTTCAATTCATAGAAACTGAGAGTGTCAGTCCTCTTGTACTTAAGTCGGCATTGTGCCTTTTGTATTAAATTCGGATGCAATTTCTGTGTTTCATCGTCATAAAGATGGTCCAAGGGATACAGTAAACCTGAAGTGATGCATCGGAATCTTAAACTGGACTCACAGGAGAGGTTCAAATGATAGAAAGTTAGAGTGTCAGTCCTTTTGTACCTAAGTCGGCATTATGCCTTTTGAATTTAATTCCGATGCAATTTCTGCGTTTCATCGTCAATAAGAAGGTCCAAGGTATACAGTAAACCTGAAGTGAAGCATCGGAATCTAAAACTGAAATCACAGGAAAGGTTCAACTCATAAAAAGTGAAAGTGTCAGTCCTCTTGTACTTGAGTCGGCATTGTGCCTTTTGTATT
Organism: Schistocerca americana; assembly: GCF_021461395.2. Taxonomy (NCBI): domain Eukaryota; kingdom Metazoa; phylum Arthropoda; class Insecta; order Orthoptera; family Acrididae; genus Schistocerca; species Schistocerca americana. The sequence continues at coordinate 1,090,792,325 of NC_060120.1, read as the reverse complement.
AAATTCGGATGCAATTTCTGTGTTTCATCGTCAATAAGAAAGTCCACGGGATACAGTAAACCTGAAGTGAAGCATCGGTATCTAAAACTGGACTCATAGGAGAGGTTCAAATCATAGAAAGTGAGAGAGTCAGTCCTCTGGCACCTAAGTCGGCATTGTGCCTTTTGTATTTCATTCGGATGCAATTTCTGTGTTTCATCGTCAATAATAAGGTCCAAGGGATACAGTAAACCTGAAGTGAAGCAACGGAATCTAAAACTGGACTCACAGGAGAGGTTCAAATCATAGAAAGTTAGAGTGTCAGACGTCTTGTACTTAAGTCAGAATTGTGCCTTTTGTATTAAATTCGGATGCAATTTCTGTGTTTCATCGTCAATAAGAAGGTCCAAGGGGTACAGTAAACCTGAAGTGACGCTTCTTCGGAATCTAAAACTGGACTCACAGGAGAGGTTCAAATCATAGAAAGGGAGAGTGTCAGTCTTCTTGTACTTAAGTCAACATTGTGCCTTTTGTATTGAATTCGGATGCAATTTCTGTGTTTCATCGTCAATAAGATGGTCCAAGGGATCCAATAACTTGAAGTGAAGCATCGGAATCTAAAACTGGAATCACAGGAGAGGTTCAAATGATAGAAAGTTTGAGTGTCAGTCCTCTTGTAATTAAGTCGGTACTGTGCCTTTTGTATTCAATTCGGATGCAATTTCTGTGTTGCATCGTCAATAGGAAGGTCCAAGGTATACAGTAAACCTTAAGTGAAGCATCGGAATCTAAAACTGGACCCACAGGAGAGGTTCAAATCATGGAAAGGGAGAGTGTCAGTCCTCTTGTACCTAAGTCAACATTATGACTTTTGTATTAAATTCGGATGCAATTTCTGTGTTTCATCGTCAATAAGATGGTCCAAGGGATACAATAACCTGAAGTGAAGCATCGGAATCTAAAACTGGACTCACAGGAGAGGTTCAAATCATAGAAAGTTATAGTGTCAGTCCTCTTGTACCTAAGTCGGCATTGTGCCTTATATATAAAAATCGGATGCAATTTCTGTGATTCATCGCCAATAAGAAGGTCCAAGGGATACAGTAAACCTGAAGTGAAGCATCGGAATCAAAAACTTGACTCACAGGAGAGGTTTAAATCATAGAAAGCGAACGTGTCAGTCCACTTGTACTTAAGTCGGCATTGTGAATTTTGTATTAAATTCGGATGCAATTTCTGTGTTTCATCGTCAATAAGAGAGTCCAAGGGATACAGTAAAATTCAAGTGAAGCTTCGGAATCTAAAACTGGACTCACAGGAGAGGTTCAAATCATAGAAAGTGAACGTGTCAGTCCTCTCGTACTTAAGTCGGCATTGTGCCTTTTGTATTAGATTCGGAAGCAATTTCTGTTTTTCGTCGTCAATAAGAAGGTCCAAGGGATACAGTAAACCTGAAGAGAAGCTTCGGAATCTAAAACTGGACTCACAGGAGAGGTTCAAATCATAAAAAACGAGAGTGTCAGTCCTCTTGTACTTAAGTCGGCATTGTGCCTTTTGTATTAAATTCGGATGCAATTTCTGTGTTTCATCGTCAATAAGAACGTCCAAGGGATACAGTGAACCTCAAGTGAAGCATCGGAATCTAAAACCGGACTCACAGGAGAGGTTCAAATCATAGAAAAGTAGAGTGTCAGTCCTCTTGTACTTATGTCGGCATTGTGCCTTTTGTATTAAATTCAGATGCAGTTTCTGTGTTTCATCGTCAATAAAAAGGTCCAAGGGATACAGTAAACCTGAAGTTCAGCATCGGAATCTAAAACTGGACTCACAGGAGAGGTTCAAATCATAGAATGTGAGAGTGTCAGTCCTCTTGTACTAAGTCGGCATTGTAACTTTTGTATTAAATTCTGATGCAATTTCTGTGTTACATCGTTAGTAAGAAGGTCCAAGGGATATAGTAAGCCTGAAGTGAAGCATCGGAATCTATAACTGGACTCATAGGAGAGGTTCAAATCATAGAAAATTAGAGTGTCAGTCCTCTTTTACCTAAGTCGGCATTGTTCCTTTTGAATTTAATTCCGAAGCAATCTCTGTGTTTCATCGTCAGTAAGAAGGTCCAAGGTATACAGTAAACCTGAGGTGAAGCATCGGAATCTAAAACTGGACTCACAGGGGAGGTACAAATCATAGAAAGTTAGAGTGTCAGTCCTCTTGTACCTAAGACGGCATTGTTCCTTTTGAATTTAATTCCGAAGCAATCTCTGTGTTTCATCGTCAATAAGAAGGTCCAAGGTATACAGTTAACCTGAGGTGAAGCATCGGAATCTAAAACCGGACTCACAGGAGAGGTTCAAATCATAGAAAGTGAACGTGTCAGTCCTCTTGTACTTAAGTCGGCATTGTGCCTTTTGTATTAAATTCGGATGCAATTTCTGTGTTTCATCGCCAATACGAGAGTCCAAGGGATACAGCAAACCTGAAGTGAAGCATCGGAATCTAAAACTGGGCTCACAGGAGAGGTTCAAATCATAGAAAGTGAGAGTGTCAGTCCTCCTGTACTTACGTCGGCATTGTGCATTTTGTATTAAATTCGGATGCAATTTCAGTGTTTCATCGTCAATAAGAAGGTCCAAGGGATACAGTAAACCTGAAGTGAAGCAGCGGAATCTAAAACTGGACTCACAGGAGAGGTTCAAATCATAGAAAGTGAGAGTGTCAGTCCTCTTGTACTTAAGTCGGCATTGTGCCTTTTATATAAAATTCGGATGCAATTTCTATGATTCATCGTCAATAAGAAGGTCCAAGGGATGCAGTAAACCTGAAGTGAAGCATCGGAATCTAAAACTTGACTCACAGGAGAGGTTTAAATCATAGAAAGCGAACGTGTCAGTCCACTTGTACTTAAGTCGGCATTGTGAATTTTGTATTAAATTCGGATGCAATTTCTGTGTTTCATCGTCAATAAGAGAGTCCAAGGGATACAGTTAAATTAAAGTGAAGCTTCGGAATCCAAAACTGGACCCACAAGAGAGGTTAAAATCATAGAAAGTGAACGTGTCAGTCCTCTCGTACTTAAATTCGGATGCAATTTCTGTTTTTCGTCGTCAATAAGAAGTTCCAAGGGATACAGTAAACCTGAAGTGAAGCTTCGGAATCTAAAACTGGACTCACAGGAGAGGTTCAAATCATAGAAAGTTAAAGTGTCAGTCCTCTTGTACTTAACTCGGCATTGTCCTTTTTGAATTTAATTCCGATGCAATTTCTGTGTTTCATCGTCAATAAGAAGGTCCACGGTATACAGTAAACCTGAAATGAAGCATCGGAATCTAAAACTGGACCCAGAGGGGAGGTTCAAATCATAGAAAGCTTGAGTGTCAGTCCTCTTGTACCTAAGTCGGCATTGTGCCTTTTGAATTTAATTCCGATGCAATTTCTGTGTTTCATCGTCAATAAGAAGGTCCACGGTATACAGTAAACCTGAAATGAAGCATCGGAATCTAAAACTGGACTCACAGGAGAGGTTCAAATCATAGAAAGTGAAAGTGTCAGTCCTCTTGTACTTAAGTCGGCATTGTGCCTTTTGTATTAAATTTGGATGCAATTTCAGTGGTTCATCGTAAATAAGAAAGTCCAAGGGATACAGTAAACCTGAAGTGAAGCAACGGAATCTAAAACTAGACTCACAGGAGAGGTTCAAATCATAGAAAGTTAGAAAGTCAGTCGTCTTGTACTTAAGTCAGAATTGTGCCTTTTGTATTAATTTCTGATGCAATTTCTGTGTTTCATCGTTAATAAGAAGGTCCAAGGGATACAGTACAGCTGAAGTGAAGCATCGGAATCTAAAACTGGTTTCACAGGAGAGGTTCAAATCATAGAAAGTGAGAGTGTCAGTCCTCTTGTACTTAAGTCGGCATTGTGCCTTTTGTATTAAATTCGGATGCAATTTCTGTGTTTCATCGTCATAAAGATGGTCCAGGGGATACAGTAAACCTGAAGTGATCCATCGGAATCTTAAACTGGACTCACAGGAGAGGTTCAAATGATAGAAAGTTAGAGTGTCAGTCCTTTTGTACCTAAGTCGTCATTGTGCCTTTTGAATTTAATTCCGATGCAATTTCTGCGTTTCATCGTCAATAAGATGGTCCAAGGTTTACAGTAAACCTGAAGTGAAGCATCGGAATCTAAAACTGAAATCACAGGAGAGGTTCAAATCATAGAAAGTGAAAGTGTCAGTCCTCTTGTACTTAAGTCGGCATTGTTCCTTTTGTAATAAATTCGGATGCAATTTCTGTGTTTCATCGTCAATAAGAAAGTCCACGGGATACAGTAAACCAGAAGTGAAGCATCGGAATCTAAAACTGGACTCACAGGAGGGGTTCAAATCATAGAAAGTTAGAGTGTCAGTCGTCTTGTACTTAAGTCAGAATTGTGCCTTTGGTATTAAATTCGGATGCAATTTCTGTGTTTCATCGTCAATAAGAAGGTCCAAGGGGTACAGTAAACCTGAAGTGAAGCTTCGGAATCTATAACTGGACTCACAGGAGAGGTTCAAATCATAGAAAGGGAGAGTGTCAGTCCTCTTGTACTTAAGTCAACATTGTGCCTTTTGTATTAAATTCGGATGCAATTTCTGTGTTTCATCGTCAATAAGATGGTCCAAGGGATACTATAACTTGAAGTGAAGCATCGGAATCTATAACTGGAATCACAGGAGAGGTTCAAATGATAGAAAGTTTGAGTGTCAGTCCTCTTGTAATTAAGTCGGTATTGTGCCTTTTGTATTCAATTCGGATGCAATTTCTGTGTTGCATCGTCAATAGGAAGGTCCAAGGTATACAGTAAACCTGAAGTGAAGCATCGGAATCTAAAACTGGACTCACAGGAGAGGTTTAAATCATAGAAAGCGAACGTGTCAGTCCTCTTGTACTTAAGTCGGCATTGTGAATTTTGTATTAAATTCGGATGCAATTTCTGTGTTTCATCGTCAATAAGAGAGTCCAAGGGATACAGTAAAATTCAAGTGAAGCATCGGAATCTAAAACTGGACTCACAAGAGAGGTTCAAATCATAGAAAGTGAACGTGTCAGTCCTCTCGTACTTAAGTCGGCATTGTGCCTTTTGTATTACATTCGGATGCAATTTCTGTTTTTCGTCGTCAATAAGAAGGTCCAAGGCATACAGTGAACCTGAAGTGAAGCATCGGAATCTAAAACTGGACTCACAGGAGTGGTTCAAATCATAGAAAGTTAGAGAGTCAGTCCTCTTGTACTCATGTCGGCATTGTGCCTTTTGTATTAAATTCGGATGCTATTTCTGTTTTTCGTCGTCAATAAGAAGGTCCAAGGGATACAGTAAACCTGAAGTGAAGCAACGGAATCTAAAACTGGACTCACAGGAGAGGTCCAAATCATAGAAAGTGAGAGTGTCAGTCCTCTTGTACTTAAGTCGGCATTGTGCCTTTTGTATTAAATTCGGATGCAATTTCTGTGTTTCATCGTCAATAACATGATCCAAGGGATACAGTAAACCTGAAGTGAAGCATCGGAATCTATAACTGGACTCACAGGAGAGGTTCAAATCATAGAAAATTAGAGTGTCAGTCGTCTTTTTCCTAAGTCGGCATTGTTCCTTTTGAATCTAATTCCGAAGCAATCTCTGTGTTTCATCGTCAATAACAAGGTCCAAGGTATACAGTAAACCTGAGGTGAAGCATCGGAATCTAAAACTGGACTCACAGGGGAGGTACAAATCATAGAAAGTTAGAGTGTCAGTCCTCTTGTACCTAAGTCGGCATTGTTCCTTTTGAATTTAATTCCGAAGCAATCTCTGTGTTTCATCGTCAATAAGAAGGTCCAAGGTATACAGTAAACCTGAGGTGAAGCATCGGAATCTAAAACTGGACTCACAGGAGAGGTTCAAATCATAGAAAGTGAACGTGTCAGTCCTCTTGTACTTAAGTCGGCATTGTGCCTTTTGTATTAAATTCGGATGCAATTTCTGTGTTTCATCGCCAATAAGAGAGTCCAAGGGATACAGCAAACCTGAAGTGAAGCATCGGAATCTAAAACTGGGCTCACAGGAGAGGTTCAAGTCATAGAAAGTGAGATTGTCAGTCCTCTTGTACTTACGTCGGCAGTGTGCATTTTGTATTAAATTCGGATGCAATTTCAGTGTTTCATCGTCAATAAGAAGGTCCAAGGGATACAGTAAACCTGAAGTGAAGCAACGGAACCTAAAACTGGACTCACAGGAGAGGTTCAAATCATAGAAAGTGAGAGTGTCAGTCCTCTTGTACTTAAGTCGGCATTGTGCCTTTTATATAAAATTCGGATGCAATTTCTGTGATTCATCGTCAATAAGAAGGTCCAAGGGATACAGTGAACCTGAAGTGAAGCACCGGAATCTAAAACTGGACTCACAGGAGAGGTTCAAATCATAGAAAGTTAGAGTGTCAGTCCTCTTGTACTTAAGTCGGCATTGTGCCTTTTGTATTAAATTCGGATGCAGTTTCTGTGTTTCATCGTCAATAAAAAGGTCCAAGGGATACAGTAAACCTGAAGTGAAGCATCGGAATCAAAAACTGGACTCACAGGAGAAGTTCAAATCATACAATGTGAGTTGTCAGTCCTGTTGTACGCAAGTCGGCATTGTAACTTTTGTATTAAATTCTGATGCAATTTCTGTGTTTCATCGTCAGAAAGAAGGTCCAAGGGATATAGTAAGCCTGAAGTGAAGCATCGGAATCTATAACTGGACTCACAGGAGAGGTTCAAATCATAGAAAGTGAGAGTGTCAGTCCTCTTGTACTTAAGACGGCATTGTGCCTTTTCTATTAAATTCGGATGCAATTTCTGTGTTTCATCGTCAATAAGAAGGTCCTAGGGATACAGTAAACCTGAAGTGAAGCAGCGGAATCTAAAACTGGACTCACACGAGCAGTTGAAAACATAGAAAATTAGAGTGTCAGTCCTCTTTTACCTAAGTCGGCATTGTGCATTTTGAATTTAATTCCGATCCAATTTCTGTGTATCATGGTCAACAAGACGGTCCAAGGTATACAGTAAACCTGAAGTGAAGCACTGGAATCTAAAACTGGACTCACAGAGGAGGTACAAATCATAGAAAGTTAAAGTGTCAGTCCTCTTGTACCTAAGTCGGCATTGTGCCATTTGAATTTAATTCCGAAGCAATCTCTGTGTTTCATCGTCAATAAGAAGGTCCAAGGTATACAGTAAACCTGAGGTGAAGCATCGGAATCTAAAACTGGACTCACAGGAGAGGTTCAAATCATAGAAAATTAACGTGTCAGTCCTCTTGTACTTAAGTCGGCATTCTGCCTTTTGTATTAAATTCGGATGCAATTTCTGTGTTTCATCGCCAATAAGAGAGTCCAAGGGATACAGTAAACCTAAAGTGAAGCATCGGAATCTAAAACTGGGCTCACAGGAGAGGTTCAAATCATAGAAAGTGAGAGTGTGAGTCCTCTTGTACTTACGTCGGCATTGTGCCATTTGTATTACATTCGGATGAAATTTCTGTGTTTCATCGTCAATAAGAAGGTCCAAGGGATACAGTAAACCTGACGTGAAGCAGCGGAAGCTAAAACTGGACTCACAGGAGAGGTTCAAATCATAGACAATTAGAGTGTCAGTGCGCTTGTACTTAAGTCGGCATTGTGCCTTTTGTATTAAATTCGGATGCAATTTCAGTTTTTCGTCGTCTATAAGAAGGTCCACGGGATACAGTAACCCTGAAGTGAAGCTTCGGAATCTAAAACTGGACTCACAGGAGACGTTCAAATCATAGCAAGTTTGAGTGTCAGTCCTCTTGTACTTAAGTCGGAATTGTGCCTTTTATATAAAATTCGTATGCTATTTCTGTGTTTCATCGTCAATAAGAAGGTCCAAGGGATACAGTAAACCTGAAGCGAAGCTTCGGAATCTAAAACTGGACTCACAGGAGAGGTTCAAATCATAGAAAGAGAGAGTGTCACTCCTCTTGTACTTAAGTCGGCATTGTGCCTTTTTTATTAAATTCGGATGCAATTTCTGTGTTTCATCGTCAATAAGTAGGTCCAAGAGATACAGTGAACCTAAAGTGAAGCATCGGAATCTAAAACTGCACTCACAGGAGAGGTTCAAATCATAGAAAGTTAGAGTGTCAGTCCTCTTGTACTTATGTCGGCATTGTACCTTTTGTATTAAATTCGGATGCAGTTTCTGTGTTTCATCGTCAATAAAAAGGTCCAAGGGATACAGTAAACCTGAAGTGAAGCATCGGAATCTAAAACTGGACTCACAGGAGAGGTTCAAATCATACAATGTGAGAGTGTCAGTCCTCTTGTACGTAAGTCGGCATTGTGCACTTTGAATTTAATTCCAATCCAATTTCTGTTTTTCATGGTCAATAAGAAGGTCCAAGGTATACAGTAAACCTGAAGTGAAGCATCGGAATCTATAACTGGACTCACAGGAGAGGTTCAAATCATAGAAAATTAGAGTGTCAGTCGTCTTTTACCTAAGTCGGCATTGTTCCTTTTGAATTTAATTCCGAAGCAATCTCTGTGTTTCATCGTCAATAACAAGGTCCAAGGTATACAGTAAACCTGAGGTGAAGCATCGGAATCTAAAACTGGACTCACAGGGGAGGTACAAATCATAGAAAGTTAGAGTGTCAGTCCTCTTGTACCTAAGTCGGCATTGTTCCTTTTGAATTTAATTCCGAAGCAATCTCTGAGTTTCATCCTCAATAAGAAGGTCCAAGGTATACAGTAAACCTGAGGTGAAGCATCGGAATCTAAAACTGGACTCACAGGAGAGGTTCAAATCGTAGAAAGTGAACGTGTCAGTCCTCTTGTACTTAAGTCGGCATTGTGCCTTTTGTATTAAATTCGGATGCAATTTCTGTGTTTCATCGCCAATAAGAGAGTCCAAGGCTTACAGCAAACCTGAAGTGAAGCATCGGAATCTAAAACTGGGCTCACAGGAGAGGTTCAAGTCATAGAAAGTGAGATTGTCAGTCCTCTTGTACTTACGTCGGCAGTGTGCATTTTGTATTAAATTCGGATGCAATTTCTGTGTTTCATTGTCAATAAGAAGGTCCAAGGGATACAGTAAACCTGAAGCGAAGCAGCGGAATCTACAACTGGACTCACAGGAGAGGTTCAAATCATAGAATGTGAGAGTGTCAGTCCTCTTGTACTTAAGTCAGCATTGTGCCTTTTGTATTAAATTCGGATGCAATTTCTGTGTTTCATCGTCAATAAGATGATCCAAGGGACACAGTAAACCTGAAGTGAAGCATCGGAATCTAAAACTGGACTCACAGGAGAGGTTCACATCATAGAAAGTGAGAGTGTCAGTCCTCTTGTACTTAAGTCGGCATTGTGCCTTTTGTATTAAATTCGGATGCAATTTCAGTTTTTCGTCGTCTATAAGAAGGTCCAAGGGATACAGTAACCCTGAAGTGAAGCTTCGGAATCTAAAACTGGACTCACAGGAGACGTTCAAATCATAGAAAGTTAGAGTGTCAGTCATCTTGTACTTATGTCGGAATTGTGCCTTTTGTATAAAATTCGTATGCTATTTCTGTGTTTCATCGTCAATAAGAAGGTCCAAGGGATACAGTAAACCTGAAGCGAAGCTTCGGAATCTAAAACTGGACTCACAGGAGTGGTTCAAATCATAGAAAGAGAGACTGTCAGTCCTCTTGTACTTAAGTCGGCATTGTGCCTTTTGTATTAAATTCGGATGCAATTTCTGTGTTTCATCGTCAATAAGTAGGTCCAAGGGATACAGTGAACCTAAAGTGAAGCATCGGAATCTAAAACTGCACACACAGGAGAGGTTCAAATCATAGAAAGTTAGAGTGTCAGTCCTCTTGTACTTATGTCGGCATTGTACCTTTTGTATTAAATTCGGATGCAGTTTCTGTGTTTCATCGTCAATAAAAAGGTCCAAGGGATACAGTAAACCTGAAGTGAAGCATCGGAATCTAAAACTGGACTCACAGGAGAGGTTCAAATCATACAATGTGAGAGTGTCAGTCCTCTTGTACGTAAGTCGGCATTGTGCACTTTGAATTTAATTCCAATCCAATTTCTGTGTTTCATGGTCAATAAGAAGGTCCAAGGTATACAGTAAACCTGAAGTGAAGCATCGGAATCTATAACTGGACTCACAGGAGAGGTTCAAATCATAGAAAATTAGAGTGTCAGTCGTCTTTTACCTAAGTCGGCATTGTTCCTTTTGAATTTAATTCCGAAGCAATCTCTGTGTTTCAACGTCAATAACAAGGTCCAAGGTATACAGTAAACCGGAGGTGAAGCATCGGAATCTAAAACTGGACTCACAGGGGAGGTACAAATCATAGAAAGTTAGAGTGTCAGTCCTCTTGTACCTAAGTCGGCATTGTTCCTTTTGAATTTAATTCCGAAGCAATCTCTGTGTTTCATCGTCCATAAGAAGGTCCAAGGTATACAGTAAACCTGAGGTGAAGCATCGGAATCTAAAACTGGACTCACAGGAGAGGTTCAAATCGTAGAAAGTGAACGTGTCAGTCCTCTTGTAATTAAGTCGGCATTGTGCCTTTTGTATTAAATTCGGATGCAATTTCTGTGTTTCATCGCCAATAAGAGAGTCCAAGGGATACAGCAAACCTGAAGTGAAGCATCGGAATCTAAAACTGGGCTCACAGGAGAGGTTCAAGTCATAGAAAGTGAGATTGTCAGTCCTCTTGTACTTACGTCGGCAGTGTGCATTTTGTATTAAATTCGGATGCAATTTCTGTGTTTCATCGTCAATAAGAAGGTCCAAGGGATACAGTAAACCTGAAGTGAAGCAGCGGAATCTAAAACTGGACTCACAGGAGAGGTTCAAGTCATAGAATGTGAGAGTGTCAGTCCTCTTGTACTTAAGTCGGCATTGTGCCTTTTGTATTAAATTCGGATGCAATTTCTGTGTTTCATCGTCAATAAGATGATCCAAGGGATACAGTAAACCTGAAGTGAAGCATCGGAATCTAAAACTGGACTCACAGGAGAGGTTCAAATCATAGAAAGTGAGAGTGTCAGTCCTCTTGTACTTAAGTCGGCATTGTGCCTTTTATATAAAATTCGGATGCAATTTCTGTGATTCATCGTCAATAAGAAGGTCCAAGTTATACAGTAAATCTGAAGTGAAGCATCGGAATCTAAAACTGGACTCACAAGAGAGGTTCAAATCATAGAAAGTGAACGTGTCAGTCCTCTCGTACTTAAGTCGGCATTGTGCCTTTTGTATTAAATTCGGATGCAATTTCTGTTTTTCGTCGTCAATAAGAAGGCCCAAGGGATACAGTAAACCTGAAGTGAAGCTTCGGAATCTAAAACTGGACTCACAGGAGAGGTTCAAATCATAGAAAGAGATAGTGTTGGTCCTCTTTTACTTAAGTCGGCATTGTGATTTTTATATTAAATTCGGATGCAATTTCTGTGTTTCGTCGTCAATAAGAGGGTCCAAGGGATACAGTGAACCTGAAGTGAAGCATCGGAATCTAAAACTGGACTCACAGGAGAGGTTCAAATCATACAATGTGAGTTGTCAGTCCTGTTGTACGCAAGTCGGCATTGTAACTTTTGTATTAAATTCTGATGCAATTTCTGTGTTTCATCGTCAGAAAGAAGGTCCAAGGGATATAGTAAGCCTGAAGTGAAGCATCGGAATCTATAACTGGACTCACAGAAGAGGTTCAAATCATAGAAAGTGAGAGTGTCAGTCCTCTTGTACTTAAGACGGCATTGTGCCTTTTCTATTAAATTCGGATGCAATTTCTGTGTTTCATCGCCAATAAGAGAGTCCAAGGGATACAGTAAACCTAAAGTGTAGCATCGGAATCTAAAACTGGGCTCACAGGAGAGGTTCAAATCATAGAAAGTGAGAGTGTGAGTCCTCTTGTACTTACGTCGGCATTGTGCCGTTTGTATTACATTCGGATGCAATTTCTGTGTTTCATCGTCAATAAGAAGGTCCAAGGGATGCAGTAAACCTGACGTGAAGCAGCGGAAGCTAAAACTGGACTCACAGGAGAGGTTCAAATCATAGAAAATTAGAGTGTCAGTCCGCTTGTACTTAAGTCGGCATTGTGCCGTTTGTATTAAATTCGGATAAAATTTCAGTTTTTCGTCGTCTATAAGAAGGTCCAAGGGATACAGTAAACCTGAAGTGAAGCTTCGGAATCTGAAACTGGACTCACAGGAGACGTTCAAATCATAGAAAGTTAGAGTGTCAGTCCTCTTGTACTTAAGTCGGAATTGTGCCTTTTGTATAAAATTCGTATGCTATTTCTGTGTTTCATCGTCAATAAGAAGGTCCAAGGGATACAGTAAACCTGAAGTGAAGCTTCGGAATCTAAAACTGGACTCACAGGAGAGGTTCAAATCATAGAAAGAGAGAGTGTCTGTCCTCTTGTACTTAAGTCGGCTTTGTGCCTTTTGTATTAAATTCGGATGCAATTTCTGTGTTTCATCGTCAATAAGTAGGTCCAAGGGATACAGTGAACCTAAAGTGAAGCATCCGAATCTAAAACTGCACTCACAGGAGAGGTTCAAATCATAGAAAGTTAGAGTGTCAGTCCTCTTGTACTTATGTCGGCATTGTGCCTTTTGTATTAAATTCGGATGCAGTTTCTGTGTTTCATCGTCAATAAAAAGGTCCAAGGGATACAGTAAACCTGAAGTGAAGCATCGGAATCTAAAACTGGACTCACACGAGAGGTTGAAAACATAGAAAATTAGAGTGTCAGTCCTCTTTTACCTAAGTCGGCATTGTGCATTTTGAATTTAATTCCGATCCAATTTCTGTGTATCATGGTCAACAAGACGGTCCAAGGTATACAGGAAACCTGAAGTGAAGCACTGGAATCTAAAACTGGACTCACAGAGGAGGTACAAATCATAGAAAGTTAAAGTGTCAGTCCTCTTGTACCTAAGTCGGCATTGTGCCATTTGAATTTAATTCCGAAGCAATCTCTGTGTTTCATCGTCAATAAGAAGGTCCAAGGTATACAGTAAACCTGAGGTGAAGCATCGGAATCTTAAACAGGACTCACAGGAGAGGTTCAAATCATAGAAAGTTAACGTGTCAGTCCTCTTGTACTTAAGTCGGCATTGTGCCTGTTGTATTAAATTTGGATGCAATTGCTGTGTTTCATCGCCAATAAGAGAGTCCAAGGGATACAGTAAACCTGAAGTGAAGCATCGGAATCTAAAACTGGGCTCACAGGAGAGGTTCAAATCATAGAAAGTGAGAGTGTCAGTCCTCTTGTACCTAAGTCGGCATTGTACCTTTTGAATTTAATTCCGATCCAATTTCTGTGTTTCATCGTCAATAAGAATGTCCAAGGTATAGAGTAATTCTGAAGTGAAGCAACGGAATCTAAAACTGGACTCACAGGGGAGGTTCAAATCATAGAAAATTAGAGTGTCAGTCCTCTTGTACCTAAGTCGGCATTGTGCCTTTTGATTTTAATTCCGATGCAATCTCTGTGTTTCATCGTGAATAAGAAGGTCCAAGTTATACAGTAAACCTGAAGTGAAGCATCGGAATCTAAAACATGACTCACAGGAGAGGTTCAAATCATAGAATGTGAGAGTGGCAGTCCTCTTGTACTTAAGTAGGCATTGAGCCTTTTGTATTAAATTCGGTTGCAATTTATGTGTTTCATCGTAAATAAGAAGGTCCAAGGGATACAGTAAACCTGAAGTGAAGCAACGGAATCTAAAACTGGACTCACAGGAGAGGTTCAAATCATAGAAAGTTAGAGTGTCAGTCGTCTTGTACTTAAGTCAGAATTGTGCCTTTTGTATTAAATTCGGATGCAATTTCTGTGTTTCATCGTCAATAAGAAGGTCCAAGGGATACAGTAAAGCTGAAGTGAAGCATCGTAATCTAAAACTGGACTCACAGGAGAGGTTCAAATCATAGAAAGTTAGAGTGTGAGTCGGCTTGTACTTCAGTCGGTATTGTGCCTTTTCTGTTCAATTTGGATGCAATTTATGTGTTTTATCGTCAATAGGAAGGTCCAAGGTATACAGTAAACCTGAAGTGAAGCATCAGAATCTAAAACTGGTTTCACAGGAGAGGTTCAAATCATAGAAAGTTAGAGTGTCAGTCCTCTTGTACTTAAGTCGGCATTGTAGCTTTTGTATTAAATTCGGATGCAATTTCTGTGTTTCATTGTCAATAAGAAGGTCATAGGGATACAGTAAACCTGAAGTGAGGCATCGGAATCTAATACTGGACTCTCAGGGGAGTTTCAAGTCATAGAAAGTTAGAGTGTCAGTCCTCTTGTACTTACGTCGGCATTGTGCCTTTTGTATTAAATCCGGATGCTATTTCAGTGTTTCATCGTCTATAAGAAGGTCCAAGGTATAAAGAAAACCTGAAGTGAAGCATCGGAATCTAAAAGTGGACTCACAGGAGAGGTTCCATCATGGAAAGTGAACGTGTCAGTCCTCTTGTACTTAAGTCGGCATTGTGCCTTTTGTATTAAATTCGGATGCATTTTCTGTGTTTCATCGTCAATAAGAAGGTACAAGGGATACAGTAAACCTGAAGTGAAGCATCGGAATCTAAAACTGGACTCACAGGGAAGATAGAAATCAAAGAAAGTGAGAGTGTTTGTCCTCTTTCACCTATGTCGGCAGTGTGCCATTTGAATTTAATTCCGAAGCAATCTCTGTGTTTCATCGTCAACAAGAAGGTCCAAGGTATACAGTAAACCTGAGGTGAAGCATCGGAATCAAAAACTGGACTCACAGGAGAGGTGCAAATCATAGAAAGTTAACGTGTCAGTCCTCTTGTACTGAAGTCAGCATTGTGCCTTTTGTATTAAATTCGGATGCAATTTCTGTGTTTCATCGCCAATAAGAGAGTCCAAGGGATACAGTAAATCTGAGGTGAAGCATCGTAATCTAAAACTGGACTCACAGGAGAGGTTCAAATCATAGAAAGTTAGAGTGTCAGTCCTCTTGTACTTAAGTCGGCATTGTGGCTTTTGTATTAAATTCGGTTGCAATTTCTTTGTTTCATCGTCAATAAGAAGGTACAAGGGATACAGTAAACCTGAAGTGAAGCATCGGAACCTAAAACTGGACTCACAGGGAAGGTACAAATCATAGAAAGTGAGAGTGTCTGTCCTCTTTTACCTGAGTCTGCATTGTGCATTTTGAATTTAATTCCGAAACAATCTCTGTGTTTCATCGTCAATAAGAAGGTCCAAGGTATACAATAAGCCTGAGGTGAAGCATCGGAATCTAAAACTGGACTCACAGGAGAGGTTCAAATCATAGAAAGTGAACGTGTCAGTCCTCTTGTACTTAAGTCGGCATTGTGCCTTTCGTATTAAATTCGGATGCATTTTCTGTGTTTCATCGTCAGTAAGAAGGTACAAGGGATACAGTAAACCTGAAGTGAAGCATCGGAATCTAAAACTGGACTCACAGGGAAGATACAAATCATAGAAAGTGAGAGTGTTTGTCCTCTTTCACCTATGTCGGCAGTGTGCCATTTGAATTTAATTCCGAAGCAATCTCTGTGTTTCATCGTCAATAAGAAGGTCCAAGGTATACAGTAAACCTGAGGTGAAGCATCGGAATCAGAAACTGGACTCACAGGAGAGGTGCAAATCATAGAAAGTTAACGTGTCAGTCCTCTTGTATTGCAGTCAGCATTGTGCCTTTTGTATTACATTCGGATGCAATTTCTGTGTTTCATCGCCAATAAGAGACTCCAAGGGATACAGTAAACCTGAAGTGAAGCATCGGAATCAAAAACTGGACTCACAGGAGATTTCAAATCATAGAAATTGAGAGTGTCAGCCCTCTTGTACTTAAGTCGGCATTGTGCCTTTTGTATTGAATTCGGATGCAATTTCTATGGTTAATCATCAATAAGAAGGTCCAAGGGATATAGTAAACCTGAAGTGAAGCAGCAGAATCTAAAACTGGACTCACAGGAGAGGTCCAAATCATAGATAATTAGAGTGTCAGTCCTCTTGTACTTAAGTCGGCATTCTGCCTTTTGTATTAAATTCGGATGCAATTTCAGTTTTTCGTCATCTATAAGAAGGTCCAAGGGATACAGTGAACCTGAAGTGAACCTTCGGAATTTAAAACTGGACTCACAGGAGACGTTCAAATCATAGAAAGTTAGAGTGTCAGACCTCTTGTACTTAAGTCGGAATTGTGCCTTTTGTATAAAATTCGGATGCAATATCTGTGTTTCATCGTCAATAAGAAGGTCCAAGGGATACAGTAAACCTGAAGTGATGCATTGGAATCTAAAACTGTACTCACAGGAGAGGTTCAAATCATAGAAAGTTAGAGTGTCAGTCCTCTTGTACTTAAGTCGGCATCGTGCCTTTTGTATTAAATTCGGATGCAATTTCTGTCTTTCATCGTCAATAAGAAGGTCCAAGGTATAAAGGAAACCTGAAGTGAAGCATCGAAATCCAAAAATGGACTCACAGGAGAGGTTTATATCATAGAAATATAGAGGGTCAGTCCTCTTGTACTTAAGTCGGCATTGTGCCTTTTGTATTAAATTCGGATGCAATTTCTGTGTTTCATCGTCAATAAAAAGGTCCAAGGGATACAGTAAACCTGAAGTGAAGCATCGGAATCTAAAACTGGATTCACAGGAGAGGTTCACACCATAGAAAGTTAGAGTGTCAGTCCTCTTGTACCTAAATCGGCATTGTGCCTTTTGAATTTAATTCCGATCCAATTTCTGTGTTTCATCATCAATAAGAATGTCCAAGGTATACAGTAAACCTGAAGTGAAGCATCGGAATCTAAAACTGGACTCACAGGAGATTTCAAATCATAGAAATTGAGAGCGTCAGTCCTCTTGTACTTAAGTCGGCATTGTGCCTTTTGTATTAAATTCGGATGCAATTTCTGTGTTTCATCGCCAATAAGAGAGTCCAAGGGATACAGTAAACCTGAAGTGAAGTATTGGAATCTAAAACTGGACTCACAGGAGATTTAAAATCATAGAAATTGAGAGTGTCAGTCCTCTTGTACTTAAGTCGGCATTGTGCCTTTTGTATTAAATTCGGATGCAATTTCTGTGTTTCATCGTAAATAAGAAGGTCCAAGGGATACAGTAAACCTGACGTGAAGCAACAGAATCTAAAACTGGACTCACAGGAGAGGTTCAAATCATAGAAAGGAGAGTGTCAGTCCTCTTGTACTTAGGTCAGCATTGTGCCTTTTGTTTTAAATTCGGATGCAATATCTGTGTTTCATCGTCAATAAGAAGGTCCAAGGTATAAAGGAAACCTGAATTGAAGCATCGGAATCTAAAACTGGAATCACAGGAGAGGTTTAAATCACAGAAAGTTAGAGTGTCAGTCCTCTTGTACTTATGTCGGCATTGTGCCTTTTGTACTAAATTCGGATGCAATTTCTATGTTTCATCGTCAATAAGAAGGTCCAAGGGATATAGTAAACCTGAAGTGAAGCAGCGGAATCTAAAAGTGGACCCACAGGAGAGGTCCAAATCATAGATAATTAGAGTGTCAGTCCTCTTGTACTTAAGTCGGCATTCCGCCTTTTGTGTTAAATTCGGATGCAATTTCAGTTTTTCGTCGTCTATAAGAAGGTCCAAGGGATATAGTAAACCTGAAGTGAAGCTTCGGAATCTAAAACTGGACTCACAGGAGACGTTCAAATCATAGAAAGTTAGAGTGTCAGACCTCTTGTACTTAAGACGGAATTGTGCCTTTTGTATAAAATTCGGATGCAATTTCTGTGTTTCATCGTCAATAAGAAGGTCCAAGGGATACAGTAAACCTGAAGTGATGCACTGGAATCTAAAACTGTACTCACAGGAGAGGTTCAAATCATAGAAAGTTAGAGTGTCAGTCCTCTTGTACTTAAGTCGGCATCGTGCCTTTTGTATTAAATTCGGATGCAATTTCTGTGTTTCATCGTCAATAAGAGGTTCCAAGGGATACAGTAAACCTGAAGTGAAGCATCGGAATCTAAAACTGGATTCACAGGAGAGGTTCACACCATAGAAAGTTAGGGTGTCAGTCCTCTTGTACTTAACTCGGCATTGTGCTTTTTGAATTAAATTACGATGCAATTTCTGTGCCTCATCGTCAATAAGAAGGTCCAAGGTACACAGTAAAACTGAAGTGAAGCATCGGAATCTAAAACTGGACTCACAGGAGAGGTAAAAATAATAGGAAGTGAGAGTGTCAGTCCTCTTGTACCTATGTCGGCATTGTGCCTTTTGAATTTAATTCCGATCCAATTTCTGTGTTTCATCATCAATAAGAATGTCCAAGGTATACAGTAAACCTGAAGTGAAGCATCGGAATCTAAAACTGGACTCACAGGGGAGGTTCAAATCATAGAAAGTTAGAGTGTCAATCCTCTTGTACCTAAGTCGGCATTGTGCCTTTTGAATTTCATTCCGATGCAATCTCTGTGTTTCATCGTGAATATGACGGTTTAAGGTATACAGTAAACCTGAAGTGAAGCATCGGAATCTAAAACTAGACTCACAGGAGAGGTTCAAATCATAGAAAGTGAGAGTGTCAGTCCTCTTGTACTTAAGTCGGCATTGTGCATTTTGTATTAAATTCAGATGCAATTACTGTGTTTCATCGTCAATAAGAAGGTCCAAGGTATAAAGGAATCTTGAATTGAAGCATCGGAATCTAAAACTGGACTCACATTAGAGGTTTAAATCACAGAAAGTTAGAGTGTCAGTCCTCTTGTACTTAAGTCGGCATTGTGCCTTTTGTATTAATTTCGGATGCAATTTCTTTGTTTCATCGTCAAGAAGAAGGTACCAGCGATACAGTAACACTGTAGTGAATCATCGGAATCTAAAACTGGACTCACAGGAGAGCTTCAAATCATAGAAAGTGAGAGTGTCAGTCCTCTTGTACTTAAGTCGGCATTGTGCCTTTTGTATTAAATTCGGATGCAATTTCAGTTTTTCGTCGTCTATAAGAAGGTCCAAGGGATACAGTAAACCTGAAGTGAAGCTTCGGAATCTAAAACTCTACTCACAGGAGACGTTCAAATCATAGAATGTTAGAGTGTCAGACCTCTTGTACTTAAGTCGGAATTGTGCCTTTGTATAAAATTCCGATGCAATTTCTGTGTTTCACCGTCAATAAGAAGGTCCAAGGGATACAGTAAACCTGAAGTGAAGCATTGGAATCTAAAACTGTACTCATAGGAGAGGTTCAAATCATAGAAAGTTAGAGTGTCAGTCCTCTTGTACTTAAGTCGGCATCGTGCCTTTTGTATTAAATTCGGATGCAATTTCCATGTTTCATCGTCAGTAAGAAGGTCCAAGGTATAAAGGAAACCTGAAGTGAAGCATCGGAATCTAAAACTGGACTCACAGGAGAGGTTTAAATCATAGAAATTTAGAGTGTCAGTCCTCTTGTACTCAAGTCGGCATTGTGCCTTTTGTATTAAATTCGGATGCAATTTTTTGTGTTTCATCGTCAATAAGAAGTTCCAAGGGATACAGTAAACCTGAAGTGAAGCATCGGAATCTAAAACTGGACTCACAAGAGAGGTTCAAATCATAGAAAGTTAGAGTGTCAGTCCTCTTGTACTTAAGTCGGCATTGTGCCTTTTATATAAAAGTCGGATGAAATGTCTGTGATTCATCGTCAATAAGAAGGTCCAACGGATACAGCAAACCTGAAGTGAAGCATCGGAATCTAAAACTGGATTCACAGGAGAGGTTCACACCATAGAAAGTTAGAGTGTCAGTCCTCTTGTACTTAACTCGGCATTGTGCTTTTTGAATTAATTTACGATGCAATTTCTGTGCCTCATCGTCAGTAAGAAGGTCCAAGGTACACAGTAAACCTGAAGTGAAGCATCGGAATCTAAAACTGGACTCACAGGAGAGGTAAAAATTATAGGAAGTGAGAGTGTCAGTCCTCTTGTACCTAAGTCGGCATTGTGCCTTTTGAATTTAATTCCGATCCAATTTCTGTGTTTCATCATCATTAAGAATGTCCAAGGTATACAGTAAACCTGAAGTGAAGCATCGGAATCTGAAACTGGACTCACAGGGGAGGTTCAAATCATAGAAAGTTAGAGTGTCAATCCTCCTGTACCTAAGTCGGCATTGTGCCTTTTGAATTTCATTCCGATTCAATCTCTGTGTTTCATCGTGAATAAGACGGTTTAAGGTATACAGTAAACCTGAAGTGAAGCATCGGAATCTAAAACTAGACTCACAGGAGAGGTTCAATACAAGAAAGTGAGAGTGTCAGTCCTCTTGTACTTAAGTCGGCATTGAGCCTTTTGTATTAAATTCGAATGCAATTACTGTGTTTCATCGCCAATAAGAAGGTCCAAGGTATAAAGGCAACCTGAATTGAAGCATCGGAATCTAAAACTGGACTCACAGGAGAGGTTTAAATCACAGAAAGTTAGAGTGTCAGTCCTCTTGTACTTAAGTCGGCATTGTGCCTTTTATATAAAAGTCGGATGCAATGTCTGTGATTCTTCGTCAATAAGAAGGTCCAACGGATACAGCAAACCTGAAGTGAAGCATCGGAATCTAAAACTGGATTCACAGGAGAGGTTCACACCATAGAAAGTTAGAGTGTCGGTCCTCTTGTACTTAACTCGGCATTGTGCTTTTTGAATTAATTTACGATGCAATTTCTGTGCCTCATCGTCAGTAAGAAGGTCCAAGGTACACAGTAAACCTGAAGTGAAGCATCGGAATCTAAAACTGGACTCACAGGAGAGGTAAAAATTATAGGAAGTGAGAGTGTCAGTCCTCTTGTACCTAAGTCGGCATTGTGCCTTTTGAATTTAATTGCGATCCAATTTCTGTGTTACATCATCATTAAGAATGTCCAAGGTATACAGTAAACCTGAAGTGAAGCATCGGAATCTAAAACTGGACTCACAGGGGAGGTTCAAATCATAGAAAGTTAGAGTGTCAATCCTCCTGTACCTAAGTCGGCATTGTGCCTTTTGAATTTCATTGCGATTCAATCTCTGTGTTTCATCGTGAATAAGACGGTTTAAGGTATACAGTAAACCTGAAGTGAAGCATCGGAATCTAAAACTAGACTCACAGGAGAGGTTCAAATCATAGAATGTGAGAGTGTCAGTCCTCTTGTACTTAAGTCGGCATTGTGCCTTTTGTATTAAATTCGAATGCAATTACTGTGTTTCATCGTCAATAAGAAGGTCCAAGGTATAAAGGCAACCTGAATTGAAGCATCGGAATCTAAAACTGGACTCACAGGAGAGGTTTAAATCACAGAAAGTTAGAGTGTCAGTCCTCTTCTACTTAAGTCGGCATTGTGCCTTTTGTATTAAATTCGGATGCAATTTCTTTGTTTCATCGTCAATAAGAAGGTACCAGGGATACAGTAACACTGTAGTGAAGCATCGGAATCTAAAACTGGACTCACAGGAGAGCTTCAAATCATAGAAAGTGAGAGTGTCAGTCCTCTTGTACTTAAGTCGGCATTGTGCCTTTTGTATTAAATTCGGATGCAATTTCTATGTTTCATCGTCAATAAGAAGGTCCAAGGGATATAGTAAACCTGAAGTGATGCAGCGGAATCTAAAACTGGACTCACAGGTGAGGTCCAAATCATAGAAAATTAGAGTGTCAGTCCTCTTGTACTTCAGTCAGCATTGTGCCTTTTGTATTAAATTCGGTTGCAATTTCAGTTTTTCGTCGTCTATAAGAAGGTCCAAGGGATACAGTAAACCTGAAGTGAAGCTTCGGAATCTAAAACTGGACTCACAGGAGACGTTCAAATCATAGAATGTTAGAGCGTCAGACCTCTTGTACTTAAGTCTGAATTGTGCCTTTTGTATAAAATTCCGATGCAATTTCTGTGTTTCATCGTCAATAAGAAGGTCCAAGGGATACAGTAAACCTGAAGTGAAGCATTGGAATCTAAAACTGTACTCACAGGAGAGGTTCAAATCATAGAAAGTTAGAGTGTCAGTCCTCTTGTACTTAAGTCGGCATTGTGCCTTCTGTATTAATTTCGGATGCAATTTCTGTGTTTCATCGTCAATAAGAAGGTCCAAGGTATAAAGGAAACCTGAAGTGAATAATCGGAATCTAAAACTGGACTCACAGGAGAGGTTTAAATCATAGAAATTTAGAGTGTCAGTCCTCTTGTACTTAAGTCGGCATTGTCCCTTTTGTATTACATTCGGATGCAATTTCTGTGTTTCATCGTCAATAAGAAGGTCCAAGGTACACAGTAAAACTGAAGTGAAGCATCGGAATCTTAAACTGGACTCACAGGAGAGGTAAAAATAATAGGAAGTGAGGGTGTCAGTCCTCTTGTACCTAAGTCGGCATTGTGCCTTTTGAATTTAATTCCGATCCAATTTCTGTGTTTCATCATCAATAAGAATGTCCAAGGTATCCAGTAAACCTGAAGTGAAGCATCGGAATCTAAAACTGGACTCACAGGGGAGGTTCAAATCATAGAAAGTTAGAGTGTCAATCCTCTTGTACCTAAGTCGGCATTGTGCCTTTTGAATTTCATTCCGATGCAATCTCTGTGTTTCATCGTGAATAAGACGGTTTAAGGTATACAGTAAACCTGAAGTGAAGCATCGGAATCTAAAACTAGACTCACAGGAGAGGTTCAAATCATCGAAAGTGAGAGTGTTAGTCCTCTTGTACTTAAGTCGGCATTGCGCCTTTTGTATTAAATTCGGATGCAATTACTGTGTTTCATCGTCAATAAGGAGGTCCAAGGGATACAGTAAACCTGAAGTGAAGCATTGGAATCTAAAACTGTACTCACACGAGAGGTTCAAATCATAGAAAGTTAGAGTGTCAGTCCTCTTGTACTTAAGTCGGCATCGTGCCTTTTGTATTAAATTCGGATGCAATTTCTATGTTTCATCGTCAATAAGAAGGTCCAAGGTAAAAAGGAAACCTGAAGTGAAGCATCGGAATCTAAAACTCGAGTCACAGGAGAGGTTTAAATCATAGAAATTTAGAGTGTCAGTCCTCTTGTACTTAAGTCGGCATTGTGCCTTTTGTATTAAATTCGGATGCAATTTCTGTGTTTCATCGTCAATAAGAAGTTCCAAGGGATACAGTAAACCTGAAGTGAAGCATCGGAATCTAAAACTGGACTCACAGGAGAGAATCAAATCATAAAAAGTTAGAGTGTCAGTCCTCTTATACTTAAGTCGGCATTGTGCCTTTTATATAAAAGTCGGATGCAATGTCTGTGATTCGTCGGCAATAAGAAGGACCAACGGATACAGCAAACCTGAAGTGAAGCATCGGAATCTAAAACTGGATTCACAGGAGAGGTTCACACCATAGAAAGTTAGAGTGTCAGTCCTCATGTACTTAACTCGGCATTGTGCTTTTTGAATTAATTTACGATGCAATTTCTGTGCCTCATCGTCAGTAAGAAGGTCCAAGGTACACAGTAAACCTGAAGTCAAGCATCGGAATCTAAAACTGGACTCACAGGAGAGGTAAAAATAATAGGAAGTGAGAGTGTCAGTCCTCTTGTACCTAAGTCGGCATTGTGCCTTTTGAATTTAATTCCGATCCAATTTCTGTGTTTCATCATCAATAAGAATGTCCAAGGTATACAGTAAACCTGAAGTGAAGCATCGGAATCCAAAACTGGACTCACAGGGGAGGTTCAAATCATAGAAAGTTAGCGTGTCAATCCTCTTGTACCTAAGTCGGCATTGTGCCTTTTGAATTTCATTCCGATGCAATCTCTGTGTTTCATCGTGAATATGACGGTTTAAGGTATACAGTAAACCTGAAGTGAAGCATCGGAATCTAAAACTAGATTCACAGGAGAGGTTCAAATCATAGAAAGTGAGAGTGTCAGTCCTCTTGTACTTAAGTCGGCATTGTGCATTTTGGATTAAATTCGGATGCAATTACTGTGTTTCATCGTCAATAAGAAGGTCCAAGGTATAAAGGAAACCTGAATTGAAGCATCGGAATCTAAAACTGGACTCACAGGAGAGGTTTAAATCACAGAAAGTTAGAGTGTCAGTCCTCTTGTACTTAAGTCGGCATTGTGCCTTTTGTATTAATTTCGGATGCAATTTCTTTGTTTCATCGTCAAGAAGAAGGTACCAGCGATACAGTAACACTGTAGTGAAGCATCGGAATGTAAAACTGGACTCACAGGAGAGCTTCAAATCATAGAAAGTGAGAGTGTCAGTCCTCTTGTACTTAAGTCGGCATTGTGCCTTTTGTATTAAATTCGGATGCAATTTCTATGTTTCATCGTCAATAAGAAGGTCCAAGGGAAATAGTAAACCTGAAGTGAAGCTGCGGAATCTAAAACTGGTCTCACAGGTGAGGTCCAAATCATAGAAAATTAGAGTGTCAGTCCTCTTGTACTTCAGTCAGCATTGTGCCTTTTGTATTAAATTCGGATGCAATTTCAGTTTTTCGTCGTCTATAAGAAGGTCCAAGGGATACAGTGAACCTGAAGTGAAGCTTCGGAATCTAAAACTCTACTCACAGGAGACGTTCAAATCATAGAATGTTAGAGTGTCAGACCTCTTGTACTTAAGTCGGAATTGTGCCTTTGTATAAAATTCCGATGCAATTTCTGTGTTTCATCGTCAATAAGAAGGTCCAAGGGATACAGTAAACCTGAAGTGAAGCATTGGAATCTAAAACTGTACTCACAGGAGAGGTTCAAATCATAGAAAGTTAGAGTGTCAGTCCTCTTGTACTTAAGTCGGCATCGTTCCTTTTGTATTAAATTCGGATGCAATTTCCATGTTTCATCGTCAATAAGAAGGTCCAAGGTATAAAGGAAACCTGAAGTGAAGCATCGGAATTTAAAACTGGACTCACAGGAGAGGTTTAAATCATAGAACTTTAGAGTGTCAGTCCTCTTGTACTCAAGTCGGCATTGTGCCTTTTGTATTAAATTCGGATGCAATTTCTGTGTTTCATCGTCAATAAGAAGTTCCAAGGGATACAGTAAACCTGAAGTGAAGCATCGGAATCTAAAACTGGACTCACAAGAGAGGTTCAAATCATAGAAAAATAGAGTGTCAGTCCTCTTGTACTTACGTCGGCATTGTGCCTTTTATATAAAAGTCGGATGCAATGTCTGTGATTCGTCGTCAATAAGAAGGTCCAACGGATACAGCAAACCTGAAGTGAAGCATCGGAATCTAAAACTGGATTCACAGGAGAGGTTCACACCATAGAAAGTTAGAGTGTCAGTCCTCTTGTACTTAACTCGGCATTGTGCTTTTTGAATTAATTTACGATGCAATTTCTGTGCCTCATCGTCAGTAAGAAGGTCCAAGGTACACAGTAAACCTGAAGTGAAGCATCGGAATCTAAAACTGGACTCACAGGAGAGGTAAAAATTATAGGAAGTGAGAGTGTCAGTCCTCTTGTACCTAAGTCGGCATTGTGCCTTTTGAATTTAATTCCGATCCAATTTCTGTGTTTCATCATCATTAAGAATGTCCAAGGTATACAGTAAACCTGAAGTGAAGCATCGGAATCTAAAACTGGACTCACAGGGGAGGTTCAAATCATAGAAAGTTAGAGTGTCAATCCTCCTGTACCTAAGTCGGCATTGTGCCTTTTGAATTTCATTGCGATTCAATCTCTGTGTTTCATCGTGAATAGGACGGTTTAAGGTATACAGTAAACCTGAAGTGAAGCATCGGAATCTAAAACTAGACTCGCAGGAGAGGTTCAAATCATAGAAAGTGAGAGTGTCAGTCCTCTTGTACTTAAGTCGGCATTGTGCCTTTTGTATTAAATTCGAATGCAATTACTGTGTTTCATCGTCAATAAGAAGGTCCAAGGTATAAAGGCAACCTGAATTGAAGCATCGGAATCTAAAACTGGACTCACAGGAGAGGTTTAAATCACAGAAAGTTAGAGTGTCAGTCCTCTTCTACTTAAGTCGTCATTGTGCCTTTTGTATTAAATTCGGATGCAATTTCTTTGTTTCATCGTCAAGAAGAAGGTACCAGGGATACAGTAACACTGTAGTGAAGCATCGGAATCTAAAACTAGACTCACAGGAGAGCTTCAAATCATAGAAAGTGAGAGTGTCAGTCCTCTTGTACTTCAGTCAGCATTGTGCCTTTTGTATTAAATTCGGATGCAATTTCAGTTTTTCGTCGTCTATAAGAAGGTCCAAGGGATACAGTAAACCTGAAGTGAAGCTTCGGAATCTAAAACTGGACTCACAGGAGACGTTCAAATCATAGAATGTTAGAGCGTCAGACCTCTTGTACTTAAGTCGGAATTGTGCCTTTTGTATAAAATTCCGATGCAATTTCTGTGTTTCATCGTCAATAAGAAGGTCCAAGGGATACAGTAAACCTGAAGTGAAGCATTGGAATCTAAAACTGTACTCACAGGAGAGGTTCAAATCATAGAAAGTTAGAGTGTCAGTCCTCTTGTACTTAAGTCGGCATTGTGCCTTTTGTATTAATTTCGGATGCAATTTCTGTGTTTCATCGTCAATAAGAAGGTCCAAGGTATAAAGGAAACCTGAAGTGAATAATCGGAATCTAAAACTGGACTCACAGGAGAGGTTTAAATCGTAGAAATTTAGAGTGTCAGTCCTCTTGTACTTAAGTCGGCATTGTCCCTTTTGTATTAAATTCGGATGCAATTTCTGTGTTTCATCGTCAATAAGAAGGTCCAAGGTATAAAGGAAACCTGAAGTGAGGCATCGGAATCTAAAACTCGACTCACAGGAGAGGTTTAAATCACAGAAAGTTTGAGTGTCAGTCCTCTTGTACTTAAGTCGGCATCGTGCCTTTTGTATTAAATTCGGATGCAATTTCTGTGTTTCATCGTCAATAAGAAGGTAGAAGGTATAAAGGAAACCTGAAGTGAAGCATCGGAATCTAAGACTGGACTCACAGGAGAGGTTTAAATCATAGAAATTTAGAGTGTCAGTCCTCTTGTACTTAACTCGGCATTGTGCCTTTTGAATTTCATTCCGATGCAATCTCTGTGTTTCATCGTGAATAAGACGGTTTAAGGCATACAGTAAACCTGAAGTGAAGCATCGGAATCTAAAACTAGACTCACAGGAGAGGTTCAAATCATCGAAAGTGAGAGTGTCAGTCCTCTTGTACTTAAGTCGGCATTGTGCCTTTTGTATTAAATTCGGATGCAATTACTGTGTTTCATCGTCAATAAGAAGGTCCAAGGGATACAGTAAACCTGAAGTGAAGCATTGGAATCTAAAACTGTACTCACAGGAGAGGTTCAAATCATAGAAAGTTAGAGTGTCAGTCCTCTTGTACTTAAGTCGGCATCGTGCCTTTTGTATTAAATTCGGATGCAATTTCTATGTTTCATCGTCAATAAGAAGGTCCAAGGTATAAAGGAAACCTGAAGTGAAGCATCGGAATCTAAAACTGGACTCACAGGAGAGGTTTAAATCATAGAAATTTAGAGTGTCAGTCCTCTTGTACTTAAGTCGGCATTGTGCCTTTTGTATTAAATTCGGATGCAATTTCTGTGTTTCATCGTCAATAAGAAGTTCCAAGGGATACAGTAAACCTGAAGTGAAGCATCGGAATCTAAAACTGGACTCACAGGAGAGGTTCAAATCATAGAAAGTTAGAGTGTCAGTCCTCTTATACTTAAGTCGGCATTGTGCCTTTTATATAAAAGTCGGATGCAATGTCTGTGATTCATCGTCAATAAGAAGGTCCAACGGATACAGCAAACCTGAAGTGAAGCAACGGAATCTAAAACTGGATTCACAGGAGAGGTTCACACCATAGAAAGTTAGAGTGTCAGTCCTCTTGTACTTAACTCGGCATTGTGCTTTTTGAATTAATTTACGATGCAATTTCTGTGCCTCATCGTCAGTAAGAAGGTCCAAGGTACACAGTAAACCTGAAGTGAAGCATCGGAATCTAAAACTGGACTCACAGGAGAGGTAAAAATAATAGGAAGTGAGGGTGTCAGTCCTCTTGTACCTAAGTCGGCATTGTGCCTTTTGAATTTAATTCCGATCCAATTTATGTGTTTCATCATCAATAAGAATGTCCAAGGTATACAGTAAACCTGTAGTGAAGCATCGGAACCTAAAACTGGACTTACAGGGGAGGTTCAAGTCATAGAAAGTTAGAGTGTCAATCCTCTTGTACCTAAGTCGGTATTGTGCCT
The DNA here is from genome assembly GCF_021461395.2 of Schistocerca americana. NCBI lineage: Eukaryota > Metazoa > Arthropoda > Insecta > Orthoptera > Acrididae > Schistocerca > Schistocerca americana. The sequence continues at coordinate 1,090,764,153 of NC_060120.1, read as the reverse complement.
TTTGAATTTCATTCCGATGCAATCTCTGTGTTTCATCATGAATAAGACGGTTTAAGGTATACAGTAAACCTGAAGTGAAGCATCGGAATCTAAAACTAGACTCACAGGAGAGGTTCAAATCATAGAAAGTTAGAGTGTCAATCCTCTTGTACCTCAGTCGGCATTGTGCCTTTTGAATTTCATTCCGATGCAATCTCTGTGTTTCATCGTGAATAAGACGGTTTAAGGTATACAGTAAACCTGAAGTGAAGCATCGGAATCTATAACTAGACTCACAGGAAAGGTTCAAATCATAGAAAGTGAGAGTGTCTGTCCTCTTGTACTTAAGTCGGCATTGTGCCTTTTGTATTAAATTCGGATGCAATTATTGTGTTTCATCGTCAATAAGAAGGTCCAAGGTATAAAGGAAACCTGAACTGAAGCATCGGAATCTAAAACTGGACTCACAGGAGAGGTTTAAATCACAGAAAGTTAGAGTGTCAGTCCTCTTGTACTTAAGTCGGCATTGTGCCTTTTGTATTAAATTCGGATGCAATTTCTTTGTTTCATCGTCAAGAAGAAGGTACCAGGGATACAGTAACACTGTAGTGAAGCATCGGAATCTAAAACTGGACTCACAGGAGAGCTTCAAATCATAGAAAGTGAGAGTGTCAGTCCTCTTGTACTTAAGTCGGCATTGTGCCTTTTGTATTAAGTTCGGATGCAATTTCTATGTTTCATCGTCAATAAGAAGGTCCAAGGGATATAGTAAACCTGAAGTGAAGCTGCGGAATCTAAAACTGGACTCACAGGTGAGGTCCAAATCATAGAAAATTAGAGTGTCAGTCCTCTTGTACTTAAGTCGGCATCGTGCCTTTTGTATTAAATTCGGATGCAATTTCAGTTTTTCGTCGTCTATAAGAAGGTCCAAGGGATACAGTAAACCTGAAGTGAAGCTTCGGAATCTAAAACAGGACTCACAGGAGACGTTCAAATCATAGAATGTTAGAGTGTCAGACCTCTTGTACTTAAGTCGGAATTGTGCCTTTTGTATAAAATTCCGATGCAATTTCTGTGTTTCATCGTCAATAAGAACGTCCAAGGGATACAGTAAACCTGAAGTGAAGTATTGGAATCTAAAACTGTACTCACAGGAGAGGTTCAAATCATAGAATGTTAGAGTGTCAATCCTCTTGTACTTAAGTCGGCATCGTGCCTTTTGTATTAAATTCGGATGCAATTTCTATGTTTCATCGTCAATAAGAAGGTCCAAGGTATAAAGCAAACCTGAAGTGAAGCATCGGAATCTAAAACTGGACTCACAGGAGAGGTTTAAATCATAGAAATTAGAGTGACAGTCCTCTTGTATTTAAGTCGGCATTGTGCCTTTTGTATTAAGTTCGGATGCAATTTCTGTGTTTCATCGTCAATAAGAAGTTCCAAGGGATACAGTAAACCTGAAGTGAAGCATCGGAATCTAAAACTGGACTCACAGGAGAGCTTCAAATCATAGAAAGTGAGAGTGTCAGTCCTCTTGTACTTAAGTCGGCATTGTGCCTTTTGTATCAAATTCGGATGCAATTTCTATGTTTCATCGTCAATAAGAAGGTCCAAGGGATATAGTAAACCTGAAGTGATGCAGCGGATTCTAAAACTGGACTCACAGGTGAGGTCCAAATCATAGAAAATTAGAGTGTCAGTCCTCCCTTACTTCAGTCAGCATTGTGCCTTTTGTATTAAATTCGGATGCAATTTCAGTTTTTCGTCGTCTATAAGAAGGTCCAAGGGATACAGTAAACCTGAAGTGAAGCTTCGGAATCTAAAACTGGACTCACAGGAGACGTTCAAATCATAGAATGTTAGAGTGTCAGACCTCTTGTACTTAAGTCGAAATTGTGCCTTTTGTATAAACTTCCGATGTAATATCTGTGTTTCATCGTAATAAGAAGGTCCAAGGGATACAGTAAACCTGAAGTGAAGCATTGGAATCTAAAACTGTACTCACAGGAGAGGTTCAAATCATAGAACGTTAGAGTGTCAGTCCTCTTGTACTTAAGTCGGCATTGTGCCTTTTGTATTAAATTCGGATGCAATTTCTGTGTTTCATCGTCAATAAGAAGGCCCAAGGTATAAAGGAAACCTGAAGTGAAGCATCGGAATCTAAAACTCGACTCACAGGAGAGGTTTAAATCATAGAAATTTAGAGTGTGAGTCCTCTTGTACTTAAGTCGGCATTGTACCTTTTGTATTAAATTCGGATGCAATTTCTGTGTTTCATCGTCAATAAGAAGGTTCAAGTGATACAGTAAACCTGTAGTGAATCATCGGGATCTAAAACTGGACTCACAGGAGACGTTCAAATCATAGAAAGTTAGAGTGTCAGTCCTCTTGTACTTAAGTCGGCATTGTGCCTTTTGAATTTAATTCCCATCCAATTTCTATGTTTCATCGTCAATAAGAATGTCCAAGGTATACAGTAAACCTGAAGTGAAGCATCGGAATCTAAAACTGGACTCACAGGGGAGGTTCAAATCATAGAAAGTTAGAGAGTCAGTCCTCTTGTACCAAAGTCGGCATTGTGCCTTTTGAATTTCATTCCGATGCAATCTCCGTGTTTCATCGTGAATAAGAAGGTTTAAGGTATACAGTAAACCTGAAGTGAAGCATCGGAATCTAAAACTGGACTCACAGGAGAGGTTCAAATCATAGAAAGTGAACGTGTGAGTCCTCTTGTACTTAGGTCGGCAATGTGCCTTTTGTATTAAATTCGGATGCAATTTCTGTGTTTCATCGTCAATAAGAGAGTTCAAGGGATACAGTAAACCTGAAGTAAGGCATCGGAATCTAAAACTGGACTCACAGGAGAAGTTCAAATCATAGAAAGTGAGAGTTTCAGTCCTCTTGTACTTATGTCGGCATTAAGACTTTTGTATTAAATTCGGATGCAATTTCTGTGTTTTATCGTAAATAAGAATGTCCAAGGGATACAGTAAACCTGAAGTGAAGCAACGGAATCTAAAACTGGACCCACAGGAGAGGTTCAAATCATAGAAAGTTAGAGTGTCAGTCGTCTTGTACTTAAGTCGGTAATGTGCCTTTTGTGTTCAATTTGGATGCAATTTATGTGTTCCATCGTCAATAGGAAGGTCCAAGGTATACAGCAAACCTAAAGTGAAGCATAGGAATCTAAAACTGGACTCACAGGAGAGGTTCAAATCATAGAAAGTAAGAGTGTCAGTCCTCGTGTACTTAAGTCGGCATTGTGGCTTTTGTATTAAATTCGGATGAAATTTCTGTGTTTCATCGTCAATAAGATGGTCCAAGAATACAGTAAACCTGAAGTGAAGCATCGGAATCTAAAACTGCACTCACAGGAGAGGTTCAAATCATAGAAAGTTAGAGTGTCAGTCGTCTTGAACTTAAGTCGGTAATGTGCCTTTTGTGTTCAATTTGGATTCAATTTCTGTGTTTCATCGTCAATAAGGAGGTCCAAGGGATACAGTATACCTGAAGTGAAGCATCGGAATCTAAAACTGGACTCACAGGAGAGGTTCAAATCATAGAAAGTTAGAGTGTCAGTCCTCTTGTACATAAAACGGCATTGTGCCTTTTATATAAAATTCGGATCCAATTTCTGTGATTCATCGTCAATAAGAAGGTCCAAGGGATACAGTAAACCTGAAGTGAAGCATCGGAATCTAAAACTGGATTCACAGGAGAGGTTCAAGCCATAGAAATGTAGAGTGTCAGTCCTCTTGTACTTAACTCGGCATTGTGCTTTTTGAATTAAATTACGATGCAATTTCTGTGCCTCATCGTCAGCAAGAAGGTCCAAGGTACACAGTAAACCTAATGTGGAGCATCGGAATCTAAAACTGGACTCACAGGAGAGGTACAAATAATAGGAAGTGAGAGTGTCAGTTCTCTTGTACCTAAGTCGGCATTGTGCCTTTTGAATTTAATTCCGATCCAATTTCTGTGTTTCATCGTCAATAAGAATGTCCAAGGTATACAGTAAACTTGAAGTGAAGCATCGGAATCTAAAACTGGACTCACGGGAGAGGTTCATATCATAGAAAGTGAAAGTGTCAGTCCTTTTGTACTTAAGTCGGCATTGTGGCTTTTGTATTAAGTTCGGATGCAATTTCTGTGTTTCATCGTCTATAAGAAGGTCCAAGGTATAAAGGAATCCTGAAGTGAAGCATCGGATTCTAAAAGTGGTCTCACAAGAGAGGTTCAATCATAGAAAGTTAGAGTGACAGTCCTGTTGTACTTAAGTCGGCATTGTGCATTTTGTATTAAATTCGGATGCAATTTCTTTGTTTCATCGTCAATAAGAAGGTACAAGGGATACAGTAAACCTGAAGTGAAGCATCGGAATCTAAAACTGGACTCACAGGAGAGGTTCAAATAATAGAAAGTGAGAGTGTCGGTCCTCTTGTACTTAAGTCGCCATTGTGCCCTTTGAAATTAATTCCGATACAATTTCTGTGTTTCATCGTCAATAAGAAGTTCCAAGGTATACAGCAAGCCTGAAGTGAAGCATCGGAATCTAAAACTGGACTTACAGGAGAGGTTCAAATCATAGAAAGTTAGAGTGTCAGTCCTCTTGCACTTAAGTCGGCATTGTGCCTTTTGTATTAAATTTGGATGCAATTTCTGTGTTTCATCGTCAATAAGAAGGTCCAAGGAATACAGTAAACCTGAAGTGAAGCATCGGAATCTAAAACTGGACTCACAGGAGAGGTTCAAATCACAGATAGTGAGAGTGTCAGTCCTCTTGTACTGAAGTCGGCATTGTGCCTTTTGTATTAAATTCGGAATCTAGTTCTGTGTTTCATCGTCCATAAGAAGGTCCAAGGGATACAGTAAGCCTGAAGTGAAGCATCGGAATCTAAAACTGGAGTCACAGGAGTGGTTTAAATCTTAGAAAAGCTAGAGTGTCAGTAATCTTGTACTTAAGTCGGCATTGTGCCTTTTAAATTTAATTCCGATCCAATTTCTGTGTTTCATCGTCAATAAGAAGTTCCAAAGTATATAGCAAACCTGAAGTGAAGCATCGGAATCTAAAACTGGACTTACAGGAGAGGTTCAAATCATAGAAATTTAGAGCGTCAGTCCTGTTGTACTTAAGTCGGCATTGTGCCTTTTGTATTAAATTTGGATGCAATTTCTGTGTTTCATCGTCAATAAGAAGGTCCAAGGGATACAGTAAACCTGAAGTGAAGCATTGGAATCTAAAACTGGACTCACAGGAGAGGTTCAAATCACAGAAAGTGACAGTGTCAGTCCTCTTGTACTTAAGTCGGCATTGTGCCTTTTGTATTAAATTCGGATGCAATATCTGTGTTTCATCGTCAATAAGAAGGGCCAAGGGGTACAGTAAATCTGAAGTGAAGCATCGGAATTTAAAACTGGACTCACAGGAGAGCTGCAAATCATAGAAAGTGAAAGTGTCAGTCCTTTTGTACTTAAGTCGGCATTGTGCCTTTTGTGTTAAATTCGGATGCTATTTCTGTGTTTCATCGTCAATAAAAAGGTCCAAGTGATACGGTAATCCTGAGGTGAAGCATCGGAATCAAAAACTGGACTCACAGGAGAGGTTCAAATCATAGAAATATTAGAGTGTCAGTCCTCTTTTACTTAAGTGGGCATTGTGCCTTTTGAATATAATTCCGTTGCAATTTCTGTGTTTCATCGTCAATAAGGAGTTCCAAGGTATACAGCAATCCTGAAGTGAAGCATCGGAATCTAAAACTGGACTCACAGGAGAGGTACAAATAATAGGAAGTGAGAGTGTCAGTCCTCTTGTACCTAAGTCGGCATTGTGCCTTTTGAATTTAATTCCGATCCAATTTCTGTGTTTCATCGTCAATAAGAATGTCCAAGGTATACAGTAAACTTGAAGTGAAGCATCGGAATCTAAAACTGGACTCACGGGAGAGGTTCATATCATAGAAAGTGAAAGTGTCAGTCCTTTTGTACTTAAGTCGGCATTGTGGCTTTTGTATTAAGTTCGAATGCAATTTCTGTGTTTCATCGTCTATAAGAAGGTCCAAGGTATAAAGGAATCCTGAAGTGAAGCATCGGATTCTAAAAGTGGTCTCACAAGAGAGGTTCAATCATAGAAAGTTAGAGTGTCAGTCCTGTTGTACTTAAGTCGGCATTGTGCATCTTGTATTAAATTCGGATGCAATTTCTTTGTTTCATCGTCAATAAGAAGGTACAAGGGATACAGTAAACCAGAAGTGAAGCATCGGAATCTAAAACTGGACTCACAGGAGAGGTTCAAATAATAGAAAGTGAGAGTGTCGGTCCTCTTGTACTTAAGTCGGCATTGTGCCCTTTGAAATTAATTCCGATACAATTTCTGTGTTTCATCGTCAATAAGAAGTTCCAAGGTATACAGCAAGCCTGAAGTGAAGCATCGGAATCTAAAACTGGACTTACAGGAGAGGTTCAAATCATAGAAAGTTAGAGTGTCAGTCCTCTTGCACTTAAGTCGGCATTGTGCCTTTTGTATTAAATTTGGATGCAATTTCTGTGTTTCATCGTCAATAAGAAGGTCCAAGGAATACAGTAAACCTGAAGTGAAGCATCGGAATCTAAAACTGGACTCACAGGAGAGGTTCAAATCACAGATAGTGAGAGTGTCAGTCCTCTTGTACTTAAGTCGGCATTGTGCCTTTTGTATTAAATTCGGATGCTAGTTCTGTGTTTCATCGTCCATAAGAAGGTCCAAGGGATACAGTAAGCCTGAAGTGAAGCATCGGAATCTAAAATTGGAGTCACAGGAGTGGTTTAAATCTTAGAAAAGCTAGAGTGTCAGTAATCTTGTACTTAAGTCGGCATTGTGCCTTTTAAATTTAATTCCGATACAATTTCTGTGTTTCATCGTCAATAAGAAGTTCCAAAGTATACAGCAAACCTGAAGTGAAGCATCGGAATCTAAAACTGGACTTACAGGAGAGGTTCAAATCATAGAAATTTAGAGCGTCAGTCCTCTTGTACTTAAGTCGGCATTGTGCCTTTTGTATTAAATTTGGATGCAATTTCTGTGTTTCATCGTCAATAAGAAGGTCCAAGGAATACAGTAAACCTGAAGTGAAGCATTGGAATCTAAAACTGGACTCACAGGAGAGGTTCAAATCACAGAAAGTGACAGTGTCAGTCCTCTTGTACTTAAGTCGGCATTGTGCCTTTTGTATTAAATTCGGATGCAATATCTGTGTTTCATCGTCAATAAGAAGGTCCAAGGGGTACAGTAAATCTGAAGTGAAGCATCGGAATTTAAAACTGGACTCACAGGAGAGCTGCAAATCATAGAAAGTGAAAGTGTCAGTCCTCTTGTACTTAAGTCGGCATTGTGCCTTTTGTGTTAAATTCGGATGCTATTTCTGTGTTTCATCGTCAATAAAAAGGTCCAAGTGATACGGTAATCCTGAGGTGAAGCATCGGAATCAAAAACTGGACTCACAGGAGAGGTTCAAATCATAGAAATATTAGAGTGTCAGTCCTCTTTTACTTAAGTGGGCATTGTGCCTTTTGAATATAATTCCGTTGCAATTTCTGTGTTTCATCGTCAATAAGGAGTTCCAAGGTATACAGCAATCCTGAAGTGAAGCATCGGAATCTAAAACTGGACTCACAGGAGAGGTACAAATAATAGGAAGTGAGAGTGTCAGTCCTCTTGTACCTAAGTCGGCATTGTGCCTTTTGAATTTAATTCCGATCCAATTTCTGTGTTTCATCGTCAATAAGAATGTCCAAGGTATACAGTAAACTTGAAGTGAAGCATCAGAATCTAAAACTGGACTCACGGGAGAGGTTCATATCATAGAAAGTGAAAGTGTCAGTCCTTTTGTACTTAAGTCGGCATTGTGGCTTTTGTATTAAGTTCGAATGCAATTTCTGTGTTTCATCGTCTATAAGAAGGTCCAAGGTATAAAGGAATCCTGAAGTGAAGCATCGGATTCTAAATGTGGTCTCACAAGAGAGGTTCAATCATAGAAAGTTAGAGTGTCAGTCCTGTTGTACTTAAGTCGGCATTGTGCATTTTGTATTAAATTCGGATGCAATTTCTTTGTTTCATCGTCAATAAGAAGGTACAAGGGATACAGTAAACCAGAAGTGAAGCATCGGAATCTAAAACTGGACTCACAGGAGAGGTTCAAATAATAGAAAGTGAGAGTGTCGGTCCTCTTGTACTTAAGTCGGCATTGTGCCCTTTGAAATTAATTCCGATACAATTTCTGTGTTTCATCGTCAATAAGAAGTTCCAAGGTATACAGCAAGCCTGAAGTGAAGCATCGGAATCTAAAACTGGACTTACAGGAGAGGTTCAAATCATAGAAAGTTAGAGTGTCAGTCCTCTTGCACTTAAGTCGGCATTGTGCCTTTTGTATTAAATTTGGATGCAATTTCTGTGTTTCATCGTCAATAAGAAGGTCCAAGGAATACAATAAACCTGAAGTGAAGCATCGGAATCTAAAACTGGACTCACAGGAGAGGTTCAAATCACAGATAGTGAGAGTGTCAGTCCTCTTGTACTTAAGTCGTCATTGTGCCTTTTGTATTAAATTCGGATGCTAGTTCTGTGTTTCATCGTCCATAAGAAGGTCCAAGGGATACAGTAAGCCTGAAGTGAAGCATCGGAATCTAAAACTGGAGTCACATAAGTGGTTTAAATCTTAGAAAAGCTAGAGTGTCAGTAATCTTGTACTTAAGTCGGCATTGTGCCTTTTAAATTTAATTCCGATACAATTTCTGTGTTTCATCGTCAATAAGAAGTTCCAAAGTATACAGCACACCTGAAGTGAAGCATCGGAATCTAAAACTGGACTTACAGGAGAGGTTCAAATCATAGAAATTTAGAGCGTCAGTCCTCGTGTACTTAAGTCGGCATTGTGCCTTTTGTATTAAATTTGGATGCAATTTCTGTGTTTCATCGTCAATAAGAAGGTCCAAGGGATACAGTAAACCTGAAGTGAAGCATTGGAATCTAAAACTGGACTCACAGGAGAGGTTCAAATCACAGAAAGTGACAGTGTCAGTCCTCTTGTACTTAAGTCGGCATTGTGCCTTTTGTATTAAATTCGGATGCAATATCTGTGTTTCATCGTCAATAAGAAGGTCCAAGGGGTACAGTAAATCTGAAGTGAAGCATCGGAATTTAAAACTGGACTCACAGGAGAGCTGCAAATCATAGAAAGTGAAAGTGTCAGTCCTCTTGTACTTAAGTCGGCATTGTGCCCTTTGTGTTAAATTCGGCTGCTATTTCTGTGTTTCATCGTCAAGAAAAAGGTCAAAGGGATACAGTAAACCTGAAGTGAAGCATCGGAATTTAAAACTGAACTCACAGGAGAGGTTCAAATCATAGAAATATTAGAGTGTCAGTCCTCTTGTACTTAAGTTGGCATTGACATTTTTGAATTTAATTGCGAAGCAATTTCTGTGTTTCATCGTCAATAAGAGCTTCCGAGGTATACAGTAAACCTGAAGTGAAGCATCGGAATCCAAAACTGGACTCACATGAGAGGTTTTAATCATAGAAAGTTAGAGTGACAGTCCTCTTGTACTTAAGTCGGCGTTGTGCCTTTTGTATTAGATTCGGATGCAATTTCTGTGTTTCAGTGTCTATAAGAAGGTCCAAGGTATAAAGGAAACCTGAAGTGAAGCACCGGAATCTAAAACTGGACTCACAGGAGAGGTTCAATCATAGAAAGTTAGAGTGTCAGTCCTCTTGTACTTAAGTCGGCATTGTGCCTTTTGTATTAAATTCGGATGCAATTTCTGTGTTTCATCGTCAAGAAGAAGGTACCAGGGATACAGTAACACTGTAGTGAAGCATCGGAATCTAAAACTGGACTCACAGGAGAGCTTCAAATCATAGAAAGTGAGAGTGTCAGTCCTCTTGTACTTAAGTCGGCATTGTGCCTTTTGTATTAAATTCGGATGCAATTGCTATGTTTCATCGTCAATAAGAAGGTCCAAGGGATATAGTAAACCTGAAGTGAAGCTTCGGAATCTTAAACTGGACTCACAGGAGACGTTTAAATCATAGAATGTTAGAGTGTCAGACCTCTTGTACTTAAGTCGGAATTCTGCCTTTTGTATAAAATTCCGATGCAATTTCCGTGTTTCATCGTCAATAAGAAGGTCCAAGGGATACAGTAAACCTGAAGTGAAGTATTGGAATCTAAAACTGTACTCACAGGAGAGGTTCAAATCATAGAATGTTAGAGTGTCAGTCCTCTTGTACTTAAGTCGGCATCGTGCCTTTTGTATTAAATTCGGATGCAATTTCTATGTTTCATCGTCAATAAGAAGGTCCAAGGTATAAAGGAAACCTGAAGTGAAGCATCGGAATCTAAAACTGGACTCACAGGAGAGGTTTAAATCATAGAAATTTAGAGTGTCAGTCCTCTTGTACTTAAGTCGGCATTGTGCCTTTTGTATTAAATTCGGATGCAATTTCTGTGTTTCATCGTCAATAAGAAGTTCCAAGGGAAACAGTAAACCTGAAGTGAAGCATCGGAATCTAAAACTGGACTCACAGGAGAGGTTCAAATCATAGAAAGTTAGAGTGTCAGTCCTCTTGTACTTAAGTCGGCATTGTGCCTTTTATATAAAAGTCGGATTCAATGTCTGTGATTCATCGTCAATAAGAAGGTCCAACGGATACAGCAAACCTGAAGTGAAGCATCGGAATCTAAAACTGGATTCACAGGAGAGGTTCACACCATAGAATGTTAGAGTGTCAGTCCTCTTGTACTAAACTCGGCATTGTGCTTTTTGAATTAATTTACGATGCTATTCTGTGCCTCATCGTCAGTAAGAAGGTCCAAGGTACACAGTAAACCTGAAGTGAAGCATCGGAATCTAAAACTGGACTCACAGGAGAGGTAAAAATAATAGGAAGTGAGAGTGTCAGTCCTCTTGTACCTAAGTCGGCATTGTGCGTTTTGAATTTAATTCCGATCCAATTTCTGTGTTTCATCATCAATAAGAATGTCCAAGGTATACAGTAAACCTGAAGTGAAGCATCGGAATCTAAAACTGGACTCACAGGGGAGGTTCAAATCATAGAAAGTTAGAGTGTCAATCCTCTTGTACCTAAGTCGGCATTGTGCCTTTTGAATTTCATTCCGATGCAATCTCTGTGTTCCATCGTGAATAAGACGGTTTAAGGTATACAGTAAACCTGAAGTGAAGCATCGGAATCTAAAACTAGACTCACAGGAGAGGTTCAAATCATAGAAAGTGAGAGTGTCAGTCCTCTTGTACTTAAGTCGGCACTGTGCCTTTTGTATTAAATTCGGTTGCAATTACTGTGTTTCATCGTCAATAAGAAGGTCCAAGGTATAAAGGAAACCTGAATTGAAGCATCGGAATCTAAAACTGGACTCACAGGAGAGGGTTAAATCACAGAAAGTTAGAGTGTCAGTCCTCTTGTACTTAAGTCGGCATTGTGCCTTTTGTATTAAATTCGGATGCAATTTCTTTGTTTCATCGTCACGAAGAAGGTACCAAAGATACAGTAACACTGTAGTGAAGCTTCGGAATCTAAAACTGGACTCACAGGAGAGCTTCAAATCATAGAAAGTGAGAGTGTCAGCCCTCTTGTACTTAAGTCGGCATTGTGCCTTTTGTATCCAATTCGGATGCAATTTCTATGTTTCATCGTCAATAAGAAGGTCCTAGGGATATAGTAAACCTGAAGCTATGCAGCGGAATCTAAAACTGGACTGACAGGTGAGGTCCTAATCATAGAAAATTAGAGTGTCAGTCCTCTTGTACTTCAGTCAGCATTGTGCCTTTTGTATTAAATTCGGATGCAATTTCAGTTTTTCGTCGTCTATAAGAAGGTCCAAGGGATACAGTAAACCTGAAGTGAAGCTTCGGAATCTAAAACTGGACTCACAGGAGACGTTCAAATCAAAGAATGTTAGAGTGTCAGACCTCTTGTACTTAAGTCGAAATTGTGCCTCTTGTATAAAATTCCGATGTAATTTCTGTGTTTCATCGTCAATAAGAAGGTCCAAGGGATACAGTAAACCTGAAGTGGAGCATTGGAATCTAAAACTGTACTCACAGGAGAGGTTCAAATCATAGAAAGTTAGAGTGTCAGTCCTCTTGTACTTAAGTCGGCATTGTGCCTTTTGTATTAATTTCGGATGCAATTTCTGTGTTTCATCGTCAATAAGAAGGTCCAAGGTATAAAGGAAACCTGAAGTGAATAATCGGAATCTAAAACTGGACTCACAGGAGACGTTTAAATCATAGAAATTTAGAGTGTCAGTCCTCTTGTACTTAAGTCGGCATTGTACCTTTTGTATTAAATTCGGATGCAATTTCTGTGTTTCATCGTCAATAAGAAGGTTCAAGTGATACAGTAAACCTGTAGTGAATCAACGGGATCTAAAACTGGACTCACAGGAGATGTTCAAATCATAGAAAGTTAGAGTGTCAGTCCTCTTGTACTTAAGTCGGCATTGTGCCTTTTGAGTTTAATTCCCATCCAATTTCTATGTTTCATCGTCAATAAGAATGTCCAAGGTATACAGTAAACCTGAAGTGAAGCATCGGAATCTAAAACTGGACTCACAGGGGAGGTTCAAATCATAGAAAGTTAGAGAGTCAGTCCTCTTGTACCTAAGTCGGCATTGTGCCTTTTGAATTTCATTCCGATGCAATCTCCGTGTTTCATCGTGAATAAGAAGGTTTAAGGTATACAGTAAACCTGAAGTGAAGCATCGGAATCTAAAACTGCACTCACAGGAGAGGTTCAAATCATAGAAAGTGAACGTGTCAGTCCTCTTGTACTTAGGTCGGCAATGTGCCTTTTGTATTAAATTCGGATGCAATTTCTGTGTTTCATCGACAATAAGAGGGTCCAAGGGATACAGTAAACCTGAAGCAAGGCATCGGAATCTAAAACTGGACTCACAGGAGAAGTTCAAATCATAGAAAGTGAGAGTTTCAGTCCTCTTGTACTTATGTCGGCATTAAGCCTTTTGTATTAAATTCGGATGCAATTTCTGTGTTTTATCGTAAATAAGAAGGTCCAAGGGATACAGTAAACCTGAAGTGAAGCAACGGAATCTAAAACTGGACCCACAGGAGAGGTTCAAATCATAGAAAGTTAGAGTGTCAGTCGTCTTGTACTTAAGTCGGTAATGTGCCTTTTGTGTTCAATTTGGATGCAATTTATGTGTTTCATCGTCAATAGGAAGGTCCAAGGTATACAGTAAACCTAAAGTGAAGCATAGGAATCTAAAACTGGACTCACAGGAGAGGTTCAAATCATAGAAAGTAAGAGTGTCAGTCCTCTTGTACATAAAACGGCATTGTGCCTTTTATATAAAATTCGGATGCAATTTCTGTGATTCATCGTCAATAAGAAGGTCCAAGGGATACAGTAAACCTGAAGTGAAGCATCGGAATCTAAAACTGGATTCACAGGAGAGGTTCAAGCCATAGAAATGTAGAGTGTCAGTCCTCTTGTACTTAACTCGGCATTGTGCTTTTTGAATTAAATTACGATGCAACTTCTGTGCCTCATCGTCAGCAAGAAGGTCCAAGGTACACAGTAAACCTGATGTGAAGCATCGGAATCCAAAACTGGACTCACAGGAGATGTACAAATAATAGGATGTGAGAGTGTCAGTCCTCTTGTACCTAAGTCGCCATTGTGCCTTTTGAATTTAATTCCGATCCAATTTCGGTGTTTCATCGTCAATAAGAATGTCCAAGGTATACAGTAAACATGAAGTGAAGCATCGGAATCTAAAACTGGACTCACGGGAGAGGTTCATATCATAGAAAGTGAAAGTGTCAGTCCTTTTGTACTTAAGTCGGCATTGTGGCTTTTGTATTATGTTCGGATGCAATTTCTGTGTTTCATCGTCTATAAGAAGGTCCAAGGTATAAAGGAATCCTGAAGTGAAGCATCAGATTCTAAAAGAGGTCTCACAGGAGAGGTTCAATCATAGAAAGTTAGAGTGTCAGTCCTGTTGTACTTAAGTCGGCACTGTGCATTTTGTATTAAATTCGGATGCAATTTCTTTGTTTCATCGTCAATAAGAAGGTACAAGGGATAAGGCAAACCTGAAGTGAAGCATCGGAATCTAAAACTGGACTTACAGGAGAGGTTCAAATCATAGAAATTTAGAGCGTCAGTCCTCTTGTACTTAAGTCGGCATTGTGCCTTTTGTATTAAATTTGGATGCAATTTATGTGTTTCATCGTCAATAGGAAGGTCCAAGGTATACAGTAAACCTAAAGTGAAGCATAGGAATCTAAAACTGGACTCACAGGAGAGGTTCAAATCATAGAAAGTAAGAGTGTCAGTCCTCTTGTACTTAAGTCGGCATTGTGGCTTTTGTATTAAATTCGGATGAAATTTCTGTGTTTCATCGTCAATAAGATGGTCCAAGAATACAGTAAACCTGAAGTGAAGCATCGGAATCTAAAACTGCACTCACAGGAGAGGTTCAAATCATAGAAAGTTAGAGTGTCAGTCGTCTTGTACTTAAGTCGGTAATGTGCCTTTTGTGTTCAATTTGGATGCAATTTCTGTGTTTCATCGTCAATAAGGAGGTCCAAGGGATACAGTATACCTGAAGTGAAGCATCGGAATCTAAAACTGGACTCACAGGAGAGGTTCAAATCATAGAAAGTTAGAGTGTCAGTCGTCTTGTACTTAAGTCGGCATTGTGCCTTTTAAATTTAATTCCGATACAATTTCTGTGTTTCATCGTCAATAAGAAGTTCCAAAGTATATAGCAAACCTGAAGTGAAGCATCGGAATCTAAAACTGGACTTACAGGAGAGGTTCAAATCATAGAAATTTAGAGCGTCAGTCCTCTTGTACTTAAGTCGGCATTGTGCCTTTTGTATTAAATTTGGATGCAATTTCTGTGTTTCATCGTCAATAAGAAGGTCCAAGGGATACAGTAAACCTGAAGTGAAGCATTGGAATCTAAAACTGGACTCACAGGAGAGGTTCAAATCACAGAAAGTGACAGTGTCAGTCCTCTTGTACTTAAGTCGGCATTGTGCCTTTTGTATTAAATTCGGATGCAATATCTGTGTTTCATCGTCAATAAGAAGGTCCAAGGGGTACAGTAAATCTGAAGTGAAGCATCGGAATTTAAAACTGGACTCACAGGAGAGCTGCAAATCATAGAAAGTGAAAGTGTCAGTCCTCTTGTACTTAAGTCGGCATTGTGCCTTTTGTGTTAAATTCGGATGCTATTTCTGTGTTTCATCGTCAATAAAAAGGTCCAAGTGATACGGTAATCCTGAGGTGAAGCATCGGAATCAAAAACTGGACTCACAGGAGAGGTTCAAATCATAGAAATATTTGAGTGTCAGTCCTCTTTTACTTAAGTGGGCATTGTGCCTTTTGAATATAATTCCGTTGCAATTTCTGTGTTTCATCGTCAATAAGGAGTTCCAAGGTATACAGCAATCCTGAAGTGAAGCATCGGAATCTAAAACTGGACTCACAGGAGAGGTACAAATAATAGGAAGTGAGAGTGTCAGTCCTCTTGTACCTAAGTCGGCATTGTGCCTTTTGAATTTAATTCCGATCCAATTTCTGTGTTTCATCGTCAATAAGAATGTCCAAGGTATACAGTAAACTTGAAGTGAAGCATCGGAATCTAAAACTGGACTCACGGGAGAGGTTCATATCATAGAAAGTGAAAGTGTCAGTCCTTTTGTACTTAAGTCGGCACTGTGGCTTTTGTATTAAGTTCGAATGCAATTTCTGTGTTTCATCGTCTATAAGAAGGTCCAAGGTATAAAGGAATCCTGAAGTGAAGCATCGGATTCTAAAAGTGGTCTCACAAGAGAGGTTCAATCATAGAAAGTTAGAGTGTCAGTCCTGTTGTACTTAAGTCGGCATTGTGCATTTTGTATTAAATTCGGATGCAATTTCTTTGTTTCATCGTCAATAAGAAGGTACAAGGGATACAGTAAACCAGAAGTGAAGCATCGGAATCTAAAACTGGACTCACAGGAGAGGTTCAAATAATAGAAAGTGAGAGTGTCGGTCCTCTTGTACTTAAGTCGGCATTGTGCCCTTTGAAATTAATTCCGATACAATTTCTGTGTTTCATCGTCAATAAGAAGTTCCAAGGTATACAGCAAGCCTGAAGTGAAGCATCGGAATCTAAAACTGGACTTACAGGAGAGGTTCAAATCATAGAAAGTTAGAGTGTCAGTCCTCTTGCACTTAAGTCGGCATTGTGCCTTTTGTATTAAATTTGGATGCAATTTCTGTGTTTCATCGTCAATGAGAAGGTCCAAGGAATACAGTAAACCTGAAGTGAAGCATCGGAATCTAAAACTGGACTCACAGGAGAGGTTCAAATCACAGATAGTGAGAGTGTCAGTCCTCTTGTACTTAAGTCGGCATTGTGCCTTTTGTATTAAATTCGGATGCTAGTTCTGTGTTTCATCGTCCATAAGAAGGTCCAAGGGATACAGTAAGCCTGAAGTGAAGCATCGGAATCTAAAACTGGAGTCACAGGAGTGGTTTAAATCTTAGAAAAGCTAGAGTGTCAGTAATCTTGTACTTAAGTCGGCATTGTGCCTTTTAAATTTAATTCCGATACAATTTCTGTGTTTCATCGTCAATAAGAAGTTCCAAAGTATACAGCAAACCTGAAGTGAAGCATCGGAATCTAAAACTGGACTTACAGGAGAGGTTCAAATCATAGAAATTTAGAGCGTCAGTCCTCTTGTACTTAAGTCGGCATTGTGCCTTTTGTATTAAATTTGGATGCAATTTCTGTGTTTCATCGTCAATAAGAAGGTCCAAGGGATACAGTAAACCTGAAGTGAAGCATTGGAATCTAAAACTGGACTCACAGGAGAGGTTCAAATCACAGAAAGTGACAGTGTCAGTCCTCTTGTACTTAAGTCGGCATTGTGCCTTTTGTATTAAATTCGGATGCAATATCTGTGTTTCATCGTCAATAAGAAGGTCCAAGGGGTACAGTAAATCTGAAGTGAAGCATCGGAATTTAAAACTGGACTCACAGGAGAGCTGCAAATCATAGAAAGTGAAAGTGTCAGTCCTCCTGTACTTAAGTCGGCATTGTGCCCTTTGTGTTAAATTCGGATGCTATTTCTGTGTTTCATCGTCAATAAAAAGGTCCAAGTGATACGGTAATCCTGAGGTGAAGCATCGGAATCAAAAACTGGACTCACAGGAGAGGTTCAAATCATAGAAATATTAGAGTGTCAGTCCTCTTTTACTTAAGTGGGCATTGTGCCTTTTGAATATAATTCCGTTGCAATTTCTGTGTTTCATCGTCAATAAGGAGTTCCAAGGTATACAGCAATCCTGAAGTGAAGCATCGGAATCTAAAACTGGACTCACAGGAGAGGTACAAATAATAGGAAGTGAGAGTGTCAGTCCTCTTGTACCTAAGTCGGCATTGTGCCTTTTGAATTTAATTCCGATCCAATTTCTGTGTTTCATCGTCAATAAGAATGTCCAAGGTATACAGTAAACTTGAAGTGAAGCATCGGATTCTAAAACTGGACTCACGGGAGAGGTTCATATCATAGAAAGTGAAAGTGTCAGTCCTTTTGTACTTAAGTCGGCATTGTGGCTTTTGTATTAAGTTCGAATGCAATTTCTGTGTTTCATCGTCTATAAGAAGGTCCAAGGTATAAAGGAATCCTGAAGTGAAGCATCGGATTCTAAAAGTGGTCTCACAAGACAGGTTCAATCATAGAAAGTTAGAGTGTCAGTCCTGTTGTACTTAAGTCGGCATTGTGCATTTTGTATTAAATTCGGATGCAATTTCTTTGTTTCATCGTCAATAAGAAGGTACAAGGGATACAGTAAACCAGAAGTGAAGCATCGGAATCTAAAACTGGACTCACAGGAGAGGTTCAAATAATAGAAAGTGAGAGTGTCGGTCCTCTTGTACTTAAGTCGGCATTGTGCCCTTTGAAATTAATTCCGATACAATTTCTGTGTTTCATCGTCAATAAGAAGTTCCAAGGTATACAGCAAGCCTGAAGTGAAGCATCGGAATCTAAAACTGGACTTACAGGAGAGGTTCAAATCATAGAAAGTTAGAGTGTCAGTCCTCTTGCACTTAAGTCGGCATTGTGCCTTTTGTATTAAATTTGGATGCAATTTCTGTGTTTCATCGTCAATAAGAAGGTCCAAGGAATACAATAAACCTGAAGTGAAGCATCGGAATCTAAAACTGGACTCACAGGAGAGGTTCAAATCACAGATAGTGAGAGTGTCAGTCCTCTTGTACTTAAGTCGTCATTGTGCCTTTTGTATTAAATTCGGATGCTAGTTCTGTGTTTCATCGTCCATAAGAAGGTCCAAGGGATACAGTAAGCCTGAAGTGAAGCATCGGAATCTAAAACTGGAGTCACAGGAGTGGTTTAAATCTTAGAAAAGCTAGAGTGTCAGTAATCTTGTACTTAAGTCGGCATTGTGCCTTTTAAATTTAATTCCGATACAATTTCTGTGTTTCATCGTCAATAAGAAGTTCCAAAGTATACAGCAAACCTGAAGTGAAGCATCGGAATCTAAAACTGGACTTACAGGAGAGGTTCAAATCATAGAAATTTAGAGCGTCAGTCCTCTTGTACTTAAGTCGGCATTGTGCCTTTTGTATTAAATTTGGATGCAATTTCTGTGTTTCATCGTCAATAAGAAGGTCCAAGGGATACAGTAAACCTGAAGTGAAGCATTGGAATCTAAAACTGGACTCACAGGAGAGGTTCAAATCACAGAAAGTGACAGTGTCAGTCCTCTTGTACTTAAGTCGGCATTGTGCCTTTTGTATTAAATTCGGATGCAATATCTGTGTTTCATCGTCAATAAGAAGGTCCAAGGGGTACAGTAAATCTGAAGTGAAGCATCGGAATTTAAAACTGGACTCACAGGAGAGCTGCAAATCATAGAAAGTGAAAGTGTCAGTCCTCTTGTACTTAAGTCGGCATTGTGCCCTTTGTGTTAAATTCGGCTGCTATTTCTGTGTTTCATCGTCAAGAAAAAGGTCAAAGGGATACAGTAAACCTGAAGTGAAGCATCGGAATTTAAAACTGAACTCACAGGAGAGGTACAAATCATAGAAATATTAGAGTGTCAGTCCTCTTGTACTTAAGTTGGCATTGACATTTTTGAATTTAATTGCGAAGCAATTTCTGTGTTTCATCGTCAATAAGAGCTTCCGAGGTATACAGTAAACCTGAAGTGAAGCATCGGAATCCAAAACTGGACTCACATGAGAGGTTTTAATCATAGAAAGTTAGAGTGACAGTCCTCTTGTACTTAAGTCGGCGTTGTGCCTTTTGTATTAGATTCGGATGCAATTTCTGTGTTTCAGTGTCTATAAGAAGGTCCAAGGTATAAAGGAAACCTGAAGTGAAGCACCGGAATCTAAAACTGGACTCACAGGAGAAGTTCAATCATAGAAAGTTAGAGTGTCAGTCCTCTTGTACTTAAGTCGGCATTGTGCCTTTTGTATTAAATTCGGATGCAATTTCTGTGTTTCATCGTCAAGAAGAAGGTACCAGGGATACAGTAACACTGTAGTGAAGCATCGGAATCTAAAACTGGACTCACAGGAGAGCTTCAAATCATAGAAAGTGAGAGTGTCAGTCCTCTTGTACTTAAGTCGGCATTGTGCCTTTTGTATTAAATTCGGATGCAATTTCTATGTTTCATCGTCAATAAGAAGGTCCAAGGGATATAGTAAACCTGAAGTGAAGCTTCGGAATCTTAAACTGGACTCACAGGAGACGTTTAAATCATAGAATGTTAGAGTGTCAGACCTCTTGTACTTAAGTCGGAATTCTGCCTTTTGTATAAAATTCCGATGCAATTTCCGTGTTTCATCGTCAATAAGAAGGTCCAAGGGATACAGTAAACCTGAAGTGAAGTATTGGAATCTAAAACTGTACTCACAGGAGAGGTTCAAATCATAGAATGTTAGAGTGTCAGTCCTCTTGTACTTGAGTCGGCATCGTGCCTTTTGTATTAAATTCGGATGCAATTTCTATGTTTCATCGTCAATAAGAAGGTCCAAGGTATAAAGGAAACCTGAAGTGAAGCATCGGAATCTAAAACTGGACTCACAGGAGAGGTTTAAATCATAGAAATTTAGAGTGTCAGTCCTCTTGTACTTAAGTCGGCATTGTGCCTTTTGTATTAAATTCGGATGCAATTTCTGTGTTTCATCGTCAATAAGAAGTTCCAAGGGAAACAGTAAACCTGAAGTGAAGCATCGGAATCTAAAACTGGACTCACAGGAGAGGTTCAAATCATAGAAAGTTAGAGTGTCAGTCCTCTTGTACTTAAGTCGGCATTGTGCCTTTTATATAAAAGTCGGATTCAATGTCTGTGATTCATCGTCAATAAGAAGGTCCAACGGATACAGCAAACCTGAAGTGAAGCATCGGAATCTAAAACTGGATTCACAGGAGAGGTTCACACCATAGAATGTTAGAGTGTCAGTCCTCTTGTACTAAACTCGGCATTGTGCTTTTTGAATTAATTTACGATGCTATTCTGTGCCTCATCGTCAGTAAGAAGGTCCAAGGTACACAGTAAACCTGAAGTGAAGCATCGGAATCTAAAACTGGACTCACAGGAGAGGTAAAAATAATAGGAAGTGAGAGTGTCAGTCCTCTTGTACCTAAGTCGGCATTGTGCGTTTTGAATTTAATTCCGATCCAATTTCTGTGTTTCATCATCAATAAGAATGTCCAAGGTATACAGTAAACCTGAAGTGAAGCATCGGAATCTAAAACTGGACTCACAGGGGAGGTTCAAATCATAGAAAGTTAGAGTGTCAATCCTCTTGTACCTAAGTCGGCATTGTGCCTTTTGAATTTCATTCCGATGCAATCTCTGTGTTCCATCGTGAATAAGACGGTTTAAGGTATACAGTAAACCTGAAGTGAAGCATCGGAATCTAAAACTAGACTCACAGGAGAGGTTCAAATCATAGAAAGTGAGAGTGTCAGTCCTCTTGTACTTAAGTCGGCACTGTGCCTTTTGTATTAAATTCGGTTGCAATTACTGTGTTTCATCGTCAATAAGAAGGTCCAAGGTATAAAGGAAACCTGAATTGAAGCATCGGAATCTAAAACTGGACTCACAGGAGAGGATTAAATCACAGAAAGTTAGAGTGTCAGTCCTCTTGTACTTAAGTCGGCATTGTGCCTTTTGTATTAAATTCGGATGCAATTTCTTTGTTTCATCGTCACGAAGAAGGTACCAAAGATACAGTAACACTGTAGTGAAGCTTCGGAATCTAAAACTGGACTCACAGGAGAGCTTCAAATCATAGAAAGTGAGAGTGTCAGCCCTCTTGTACTTAAGTCGGCATTGTGCCTTTTGTATCCAATTCGGATGCAATTTCTATGTTTCATCGTCAATAAGAAGGTCCAAGGGATATAGTAAACCTGAAGCTATGCAGCGGAATCTAAAACTGGACTGACAGGTGAGGTCCTAATCATAGAAAATTAGAGTGTCAGTCCTCTTGTACTTCAGTCAGCATTGTGCCTTTTGTATTAAATTCGGATGCAATTTCAGTTTTTCGTCGTCTATAAGAAGGTCCAAGGGATACAGTAAACCTGAAGTGAAGCTTCGGAATCTAAAACTGGACTCACAGGAGACGTTCAAATCAAAGAATGTTAGAGTGTCAGACCTCTTGTACTTAAGTCGAAATTGTGCCTCTTGTATAAAATTCCGATGTAATTTCTGTGTTTCATCGTCAATAAGAAGGTCCAAGGGATACAGTAAACCTGAAGTGAAGCATTGGAATCTAAAACTGTACTCACAGGAGAGGTTCAAATCATAGAAAGTTAGAGTGTCAGTCCTCTTGTACTTAAGTCGGCATTGTGCCTTTTGTATTAATTTCGGATGCAATTTCTGTGTTTCATCGTCAATAAGAAGGTCCAAGGTATAAAGGAAACCTGAAGTGAATAATCGGAATCTAAAACTGGACTCACAGGAGACGTTTAAATCATAGAAATTTAGAGTGTCAGTCCTCTTGTACTTAAGTCGGCATTGTACCTTTTGTATTAAATTCGGATGCAATTTCTGTGTTTCATCGTCAATAAGAAGGTTCAAGTGATACAGTAAACCTGTAGTGAATCAACGGGATCTAAAACTGGACTCACAGGAGACGTTCAAATCATAGAAAGTTAGAGTGTCAGTCCTCTTGTACTTAAGTCGGCATTGTGCCTTTTGAATTTAATTCCCATCCAATTTCTATGTTTCATCGTCAATAAGAATGTCCAAGGTATACAGTAAACCTGAAGTGAAGCATCGGAATCTAAAACTGGACTCACAGGGGAGGTTCAAATCATAGAAAGTTAGAGGGTCAGTCCTCTTGTACCTAAGTCGGCATTGTGCCTTTTGAATTTCATTCCGATGCAATCTCCGTGTTTCATCGTGAATAAGAAGGTTTAAGGTATACAGTAAACCTGAAGTGAAGCATCGGAATCTAAAACTGCACTCACAGGAGAGGTTCAAATCATAGAAAGTGAACGTGTCAGTCCTCTTGTACTTAGGTCGGCAATGTGCCTTTTGTATTAAATTCGGATGCAATTTCTGTGTTTCATCGACAATAAGAGAGACCAAGGGATACAGTAAACCTGAAGCAAGGCATCGGAATCTAAAACTGGACTCACAGGAGAAGTTCAAATCATAGAAAGTGAGAGTTTCAGTCTCCTTGTACTTATGTCGGCATTAAGCCTTTTGTATTAAATTCGGATGCAATTTCTGTGTTTTATCGTAAATAAGAAGGTCCAAGGGATACAGTAAACCTGAAGTGAAGCAACGGAATCTAAAACTGGACCCACAGGAGAGGTTCAAATCATAGAAAGTTAGAGTGTCAGTCGTCTTGTACTTAAGTCGGTAATGTGCCTTTTGTGTTCAATTTGGATGCAATTTATGTGTTTCATCGTCAATAGGAAGGTCCAAGGTATACAGTAAACCTAAAGTGAAGCATAGGAATCTAAAACTGGACTCACAGGAGAGGTTCAAATCATAGAAAGTAAGAGTGTCAGTCCTCTTGTACTTAAGTCGGCATTGTGGCTTTTGTATTAAATTCGGATGAAATTTCTGTGTTTCATCGTCAATAAGATGGTCCAAGAATACAGTAAACCTGAAGTGAAGCATCGGAATCTAAAACTGCACTCACAGGAGAGGTTCAAATCATAGAAAGTTAGAGTGTCAGTCGTCTTGTACTTAAGTCGGTAATGTGCCTTTTGTGTTCAATTTGGATGCAATTTCTGTGTTTCATCGTCAATAAGGAGGTCCAAGGGATACAGTATACCTGAAGTGAAGCATCGGAATCTAAAACTGGACTCACAGGAGAGGTTCAAATCATAGAAAGTTAGAGTGTCAGTCCTCTTGTACATAAAACGGCATTGTGCCTTTTATATAAAATTCGGATGCAATTTCTGTGATTCATCGTCAATAAGAAGGTCCAAGGGATACAGTAAACCTGAAGTGAAGCATCGGAATCTAAAACTGGATTCACAGGAGAGGTTCAAGCCATAGAAATGTAGAGTGTCAGTCCTCTTGTACTTAACTCGGCATTGTGCTTTTTGAATTAAATTACGATGCAATTTCTGTGCCTCATCGTCAGCAAGAAGGTCCAAGGTACACAGTAAACCTGATGTGAAGCATCGGAATCCAAAACTGGACTCACAGGAGATGTACAAATAATAGGAAGTGAGAGTGTCAGTCCTCTTGTACCTAAGTCGCCATTGTGCCTTTTGAATTTAATTCCGATCCAATTTCGGTGTTTCATCGTCAATAAGAATGTCCAAGGTATACAGTAAACATGAAGTGAAGCATCGGAATCTAAAACTGGACTCACGGGAGAGGTTCATATCATAGAAAGTGAAAGTGTCAGTCCTTTTGTACTTAAGTCGGCATTGTGGCTTTTGTATTATGTTCGGATGCAATTTCTGTGTTTCATCGTCTATAAGAAGGTCCAAGGTATAAAGGAATCCTGAAGTGAAGCATCAGATTCTAAAAGAGGTCTCACAGGAGAGGTTCAATCATAGAAAGTTAGAGTGTCAGTCCTGTTGTACTTAAGTCGGCATTGTGCATTTTGTATTAAATTCGGATGCAATTTCTTTGTTTCATCGTCAATAAGAAGGTACAAGGGATAAGGCAAACCTGAAGTGAAGCATCGGAATCTAAAACTGGACTTACAGGAGAGGTTCAAATCATAGAAATTTAGAGCGTCAGTCCTCTTGTACTTAAGTCGGCATTGTGCCTTTTGTATTAAATTTGGATGCAATTTATGTGTTTCATCGTCAATAGGAAGGTCCAAGGTATACAGTAAACCTAAAGTGAAGCATAGGAATCTAAAACTGGACTCACAGGAGAGGTTCAAATCATAGAAAGTAAGAGTGTCAGTCCTCTTGTACTTAAGTCGGCATTGTGTCTTTTGTATTAAATTCGGATGAAATTTCTGTGTTTCATCGTCAATAAGATGGTCCAAGAATACAGTAAACCTGAAGCGAAGCATCGGAATCTAAAACTGCACTCACAGGAGAGGTTCAAATCATAGAAAGTTAGAGTGTCAGTCGTCTTGTACTTAAGTCGATAATGTGCATTTTGTGTTCAATTTGGATGCAATTTCTGTGTTTCATCGTCAATAAGGAGGTCCAAGGGATACAGTATACCTGAAGTGAAGCATCGGAATCTAAAACTGGACTCACAGGAGAGGTTCAAATCATAGAAAGTTAGAGTGTCAGTCCTCTTGTACATAAAACGGCATTGTGCCTTTTATATAAAATTCGGATGCAATTTCTGTGATTCATCGTCAATAAGAAGGTCCAAGGGATACAGTAAACCTGAAGTGAAGCATCGGAATCTAAAACTGGATTCACAGGAGAGGTTCAAGCCATAGAAATGTAGAGTGTCAGTCCTCTTGTACTTAACTCGGCATTGTGCTTTTTGAATTAAATTACGATGCAATTTCTGTGCCTCATCGTCAGCAAGAAGGTCCACGGTACACAGTAAACCTGATGTGAAGCATCGGAATCCAAAACTGGACTCACAGGAGATGTACAAATAATAGAAAGTGAGAGTGTCGGTCCTCTTGTACTTAAGTCGGCATTGTGCCCTTTGAAATTAATTCCGATACAATTTCTGTGTTTCATCGTCAATAAGAAGTTCCAAGGTATACAGCAAGCCTGAAGTGAAGCATCGGAATCTAAAACTGGACTTACAGGAGAGGTTCAAATCATAGAAAGTTAGAGTGTCAGTCCTCTTGCACTTAAGTCGGCATTGTGCCTTTTGTATTAAATTTGGATGCAATTTCTGTGTTTCATCGTCAATAAGAAGGTCCAAGGAATACAGTAAACCTGAAGTGAAGCATCGGAATCTAAAACTGGACTCACAGGAGAGGTTCAAATCACAGATAGTGAGAGTGTCAGTCCTCTTGTACTTAAGTCGGCATTGTGCCTTTTGTATTAAATTCGGATGCTAGTTCTGTGTTTCATCGTCCATAAGAAGGTCCAAGGGATACAGTAAGCCTGAAGTGAAGCATCGGAATCTAAAACTGGAGTCACAGGAGTGGTTTAAATCTTAGAAAAGCTAGAGTGTCAGTAATCTTGTACTTAAGTCGGCATTGTGCCTTTTAAATTTAATTCCGATACAATTTCTGTGTTTCATCGTCAATAAGAAGTTCCAAAGTATACAGCAAACCTGAAGTGAAGCATCGGAATCTAAAACTGGACTTACAGGAGAGGTTCAAATCATAGAAATATTAGAGTGTCAGTCCTCTTGTACTTAAGTTGGCATTGATATTTTTGAATTTAATTGCGAAGCAATTTCTGTGTTTCATCGTCAATAAGAGCTTCCGAGGTATACAGTAAACCTGAAGTGAAGCATTGGAATCTAAAACTGGACTCACAGGAGAGGTTCAAATCACAGAAAGTGACAGTGTCAGTCCTCTTGTACTTAAGTCGGCATTGTGCCTTTTGTATTAAATTCGGATGCAATATCTGTGTTTCATCGTCAATAAGAAGGTCCAAGGGGTACAGTAAATCTGAAGTGAAGCATCGGAATTTAAAACTGGACTCACAGGAGAGCTGCAAATCATAGAAAGTGAAAGTGTCAGTCCTCTTGTACTTAAGTCGGCATTGTGCCTTTTGTGTTAAATTCGGATGCTATTTCTGTGTTTCATCGTCAATAAAAAGGTCCAAACGATACGGTAATCCTGAGGTGAAGCATCGGAATCAAAAACTGGACTCACAGGAGAGGTTCAAATCATAGAAATATTAGAGTGTCAGTCCTCTTTTACTTAAGTGGGCATTGTGCCTTTTGAATATAATTCCGTTGCAATTTCTGTGTTTCATCGTCAATAAGGAGTTCCAAGGTATACAGCAATCCTGAAGTGAAGCATCGGAATCTAAAACTGGACTCACAGGAGAGGTTCAAATCATAGAAAGTGAGAGTGTCAGTCCTCTTGTACTTAAGTCGGCATTGTGCCCTTTGTGTTAAATTCGGCTGCTCTTTCTGTGTTTCATCGTCAAGAAAAAGGTCAAAGGGATACAGTAAACCTGAAGTGAAGCATCGGAATTTAAAACTGAACTCACAGGAGAGGTTCAAATCATAGAAATATTAGAGTGTCAGTCCTCTTGTACTTAAGTTGGCATTGATATTTTTGAATTTAATTGCGAAGCAATTTCTGTGTTTCATCGTCAATAAGAGCTTCCGAGGTATACAGTAAACCTGAAGTGAAGCATCGGAATCCAAAACTGGACTCACATGAGAGGTTTTAATCATAGAAAGTTAGAGTGACAGTCCTCTTGTACTTAAGTCGGCGTTGTGCCTTTTGTATTAGATTCGGATGCAATTTCTGTGTTTCAGTGTCTATAAGAAGGTCCAAGGTATAAAGGAAACCTGAAGTGAAGCACCGGAATCTAAAACTGGACTCACAGGAGAGGTTCAATCATAGAAAGTTAGAGTGTCAGTCCTCTTGTACTTAAGTCGGCATTGTGCCTTTTGTATTAAATTCGGATGCAATTTCTGTGTTTCATCGTCAAGAAGAAGGTACCAGGGATACAGTAACACTGTAGTGAAGCATCGGAATCTAAAACTGGACTCACAGGAGAGCTTCAAATCATAGAAAGTGAGAGTGTCAGTCCTCTTGTACTTAAGTCGGCATTGTGCCTTTTGTATTAAATTCGGATGCAATTTCTATGTTTCATCGTCAATAAGAAGGTCCAAGGGATATAGTAAACCTGAAGTGAAGCTGCGGAATCTAAAACTGGACTCACAGGTGAGGTCCAAATCATAGAAAATTAGAGTGTCAGTCCTCTTGTACTTCAGTCAGCATTGTGCCTTTTGTATTAAATTCGGATGCAATTTCAGTTTTTCGTCGTCTATAAGAAGGTCCAAGGGATACAGTAAACCTGAAGTGAAGCTTCGGAATCTTAAACTGGACTCACAGGAGACGTTTAAATCATAGAATGTTAGAGTGTCAGACCTCTTGTACTTAAGTCGGAATTGTGCCTTTTGTATAAAATTCCGATGCAATTTCCGTGTTTCATCGTCAATAAGAAGGTCCAAGGGATACAGTAAACCTGAAGTGAAGTATTGGAATCTAAAACTGTACTCACAGGAGAGGTTCAAATCATAGAATGTTAGAGTGTCAGTCCTCTTGTACTTAAGTCGGCATCGTTCCTTTTGTATTAAATTCGGATGCAATTTCTATGTTTCATCGTCAATAAGAAGGTCCAAGGTATAAAGGAAACCTGAAGTGAAGCATCGGAATCTAAAACTGGACTCACAGGAGAGGTTTAAATCATAGAAATTTAGAGTGTCAGTCCTCTTGTACTTAAGTCGGCATTGTGCCTTTTGTATTAAATTCGGATGCAATTTCTGTGTTTCATCGTCAATAAGAAGTTCCAAGGGAAACAGTAAACCTGAAGTGAAGCATCGGAATCTAAAACTGGACTCACAGGAGAGGTTCAAATCATAGAAAGTTAGAGTGTCAGTCCTCTTGTACTTAAGTCGGCATTGTGCCTTTTATATAAAAGTCGGATGCAATGTCTGTGATTCATCGTCAATAAGAAGGTCCAACGGATACAGCAAACCTGAAGTGAAGCATCGGAATCTAAAACTGGATTCACAGGAGAGGTTCACACCATAGAATGTTAGAGTGTCAGTCCTCTTGTACGAAACTCGGCATTGTGCTTTTTGAATTAATTTACGATGCTATTCTGTGCCTCATCGTCAGTAAGAAGGTCCAAGGTACACAGTAAACCTGAAGTGAAGCATCGGAATATAAAACTGGACTCACAGGAGAGGTAAAAATAATAGGAAGTGAGAGTGTCAGTCCTCTTGTACCTAAGTCGGCATTGTGCGTTTTGAATTTAATTCCGATCCAATTTCTGTGTTTCATCATCAATAAGAATGTCCAAGGTATACAGTAAACCTGAAGTGAAGCATCGGAATCTAAAACTGGACTCACAGGGGAGGTTCAAATCATAGAAAGTTAGAGTGTCAATCCTCTTGTACCTAAGTCGGCATTGTGCCTTTTGAATTTCATTCCGATGCAATCTCTGTGTTCCATCGTGAATAAGACGGTTTAAGGTATACAGTAAACCTGAAGTGAAGCATCGGAATCTAAAACTAGACTCACAGGAGAGGTTCAAATCATAGAAAGTGAGAGTGTCAGTCCTCTTGTACTTAAGTCGGCATTGTGCCTTTTGTATTAAATTCGGTTGGAATTACTGTGTTTCATCGTCAATAAGAAGGTCCAAGGTATAAAGGAAACCTGAATTGAAGCATCGGAATCTAAAACTGGACTCACAGGAGAGGATTAAATCACAGAAAGTTAGAGTGTCAGTCCTCTTGTACTTAAGTCGGCATTGTGCCTTTTGTATTAAATTCGGATGCAATTTCTTTGTTTCATCGTCACGAAGAAGGTACCAAAGATACAGTAACACTGTAGTGAAGCATCGGAATCTAAAACTGGACTCACAGGAGAGCTTCAACTCATAGAAAGTGAGAGTGTCAGTCCTCTTGTACTTAAGTCGGCATTGTGCCTTTTGTATCCAATTCGGATGCAATTTCTATGTTTCATCGTCAATAAGAAGGTCCAAGGGATATAGTAAACCTGAAGCCATGCAGCGGAATCTAAAACTGGACTGACAGGTGAGGTCCTAATCATAGAAAATTAGAGTGTCAGTCCTCTTGTACTTCAGTCAGCATTGTGCCTTTTGTATTAAATTCGGATGCAATTTCAGTTTTTCGTCGTCTATAAGAAGGTCCAAGGGATACAGTAAACCTGAAGTGAAGCTTCGGAATCTAAAAATGGACTCACAGGAGACGTTCAAATCAAAGAATGTTAGAGTGTCAGACCTCTTGTACTTAAGTCGAAATTGTGCCTCTTGTATAAAATTCCGATGTAATTTCTGTGTTTCATCGTCAATAAGAAGGTCCAAGGGATACAGTAAACCTGAAGTGAAGCATTGGAATCTAAAACTGTACTCACAGGAGAGGTTCAAATCATAGAAAGTTAGAGTGTCAGTCCTCTTGTACTTAAGTCGGCATTGTGCCTTTTGTATTAATTTCGGATGCAATTTCTGTGTTTCATCGTCAATAAGAAGGTCCAAGGTATAAAGGAAACCTGAAGTGAATAATCGGAATCTAAAACTGGACTCACAGGAGACGTTTAAATCATAGAAATTTAGAGTGTCAGTCCTCTTGTACGTAAGTCGGCATTGTACCCTTTGTATTAAATTCGGATGCAATTTCTGTGTTTCATCGTCAATAAGAAGGTACAAGTGATACAGTAAACCTGTAGTGAATCAACGGGATCTAAAACTGGACTCACAGGAGACGTTCAAATCATAGAAAGTTAGAGTGTCAGTCCTCTTGTACTTAAGTCGGCATTGTGCCTTTTGAATTTAATTCCCATCCAATTTCTATGTTTCATCGTCAATAAGAATGTCCAAGGTATACAGTAAACCTGAAGTGAAGCATCGGAATCTAAAACTGGACTCACAGGGGAGGTTCAAATCATAGAAAGTTAGAGAGTCAGTCCTCTTGTACCTAAGTCGGCATTGTGCCTTTTGAATTTCATTCCGATGCAATCTCCGTGTTTCATCGTGAATAAGAAGGTTTAAGGTATACAGTAAACCTGAAGTGAAGCATCGGAATCTAAAACTGCACTCACAGGAGAGGTTCAAATCATAGAAAGTGAACGTGTCAGTCCTCTTGTACTTAGGTCGGCAATGTGCCTTTTGTATTAAATTCGGATGCAATTTCTGTGTTTCATCGACAATAAGAGAGTCCAAGGGATACAGTAAACCTGAAGCATGGCATCGGAATCTAAAACTGGACTCACAGGAGAAGTTCAAATCATAGAAAGTGAGAGTTTCAGTCCTCTTGTACTTATGTCGGCATTAAGCCTTTTGTATTAAATTCGGATGCAATTTCTGTGTTTTATCGTAAATAAGAAGGTCCAAGGGATACAGTAAACCTGAAGTGAAGCAACGGAAACTAAAACTGGACCCACAGGAGAGGTTCAAATCATAGAAAGTTAGAGTGTCAGTCGTCTTGTACTTAAGTCGGTAATGTGCCTTTTGTGTTCAATTTGGATGCAATTTATGTGTTTCATCGTCAATAGGAAGGTCCAAGGTATACAGTAAACCTAAAGTGAAGCATAGGAATCTAAAACTGGACTCACAGGAGAGGTTCAAATCATAGAAAGTAAGAGTGTCAGTCCTCTTGTACTTAAGTCGGCATTGTGGCTTTTGTATTAAATTCGGATGAAATTTCTGTGTTTCATCGTCAATAAGATGGTCCAAGAATACAGTAAACCTGAAGTGAAGCATCGGAATCTAAAACTGCACTCACAGGAGAGGTTCAAATCATAGAAAGTTAGAGTGTCAGTCGTCTTGTACTTAAGTCGGTAATGTGCCTTTTGTGTTCAATTTGGATGCAATTTCTGTGTTTCATCGTCAATAAGGAGGTCCAAGGGATACAGTATACCTGAAGTGAAGCATCGGAATCTAAAACTGGACTCACAGGAGAGGTTCAAATCATAGAAAGTTAGAGTGTCAGTCCTCTTGTACATAAAACGGCATTGTGCCTTTTATATAAAATTCGGATGCAATTTCTGTGATTCATCGTCATTAAGAAGGTCCAAGGGATACAGTAAACCTGAAGTGAAGCATCGGAATCTAAAACTGGATTCACAGGAGAGGTTCAAGCCATAGAAATGTAGAGTGTCAGTCCTCTTGTACTTAACTCGGCATTGTGCTTTTTGAATTAAATTACGATGCAATTTCTGTGCCTCATCGTCAGCAAGAAGGTCCAAGGTACACAGTAAACCTGATGTGAAGCATCGGAATCCAAAACTGGACTCACAGGAGATGTACAAATAATAGGAAGTGAGAGTGTCAGTCCTCTTGTACCTAAGTCGCCATTGTGCCTTTTGAATTTAATTCCGATCCAATTTCGGTGTTTCATCGTCAATAAGAATGTCCAAGGTATACAGTAAACATGAAGAGAAGCATCGGAATCTAAAACTGGACTCACGGGAGAGGTTCATATCATAGAAAGTGAAAGTGTCAGTCCTTTTGTACTTAAGTCGGCATTGTGGCTTTTGTATTAAGTTCGGATGCAATTTCTGTGTTTCATCGTCTATAAGAAGGTCCAAGGTATAAAGGAATCCTGAAGTGAAGCATCAGATTCTAAAAGAGGTCTCACAGGAGAGGTTCAATCATAGAAAGTTAGAGTGTCAGTCCTGTTGTACTTAAGTCGGCATTGTGCATTTTGTATTAAATTCGGATGCAATTTCTTTGTTTCATCGTCAATAAGAAGGTACAAGGGATACAGTAAACCTGAAGTGAAGCATCGGAATCTAAAACGGGACTCACAGGAGAGGTTCAAATAATAGAAAGTGAGAGTGTCGGTCCTCTTGTACTTAAGTCGGCATTGTGCCCTTTGAAATTAATTCCGATACAATTTCTGTGTTTCATCGTCAATAAGAAGTTCCAAGGTATACAGCAAGCCTGAAGTGAAGCATCGGAATCTAAAACTGGACTTACAGGAGAGGTTCAAATCATAGAAAGTTAGAGTGTCAGTCCTCTTGCACTTAAGTCGGCATTGTGCCTTTTGTATTAAATTTGGATGCAATTTCTGTGTTTCATCGTCAATAAGAAGGTCCAAGGGATACAGTAAACCTGAAGTGAAGCATCGGAATCTGAAACTGGACTCACAGGAGAGGTTCACATCACAGGTAGTGAGAGTGTCAGTCCTCTTGTACTTAAGTCGGCATTGTGCCTTTTGTATTAAATTCGGATGCTAGTTCTGTGTTTCATCGTCCATAAGAAGGTCCAAGGGATACAGTAAGCCTGAAGTGAAGCATCGGAATCTAAAACTGGAGTCACAGGAGTGGTTTAAATCTTAGAAAAGCTAGAGTGTCAGTAATCTTGTACTTAAGTCGGCATTGTGCCTTTTGAATTTAATTCCGATACAATTTCTGTGTTTCATCGTCAATAAGAAGTTCCAAAGTGTACAGCAAACCTGAAGTGAAGCATCGGAATCTAAAACTGGACTTACAGGAGAGGTTCAAATCATAGAAAGTTAGAGCGTCAGTCCTCTTGTACTTAAGTCTTCATTGTGCCTTTTGTATTAAATTTGGATGCAATTTCTGTGTTTCATCGTCAATAAGAAGGTCCAAGGGATACAGTAAACCTGAAGTGAAGCATTGGAATCTAAAACTGGACTCACAGGAGAGGTTCAAATCACAGAAAGTGAGAGTGACAGTCCTCATGTACTTAAGTCGGCATTGTGCCTTTTGTATTAAATTCGGATGCAATATCTGTGTTTCTTCGTCAATAAGAAGGTCCAAGGGGTACAGTAAATCTGGAGTGAAGCATAGGAATTTAAAACTGGACTCACAGGAGAGCTGCAAATCATAGAAAGTGAGAGAGTCAGTCCTCTTGTACATAAGTCGGCGTTGTGAATTTCGTATTAAATTCGGATGCAATATCTGTGTTTCATCGTCAATAAGAAATTCCAAGGTATACAGCAAACCTGAAGTGAAGCATCGGAATCTAAAACTGGACTCACAGGAGAGGTTCAAATCATAGAAAGTTCGAGTGTCAGTCCTTTTGTACTTAAGTCGGCATTGTGCCTTTTGTATTAAATTTGGATGCAATTTCTGTGTTTCATCGTCAATAGGAAGGTCCAAGGGACACAGTAAATCTGAAGTGAAGCATCGGAATCTAAAACTGGACTCACAGGAGAGGTTCAAATCATTGAAAGTGAGAGAGTCAGTTCTCTTGTACTTAAGTCAACATTGTGCCTTTTGTATTAAATTCGGATGCAATTTCTGTCTTTCATCGTCAATAAGAAGGTCCAAGGTATACAGCAAACCTAAAGTGAAGCATCGGAATCTAAAACTGGACTCACAGGAGAGGTTCAAATCATAGAAAGTGAAAGTGTCAGTCCCCTTGTACTTAAGTCGGCATTGTACCTTTTGTATTAAATTCGGATGCAATATCTGTGTTTCATCGTCAATAATAAGGTCCAAGGTATACAGTAAACCTGAAGTGAAGCATCGGAATCTAAAACTGGACTCACAGGTGAGGTTCAAATCATAGAAAGTGAGAGTGTCAGTCCTCTTGTACTTAGGTCGGCATTGTGCCTTTTGTGTTAAATTCGGATGCTATTTCTGTGTTTCATCGTCAATAAAAAGGTCCAAGGGATACAGTAATCCTGAAGTGAAGCATCGGAATCTAAAACTGGACCCACAGGAGAGGTTCAAATCATAGAAATATTAGAGTGTCAGTCCTCTTGTACTTAAGTCGGCATTGTGCCTTTTGAATATAATTCCGATGCAATTTCTGTGTTTCATCGTCAATAAGAAGTTCCAAGGTATACAGCAAACCTGAAGTGAAGCATCGGAATCTAAGGGACTCACAGGAGAGGTTCAAATCATAGAAAGTTCGAGTGTCAGTCCTTTTGCACTTAAGTCAGCATTGTGCCTTTTGTATTAAATTTGGATGCAATTTCTGTGTTTCATCGTCAATAGGAAGGTCCAAGGGATACAGTAAATCTGAAGTGAAGCATCGGAATCTAAAACTGGACTGACAGGAGAGGTTCAAATCATTGAAAGTGAGAGAGTCAGTACTCTTGCACTTAAGTCGGCATTGTGCCTTTTGTATTGAATTCGGATGCAATTTCTGTGTTCCATCGTCAATAAGAAGGTCCAAGGGATACAGTAATCCTGAAGTGAAGCATCGGAATCTAAAACTGGACTCACAGGAGAGGTTCAAATCATAGAAAGTGAGAGTGTCGGTCCTCTTGTACTTAAGTCGGCATTGTGCCTTTTGTATTAAACTCGGATGCAATTTCTGTGTTTCATCGTCAATAAGAAGGTCCAAGGGACACAGTAAACCTGAAGTGATGCATCGGGATCTAAAACTGGACTCACATTGGAGGTTCAAGTCATAGAAAGTTAGAGAGTCAGTCCACTTGTACTTAAGTCGGCATTGTGCCTTTTGTATTAAATTCGGATGCATTTTCTGTTTTTCGTCGTCAATAAGAAGGTCCGAGGGATACAGTAAACCTGAAGTGAAGCATCGGAATTTATAACTGGACTCACAGGAGAGGTTCAAATCATAGAAAGTGAGAGTGTCGGTCCTCTTGTACTTATGTCGGCATTGTGCCTTTTGTATTAAATTCGGATGCAATTTCTGTGTTTCATCGTCAATAATAAGGTCCAAGGGACACAGTAAACCTGAAGTGAAGCATCGGGATCTAAAACTGGACTCACATTGGAGGTTCAAGTCATAGAAAGTTAGAGAGTCAGTCCACTTGTACTTAAGTCGGCATTGTGCCTTTTGTTTCAGATTCGGATGCAATTTCTGTGTTTCATCGTCAATAGGAAGGTCCAAGGTATACAGTAAACCTGAAGTGAAGCATCGGAATCTAAAACTGGACCCACAGGGGAGGTTCAAATCATAGAAAGTTAGAGTGTCAGTCCTTTTGTACTTAAGTCGGCATTGTGCCTTTTGTATTAAATTCGGTTGTAATTTCTGTGTTTCATCGTCAATAAGAAGGTCCAAGGGATACAGTAAACCTGAAGTGAAGCATCGGAATCTAAAACTGGACTCACAGGAGAGGTTCAAATCATAGAAAGTTAGAGTGTCAGTCCTCTTGTACTTACGTCGGCATTGTGCCTTTTGTATTAAATTCGGATGCAATTTCAGTGTTTCATTGTCTATAAGAAGGTACAAGGTATAAAGGACACCTGAAGTGAAGCATCGGATCTAATACTGGACTCACAGGAGAGGTTCAATCACAGAAAGTTAGAGTGTCAGTCCTCTTGTACTTAAGTCGGCATAGTGCCTTTTGTATTAAATTCGCATGCAATTTCTGTGTTTCTTCGTCAATAAGAAGGTCCAAGGGTTACAGTAAACCTGAAGTGAAGCATCGGAATCTAAAACTGCACTCACAGGAGAGGTTCAAATCATCGAAGGTTAGAGTGTCAGTTATCTTGTACTTAAGTTGGCATTGAGATATTTGAATTTAAATACGATGCAATTTCTGTGTTTCATCGTCAATAAGAACTTCCGAGGTATACAGTAAACCTGAAGTGAAGCATCGGAATCTAAAACTGTACTCACATGAGATGTTTAAATCATAAAAAGTTAGAGGGTCAGTCCTCTTGTACTTATGTCGGCATTGTGCCTTTTGTATTAAATTAGGATGCAATTTCTGTGTTTCATCGTCAATAAGAAGGTCCAAGGGATACAGTAACCCGTGAAGTGAAGCATCGGAATCTAAAACTGGACTCACAGGTGAGGTTCAAATCATAGAAAGTGAGAGTGTCAGTCCAGTTGTACTTAAGTCAACATTGTGCTTTTTGTATTAAATTCGGATGCAATTTCTGTGTTTCATCGTCAATAAGAAGGTCCACGGGATACAGTAAACCTGAAGTGAAGCATCGGAATCTAAAACTGGACTCACAGGAGAGGTTCAAATCATAGAAATATTAGAGTGTCTGTCCTCTTTTACTTAAGTCGGCATTGTGACTTTTGTATTAAATTCGGTTGTAATTTCTGTGTTTCATCGTCAATACGAAGGTCCAAGGGATACAGTAAACCTGAAGTGAAGCATCGGAATCTAAACCTGGACTCACAGGAGAGGTTCAAATCATAGAAAGTTAGAGTGTCAGTCCTCTGGGACTTAAGTCGGCATAACGCCTTTTGAATTTAATTCCGATGCAACTTCTGTGTTCCATCGTCAATAAGAAGTTAAGAGGTATACAGTAAACCAAAAGTGAAGCATCAGAATCTAAAACTGGACTCACATTAGAGGTATACAGTAAACCTAAAGTGAAGCATCAAAATCTGAAACATGACTCACATGAGAGGATGAAATCATAGAAAGTTAGAGTGTCAGTCCTCTTGTACTTACGTCGGCATTGTGCCTTTTGTATTAAATTCGGATGCAATTTCAGTGTTTCATTGTCTATAAGAAGGTACAAGGTATAAAGGACACCTGAAGTGAAGCATCGGATCTAATACTGGACTCACAGGAGAGGTTCAATCACAGAAAGTTAGAGTGTCAGTCCTCTTGTACTTAAGTCGGCATAGTGCCTTTTGTATTAAATTCGCATGCAATTTCTGTGTTTCTTCGTCAATAAGAAGGTCCAAGGGTTACAGTAAACCTGAAGTGAAGCATCGGAATCTAAAACTGCACTCACAGGAGAGGTTCAAATCATCGAAGGTTAGAGTGTCAGTTATCTTGTACTTAAGTTGGCATTGAGATATTTGAATTTAAATACGATGCAATTTCTGTGTTTCATCGTCAATAAGAACTTCCGAGGTATACAGTAAACCTGAAGTGAAGCATCGGAATCTAAAACTGTACTCACATGAGATGTTTAAATCATAAAAAGTTAGAGGGTCAGTCCTCTTGTACTTATGTCGGCATTGTGCCTTTTGTATTAAATTAGGATGCAATTTCTGTGTTTCATCGTCAATAAGAAGGTCCAAGGGATACAGTAACCCGTGAAGTGAAGCATCGGAATCTAAAACTGGACTCACAGGTGAGGTTCAAATCATAGAAAGTGAGAGTGTCAGTCCAGTTGTACTTAAGTCAACATTGTGCTTTTTGTATTAAATTCGGATGCAATTTCTGTGTTTCATCGTCAATAAGAAGGTCCACGGGATACAGTAAACCTGAAGTGAAGCATCGGAATCTAAAACTGGACTCACAGGAGAGGTTCAAATCATAGAAATATTAGAGTGTCTGTCCTCTTTTACTTAAGTCGGCATTGTGACTTTTGTATTAAATTCGGTTGTAATTTCTGTGTTTCATCGTCAATACGAAGGTCCAAGGGATACAGTAAACCTGAAGTGAAGCATCGGAATCTAAACCTGGACTCACAGGAGAGGTTCAAATCATAGAAAGTTAGAGTGTCAGTCCTCTGGGACTTAAGTCGGCATAACGCCTTTTGAATTTAATTCCGATGCAACTTCTGTGTTCCATCGTCAATAAGAAGTTAAGAGGTATACAGTAAACCAGAAGTGAAGCATCAGAATCTAAAACTGGACTCACATTAGAGGTATACAGTAAACCTAAAGTGAAGCATCAAAATCTGAAACATGACTCACATGAGAGGATGAAATCATAGAAAGTTAGAGTGTCAGTCCTCTTGTACTTACGTCGGCATTGTGCCTTTTGTATTAAATTCGGATGCAATTTCAGTGTTTCATTGTCTATAAGAAGGTACAAGGTATAAAGGACACCTGAAGTGAAGCATCGGATCTAATACTGGACTCACAGGAGAGGTTCAATCACAGAAAGTTAGAGTGTCAGTCCTCTTGTACTTAAGTCGGCATAGTGCCTTTTGTATTAAATTCGCATGCAATTTCTGTGTTTCTTCGTCAATAAGAAGGTCCAAGGGTTACAGTAAACCTGAAGTGAAGCATCGGAATCTAAAACTGCACTCACAGGAGAGGTTCAAATCATCGAAGGTTAGAGTGTCAGTTATCTTGTACTTAAGTTGGCATTGAGATATTTGAATTTAAATACGATGCAATTTCTGTGTTTCATCGTCAATAAGAACTTCCGAGGTATACAGTAAACCTGAAGTGAAGCATCGGAATCTAAAACTGTACTCACATGAGATGTTTAAATCATAAAAAGTTAGAGGGTCAGTCCTCTTGTACTTATGTCGGCATTGTGCCTTTTGTATTAAATTAGGATGCAATTTCTGTGTTTCATCGTCAATAAGAAGGTCCAAGGGATACAGTAACCCGTGAAGTGAAGCATCGGAATCTAAAACTGGACTCACAGGTGAGGTTCAAATCATAGAAAGTGAGAGTGTCAGTCCAGTTGTACTTAAGTCAACATTGTGCTTTTTGTATTAAATTCGGATGCAATTTCTGTGTTTCATCGTCAATAAGAAGGTCCACGGGATACAGTAAACCTGAAGTGAAGCATCGGAATCTAAAACTGGACTCACAGGAGAGGTTCAAATCATAGAAATATTAGAGTGTCTGTCCTCTTTTACTTAAGTCGGCATTGTGACTTTTGTATTAAATTCGGTTGTAATTTCTGTGTTTCATCGTCAATACGAAGGTCCAAGGGATACAGTAAACCTGAAGTGAAGCATCGGAATCTAAACCTGGACTCACAGGAGAGGTTCAAATCATAGAAAGTTAGAGTGTCAGTCCTCTGGGACTTAAGTCGGCATAACGCCTTTTGAATTTAATTCCGATGCAACTTCTGTGTTCCATCGTCAATAAGAAGTTAAGAGGTATACAGTAAACCAGAAGTGAAGCATCAGAATCTAAAACTGGACTCACATTAGAGGTATACAGTAAACCTAAAGTGAAGCATCAAAATCTGAAACATGACTCACATGAGAGGATGAAATCATAGAAAGTTAGAGTGTCAGTCCTCCTGTAATTAAGTCGGCATTGTGCCTTTTGCATTAAATTCGGATGCGATTTCTGTGTTTCATCGTCAATACGAAGGTCCAAGGGATACAGTAACCCTGAAGTGAAGCATTGGAATCCAAAACTGGACTCACAGGAGAGGTTCAAATCATAGAAAGTGAGAGTGTCGGTCCTCTTGTACTTAAGTCGGCATTGTGCCTTTTGTATTAAACTCGGATGCAATTTCTGTGTTTCATCGTCAATAGGAAGGTCCAAGGGATACAGTAAATCTGAAGTGAAGCATCGGAATCTAAAACTGGACTGACAGGAGAGGTTCAAATCATTGAAAGTGAGAGAGTCAGTACTCTTGCACTTAAGTCGGCATTGTGCCTTTTGTATTGAATTCGGATGCAATTTCTGTGTTCCATCGTCAATAAGAAGGTCCAAGGGATACAGTAATCCTGAAGTGAAGCATCGGAATCTAAAACTGGACTCACAGGAGAGGTTCAAATCATAGAAAGTGAGAGTGTCGGTCCTCTTGTACTTAAGTCGGCATTGTGCCTTTTGTATTAAACTCGGATGCAATTTCTGTGTTTCATCGTCAATAAGAAGGTCCAAGGGACACAGTAAACCTGAAGTGATGCATCGGGATCTAAAACTGGACTCACATTGGAGGTTCAAGTCATAGAAAGTTAGAGAGTCAGTCCACTTGTACTTAAGTCGGCATTGTGCCTTTTGTATTAAATTCGGATGCATTTTCTGTTTTTCGTCGTCAATAAGAAGGTCCGAGGGATACAGTAAACCTGAAGTGAAGCATCGGAATTTATAACTGGACTCACAGGAGAGGTTCAAATCATAGAAAGTGAGAGTGTCGGTCCTCTTGTACTTATGTCGGCATTGTGCCTTTTGTATTAAATTCGGATGCAATTTCTGTGTTTCATCGTCAATAATAAGGTCCAAGGGACACAGTAAACCTGAAGTGAAGCATCGGGATCTAAAACTGGACTCACATTGGAGGTTCAAGTCATAGAAAGTTAGAGAGTCAGTCCACTTGTACTTAAGTCGGCATTGTGCCTTTTGTTTCAGATTCGGATGCAATTTCTGTGTTTCATCGTCAATAGGAAGGTCCAAGGTATACAGTAAACCTGAAGTGAAGCATCGGAATCTAAAACTGGACCCACAGGGGAGGTTCAAATCATAGAAAGTTAGAGTGTCAGTCCTTTTGTACTTAAGTCGGCATTGTGCCTTTTGTATTAAATTCGGTTGTAATTTCTGTGTTTCATCGTCAATAAGAAGGTCCAAGGGATACAGTAAACCTGAAGTGAAGCATCGGAATCTAAAACTGGACTCACAGGAGAGGTTCAAATCATAGAAAGTTAGAGTGTCAGTCCTCTTGTACTTACGTCGGCATTGTGCCTTTTGTATTAAATTCGGATGCAATTTCAGTGTTTCATTGTCTATAAGAAGGTACAAGGTATAAAGGACACCTGAAGTGAAGCATCGGATCTAATACTGGACTCACAGGAGAGGTTCAATCACAGAAAGTTAGAGTGTCAGTCCTCTTGTACTTAAGTCGGCATAGTGCCTTTTGTATTAAATTCGCATGCAATTTCTGTGTTTCTTCGTCAATAAGAAGGTCCAAGGGTTACAGTAAACCTGAAGTGAAGCATCGGAATCTAAAACTGCACTCACAGGAGAGGTTCAAATCATCGAAGGTTAGAGTGTCAGTTATCTTGTACTTAAGTTGGCATTGAGATATTTGAATTTAAATACGATGCAATTTCTGTGTTTCATCGTCAATAAGAACTTCCGAGGTATACAGTAAACCTGAAGTGAAGCATCGGAATCTAAAACTGTACTCACATGAGATGTTTAAATCATAAAAAGTTAGAGGGTCAGTCCTCTTGTACTTATGTCGGCATTGTGCCTTTTGTATTAAATTAGGATGCAATTTCTGTGTTTCATCGTCAATAAGAAAGTCCAAGGGATACAGTAACCCGTGAAGTGAAGCATCGGAATCTAAAACTGGACTCACAGGTGAGGTTCAAATCATAGAAAGTGAGAGTGTCAGTCCAGTTGTACTTAAGTCAACATTGTGCTTTTTGTATTAAATTCGGATGCAATTTCTGTGTTTCATCGTCAATAAGAAGGTCCACGGGATACAGTAAACCTGAAGTGAAGCATCGGAATCTAAAACTGGACTCACAGGAGAGGTTCAAATCATAGAAATATTAGAGTGTCTGTCCTCTTTTACTTAAGTCGGCATTGTGACTTTTGTATTAAATTCGGTTGTAATTTCTGTGTTTCATCGTCAATACGAAGGTCCAAGGGATACAGTAAACCTGAAGTGAAGCATCGGAATCTAAACCTGGACTCACAGGAGAGGTTCAAATCATAGAAAGTTAGAGTGTCAGTCCTCTGGGACTTAAGTCGGCATAACGCCTTTTGAATTTAATTCCGATGCAACTTCTGTGTTCCATCGTCAATAAGAAGTTAAGAGGTATACAGTAAACCAGAAGTGAAGCATCAGAATCTAAAACTGGACTCACATTAGAGGTATACAGTAAACCTAAAGTGAAGCATCAAAATCTGAAACATGACTCACATGAGAGGATGAAATCATAGAAAGTTAGAGTGTCAGTCCTCTTGTACTTACGTCGGCATTGTGCCTTTTGTATTAAATTCGGATGCAATTTCAGTGTTTCATTGTCTATAAGAAGGTACAAGGTATAAAGGACACCTGAAGTGAAGCATCGGATCTAATACTGGACTCACAGGAGAGGTTCAATCACAGAAAGTTAGAGTGTCAGTCCTCTTGTACTTAAGTCGGCATAGTGCCTTTTGTATTAAATTCGCATGCAATTTCTGTGTTTCTTCGTCAATAAGAAGGTCCAAGGGTTACAGTAAACCTGAAGTGAAGCATCGGAATCTAAAACTGCACTCACAGGAGAGGTTCAAATCATCGAAGGTTAGAGTGTCAGTTATCTTGTACTTAAGTTGGCATTGAGATATTTGAATTTAAATACGATGCAATTTCTGTGTTTCATCGTCAATAAGAACTTCCGAGGTATACAGTAAACCTGAAGTGAAGCATCGGAATCTAAAACTGTACTCACATGAGATGTTTAAATCATAAAAAGTTAGAGGGTCAGTCCTCTTGTACTTATGTCGGCATTGTGCCTTTTGTATTAAATTAGGATGCAATTTCTGTGTTTCATCGTCAATAAGAAGGTCCAAGGGATACAGTAACCCGTGAAGTGAAGCATCGGAATCTAAAACTGGACTCACAGGTGAGGTTCAAATCATAGAAAGTGAGAGTGTCAGTCCAGTTGTACTTAAGTCAACATTGTGCTTTTTGTATTAAATTCGGATGCAATTTCTGTGTTTCATCGTCAATAAGAAGGTCCACGGGATACAGTAAACCTGAAGTGAAGCATCGGAATCTAAAACTGGACTCACAGGAGAGGTTCAAATCATAGAAATATTAGAGTGTCTGTCCTCTTTTACTTAAGTCGGCATTGTGACTTTTGTATTAAATTCGGTTGTAATTTCTGTGTTTCATCGTCAATACGAAGGTCCAAGGGATACAGTAAACCTGAAGTGAAGCATCGGAATCTAAACCTGGACTCACAGGAGAGGTTCAAATCATAGAAAGTTAGAGTGTCAGTCCTCTGGGACTTAAGTCGGCATAACGCCTTTTGAATTTAATTCCGATGCAACTTCTGTGTTCCATCGTCAATAAGAAGTTAAGAGGTATACAGTAAACCAGAAGTGAAGCATCAGAATCTAAAACTGGACTCACATTAGAGGTATACAGTAAACCTAAAGTGAAGCATCAAAATCTGAAACATGACTCACATGAGAGGATGAAATCATAGAAAGTTAGAGTGTCAGTCCTCCTGTAATTAAGTCGGCATTGTGCCTTTTGCATTAAATTCGGATGCGATTTCTGTGTTTCATCGTCAATACGAAGGTCCAAGGGATACAGTAACCCTGAAGTGAAGCATTGGAATCCAAAACTGGACTCACAGGAGAGGTTCAAATCATAGAAAGTTAGAGTGTCAGTCCTCTTGTACTTAAGTCGGCATTGTGCCTTTTGTATTAAATTTGGATGCAATTTCTGTCTTTCATGGTCAATAAGAATTTCCAAGGGATACAGTAAACCTGAAGTGAAGCATTGGAATCTAAAACTAGACTCACAGGAGTGGTTTAAATAATAGAAAGTGAGAGTGTCAGTCATCTCGTACTTAAGTCGGCATTGTGAATTTTGTATTACATTTGGATTCAATTTCTGTGTTTCATCGTCATTAAGAAGGTCCTAGGGATACAGTAAACCTGAAGTGAAGCATCGGAATCTAAAACTGGACTCACAGGAGATATTCAAATCATAGAAAGTGAGACTGTCAGTCCTCTTGTACTAAAGTCGGCATTGTGCCTTTTGTATTAATTTCGGATGCAATTTATGTTTTTCATTGTCTATAAGAAGGTCCAAGGTATAAAGGAAACCTGAAGTGAAGCATCGGAATCTAATACTGGACTCACTGGAGAGGATCAATCATAGAAAGTTAGAGTGTCAGTACTCTTGTACTTAAGTCGGCATAGTGCCTTTTGTATTAAATTCGCATGCAATTTCTGTGTTTCATCGTCAATAAGAAGGTCCAAGGGATACAGTAAACCTGAGTGAAGCATCGGAATCTAAAACTGGACTCACAGGAGAGGTTCAAATCATAGAAGGTTAGAGTGTTAGTCCTCTTGTACTTAAGTTGGCATTGTACTTAAGACGGCATAGTGCCTTTTGTATTAAATTCGCATGCATTTTCTGTGTTTCATCGTCAATAAGAAGGTCCAAGGGATACAGTAAACCTGAAGTGAAGCATCGGAATCTAAAACTGGACTCACAGGAGAGGTTCAAATCATAGAAGTTTAGTGTGTCAGTCCTCTTGTACTTCAGTTGGCATTGAGATATTTGAATTTAATTACGATGCAATTTCTGTGATTCATCGTCAATAAGAACTTCCGAGGTATACTGTATACCTGATTTGAAGCATCGGAATCTAAAACTGGACTCACATGAGAGGTTTAAATCATAGAAAGTTAGAGTGTCACTCCTCTTGTACTTAAGTCAACATTGTGCTTTTTGTATTAAATTCGGATGCAATTTCTGTGTTTCATCGTCAACAAGAAAGTCCACGGGATACAGTAATCCTGAAGTGAAGCATCGGAATCTAAATCTGGACTCACAGGAGAGGTTCAAATCATAGAAGTATTAGAGTGTCTGTTCTCTTGTACTTAAGTCGGCATTGTGCCATTTGAATAGAATTCCGATGCAATTTCTGTGTTTCATCGTCAATAAGAAGGTCCAAGGGATACAGTAACCCATGAAGTGAAGCATCGGAATCTAAAACTGGATTCACAGCAGAGGTTCAAACCATAGAAAGTGA
Organism: Schistocerca americana; assembly: GCF_021461395.2. NCBI lineage: Eukaryota > Metazoa > Arthropoda > Insecta > Orthoptera > Acrididae > Schistocerca > Schistocerca americana. The sequence goes on along the minus strand of NC_060120.1, from coordinate 1,090,719,784 downwards.
GAGAGTCAGTCCTCTTGTACTTAAGTCGGCATTGTGCCTTTTGTATTAAATTCGGATGCAATTTCTGTGTTTCATCGTCAATAAGAAGGTCCAAGGGATACAGTTAACCTGAAGTGAAGCATCGGAATCTAAAACTGGACTCACATGAGAGGTTTAAATCGTAGAAAGTTAGAGTGTCAGTTCTCTTGTACTTAAGTCGGCATTGTGGCTTTTGTATTAAATTCGGATGCATTTTATGTGTTTCATTGTCTATAAGAAGGTCCAAGGTATAAAGGAAACCTGAAGTGAAGCATCGGAATCTAATACTGGACTCACAGGAGAGGTTCAATCATAGAAAGTTAGAGTGTCAGTCCTATTGTACTTAAGTCGGCATAGAGACTTTTGTATTAAATTCGCATGCAATTTTTGTGTTTCATCGTCAATAAGAAAGTCCACGGGATACAGTAAACCTGAAGTGAAGCATCGGAATCTAAAACTGGACTCACAGGAGAGGTTCAAATCATAGAAGGTTAGAGTGTTAGTCCTCTTGTACTTAAGTTGGCATTGTACTTAAGTCGTCATAGTGCCTTTTGTATTAAATTCGCATGCAATTTCTGTGTTTCATCGTCAATAAGAGGGTCCAAGGGATACAGTAAACCTGAAGTGAAGCATCGGAATGTAAAACTGGACTCACAGGAGAGGTTCAAATCATAGAAGGTTAGAGTGTCAGTCCTTTTGTACTTCAGTTGGCATTGACATATTTGAATTTAATTACGATGCAATTTCTGTGTTTCATCGTCAATAAGAACTTCCGAGGTATACAGTAAACCTGATTTGAAGCATCGGAATCTAAAACTGGACTGACATGAGAGGTTTAAATCATAGAAAGTTAGAGTGTCAGTCCTCTTGTACTTAAGTCGGCATTGTGCCTTTTGCATTGAATTCGGATGCAATTTCGGTGTTTCATCGTTAATAAGAAGGTCCAAGGGATACAGTAAACCTGAAGTGAAGCATCGGAATCTGAAACTGGACTCACAGCAGAGGTTCAAATCATAGAAAGTGAGAGTGTCGGTCCTCTTGTACTTAAGTCGGCATTGTGCCTTTTGTATTAAATTCGGATGCAATTTCTGTGTTTGATCGTCATTAAGAAGGTCCAAGGGATGCAGTAAACCTGAAGTGAAGCATCGGAATTTAAAACTGGACTCACAGAAGATGTTCAAATCATAGAAAGTGAGACTGTCAGTCCTCTTGTACTTAAGTCGGCATTGTGCCCTTTGTGTTAAGTTCGGATGCTATTTCTGTGTTTCATCGTCAGTAAAAAGGTATAAGGCATACAGTAAACCTGAAGTGAAGCATTGGAATCTAAAACTGCACTCACATGAGAGGTTCAAATCTTAGAAGGTTAGAGTGTCAGTCCTCTTGTACTTAGGTTGGCATTGAGATTTTTGAATTTAATTGCGATGCAATTTCTGTGTTTCATCGTCAATAAGAACTTCCGAGGTATACAGTAAACCTGAAGTGAAGCATCGGAATCTAAAACTGGACTCACATGAGAGGTTTAAATCATAGAAAGTTAGAGTGTCAGTCCTCTTGTACTTACGTCGGCATTGTGCCTTTTGTATTAAATTCAGATGCAATTTCTGTGTTTCATTGTCTATAAGAAGGTCCAAGGTATAAAGGAAACCTGAAGTGAAGCATCGGAATCTAATACTGGACTCACAGGAGAGGTTCAATCATAGAAAGTTAGAGTGTCAGTCCTCTTGTACTTAAGTCGGCATAGTGCCTTTTGTATTAAATTCGCATGCAATTTCTGTGTTTCATCGTCAATAAGAAGGTCCAAGGGATACAGTAAACCTGAAGTGAAGCATCGGAATCTAAAACTGGACTCACAGGAGAGGTTCAAATCATAGAAGGTTAGAGTCTCAGTTATCTTGTACTTAAGTTCTCATTAAGATATTTGAATTCAATTACGATGCAATTTCTGTGTTTCATCGTCAATAAGAACTTCCGAGGTATACAGTAAACCTGAAGTGAAGCATCGGAATTTAAAACTGGACTCACATGAGAGGTGTAAATCATAGAAAGTTAGAGTGTCAGTCCTCTTGTACTTAAGTCGGCATTGTGCCATTTGTATTAAATTCGGGTGCAATTTCTGTGTTTCATCGTCAACAAGAAGGTCCAAGGGATACAGTAACCCATGAAGTGAAGCATCGGAATCTAAAACTGGACTCACAGGAGAGGTTCAAATCATAGAAAGTGAGAGTGTCAGTCCTGTTGTACTTAAGTCAACATTGTGCTTTTTGTATTCAATTCGGATGCAATTTCTGTGTTTCATCGTCAATAAGAATGTCCACGAGATACAGTAAACCTGAAGTGAAGCATCAGAATCTAAAACTGGACTCACAGGAGAGGTTCAAATCATAGAAATATTAGAGTGTCTGTCCTCTTGTACTTAAGTCGACATTGTGCCTTTTGTATTAAATTCGGTTGTAAATTCTGTGTTTCATCGTCAATACGAAGGTCCAAGGGATACAGTAAACCTGAAGTGAAGCATCGGAATCTAAAACTGGACTTACAGGAGAGGTTCAAATCATAGAAAGTTAGAGTGTCAGTCCTCTTGTACTTAAGTCGGCATAATGCCTTTTGAATTTAATTCCGATGCAACTTCTGTGTTCCACCGTCAATAAGAAGTTCCGAGGTATACAGTAAACCAGAAGTGAAGCATCAGAATCTGAAACTGGACTCACATGAGAGGTATACAGTAAACCTGAAGTGAAGCATCAGAATCTGAATCTGGACTGACAGGAGAGGTTCAAATCATAGAAAGTTAGAGTGTCAGTCCTCTTGTAATTAAGTCGGCATTCTGCCTTTTGCATTAAATTCGGATGCAATTTCTGTGTTTCATCGTCAATACGAAGGTCCAAGGGATACATTAACCCTGAAGTGAAGCATTGGAATCTAAAACTGGACTCACAGGAGAGTTTCAAATCATAGAAAGTTAGAGTGTGAGTCCTCTTGTACTTAAGTTGGCATTGTGCCTTTTGTATTAAATTTGGATGCAGTTTCTGTGTTTCATCGTCAATAAGAAGGTCCAAGGGATACAGTAAACATGAAGTGAAGCATCGGGATCTAAAACTGGATTCACATTAGAGGTTCAAGTCATAGAAAGATAGAGAGTCAGTCCTCTTGTTCTTAAGTCGGCATTGTGCCTATTGTATTAAATTCGGATGCCATTTCTGTTTTTCGTCGTCAATAAGAAGGTCCGAGGGATACAGTAAACCTGATGTGAAGCATCGGAATCTAAAACTGGCCTCACAGGAGAGGTTCAAATCATAGAAAGTGAGAGTGTCAGTCCTCTTGTACTTAAGTCGGCATTGTGCCTTTTGTATTAAATTCGATGCAATTTCTGTGTTTCATCGTCAATAGGAAGGTCCAAGGTATACAGTAAACCTGAAGTGAAGCATCGGAATCTAAAAGTGGACTCACAAGGGAGGTTCGAATCATAGAAAGTTAGAGTGTCAGTCCTCTTGTACTTAAGTCGGCATTATGCCTTTTGAATTTAATACTGATGCAACTTCTGTGTTTCATCGTCAATAAGAAGTACCGAGGTATACAGTAAACCTGAAGTGAAGCATCAGAATCTGAAACTGGACTCACATGAGAGGTTCAAACCATTGAAAGTTAGAGTGTCAGTCCTCTTGTAATTAAGTCAGCATTGTGCCTTTTGTATTAAATTCGGATGCAATTTCTGTGTTTCATCGTCAATAAGAAGGTCCAAGGGATACAGTAATCCTGAAGTGAAGCTTCGGAATCGAAAACTGGACTCACAGGAGAGGTTCAAATCATAGAAAGTTAGAGTGACAGTCCTCTTGTACTTAAGTCGGCATTATGCCTTTTGAATTTAATTCCGATGCAACTTCTGTGTTTCATCGTCAATAAGAAGTTCCGAGGTATACAGTAAACCTGAAGTGAAGCATCAGAATCTGAAACTGGACTCAATTGAGAGGTTCAAATCATTGAAAGTTAGAGTGTCAGTCCTCTTGTAATTAAGTCAGCATTGTGCCTTTTGTATTAAATTCGGATGCAATTTCTGTGTTTCATCGTCAATAAGAAGGTCCAAGGGACACAGTAAACATGAAGTGAAGCATCGGGATCTAAAATTGGATTCACATTAGAGGTTCAAGTCATAGAAAGATAGAGAGTCAGTCCTCTTGTCCTTAAGTCGGCATTGTGCCTATTGTATTAAATTCGGATGCCATTTCTGTTTTTCGTCGTCAATAAGAAGGTCCGAGGGATACAGTAAACCTGATGTGAAGCATCGGAATCTAAAACTGGCCTCACAGGAGAGGTTCAAATCATAGAAAGTGAGAGTGTCAGTCCTCTTGTAATTAAGTCGGCATTATGCCTTTTGTATTAAATTCGGATGCAATTTCTGTGTTTCATCGTCAATAAGAAGGTCCAAGGGATACAGTGAACCTGAAGTGAAGCATCAGAATCTAAAACTGGACTCACACGGGAGGTTCAATCATTGAAAGTTAGAGTGTCAGTCCTCTTGTACTTAAGTCGGCATAGTGCATTTGTATTAAATTCGGATGCAATTTCCTTGTTTCATCGTCAATAAGAAGGTACAAGGGATACAGTAAACCTGAAGTGAAGCATCGGAATATAAAACTGGACTCACAGGAGAGGTTCAAATAATAGAAAGTGCGAGTGTCAGTCCTCTTGTACTTAAGTCGGCATTGTGAATTTTGTATTAAATTCGGATGCAATTTCTGTGTTTCATCGTCAATAAGAAGGTACAAGGGATACAGTAAACCTGAAGTGAAGCATCGGAATCTAAAACTGGACTCAGAGGAGAGGTTCAAATCATAGAAAGTGAGAGTGTCAGTCCTCTTGTACTTAAGACGGCATTGTGCCCTTTGTGTTAAATTCGGATGCTATTTCAGTGTTTCATCGTCAATAAAAAGGTCCAAGGGATACAGTAAACCTGAAGTGAAGCATCGGAATCTAAAACTGGACTCACAGGAGACATTCAAATCACAGAAATATTAGAGTGTCAGTCCTCTTGTACTTAAGTCGGCATTGTGCCTTTTATATAATTCCGATGCAATTTCTGTGTTTCATCGTCAATAAGAAGTTCCAAGGTATACAGCAAATCTGAAGTGAAGCATCGGAATCTAAAACTGGACTCACAGGAGAGGTTCAAATCATAGAAAGTTTGAGGGGCAGTCCTTTTGTACTTAAGTCGGCATTGTGCATTTTGTACTGAATTTAAATGCAATTTCTGTGTGTCATCGTCAATAGGAAGGTCCAAGGGATACAGTAAACCTGAAGTGAAGGATCCGAATCTAAAACTGGACTCACAGGAGAGGTTCAAATCATAGAAAGGGAGAGTGTCGGTCCTGTTGTACTTAAGTCAACATTGTGCTTTTTGTATAAAATTCGGATGCGATTTCTGTGTTTCATCGTCAATAAGGAGGTCCACGGGATACAGTAAACCTGAAGTGAAGCATCGAAATCTAAAACTGGGCTCACAAGGGAGGTTCAAATCATAGAAAGTTAGAGTGTCAGTCCTCTTGTACTTAAGTCGGCATTATGCCTTTTGAATTTAATACTGATGCAACTTCTGTGTTTCATCGTCAATCAGAAGTACCGAGGTATACAGTAAACCTGAAGTGAAGCATCAGAATCTGAAACTGGACTCACATGAGAGGTTCAAATCATAGATAGTTAGAGTGTCAGTCCTCTTGTAATTAAGTCGGCATTATGCCTTTTGTATTAAATTCGGATGCAATTTCTGTGTTTCATCGTCAATAAGAAGGTCCAAGGGATACAGTAACCCTGAAGTGAAGCAATGGAATCTAAAACTGGACTCACAGGAGAGGTTCAAATCATAGAAAGTTAGAGTGTCTGTCCTCTTGTACTTAAGTCGGCATTGTGCCTTTTGTATTAAATTCGGATGCAATTTCTGTGTTTCATCGTCAATAGGAAGGTCCAAGGTATACAGTAAACCTGAAGTGAAGCATCGGAATCTAAAACTGGACTCACAGGGGAGGTTCAAATCATAGAAAGTTAGAGTGTCAGTCCTCTTGTACTTAAGTAGGCATTGTGCCTTTTGTATTAAATTCGGTTGTAATTTCTGTATTTCATCGTCAATAAGAAGGTCCAAGGGATACAGTAAACCTGAAGTGAAGCATCGGAATCTAAAACTGGACTCACATGAGAGGTTTAAAGCATAGAAAGTTACAGTGTCACTCCTCTTGTCTTAAGACGGCATTGTGCCTTTTGTATTAATTTCGGATGCAATTTCTGTGTTTCATTGTCTATAAGAAGGTCCAAGGTATAAAGGAAACCTGAAGTGAAGCATCGGTATCTAAAACTGGACTCACAGGAGATGTTCAAATCATAGAAAGTGAGACGGTCAGTCCTCTTGTACTTAAGTCGGCATTGTGCCCTTTGTGTTAAATTCGGATGCTATTTCTGTGTTTCATCGTCAATAAAAAGGTCCAAGTGTACAGTAAACCTGAAGTGATGCATCGGAATCTAAAACTGGACTCACAGGAGAGGATCAAACATTAGAAGGTTAGAGTGTCAGTCTTCTTGTACTTAAGTTGTCATTGAGATTTTTGAATTTAATTCCGATGCAATTTCTGTGTTGCATCGTCAATAAGAGCTTCCGAGGTATACAGTAAACCTGAAGTGAAGCAACGGAATCTAAAACTGGACCCACATGAGAGGTTTAAAGCATAGAAAGTTAGAGTGTCAGTCCTCTTGTACTAAAGGTGGCATTGTGCCTTTTGTATTAAATTCGGATGCAACATCTGTGTTTCATTGTCTATAAGAAGGTCCAAGGTATAAAGGAAACCTGAAGTAAAGCATCGGAATCTAAAACTGGACTCACAGGAGAGGTTCAATCATAGAAAGTTAGAGATTCAGTCCTCTTGTACTTAATTTGGCATAGTGCCTTTTGTATTAAATTCGGATGCAATTTCTGTGTTTCATCGTCAATAAGAAGGTCCAAGGGATACAGTAAACCTAAAGTGAAGCATCGGAATCTAATACTGGACTCACAGGAGAGGTTCAAATCATAGAAGGTTAGAGTTTCAGTCCTCTTGTACTTAGGTTGGCATTGAGATACTTGAATTTAATTCCGATGCAATTTCTGTGTTTCATCCTCAATAAGAACTTCCGAGGTATACAGTAAACCTGAAGTGAAGCATCGGAATCTAAAACTGGACTCACAGGAGAGGTTCAAATCATAGAAATATTAGAGTGTCAGTCCTCTTGTACTTAAGTCGGCATTGTGCCTTTTGAATATAATTCCGATGCAAATTCTGTGTTACATCGTCAATAAGAAGTTCCAAGGTATACAGCAAACCTGAAGTGAAGCATCGGAATCTAAAACTGGACTCACAGGAGAGGTTCAAATCATAGAAAGTTAGAGTGTCAGTCCATTTGTACATAAGTCGGCATTGTGCCTTTTGCATTAAATTTGGATGCAATTTCTGTGTTTCATCGTTAATAGGAAGGTCCAAGGGATACAGTAAACCTGCAGTGAAGCATCGGAATCTAAAACTGGACTCACAGGAGACGTTCAAATCATAGAAGAATAGAGTGTCAGTCCACTTGTACTTACGTTGGCATTGAGATTTTTGAATTTAATTCCGATGCAATTTTTGTGTTTCATCGTCAATAAGAAGGTCCAAGGGATACAGTAACCCATGAAGTGTAGCATCGGAATCTAATACTGGACTCACAGGAGAGGTTCAAGTCATAGGAAGTGAGAGTGTCAGTCCTGTTGTACTTAAGTCAAAATTGTGCTTTTTGTATTAAATTCGGATACAATTTCTGTGTTTCATCGTCAATAAGAAGGTCCAAGGGACACAGTAAACCTGAAGTGAAGCATCGGGATCTACAACCTGACTCACATTAGAGGTTCATGTCATAGGAAGTTAGAGAGTCAGTCCTCTTGTTATTAAGTCGGCATTGTGCCGTTAGTATTAAATTCGGATGCAATTTCTGTTTTTTTTCGACAATAAGAAGGTCCGAGGGATACGGTGAACCTGAAGTGAAGCATCAGAATCTAAAACTGGACTCACACGGGAGGTTCAATCATTGAAAGTTAGAGTGTCAGTCCTCTTGTACTTAAGTCAGCATAGTGCCTTTTGTATTATATTCGGATGCAATTTCTGTGTTTCATCGTCAATAAGGAGGTACAAGGGATACAGTAAACCTGAAGTGAAGCATCGGAATCTAAAACTGGACTCACAGGAGAGGTTCAAATCATAGAAGGTTACAGTTTCAGTCCTCTTGTACTTAAGTAGGCATTGAGATATTTGAATTTAATCCGATGCAATTTCTGTGTTTTATCGTCAATAAGAACTTCCGAGGTATACAGTGAACCTGAAGGGAAGCATCGGAATCTAAAACTGGACTCACATGAGAGGTTTAAATCATAGAAAGTTAGAGTGTCAGTCCTCTTGTACTTAAGTCGGCATTGTGCATTTTGTATTAAAATCGGATGCAATTTCTGTGTTTCATTGTCTATAAGAAGGTCCAAGGTATAAAGGAAACCTGAAGTGAAGCATCGGAATCTAAAACTGGACTCACAGGAGAGGTTCAATCATTGAAAGTTAGAGTGTCAGTCCTCTTGTACTTAAGTCGGCATAGTGCATTTGTATTAAATTCGGATGCAATTTCCTTGTTTCATCGTCAATAAGAAGGTACAAGGGATACAGTAAACCTGAAGTGAAGCATCGGAATATAAAACTGGACTCACAGGAGAGGTTCAAATAATAGAAAGTGAGAGTGTCAGTCCTCTTGTACTTAAGTCGGCATTGTGAATTTTGTATTAAATTCGGATGCAATTTCTGTGTTTCATCGTCAATAAGAAGGTACAAGGGATACAGTAAACCTGAAGTGAAGCATCGGAATCTAAAACTGGACTCAGAGGAGAGGTTCAAATCATAGAAAGTGAGAGTGTCAGTCCTCTTGTACTTAAGACGGCATTGTGCCCTTTGTGTTAAATTCGGATGCTATTTCTGTGTTTCATCGTCAATAAAAAGGTCCAAGGGATACAGTAAACCTGAAGTGAAGCATCGGAATCTAAAACTGGACTCACAGGAGACATTCAAATCACAGAAATATTAGAGTGTCAGTCCTCTTGTACTTAAGTCGGCATTGTGCCTTTTATATAATTCCGATGCAATTTCTGTGTTTCATCGTCAATAAGAAGTTCCAAGGTATACAGCAAATCTGTAGTGAAGCATCGTAATCTAAAACTGGACTCACAGGAGAGGTTCAAATCATAGAAAGTTAGAGGGGCAGTCCTTTTGTACTTAAGTCGGCATTGTGCATTTTGTACTGAATTTAAATGCAATTTCTGTGTGTCATCGTCAATAGGAAGGTCCAAGGGATACAGTAAACATGAAGTGAAGGATCCGAATCTAAAACTGGACTCACAGGAGAGGTTCAAATCATAGAAAGGGAGAGTGTCGGTCCTGTTGTACTTAAGTCAACATTGTGCTTTTTGTATAAAATTCGGATGCGATTTCTGTGTTTCATCGTCAATAAGGAGGTCCACGGGATACAGTAAACCTGAAGTGAAGCATCGAAATCTAAAACTGGGCTCACAGGAGAGGTTCAAATCATCGAATTATTAGAGTGTCAGTCCTCTTGTACTTAAGTCGGCATTGTGCCTTTTGAATATAATTCCGATGCAATTTCTGTGTTTCATCGACAATAAGAAGTTCCAAGGTATACAGCAAACCTGAAGTGAAGCATCCGAATCTAAAACTGGACTCACAGGAGAGGTTCAAATCATAGAAAGTGAGAGTGTCAGTCCTCTTGTATTTAAGTCGGCATTGTGCATTTGTATTCAATTCGGATGCAATTTCTGTGTTTCATCGTCAATAGGAAGGTCCACGGATTACAGTAAACCTGAAGTGAAGCATCGGAATATAAAACTGGACTCACACGGGAGGTTCAAATCATAGGAAGTTAGAGTGTCAGTCCTCTTGTACTTAAGTCGGCATTGTGCCTTTTGTATTAAATTCGGTTGTAATTTCTGTGTTTCATCATCAATAAGAAGGTCCAAGCGATACAGTAAACCTGAAGTGAAGCATCGGAATCTAAAACTGGACTCACAGGAGAGGTTCAAATCATAGAGAATTAGAGTATCAGTCCTCTTGTACTTAAGTCGGCATTATGCCTTTTGAATTTAATTCCGATGCAACTTCTGTGTTTCATCGTCAATAAGAAGTTCCGAGGTATACAGTAAACCTGAAGTGAAGCATCAGAATCTGAAACTGGACTCACATGAGAGGGCCAAATCATAGAAAGTTAAAGCGTTAGTCGTCTTGTAATTAAGTCGGCATTGTGCCTTTTGTATTAAATTCGGATGCAATTTCTGTGTTTCATCGTCAATAAGAAGGTCCAAGGGATACAGTAACCCTGAAGTGAAGCATTGGAATCTAAAACTGGACTCACAGGAGAGGTTCAAATCATAGAAAGTTAGAGTGTCTGTCTTCTTGTACTTAAGTCGGCATTGTGTCTCTTGTATTAAATTTGGTTGCAATTTCTGTGTTTCATCGTCAATAAGGAGGTCCAAGGTATACAGTAAACCTGAAGTGAAGCATCGGAATCTAAAACTGGACTCACATGAGAGGTTTAAATCATAGAAAGTTACAGTGTCAGTCCTCTTGTCTTAAGACGGCATTGTGCCTTTTTCATTGTCTATAAGAAGGTCCAAGGTATAAAGGAAACCTGAAGTGAAGCATCGGAATCTAAAACTGGACTCACAGGAGAGGTTCAATCATTGAAAGTTAGAGTGTCAGTCCTCTTGTACTTAAGTCAGCATAGTGTTTTTTGTATTATATTCGGATGCAATTTCTGTGTTTCATCGTCAATAAGAACTTCCGAGGTATACAGTAAACCTGAAGGGAAGCATCGGAATCTAAAACTGGACTCACATGAGAGGTTTAAATCATAGAAAGTTAGAGTGTCAGTCCTCTTGTACTTAAGTCGGCATTGTGCATTTTGTATTAAAATCGGATGCAATTTCTGTGTTTCGTTGTCTATAAGAAGGTCCAAGGTATAAAGGAAACCTGAAGTGAAGCATCGGAATCTAAAACTGGACTCACAGGAGAGGTTCACATCATAGAAAGTGAGAGAGTCAGTCCTCTTGTACTTAAGTCGGCATTGTGCCTTTTGTATTACATTCGGATGCAATTTCTGTGTTTCATAGTCAATAAGAAGGTCCAAGGGATACAGTAAACCTGAAGTGAAGCATCGGAATCTAAAACTGGACTCACAGGAGAGGTTCAAATCATAGAAAGTGAGAGTGTCAGTCCTGTTGTACTTAAGTCAACATTGTGCTTTTTGAATTAAATTCGGATGCAATTTCTGTGTTTCATCGTCAATAAGAAGGCCCACGGGATACAGTAAACCTGAAGTGAAGCATCGGAATCTAAAACTGGACTCACAGGAGAGGTTCAAATCATAGGATTATTAGAGTGTCAGTCCTCTTGTACTTAAGTCGGCATTGTGCCTTTTGAATATAATTCCGATGCAACTTCTGTGTTTCATCGACAATAAGATGTTCCCAGGGATACAGTTAACCTGAAGTGAAGCATTGGAATCTAAAACTGGACTCACAGCAGAGGTTCAAATCATAAAAAAGTGAGAGAGTCAGTCCTGTTGTACTTAAGTCGGCATTGTGCTTTTGAATAAAATTCCGATGCAAATTCTGTGTTTCATCGTCAATAAGAAGTTCCAAGGTATACAGCAAATCTGAAGTGAAGCATCGTAATCTAAAACTGGACTCACAGGACAGGTTCAAATCATAGAAAGTTAGAGTGTCAGTCCTTTTGTACTTAAGTCGGCATTGTGCATTTTGTATTAAATTTGAATGCAATTTCTATGTTTCATCGTCAACAGGAAGGTCCAAGGGATACAGTTAACCTGAAGTGAAGCATTGGAATCTAAAACTGGACTCACAGCAGAGGTTCAAATCATAGAAAGTGAGAGAGTCAGTCCTGTTGTACTTAAGTCGGCATTGTGCTTTTGAATAAAATTCCGATGCAATTTCTGTGTTTCATCGTCAATAAGAAGTTCCAAGGTATACAGCAAATCTGAAGTGAAGCATCGGAATCTAAAACTGGACTCACAGGAGATGTTCAAATCATAGGAAGTTAGAGTGTCAGTCCTTTTGTACTTAAGTCGGCATTGTGCATTTTGTATTATATTTTAATGCAATTTCTGTGTTTCATCGTCAATAGGAAGGTCCAAGGGATACAGTAAACCTGAAGTGAAGCATCGGAATCTAAAACTGGACTCACAGGAGAGGTTCACATCATAGAAAGTGAGAGAGTCAGTCCTCTAGTACTTAAGTCGGCATTGTGCCTCTTGTATTAAATTCGGATGCAATTTCTGTGTTTCATAGTCAATAAGAAGGTCCAAGGGATACAGTAAACCTGAAGTGAAGCATCGGAATCTAAAACTGGACTCACAGGAGAGGTTCAAATCATAGAAAGTGAGAGTGTCAGTCCTGTTGTACTTAAGTCAACATTGTGCTTTTTGTATTAAATTCGGATGCAATTTCTGTGTTTCATCGTCAATAAGAAGGCCCACGGGATACAGTAATCCTGAAGTGAAGCATCGGAATCTAAAACTGGACTCACAGGAGGGGTTCAAAACATAGAAATGTTAGAGTGTCTGTCCTCTTGTACTTAAGTCGGCATTGTGACTTTTGAATATAATTCCGATGCAATTTCTGTGTTTCATCGACAATAAGAAGTTCCAAGGTATACAGCAAACCTGAAGTGAAGCATCGGAATCTAAAACTGGAGTCACAGGAGAGGTTCAAATCATAGAAAGTTAGAGTGTCAGTCCTTTTGTACTCAAGTCGGCATTGTGCCTTTTGTATTAAATTTGGATGCAATTTTCTGTGTTTCATCGTCAATAGTAAGGTCCAAGGGATACAGTAAGCCTGAAGTGAAGCATCGGAATCTAAAACTGGACTCACAGCAGAGGTTCAAGTAATAGAAAGTGAGAGAGTCAGTCCTCTTGTACTTAATTCGGCATTGTGCCTTTTGTATTAAATTCGGATGCAATTTCTGTGTTTCATCGTCAATAAGAAGGTCCAAGGGATACAGTTAACCTGAAGTGAAGCATCGGAATCTAAAACTGGACTCACAGGAGAGGTTCAAATCATAGAAAGTGAGAGTGTCGGTCCTTTTGTACTTACGTCGGCATTGTGCCTTTTGTATTAAATTCGGATGCAATTTCTGTGTTTCATCGTCAATAAGAAGGTCCAAGGGACACAGTAAACCTGAAGTGAAGCATCGGGATCTACAGCTGGACTCACATTAGAGATTCAAGTCCAAGAAAGTTAGAGAGTCAGTCCTCTGTCCTTAAGTCGGCATTGTGCCGTTTGTATTAAATTCGGATGCAATTTCTGATTTTCGTCGTCAATAAGAAGGTCCAAGGGATACAGTAAACCTGAAGTGAAGCATCGGAATCTAAACCTGGACTCACAGGAGAGGTTCAAATCATAGAAAGTGAGAGTGTCAGTCCTCTTGTACTTAAGTCGGCATTGTGCCTTTTGTATTAAATTCGGATGCAATTTCTGTGTTTCATCGTCAATAAGAAGGTCCACGGGATACAGTAAACCTGAAGTGAAGCATCGGAATAAAAAACTGGACTCACAGGACAGGTTCAAATCATAGAAATATTAGAGTGTCTGTCCTCTTGTACTTAAGTCGGCATTGTGCCTTTTGAATATAATTCCGATGCAATTTCTGTGTTTCATCGAGAAAAAGAAGTTCCAAGGTATACAGCACACCTGAAGTGAAGAATCGGTATCTGAAATTGGACTCACAGGAGAGGTTCAAATCATAGAAAGTTAGAGTGTCAGTCCTTTTGTACTTAAGTCGGCATTGTGCTTTTTGTATTAAATTCGGATGCAATTTCTGTGTTTCATCGTCAATAGGAAGGTCCAAGGGATACAGTAAACCTGAAGTGAAGCATCGGAATCTAAAACTGGACTCACAGGAGAGGTTCACATCATAGAAAGTGAGAGAGTCAGTCCTCTTGTACTTAAGTCGGCATTGTGCCTTTTGTATTAAATTCGGATGCGATTTCTGTGTTTCATGGTCAATAAGAAGGTCCAAGGGATACAGTAAACCTGAAGTGAAGCATCGGAATCTAAAACTGGACTCACAGGAGAGGTTCAAATCATAGAAAGTGAGAGTGTCAGTCCTGTTGTACTTAAGTCGACATTGTGCTTTTTGTATTAAATTCGGATGCAATTTCTGTGTTTCATCGTCAATAAGAAGGCCCACAGGACACAGTAAACCTGAAGTGAAGCATCGGAATCTAAAACTGGACACACAGGAGAGGTTCAAATCATAGAAATATTAGAGTGTCTGTCCTCTTGTACATAAGTCGGCATTGTAACTTTTGAATATAATTCCGATGCAATTTCTGTGTTTCATCGAGAAAAAGATGTTCCAAGGTATACAGCACACCTGAAGTGAAGAATCGGTATCTGAAATTGGACTCACAGGAGAGGTTCAAATCATAGAAAGTTAGAGTGTCAGTCCTTTTGTACTTAAGTCGGCATTGTGCTTTTTGTATTAAATTCGGATGCAATTTCTGTGTTTCATCGTCAATAGGAAGGTCCAAGGGATACAGTAAACCTGAAGTGAAGCATCGGAATCTAAAACTGGACTCACAGGAGAGGTTCACATCCTAGAAAGTGAGAGAGTCAGTCCTCTTGTACTTAAGTCGGCATTGTGCCTTTTGTATTAAATTCGGATGCAATTTCTGTGTTTCATAGTCAATAAGAAGGTCCAAGGGATACAGTATCCCTGAAGTGAAGCATCGGAATCTAAAACTGGACTCACAGGAGAGGTTCACATCATAGAAAGTGAGAGTCAGTCCTCTAGTACTTAAGTCGGCATTGTGCCTTTTGTATTAAATTCGGATGCAATTTCTGTGTTTCATAGTCAATAAGAAGGTCCAAGGGATACAGTAAACCTGAAGTGAAGCATCGGAATCTAAGACTGGACTCACAGGAGAGGTTCATATAATAGAAAGTGAGAGTGTCAGTCCTCTTGTACATAAGTCGGCATTGTTAATTTTGTATTAAATTCGGATGCAATTTCTGTGTTTCATCGTCAATAGGAAGGTCCAAGGGATACAGTAAACCTGAAGTGAAGGCATCGGAATCTAAAACTGGACTCACAGGAGAGGTTCACATCATAGAAAGTGAGAGCTTCAGTCCTCTTGTACTTAAGTCGGCATTGTGCCTTTTGTATTAAATTCGGATGCAATTTCTGTGTTTCATAGTCAATAAGAAGGTCCAAGGGATACAGTAAACCTGAAGTGAAGCATCGGAATCTAAAACTGGACTCACAGGAGAGGTTCACATCATAGAAAGTGAGAGAGTCAGTCCTCTTGTACTTAAGTCGGCATTGTGACTTTTGAATATAATTCCGATGCAATTTCTGTGTTTCATCGACAATAAGAAGTTCCAAGGTATACAGCAAACCTGAAGTGAAGCATCGGAATCTAAAACTGGACTCACAGGAGAGGTTCAAATCATAGAAGTTAGAGTGTCAGTCCTTTTGTACTTAAGTCGGCATTGTGCCTTTTGTATTGAATTTGGATGCAATTTCTGTGTTTCATCGTCAATAGGAAGGTCCAAGGGATACAGTAAGCCTGAAGTGAAGCATCGGAATCTAAACTGGACTCACAGCAGGGGTTCAAGTCAAAGAAAGTGAGAGAGTCAGTCCTCTTGTACTTAATTCGGCATTGTGCCTTTTGTATTAAATTCGGATGCAATTTCTGTGTTTCATCGTCAATAAGAAGGTCCAAGGGATACAGTTAACCTGAAGTGAAGCATCGGAATCTAAAACTGGACTCACAGGAGAGGTTCAAATCATAGAAAGTGAGAGTGTCGGTCCTCTTGTACTTACGTCGGCATTGTGCCTTTTGTATTAAATTCGGATGCAATTTCTGTGTTTCATCGTCAATAAGAAGGTCCAAGGGACACAGTAAACCTGAAGTGAAGCATCGGGATCTACAGCTGGAATCACATTAGAGATTCAAGTCATAGAAAGTCAGAGAGTCAGTCCCCTTGTCCTTAAGTCGGCATTGTGCCGTTTGTATTAAATACGGATGCAATTTCTGTTTTTCGTCGTCAATAAGAAGGTCCAAGGGATACAGTAAACCTGAAGTGAAGCATCGGAATCTAAACCTGGACTCACAGGAGAGGTTCAAATCATAGAAAGTGAGAGTGTCAGTCCTCTTGTACTTAAGTCGGCATTGTGCCTTTTGTATTAAATTCGGATGCAATTTCTGTGTTTCATCGTCAATAAGAAGGTCCACGGGATACAGTAAACCTGAAGTGAAGCATCGGAATAAAAAACTGGACTCACAGGACAGGTTCAAATCATAGAAATATTAGAGTGTCTGTCCTCTTGTACTTAAGTCGGCATTGTGCCTTTTGAATATAATTCCGATGCAATTTCTGTGTTTCATCGAGAAAAAGAAGTTCCAAGGTATACAGCACACCTGAAGTGATGAATCGGTATCTAAAATTGGACTCACAGGAGAGGTTCAAATCATAGAAAGTTAGAGTGTCAGTCCTTTTGTACTTAAGTCGGCATTGTGCTTTTTGTATTAAATTCGGATGCAATTTCTGTGTTTCATCGTCAATAAGAAGGTCCAAGGGATACAGTAAACCTGAAGTGAAGCATCGGAATCTAAAACTGGACTCACAGGAGAGGTTCAAATCATAGAAAGTGAGAGTGTCAGTCCTGTTGTACTTAAGTCGACATTGTGCTTTTTGTATTAAATTCGGATGCAATTTCTGTGTTTCATCGTCAATAAGAAGGCCCACAGGACACAGTAAACCTGAAGTGAAGCATCGGAATCTAAAACTGGACACACAGGAGAGGTTCAAATCATAGAAATATTAGAGTGTCTGTCCTCTTGTACTTAAGTCGGCATTGTAACTTTTGAATATAATTCCGATGCAATTTCTGTGTTTCATCGACAATAAGAAGTTCCAAGGTATACAGCAAACCTAAAGTGAAGCATCGGAATCTAAACCTGGACTCACAGGAGAGGTTCAAATCATAGAAAGTGAGAGTGTCAGTCCTCTTGTACTTAAGTCGGCATTGTGCCTTTTGTATTAAATTCGGATGCAATTTCTGTGTTTCATCGTCAATAAGAAGGTCCACGGGATACAGTAAACCTGAAGTGAAGCATCGGAATAAAAAACTGGACTCACAGGACAGGTTCAAATCATAGAAATATTAGAGTGTCTGTTCTCTTGTACTTAAGTCGGCATTGTGCCTTTTGAATATAATTCCGATGCAATTTCTGTGTTTCATCGAGAAAAAGAAGTTCCAAGGTATACAGCACACCTGAAGTGAAGAATCGGTATCTAAAATTGGACTCACAGGAGAGGTTCAAATCATAGAAAGTTAGAGTGTCAGTCCTTTTGTACTTAAGTCGGCATTGTGCTTTTTGTATTAAATTCGGATGCAATTTCTGTGTTTCATCGTCAATAGGAAGGTCCAAGGGATACAGTAAACCTGAAGTGAAGCATCGGAATCTAAAACTGGACTTAAGGAGAGGTTCACATCATAGAAAGTGAGAGAGTCAGTCCTCTTGTACTTAAGTCGGCATTGTGCCTTTTGTATTAAATTCGGATGCAATTTCTGTGTTTCATGGTCAATAAGAAGGTCCAAGGGATACAGTAAACCTGAAGTGAAGCATCGGAATCTAAAACTGGACTCACAGGAGAGGTTTAAATCATAGAAAGTGAGAGTGTCAGTCCTGTTGTACTTAAGTCGACATTGTGCTTTTTGTATTAAATTCGGATGCAATTTCTGTGTTTCATCGTCAATAAGAAGGCCCACAGGACACAGTAAACCTGAAGTGAAGCATCGGAATCTAAAACTGGACACACAGGAGAGGTTCAAATCATAGAAATATTAGAGTGTCTGTCCTCTTGTACTTAAGTCGGCATTGTAACTTTTGAATATAATTGCGATGCAATTTCTGTGTTTCATCGACAATAAGAAGTTCCAAGGTATACAGCAAACCTAAAGTGAAGCATCGGAATCTAAAACTGGACTCACAGGAGAGGTTCAAATCATAGAAAGTTAGAGTGTCAGTCCTTTTGTACTTAAGTCGGCATTGTGCTTTTGTATTAAATTTGGATGCAATTTCTGTGTTTCATAGTCAATAGGAAGGTCCAAGGGATACAGTAAACTTGAAGTGAAGCATCGGAATCTAAAACTGGACTCACAGCAGAGGTTCAAATCATAGAAAGTGAGAGTGTCAGTCCTCTTGTACTTAAGTCGGCATTGTGCCTTTTGTATTAAATTCGGATGCAATTTCTGTGTTTCATCGTCAATAAGAAGGTCCACGGGATACAGTAAACCTGAAGTGAAGCATCGGAATAAAAAAGTGGACTCACAGGACAGGTTCAAATCATAGAAATATTAGAGTGTCTGTCCTCTTGTACTTAAGTCGGCATTGTGCCTTTTGAATATAATTCCGATGCAATTTCTGTGTTTCATCGAGAAAAAGAAGTTCCAAGGTATACAGCACACCTGAAGTGAAGAATCGGTATCTAAAATTGGACTCACAGGAGAGGTTCAAATCATAGAAAGTTAGAGTGTCAGTCCTTTTGTACTTAAGTCGGCATTGTGCTTTTTGTATTAATTTCGGATGCAATTTCTGTGTTTCATCGTCAATAGGAAGGTCCAAGGGATACAGTAAACCTGAAGTGAAGCATCGGAATCTAAAACTGGACTTACAGGAGAGGTTCACATCATAGAAACTGAGAGAGTCAGTCCTCTTGTACTTAAGTCGGCATTGTGCCTTTTGTATTAAATTCGGATGCAATTTCTGTGTTTCATGGTCAATAAGAAGGTCCAAGGGATACAGTAAACCTGAAGTGAAGCATCGGAATCTAAAACTGGACTCACAGGAGAGGTTCAAATCATAGAAAGTGAGAGTGTCAGTCCTGTTGTACTTAAGTCGACATTGTGCTTTTTGTATTAAATTCGGATGCCATTTCTGTGTTTCATCGTCAATAAGAAGGCCCACAGGACACAGTAAACCTGAAGTGAAGCATCGGAATCTAAAACTGGACACACAGGAGAGGTTCAAATCATAGAAATATTAGAGTGTCTGTCCTCTTGTACTTAAGTCGGCATTGTAACTTTTGAATATAATTCCGATGCAATTTCTGTGTTTCATCGACAATAAGAAGTTCCAAGGTATACAGTAAACCTAAAGTGAAGCATCGGAATCTAAAACTGGATTCACAGGAGAGGTTCAAATCATAGAAAGTTAGAGTGTCAGTCCTTTTGTACTTAAGTCGGCATTGTGCCTTTTGTATTAAATTTGGATGCAATTTCTGTGTTTCATAGTCAATAGGAAGGTCCAAGGGATACAGTAAACCTGAAGTGAAGCATCGGAATCTAAAACTGGACTCACAGCAGAGGTTCAAATCATAGAAAGTAAGAGAGTCAGTCCTCTTGTACTTAAGTCGGCATTGTGCCTTTTGAATATAATTCCGATGCAATTTCTGTGTTTCATCGTCAATAAGAAGTTCCAAGGTATACAGCAAATCTGAAGTGAAGCATCGGAATCTAAAAATGGTGTCACAGGAGAGGTTCAAATCATAGAAAGTTAGAGTGTCAGTCCTTTTGTACTTAAGTCGGCATTGTGCATTTTGTTTTAAATTTGAATGCAATTTCTGTGTTTCATCGTCAATAGGAAGGTCCAAGGGATACAGTAAACCTGAAGTGAAGCATCGGAATCTAAAACTGGACTCACATTAGAGATTCAAGTCATAGAAAGTTAGAGAGTCAGTCCTCCTGTCCTTAAGTCGGCATTGTGCCGTTTGTATTAAATTCGGATGCAATTACTGTTTTTCGTCGTCAATAAGAAGGTCCAAGGGATACAGTAAACCTGAAGTGATGCATCGGAATCTAAATCTGGACTCACAGGAGAGGTTCAAATCATAGAGAGTGAGAGGGTCAGTCCTCTTGTACTTAAGTCGGCATTGTGCTTTTTGTATTAAATTCGGATGCAATTTCTGTGTTTCATCGTCAATAAGAAGGTCCAAGGGATACAGTAAACCTGAAGTGAAGCATCGGAATATAAAACTGGACTCACAGGACAGGTTCAAATCATAGAAATATTAGAGTGTCTGTCCTCTTGTACTTAAGTCGGCATTGTGCCTTTTGAATATAATTCCGATGCAATTTCTGTGTTTCATCGAGAAAAAGAAGTTCCAAGGTATACAGCAAACCTGAAGTGAAGCATCGGAATCTAAAATTGGACTCACAGGAGAGGTTCAAATCATAGAAAGTTAGAGTGTCAGTCCATTTGTACTTAAGTCGGCATTGTGCTTTTTGTATTAAATTCGGATTCAATTTCTGTGTTTCATCGTCAATAGGAAGGTCCAAGGGATACAGTAAACCTGACGTGAAGCATCGGAATCTAACACTGGACTCACAGGAGAGGTTCACATCATAGAAAGTGAGAGAGTCAGTCCTCTTGTACTTAAGTCGGCATTGTGCCTTTTGTATTAAATTCGGATGCAATTTCTGTGTTTCATCGTCAATAAGAAGGAACAAGGGACACAGTAAACCTGAAGTGAAGCATCGGGATCTACAGCTGGAATCACATTAGAGATTCAAGTCATAGAAAATTAGAGAGTCAGTCCTCTTGTTCTTAAGTCGGCATTGTGCCGTTTGTATTAAATTCGGATGCAATTTCTGTTTTTCGTCGTCAATAAGAAGGTCCGAGGGATACAGTAAACCTGAAGTGAAGCATCGGAATCTAAATCTGGACTCACAGGAGAGTTTCAAATCATAGAAAGTGAGAGTGTCAGTCCTCTTGTACTTAAGTCGGCATTGTGCCTTTTGTATTAAATTAGGATGCAATTTCTGTGTTTCATCGTCAATAAGAAGGTCCACGGGATACAGTAAACCTGAAGTGAAGCATCGGAATCTAAAACTGGACTCACAGCAGAGGTTCAAATCATAGAAAGTGAGAGAGTCAGTCCTCTTGTACTTAAGTCGGCATTGTGCCTTTTGTATTAAATTCGGATGCAATTTCTGTGTTTCATCGTCAATAAGAAGGTCCAAGGGACACAGTAAACCTGAAGTGAAGCATCGGGATCTAAAACTGGACTCACATTAGAGGTTGAAGTCATAGAAAGTTAGAGAGTCGGTCCTATTGTTCTTAAGTCGGCATTGTGCCGTTTGTATTAAATTCGGATGCAATTTCTGTTCTTCTTCGACAATAAGAAGGTCGAGGGATACAGTAAACCTGAAGTGAAGCATCGGAATCTAAAACTGGACTCACAGGAGAGGTTCAAATCATAGAAAGTGAGAGTGTCAGTCCTCTTGTACATAAGTCGGCATTGTGCCTTTTGTATTCAATTCTGATGCAATTTCTGTGTTTCATCGTCAATAGGAAGGTCAACGGTATACAGTAAACCTGAAGTGAAGCATCGGAATATAAAACTGGACTCACAGGAGAGGTTCAAATCATAGAATGTTAGAGTATCGGTCCTCTTGTACTTAAGTCGGCATTATGACCTTTGAATTTAATTTCGATGCAACTTCTGTGTTTCATCGTCAATAAGAAGTTCCGAGGTATACAGTAAACCTGAAGTGAAGCATCAGAATCAGAAACTGGACTCACATGAGAGGTTCAAATCATAGGAAGTTAAAGCGTCAGTCGTCTTGTAATTAAGTCGGCATTGTGCCTTTTGTATTAACTTCGGTTGCAATTTCTGAGTTTCATCGTCAATAAGAAGGTCCAAGGGATACAGTAACCCTGAAGTGAAGCATTGGAATCTAAAACTGGACTCACAGGAGAGGTTCAAATCATAGAAAGTTAGAGTGTCTGTCCTCTTGTACTTAAGTCGGCATTGTGTCTTTTGTATCAAATTTGGTTGCAATTTCTGTGTTTCATCGTCAATAAGGAGGTCCAAGGTATACAGTAAACCTGACGTGAAGCATCGGAATCTTAAACTGGACTCACATGAGAGGTTCACATCATAGAAAGTGAGAGAGTCAGTCCTCTTGTACTTAAGTCGGCATTGTGCCTTTTGTATTAAATTCGGATGCAATTTCTGTGTTTCATAGTCAATAAGAAGGTCCAAGGGATACAGTAAACCTGAAGTGAAGCATCGGAATCTAAAACTGGACTCACTGGAGAGGTTCAAATAATAAAAAGTGAGAGTGTCAGTCCTCTTGAACTTAAGTCGGCATTGTGAATTTTGTATTAAATTCGGATGCAATTTCTGTGTTTCATCGTCAATAAGAAGGTCCAAGGGATACAGTAAACCTGAAGTGAAGCATTGGAATCTAAAACTGGACTCAGAGGAGAGGTTCAAATCATAGAAAGTGAGAGTGTCAGTCCTCTTGTACTTAAGTCGGCATTTTGCCCTTTGTGTTAAATTCGGATGCTATTTCTGTGTATCATCGTCAGTAAAAAGGTCCAAGGGATACAGTAAACCTGAAGTGAAGCATCGGAATCTAAAACTGGACTCACAGGAGAGGTTCAAATCATAGAAATATTAGAGTGTCAGTCCTCTTGTACTTAAGTCGGCATTGTGCCTTTTGAATATAATTCCGATGCAATTTCTGTGTTTCATCGTCAATAAGAAGGTCCACGGGATACAGTAAACCTGAAGTGAAGCATCGGAATCTAAAACTGGACTCACAGGAGAGGTTCAAATCATAGAAATATTAGAGTGTCTGTCCTCTTGTACTTAAGTCGGCATTGTGCCTTTTGAATATAATTCCGATGCAATTTCTGTGTTTCATCGAGAAAAAGAAGTTCCAAGGTATACAGCAAACCTGAAGTGAAGCATCGGAATCTAAAATTGGACTCACAGGAGAGGTTCAAATCATAGAAAGTTAGATTGTCAGTCCTTTTGTACTTAAGTCGGCATTGTGCTTTTTCTATTAAATTTGGATGCAATTTCTGTGTTTCATCGTCAATAGGAAGGTCCAAGGGATACAGTAAACCTGAAGTGACGCATCGGAATCTAAAACTGGACTCACAGCAGAGGTTCAAATCATAGAAAGTGAGAGAGTCAGTCCTCTTGTACTTCAGTCGGCATTGTGCTTTTTGTATTAAATTCGGATGCAATTTCTGTTTTTCGTCGTCAATAAGAAGGTCCGAGGGATACAGTAAACCTGAAGTGAAGCATCGGAATCTAAATCTGGACACACATTAGAGGTTCAAGTCATAGAAAGTTAGAGAGTCGGTCCTCTTGTTCTTAAGTCGGCATTGTGCCGTTTGTATTAAATTCGGATGCAATTTCTGTTTTTCTTCGACAATAAGAAGGTCCGAGGGATACAGTGAACCTGAAGTGAAGCATCGGAATCTATAACTGGACTCACAGGAGAGGTTCAAATCATAGAAAGTGAGAATGTCAGTCCTCTTGTACTTAAGTCGGCATTGTGCCTTTTGTATTCAATTCGGATGCAATTTCTGTGTTTCATCGTCAATAGGAAGGTCCACGGTATACAGTAAACCTGAAGTGAAGCATCGGAATATAAAACTGGACTCACACGGGAGGTTCAAATCATAGAAAGTTAGAGTGTCAGTCCTCTTGTACTTAAGTCGGCATTGTGCCTTTTGTATTAAATTCGGTTGTAATTTCTGTGTTTCATCGTCAATTAGAAGGTAGAAGCGATACAGTAAACCTGAAGTGAAGCATCGGAATCTAAAACTGGACTCACAGGAGAGGTTCAAATCATAGAAAGTTAGAGTATCGGTCCTCTTGTACTTAAGTCGGCATTATGCCTTTTGAATTTAATTCCGATGCAACTTCTGTGTTTCATCGTCAATAAGAAGTTCCGAGGTATACAGTAAACCTGAAGTGAAGCATCAGAATCTGAAACTGGACTCACATGAGAGGTCCAAATCATAGAAAGTTAAAGCGTCAGTCGTCTTGTAATTAAGTCGGCATTGTGCCTTTTGTATTAAATTCGGTTGCAATTTCTGTGTTTCATCGTCAATAAGAAGGTCCAAGGGATACAGTAACCCTGAAGTGAAGCATTGGAATCTAAAACTGGACTCACAGGAGAGGTTCAAATCATAGAAAGTTAGAGTGTCTGTCCTCTTGTACTTAAGTCGGCATTGTGTCTTTTGTATCAAATTTGGTTGCAATTTCTGTGTTTCATCGACAATAAGGAGGTCCAAGGTATACAGTAAACCTGAAGTGAAGCATCGGAATCTTAAACTGGACTCACATGAGAGTTTTAAATCATAGAAAGTTAAAGTGTCAGTCCTCTTGTACTTAAGACGGCATTGTGCCTTTTGTATTAAATTCGGACGCAATTTCTGTGTTTCATTGTCTATAAGATGGTCTAAGGTATAAAGAAAATCTGAAGTGAAGCATCGGAATCTAAAACTGGACTCACAGGAGAGGTTCAATCATTGAATGTTAGAGTGTCAGTCCTCTTGTACTTAAGTCAGCATAGTGCTTTTTGTATTATATTCGGATGCAATTTCTGTGTTTCATCGTCAATAAGAAGGTCCAAGGGATACAGTAAACCTGAAGTGAAGCATCGGAATCTAAAACTGGACTCACAGGAGAGGTTCAAATCATAGAAGGTTAGAGTTTCAGTCCTCTTGTACTTAAGTTTGCATTGAGATATTTGAATTCAATTACGATGCAATATCTGTGTTTCATCATCAATAAGAACTTCCGAGGTATACAGTAAACCTGAAGGGAAGCATCGGAATCTATAACTGGACTCACATTGAAAGTTAGAGGGTCAGTCCTTTTGTACTTAAGTCGGCATTGTGCATTTTGTATTAAAATAGGATGCCATTTCTGTGTTTCATTGTCTATAAGAAGGTCCAAGGTATAAAGGAAACCTGAAGTGAAGCATCGGAATCTAAAACTGGACTCACAGGAGAGGTTTAATCATAGAGAGTTAGAGTGTTAGTCCTCTTGTACTTAAGTCGGCATACTGCCTTTTGTATTAAATTCGGATGCAATTTCCTTGTTTCATCGTCAATAAGAAGGTACAAGGGATACAGTAAACCTGAAGTGAAGCATCGGAATCTAAAACTGGACTCACAGGAGAGGTTCAAATAATAGAAAGTGAGAGTGTCAGTCCTCTTGTACTTAAGTCGGCATTGTGAATTTTGTATTAAATTCGGATGCAATTTCTGTGTTTCATCGTCAATAAGAAGGTCCAAAGGATACAGTAAACCTGAAGTGAAGCATCGGAATCTAAAACTGGACTCAGAGGAGAGGTTCAAATCATAGAAAGTGAGAGTGTCAGTCCTCTTGTACTTAAGTCGGCATTGTGCCCTTTGTGCTTAATTCGGATGCTATTTCTGTGTTTCATCGTCATTAAAAAGGTCCAAGGGATACAGTAAACCTGAAGTGAAGCATCGGAATCTAAAACTGGACTCACAGGAGAGGTTCAAATCATATAAATATAAGAGTGTCAGTCCTCTTGTACTTAAGTCGGCATTGTGCCTTTTGAATATAATTCCGATGCAATTTCTGTATTTCATCGTCAATAAGAAGTTCCAAGGTATACAGCAAATCTGAAGTGAAGCATCGGAATCTAAAACTGGACTCAGGGGAGAGGTTCAAATCATTGAAAGTTGGAGTGTCAGTCCTTCTATACTTAAGTCGGCATTGTGCATTTTGTATTGAATTTGAGTGCAATTTCTGTGTTTCATCCTCAATAGGAAGGTCCAAGGGATACAGTAAACCTGAAGTGAAGCATCGGAATCTTAAACTGGACTCACAGGAGAGGTTCACATCATAGAAAGTGAGAGAGTCAGTCCTCTTGTACTTAAGTCGGCATTGTGCCTTTTGTATTAAATTCGGATGCAATTTCTGTGTTTCATAGTCAATAAGAAGGTCCAAGGGATACAGTAAACCTGAAGTGAAGCATCGGAATCTAAAACTGGACTCACAGGAGAGGTTCAAATAATAGAAAGTGAGAGTGTCAGTCCTCTTGAACTTAAGTCGGCATTGTGAATTTTGTATTAAATTCGGATGCAATTTCTGTGTTTCATCGTCAATAAGAAGGTCCAAGGGATACAGTAAACCTGAAGTGAAGCATCGGAATCTAAAACTGGACTCAGAGGAGAGGTTCAAATCATAGAAAGTGAGAGTGTCAGTCCTCTTGTACTTAAGTCGGCATTGTGCCCTTTGTGTTAAATTCGGATGCTATTTCTGTGTTTCATCGTCAGTAAAAAGGTCCGAGGGATACAGTAAACCTGAAGTGAAGCATCGGAATCTAAAACTGGACTCACAGGAGAGGTTCGCATCATAGAAAGTGAGAGAGTCAGTCCTCTTGTACTTAAGTCGGCATTGTGCCTTTTATTAAATTCGGATGCAATTTCTGTGTATCATAGTCAATAAGAAGGTCCAAGGGATACAGTAAACCTGACGTGAAGCATCGGAATCTAAAACTGGACTCACAGGAGAGGTTCAAATCATAGAAAGTTAGAGTGTCAGTCCTTTTGTACTTATGTCGGCATTGTGCCTTTTGTATTAAATTTGGATGCAATTTCTGTGTTTCATCGTCAATAGGAAGGTCAAAGGGATACAGTAAACCTGAAGTGAAGCATCGGAATTTAAAACTGGACTCACAGCAGAGGTTCAAATCATAGAAAGTGAGAGAGTCAGTCCTCTTGTACTTAAGTCGGCATTGTGCCTTTTGTATTAAATACGGATGCAATTTCTGTGTTTCATCGTCAATAAGAAGGTCCAAGGGATACAGTTAACCTGAAGTGAAGCATCGGAATCTAGAACTGGACTCACAGGAGAGGTTCAAATCATAGAGAGTTAGAGTGTCTGTCCTCTTGTACTTAAGTCGGCATTGTGTCTTTTGTATTAAATTTGGTTCCAATTTCTGTGTTTCATCGTCAATAAGAAGGTCCATGGGATACAGTAAACCTGAAGTGAAGCATTGGAATCTAAAACTGGACTCGCAGGAGTGGTTCAAATAATAGAAAGTGGGAGTGTCAGTTCTCTTGTACTTAAGTCGGCATTGTGAATTTTGTATTAAATTCGGATGCAATTTCTGTGTTTTATCGTCATTAAGAAGGTCCAAGGGATACAGTAAACCTGAAGTGAAGAATCGGAATCTAAAACTGGACTCACAGGAGATGTTCAAATCATAGAAAGTGAGACTGTCAGTCCTCTTGTACTTAAGTCGGCATTGTGCCCTTTGTGCTTAATTCGGATGCTATTTCTGTGTTTCATCGTCAATAAAAAGGTCCAAGGGATACAGTAAACCTGAAGTGAAGCATCGGAATCTAAAACTGGACTCACAGGCGAGGTTCAAATCATAGAAATATTAGAGTGTCAGTCCTCTTGTACTTAAGTCGGCATTGTGCCTTTTGAATATAATTTCGATGTAATTTCTGTGTTTCATCGTCAATAAGAAGTTCCAAGGTATACAGCAAATCTGAAGTGAAGCATCGGAATCTAAAACTGGACTCACGGGAGAGGTTCAAATCATTGAAAGTTGGAGTGTCAGTCCTTCTGTACTTAAGTCGGCATTGTGCATTTTGTATTAAATTTGAATGCAATTTCTGTGTTTCATCGTCAATAGGAAGGTCCAAGGGATACAGTAAACCTGACGTGAAGCATCGGAATCTAAAACTGGACTCACAGGAGAGGTTCACATCATAGAAAGTGAGAGAGTCAGTCCTCTTGTACTTAAGTCGGCATTGTGCCTTTTGTATTAAATTCGGATGCAATTTCTGTGTTTCATAGTCAATAAGAAGGTCCAAGGGATACAGTAAACCTGAAGTGAAGCATCGGAATCTAAAACTGGACTCACAGGAGAGGTTCCAATTATAGAAAGTGAGAGTGTCAGTCCTCTTGTACTTAAGTCGGCATTGTGCCTTTTGAATATAATTCCGATGCAATTTCTGTGTTTCATCGTCAATAAGAAGTTCCAAGGTATACAGCAATTCTGAAGTGAAGCATCGGAATCTAAAACTGGACTCACGGGAGAGGTTCAAATCATTGAAAGTTGGAGTGTCACTCCTTCTGTACTTAAGTCGGCATTGTGCATTTTGTATTAAATTTGAATGCAATTTCTGTGTTTCATCGTCAATAGGAAGGTCCAAGGGATACAGTTAACCTGACGTGAAGCATCGGAATCTAAAACTGGACTCACAGGAGAGGTTCACATCATAGAAAGTGAGAGAGTCAGTCCTCTTGTGCTTAAGTCGGCATTGTGCCTTTTGTATTAAATTCGGATGCAATTTCTGTGTTTCATAGTCAATAAGAAGGTCCAAGGGATACAGTAAACCTGAAGTGAAGCATCGGAATCTAAAACTGGACTCACAGGAGAGGTTCCAATTATAGAAAGTGAGAGTGTCAGTCCTCTTGAACTTAAGTCGGCATTGTGAATTTTGTATTAAATTCGGATGCAATATCTGTGTTTCATCGACAATAAGAAGGTCCAAGGGATACAGTAAACCTGAAGTGAAGCATCGGAATCTAAAACTGGACTCAGAGGAGAGCTTCAAATCTTAGAAAGTGAGAGTGTCAGTCCTCTTGTTCTTAAGTCGGCATTGTACCCTTTGTGTTAAATTCGGATGCTATTTCTGTGTTTCATCGTCAATAAAAAGGTCCAAGGGATACAGTAAACCTGAAGTGAAGCATCAGAATCTAAACCTGGACTCACAGGAGAGGTTCAAATCATAGAAATATTTGAGTGTCAGTCCTTTTGTACTTAAGTCGGCATTGTGCCTTTTGAATATAATTCCGATGCAATTTCTGTGATTCATCGTCAATAAGAAGTTCCAAGGTATACAGCAAATCTGAAGTGAAGCATCGGAATCTAAAACTGGACTCACAGGAGAGGTTCAAATCATAGAAAGTTAGAGTGTCAGTCCTTTTGTACTTAAGTCGGCATTGTGCCTTTTGTATTAAATTTGAATGCAATTTCTGTGTTTCATCGTCAATAGGAAGGTCCAAGGGATACAGTAAACCTGAAGTGAAGCATCGGAATCTAAAACTGGACTCACAGGAGAGGTTCACATCATAGAAAGTGAGAGAGTCAGTCCTCTTGTACTTAAGTCGGCATTGTGCCTTTTGTATTAAATTCGGATGCAATTTCTGTGTTTCATAGTCAATAAGAAGGTCCAAGGGATACAGTAAACCTGAAGTGAAGCATCGGAATCTAAAACTGGACTCACTGGAGAGGTTCAAATAATAGAAAGTGAGAGTGTCAGTCCTCTTGAACTTAAGTCGGCATTGTGAATTTTGTATTAAATTCGGATGCAATTTCTGTGTTTCATCGTCAATAAGAAGGTCCAAGGGATACAGTAAACCTGAAGTGAAGCATTGGAATCTAAAACTGGACTCAGAGGAGAGGTTCAAATCATAGAAAGTGAGAGTGTCAGTCCTCTTGTACTTAAGTCGGCATTTTGCCCTTTGTGTTAAATTCGGATGCTATTTCTGTGTATCATCGTCAGTAAAAAGGTCCAAGGGATACAGTAAACCTGAAGTGAAGCATCGGAATCTAAAACTGGACTCACAGGAGAGGTTCAAATCATAGAAATATTAGAGTGTCAGTCCTCTTGTACTTAAGTCGGCATTGTGCCTTTTGAATATAATTCCGATGCAATTTCTGTGTTTCATCGACAATAAGAAGTTCCAAGGTATACAGCAAATCTGAAGTGAAGCATCGGAATCTAAAACTGGACTCACAGGAGAGGTTCAAATCATAGAAAGTTAGAGTGTCAGTCCTTTTGTACTTAAGTCGGCATTGTGCATTTTGTTGTAAATTTGAATGCAATTTCTGTGTTTCATCGTCAATAGGAAGGTCCAAGGGATACAGTAAACCTGAAGTGAAGCATCGGAATCTAAAACTGGACTCACAGGAGAGGTTCACATCATAGAAAGTGAGAGAGTCAGTCCTCTTGTACTTAAATCGGCATTGTGCCTTTTATTAAATTCGGATGCAATTTCTGTGTTTCATAGTCAATAAGAAGGTCCAAGGGATACAGTAAACCTGAAGTGAAGCATCGGAACCTAAAACTGGACTCACAGGAGAGGTTCAAATCATAGAAAGTTAGAGTGTCAGTCGTTTTGTACTTAAGTCGGCATTGTGCCTTTTGTATTAAATTTGGATGCAATTTCTGTGCTTCATCGTCAATAGGAAGGTCCAAGGGATACAGTAAACCTGAAGTGAAGCATCGGAATCTAAAACTGGACTCACAGCAGAGGTTCAAATCATAGAAAGTGAGAGAGTCAGTCCTCTTGTACTTAAGTCGGCATTGTGCCTTTTGTATTAAATACGGATGCAATTTCTGTGTTTCATCGCCAATAAGAAGGTCCAAGGGATACAGTTAACCTGAAGTGAAGCATCGGAATCTAGAACTGGACTCACAGGAGAGGTTCAAATCATAGAAAGTTAGAGTGTCTGTCCTCTTGTACTTAAGTCGGCATTGTGTCTTTTGTATTAAATTTGGTTCCAATTTCCTAGTTTCTTCGTCAATAAGAAGGTCCATGGGATACACTAAACCTGAAGTGAAGCATTGGAATCTAAAACTGGACTCACAGGAGTGGTTCAAATAATAGAAAGTGGGAGTGTCAGTCCTCTTGTACTTAAGTCGGCATTGTGAATTTTGTATTAAATTCGGATGCAATATCTGTGTTTTATCGTCATTACGAAGGTCCAAGGGATACAGTAAACCTGAAGTGAAAAATCGGAATCTAAAACTGGACTCACAGGAGATGTTCAAATCATAGAAAGTGAGACTGTCAGTCCTCTTGCACTTAAGTCGGCATTGTGCCCTTTGTGTTAAATTCGGATGCTATTTCTGTGTTTCATCGTCAATAAAAAGGTCCAAGGGATAAAGTAAACCTGAAGTAAAGCATCGGAATCTAAAACTGGACTCACAGGAGAGGTTCAAATCTTAGAAGGTTAGAGTGTCAGTCCTCCTGTACTTAAGTTGGCATTGAGATTTTTGAATTTAATTCCGATGCAATTTCTGTGTTTCATCGTCAATAAGAGCCTCCGAGGTATACAGTAAACCTGAAGTGAAGCATCGGTATCTTAAACTGGACTCCCAGAAGAGGTTCAATCATAGAAAGTTAGAGTGTCAGTCCTCTTGTACTTAAGTCGGCATAGTGCCTTTTGTATTAAATTCGGATGCAATTTCTGTGTTTCATCGTCAATAAGAAGGTCCAAGGTATACAGTAAACCTGAAGTGAAGCATCGGAATCTAAAACTGGACACACAGGAGAGGTTCAAATCATAGAAGGTTAGAGTTTCAGTCCTCTTGTACGAAAGTTGGCATTGAGATATTTGAATTTAATTCCGATGCAATTTCTGCGTTTCATCGTCTATAAGAACTTCCGAGGTATACAGTAAACCTGAAGGGAAGCATCGGAATCTAAAACTGGACTCACATGAGAGGTTTAAATTATAGAAAATTAGAGTGTCAGTCCTCTTGTACTTAAGTCTGCATTGTGCATTTTGTATTAAAATCGGATGCAATATCTGTGTTTCATCGTCAATAAGAAGGTCCAAGGGATACAGTAAACCTGAAGTGAAGCATCGGAATCTAAAACTGGACTCAGAGGAGAGCTTCAAATCTTAGAAAGTGAGAGTGTCAGTCCTCTTGTTCTTAAGACGGCATTGTACCCTTTGTGTTAAATTCGGATGCTATTTCTGTGTTTCATCGTCAATAAAAAGGTCCAAGGGATACAGTAAACCTGAAGTGAAGCATCAGAATCTAAACCTGGACTCACAGGAGAGGTTCAAATCATAGAAATATTTGAGTGTCAGTCCTTTTGTACTTTAGTCGGCATTGTGCCTTTTGAATATAATTCCGATGCAATTTCTGTGATTCATCGCCAATAAGAAGTTCCAAGGTATACAGCAAATCTGAAGTGAAGCATCGGAATCTAAAACTGGACTCACAGGAGAGGTTCAAATCATAGAAAGTTAGAGTGTCAGTCCTTTTGTACTTAAGTCGGCATTGTGCATTTTGAATTAAATTTGAATGCAATTTCTGTGTTTCATCGTCAATAGGAAGGTCCAAGGGATACAGTAAACCTGAAGTGAAGCATCGGAATCTAAAACTGGACTCACAGGAGAGGTTCACATCATAGAAAGTGAGAGAGTCAGTCCTCTTGTACTTAAGTCGGCATTGTGCCTTTTGTATTAAATTCGGATGCAATTTCTGTGTTTCATAGTCAATAAGAAGGTCCAAGGGATACAGTAAACCTGAAGTGAAGCATCGGAATCTAAAACTGGACTCACTGGAGAGGTTCAAATAATAGAAAGTGCGAGTGTCAGTCCTCTTGAACTTAAGTCGGCATTGTGAATTTTGTATTAAATTCGGATGCAATTTCTGTGTTTCATCGTCAATAAGAAGGTCCAAGGGATACAGTAAACCTGAAGTGAAGCATCGGAATCTAAAACTGGACTCAGAGGAGAGGTCCAAATCATAGAAAGTGAGAGTGTCAGTCCTCTTGTACTTAAGTCGGCATTGTGCCCTTTGTGTTAAATTCGGATGCTATTTCTGTGTATCATCGTCAGTAAAAAGGTCCAAGGGATACAGTAAACCTGAAGTGAAGCATCGGAATCTAAAACTGGACTCACAGGAGAGGTTCAAATCATAGAAATATTAGAGTGTCAGTCCTCTTGTACTTAAGTCGGCATTGTGCCTTTTGAATATAATTCCGATGCAATTTCTGTGTTTCATCGTCAATAAGAAGTTCCAAGGTATACAGCAAATCTGAAGTGAAGCATCGGAATCTAAAACTGGACTCACAGGAGAGGTTCAAATCATAGAAAGTTAGAGTGTAAGTCCTTTTGTACTTAAGTCGGCATTGTGCATTTTGTTGTAATTTGAATGCAATTTCTGTGTTTCATCGTCAATAGGAAGGTCCAAGGGATACAGTAAACCTGAAGTGAAGCATCGGAATCTAAAACTGGACTCACAGGAGAGGTTCACATCATAGAAAGTGAGAGAGTCAGTCCTCTTGTACTTATATCGGCATTATGCCTTTTATTAAATTCGGATGCAATTTCTGTGTTTCATAGTCAATAAGAAGGTCCAAGGGATACAGTAAACCTGAAGTGAAGCATCGGAACCTAAAACTGGACTCACAGGAGAGGTTCAATTCATAGAAAGTTAGAGTGTCAGTCGTTTTGTACTTAAGTCGGCATTGTGCCTTTTGTATTAAATTTGGATGCAATTTCTGTGCTTCATCGTCAATAGGAAGGTCCAAGGGATACAGTAAACCTGAAGTGAAGCATCGGAATCTAAAACTGGACTCACAGCAGAGGTTCAAATCATAGAAAGTGAGAGAGTCAGTCCTCTTGTACTTAAGTCGGCATTGTGCCTTTTGTATTAAATACGGATGCAATTTCTGTGTTTCATCGTCAATAAGAAGGTCCAAGGGATACAGTTAACCTGAAGTGAAGCATCGGAATCTAGAACTGGACTCACAGGAGAGGTTCAAATCATAGAAAGTTAGAGTGTCTGTCCTCTTGTACTTAAGTCAGCATTGTGTCTTTTGTATTAAATTTGGTTCCAATTTCTGTGTTTCATCGTCAATAAGAAGGTCCATGGGATACACTAAACCTGAAGTGAAGCATTGGAATCTAAAACTGGACTCACAGGAGTGGTTCAAATAATAGAAAGTGGGAGTGTCAGTCCTCTTGTACTTAAGTCGGCATTGTGAATTTTGTATTAAATTCGGATGCAATTTCTGTGTTTTATCGTCATTAAGAAGGTCCAAGGGATACAGTAAACCTGAAGTGAAAAATCGGAATCTAAAACTGGACTCACAGGAGATGTTCAAATCATAGAAAGTGAGACTGTCAGTCCTCTTGCACTTAAGTCGGCATTGTGCCCTTTGTGTTAAATTCGGATGCTATTTCTGTGTTTCATCGTCAATAAAAAGGTCCAAGGGATAAAGTAAACCTGAAGTAAAGCATCGGAATCTAAAACTGGACTCACAGGAGAGGTTCAAATCTTAGAAGGTTAGAGTGTCAGTCCTCCTGTACTTAAGTTGGCATTGAGATTTTTGAATTCAATTCCGATGCAATTTCTGTGTTTCATCGTCAATAAGAGCCTCCGAGGTATACAGTAAACCTGAAGTGAAGCATCGGAATCTTAAACTGGACTCCCAGAAGAGGTTCAATCATAGAAAGTTAGAGTGTCAGTCCTCTTGTACTTAAGTCGGCATAGTGCCTTTTGTATTAAATTCGGATGCAATTTCTGTGTTTCATCGTCAATAAGAAGGTCCAAGGGATACAGTAAACCTGAAGTGAAGCATCGGAATCTAAAACTGGACACACAGGAGAGGTTCAAATCATAGAAGGTTAGAGTTTCAGTCCTCTTGTACGAAAGTTGGCATTGAGATATTTGAATTTAATTCCGATGCAATTTCTGCGTTTCATCGTCTATAAGAACTTCCAAGGTATACAGTAAACCTGAAGGGAAGCATCGGAATCTAAAACTGGACTCACATGAGAGGTTTAAATTATAGAAAATTAGAGTGTCAGTCCTCTTGTACTTAAGTCTGCATTGTGCATTTTGTATTAAAATCGGATGCAATTTCTGTGTTTCATTGTCTAGAAGAACGTCCAAGGTATAAAGGAAAACTGAAGTGATGCATCGGAATCTAAAACTGGTCTCACAGGAGAGGTTCAATCATAGAAAGTTAGAGTGTCAGTCCTTTTGTACTTAAGTCGGCATTGTGCATTTTGTTGTAAATTTGAATGCAATTTCTGTGTTTCATCGTCAATAGGAAGGTCCAAGGGATACAGTAAACCTGACGTGAAGCATCGGAATCTAAAACTGGACTCACAGGAGAGGTTCAAATCATAGAAAGTTAGAGTGTCAGTCCTTTTGTACTTATGTCGGCATTGTGCCTTTTGTATTAAATTTGGATGCAATTTCTGTGTTTCATCGTCAATAGGAAGGTCAAAGGGATACAGTAAACCTGAAGTGAAGCATCGGAATTTAAAACTGGACTCACAGCAGAGGTTCAAATCATAGAAAGTGAGAGAGTCAGTCCTCTTGTACTTAAGTCGGCATTGTGCCTTTTGTATTAAATACGGATGCAATTTCTGTGTTTCATCGTCAATAAGAAGGTCCAAGGGATACAGTTAACCTGAAGTGAAGCATCGGAATCTAGAACTGGACTCACAGGAGAGGTTCAAATCATAGAGAGTTAGAGTGTCTGTCCTCTTGTACTTAAGTCGGCATTGTGTCTTTTGTATTAAATTTGGTTCCAATTTCTGTGTTTCATCGTCAATAAGAAGGTCCATGGGATACAGTAAACCTGAAGTGAAGCATTGGAATCTAAAACTGGACTCACAGGAGTGGTTCAAATAATAGAAAGTGGGAGTGTCAGTTCTCTTGTACTTAAGTCGGCATTGTGAATTTTGTATTAAATTCGGATGCAATTTCTGTGTTTTATCGTCATTAAGAAGGTCCAAGGGATACAGTAAACCTGAAGTGAAGAATCGGAATCTAAAACTGGACTCACAGGAGATGTTCAAATCATAGAAAGTGAGACTGTCAGTCCTCTTGTACTTAAGTCGGCATTGTGCCCTTTGTGCTTAATTCGGATGCTATTTCTGTGTTTCATCGTCAATAAAAAGGTCCAAGGGATACAGTAAACCTGAAGTGAAGCATCGGAATCTAAAACTGGACTCACAGGAGAGGTTCCAATTATAGAAAGTGAGAGTGTCAGTCCTCTTGTACTTAAGTCGGCATTGTGCCTTTTGAGTATAATTCCGATGCAATTTCTGTGTTTCATCGTCAATAAGAAGTTCCAAGGTATACAGCAAATCTGAAGTGAAGCATCGGAATCTAAAACTGGACTCACGGGAGAGGTTCAAATCATTGAAAGTTGGAGTGTCAGTCCTTCTGTACTTAAGTCGGCATTGTGCATTTTGTATTAAATTTGAATGCAATTTCTGTGTTTCATCGTCAATAGGAAGGTCCAAGGGATACAGTTAACCTGACGTGAAGCATCGGAATCTAAAACTGGACTCACAGGAGAGGTTCACATCATAGAAAGTGAGAGAGTCAGTCCTCTTGTACTTAAGTCGGCATTGTGCCTTTTGTATTAAATTCGGATGCAATTTCTGTGTTTCATAGTCAATAAGAAGGTCCAAGGGATACAGTAAACCTGAAGTGAAGCATCGGAATCTAAAACTGGACTCACAGGAGAGGTTCCAATTATAGAAAGTGAGAGTGTCAGTCCTCTTGAACTTAAGTCGGCATTGTGAATTTTGTATTAAATTCGGATGCAATATCTGTGTTTCATCGTCAATAAGAAGGTCCAAGGGATACAGTAAACCTGTAGTGAAGCATCGGAATCTAAAACTGGACTCAGAGGAGAGGTTCAAATCATAGAAATATTTGAGTGTCAGTCCTTTTGTACTTAAGTCGGCATTGTGCCTTTTGAATATAATTCCGATGCAATTTCTGTGATTCATCGTCAATAAGAAGTTCCAAGGCATACAGCAAATCTGAAGTGAAGCATCGGAATCTAAAATTGGACTCACAGGAGAGGTTCAAATCATAGAAAGTTAGAGTGTCAGTCCTTTTGTACTTAAGTCGGCATTGTGCATTTTGTATTAAATTTGAATGCAATTTCTGTGTTTCATCGTCAATAGGAAGGTCCAAGGGATACAGTAAACCTGAAGTGAAGCATCGGTATCTAAAACTGGACTCACAGGAGAGGTTCACATCATAGAAAGTGAGAGAGTCAGTCCTCTTGTACTTAAGTCGGCATTGTGCCTTTTGTATTAAATTCGGATGCAATTTCTGTGTTTCATAGTCAATAAGAAGGTCCAAGGGATACAGTAAACCTGAAGTGAAGCATCGGAATCTAAAACTGGACTCACTGGAGAGGTTGAAATAATAGAAAGTGAGAGTGTCAGTCCTCTTGAACTTAAGTCGGCATTGTGAATTTTGTATTAGATTCGGATGCAATTTCTGTGTTTCATCGTCAATAAGAAGGTCCAAGGGATACAGTAAACCTGAAGGGAAGCATCGGAATCTAAAACTGGACTCACAGGAGAGGTTCAAATCATAGAAAGTGAGAGTGTCAGTCCTCCTGTACTTAAGTCGGCATTGTGCCCTTTGTGTTAAATTCGGATGCTATTTCTGTGTATCATCGTCAGTAAAAAGGTCCAAGGGATACAGTAAACCTGAAGTGAAGCATCGGAATCTAAAACTGGACTCACAGGAGAGGTTCAAATCATAGAAATATTAGAGTGTCAGTCCTCTTGTACTTAAGTCGGCATTGTGCCTTTTGAATATAATTCCGATGCAATTTCTGTGTTTCATCGTCAATAAGAAGTTCCAAGGTATACAGCAAATCTGAAGTGAAGCATCGGAATCAAAAACTGGACTCACAGGAGAGGTTCAAATCATAGAAAGTTAGAGTGTCAGTCCATTTGTACTTAAGTCGGCATTGTGCATTTTGTTGTAAATTTGAATGCAATTTCTGTGTTTCATCGTCAATAGGAAGGTCCAAGGGATACAGTAAACCTGAAGTGAAGCATCGGAATCTAAAACTGGACTCACAGGAGAGGTTTACATCATAGAAAGTGAGAGAGTCAGTCCTCTTGTACTTAAATCGGCATTGTGCCTTTTATTAAATTCGGATGCAATTTCTGTGTTTCATAGTCAATAAGAAGGTCCAAGGGATACAGTAAACCTGAAGTGGAGCATCGGAACCTAAAACTGGACTCACAGGAGAGGTTCAATCCATAGAAAGTTAGAGTGTCAGTCGTTTTGTACTTAAGTCGGCATTGTGCCTTTTGTATTAAATTTGGATGCAATTTCTGTGCTTCATCGTCAATAGGAAGGTCCAAGGGATACAGTAAACCTGAAGTGAAGCATCGGAATCTAAAACTGGACTCACAGCAGAGGTTCAAATCATAGAAAGTGAGAGAGTCAGTCCTCTTGTACTTAAGTCGGCATTGTGCCTTTTGTATTAAATACGGATGCAATTTCTGTGTTTCATCGTCAATAAGAAGGTCCAAGGGATACAGTTAACCTGAAGTGAAGCATCGGAATCTTGAACTGGACTCACAGGAGGGGTTCAAATCATAGAAAGTTAGAGTGTCTGTCCTCTTGTACTTAAGTCGGCATTGTGTCTTTTGTATTAAATTTGGTTCCAATTTCTGTGTTTCATCGTCAATAAGAAGGTCCATGGGATACACTAAACCTGAAGTGAAGCATTGGAATCTAAAACTGGACTCACAGGAGTGGTTCAAATAATAGAAAGTGGGAGTGTCAGTCCTCTTGTACTTAAGTCGGCATTGTGAATTTTGTATTAAATTCGGATGCAATTTCTGTGTTTTATCGTCATTAAGAAGGTCCAAGGGATACAGTAAACCTGAAGTGAAAAATCGGAATCTAAAACTGGACTCACAGGAGATGTTCAAATCATAGAAAGTGAGACTGTCAGTCCTCTTGCACTTAAGTCGGCATTGTGCCCTTTGTGTTAAATTCGGATGCTATTTCTGTGTTTCATCGTCAATAAAAAGGTCCAAGGGATAAAGTAAACCTGAAGTAAAGCATCGGAATCTAAAACTGGACTCACAGGAGAGGTTCAAATCTTAGAAGGTTAGAGTGTCATTCCTCCTGTACTTAAGTTGGCATTGAGATTTTTGAATTTAATTCCGATGCAATTTCTGTGTTTCATCGTCAATAAGAGCCTCCGAGGTATACAGTAAACCTGAAGTGAAGCATCGGAATCTTAAACTGGACTCCCAGAAGAGGTTCAATCATAGTAAGTTAGAGTGTCAGTCCTCTTGTACTTAAGTCGGCATAGTGCCTTTTGTATTAAATTCGGATGCAATTTCTGTGTTTCATCGTCAATAAGAAGGTCCAAGGGATACAGTAAACCTGAAGTGAAGCATCGGAATCTAAAACTGGACACACAGGAGAGGTTCAAATCATAGAAGGTTAGAGTTTCAGTCCTCTTGTACGAAAGTTGGCATTGAGATATTTGAATTTAATTCCGATGCAATTTCTGCGTTTCATCGTCTATGAGAACTTCCGAGGTATACAGTAAACCTGAAGGGAAGCATCGGAATCTAAAACTCGACTCATATGAGAGGTTTAAATTATAGAAAATTAGAGTGTCAGTCCTCTTGTACTTAAGTCTGCATTGTGCATTTTGTATTAAAATCGGATGCAATTTCTGTGTTTCATTGTCTAGAAGAACGTCCAAGGTATAAAGGAAAACTGAAGTGATGCATCGGAATCTAAAACTGGACTCACAGGAGAGGTTCAATCATAGAAAGTTAGAGTGTCAGTCCTCTTGTACTTAAGTCGGCATAGTGCCTTTTGTAGTAAATTCGGATGCAATTTCTTTGTTTCATCGTCAATAAGAAGGTCCAAGGGATACAGTAAACCTGAAGTGAAGCATCGGAATCTAAAACTGGACTCACAGGAGAGGTTCAAATCATAGAAAGTGAGGGTGTCAGTCCTCTTGTACTTAAGTCGGCATTGTGCCCTTTGAGTTAAATTCGGATGCAATTTCTGTGTTTCATCGTCAATAAGAAGGTCCAAGGGATACAGTAAACCTGAAGTGAAGCATCGGAATCTAAAACTGGACTCACAGGAGAGGTTCACATCATAGAAAGTGAGAGAGTCAGTCCTCTTTTACTTAAGTCGGCATTGTGCCTTTTGTATTAAATTCGGATGCAATTTCTGTGTTTCATAGTCAATAAGAAGGTCCAAGGGATACAGTAAACCTGATGTGAAGCATCGTATAAAATAAATAAAATAAATAAATAAAAATATATTGTTATTAGATATTGATTATTCTATTTGTATGATGGTGATTGTGATTGCAATTGTATTTGCTTATCTGGACGTTTAATTATTCGGTATCAGACGCTTGACAATGGCTTTTTCGTAAAGGCAATGTTACTCATAGTTGACCGTGACATAAAACTGAATAATCGGACTTCGTAATTAAATCGTTTCCAAAGACTGCTGCGGTAGGTGCGGACTCATAATCTAAATCTCAATATTACAATAATTTGCCAGCTATGCCAATACGTTGTACAGAGGTGATTGTCTACTAAACATAAAAAAGTTACACAGTTAGTTAAATCAGATATATTCAATGAATAAGCCTACAGTTCATAATCCTACTTACTTTTATAAATATAATTCTTTACAGAATCGTGTGCCTAGTGTGGTTGCAACTCGCAGTATTCTTCTATAACATGAAATATGGCGGTGTGCCAGACAATAAAATAAAATACGTGCTTCTCGCACCACTTCAACCAGAGCTCTCCTAAATGTTCGTAGTTATTAATCAAGGAAATCGTTCATCGCGTTTACATAGATACGCTGCATAATGAATGGCATTTACAGTTTCTTTCACATAGGTTTCCGCGTAGTTGCAGAGTTAGTAATGTTCGTTAATGTCCGTGAACAGTGGTTCACTATGCAATGTCTTTTTGGCACTCGTTTTGTTCAAATTTTTACAAAGTAACAGTTACACTATACATCAGTTAAAAAAATAAGTAATTATACATACACACGTCACATATTTTCTTAGCATAAACATAATACAGTTGCACATAAACATGTTTACATCATCATTACATAGCTATAGGTTATTACATTGTGTCTGTAAAAGTGCTACGTCAGTTGTAGTCTTTTCTTGTCTCGTATTGAGCTGGGAAAATTTAGTACTGAGTTCGGTCATCTGTTTGGTCAGTGTGGCGTCTATAAGTTCCACACGTTTACACAAAGTGTCATTACCTATCTTGATTGCTATGAGATCAGATTTGATTTCGTCATTTTGTGTTTTTAACTGTTCATTTTGTGTCTCTAATTGTGCCTTTAAAGTTGCCATGTTTTCGGCGTTCTGTTTCCTTATGGTTGCCATATTTTCTGCGTTTTGTTTCACTAGCATTTGTAACGTGTCGGCAATGTTTACCGTTTGCAAGGTCTCTGCCCCCGCCGCGTCATTAGACGTGACGTCATGCATTAACATGGGCTCTGATTGAGATTTTGAAATTTTTGTAGTGGACAGCCTATTGTCAAAATTTTCGTCAACACTTGCGTCAATGTTTGATGAATCGTCACTACCGGTTGCTGTCGTAAAGTCATTTTCTAACACTTGTCTCTCGTCCGAGTCGGATTGCGCCTGAATAGTACGTCCTTGCTGTTCCATTTTTGCGTATTGTTTTCTAGTTATTACCATGCCACACGTGATATATGTTTCAAGAAAATTTTTGACACTGATTTTAAAATAAAATGTAGTTGAGCATGAATCGCTCGTAGCAACAATGGCTGTCTGTTAATTTAAAAATATAAACCGAATTTGAGATTATTGGTAATGGCTGCTGGCCATGTTACATGATATCGTACAGAAGTCGGCCATATTGTACACTCGTGTATTGGTATTGTTGCATACGTTATTGTTTAGGGAAAAGTACTGAGAATGAAATTTATCACTGAAACTGTTATGCAGAAAAGAAACACTACAGAATTTACTGAAAAGCTAATACACTGAATTATACGTCTGGTCAAGCCTGCTAATGCAAAGAT
The DNA here is from genome assembly GCF_021461395.2 of Schistocerca americana. Taxonomy (NCBI): domain Eukaryota; kingdom Metazoa; phylum Arthropoda; class Insecta; order Orthoptera; family Acrididae; genus Schistocerca; species Schistocerca americana. The sequence continues at coordinate 1,090,678,174 of NC_060120.1, read as the reverse complement.
GCTGCGTCTTACCTTATTTTGCTGGAAGTTTCATTGCGTCTTCCCGCAAAATTTCAGAATTGGAAAATATCTTCAGATTTTGTTATCTCTCATATATTGACGTCCAGGTCCAGAAAGTTGATTTTTTACCTGAAACAAAGAGAACAATGTAACAAATGACAAAATAACAAGTCCGACACGCAGTCGCCAATATAAAATAAATAAATAAAAATATATTGTTATTTAGAAATTGATTATTCTATCTGTATGATTGTGATTGCAATTGTATTTGCTTATCTGGAACGTGGACGTTTAATTATTCGATATCAGACGCTTGACAATGGCTTTTTCGTAAAGGCAATGTTACTCGAAGTTGACCGTGAAATAAAACTGAATAATCGGACTTCGTAATTAAATCGTTTCCAAAGACTGCTGCGGTAGGTGCGGACTCATAATCTAAATCTCAATATTACAATAATTTGCCAGCCATGCCAATACGTCGTACAGAGGTGATTGTCTACCAAACATAAAAAAGTTACACAGTTAGTTAAATCAGATATATTCAATGAATAGGCCTACAGTTCATAATCCTACTTACTTTTATAAATATAATTCTTTACAGAATCGAGTGCCTAGTGTGGTTGCAACTCGCAGTATTCTTCTATAACATGAAATATGGCGGTGTGCCAGACAATAAAATACAATACATGCTTCTCGCACCACTTCTACCAGAGCTCTCTTTTTTTAATCAAACATAAGAGTAACGTAATTGTGCTTTTGTTTTATCAGCGACACAGCGCTGCAGTTGTGTGCCATAGGCTTTATTTATTTGTCACTGATTATTTATTTAATTAATATTTAGCGTTTCCGTGGAAACTCACGCTCGGCATGCAAATGTGCCTTTATAATCGGAATCTAAAACTGGACTCACAGGAGAGGTTCAAATCATAGAAGGTGAGAGTGTCAGTCCTGTTGTACTTAAGTCAACATTGTGCCTTTTGTATTAAATTTGGATGCAATTTCTGTGTTTCATCGTCAATAAGAAGATCCAAGGGATACAGTAAACCTGAAGTGAAGCATAGGAATCTAAAACTGGACTCACAGGAGAGGTTCACTTCATAGAATGTTAGAGTGTCAGTCCTCTTGTACTTAAGTCGGCATTGTTCCTTTTGCATTAAATTTGGATGCAATTTATGTGTTTCATCGTCAATAAGAAGGTCCAAGGGATACAGTAAACCTGAAGTGAAGCATCGGAATCTAAATCTGGACTCACAGGAGAGGTTCAAATCATAGAAAGTGAGAGTGTCAGTCCTCTTGTACGTAAGTCGTCATTGTGCTTTTGTATTAAATTCGGATGCAATATCTGTGTTTCATCGTCATAAGGAGGTCCGAGGGGTACAGTGAAACTGAAGTGAAGCATCGGAACCTAAAACCGGACTCACAGGAGAGATTCAAATCGTAGAAAGTTAGCGTGTCGGTCCTCTTGTACTTAAGTCGGCATTGTGCCCTTTGTATTAAATTTGGATGCAATTTCTGTGTTTCATCGTCAATAAGAAGGTCCAAGGGATACAGTAAACCTGAAGTGAAGCATCGGAAACTAAAACTGGACTCACAGGATGGGTTTAAGTCATAGAAAGTTAGAGAGCCAGTCCTCTTGTACTTAAGTCGGCATTGTGCCTTTTGTATTAAATTGGGATGCAATTTCTGTGTTTCATCGTCAATAAGAAGGTCCAAGGGATACAGTAAACCTGATGTGAAGCATCGGAATCTAAAACTGAACTCACAGGAGAGGTTCAAATAATAGAAAGTGAGAGTGTCAGTCCTCTTGTACTTAAGTCGGCATTGTGAATTTTGTATTAAATTCGGATTGGAATGTCTGTGTTTCATCGTCAATAAGAAGGTCCAAGGGATACAGTAAACCTGAAGTGAAGCATCGGAATCTAAAACCGGACTCACAGGAGAGATTCAAATCATAGAGAGTTAGCGTGTCGGTCCTCTTGTACTTAAGTCGGCATTGTGCCTTTTGTATTAAATTTGGATGCATTTTATGTGTTTCATCGTCAATAAGAAGGTCCAAGGGTTACAGCAAACCTGAAGTGAAGCATCGGAATCTAAAACTGGACTCACAGGAGGGGTTCAAATCATAGAAAGTTAGAGTGTCAGTCCCCTTGTACTTAAGTCGGCATTATACCTTTTGAATTTAATTCCGATGCAACTTCTGTGTTTCATCGTCAATAAGAAGTTCCGAGGTATACAGTAAACCAGAAGTGAAGCATCAGAATCTGAAATTGGACTCACATGAGAGGTTCAAATCAGAGAAAGTGAGAGTGTCAGTCCTCTTGTAATTAAGTCGGCATTGTGACATTTGTATTAAATTCGGATGCAATTTCTGTTTTATCGTCAATAAGAAGGTCCAAGAGATACAGTAACCCTGAAGTGAAGCATCGGAATCTAAAACTGGACTCACAGGAGAGGTTCACATCATAGAAAGTTAGAGTGTCAGTCCTCTTGTACTTAAGTCGGCATTGTGCCTTTTGTATTAAATTTGGATGCAATTTATGTGTTTCATCGTCAATAAGAAGGTCCAAGGGATACAGTAAACCTGAAGTGAAGCATCGGAATCTAAATCTGGACTCTCAGGAGAGGTTCAAATCATAGAAAGTGAGAGTGTCAGTCCTCTTGTACGTAAGTCGGCATTGTGCTTTTGTATTAAATTCGGATGCAATATCTGTGTTTCATCGTCAATAAGGAGGTCCGAGGAATACAGTGAAACTGAAGTGAAGCATCGGAACCTAAAACCGGACTCACAGGAGAGATTCAAATCGTAGAAAGTTAGCGTGTCGGTCCTCTTGTACTTAAGTCGGCATTGTGCCCTTTGTATTAAATTTGGATGCAATTTCTGTGTTTCATCGTCAATAAGAAGGTCCAAGGGATACAGTAAACCTGAAGTGAAGCATCGGAAACTAAAACTGGACTCACAGGATGGGTTTAAGTCATAGAAAGTTAGAGAGCCAGTCCTCTTGTGCTTAAGTCGGCATTGTGCCTTTTGTATTAAATTCGGATGCAATTTCTGTGTTTCATCGTCAATAAGAAGGTCCAAGGGATACAGTAAACCTGATGTGAAGCATCGGAATCTAAAACTGGAATCACAGGAGAGGTTCAAATAATAGAAAGTGAGAGTGTCAGTCCTCTTGTACTTAAGTCGGCATTGTGAATTTTTTATTAAATTCGGATTGCAATGTCCGTGTTTCATCGTCAATAAGAAGGTCCAAGGGATACAGTAAACCTGAAGTAAAGCATCGGAATCTAAAACTGGACTCACAGGAGAGGTTCAAATCATAGAAAGTTAGAGTGTCAATTGCCTTGTATTTAAGTCGGCATTATGCCTTTTGAATTTAATTCCGATGCAACTTCTGTGTTTCATTGTCAATAAGATGTTCCGAGGTATACAGTAAACCTGAAGTGAAGCATCGGAATCTAAAACTGGACTCGCAGGACAGGATCAAATCATAGAAGGTTAGAGTGTCAGTCCTCTTGTACTTAAGTTGGCATTGAGATTTTTGAACTTAATTCCGATGGAATTTCTGTGTTTCATCGTCAATAAGAACTTCCGAGGTATACAATAAACCTGAAGTGAAGCATCGGAATCTAAACTGGACTCACAGGAGAGGTTCAAATCATAGAAAGTGAGAGAGTCAGTCCTCTTGTACTTAAGTCGGCATTGTGCCTTTTGTATTAAAGTCGGATGCAATTTCTGTGTTTCATCGTCAATAAGAATGTCCAAGGGATACAGTTTACCTGAAGTGAAGCATCGGAATCTAAAACTGGACTCACAGGAGAGGTTCAAGTCATAGAAAGTGAGAGTGCCAGTCGTCTTGTACTTAAGTCGGCATTGTGCCTTTTGTATTCAATTCGGATGCAATTTCTGTGTTTCATAGTCAATAGGAAGGTAAAAGGTATACAATAAACCTGAAGTGAAGCATCGGAATCTAAAACTGGACTCACAGGAGAGGTTCAAATCATAGAAAGTGAGAGTGCCAGTCCTCTTGTACTTAAGTCGGCATTGTGCCTTTTGTAATAAATTTGGATGCATTTTCTGTGTTTCATCGTCAATAAGAAGGTCCAAGGGTTACAGCAAACCTGAAGTGAAGCATCGGAATCTAAAACTGGACTCACAGGAGGGGTTCAAATCATAGAAAGTTAGAGTGTCAGTCCCCTTGTACTTAAGTCGGCATTATACCTTTTGAATTTAATTCCGATGCAACTTCTGTGTTTCATTGTCAATAAGATGTTCTGAGGTATACAGTAAACTTGAAGTTAAGCATCAGAATCTGAAACTGGACTCACTTGAGAGGTTCAAATCATAGAAAGTTAGAGTGTCAGTCCTCTTGTAATTAAGTCGGCATTGTGCCTTTTGTATTAAATTCGGATGCAATTTCTGTTTCATCGTCAATAAGAAGGTCCAAGGGATACAGTAACCCTGAAGTGAAGCATCGGAATCTAAAACTGGACTCACAGGAGAGGTTCAAATCATAGAAAGTGAGAGTGTCAGTCCTCTTGTACGTAAGTCGGCATTGTGCTTTTGTATTAAATTCGGATGCAATATCTGTGTTTCATCGTCAATAAGGAGGTCCGACGGATACAGTAAACCTGAAGTGAAGCATCGGAATCTAAAACCGGAATCACAGGAGAGATTCAAATCAAAGAAAGTTAACGTGTCGGTCCTCTTGTACTTAAGTCGGCATTGTGCCTTTTGTATTAAATTTGGATGCAATTTCTGTGTTTCATCGTCAATAAGAAGGTCCAAGGGATAAAGTAAACCTGAAGTGAAGCATCGGAATCGAAAACTGGACTCACACTAGAGGTCTAAGTCATAGAAAGTTAGAGAGCCAGTCCTCTTGTACTTATGTCGGCCTTGTGCCTTTTGTATTAAATTCGGATGCAATTTCTGTGTTTCATCGTCAATAAGAAGGTCCAAGGGATACAGTAAACCTGATGTGAAGCATCGGAATCTAAAACTGGACTCACAGGAGAGGTTCAAATCATAGAAAGTAAGAGTGTCAGTCCTCTTGTACTTAAGTCGGCATTGTGCCTTTTGTATTAAATTCGGATGCAATTTCTGTGTTTCGTCGTCAATAGGAAGGTCCAAGGTATACAGTGAACCTGAAGTGAAGCATCGGAATCTAAAACTGGACTCACAGGAGAGGTTCAAATCATAGAAAGTTAGAGTGTCAGTCCTTTTGTACTTAAGTCGGCATTGTGCCTCTTGTATTAAATTCGGATGCAATTTCTGTGTTTCATCGTCAATAAGAAGGTCCAAGGGATACAGAAAACCTGAAGTGAGGCATCTGAATCTAAAACTGGACTTAAAGGAGAGGTTCAAATCATAGAAAGTGTGTCAGTCCTCTTGTACTTAAGTCGGCATTGTGCCTTTTGAATTTCATTCCGATGCAATTCCTGTGTTTCATCGTCAATAAGAAGTTCCAAGGTATACAGCAAACCTGAAGTGAAGCATCGGAATCTAAAACTGGTCTCACAGAAGAGGTGCAAATCATAGAAAGTGAGAGTGTCTGTCGTCTTGTACTTAAGTCGGCATTGTGCCTTTTGAATATAATTCCGATGCAATTTCTGTGTTTCATCGTCAATAGGAAGGTCCAAGGTATACAGTTAACCTGAAGTGAAGCATCGGAATTTAAAACTGGACTCACAGGAGAGGTTCAAATCATAGAAAGTGAGAGTGTCGGTCTAGTTGTACTTAAGTCGGCATTGTGCCTTTTGTATTAAATTCGGATGCAATTTCGGTGTTTCATCGTCAATAAGACGGTCCAAGGGACACAGTAAACCTGAAGTGAAGCATCGGAATCTAAAACTGGACTCACAGGAGAGGTTCAAGTCATAGAAAGTTAGAGTGTCAGTCCTCTAGTACTTAAGTCGGCATTGTGCCTTTTGTATTAAATTCGGTTGTAATTTCTGTGTTTCATCGTCAATAAGAAGGTCCAAGGGATACAGTAAACCTGAAGTGAAGCATCGGAATCTAAAACTGGACTCACAGGATATGTTCAAATCATAGACAGTTAGAGTGTCAGTCCCCTTGTACTTAAGTCGGCATTATGCCTTTTGAATTTAATTCCAATGCAACTTCTGTGTTTCATAGTCAATAAGAAGTTCGGAGGTATACAGTAAACCTGAAGTGAAGCATCAGAATCTGAAACTGGACTCACATGAGAGGTTCAAATCATAGAAAGTTATAGTGTCAGTCCTCTTGTAATTAGGTCGGCATTGTGCCTTTTGTATTAAATTCGGATGCATTTTCTGTGTTTCATCGTCAATAAGAAGGTCCAAGGGATACAGTAACCCTGAAGTGAAGCATCGGAATCTAAAACTGGACTCACAGGAGAGGTTCAATTCATAGTAAGTTAGAGTGTCAGTCCTCTTGTACTTAAGTCAGCATTGTGCCTTTTGTATTAAATTTGGATGCAATTTCTGTGTTTCATCGTCAATAAGGAGGTCCTAGGGATACAGTAAACCTGAAGTGAAGCATCAGAATCTAAATCTGGACTCACAGGAGAGGTTCAAATCATAGAAAGTGAGAGTGTCAGTCCTCTTGTACGTTAGTCGGCATTGTGCTTTTGTATTAAATTCGGATGCTTTTTCTGTGTTTCATCGTCAATAAGGAGGTCCGAGGGATACAGTAAACCTAAAGTGAAGCATCGGAATTTTAAAACTGGACTCACAGGAGAGGTTCAAAACATAGAAAGTAAGAGTGTCAGTCCTCTTGTACTTAAGTCGGCATTGTGCCTTTTGTATTAAATTCAGATGCAATATCTGTGTTGCATAGTCAATAAGAAGGTCCAAGGTATACAGTAAACCTGCAGTGAGGCATCGGAATCTATAACCGGACTCACAGGAGAGGTTCAAATCATAGAAAGTTTGGGTGTCAGACCTCTTGTACTTAAGTCGGCAGTGTGCCATTTGAGTTTAATTCCGATGCAATTTCTGTGTTTCATCGTCAATAAGAAGGTCCAAGGAATACAGTAAACCTGAAGAGAAGCATCGGAATCTAAAACTGGACTCACAGGTGAGATTCAAATCATAGAAAGTTAGAGTGTCAGTCCTCTTGTACTTAATTCGGCATTGTGCCTTTTGTATTAAATTCGGATGCAATTTCTGTGATTCATCTTCAATAAGAAGGTCCAAGGGATACCGTCAACCTGAAGTGAAGCATCGGAATCAAAAACTGGTCTCACGGGAGAAGTACAATTCATAGAAAGTGAGAGTGTCAATCCTCTTGTACTTAAGTCGGCATTGTGCCATTTGTAATACATTCGGATGCAATTTCTGTGTTTCATCGTCAATAAGAAGGTCCAAGGTATACAGTAAACCTGAAGTGAAGCATCGGAATCTAAAACTGGACTCACAGGAGAGGTTCAAATCATAGAAATTTAGAGAGTCAGTCCTTTTGTACTTAGGTCGGAATTGTGCCTTTTGTAATAAATTCGGATGCAATTTCTGTGTTTCATCGTCAATAAGAAGGTCCAAGGGATACAGTAAACCTGAAGTGAGGCATCGGAATCGAAAACTGGACTCACAGGAGAAGTTCAAATCATAGAAAGTTAGAGTGTCAGTCCTCTTGTACTTAAGTCGGCATTGTGCCTTTTGAATTACATTCGATGGCAATTTCTGTGTTTCATCGTCAATAAGAAGGTCCATGGTATACAGGAAACCTGAAGTGAAGCATCGGAATCTGAAACTAAACTCACAGGAGAGGTTCAAATCATAGAAAGTTAGTGTGTCAGTCCTCTTGTACTTAAGTCGGCATTGGCCTTCTTATATTAAATTCGGATGCAATTACTGTGTTTCATCGTCAATATGAAGGTACAAGGGATATAGCAAACCTGAAGTGAAGCATCGGAATCTGAAACTGGACTCACAGGATATGTTCAAATCATAGAAAGTGAGAGTGTCAGTCCTTTTGTACTTAAGTCGGCATTGTGCATTTTGTATTAAATTCGGATGTAATTTCTGTGTTTCATCGTCAATAAGAAGGTCCATGGTATACAGGAAACCTGAAGTGAAGCATCGGAATCTAAAACTGACTTCACAGGAGAGGTCCAAATCATTGAAACTTAGAGTGTCAGTCCTATTTTTCTTAAGTCGGCATTGTGCCTTTTGAATTTAATTCCGATGCAATTTCTGTGCTTCTTCGTGAAAAAGAAGGTCCAAGGGATACAGAAAGCCTGAATTGAAGCATCGGAATCTAAAACTAGACTAACAGGAGAGGTCCAAATCGTAGAAAGTTAGAGTGCCAGTCCTCTTGTACTTAAGTCGGCATTGTGCCTTTTGTATTAAATTCGGATGCGATTTCTGTGTTTCATCGTCAATAAGAAGGTAAAAGGGATACAGTAAACCTGAAGCGGGGTATCGGAATCTAAATCTTGCCTCACAGGAGAGGTTCAAATCCTAGGAATTTTAAGTGTCAGTACTCTTGTACTTAAGTAGGCATTGTGCCTTTTGTATTTAATTCGGATGCAATTTCTGTCTTTCTTCGTCAATAAGAAGGTCCAAGGTGTCCAGTAAACCTGAAGTGAAGCATCGGAATCTAAAACTGGACTCACAGGAGAGGTTCAAATCATAGAGAGTGACGGTCCTCTTGTACTTAAGTCGGCATTGTGCTTTTTGTATTAAATTTGGATGCAATTTCTGTGTTTCATCGTCAATAAGAAGGTCCAAGGGATAAAGTAAACCTGAAGTGAAGCATCGGAATCGAAAACTGGACTCACACTAGAGGTCTAAGTCATAGAAAGTTAGAGAGCCAGTCCTCTTGTACTTATGTCGGCCTTGTGCCTTTTGTATTAAATTCGGATGCAATTTCTGTGTTTCATCGTCAATAAGATGGTCCAAGGGATACAGTAAACCTGATGTGAAGCATCGGAATCCAAAACTGGACTCACAGGAGAGGTTCAAATCATAGAAAGTAAGAGTGTCAGTCCTCTTGTACTTAAGTCGGCATTGTGCCTTTTGTATTAAATTCGGATGCAATTCCTGTGGTTCGTCGTCAATAGGAAGGTCCAAGGTATACAGTGAACCTGAAGTGAAGCATCGGAATCTAAAACTGGACTCACAGGAGAGGTTCAAATCATAGAAAGTTAGAGTGTCAGTCCTTTTGTACTTAAGTCGGCATTGTGCCTCTTGTATTAAATTCGGATGCAATTTCTGTGTTTCATCGTCAATAAGAAGGTCCAAGGGATACAGAAAACTTGAAGTGAGGCATCTGAATCTAAAACTGGACTTAAAGGAGAGGATCAAATCATAGAAAGTGTGTCAGTCCTCTTGTACTTAAGTCGGCATTGTGCCTTTTGAATTTCATTCCGATGCCATTCCTGTGTTTCATCGTCAATAAGAAGTTCCAAGGTATACAGCAAACCTGAAGTGAAGCATCGGAATCTAAAACTGGTCTCACAGAAGAGGTGCAAATCATAGAAAGTGAGAGTGTCTGTCGTCTTGTACTTCAGTCGGCATTGTGCCTATTGAATATAATTCCGATGCAATTTCTGTGTTTCATCGTCAATAAGAAGGTCCAAGGGATACAGTAAACCTGAAGTGAAGCATCGGATTCTAAAACTGGACTCACAGGATATGTTCAAATCATAGACAGTTAGAGTGTCAGTCCCCTTGTACTTAAGTCGGCATTATGCCTTTTGAATTTAATTCCAATGCAACTTCTGTGTTTCATAGTCAATAAGAAGTTCGGAGGTATACAGTAAACCTGAAGTGAAGCATCAGAATCTGAAACTGGACTCACATGAGAGGTTCAAATCATAGAAAGTTATAGTGTCAGTCCTCTTGTAATTAGGTCGGCATTGTGCCTTTTGTATTAAATTCGGATGCATTTTCTGTGTTTCATCGTCAATAAGAAGGTCCAAGGGATACAGTAACCCTGAAGTGAAGCATCGGAATCTAAAACTGGACTCACAGGAGAGGTTCAATTCATAGAAAGTTAGAGTGTCAGTCCTCTTGTACTTAAGTCAGCATTGTGCCTTTTGTATTAAATTTGGATGCAATTTCTGTGTTTCATCGTCAATAAGGAGGTCCTAGGGATACAGTAAACCTGAAGTGAAGCATCAGAATCTAAATCTGGTCTCACAGGAGAGGTTCAAATCATAGAAAGTGAGAGTGTCAGACCTCTTGTACGTTAGTCGGCATTGTGCTCTTGTATTAAATTCGGATGCTTTTTCTGTGTTTCATCGTCAATAAGGAGGTCCGAGGGATACAGTAAACCTAAAGTGAAGCATCGGAATTTTAAAACTGGACTCACAGGAGAGGTTCAAAACATAGAAAGTAAGAGTGTCAGTCCTCTTGTACTTAAGTCGGCATTGTGCCTTTTGTATTAAATTCAGATGCAACATCTGTGTTGCATAGTCAATAAGAAGGTCCAAGGTATACAGTAAACCTGAAGTGAGGCATCGGAATCTATAACCGGACTCACAGGAGAGGTTCAAATCATAGAAAGTGAGAGTGTCAGTCCTCTTCTACTTAAGTCGGCATTGTGCATTTGTATTAAATTCGGATGCAATTTCTGTGTTTCATAGTCAATAAGAAGGTCCAAGGTATATGGTAAACTTGAAGTGAAGCATCGGAATCTAAAACGGGACACACAGGAGAGGTTCAAATCATAGAAAGTTAGGGTGTCAGTCCTCTTGTACGTTAGTCGGCATTGTGCTTTTGTATTAAATTCGGATGCAATTTCTGTGTTTCATCGTCAATAAGAAGATCCAAGGGATACAGTAAACCTGAAGAGAAGCATCGGAATCTAAAACTGGACTCACAGGAGAGATTCAAATCATAGAAAGTTAGAGTGTCAGTCCTCTTGTACTTAATTCGGCATTGTGCCTTTTGTATTAAATTCGGATGCAATTTCTGTGATTCATCTTCAATAAGAAGGTCCAAGGGATACAGTCAACCTGAAGTGAAGCATCGGAATCAAAAACTGGTCTCACGGGAGAAGTACAATTCATAGAAAGTGAGAGTGTCAATCCTCTTGTACTTAAGTCGGCATTGTGCCATTTGTAATACATTCGGATGCAATTTTTGTGTTTCATCGTCAATAAGATGGTCCAAGGTATACAGTAAACCTGAAGTGAAGCATCGGAATCTAAAACTGGACTCACAGGAGAGGTTCAAATCATAGAAATTTAGAGAGTCAGTCCTTTTGTACTTAGGTCGGCATTGTGCCTTTTGTAATAAATTCGGATGCAATTTCTGTGTTTCATCGTCAATAAGAAGGTCCAAGGGATACAGTAAACCTGAAGTGAGGCATCGGAATCGAAAACTGGACTCATAGGAGAAGTTCAAATCATAGAAAGTTAGAGTGTCAGTCCTCTTGTACTTAAGTCGGCATTGTGCCTTTTGAATTACATTCGATGGCAATTTCTGTGTTTCATCGTCAATAAGAAGGTCCATGGTATACAGGAAACCTGAAGTGAAGCATCGGAATCTGAAACTAAACTCACAGGAGAGGTTCAAATCATAGAAAGTTAGTGTGTCAGTCCTCTTGTACTTAAGTCGGCATTGGCCTTCTTATATTAAATTCGGATGCAATTACTGTGTTTCATCGTCAATATGAAGGTACAAGGGATACAGAAAGCCTGAATTGAAGCATCGGAATCTAAAACTAGACTAACAGGAGAGGTCCAAATCGTAGAAAGTTAGAGTGCCAGTCCTCTTGTACTTAAGTCGGCATTGTGCCTTTTGTATTAAATTCGGATGCGATTTCTGTGTTTCATCGTCAATAAGAAGGTAAAAGGGATACAGTAAACCTGAAGCGGGGTATCGGAATCTAAATCTTGCCTCACAGGAGAGGTTCAAATCCTAGGAATTTTAAGTGTCAGTACTCTTGTACTTAAGTAGGCATTGTGCCTTTTGTATTTAATTCGGATGCAATTTCTGTCTTTCTTCGTCAATAAGAAGGTCCAAGGTGTCCAGTAAACCTGAAGTGAAGCATCGGAATCTAAAACTGGACTCACAGGAGAGGTTCAAATCATAGAGAGTGACGGTCCTCTTGTACTTAAGTCGGCATTGTGCGTTTTGTATTAAATTTGGATGCAATTTCTGTGTTTGTTCATCAATATGAAGGTCCAAGGGATACAGTAAACCTGAAGTGAGGCATCGGAATCTAACACTGGACTCACAGGAGAGGTTCAAATCATAGAAAGTGAGAGTGTCAGTCCTCTTGTACTTAAGTCGGCATTGTGCCTTTTGTATTACATTCGGATGCAATTTCTGTGTTTCATCGTCAATAAGAAGGTCCAAGGTATACAGTAAACCTGAAGTGAAGCATCGGAATCTAACACTGGACTCACAGGAGAGGTTCAAATCATAGAAAGTGAGAGTGTCAGTCCTCTTGTACTTAAGTCGGCATTGTGCCTTTTGTATTAAATTCGGATGCAATTTCTGTGTTTCATCGTCAATAAGAAGGTCCATGGTATACAGGAAACCTGAAGAGAAGTATCGGAATATGAAACTAAACTCACAGGAGAGGTTCAAATCATAGAAAGTTAGTGTGTCAGTCCTCTTGTACTTAAGTCGGCATTGGCCCTCGTATATTAAATTCGGATGCAATTACTGTGTTTCATCGTCAATATGAAGGTAAAAGGGATACAGTAAACCTGAAGTGAAGCATCGGAATCTAAAACTGGACTCACAGGAGAGGTTTAAATCATAGAGAGTGACGGTCCTCTTGTACTTAAGTCGGCATTGTGCTTTTTGTATTAAATTTGAATGCAATTTCTGTGTTTCATCATCAATAAGAAGGTCCAGGGGATACAGTAAACCTGAAGTGAAGCATCGGAATCTAACACTGGACTCACAGGAGAGGTTCAAATCATAGAAAGTGAGAGTGTCAGTCCTCTTGTACTTAAGTCGGCATTGTGCCTTTTGTATTAAATTCGGATGCGATTTCTGTGTTTCATCGTCAATAAGAAGGTAAAAGGGATACAGTAAACCTAATGTGGGGTATCGGAATCTAAATCTTGTCTCACAGGAGAGGTTCAAATCCTAGGAATTTAAAGTGTCAGTACTCTTGTTCTAAAGTAGGCATTGTGCCTTTTGTATTGAATTCGGATGCAATTTCTGTGTTTCATCGTCAATAAGAAGGTCCAAGGGATACAGTAAACCTGAAGTGAAGCATCGGAATCTAACACTGGACTCACAGGAGAGGTTCAAATCATAGAAAGTGAGTGTGTCAGTCCTCTTGTACTTAAGTCGGCATTGTGCCTTTTGTATTAAATTCGGATGCAATTTCTGTGTTTCATCGTCAATAAGAAGGTCCAAGGTATACAGTGAACCTGAAGTGAAGCATCGGAATCTAAAACTGGACTCACAGGAGAGGTTCAAATCACAGAAATTTAGAGACGCAGTCCTCTTGTAGTTAGGTCGGCATTGTGCCTTTTGTAATAAATTCGGATGCAATGTCTGTGTTTCATCGTCAATAAGAAGGTCCAAGGGATACAGTAAACCTGAAGTGAGGCATCGGAATCTAAAACTAAACTCACAGGAGAGGTTCAGATCATAGAAAGTTAGTGTGTCTGTCCTCTTGTACTTAAGTCGGCATTGGGCCTTTTATATTAACTTCGGATGCAATTTCTGTGTTTCATCGTCAATAAGAAGGTCCAAGGAATCCGGTAAACCTGAAGGGAAGCATCAGAATCTAAAACTGTACTCACAGAAGAGGTTCAAATCATAGAAAGTTAGAGTGTCAGTTCTCTTGTACTTAAGTCGGCATTGTGCCTTTTGTATTAAGTCGGAAGCAATTTCTGTATTTCATCGTCAGTCAGAAGGTCCAAGGGATATAGTAAACGTGAGATGAAGCATCGGACTCTAAAATTCGACTCACAGGAGAAGTTCAAATCATAGAAAGTGAGAGAGTCAGTCCTCTTGTACTTAGGTCGGCATTGTGCCTTTTGTATTAAATTCAGATGCAATTTCTGTTTTTCATCGTCAATAAGAAGGTAAGAGGGCTACAGTGAACCTGAAGTGAAGCATCGGAATCCAAAACTGGACTCACAGGAGAGGTCAAAACATAGAAAGTGAGAGTGTCAGTCCTCTTGTACTTGAGTCGGCATTGTGCCTTTTGTATTAAATTCGGATGCAATTTTTTTTAATCGTCAATAAGAAGGTAAAAGGGATACAGTAAACCAGAAGTGAAGCATCGGAATCTAAAACTGGACTCACAGGAGAGGTTCAAAACATAGAAAGTGAGGGTGTCATTCCTCTTTTACTTAAGTCGGCATTGTGCCTTTTGTATTACATTCGGATGCAATTTCTGTGATTCATCGTCTATAAGAAGGTCCAAGGGATACAGTAAACCTGAAGAGAGGCATCGGAATCTGAAACTGGTCTCACAGGAGAGGTTCAAATCATAGAAAGTTAGAGTGTCAGTCCCCTCGTACTTATGTCGGCATTGTGCCTTTTGTATTAAATTCGGATGCAATTTCTGTGTTTCATCGTCAATAAGAAGGTCCATGGTATACAGGAAACCAGAAGTGGAGCATCGGAATCTAAAACTAAACTCACAGGAGAGGTTCAAATTATAGAAAGTTTGTGTGTCAGTCCTCTTGTACTTAAGTCGGCATTGGGCAATTTGTATTAAATTCGGATGCAATTACTGTGTTTCATCGTTAATAAGAAGGCACAATGGATACAGTTAACCTGAAGTGAAGCATCGGAACCCAAAACTGGACTCACAGGATAGGTTCAAATCATAGAAGGTGAGGGTGTCAGTCCTTTTGTACTTAAGTCAGCATTGTGCCTTTTGTATTAAATTATGATGCAATTTCTGTGATTCATCGTCAATAAGGAGGTCCAAGGGATAGAGTAAACCTGAAGTGAAGCTTCGGAATCTAAAACTGACCTCATAGGAGAGGTGCAAATCATAGAAAGTTAGAGTGTCAGTCCTCTTGTACTTAACTCGGCATTGTGCATTTTCAATTTAATTCTGATGCAATTTCTGTGCCTCATCGACAAAAAGTAGGTCCAAGGTACACTGTAAACCTAAAGTGAAGCATCGGAATCTAAAACTGGACTCGAAGGAGAGGGACAAATCATAGAAAAATAGAGTGTCAGTCCTCTAGTATTTAGATCAGCATTGTGCCTTTTGAATTTAATTCCGATGCAATTTCTGTGTTTCATCATCAATAAGAAGGTCCAAGGGATACAGTGAACCTGAAGAGAAGCATCGGAATCTAAAACAGGACTCACAGGAGAGGTTCAAATCATAGAAAGTTAGAGTGTCAGTCCTCTTGTACTTAATTCGGCATTGTCCCTTTTGTATTAAATTCGGATGCAATTTCTGTGATTCATCATCAATAAGAAGGTCCATGGGATACAGTCAACCTGAAGTGAAGCATCGGAATCAAAAACTGGTCTCACGGGAGAAGTACAAATCATAGAGAGTGAGAGTGTCAGTCCTCTTGTGCTTAAGTCTGCATTGTGCCATTTGTAATAGATTCGGATGCAATTTCTGTGTTTCATCGTCAATAAGAAGATCCAAGGTATACTGTAAACCTGAAGTGAAGCATCGGAATCTAAAACTGGACTCACAGGAGAGGTTCAAATCATAGAAATTTAGAGAGTGAGTCCTCTTGTACTTAGGTCGGCATTGTGCCTTTTGTAATAAATTCGGATGCAATTTCTGTGTTTCATCGTCAATAAGAAGGTCCAAGGGATACAGTAAACCTGAAGTGAGGCATCGGAATCGAAAACCGGACTCACAGGAGAAGTTCAAATCATAGAAAGTTAGAGTGTCAGTCCTCTTGTACTTAAGTCGGCATTGTGCCTTTTGAATTAGATTCGATTGCAATTTCTGTGTTTCATCGTCAATAAGAAGGTCCAAGATATACAGTAAACCTGAAGCGAAGCATCGGAATCTAAAACTGGACTCACAGGAGAGGTTAAAATAATAGAAAGTTAGAGTGTCAGTCCTCTTGTAGTTAAGTCGGCATTGTGCCTTTTGAATTTAATTCCGATGCAATTTCTGTATTTCATCGTCATCAAGAAGTTCCAAGGGATGCAGTAAACCTGAAGTGAGGCATCGGAATCTAAAACTAGTCCCACAGGAGAGGTTCAAATCATAGAAAGTTAGAGTGTCAATCCGCTTGTACTTAAGTTGGCATTGTGCATTTTGTATTAAATTCGGATGCAATTTCTGTGTTTCATCGTCAATAAGAAGGACCATGGTATACAGGAAACCTGAAGTGAAGCATCGAAATCTGAAACTAAACTCACAGGAGAGGTTCAAATCATAGAAAGTTAGTGTGTCAGTCCTCTTGTACTTAAGTCGGCATTGGGCCTCTTATATTAAATTCGGATGCAATTACTGTGTTTCATCGTCAATATGAAGGTACAAGGGATTCAGCAAACCTGAAGTGAAGCATCGGAATCTAAAACTGGACTCACAGGATAGGTTCAAATCATAGAAAGTGAGAGTGTCAGTCCTTTTGTACTTAAGTCAGCATTGTGCCTTTTGTATTAAATTCGGATGCAATATCTGTGATTCATCGTCAATAAGAAGGTCCAAGGGATAGAGTAAACCTGAAGTGAAGCATCGGAATCTAAAACTGACTTCACAGGAGAGGTCCAAATCATTGAAAGTTAGAGTGTCAGTCCTCTTTTCCTTAAGTCATCATTGTGCCTTTTGAATTTAATTCCGATGCAATTTCTGTGCTTCATCGTGAAAAAGAAGGTCCAAGGGATACAGAAAACCTGAATTGAAGCATCGGAATCTAAAACTAGACTAACAGGAGAGGTCCAAATCATAGAAAGTTAGAGTGCCAGTCCTCTTGTACTTAAGTCGGCATTGTGCCTTTTGTATTAAATTCGGAATGCGATTTCTGTGTTTCATCGTCAATAAGAAGGTAAAAGGGATACAGTAACCCCGAAGTGGGGTATCGGAATCTAAATCTTGTCTCTCAGGAGAGGTTCAAATCCTAGGAATTTTAAGTGTCAGTACTCTTGTACTTAAGTAGGCATTGTGCCTTTTGTATTTAATTCGGATGCAATTTCTGTGTTTCTTCGTCAATAAGAAGGTCCAAGGTGTCCAGTAAACCTGAAGTGAAGCATCGGAATCTAAAACTGGACTCACAGGAGAGGTTCAAATAATAGAGAGTGACGGTCCTCTTGTACTTAAGTCGGCATTGTGCTTTTTGTATTAAATTTGGATGCAATTTCTGTGTTTGTTCATCAATAAGAAGGTCCAAGCAATACAGTAAACCTGAAGTGAAGCATCGGAATCTAACACTGGACTCACAGGAGAGGTTCAAATCATAGAAAGTGAGTGTGTCAGTCCTCTTGTACTTAAGTCGGCATTGTGCCTTTTGTATTAAATTCGGATGCAATTTCTGTGTTTCATCGTCAATAAGAAGGTCCAAGGTATACAGTAAACCTAAAGTGAAGCATCGGAATCTAAAATTGGACTCACAGGAGAGGTTCAAATCATAGTAATTTAGAGACTCAGTCCTCTTGTACTTAGGTCGGCATTGTGCCTTTTGTAATAAATTCGGATGCAATTTCTGTGTTTCATCGTCAATAAGAAGGTCCAAGGGATACAGTAAACCTGAAGTGAGGCATCGGAATCTAAAACTAAACTCACAGGAGAGGTTCAGATCATAGAAAGTTAGTGTGTCTGTCCTCTTGTACTTAAGTCGGCATTGGGCCTTTTATATTAACTTCGGATGCAATTTCTGTGTTTCATCGTCAATAAGAAGGTCCAAGGAATCCGGTAAACCTGAAGGGAAGCATCAGAATCTAAAACTGTACTCACAGAAGAGGTTCAAATCATAGAAAGTTAGAGTGTCGCTTCTCTTGTACTTAAGTCGGCATTGTGCCTTTTGTATTAAATTCGGAAGCAATTTCTGTATTTCATCGTCAATCAGAAGGTCCAAGGGATATAGTAAACGTGAGATGAAGCATCGGAATCTAAAATTCGACTCACAGGAGAAGTTCAAATCATAGAAAGTGAGAGTGTCAGTCCTCTTGTACTTAGGTCGGCATTGTGCCTTTTGTATTAAATTCAGATGCAATTTCTGTTTTTCATCGTCAATAAGAAGGTAAGAGGGCTACAGTAAACCTGAAGTGAAGCATCGGAATCCAAAACTGGACTCACAGGAGAGGTCAAAACATAGAAAGTGAGAGTGTCAGTCCTCTTGTACTTGAGTCGGCATTGTGCCTTTTGTATTAAATTCGGATGCAATTTTTTTTAATCGTCAATAAGAAGGTAAAAGGGATACAGTAAACCAGAAGTGAAGCATCGGAATCTAAAACTGGACTCACAGGAGAGGTTCAAAACATAGAAAGTGAGAGTGTCATTCCTCTTTTACTTAAGTCGGCATTGTGCCTTTTGTATTACATTCGGATGCAATTTCTGTGATTCATCGTCTATAAGAAGGTCCAAGGGATACAGTAAACCTGAAGAGAGGCATCGGAATCTGAAACTGGTCTCACAGGAGAGGTTCAAATCATAGAAAGTTAGAGTGTCAGTCCCCTCGTACTTATGTCGGCATTGTGCCTTTTGTATTAAATTCGGATGCAATTTCTGTGTTTCATCGTCAATAAGAAGGTCCATGGTATACAGGAAACCAGAAGTGGAGCATCGGAATCTAAAACTAAACTCACAGGAGAGGTTCAAATTATAGAAAGTTTGTGTGTCAGTCCTCTTGTACTTAAGTCGGCATTGGGCAATTTATATTAAATTCGGATGCAATTACTGTGTTTCATCGTTAATAAGAAGGCACAAGGGATACAGTTAACCTGAAGTGAAGCATCGGAACCCAAAACTGGACTCACAGGATAGGTTCAAATCATAGAAAGTGAGGGTGTCAGTCCTTTTGTACTTAAGTCAGCATTGTGCCTTTTGTATTAAATTATGATGCAATATCTGTGATTCATCGTCAATAAGGAGGTCCAAGGGATAGAGTAAACCTGAAGTGAAGCTTCGGAATCTAAAACTGACCTCATAGGAGAGGTGCAAATAATAGAAAGTTAGAGTGTCAGGCCTCTTTTACTTAAGTCTGCATTGTGCCTTTTGAATTTAATTCCGATGCAATTTCTGTGCTTCATCGTGAAAAAGAAGGTTCAAGGGATAGAGTAAACCTGAAGTGAAGCATTGGAATCTGAAACTAGACTCACAGGAGAGGTTCAAATCATAGAAAGTTAGAGTGACAGTCCTCTTGTACTTCAGTCGGCGTTGTGCCTTTTGAATTAAATTCGGATGCAATTTCTGTGTTTCATCGTCAATAAGTAGGTCCTAGGGATACAGTAAACCTGAAGCATCGGAATCCAAAACTGGACTCACAGGAGAGGTTCAAATCATAGAAAGTTAGAGTGTCAGTCCTCTTGTACTTAACTCGGCATTGTGCATTTTCAATTTAATTCTGATGCAATTTCTGTGCCTCATCGACAATAAGTAGGTCCAAGGTACACTGTAAACCTAAAGTGAAGCATCGGAATCTAAAACTGGACTCGAAGGAGAGGGACAAATCATAGAAAAATAGAGTGTCAGTCCTCTAGTACTTAGATCAGCATTGTGCCTTTTGAATTTAATTCCGATGCAATTTCTGTGTTTCATCATCAATAAGAAGGTCCAAGGGATACAGTAAACCTGAAGAGAAGCATCGGAATCTAAAACTGGACTCACAGGAGAGGTTCAAATCATAGAAAGTTAGAGTGTCAGTCCTCTTGTACTTAATTCGGCATTGTCCCTTTTGTATTAAATTCGGATGCAATTTCTGTGATTCATCTTCAATAAGAAGGTCCATGGGATACAGTCAACCTGAAGTGAAGCATCGGAATCAAAAACTGGTCTCACGGGAGAAGTACAAATCATAGAAAGTGAGAGTGTCAGTCCTCTTGTGCTTAAGTCTGCATTGTGCCATTTGTAATACATTCGGATGCAATTTCTGTGTTTCATCGTCAATAAGAAGGTCCAAGGTATACTGTAAACCTGAAGTCAAGCATCGGAATCTAAAACTGGACTCACAGGAGAGGTTCAAATCATAGAAATTTAGAGAGTCAGTCCTCTTGTACTTAGGTCGGCATTGTGCCTTTTGTAATAAATTCGGATGCAATTTCTGTGTTTCATCGTCAATAAGAAGGTCCAAGGGATACAGTAAACCTGAAGTGAGGCATCGGAATCGAAAACTGGACTCTCAGGAGAAGTTCAAATCATAGAAAGTTAGAGTGTCAGTCCTCTTGTACTTAAGTCGGCATTGTGCCTTTTGAATTAGATTCGATTGCAATTTCTGTGTTTCATCGTCAATAAGAAGGTCCAAGATATACAGTAAACCTGAAGCGAAGCATCGGAATCTAAAACTGGACTCACAGGAGAGGTTAAAATAATAGAAAGTTAGAGTGTCAGTCCTCTTGTAGTTAAGTCGGGATTGTGCCTTTTGAATTTAATTCCGATGCAATTTCTGTATTTCATCGTCATCAAGAAGTTCCAAGGGATGCAGTAAACCTGAAGTGAGGCATCGGAATCTAAAACTGGTCCCACAGGAGAGGTTCAAATCATAGAAAGTTAGAGTGTCAATCCCCTTGTACTTAAGTCGGCATTGTGCCTTTTGAATTAGATTCTATTTCAATTTCTGTGTTTCATCGTCAATAAGAAGGTCCAAGATATACAGTAAACCTGAAGCGAAGCATCGGAATCTAAAACTGTTCTCACAGGAGAGGTTAAAATCATAGAAAGTTAGAGTGTCAGTCCTTTTGTACTTAAGTCAGCATTGTGCCTTTTGTATTAAACTCGGATGCAATATCTGTGATTCATCGTCAATAAGAAGGTCCAAGGGATAGAGTAAACCTGAAGTGAAGCATCGGAATCTAAAACTGACTTCACAGGAGAGGTCCAAATCATTGAAAGTTAGAGTGTCAGTCCTCTTTTTCTTAAGTCATCATTGTGCCTTTTGAATTTAATTCCGATGCAATTTCTGTGCTTCATCGTGAAAAAGAAGGTCCAAGGGATACAGAAAACCTGAATTGAAGCATCGGAATCGAAAACTGGACTCACAGGAGAAGTTCAAATCATAGAAAGTTAGAGTGTCAGTCCACTTGTACTTAAGTCGGCATTGTGCCTTTTGAATTAGATTCTATTTCAATTTCTGTGTTTCATCGTCAATAAGAAGGTCCAAGATATACAGTAAACCTGAAGCGAAGCATCGGAATCTAAAACTGTTCTCACAGGAGAGGTTAAAATCATAGAAAGTTAGAGTGTCAGTCCTCTTGTACTTAAGTCGGCATTGTGCCTTTTGAATTTAATTCCGATGCAATTTCTGTATTTCATCGTCATAAAGAAGTTCCAAGGGATGCAGTAAACCTGAAGTGAGGCATCGGAATCTAAAACTGGTCTCACAGGAGAGGTTCAAATCATAGAAAGTTAGAGTGTCAATCCCCTTGTACTTATGTCGGCATTGTGCATTTTGTATTAAATTCGGATGCAATTTCTGTGTTTCATCGTCAATAAGAAGGTCCATGGTATACAGGAAACCTGAAGTGAAGCATCGGAATCTAAAACTAAACTCACAGGAGAGGTTCAAATCAAGGAAAGTTAGTGTGTCAGTCCTCTTGTACTTAAGTCGGCATTGGGCCACTTATATTAAATTCGGATGCAATTACTGTGTTTCATCGTCAATATGAAGGTACAAGCGATACAGTACACCTGAAGTGAAGCATCGGAATCTAAACCTGGACTCACAGGATAGGTTCCAATCATAGAAAGTGAGAGTGTCAGTCCTTTTGTACTTAAGTCAGCATTGTGCCTTTTGTATTAAATTCGGATGCAATATCTGTGATTCATCGTCAATAAGAAGGTCCAAGGGATAGAGTAAACCTGAAGTGAAGCATCGGATTCTAAAACTGACTCCACAATAGAGGTCCAAATCATTGAAAGTTAGGGTGTCAGTCCTCTTTTTCTTAAGTTTGCATTGTGCCTTTTGAATTTAAATCCGATGCAATTTCTGTGCTTCATCGTGAAAAACAAGGTCCAAGGGATACAGAAAACCTGAAGTGAGGCATCGGAATCTAAAACTAGACTAACAGGAGAGGTCTAAATCATAGAAAGTTAGAGTGCCAGTCCTCTTGTACTTAAGTCAGCATTGTGCCTTTTGTATTAAATTCGGATGCAATATCTGTGATTCATCGTCAATAAGAAGGTCCAAGGGATAGAGTAAACCTGAAGTGAAGCATCGGATTCTAAAACTGACTCCACAATAGAGGTCCAAATCATTGAAAGTTAGAGTGTCAGTCCTCTTTTTCTTAAGTTTGCATTGTGCCTTTTGAATTTAATTCCGATGCAATTTCTGTGCTTCATCGTGAAAAACAAGGTCCAAGGGATACAGAAAACCTGAAGTGAGGCATCGGAATCTAAAACTAGACTAACAGGAGAGGTCCAAATCATAGAAAGTTAGAGTGCCAGTCCTCTTGTACTTAAGTCGGCATTGTGCCTTTTGTATTAAATTCGGATGCGATTTCTGTGTTTCATCGACAATAAGAAGGTAAAAGGGATACAGTAAACCTGAAGTGGGGTATCGGAATCTAAATCTTGTCTCACAGGAGAGGTTCAAATCCTAGGAATTTAAAGTGTCAGTACTCTTGTACTTAAGTAGGCATTGTGCCTTTTGTATTTAATTCGGATGCAATTTCTGTCTTTCTTCGTCAATAAGAAGGTCCAAGGTGTCCAGTAAACCTGAAGTGAAGCATCGGAATCTAAAACTGGACTCACAGAAGAGGTTCAAATCATAGAGAGTGACGGTCCTCTTGTACTTAAGTCGGCATTGTGCTTTTTGTATTAAATTTGGATGCAATTTCTGTGTTTCATCATCAATAAGAAGGTCCAAGGGATACAGTAAACCTGAAGTGAAGCATCGGAATCCAACACTGGACTCACAGGAGAGGTTCAAATCATAGAAAGTGAGAGTGTCAGTCCTCTTGTACTTAAGTCGGCATTGTGCCTTTTGTATTAAATTCGGATGCGATTTCTGTGTTTCATCGTCAATAAGAAGGTAAAAGGGATACAGTAAACCTGAAGTGGGGTATCGGAATCTAAATCTTGTCTCACAGGAGAGGTTCAAATAGTAGGAATTTAAAGTGTCAGTACTCTTGTACTTAAGTAGGCATTGTGCCTTTTGTATTAAATTCGGATGCAATTTCTGTGTTTCATAGTCAATATGAAGGTCCAAGGTATATAGTAAACTTAAAGTGAAGCATCGGAATCTAAAACGGGACACACAGGAGAGGTTCAAATCATAGAAAGTTAGGGTGTCAGTCCTCTTGTACATAAGTCGGCATTGTGCCATTTGAATTTAATTCCGATGCAATTTCTGTGTTTCATCGTCAATAAGAAGGTCCAAGGGATACAGTAAACCTGAATTGAAGCTACGGAATCTAAAACTGGACTCTCAGGAGAGGTTTAAATCATAGAAAGTTAGAGTGTCCGTCCTCTTGTACTTACTTCGGCATTGTGCCTTTTGTATTAAATTCGGATGCAATTTCTGTGATTCATCGTCAATAAGAAGGTCCCAGGGATACAGTCAACCTGAAGTGAAGCATCGGAATCAAAAACTTGCCTCACAGGAGAGGTTCAAATCATAGAAAACTAGAGTGTCAGTCCTATTTTGCTTAAGTTGGCATTGTTTCTTTTGAATTTAATCCCGAATCAATTTCCGTGCTTCATCGTGAAAAAGAAGGTCCAAGGGATACAGTAAACCTGAAGTGAAGCATCGGAATCTAAAACTGGACTCACAGAAATGGTTCAAATCATAGAAAGTTAGAGTGTCAGTCCTCTTGTACTTAAGTCGGCATTGTGCCTTTTGTATTAAATTCGAATGCAATTTCTGTGTTTCATCGTCAATAAGAAGGTCCAAGGGAAACAGTAAACCTGAAGTGAAGCATCGGAATCTAAAACTGGACTCACAGGAAAGGTTCAAACCATAAAAAGTTAGATCGTCAGTCCTCTTGTACTTAAGTCGGCATTGCGCCTTTTGTATTAAATTCGGATGCAATTTCTGTGTTTCATCGCCAATAAGAAGGTCCAAGGGATACAGTCAACCTGAAGTGAAGCATCGGAATCAAAAACTGGACTCACAGGAGAGCTTCAAATCATAGAAAATTAGAGTGTCAATCCTATTTTGCTTAAGATGGCATTGTGCCTTTTGAATTTAATCCCGATGCAATTTCTGTGCTTCATCGTGAAAAAGAATTTCCAAGGGATACAGTAAGCCTGAAGTGAAGCATCGGAATCTAAAACTGGACTCACAGAAAAGGTTCAAATCATTGAAAGTTAGAGTGTCAGTCCTCTTGTACTTAAGTCGGCATTGTGCCTTTTGTATTAAATTCGAATGCAATTTCTGTGTTTCATCGTCAATAAGAAGGTCCAAGGGAAACAGTATACCTGAAGTGAAGCATAGGAATCTAAAACTGGACTCACAGGAAAGGTTTAAACCATAGAAAGTTAGATCGTCAGTCCTCTTGTACTTAAGTCGGCATTGCGCCTTTTGTATTAAATTCGGATGCAATTTCTGTGTTTCATCGTCAATAAGAAGGTCCAAGGTATACAGGAAACCTGAAGTGAAGCATCGGAATCTAAAACTGGACCACAGGAGAGGTTTAAATCATAGAAAGTTAGTATGTCAGTCCCTTTGTACTTAACTCGGCATTGGGCTTTTCATATAAAATTCGGATGCAATTTCTGTGTTTCATCGTAAATAGGAAGGAACAAGGGATACAGTAAACCTGAAGTGAAGCATCGGAATCTAAAACTGGACACACAGGAAAGGATCAAATCATAGAAAGTGAGAGTGTCAGTCCTCATGTACCTAAGTCAGCATTATGCTTTTTGTATTAAATTCGGATGCAATTTCTGTATTTCATTGTCAATAGGAAGGTCCAAGGTATACAGTGAACCGTAAGTGAAGCATCGGAATCTAAAACTAGACCCACAGGAGAGGTTCAAATCAAAGAAAGATACAGTGTCAGTCCTCTTGTACTTAAGTCGGCATTGTGCCTTTTGTATTAAATTCGGATGCAATTTCTGTGTTTCATCGTCAATAAGAAGGTCCAAGGGATACAGTAAACCTGAAGTGAAGCAGCGGAATCTAAAACTGGACTCACAGGAGAGGTTCAAATCATAGAAAGTTAGAGGGTCAGTCCTCTTGTACTTAAGTCGGCATTGTGTCTTTTGTATTAAATTCGGATGCAATTTCTGTGTTTCATCGTCAATAAGAAGGTCCATGATATACAGGAAACCTGAAGTGAAGCATCGGAACCTAAAACTAAACTTACAGGAGAGGTTCAAATCATTGAAAGTTAGTGTATCAGTCCTCTTGTACTTAAGTCTCCATTCGGCCTTTTATATTAAATTCGGATGCAGTTTCTGTGTTTCATCGTCAATAAGAAGGTTCAAGGTATACAGTAAACCTGAAGTGAAGCATCGGAATCTAAAACTGGACTCACAGGAGAGGTTTAAAATCATAGAAATTTAGAGAGTCAGTCTTCTTGCACTTAGGTCGGCATTCTGCCTTTTGTATTAAATTCGGATGCAGTTTCTGTGTTTCATCGCCAATAAGAAGGTCCAAGGGATACAGTAAACCTGAAGTGAGGCATCGGAATCGAAAACTGGACTCACAGGGGAAGTTCAAATCATAGAAAGTTAGAGTGTCAGTCCTCTTGTACTTAAGTCGGCATTGTGCCTTTTCAATTAAATTCGATTGCAATTTCTGTGTTTCATCGTCAATAAGAAGGTCCAAGGGATACAGTAAACCTGAAGTGAAGCTTCGGAATCTAAAACTGGACTCACAGGAGAGGTTAAAGTCATAGAAAGTTAGAGTGTCAGTCCTCTTCTACTTAAGTCGGCATTGTGCCTTTTGAATTTCATTCCGACGCAATGTCTGTGCTTTATCGTCATAAAGAAGTTCCAAGGGAAACAGTAAACCTGAAGTGAGGCATCGGAATCTAAAACTGGTCTCACAGGAGAGGTTCAAATCATAGAAAGTTAGTGTGTCAGTCCTCTTGTACTTAAGTCGGCATTGGGCTTTTTATATTAAATTCGGATGCAATTACTGTGTTTCATCGTCAGTAACAAGGTCCAAGGTTTCCAGTAAACCTGAAGTGAAGCATCGGAATCTAAAACTGGACTCACAGGAGAGGTTCAAATTATAGAGAGTGTCGGTCCTCTTGTACTGAAGTCGGCATTGTGCTTTTTGTATTAAATTCGGATGCAATTTCTGTGTTTCATCATCAATAAGAAGGTCCAAGGGATACAGTAAACCTGAAGTGAAGCATCGGAATCTAACACTGGACTCACAGGAGAGGGTCAAATCATAGAAAGTGAGAGTGTCAGTCCTCTTGTAATTAAGTCGGCATTGTGCCTTTTGTATTAAATTCGGATGCGATTTCTTTGTTTCATCGTCAATAAGAAGGTATAAGAGATACAGTAAACCTGAAGTAAGGTATCGGAATGTAAAACTTGTCTCACAGGAGAGGTTCAAATCCTAGGAAGTTAAAGTGTCAGTACTCTTGTACTTAAGTAGGCATTGTGCCATTTGTATTTAATTTTGATGCAATTTCTGTGTTTCATCGTCAATAAGAAGGTCCAAGGTATACAGTAAACCTGAAGTGAAGCATCGGAATCTAAAACTGGACTCGCAGGAAAGGTTCAAATCATAGAAAGTGAAGGTGTGAGTCCTCTTCTACTTAAGTCGGCATTGTGCCTTTTGTATTAAATTCGGATGCAATTTCTCTGTTTCATAGTCAAAAGAAGGTCCAAGGTATATGGTAAACTTGAAGTGAAGCATCGGAATCTAAAACGGGACACACAGGAGAGGTTCAAATCATAGATAGTTAGGGTGTCAGTCCTCTTGTACTTAAGTCGGCATTGTGCCATTTGAATTTAATTCCGATGCAATTTCTGTGTTTCATCGTCAATAAGAAGGTCCAAGGGATACAGAGAACCTGAATTGAAGCATCGGAATCTAAAACAGGACTCTCAGGAGAGGCTTAAATCGTAGAAAGTTAGAGTGACAGTCCTCTTGTACTTAATTAGGCATTGTGCCATTTGTATTAAATTCGGATGCAATTTCTGTGATTCATCGTCAATAAGAAGGTCCAAGGGACACAGTCAACCTGCAGTGAAGCATCGGAATCAAAAACTGGACTCACAGGAGAGGTTCAAATCATATAAAATTAGAGTGTCAGTCCTAATTTGCTTAAGTTGGCATTGTGCCTTTTGAATTTAATCCCGATGCAATTTCTGTGCTTCATCGTGAAAAAGAAGGTCCAAGGGATACAGTAAAGCTGAAGTGAAGCATCGGAATCTAAAACTGGACTCACAGGAGAGGGTCAAATCATAGCGAGTGTCAGTTCGCTTGTACTTAAGTCGGCATTGTGCTTTTTGTATTACATTTGGATGCAATTTCTGTGTTTCATCGTCAATAATAAGGTCCAAGGGATACAGAAAACCTGAAGTGAAGCATCGGAATTTAACACTGGACTCACAGGAGAGGTTCAAATCATAAAAAGTTAGAGTGTCAGTCCTCTTGTTCTTAAGTCCGCATTGTGCCATTTGTTTTAAATTCGGATGCAATTTCTGTGTTTCATAGTCAATAAGAAGGTCCTAGGTATACAGTAAACCTGAAGTGAAGCATCGGAATCTAAAACTGGACTCACAGGAGAGGTTCAAATCATAGCGAGTGACAGTTCGCTTGTACTTAAGTCGGCATTGTGCATTTTGTATTACATTTGGATGCAATTTCTGTGTTTCATCGTCAATAATAAGGTCCAAGGGATACAGAAAACCTGAAGTGAAGCATCGGAATCTGAAACTTGACTCACAGGAATGGTTCAAACCATAGAAAGTTAGATCGTCAGTCCTCTTGTACTTAAGTCGGCATTGTGCCTTTTGAATTTAATTCCGATGCAATTTCTGTGCTTCATCGTCAATAAGAAGGTCCAAGGTATACAGTAAACCTGAAGTGAAGCATCGGAATCTAAAACTGAACTCACAGGAGAGGTTCAAATCATAGCGAGTGTCAGTTCGCTTGTACTTAAGTCGGCATTGTGCTTTTTGAATTTTATTTGGATGCAATTTCTGTGTTTCATCGTCAATAATAAGGTCCAAATGATACAGAAAACCTGAAGTGAAGCATCGGAATTTAACACTGGACTCACAGGAGAGGTTCAAATCATAAAAAGTTAGAGTGTCAGTCCTCTTGTACTTAAGTCCGCATTGTGCCTTTTGTTTTAATTTCGGATGCAATTTCTGTGTTTCATCGTCAATAAGAAGGTCCAAGGTATACAGTAAACCTGAAGTGAAGCATCGGAATCTAAAACTGGACTCACAGGATACGTTCAAATCATAGAAAGTAAGAGTGTCAGTCCTCCTGTACCTAAGTCGGCATAGTGCCTTTTGTATTAATATCGGATGCAATTTCTGTGTTTCATCGTCAATAAGAAGGTCCAAGGTATACAGTAAACCTGAAGTGAAGCATCGGAATCTAAAACCGGACTCACAGGAGAGGTTCAAATCATAGAAAGTGAGGGTGTCAGTCCTCTTGTACTTAAGTCGGCATTGTGCCTTTTGTATTAATTTCGGATACAATTTCTGTGTTTCATCGTCAATAAGAAGGTCCAAGGTATAAAGGAAAACTGAAGTGAAGCATCGGAATCCAAAACTGGTCTCACAGGAGAGGTTCAAATCATAGAACGATAGAGTGTCAGTCCTCTTGTACTTAAGTCAGCATAGTACCTTTTGTATTAAATTCGGATGCAATTTTTTTGTTTCATCGACAATAAGAAGGTCCAAGGGATACAGTAAACCTAAAGTGAAGCATCGGAATCTAAAACTGGACTCACAGGAGAGGGTCAAATCATAGAAAGTGAGAGTGTCAGTCCTTTTGTACTTAAGTAGGCATTGTGCCTTTTGTATTAAATTCGGATGCAATTTCTGTGTTTCATCATCAATAAGAAGGTCCAAGGGATACAGTAAACCTGAAGTGAAGCATCGGAATCTAACACTGGACTCACAGGAGAGGGTCAAATCATAGAAAGTGAGAGTGTCAGTCCTCTTGTAATTAAGTCGGCATTGTGCCTTTTGTATTAAATTCGGATGCGATTTCTTTGTTTCATCGTCAATAAGAAGGTATAAGGGATACAGTAAACCTGAAGTAAGGTATCGGAATGTAAAACTTGTCTCACAGGAGAGGTTCAAATCCTAGGAAGTTAAAGTGTCAGTACTCTTGTACTTAAGTAGGCATTGTGCCATTTGTATTTAATTTTGATGCAATTTCTGTGTTTCATCGTCAATAAGAAGGTCCAAGGTATACAGTAAACCTGAAGTGAAGGATCGGAATCTAAAACTGGACTCGCAGGAAAGGTTCAAATCATAGAAAGTGAAGGTGTGAGTCCTCTTCTACTTAAGTCGGCATTGTGCCTTTTGTATTAAATTCGGATGCAATTTCTCTGTTTCATAGTCAAAAGAAGGTCCAAGGTATATGGTAAACTTGAAGTGAAGCATCGGAATCTAAAACGGGACACACAGGAGAGGTTCAAATCATAGATAGTTAGGGTGTCAGTCCTCTTGTACTTAAGTCGGCATTGTGCCATTTGAATTTAATTCCGATGCAATTTCTGTGTTTCATCGTCAATAAGAAGGTCCAAGGGATACAGAGAACCTGAATTGAAGCATCGGAATCTAAAACAGGACTCTCAGGAGAGGCTTAAATCGTAGAAAGTTAGAGTGACAGTCCTCTTGTACTTAATTAGGCATTGTGCCATTTGTATTAAATTCGGATGCAATTTCTGTGATTCATCGTCAATAAGAAGGTCCAAGGGACACAGTCAACCTGCAGTGAAGCATCGGAATCAAAAACTGGACTCACAGGAGAGGTTCAAATCATATAAAATTAGAGTGTCAGTCCTAATTTGCTTAAGTTGGCATTGTGCCTTTTGAATTTAATCCCGATGCAATTTCTGTGCTTCATCGTGAAAAAGAAGGTCCAAGGGATACAGTAAAGCTGAAGTGAAGCATCGGAATCTAAAACTGGACTCACAGGAGAGGGTCAAATCATAGCGAGTGTCAGTTCGCTTGTACTTAAGTCGGCATTGTGCTTTTTGTATTACATTTGGATGCAATTTCTGTGTTTCATCGTCAATAATAAGGTCCAAGGGATACAGAAAACCTGAAGTGAAGCATCGGAATTTAACACTGGACTCACAGGAGAGGTTCAAATCATAAAAAGTTAGAGTGTCAGTCCTCTTGTTCTTAAGTCCGCATTGTGCCATTTGTTTTAAATTCGGATGCAATTTCTGTGTTTCATAGTCAATAAGAAGGTCCTAGGTATACAGTAAACCTGAAGTGAAGCATCGGAATCTAAAACTGGACTCACAGGAGAGGTTCAAATCATAGCGAGTGACAGTTCGCTTGTACTTAAGTCGGCATTGTGCATTTTGTATTACATTTGGATGCAATTTCTGTGTTTCATCGTCAATAATAAGGTCCAAGGGATACAGAAAACCTGAAGTGAAGCATCGGAATCTGAAACTTGACTCACAGGAATGGTTCAAACCATAGAAAGTTAGATCGTCAGTCCTCTTGTACTTAAGTCGGCATTGTGCCTTTTGAATTTAATTCCGATGCAATTTCTGTGCTTCATCGTCAATAAGAAGGTCCAAGGTATACAGTAAACCTGAAGTGAAGCATCGGAATCTAAAACTGAACTCACAGGAGAGGTTCAAATCATAGCGAGTGTCAGTTCGCTTGTACTTAAGTCGGCATTGTGCTTTTTGAATTTTATTTGGATGCAATTTCTGTGTTTCATCGTCAATAATAAGGTCCAAATGATACAGAAAACCTGAAGTGAAGCATCGGAATTTAACACTGGACTCACAGGAGAGGTTCAAATCATAAAAAGTTAGAGTGTCAGTCCTCTTGTACTTAAGTCCGCATTGTGCCTTTTGTTTTAATTTCGGATGCAATTTCTGTGTTTCATCGTCAATAAGAAGGTCCAAGGTATACAGTAAACCTGAAGTGAAGCATCGGAATCTAAAACTGGACTCACAGGATACGTTCAAATCATAGAAAGTAAGAGTGTCAGTCCTCCTGTACCTAAGTCGGCATAGTGCCTTTTGTATTAATATCGGATGCAATTTCTGTGTTTCATCGTCAATAAGAAGGTCCAAGGTATACAGTAAACCTGAAGTGAAGCATCGGAATCTAAAACCGGACTCACAGGAGAGGTTCAAATCATAGAAAGTGAGAGTGTCAGTCCTCTTGTACTTAAGTCGGCATTGTGCCTTTTGTATTAATTTCGGATACAATTTCTGTGTTTCATCGTCAATAAGAAGGTCCAAGGTATAAAGGAAAACTGAAGTGAAGCATCGGAATCCAAAACTGGTCTCACAGGAGAGGTTCAAATCATAGAACGATATAGTGTCAGTCCTCTTGTACTTAAGTCCGCATTGGGCGTTTTATATTAAATTCGGATGCAATTTCTGTGTTTCATCGTCAATAAGAAGGTCCAAGGTACACAGGAAACCAGAAGTGAAGCATGGGAATCTAAAACTGCACTCACAAGAGAGGTTCAAATCATAGAGAGTGTCAGTCCTCCTGTAATTAAGTCGGCATTGTGCTTTTTGTATTAAATTCGGATGCAATTTCTGTGTTTCATCGTCAATAAGAAGGTCCAAGGGATACAGTAAACCTGAAGGGAGGCATCGGAATCTAATACTGGTCTCACAGGAGAGGTTGAAATCATAGAAAATTTGAGTGTCAGTCAACGTGTACTTAAGTCGGCATTGTGCCTTTTGAATTAAATTCGGATGCAATATCTTTGTTTCATCGTCAATGAGAAGGTCCATGGGATACAGTAAATCTGAAGTGAAAAACGGAAACTAAAACTGGACTCACAGGCGAGGTTTAAAATAATAGATAGTGAGAGTAACAGTCCTCTTGTACTTAAGTCGGCATTGTGCCTTTTGTATTAAATTCGGATGCAATTTGTGTTTCATCGTCAATAAGAATGTCCAAGGGATACAGTAAACCTGAAGTGTAGCGTCGGAATCTAAAACTGGACTCACAGGAGAGGTTCAAATCATAGAAAGTTAGATTGTCAGCCCCCTTGTACTCAAGTCGGCATTGTGCGTTTTGAATTTAATTCCGATGCAATTTCTGTGTTTCATCGTCAATATAAAGGGCCAAGGTATACAGTAAACCTGAAGTGAAGCATCGGAATGTAAAACTGGACTCACAGGAGAGGTTCAAATCATAGAGAGTGTCAGTCCCCTTGTACTTAAGTCGCCGTTGTGCTCATTGTATTAAATTCGGATGCATTTTCTGTGTTTCATCGTCAATAAGAAGGTCCAAGGGATACAGTAAACCTGAAGGGAAGCATCCTAATTTAACACTGGACACACAGGAGAGGTTCAAATCATAGAAAGTGAGAGTGTCAGTCCTCTTGTACTTAAGTCGGCATTGTGCCTTTTGTATTAAATTCGGATGCAATTTCTGAGTTTCATCGTCAATAAGAAGGTCCAAGGTATACAGGAAACCTGAAGTGAAGCATCGGAATCTAAAACTGGACACACAGGAGAGGCTGAGATCATAGAAAGTTAGTGTGTCAGACCTCTTGTACTTAAGTCCGCATTGGGCGTTTTATATTAAATTCGGATGCAATTTCTGTGTTTCATCGTCAATAAGAAGGTCCAAGGTACAAAGGAAACCAGAAGTGAAGCATGGGAATCTAAAACTGGACTCACAGGAGAGGTTCAAATCATAGAGAGTTTCAGTCCTCCTGTATTTAAGTCGGCATTGTGCCGTTTGTATTAAATTCGGATGCAATTTCTGTGTTTCATCGTCAATAAGAAGGTCCAAGGGATACAGTAAACCTGAAGGGAGGCATCGGAATTTAAACTGGTCTCGCAGGAGAGGTTCAAATCATAGAAAATTTGAGTGTCAGTCCCCTTGTACGTAAGTCGGCATTGTGCCTTTTGAATTAAATTCGGATGCAATATATTTGTTTCATCGTCAATAAGAAGGCCCATGGGATACAGTAAATCTGAAGTGAAGCATCGGAATCTAAAACTGGACTCACAGGAGAGGTCGAAATCATAGAAAGTTAGTGTGTCAGTCCTCTTGTACTTAAGTCGGCATTGGGCCTTTTATATTAAATTCGGATGCAATTTCTGTGTTTCATCGTCAATAAGAAGGTCCAAGGTAAAAAGGAAACCTGAAGAGAAGCATCGGAATCTAAAACTGGACTCACAGGAGAGGTTCAAATCATAGATAATTAGTGTGTCAGTCCTCTTGTACTTAAGTCGGCATTGTGCCTTTTGAATTTAAATCCGAAGATATTTCTGTGCCTCATCGTCACCAAGAAGGTCCAAGGTACACAGTAAACCTGATGTGAAGCATCGGATTTTAAAACTGGACTCACAGGAGAGGTTCAAATCATAGAAAGTTAGATTGTCAGTCCCCTTGTACTGAAGTCGGCATTGTGAGTTTTGAATTTAATTCCGATGCAATTTCTGTGTTTCATCGTCAATAAGAAGGTCCAAGGTATACAGTAAACCTGAAGTGAAGCATCGGAATGTAAAACTGGACTCACAGGAGAGGTTCAAATCATAGAGAGTGTCAGTCCCCTTGTAAATAAATCGCCATTGTGCTCATTGTATTAAATTCGGATGCAATTTCTGTGTTTCATCGTCAATAAAAAGGTCCAAGGGATACAGTAAACCTGAAGTGAGGCATCAGAATCTAAAACTGGTCTCACAGGAGAGGTTCAAATCATGGAGAGTTTGAGTGTCAGTCCTGTTGTACTTAAGTCGGAATTGTGCTTTTTGTATTTAATCCGGAAGCAATTTCTGTGTTTCATCGTCAATAAGAAGGTTCAAGGTATACAGTAAACTTGAAGTGAAGCATCGGAATCTAAAACCGGACTCACAGGAGAGGTTCAAATCATAGAAAGTTAGAGTGTCAGTCCTCTTGTACTTAAGTCGGCATTGTGCCTTTCACACTAAATTCGGATGCAATTTCTGTGTTTCATCGTCAATAAGAAGGTCCAAGGGATAAAGTAAACCTGAAGTGAAGCATCGGAATCTAAAACTGGACTCACAGGAGAGGTTCAAATCATAGAAAGTGAGAGTGTCAGTCCTCTTGTACTTAAGTCGGCATTGTGATTTTTGTATTAAATTCGGATGCAATTTCTGTGTTTCATCGTCAATAAGAAGGTCCAAGGTATACAGGAAACCTGAAGTGAAGCATCGGAAACTAAAACTGGACTCACAGGAGAGGTTCAAATCAAAGAAAGTTAGTGTGTCAGTCCTCTTGTACTTAAGTCGTCATTGCGCCTTTTGAATTTAATTCCGATGCAATTTCTGTGCCTCATCGTCAACAAGAAGGTCCAAGGTACACAGTAAACCTGAAGTGAAGCATCGGAATCTAGAACTGGACTCACAGGAGAGGTTCAAATCATAGATAGTTAGAGTGTCAGTCCCCTTGTACTTAAGTCGGCATTGTGCCATTTGAATTTAATTCCGATGCAATTTCTGTGTTTCATCGTTAATAGGAAGGGCCATGGTATACAGTAAACCTGAAGTGAAGCATCGGAATCTAAAACTGGACTCACAGGAGGGGTTCAAATCATAGAGGCTGTCAGTCCTCTTGTACTTATGTCGGCATTGTGCTTATTGTATTAAATTAGGATGCGATTTCTGTGTTTCACCGTCCATAAGAAGGTCCAAGGGATACAGTAAACCTGAAGTGAAACACCCTAATTTAACACTGGACTCACGGGAGAGGTTCAAATCATAAAAAGTTAAGAGTGTCAGTCCACTTGTACTTAAGTCGGCATTGTGCCTTTTGTATTAAATTCGGATGGTATTTCTGTGTTTCATCGTCAATAAGAAGGTCCAATGGATACAGTAAACCTGATGTGAGGCATCGGAATCTAAAACTGGTCTCACAGGAGAGGTTCAAATCATAGAAAGTTAGAGTGTCAGTCCTCTTGTACTTAAGTCGGCATTGTGCCTTTTGAATGTAATTCCGATGCAATATCTGTGCCTCATCGTCAATAAGAAGGTCCAAGGTACCCAGTAAACCTGAAGGGAAGCATCGGAATCTAAAACTGACCTCACAGGAGAGGTTCAAATCATAGAAGGAAGAGTGTCAGTTTCCTTGTACTTAAGTCGGCATTGTGCCTCTTGTATTAAATTCGGATGCAATCTCTTTGATTCATCGTCAGTAAGAAGGTACAAGGGATACAGTAAGATTGAAGTGAAGCATCGTAATGTAAAGCTGGACTCACAGGAGAGGTTTAAAATCATAGAAATTGAGAGTGTCAGTCCTCTTGTACTTAAGTCGGCATTCTGCATTTTGTATTAAATTCGGATGCGATTTCTGTGTTTCAACTTCAATAAGAAGGTCCAAGATGTTCAGTAAACCTGAAGTGAAGCGTCGGAATCTAAAACAGGACTCACAGGAGAGGTTGAAATCATAGAAAGTGAGAGTGTCATTCCACTTGTACTTACGTCGGCATTGTGCCTTTTGTATTAAATTCGGATGCAATTTCTCTGTTTCATCGTCAATAAGTAGGTCCAAGGTATACAGGAAACCTGAAGTGAAGCATCGGTATCTAAAACTGGACTCACAGGAGAGGTTGAAATCATAGAAAGTTAGTGTGTCAGTCCTCTTGTACTTAAGTCGGCATTGGGCATTTTATATTAAATTCGGATGCGATTTCTGTGTTTCAACTTCAATAAGAAGGTCCAAGATGTTCAGTAAACCTGAAGTGAAGCGTCGGAATCTAAAACTGGACTCACAGGAGAGGTTTAAATTCATAGAAAGTGGGAGTGTCAGTACTCTTGTACTTAAGTCGGCATTGTGCCTTTTGTATTAAATTCGGATGCAATTTCTGTGTTTCATCGTCAATAAGAATGTCCAAAGGATACAGTAAACCTGAAGTGAAGCGTCGGAATCTAAAACTGGACTCACAGGAGAGGTTAAAATCATAGAAAGTGAGAGTGTCAGTCCTCTTGTACTTAAATCATCATTGTGATTTTTGTATTAAATTCGGATGCAATTTCTGTGTTTCATCGTCAATAAGAAGGTCCAAGGTATACAGGAAACCTGAAGTGAAGCATCGGAAACTAAAACTGGACTCACAGGAGAGGTTCAAATCAAAGAAAGTTAGTGTGTCAGTCCTCCTGTACTTAAGTCGTCATTGCGCCTTTTGAATTTAATTCCGATGCAATTTCTGTGCCTCATCGTCAACAAGAAGGTCCAAGGTACACAGTAAACCTGAAGTGAAGCATCGGAATCTAGAACTGGACTCACAGGAGAGGTTCAAATCATAGATAGTTAGAGTGTCAGTCCCCTTGTACTTAAGTCGGCATTGTGCCATTTGAATTTAATTCCGATGCAATTTCTGTGTTTCATCGTTAATAGGAAGGGCCATGGTATACAGTAAACCTGAAGTGAAGCATCGGAATCTAAAACTGGACTCACAGGAGGGGTTCAAATCATAGAGGGTGTCAGTGCTCTTGTACTTATGTCGGCATTGTGCTTATTGTATTAAATTAGGATGCGATTTCTGTGTTTCACCGTCCATAAGAAGGTCCAAGGGATACAGTAAACCTGAAGTGAAGCACCCTAATTTAACACTGGACTCACGGGAGAGGTTCAAATCATAAAAAGTTAAGAGTGTCAGTCCACTTGTACTTAAGTCGGCATTGTGCCTTTTGTATTAAATTCGGATGGTATTTCTGTGTTTCATCGTCAATAAGAAGGTCCAATGGATACAGTAAACCTGATGTGAGGCATCGGAATCTAAAACTGGTCTCACAGGAGAGGTTCAAATCATAGAAAGTTAGAGTGTCAGTCCTCTTGTACTTAAGTCGGCATTGTGCCTTTTGAATGTAATTCCGATGCAATATCTGTGCCTCATCGTCAATAAGAAGGTCCAAGGTACCCAGTAAACCTGAAGGGAAGCATCGGAATCTAAAACTGACCTCACAGGAGAGGTTCAAATCATAGAAGGAAGAGTGTCAGTTTCCTTGTACTTAAGTCGGCATTGTGCCTCTTGTATTAAATTCGGATGCAATCTCTTTGATTCATCGTCAGTAAGAAGGTACAAGGGATACAGTAAGATTGAAGTGAAGCATCGTAATGTAAAGCTGGACTCACAGGAGAGGTTTAAAATCATAGAAATTGAGAGTGTCAGTCCTCTTGTACTTAAGTCGGCATTCTGCATTTTGTATTAAATTCGGATGCGATTTCTGTGTTTCAACTTCAATAAGAAGGTCCAAGATGTTCAGTAAACCTGAAGTGAAGCGTCGGAATCTAAAACAGGACTCACAGGAGAGGTTGAAATCATAGAAAGTGAGAGTGTCATTCCACTTGTACTTACGTCGGCATTGTGCCTTTTGTATTAAATTCGGATGCAATTTCTCTGTTTCATCGTCAATAAGAAGGTCCAAGGTATACAGGAAACCTGAAGTGAAGCATCGGTATCTAAAACTGGACTCACAGGAGAGGTTGAAATCATAGAAAGTTAGTGTGTCAGTCCTCTTGTACTTAAGTCGGCATTGGGCATTTTATATTAAAGTCGGATGCGATTTCTGTGTTTCAACTTCAATAAGAAGGTCCAAGATGTTCAGTAAACCTGAAGTGAAGCGTCGGAATCTAAAACTGGACTCACAGGAGAGGTTTAAATTCATAGAAAGTGGGAGTGTCAGTACTCTTGTACTTAAGTCGGCATTGTGCCTTTTGTATTAAATTCGGATGCAATTTCTGTGTTTCATCGTCAATAAGAAGGTCCAAAGGATACAGTAAACCTGAAGTGAAGCGTCGGAATCTAAAACTGGACTCACAGGAGAGGTTAAAATCATAGAAAGTGAGAGTGTCAGTCCTCTTGTACTTAAGTCATCATTGTGATTTTTGTATTAAATTCGGATGCAATTTCTGTGTTTCATCGTCAATAAGAAGGTCCAAGGTATACAGGAAACCTGAAGTGAAGCATCGGAAACTAAAACTGGACTCACAGGAGAGGTTCAAATCAAAGAAAGTTAGTGTGTCAGTCCTCCTGTACTTAAGTCGTCATTGCGCCTTTTGAATTTAATTCCGATGCAATTTCTGTGCCTCATCGTCAACAAGAAGGTCCAAGGTACACAGTAAACCTGAAGTGAAGCATCGGAATCTAAAACTGGACTCACAGGAGAGGTTCAAATCATAGACAGTTAGAGTGTCAGTCCCCTTGTACTTAAGTCGTCATTGCGCCTTTTGAATTTAATTCCGATGCAATTTCTGTGCCTCATCGTCAACAAGAAGGTCCAAGGTACACAGTAAACCTGAAGTGAAGCATCGGAATCTAAAACTGGACTCACAGGAGGGGTTCAAATCATAGAGGGTGTCAGTCCTCTTGTACTTATGTCGGCATTGTGCTTATTGTATTAAATTAAGATGTGATTTCTGTGTTTCATCGTCCATAAGAAGGTCCAAGGGATACAGTAAACCTGAAGTGAAACACCCTAATATAACACTGGTCTCACAGGAGAGGTTCAAATCATAAAAAGTTAAGAGTGTCAGTCCACTTGTACTTCAGTCGGCATTGTGCCTTTTGTATTAAATTCGGATGCTATTTCTGTGTTTCATCGTCAATAAGAAGGTCCAATGGATACAGTAAACCTGAAGTGAGGTATCGGAATCTAAAACTGGTCTCACAGGAGAGGTTCAAATCATAGAAAGTTTGAGTGTCAGTAATCTAGTACATAAGTCGGCATTGTGCCTTTTGTATTAAATTCGGATGCAATTTCTGTATTTCGTCGTCAATATGAAGGTCCAAGTTATACAGTAAACCTGAAGAGAAGCATCGGAATCTAAAACTGGACTCACAGGATAGGTTCAAATCATAGAAAGTGAGAGTGTCTGTCCTCTGTACTTAAGTCGGCATTGTGCCTTTTGTATTAAATTCGGATGAAATTTCTGTGTTTCATCGTCAATAAGAACGTCCAAGGGATACAGTAAACCTGAAGTGAAGCTACAGAATCTAAAACTGAACTCACAGGAGAGGATCAAATCATAGAAAGTTAGAGTGTCAGTCCTCTTGTACATAAGTCGGCATTGTGCCTTTTGTATTGAATTTGGATGCAATTTCTGTGTTTCATCGTCAATAAGAAGGTC
Source organism: Schistocerca americana (assembly GCF_021461395.2). Classification (NCBI taxonomy): domain Eukaryota; kingdom Metazoa; phylum Arthropoda; class Insecta; order Orthoptera; family Acrididae; genus Schistocerca; species Schistocerca americana. The sequence goes on along the minus strand of NC_060120.1, from coordinate 1,090,638,987 downwards.
CAAGGTATTCTGTAAACCTGAAGTGAAGCATCGGAATCTAAAACCGGACTCACAGGAGAGGTTCAAATCATAGAAAGTGAGAGTGTCAGTCCTCTTGTACTTAAGTCGGCATTGTGCCTTTTGTATTAAATTCGGATGCAATTTCTGTGTTTCAACGTCAATAAGAAGGTCCAAGGTATAAAGGAAAACTGATGTGAAGCATCGGAATCTAAAACTGGACTCACAGGAGAGGTTCAAATCGGAGAAAGTTATAGTGTCAGTCCTCTTGTACTTAAGACGGCATTGTGCCTTTTGAATTTAATTCAGATGCAATTTCTGTGCCTCGTCGTCAATAAGGAGGTCCAAGGTACACAGTAAACCTGAAGTGAAGCATCGGAATGTAAAACTGGACTCACAGGAGAGGTTCAAATCATAGAAAGTTAGAGTGTAAGTCCTCTTGTACTTAAGTCGGCATTGTGCCTTTTGTATTAAATTCGGATGCAATATCTTTGTTTCATCGTCAATAAGAAGGTCCAAGGTACACAGGAAACCTGAAGAGAAGAATCGGAATCTAAAACTGGACTCACAGGAGAGGTTCAAATCATAGAAAGTTAGAGTGTCAGTTCCCTTGTACTTAGGTCGGTATTGTGCCTTTTGAATTTAATTCCGATGCAATTTCTGTGTTTCATCGTCAATAAGAATGTCCATGGTATACAGTAAACCTGAAGTGAAGCATCGGAATCTAAAACTGGACTCGCAGGAGAGGTTCAAATCATAGAAAGTTAGAGTGTCAGTCCTCTTGTACTTAAGTCGGCATTGTGCCTTTTGTATTAAATTTGGATGCAATTTCTGTGTTTCATCGTCAATAAGAAGGTCCTAGGTATACTGTAAACCTGAAGTGAAGCATCGGAATCTAAAACCGGACTCACAGGAGAGGTTCAAATCATAGAAAGTGAGAGTGTCAGTCCTCTTGTACTTAAGTTGGCATTGTGCCATTTGTATTAAATTCGGATGCATTTTCTGTGTTTCATCGTCAATAAGAACGTCCAAGGTATAAAGGAAAACTGAACTGAAGCATCGGAATCTAAAACTAGACTCACAGGAGAGGTTCAAATCATAGGATGTTAGAGTGTCAGTCCCCTTTTACTTAAGACGGCATTGTGAATTTTGAATTTCATTCCGATGCAATTTCTGTGTTTCATCGTCAATAAGAAGGCCCAAGATATAAAGGAAAACTGAAGTGAAGCATCGGAATCTACAAGTGGACTCACAGGAGAGGTTCTAATCATGGAATGTTAGAGTGTCAGTCCTCTTGTACTTAAGTCGGCATTGTGCCTTTTGTATTAAATTCGGATGCAATTCCTGTGTTTCATCGTCAATAAGGAGGTCCAAGGGATACAGTAAACCTGAAGTGAAGCGTCGGAATCTAAAACTGGACTCACAGGAGAGGCTCAAATCATAGAAAGTGAGAGTGTCAGTCCGCTTGTACTTAAGTCGGCATTCTGCATTTTGTATTAAATTGGGATGCAATTTCTGTGTTTCAAGTTCAATAAGAAGGTCCAAGATGTTCAGTAAACCTGAAGTGAAGCGTCGGAATCTAAAACAGGACTCACAGGAGAGGTTCAAATCATAGAAAGTGAGAGTGTCATTCCACTTGTACTTAAGTCGGCATTGTGCCTTTTGTATTAAATTAGGATACAATTTCTCTGTTTCATCGTCAATAAGAAGGTCCAAGGTATACAGGAAACCTGAAGTGAAGCATCGGAATCTAAAACTGGACTCACAGGAGAGGTTGAAATCATAGAAAGTTAGTGTGTCAGTCCTCTTGTACTTAAGTCGGCATTGGGCATTTTATATTAAATTCGGATCCAATTTCTGTGTTTCTTCGTCAATAAGAAGGTCCAAGGTACACAGGAAACCTGAAGTGAAGCATCGGAATCTAAAACGGGACTCACAGGAGAGGTTCAAATCATAGAAAGTTAGTGTGTCAGTCCTCTTGTACTGAAGTCGGCATTGTGCCTTTTGAATTTAATTCCGATGCAATTTCTGTGTTTCATCGTCAATAAGAAGCTCCAAGGTACACAGCAAACCTGAAGTGAAGCATCGGAATCTAAAACTGGACTCACAGGAGAGGTTCAAATCATAGAGAGTGTCAGTCCTCTTGTACCAAAGTCGGCGTTGTGCCTTTTGTATTAAATTCGGATGCAATTTCTGTGTTTCATCGCCAATAATAAGATCCAAGGGATACAGTAAACCTGAAGTGAGGCATCAGAATCTAAACCTGGTCTCACAGGAGAGGTTCAAATCATGGAGAGTTTGAGTGTCAGTCCTGTTGTACTTAAGTCGGAATTGTGCTTTTTGTATTTAATTCGGATGCAATTTCTGTGTTTCATCGTCAATAAGAAGGTTCAAGGTATACAGTAAACGTGAAGTGAAGCATCGGAATCTAAAACCGGACTCACAGGAGAGGTTCAAATCATAGAAAGTTAGAGTGTCAGTCCTCTTGTACTTAAGTCGGCATTGTGCCTTTCGCACTAAATTCGGATGCAATTTCTGTGTTTCATCGTCAATAAGAAGGTCCAAGGGATAAAGGAAACCTGAAGTGAAGCATCGGAATCTAAAACTGGACTCACAGGAGAGGTTCAAATCATAGAAAGTTAGAGTGTCAGTCCTCTTGTACTTATGTCAACATTGTGCCTTTTGTATTAAATTCGGATGCAATACCTTTGTTTCATCGTCAATGAGAAGGTACAAGGGATACAGTAAACATGAAGTGAAGCATCGGAATCTAAAACTGGACTCACAGGAGAGGTTCAAATTCATAGAAAGTGGGAGTGTCAGTACTCTTGTACTTAAGTCGGCATTGTGCCTTTTGTATTAAATTCGGATGCAATTTCTGTGTTTCATCGTCAATAAGAAGGTCCAAAGGATACAGTAAACCTGAAGTGAAGCGTCGGAATCTAAAACTGGACTCACAGGAGAGGTTAAAATCATAGAAAGTGAGAGTGTCAGTCCTCTTGTACTTAAGTCGGCATTGTGATTTTTGTATTAAATTTGGATGCAATTTCTGTGTTTCATCGTCAATAAGAAGGTCCAAGGTATACAGGAAACCTGAAGTGAAGCATCGGAAACTAAAACTGGACTCACAGGAGAGGTTCAAATCAAAGAAAGTTAGTGTGTCAGTCCTCTTGTACTTAAGTTGTCATTGCGCCTTTTGAATTTAATTCCGATGCAATTTCTGTGCCTCATCGTCAACAAGAGAGTCCAAGGTACACAGTAAACCTGAAGTGAAGCATCGGAATCTAAAACAGGACTCACAGGAGAGGTTCAAATCATAGATAGTTAGAGTGTCAGTCCCCTTGTACTTAAGTCGGCATTGTTCCATTTGAATTTAATTCCGATGCAATTTCTGTGTTTCATCGTTAATAGGAAGGTCCATGGTATACAGTAAACCTGAAGTGAAGCATCGGAATCTTAAACTGGACTCACAGGAGGGGTTCAAATCATAGAGGGTGTCAGTTCTCTTGTACTTATGTCTGCATTGTGCTTATTGTATTAAATTAGGATGCGATTTCTGTGTTTCATCGTCCATAAGAAGGTCCAAGGGATACAGTAAACCTGAAGTGAAACACCCTAATTTTACACTGGACTCACAGGAGAGGTTCAAATCATAAAAAGTTAAGAGTGTCAGTCCACTAGTACTTAAGTCGGCATTGTGCCTTTTGTATTAAATTCGGATGCTATTTCTGTGTTTCATCGTCAATAAGAAGGTCCAATGGATACAGTAAACCTGAAGTGAGGCATCGGAATCTAAAACTGGTCTCACAGGAGAGGTTCAAATCATAGAAAGTTTGAGTGTCAGTAATCTAGTACATAAGTCGGCATTGTGCCTTTTGTATTAAATTCGGATGCAATTTCTGTATTTCGTCGTCAATATGAAGGTCCAAGTTATACAGTAAACCTGAAGAGAAGCATCGGAATCTAAAACTGGACTCACAGGATAGGTTCAAATCATAGAAAGTGAGAGTGTCTGTCCTCTGTACTTAAGTCGGCATTGTGCCTTTCGTATTAACTTCGGATGAAATTTCTGTGTTTCATCGTCAATAAGAAGGTCCAAGGGATACAGTAAACCTGAAGTGAAGCATCGGAATCTAAAACTGAGCTCACAGGAGAGGATCAAATCATAGAAAGTTAGAGTGTCAGTCCTCTTGTACTTAAGTCGGCATTGTGCTTTTTGTATTAAATTTGGATGCAATTTCTGTGTTTCATCGTCAATAAGAAGGTCCAAGGTATTCTGTAAACCTGAAGTGAAGCATCGGAATCTAGAACCGGACTCACAGGAGAGGTTCAAATCATAGAAAGTGAGAGTGTCAGTCCTCTTGTACTTAAGTCGGCATTGTGCCTTTTGTATTAAATTCGGATGCAATTTCTGTGTTTCAACGTCAATAAGAAGGTCCAAGGTATAAAGGAAAACTGATGTGAAGCATCGGAATCTAAAACTGGACTCACAGGAGGGGTTCAAATCGGAGAAAGTTATAGTGTCAGTCCTCTTGTACTTAAGACGGCATTGTGCCTTTTGAATTTAATTCCGATGCAATTTCTGTGCCTCGTCGTCAATAAGGAGGTCCAAGGTACACAGTAAACCTGAAGTGAAGCTTCGGAATGTAAAACTGGACTCACAATAGAGGTTCAAATCATAGAAAGTTAGAGTGTAAGTCCTCTTGTACTTAAGTCGGCATTGTGCCTTTTGTATTAAATTCGGATGCAATATCTTTGTTTCATCGTCAATAAGAATGTCCAAGGTACACAGGAAACCTGAAGAGAAGAATCGGAATCTAAAACTGGACTCACAGGAGAGGTTCAAATCATAGAAAGTTAGAGTGTCAGTTCCCTTGTACTTAGGTCGGTATTGTGCCTTTTGAATTTAATTCCGATGCAATTTCTGTGTTTCATCGTCAATAAGAAGGTCCATGGTATACAGTTAACCTGAAGTGAAGCATCGGAATCTAAAACTGGACTCGCAGGAGAGGTTCAAATTATAGAAAGTTAGAGTGTCAGTCCTCTTGTACTGAAGTCGGCATTGTGCCATTTGAATTTAATTCCGATGCAATTTCTGTGTTTCATCGTTAATAGGAAGGTCCATGGTATACAGTAAACCTGAAGTGAAGCATCGGAATCTTAAACTGGACTCACAGGAGGGGTTCAAATCATAGAGGGTGTCAGTTCTCTTGTACTTATGTCTGCATTGTGCTTATTGTATTAAATTAGGATGCGATTTCTGTGTTTCATCGTCCATAAGAAGGTCCAAGGGATACAGTAAAGCTGAAGTGAAACACCCTAATTTAACACTGGACTCACAGGAGAGGTTCAAATCATAAAAAGTTAAGAGTGTCAGTCCACTAGTACTTAAGTCGGCATTGTGCCTTTTGTATTAAATTTGGATGCTATTTCTGTGTTTCATCCTCAATAAGAAGGTCCAATGGATACAGTAAACCTGAAGTGAGGCATCGGAATCTAAAACTGGTCTCACAGGAGAGGTTCAAATCATAGAAAGTTTGAGTGTCAGTAATCTAGTACATAAGTCGGCATTGTGCCTTTTGTATTAAATTTGGATGCAATTTCTGTATTTCGTCGTCCATATGAAGGTCCAAGTTATACAGTAAACCTGAAGAGAAGCATCGGAATCTAAAACTGGACTCACAGGATAGGTTCAAATCATAGAAAGTGAGAGTGTCTGTCCTCTGTACTTAAGTCGGCATTGTGCCTTTCGTATTAACTTCGGATGAAATTTCTGTGTTTCATCGTCAATAAGAAGGTCCAAGGGATACAGTAAACCTGAAGTGAAGCATCGGAATCTAAAACTGAACTCAAAGGAGAGGATCAAATCATAGAAAGTTAGAGTGTCAGTCCTCTTGTACTTAAGTCGGCATTGTGCCTTTTGTATTAAATTTGGATGCAATTTCTGTGTTTCATCGTCATTAAGAAGGTCCAAGGTATTCTGTAAACCTGAAGTGAAGCATCGGAATCTAAAACCGGACTCACAGGAGAGGTTCAAATCATAGACAGTGAGAGTGTCAGTCCTCTTGTACTTAAGTCGGCATTGTGCCTTTTGTATTAAATTCAGATGCAATTTCTGTGTTTCAACGTCAATAAGAAGGTCCAAGGTATAAAGGAAAACTGATGTGAAGCATCGGAATCTAAAACTGGACTCACAGGAGGGGTTCAAATCGGAGAAAGTTATAGTGTCAGTCCTCTTGTACTTAAGACGGCATTGTGCTTTTTGAATTTAATTCCGATGCAATTTCTGTGCCTCGTCGTCAATAAGGAGGTCCAAGGTACACACTAAACCTGAAGTGAAGCTTCGGAATGTAAAACTGGACTCACAATAGAGGTTCAAATCATAGAAAGATAGAGTGTAAGTCCTCTTGTACTTAAGTCGGCATTGTGCCTTTTGTATTAAATTCGGATGCAATATCTTTGTTTCATCGTCAATAAGAAGGTCCAAGGTACACAGGAAACCTGAAGAGAAGAATCGGAATCTAAAACTGGACTCACAGGAGAGGTTCAAATCATAGAAAGTTAGAGTGTCAGTTCCCTTGTACTTAGGTCGGTATTGTGCCTTTTGAATTTAATTCCGATGCAATTTCTGTGTTTCATCGTCAATAAGAAGGTCCATGGTATACAGTTAACCTGAAGTGAAGCATCGGAATCTAAAACTGGACTCGCAGGAGAGGTTCAAATCATAGAAAGTTAGAGTGTCAGTCCTCTTGTACTTAAGTCGGCATTGTGCCTTTTGTATTAAATTTGGATGCAATTTCTGTGTTTCATCGTCAATAAGAAGGTCCTAGGTATACTGTAAACCTTAAGTGAAGCATCGGAATCTAAAACCGGACTCACAGGAGAAGTTCAAATCATAGAAAGTGAGAGTGTCAGTCCTCTTGTACTTAAGTTGGCATTGTGCCATTTGTATTAAATTCGGATGCATTTTCTGTGTTTCATCGTCAATAAGAACGTCCAAGGTATAAAGGAAAACTGAACTGAAGCATCGGAATCTAAAACTGGACTCACAGGAGAGGTTCAAATCATAGGATGTTAGAGTGTCAGTCCCCTTTTACTTAAGACGGCATTGTGAATTTTGAATTTCATTCCGATGCAATTTCTGTGTTTCATCGTCAATAAGAAGGCCCAAGGTATAAAGGAAAACTGAAGTGAAGCATCGGAATCTACAAGTGGACTCACAGGAGAGGTTCTAATAATAGAATGTTAGATTGTCAGTCCTCTTGTACTTAAGTCGGCATTGTGCCTTTTGTATTAAATTCGGATGCAATTCCTGTGTTTCATCGTCAATAAGAAGGTCCAAGGGATACAGTAAACCTGAAGTGAACCATCGGAATCTAAAACTGGACTCACAGGAGAGGTTCAAATCATAGAAAGTAAGAGTGTCAGTCCCCTTGTACTTAAGTCGGCATTGTGCCTTTTGAAACTAATTGCGATGCAATTTCTGTGCCTCATCGTCAATAAGAACGTCCAAGGTACACAGTAAACCTGAAGTGAAGCATCGGAATCTAAAACTGGACTCACAGGAGAGTTTCAAGTCACAGAAAGTGAGAGTGTCAGTCCTCTTGTACTTTAGTCGGCATTGTGCATTTTGTATTAAATTCGGATGCAATTTCTGTGTTCATCGTCGATAAGCAGGTACAAGGCATACAGTAAACCTGAAGTGAAGCATCGGATTCTAAAACTGGACACACAGGAGAGGTTCAAATCATAGAAAGTGAGAGTGTCAGTCCTCTTGTAATTAAGTCGGCATTGTGCCTTTTGTCTTAAATTCGGATGCAATTATTGTGTTTCATCGTCAATAAGAAGGTCCAAGGGATACAGTAAACCTGAAGTGAAGCATCGGAAACGACTACTGGACTCACAGGAGCGGTTAAAATCATAGAATGTGAGAGTGTCAGTCCTCTTGTACTTAATTCGGCATTGTGCCTTTTTTATTAATCCGGATGCAATTTTTGTGTTTCATCGTCAATAAGAAGGTCCAAGGGATACAGTAAACCTGAAGTGAAGCATCGGAATCGAAAACTGGACTCACAGGAACGGTTCAAATCATAGAATGTGAGAGCGTCAGTCCTCTTGTACTTAATTCGGCATTGTGCCTTTTGTATAAAATTCGGATGCAATTTCTGTGTTTCATCGTCAATAAGAAGGTCCAAGGGATACAGTAAACCTGAAGCAAAGCATCGGAATCTAAAACTGGACTCACTGGAGAGGTTCAAATCATAGAAAGTTAGAGTGTCAGTCCTCTCGCACTTAAGTCGCCATTGTGCCTTTTGTATCAAATTCGGATTCAACTTCTGTGTTTCATCGTCAATTAGAAGGTCCAAGGGATACAGTAATCCTGAAATGAAGCATCGGAATCTAAAACTGGACTCACAGGAGAGGTTCAAATCATAGAAAGTGAGACTGTCAGTCGTCTTGTACTTAAGTCGGCATTGTGCGTTTTGTATTAAATTCGGATGCAATTTCTGTCTTTCATCGTCAATAGGAAGGTCGAAGGCATACAGTAAACCTGAAGTGAAGCATCGGAATCTAAAACTGGACTCACAGGAGAGGTTCAAATCATAGAAAGTGAGAGTGTCAGTCCTCTTGTACTTATGTTGGCATTGTGCCATTTGTATTAAATTCGAATGCATTTTCTGTGTTTCATCGTCAATAAGAACGTCCAAGGTATAAAGGAAAACTGAACTGAAGCATCTCGAATCTAAAACTGGACTCACAGGAGAGGTTCAAATCATAGAAAGTAAGAGTGTCAGTCCTCTTGTACTTAAGTCGGCATTGTGCCTATTGAATTTAATTCCGATGCAATTTCTGTGCCTCATCGTCAATAAGAAGGTTCAAGGTACACAGTAAACCTGAAGTGAAGCATCGGAATCTAAAACTGGACTCACAGGAGAGGTTCAAATCATAGGATGTTAAAGTGTCAGTCCCCTTTTACTTAAGACGGCATTGTGAATTTTGAATTTCATTCCGATGCAATTTCTGTGTTTCATCGTCAATAAGAAGGCCCAAGGTATAAAGGAAAACTGAAGTGAAGCATCGGAATCTACAAGTGGACTCACAGGGGAGATTCTAATCATAGAAAATTAGAGTGTCAGTCCTCTTGTACTTAAGTCGGCATTGTGCCTTTTGTATTAAATTTGGATGCAATTTCTGTGTTTCATCGTCAATAAGAAGGTCCTAGGTATACTGTAAACCTTAAGTGAAGCATCGGAATCTAAAACCGGACTCACAGGAGAAGTTCAAATCGTAGAAAGTGAGAGTGTCAGTCCTCTTGTACTTAAGTTGGCATTGTGCCATTTGTATTAAATTCGGATGCATTTTCTGTGTTTCATCGTCAATAAGAACGTCCAAGGTATAAAGGAAAACTGAACTGAAGCATCGGAATCTAAAACTGGACTCACAGGAGAGGTTCAAATCATAGGATGTTAGAGTGTCAGTCCCCTTTTACTTAAGACGGCATTGTGAATTTTGAATTTCATTCCGATGCAATTTCTGTGTTTCATCGTCAATAAGAAGGCCCAAGGTATAAAGGAAAACTGAAGTGAAGCATCGGAATCTACAAGTGGACTCACAGGAGAGGTTCTAATAATAGAATGTTAGATTGTCAGTCCTCTTGTACTTAAGTCGGCATTGTGCCTTTTGTATTAAATTCGGATGCAATTCCTGTGTTTCATCGTCAATAAGAAGGTCCAAGGGATACAGTAAACCTGAAGTGAACCATCGGAATCTAAAACTGGACTCACAGGAGAGGTTCAAATCATAGAAAGTAAGAGTGTCAGTCCCCTTGTACTTAAGTCGGCATTGTGCCTTTTGAAACTAATTGCGATGCAATTTCTGTGCCTCATCGTCAATAAGAACGTCCAAGGTACACAGTAAACCTGAAGTGAAGCATCGGAATCTAAAACTGGACTCACAGGAGAGTTTCAAGTCACAGAAAGTGAGAGTGTCAGTCCTCTTGTACTTTAGTCGGCATTGTGCATTTTGTATTAAATTCGGATGCAATTTCTGTGTTTCATCGTCGATAAGAAGGTACAAGGCATACAGTAAACCTGAAGTGAAGCATCGGATTCTAAAACTGGACACACAGGAGAGGTTCAAATCATAGAAAGTGAGAGTGTCAGTCCTCTTGTAATTAAGTCGGCATTGTGCCTTTTGTCTTAAATTCGGATGCAATTATTGTGTTTCATCGTCAATAAGAAGGTCCAAGGGATACAGTAAACCTGAAGTGAAGCATCGGAAACGACTACTGGACTCACAGGAGCGGTTAAAATCATAGAATGTGAGAGTGTCAGTCCTCTTGTACTTAATTCGGCATTGTGCCTTTTTTATTAATCCGGATGCAATTTTTGTGTTTCATCGTCAATAAGAAGGTCCAAGGGATACAGTAAACCTGAAGTGAAGCATCGGAATCGAAAACTGGACTCACAGGAACGGTTCAAATCATAGAATGTGAGAGCGTCAGTCCTCTTGTACTTAATTCGGCATTGTGCCTTTTGTATAAAATTCGGATGCAATTTCTGTGTTTCATCGTCAATAAGAAGGTCCAAGGGATACAGTAAACCTGAAGCAAAGCATCGGAATCTAAAACTGGACTCACTGGAGAGGTTCAAATCATAGAAAGTTAGAGTGTCAGTCCTCTCGCACTTAAGTCGCCATTGTGCCTTTTGTATCAAATTCGGATTCAACTTCTGTGTTTCATCGTCAATTAGAAGGTCCAAGGGATACAGTAATCCTGAAATGAAGCATCGGAATCTAAAACTGGACTCACAGGAGAGGTTCAAATCATAGAAGTGAGACTGTCAGTCGTCTTGTACTTAAGTCGGCATTGTGCGTTTTGTATTAAATTCGGATGCAATTTCTGTCTTTCATCGTCAATAGGAAGGTCGAAGTCATACAGTAAACCTGAAGTGAAGCATCGGAATCTAAAACTGGACTCACAGGAGCGGTTCAAATCATAGAAAGTGAGAGTGTCAGTCCTCTTGTACTTATGTTGGCATTGTGCCATTTGTATTAAATTCGAATGCATTTTCTGTGTTTCATCGTCAATAAGAACGTCCAAGGTATAAAGGAAAACTGAACTGAAGCATCGGAATCTAAAACTGGACTCACAGGAGAGGTTCAAATCATAGAAAGTAAGAGTGTCAGTCCTCTTGTACTTAAGTCGGCATTGTGCCTATTGAATTTAATTCCGATGCAATTTCTGTGCCTCATCGTCAATAAGAAGGTTCAAGGTACACAGTAAACCTGAAGTGAAGCATCGGAATCTAAAACTGGACTCACAGGAGAGGTTCAAATCATAGGATGTTAAAGTGTCAGTCCCCTTTTACTTAAGACGGCATTGTGAATTTTGAATTTCATTCCGATGCAATTTCTGTGTTTCATCGTCAATAAGAAGGCCCAAGGTATAAAGGAAAACTGAAGTGAAGCATCGGAATCTACAAGTGGACTCACAGGAGAGGCTCTAATCATAGAAAATTAGAGTGTCAGTCCTCTTGTACTTAAGTCGGCATTGTGCCTTTTGTATTAAATTCGGATGCAATTCCTGTGTTTCATCGTCAATAAGAAGGTCCAAGGGATACAGTAAACCTGAAGTGAACCATCGGAATCTAAAACTGGACTCACAGGAGAGGTTCAAATCATAGAAAGTAAGAGTGTCAGTCCCCTTGTACTTAAGTCGGCATTGTGCCTTTTGAAATTAATTGCGATGCAATTTCTGTGCCTCATCGTCAATAAGAACGTCCAAGGTACACAGTAAACCTGAAGTGAAGCATCGGAATCTAAAACTGGACTCACAGGAGAGGTTCAAGTCACAGAAAGTGAGAGTGTCAGTCCTCTTGTACTTTAGTCGGCATTGTGCATTTTGTATTAAATTCGGATGCAATTTCTGTGTTTCATCGTCGATAAGAAGGTACAAGGGATACAGTAAACCTGAAGTGAAGCATCGGATTCTAAAACTGGACACACAGGAGAGGTTCAAATCATGGAAAGTGAGAGTGTCAGTCCTCTTGTAATTAAGTCGGCATTGTGCCTTTTGTCCTAAATTCGGATGCAATTATTGTGTTTCATCGTCAATAAAAAGGTCCAAGGGATACAGTAAACCTGAAGTGAAGCATCGGAATCGACAACTGGACTCACAGGAGCGGTTCAAATCATAGAATGTGCGAGCGTCAGTCCCCTTGTACTTCATTCGGCATTGTGCCTTTTATTTTAAATCCGGATGCAAATTTTGTATTTCAACGTCAATAAGAAGGTCCAAGGGATACAGTATACCTGAAGTGAAGCATCGGAATCGAAAACTGGACTCACAGGAACGGTTCAAATCATAGAATGTGAGAGCGTCAGTCCTCTTGTACTTAATTCGGCATTGTGCCTTTTGTATAAAATTCGGATGCAATTTCTGTGTTTCATCGTCAATAAGAAGGTCCAAGGGATACAGTAAACCTGAAGCGACGCATCGGAATCTAAAACTGGACTCACTGGAGAGGTTCAAATCATAGAAAGTTAGAGTGTCAGTCCTCTCGTACTTAAGTCGGCATTGTGCCTTTTGTATCAAATTCGGATTCAACTTCTGTGTTTCATCGTCAATTAGAAGGTCCAAGGGATACAGTAATCCTGAAAGGAAGCATCGGAATCTAAAACTGGACTCACAGGAGAGGTTCAAATCATAGAAAGTGAGACTGTCAGTCGTCTTGTACTTAAGTCGGCATTGTGCGTTTTGTATTAAATTCGGATGCAATTTCTGTCTTTCATCGTCAATAGGAAGGTCGAAGGCATACAGTAAACCTGAAGTGAAGCATCGGAATCTAAAACTGGACTCACAGGAGAGGTTCAAATCATAGAAAGTGAGAGTGTCAGTCCTCTTGTACTTATGTTGGCATTGTGCCATTTGTATTAAATTCGAATGCATTTTCTGTGTTTCATCGTCAATAAGAACGTCCAAGGTATAAAGGAAAACTGAACTGAAGCATCGGAATCTAAAACTGGACTCACAGGAGAGGTTCAAATCATAGAAAGTAAGAGTGTCAGTCCTCTTGTACTTAAGTCGGCATTGTGCCTATTGAATTTAATTCCGATGCAATTTCTGTGCCTCATCGTCAATAAGAAGGTTCAAGGTACACAGTAAACCTGAAGTGATGCATCGGAATCTAAAACTGGACTCACAGGAGAGGTTCAAATCATAGGATGTTAAAGTGTCAGTCCCCTTTTACTTAAGACGGCATTGTGAATTTTGAATTTCATTCCGATGCAATTTCTGTCTTTCATCGTCAATAGGAAGGTCGAAGGCATACAGTAAACCTGAAGTGAACCATCGGAATCTAAAACTGGACTCACAGGAGAGGTTCAAATCATAGAAAGTAAGAGTGTCAGTCCCCTTGTACTTAAGTCGGCATTGTGCCTTTTGAAATTAATTGCGATGCAATTTCTGTCCCTCATCGTCAATAAGAACGTCCAAGGTACACAGTAAACCTGAAGTGAAGCATCGGAATCTAAAACTGGACTCACAGGAGAGGTTCAAGTCACAGAAAGTGAGAGTGTCAGTCCTCTTGTACTTTAGTCGGCATTGTGCATTTTGTATTAAATTCGGATGCAATTTCTGTGTTTCATCGTCGATAAGAAGGTACAAGGGATACAGTAAACCTGAAGTGAAGCATCGGATTCTAAAACTGGACACACAGAAGAGGTTCAAATCATAGAAAGTGAGAGTGTCAGTCCTCTTGTAATTAAGTCGGCATTGTGCCTTCTGTCCTAAATTCGGATGCAATTATTGTGTTTCATCGTCAATAAAAAGGTCCAAGGGATACAGTAAACCTGAAGTGAAGCATCGGAATCGACAACTGGACTCACAGGAGCGGTTCAAATCATAGAATGTGAGAGCGTCAGTCCCCTTGTACTTCATTCGGCATTGTGCCTTTTATCTTAAATCCGGATGCAAATTTTGTATTTCAACGTCAATGAGAAGGTCCAAGGGATACAGTATACCTGAAGTGAAGCATCGGAATCGAAAACTGGACTCACAGGAGCGGTTCAAATCATAGAATGTGAGAGCGTCAGTCCCCTTGTACTTAATTCGGCATTGTGCCTTTTATTTTAAATCCGGATGCAAATTTTGTATTTAAACGTCAATAAGAAGGTCCAAGGGATACAGTATACCTGAAGTGAAGCATCGGAATCGAAAACTGGACTCACAGGAGCGGTTCAAATCATAGAATGTGAGAGCGTCAGTCCCCTTGTACTTAATTCGGCATTGTGCCTTTTATTTTAAATCCGGATGCAACTTTTGTATTTCAACGTCAATAAGAAGGTCCAAGGGATACAGTAAACCTGAAGTTAAGCATCGGAATCTAAAACTGGACTCACAGGAGAGGTTCAAATCATAGAAAATTTGAGTGTCAGTAATCTAGCACTTAAGTCGGCATTGTGCCTTTTGTATTAAATTCGGATGCAATTTCTGTGCCTCATCGTCAACAAGAAGGTCCAAGGTACACAGTAAACCTGAAGAGAAGCATCGGAATCTAAAACTGGACTCACAGGATAGGTTCAAATCGTAGAAAGTGAGAGTGTCCGTCCTCTGTACTTAAGTCCGCATTGTGCCTTTTGTATTAAATTCGGATGAAATTTCTGTGTTTCATCGTCAATAAGAAGGTCCAAGGGATACAGTAAACCTGAAGTGAAGCATCGGAATCTAAAACTGGACTCACAGGAGAGGATCAAATCATAGAAAGTTAGAGTGTCAGTCCTCTTGTACTTAAGTCGGCATTGTGCTTTTTGTATTAAATTTGGATGCAATTTCTGTGTTTCATCGTCAATAAGAAGGTCCAAGGGATACAGTAAACCTAAAGTGAGGCATCGGAATCTATAACTGGTCTCACAGGAGAGGTTCAAATTATAGAAAGTTTGAGTAAGTACTTAAGTCGGCATTGTGTCTTTTGTACTAAATTTGGATGCAATATCTTTGTTTCATCGTCAATAAGAAGGTACAAGGGATACAGTAAACCTGAAGTGAAGCATCGGAATCTAAAACTGGACTCACAGGAGTGGTTTAAATTCATAGAAAGTGAGAGTGTCAGTCTTCTTGTACTTAAGTCGGCATTGGGCCTTTTACATGAAATTCTGATGCAATTTCTGTGTTTCATCGTCAATAAGAAGGTCCAAGGTACACAGGAAACCTGAAGAGAAGAATCGGAATCTAAAACTGGACTCACAGGAGAGGTTCAAATCGTAGAAAGTTAGTGTGTCAGTCCTCTTTTACTTAAGTCGGCATTGTGCCTTTTGAATTTAATTCCGATGCAATTTCTGTGCCTCATCGTCAACAAGAAGATCCAAGGTACACAGTAAACCTGAAGTGAAGCATCGGAATCTAAAACTGGACTCACAGGAGAGGTTCAAATCATAGAAAGTTAGAGTCTCAGTTCCCTTGTACTTAAGTCGGCATTGTGCTTATTGAATTTAATTCCGATGCAATTTCTGTGTATCATCGTCAATAAGAAGGTCCATGGTATACAGTAAACCTGAAGTGAAGCATCGGAATCTAAAACTGGACTCACACGAGAGGTTCAAATCATAGAGGGTGTCAGTCCTCTTGTACTTAAGTCGGCATTGTGCTTATTGTATTAAATTCGGATGCAATTTCTGTAATTCATCGTCAATAAGAAGGTCCAAGGGATACAGTAAACCTGAAGTGAAGCATCCTAATTTAACACTGGACTCACAGGAGAGGTTCAAATTATAAAAAGTTAGAGTGTCAGTCCTCTTGTACTTAAGTCGGCATTGTGCCTTTTGTATTAAATTCGGATGCTGTTTCTGTGTTTCATCGTCAATAAGAAGGTCCAAGTGATACGGTAAACCTGAAGTGAGGCATTGGAATCTACAACTGGTCTCACAGGAGAGGTTCAAATCATAGAAAATTTGAGTGTCAGTAATCTTGAACTTAAGTCGGCATTGTGCCTTTTGTATTAAATTCGGATGCAATTTCTGTATTTCATCGTCAATATGAAGGTCCAAGTTATACAGTAAACCTGAAGTGAAGCATCGGAATCTAAAACCGGACTCACAGGAGAGGTTCAAGTCATAGAAAGTGAGAGTGTCTGTCCTCTGTACTTAAGTCGGCATTGTGCCTTTTGTATTATATTCGGATGAAATTTCTGTGTCTCATCGTCAATAAGAAGGTCCGACTGATACAGTAAACCTGAAGTGAAGATTCGGAATCTAAAACTGGACTCGCAGGAGATGTTCAAATCATAGAAAGTTAGAGTGTCAGTCCTCTTGTACTTAAGTCGGCATTGTGCCTTTTGTATTAAATTTGGATGCAATTTCTGTGTTTCATCGTTAATAAGAAGGTCCTAGGTATACTGTAAACCTGAAGTGAAGCATCGGAATCCAAAACCGGACTCACACGAGAGGTTCAATTCATAGAAAGTGAGAGTGTCAGTCCTCTTGTACTTAAGTCGGCATTGTGCCTATTGAATTTAATTCTGATGCAATTTCTGTGCCTCATCGTCAATAAGAAGGTCCAAGGTACACAGTAAACCTGAAGTGAAGCATCTGAATCTAAAACTGGACTCACAGGAGAGGTTCAAATCATAGAAAGTTAGAGTGTCAGTCCATTTGTACTTAAGTCGGCATTGTGCATTTTGAATTTAATTCCGATGCAATTTCTGTGCCTCATCGTCAATAACAAGGGTTAAGGTACACAGTAAAACTGAAGTGAAGCATCGGAATCTAAAACTGGACTCACAGGAGAGGTTCAAATCGTAGAATGTTAGAGTGTCAGTGCCCTTTTACTTCAGACCGCATTGTGAATTTTGAATTTCATTCCGATGCAATTTCTGTGTTTCATCGTCAATAAGAAGGTGCAAGGCATACAGTAAACCTGATGTGAAGCTACGGAATCTAAAACTGGACTCACAGGAGAGGTTCAAATCATAGAATATGAGAGCGTCAGGCCTCTTGTACCTAAGTCGACATTGTGCCTTTTGTATTAAATTCGGATGCAATTTCTGTGTTTCATCGTCATTAAGAAGGTCCACGGCATACAGTAAACCTGATGTGAAGCTACGGAATCTAAAACTGGTCTCACAGGAGAGGTTCAAATCATAGAAAATTTGAGTGTCAGTAATCTAGTACTTAAGTCGGCATTGTGCCTTTTGTATTAAATTCGGATGCAATTTCTGTATTTCGTCGTCAATATGAAGGTCCAAGTTATACAGTAAACCTGAAGAGAAGCATCGGAATCTAAAACTGGACTCACAGGATAGGTTCAAATCGTAGAAAGTGAGAGTGTCTGTCCTCTGTACTTAAGTCCGCATTTTGGCTTTTCTATTACATTCGGATGAAATTTCTGTGTTTCATCGTCAATAAGAAGGTCCAAGGGATACAGTAAACCTGAAGTGAAGCATCGGAATCTAAAACTGGACTCACAGGAGAGGATCATATCATAGAAAGTTAGAGTGTCAGTCCTCTTGTACTTAAGTCGGCATTGTGCTTTTTGTATTAAATTTGGATGCATTTTCTGTGTTTCATCGTCAATAAGAAGGTCCAAGGGATACAGTAAACCTAAGGTGAGGCATCGGAATCTATAACTGGTCTCACAGGAGAGGTTCAAATTATAGAAAGTTTGAGTGTCAGTAATCTAGTACTTAAGTCGGCATTGTGTCTTTTGTATTAAATTTGGATGCAATATCTTTGTTTCATCGTCAATAAGAAGGTACAAGGGATACAGTAAACCTGAAGTGAAGCATCGGAATCTAAAACTGGACTCACAGGAGTGGTTTAAATTCATAGAAAGTGAGAGTGTCAGTCTTCTTGTACTTAAGTCGGCATTGGGCCTTTTACATTAAATTCTGATGCAATTTCTGTGTTTCATCGTCAATAAGAAGGTCCAAGGTACACAGGAAACCTGAAGAGAAGAATCGGAATCTAAAACTGGACTCACAGGAGAGGTTCAAATCGTAGAAAGTTAGTGTGTCAGCCCTCTTTTACTTAAGTCGGCATTGTGCCTTTTGAATTTAATTCCGATGCAATTTCTGTGCCTCATCGTCAACAAGAAGATCCAAGGTACACAGTAAACCTGAAGTGAAGCATCGGAATCTAAAACTGGACTCACAGGAGAGGTTCAAATCATAGAAAGTTAGAGTCTCAGTTCCCTTGTACCTAAGTCGGCATTGTGCTTATTGAATTTAATTCCGATGCAATTTCTGTGTTTCATCGTCAATAAGAAGGTCCATGGTATACAGTAAACCTGAAGTGAAGCATCGGAATCTAAAACTGGACTCACACGAGAGGTTCAAATCATAGAGGGTGTGAGTCCTCTTGTACTTAAGTCGGCATTGTGCTTATTGTATTAAATTCGGATGCAATTTCTGTAATTCATCGTCAATAAGAAGGTCCAAGGGATACAGTAAACCTGAAGTGAAGCATCCTAATTTAACACTGGACTCACAGGAGAGGTTCAAATCATAAAAAGTTAGAGTGTCAGTCCTCTTGTACTTAAGTCGGCATTGTGCCTTTTGTATTAAATTCGGATGCTGTTTCTTTGTTTCATCGTCAATAAGAAGGTCCAAGGGATACGGTAAACCTGAAGTGAGGCATCGGAATCTACAACTGGTCTCACAGGAGAGGTTCAAATCATAGAAAATTTGAGTGTCAGTAATCTTGAACTTAAGTCGGCATTGTGCCTTTTGTATTAAATTCGGATGCAATTTCTGTATTTCATCGTCAATATGAAGGTCCAAGTTATACAGTAAACCTGAAGTGAAGCATCGGAATCTAAAACCGGACTCACAGGAGAGGTTCAAGTCATAGAAAGTGAGAGTGTCTGTCCTCTGTACTTAAGTCGGCATTGTGCCTTTTGTATTATATTCGGATGAAATTTCTGTGTCTCATCGTCAATAAGAAGGTCCGAGGGATACAGTAAACCTGAAGTGAGGATTCGGAATCTAAAACTGGACTCGCAGGAGAGGTTCAAATCATAGAAAGTTAGAGTGTCAGTCCTCTTGTACTTAAGTCGGCATTGTGCCTTTTGTATTAAATTTGGATGCAATTTCTGTGTTTCATCGTTAATAAGAAGGTCCTAGGTATACTGTAAACCTGAAGTGAAGCATCGGAATCTAAAACTGGACTCACACGAGAGGTTCAATTCATAGAAAGTGAGAGTGTCAGTCCTCTTGTACTTAAGTCGGCATTGTGCCTATTGAATTTAATTCTGATGCAATTTCTGTGCCTCATCGTCAATAAGAAGGTCCAAGGTACACAGTAAACCTGAAGTGAAGCATCGGAATCTAAAACTGGACTCACAGGAGAGGTTCAAATCATAGAAAGTTAGAGTGTCAGTCCATTTGTACTTAAGTCGGCATTGTGCATTTTGAATTTAATTCCGATGCAATTTCTGTGCCTCATCGTCAATAACAAGGGTTAAGGTACACAGTAAACCTGAAGTGAAGCATCGGAATCTAAAACTGGACTCACAGGAGAGGTTCAAATCATAGAATGTTAGAGTGTCAGTCCCCTTTTACTTAAGACCGCATTGTGAATTTTGAATTTCATTCCGATGCAATTTCTGTGTTTCATCGTCAATAAGAAGGTGCAAGGCATACAGTAAACCTGATGTGAAGCTACGGAATCTAAAACTGGACTCACAGGAGAGGTTCAAATCATAGAATATGAGAGCGTCAGGCCTCCTGTACCTAAGTCGACATTGTGCCTTTTGTATTAAATGCGGATGCAATTTCTGTGTTTCATCGTCATTAAGAAGGTCCGCGGCATACAGTAAACCTGATGTGAAGCTACGGAATCTAAAACTGGACTCACAGGAGAGGTTCGAAACATAGAAAGTGAGAGTGTCAGTCCTTTTGTACTTATGTTGGCATTGTGCCTTTTGTATTAAATTCGGATGCTATTTTTGTGTTTCATCGTCAATAAGAAAGTCCAAGGGATACAGTAAACCTGAAGTGAATCATCGGAATCGAGAACTGGACTCACAAGAGAGGTTCAAATCATAGAATGTGAGAGCGTCAGGCCTCTTGTACCTAAGTCGACATTGTGCCTTTTGTATTAAATTCGGATGCAATTTCTGTGTTTCATCGTCAATAAGAAGGTCCAAGGCATACAGTAAACCTGATGTGAAGCTACGGAATCTAAAACTGGACTCACAGGAGAGGTTCAAATCATAGAAAGTTAGAGTGTCAGTCCTCTTGTACTTAAGTCGGCATCGTGCCTTTTGTATTAAATTCGGATGCAATTTCTGTTTTTCATCTTCAATAAGTAGCTCCACAGTATACAGTAAACCTGAAGTGAAGCATGGGAATCTAAAACTGGACTCACAGGAGAGGTTGAAATCTTAGAAAGTTTGAGTGTCAGTCCTCTTGTACTTAAGTCGGCATCGTGCCTTTTGTATTAAATTCGGATGCAATTTCTGTTTTTCATCGTCAATAAGTAGGTCCGCAGTATACAGTATACCTGAAGTGAAGCATGGGAATCTAAAACTGGACTCACAGGAGAGGTTCAAATCATAGAAAGTTTGAGTGTCAGTCCTCTTGTACATAAGCCGACATAGTGCCTTTTGTATTAAATTCGGATGCAATTCCTGGGTTTCATCGTCAATAAGAAGGTCCAAGGCATACAGCAAACCTGAAGTGAAGCATCGGAATCTAAAACTGGACTCACAGCAGAGTTTCAAGTCATAGAAAGTGAGAGTGTCTGTCCTCTTGTACTTAAGTCGGCATTGTGCCTTTTGTATTAAATTCGGATGCAATTTCTGTGTTTCATGGTCAATAAGAAGGTCCAAGGTATACAGTAAACCTGAAGTGAAGCATCGGAATCTATAACTGGACTCACAGGAGAGGATCTAATAATAGAGAGTGTCAGTCCTCTTGTAGTTAAGTCGGCATTGTGCCTTTTGTATTAAATTCGGATGCAATTTCTGTGTTTCATCGTCTATAAGAAGGTCCAAGGGATACAGTAAACCTGAAGTGAGGCATCGGAATCGAAAACTGGTCTCACAGGAGAGGTTCAAATCATAGAAAGTTTGAGTGTCAGTCCTCTTGTACTTAAGTCGGCATAGTGCCTTTTGTATTAAATTCGGATGCAATTTCTGTGTTTCATCGTCAATAAGAAGGTCCAAGGCATACAGTAAACCTGAAGTGAAGCATCGGAATCTAAAACTGGACTCACAGCAGATGTTCAAGTCATCGAAAGTGAGAGTGTCAGTCCTCTTGTACTTAAGTCGGCATTGTGCCTTTTGTATTAAATTCGGATGCAATTTCTGTGTTTCATCGTCAATAAGAAGGTCCAAGGTATACAGGAAACCTGATGTGAGGCATCGGAATCTAAAACTTGTCTCACAGGAGTGGTTCAAATCACAGAAAGTTTGAGTGACAGTGCTCTTGTACTTAAGTCGGCATAGTGCCTTTTGTATTAAATTCGGATGCAATTTCTGTATTTCATCGTCAATAAGAAGGTACAAGGGATACAGTAAACGTGAAGTGAAGCATCGGAATCTAAAACTGGACTCACAGGAGAGGTTCAAATCATAGAAAGTGAGAGTGTCAGTCCTCTTGTACTTAAGTTGGCATTGTGCCTTTTGTATTAAAATCGGATGCTATTTTTGTGTTTCATCGTCAATAAGAAGGTCCAAGGGATACAGTAAACGTGAAGTGAATCATCGGAATCGAGAACTGGACTCACAAGAGAGGTTCAAATCATAGAAAGTGAGAGTGTCAGTCCTCTTTTACTTAAGTTGGCATTGTGCCTTTTGTATCAAATTCGGATGCTATTTTTGTGTTTCATCGTCAATAAGAAGGTCCAAGGGATACAGTAAACCTGAAGTGAATCATCGGAATCGAGAACTGTACTCACAAGAGAGGTTCAAATCATTGAAAGTGAGAGCGTCAGGCCTCTTGTACCTAAGTCAACATTGTGCCTTTTGTATTAAATTCGGATGCAATTTCTGTGTTTCATCGTCAATAAGAAGGTCCAAGGCATACAGTAAACCTGATGTGAAGCTACGGAATCTAAAACTGGACTCACAGGAGAGGTTCAGATCATAGAATGTGAGAGCGTCAGGCCTCTTGTACCTAAGTCGACATTGTGCCTTTTGTATAAAATTCGGATGCAATTTCTGTGTTTCATCGTCAATAAGAAGGTCCAAGGCATACAGTAAACCTGATGTGAAGCTACGGAATCTAAAACTGTACTCACAGGAGAAGTTCAAATCATAGAAAGTTAGAGTGTCAGTCCTCTTGTACGTAAGTCGGCATCGTGCCTTTTGTATTAAATTCGGATGCAATTTCTGTTTTTCATCGTCAATAAGTAGGTCCACAGTACACAGTAAACCTGAAGTGAAGCATGGGGATCTAAAACTGGACTCACAGGAGAGGTTCGAATCATAGAAAGTTTGAGTGTCAGTCCTCTTGTACTTAAGTCGGCATCGTGCCTTTTGTATTAAATTCTAATTCAATTTCTGTTTTTCATCGTCAATAAGTAGGTCCACAGTATACAGTAAACCTGAAGTGAAGCATGGGAATCTAAAACTGGACTCACAGGAGAGGTTCAAATCATAGAAAGTTTGAGTGTCAGTCCTCTTGTACATAAGTCGGCATAGTGTCTTTTGTATTAAATTCGGATGTAATTCCTGGGTCTCATCGTCAATAAGAAGGTCCAAGGCATACAGCAAACCTGAAGTGAAGCATCGGAATCTAAAACTGGACTCACAGCAGAGTTTCAAGTCATAGAAAGTGAGAGTGTCAGTCGTCTTGTACTTAAGTCGGCATTGTGCCTTTTGTATTAAATTCGGATGCAATTTCTGTGTTTCATTGTCTATAAGAAGGTCCAAGGGATACAGTAAACCTGAAGTGAGGCATCAGAATCGAAAACTGGTCTCACAGGAGAGGTTCAAGTCATAGAAAATTTGAGCGTCAGTCCTCTTGTACTTAAGTCGGCATAGTGCCTTTTGTATTAAATTCGGATGCAATTTCTGTGTTTCATCGTCAATAAGAAGGTCCAAGGCATACAGTAAACCTGAAGTGGAGCATCGGAATCTAAAACTGGAGTCACAGCAGAGGTTCAAGTCATCGAAAGTGAGAGTGTCAGTCCTGTTGTACTTAAGTCGGCATTGTGCCTTCTGTATTAAATTCGGATGCAATTTCTGTGTTTCATCGTCAATAAGAAGGTCCAAGGTATACAGGAAACCTGATGTGAGGCATCGGAATCTAAAACTTGTCTCACAGGAGAGGTTCAAATCACAGAAAGTTTGAGTGTCAGTGCTCTTGTACTTAAGTCGGCATAGTGCCTTTTGTATTAAATTCGGATGCAATTTCTGTGTTTCATCGTCAATAAGAAGGTACAAGGGATACAGTAAACCTGAAGTGAAGCATCGGAATCTAAAACTGGACTCACAGGAGAGGTTCAAATCATAGAAAGTGAGAGTGTCAGTCCTCTTGTACTTAAGTTGGCATTGTGCCTTTTGTATTAAATTCGGATGCTATTATTGTGTTTCATCGTCAATAAGAAGGTCCAAGGGATACAGTAAACCTGATGTGAAGCTACGGAATCTAAAACTGGACTCACAGGAGAGGTTCAAATCATAGAAAGTTAGAGTGTCAGTCCTCTTGTACTTAAGTCGGCATCGTGCCTTTTGTATTAAATTCGGATGCAATTTCTGTGTTTCATCGTCAATAAGAAGGTCCACAGTATACAGTAAACCTGACGTGAAGCATGGGAATCTAAAACTGGACTCACAGGAGAGGTTCCAAACATAGAAAGTGAGAGAGTCAGTCCTCTTGTACTTGAGCCGGCATTGTGCCTTTAGTATTAAATTTGGATGCAATTTCTGTGTTTCATCGTCAATACGAAGGTCCAAGGGATAAAGGAAACCTGAAGTGAAGCACCGGAATCTAAAACTGGACTCACAGGAGAGGTTCAAATCATAGAAAGTTAGAGTGTCAGTCGTCTTGTACTTAAGTCGGCATTGTGTCTTTTGTATTAAATTCGGATGCAATTTCTTTTTTTCATCGTCAATAAGAAGGTACAATTGATACAGTAAACCTGAGGTGAAGCATCGGAATCTGAAACTGGACTCACAGGAGAGGTTTAAAGTCATAGAATGTGAGAGTGTCTGTCCTCCTGTACTTAAGTCGGCATTGTGCCTTTTGTAATAAATTCGGATGCAATTTCTGTGTTTCATCGTCAATAAGAAGGTCCAAGGGATACAGTAAACCTGAAGTGAAGCATCGGAATCTAAAACTGGACTCACAGGAGAGGTTCAATTTATGGAAAGTGAGAGAGTCAGTCCTTTTGCACTTAAGTCGGCAATGTGCCTTTTGTAATCAATTCATCTGCAATTTCTGTGTTTCATCGTCAATAAGAAGGTCCAAGGTATACAGTAAACCTGAAGTGAAGCATCGGAATCTAAAACTGGTCTCACAGGAGAGGATCTAATCATAGAGAGTGTCAGTCCTCTTGTAGTTAAGTCGGCATTGTGCCTTTTGTATGAAATTCGGATGCAATTTCTGTGTTTCATCGTCTGTAAGAAGGTCCAAGGGATACAATAAGCCTGACGTGAGGCATCGGAATCGAAAACTGGTCTCACAGGAGAGCTTCAAATCATAGAAAGTTTGAGTGTCAGTCCTCTTGTACTTAAGTCGGCATAGTGCCTTTTGTATTAAATTCGGATGCTATTTCTGGGTATCATCGTCAATAAGAAGGTCCAAGGCAAACAGTAAACCTGAAGTGAAGCATCGGAATCTAAAACTGGACTCACAGGAGAGGTTCAAATCATAGAATGTGAGAGCGTCAGGCCTCTTGTACCTAAGTCGACATTGTGCCTTTTGTATTAAATTCGGATGCAATTTCTGTGTTTCATCGTCAATAAGAAGGTCCCAGGCATACAGTAAACCTGATGTGAAGCTACGGAATCTAAAACTGGACTCACCGGAGAGGTTCAAATCATAGAAAGTTAGAGTGTCAGTCCTCTTGTACTTAAGTCGGCATCGTGTCTTTTGTATTAAATTCGGATGCAATTTCTGTGTTTCTTCGCCAATAAGAAGGTCCACAGTATACAGTAAACCTGAAGTGAAGCATGGGAATCTAAAACTGGACTCACAGGAGAGGTTCCAAATAGAAAGTGAGAGTGTTAGTCCTCTTGTACTTGACCCGGCATTGTGCCTTTTGTATTAAATTTGGATGCAATTTCTGTGTTTCATCGTCAATAAGAAGGTCCAAGGGATAACGGAAACCTGAAGTGAAGCACCGGAATCTAAAACTGGACTCACAGGAGAGGTTCAAATCATAGAAAGTTAGAGTGTCAGTCGTCTTGTACTTAAGTCGGCATTGTGTCTTTTGTATTATATTCGGATGCAATTTCTTTTTTTCATCGTCAATAAGAAGGTACAATTGATACAGTAAACCTGAAGTGAAGCATCGGAATCTAAAACTGGACTCACAGGAGAGGCTCAAAATCATAGGAAGTGAGAGTGTCTGTCCTCTTGTACTTAAGTCGGCGTTGTGCCTTTTGTAATAAATTCGGATGCAATTTCTGTGTTTCATCGTCAATAAGAAGGTCCAAGGGATACAGTAAACCTGAAGTGAAGCATCGGAATCTAAAACTGGACTCACAGGAGAGGTTCATTCATAGAAAGTGAGAGTGTCAGTCCTCCTGTACTTAAGTCGGCAATGTGCCATTTGTAATCAATTCGGATGCAATTTCTGTGTTTCATCGTCAATAAGAAGGTCCAAGGGATACAGTAAACCTGAAGTGAAGCGTCGGAATCTAAAACTGGACTCACAGGAGAGGTTCAAATCATAGAAAGTGAGAGTGTCAGTCCTCTTGTACTGAAGTCGGCATTGTGCCTTTTGTATTCAATTCGGATGCAATTTCTGTGTTTCATCGTCAATAAGAAGGTCCAAGGGATACAGTAAACCTGAAGTGAAGCATCGGAATCTAAAACTGGACTCACAGGAGAGGTTCAAATCATAGAAAGTGAGAGAGTCAGTACTCTTGTACTTAAGCCGGCATTGTGCCTTTTGTATTAAATTCGGATGCAATTTCTGTGTTTCATCGTCAATAAGAAGGTCCAAGGTATACAGTAAACCTGAAGTGAAGCATCGGAATCTAAAACTGGACTCACTGGATAGGTTCAAATCATAGAAAGTTAGAGTGTCAGTCCTCTTGTATTTAAGTCGGCATTGAGCCTTTTTTATTAAATTCGGATGCAATTTCTGTGTTCCATCGTCAATACGAAGGTCCAAGGTATACAGTAAACCTGAAGTGAAGCATCGGAATCTAAAACCGGACTCACAGGAGAGGTTCAAATCATAGAAAGTGAGAGTGTCAGTGCTCTTGTACTTAAGTCGGCATTGTGCCTTTTGTATTAAACTCGGATGCAATTTCTGTGTTTCATCGTCAATAAGAAGGTCCAAGCTATAAAGGAAAATTGAAGTGAAGCATCGGAATCTAAAACTGGACTCACAGGAGAGGTTCAAATCATAGAAAGTTAGAGTGTCAATCCTCTTCGACTTAAGTCTGCATTTTGCCTTTTGAATTTAATTCCGATGCAAATTCTGTGCCTCATCGTCAATAAGAAGGTCCAAGGTACAGTAAACCTGAAGTGAAGAATCGGAATCTAAAACTAGACTCACAGGAGAGGTTCAAATCATAGAAAGTTAGAGTGTCAGTCCCCTTGTACTTATGTCGGCATTGTGTATTTTGAATTTAATTCCGATGCAATTTCTGTGTTTCATCGTCAATAAGAAGGTCCAAGGTATACAGTATACCTGAATGGAAGCATTGGAATCCAAAACTGGACTCACAGGAGAGGTTCAAAACATAGAGAGTTAGTGTGTCAGTCCTCTTGTACTTAAGTCGGCATTGTGCCTTTTCTATTAAATTCGGATGCAATTTCTGTGTTTCATCGTCAATAAGAAGGTCCAAGGGATACAGTAAACCTGAAGTGAGGCATCGGAATCTAAAACTGGACTCACAGGAGAGGTTCAAATCATAGAAAGTGAGAGTGACAGCCCTCCTGTACTTATGTCGGCGTTGTGCCTTTTGTATTAATTTCGGATGCAATTTCTGTGTTTCATCGTCAAAAAGAAGGTCCAAGGGATACAGTAAACCTGAAGTGAAGCATCGGATTCTAAAACTGGACTCTCAGGAGAGGTTCAAATCATAGAAAGTGAGAGTGTCAGTCCTCATGTACTTAAGTCGGCATTGTGCATTTGTATTAAATTCGGATGCAATTTCTGTGTTTCATCGTCAATAAGAAGGTCCAAGGGATACAGTAAACCTGAAGTGAAGCCTCAGAATCTAAAAGTGGACTCACAGGAGGGGTTCAAATCATAGAAAGTTAGAGTGTCTGTCCTCTTGTACTTAAGTCGGCATTGTGCCTTTTGTATTAAATTCGGATGCAATTTCTTTGTTTCATCGTCAATAAGAAGGTACAAGGGATACAGTAAACCTGAAGTGAAGCATCTGATTCTAAAACTGTATTCACAGAAGAGGTTCAATTCATAGAAAGTTAGAGTGTCAGTCCTCTTGTACCTAAGTCGGCATTGTGCATTTTGAATGTTATTCCGATGCAATTTCTGTGTTTGATCGTCAATAAGAAGCTCCGAGGTATACAGTAAACCTGAAGTGAAGCATCGGAATCTAAAACTGGACTCACAGGAGAGGTTCAATTCATAGAAAGTGAGAGTGTCAGTCCTCTGGTACTTAAGTCGGCATTGTGCCTTTTGTATTAAATTCGGATGCAATTTCTGTGTTACATCGTCAATAAGAAGGTCCAAGGGATACAGTAAACCTGAAGATAAGCATCGGAATCTAAAACTGGACTCACAGGAGAGGTTCCAATCATAGAAAGTTAGAGTGTCAGTCCTCTTGTACTTAAGTCGGCATTGTGCCTTTTGAATTTAATTCCGATGCAATTTCTGTGCCTCATCGTCAATAAGAAGGTAAAAGGGATACAGTAAACCTGATGTGAAGCTACGGAATATAAAACTGGACTCAACGGAGAGGTTCAAATCATAGAAAGTTAGAGTGTCAGTAATTTTGTACTTAAGTCGGCATTGTGCCTTTTGTATCAAATTCGGATGCAATTTATGTGTTTCATCGTCAATTAGAAAGTCCAAAGGGATACAGTAAACCTGAAGTGAAGCATCGGAATCTAAAACTGGACTCACAGGAGAGGTTCAAATCATAGAAAGTGAGAGTGTCAGTCGTCTTGTACTTAAGTCGGCATTGTGCCTTTTGATTTTAATTCCGATGCAATTTCTGTGCCTCATCTTCAATAAGAATGTCCAAGGTACAAAGTAAACCTGAAGTGAAGCATCGGAATCTTAAACTGGACTCACAGGAGTGGTTCAAATTATACAGTGTTAGAGTGTCAGTCCCCTTGAACTTAAGTCGGCATTGTGTATTTTGAATTTAGTTCCGATGCAATTTCTGTGTTTCATCGTCAATAAGAAGGTCCAAGGTATACAGTAAACCTGAATGGAAGCATCGGAATCAGAAACTGGACTCACAGGAGAGGTTCAAATCATAGAGAGTAAGTGTGTCAGTCCTCTTGTACTTAAGTCGGCATTGTGCGTTTTCCATTAAATTCGGATGCAATTTCTGTGTTTCATCGTCAATAAGAAGGTCCAAGGGATACAGTAAACCTGAAGTGAAGCATCGGAATCTAAAACTGGACTCACAGGAGAGGTTCAAATCATAGAAAGTGAGAGTGACAGTGCTCCTGTACTTATAACGGCGTTGTGCCTTTTGAATTAAATTCGGATGCAATTTCTGTGTTTCATCGTCAAAAAGAAGGTCCAAGGGATGCAGTAAACCTGAAGTGAGGCATCGGATTCTAAAACTGGACTCACAGGAGAGGTTCAAATCATAGAAAGTGAGAGTGTCAGTCCTCTTGTACTTAAGTCGGCATTGTGCCTTTTGTATTAAATTCGGATGCAATTTCTGTTTTTCATCGTCAATGAGAAGGTCCAAGGGATACAGTAAACCTGAAGTGAAGCATCGGAATCTGAAACTGGTCTCACAGGTGAGCTTCAAATCATAGAAAGTTTGAGTGTCTGTCCTCTTGTACTTAAGTCGGCATTGTGCCTTTTGTATTAAATTCGGTTGAAATTTCTGTGTTTCATCGTCAGTAAGAAGGTCCAAGGGATACAGTAAACCTGAAGTGAAGCATCGGAATCTAAAACTGGACTCACAGGAGAGGTTCAAATCATAGATAGTTAGTGTGTCAGTCATCTTGTACTAAAGTCGGCAATGTGCCTTTTGAATTTAATTCCGATGCAATTTCTGTGCCTCATCGTCAACAAGAAGGTCCAAGGTACACAGTAAACCTGAAGTCAAGCATCGGAATCTAAAACTGGACTCACAGGAGCGGTTCAAATCAAAAATTGTTAGAGTGTCAGTTCTCTTGTACTTAAGTCGGCATTGTGCCTTTTGTATTAAATTCAGATGCAATTTCTGTGTTTCATCGTCAATAAGAAGGTCCAAGAGATACAGTAAACCTGAAGTGAGGCATCGAAATCTGAAACTGGTCTCACAGGAGAGCTTCAAATCATAGAAAGTTTGAGTGTCTGTCCTCTTGTACTTAAGTCGGCATTGTGCCTTTTGTATTAAATTCGGTTGAAATTTCTGTGTTTCATCGTCAGTAAGAAGGTCCAAGGGATACAGTTAACCTGAAGTGAAGCATCGGAATCTAAAACTGGACTCACAGGAGAGGTTCAAATCATACAAAGTTAGCGTGTCAGTCCTCTTGTACTTAAGTCGGCATTGTGCCTTTTGTATTAACTTCGGATGCAATTTCTGTGTTTCATTGTCAATATGAAGGTTCAAGGGATACAGTAAACCTGAAGTGAAGCATCGGAATCTAAAACCGGACTCACAGGAGAGGTTCAAATCATAGAAAGTGAGAGTGTCAGTCCTCTTGTACTTAAGGCGGCATTGTGCCTTTTGTATTGAATTCGGATGCAATTTCTGTGTTTCATCGTCAATACGAAGGTCCAAGGGATTAAAGAAACCTGATGTGAAGCATCAGAATCTAAAAGTGGACTCACAGGAGTGGTTCAAATCATAGAAAGTTAGAGTGTCAGTCCTCTTGTACTTAAGTCGGCATTGTGCCTTTTGTATTAAATTCGGATGCAATTTCTTTGTCTCATCGTCAATAAGAAGGTACAAAGGATACAGTAAACATGAGGTGAAGCATCGGAATCTAAAACTGGACTCACAGAAAAGGTTTTAAAATCATAGAAAGTGAGAGTGTCAGTCCTCTTGTACTTAAGTTGGTGTTGTGCCTTTTGTATTAAATTCGGATGCAATTTCTGTGTTTCATCGTCATTAAGACGGTCCAAGGGATACAGTAAACCTGAAGTGAAGCGTCGGAATCTAAAACTGGACTCACAGGAGAGGTTGAAATCATAGAAACTGATAGTGTCAGTCCTCTTGTACGTAATGCGGCATTGTGCCTTTTATATTAAATTCGGAAGCAATTTCTGTGTTTCATCGTCAATAGGAAGGTCCAAGGGATACAGTAACCCTGAAGTGAAGCATCGGAATCTAAAATTGGACTCACAGGAGAGGTTCAAATCATAGAAAGTTAGAGTGTCAGTCCTCTTGTACCTAAGTCGGCATTGAGCCTTTTGATTTTAATTCCGATGCAATTTCTGTGTTTGATCGCCAATAAGAAGTTCCGAGGTATACAGTGAACCTGAAGTGAAGCATCGGAATCTAAAACTGGACTCACAGGAGAGGTTCAAATCATAGAAAATTAGAGTGTCAGTCCTCTTGTACTTAAGTCGGCATTGTGCCTTTTGTATTAAATTCGGATGCCATTTCTGTGTTTCATCGTCAATAAGAAGGCCCAAGGGATACAGTAAACCTGAAGTGAAGCATCGGAATCTAAAACTGGACTCACAGGAGTGGTTCAAGTCATAGAAAGTTAGAGTGTCAGTCCTCTTGTTGATTTTAAGTCCTCATTGTGCCTTTTGAATTAAATTCCGATGCAATTTCTGTGTTTCATCATCAATAAGAAGTTCCGAGGTATACAGTAAACCTGAAGTGAAGCATCGGAATCTAAAACTGGACTCACAGGAGAGGTTCAAATCATAGAAAGTTAGAGTGCCAGTCTTCTTGTACTTAATGCGGCATTGTGCCTTTTATATAAAATTCGGAAGCAATTTCTGCGTTTCATCGTCAATAGGAAGGTCCAAGCGATATAGTAACCCTGAAGTGAAGCATCGGAATCTAAAACTGGACTCACAGGAGAGGTTCAAATCATTGAGCGTGAGAGTGTCAGTCCTCTTGTACTTAAGTCGGCATTGTGCCCTTTGTATTAAATTCGGATGAAATATCTGGGTTTCGTAGTCAAAAAAAAAAGGTCCAAAAGATACAGTAAAACTGAAGTGAAGCATCTGATTCTAAAACTGTATTCACAGAAGAGGTTCAAATCTTAGAAAGTTAGAGTGTCAGTTCTCTTGTACCTAAGTCGGCATTGAGCCTTTTGAATTCAATTCCGATGCAATTTCTGTGTTTGATCGTCAATAAGATGTTCCGAGGTATACAGTAAACGTGAAGTGAAGCATCGGAATCTAAATCTGGACTCACAGGAGAGGTTCAAATCATAGAAAATTAGAGTGTCAGTCCTCTTGTACTTAAGTCGGCATTGTGCCTTTTGTATTAAATTCGGATGCAATTTCTGTGTTTCATCGTCAATGAGAAGGTGCAAGGGATACAGTAAACCTGAAGTGAATCATCGGAATCTGAAACTGGCCTCACAGGAGAGGTTCAAATCATAGAAAGTTAGAGTGTCAGTCCTCTTGTACTTAAGTCGGCATTGTGCCTTTTGAATTTAATTCCGATGCAATTTCTGTGCCTCATCGTCTATAAGAAGGACCAAGGTACACAGTAAACCTGACGTGAAGCATCGGAAACTGAAACTTGACTCACAGGAGAGGTTCAAATCATAGAAAGTTAGAGTGTCAGTCCTCTTGTACTTATGTCGGCGTTGTGCCTTTTGAATTTAATTCCGATGCAATTTCTGTGTTTCATCGTCAATAAGAAGGTCCAAGGTATACAGTAAACCTGAAGTGATGCATCGGATTCTAAAACTGGACTCACAGGAGAGGTTCAAGTCATAGAAAGTTAGAGTGTCAGTCCACTTGTATATATGTCGGCATTGTTCTTTTTGTATTAAATTCGGATGCAATTTGTGTGTTTCATCGTCAATAAGAAGGTCCAAGGGATACAGTAAACCTGAAGTGAAGCATCGGAATCAAACACTGGACTCACAGGTAGGTTCAAATCATAGAAAGTTAGAGTGTCAGTCCCCTATTACGTATGTCGGCACTGTGCCTTTTGTATTAAATGCGGTTGCAATTTCTGTGTTTCATCGCCAATAAGAAGGTCCAAGGGATACAGTAAACCTGAAATGAAGCATCGGAATCTAAAACTGGACTCAAAGGAGAGGTTCAAATTATAGAAAGTGAGAGTGCCAGTCGTCTTGTACTAATGTCGGCATTGTGCCTTTTGTATTAAATTCTGATGCAATTTCTGTGTTTCATCGTCAATAGGAAGGTCGAAGATATACAGTAAACCTGAAGTGAATCATCGGAATCTAAAACTGGACTCACAGGAGACGTTCAAATCTTAGAAAGTTAGAGTGTCAGTCCTCTTGTACTTAAGTCGGCATTGTGCCTTTTGTATTGAATTCGGATGCAATTTCTGTGTTTCATCGTCAATAAGAAGGTCCAAGGGATACAGTAAACCTGAAGTGAAGCATCGGAATGTAAATCTGGACTCACAGGAGAGGTTCAAATCATAGAGAGTGAGAGTGTCAGTCGTCTTGTTCTTAAGTCGGCATTGTGCCTTTTGTATTAAATTTGGATGCAATTTCTGTGTTTCATCGTCAATAGGAAGGTCGAAGGTATACAGTAAACCTCAACTGAAGCATCGGAATATAATACTGGACTCACAGGAGAGGTTCAAATCATAGAAAGTTAGAGTGTCAGTCTTCTAGTACTTAAGTCGGCATTGTGCTTTTTGAATTTAATTGCGATGTAATTTCTGTGCCTCATCGTCAATAAGAAGGTCCAAGGTATACAGTAAACCTGAAGTGAAGCATCGAAATCTAAAACTGTACTCACAGGAGAGGTTCAAATCATAGAAAGTGAGAGTGTCAGCCCTCTTGTACTTAAGTCGGCATTGTGCCTTTTGTATTATAATCGGATGCAATTTCCTTGTTTCATCGTAAGTAAGAAGGTACAAGGGATACAGTAAACCTGAAGTGAAGCATCGGAATCTGAAACTGGACTCACAGGAGAGGTTCAAATCATAGAACGTAAGAGTGTCAGTCCTCTTGTACTTAAGTCGGCATTGTGATTTTTGTATTAAATTCGGATGCAATTCCTGTGTTTCAACGTCAATAAGAGGGTCCAAGGGATACAGTAAACCTGAAGTGAAGCATCGGAATCTAAAACTCGACTCACAGGAGAGGTTCAAATCATAGAAATTAGTGTGTCAGTCCTCTTGTACTTAAGTCGGCATTGTGCCTTTTGTATTACATTTGGATGCAGCTTCTTTGTTTCATCGTCAATAAGAAGGTCCAGGGGATACAGTAAACCTGAAGTGAAGCATCGGAATCTAAAACTGGACTCACAGGAGAGGTTCATATCATAGAAAGTTAGAGTGTCATTCCTCTTGTACTTAAGTCGGCATTGTGCCTTTTGTATTAAATTCGGATGCAATTTCCTTGTTTCATCGTCAATAGGGAGGTACAAGGGATACAGTGAACCTCAAGTGAAGCATCGGAATCTAAAACTGGACTCACAGGAGAGGTTCAAAACATAGAAAGTGAGAGTGTCAGTCCTCATGTACTTAAGTCGGCTTTGTGCCTTTTGTATTAAATTCGGATGCAATATCTGTGTTTCATCGTCAATAAGAAGGTCCAAGGGATACAGTAAACCTGAAGTGAAGCATCGAAATCTGAAACTGGACTCACAGGAGAGGTTCAAATCATTGAAAGTGAGAGTGTCAGTCCTTTTGTACTTATGTCGCCATTGCGCCTTTTCTATTAAATTCGGATGCAACTTCTGTGTTTCATCGTCAATAAGAAGGTCCAAGGGATACAGTAAACCTGAAGTGAAGCATCGGAATCCAAAACAGGACTCACAGGAGATGTACAAATCATAGAAAGTTAGAGTGTCAGTCCTCTTGTACTTAAGTTGGCATTGTGCCTTTTGTATTAAATTCGGATGCAATTTCTGTGTTTCATCGTCAATAAGAAGGCCCATGGGATTAAGGAAACATGAAGTAAAGCATCGGAATTTAACACTGCACTCACAGGAGAGGTTCAATTCATAGAAAGTGAGAGTCTCAGTCCTCTTGTACTTAAGTCGGCATTGTGCCTTTTGTATTAAATTCGGAAGCAATTTCTGTGTTTCACTGTCAATAAGAAGGTCCGGGGGATACAGTAACCTGAAGTGAAGCATCGGAATCTAAAACTGGACTCACAGGAGAGGTTCAAATCGTAGTAAGTGAGAGTGTCATTCGTCTTGTACTGAAGTCGGCATTGTGCCTTTTGTATTACATTCGGATGCAATTTCTGTGTTTCATCGTCAATAGGAAGGTCGAAGGTATACAGTAAACCTGAACTGAAGCATCGGAATCTAAAACTGGACTCACAGGAGAGGTTCAAATCATAGAAAGTGAGAGTGTCAGCCCTCTTGTACTTAAGTCGGCATTGTGCCTTTTGTATTATAATCGGATGCAATTTCCTTGTTTCATCGTAAGTAAGAAGGTACAAGGGATACAGTAAACCTGAAGTGAAGCATCGGAATCTGAAACTGGACTCACAGGAGAGGTTCAAATCATAGAACGTAAGAGTGTCAGTCCTCTTGTACTTAAGTCGGCATTGTGATTTTTGTATTAAATTCGGATGCAATTCCTGTGTTTCAACGTCAATAAGAGGGTCCAAGGGATACAGTAAACCTGAAGTGAAGCATCGGAATCTAAAACTCGACTCACAGGAGAGGTTCAAATCATAGAAATTAGAGTGTCAGTCCTCTTGTACTTAAGTCGGCATTGTGCCTTTTGTATTACATTTGGATGCAGTTTCTTTGTTTCATCGTCAATAAGAAGGTACAACGGATACAGTAAACCTGAAGTGAAGCATCGGAATCTAAAACTGGACTCACAGGAGAGGTTCAAATCATAGAAAGTGAGAGTGTCAGTCCTCTTGTACTTAAGTCGGCATTGTGCCTTTTGTACTAAATTCGGATGCAATTTCTGTGTTTCATCGTCACTAAGAAGGTCCAAGGGATACAGTAAACCTGAAGTGAAGCATCAGAATCTAAAACTGGACTCACAGAAAAGGTTCAAATCATAGAAAGTTAGAGTGTCAGTCTTCTAGTACTTAAGTCGGCATTGTGCTTTTTGAATTTAATTGCGATGCAAATTCTGTGCCTCATCGTCAATAAGAAAATCCAAGGTATACATTAAACCTGAATTGAGGCATCGGAATCTAAAAGTGGACTCACAGGAGAGGTTCTAATCACAGAGAGTTAGAGTGTCAGTCCTCTTGTACTTAACTCGGCATTGTGATTTTTGTATTAAATTCGGATGCAATTTCTGTTTTTCAT
This sequence comes from Schistocerca americana, assembly GCF_021461395.2. Classification (NCBI taxonomy): domain Eukaryota; kingdom Metazoa; phylum Arthropoda; class Insecta; order Orthoptera; family Acrididae; genus Schistocerca; species Schistocerca americana. The sequence continues at coordinate 1,090,603,320 of NC_060120.1, read as the reverse complement.
CGTCAATAAGAAGGCCCAAAGGATTAAGGAAACATGAAGTGAACCATCGGAATTTAACATTGGACTCACAGGAGAGGTTCAATTCATAGAAAGAGAGAGTGTCAGTCCTCTTGTTCTTAAGTCGGCATTGTGCCTTTTGTATTAAAATCGGATGCAATTTCCTTGTTTCATCGTAAGTAAGAAGGTACAAGGGATACAGTAAACCTGAAGTGAAGCATCGGAATCTGAAACTGGACTCACAGGAGAGGTTCAAATCATAGAACGTTAGAGTGTCAGTCCTCTTGTACTTAAGTCGGCATTGTGATTTTTGTATTAAATTCGGATGCAATTCCTGTGTTTCAACGTCAATAAGAGAGTCCAAGGGATACAGTATACCTGAAGTGAAGCATCGGAATCTAAAACTCGACTCACAGGAGAGGTTCAAATCATAGAAGTTAGAGTGTCAGTCCTCTTGTACTTAAGTCGGCATTGTGCCTTTTGTATTACATTCGGATGCAATTTCTTTGTTTCATCGTCAATAAGAAGGTACAACGGATACAGTAAACCTGAAGTGAAGCGTCGGAATCTAAAACTGGACTCACAGGAGAGGTTCAAATCATAGAAAGTGAGAGTGTCAGTCCTCTTGTACTTAAGTCGGCATTGTGCCTTTTGTATTAAATTCGGATGCAATTTCTGTGTTTCATCGTCACTAAGAAGGTCCAAGGGATACAGTAAACCTCAAGTGAAGCATCAGAATCTAAAACTGGACTCACAGAAAAGGTTCAAATCATAGAAAGTTAGAGTGTCAGTCTTCTAGTACTTAAGTCGGCATTGTGCTTTTTGAATGTAATCGCGATGCAATTTCCGTGCCTCATAGTCAATAAGAAGGTCCAAGGTATACAGTAAACCTGAATTGATGCATCGGAATCTAAAACTGGACTCACAGGAGAGGTTCTAATCATAGAGAGTTAGAGTGTCAGTCCTCTTGTACTTAACTCGGCATTGTGATTTTTGTATTAAATTCGAATGCAATTTCTGTGTTTCATCGTCAATAAGAAGGTCCAGGGTATACAGTAAACCTGAAGTGAAGCATCGAAATCCAGAACTGGACTCACAGGAGATGGTCAAATCATAGAAAGTTAGAGTACCAGTCCTCTTGTACTTAAGTCGGCATTGGGCCTTTTGTATTAGATTCGGAAGAAATTTCTGTGTTTCATCGTCATTAAGAAGCTCCAGGGGATACAGTAAACCTGAAGTGAAGCATCGGAATGTAAAACTGGACTCACAGGAGAGGTTCATATCATAGAAAGTTAGAGTGTCATTCCTCTTGTACTTAAGTCGGCATTGTGCCTTTTGTATTAAATTCGAATGCAATTTCCTTCGTTCATCGTCAATAGGGAGGTACAAGGGATACAGTAAACCTGAAGTGAAGCATCCGAATCTCAAACTGGACTCACAGGAGAGGTTCAAAGCATAGAAAGTGAGAGTGTCACACCTCATGTACTTAAGTCGGCTTTGTGCCTTTTGTTTAAAATTCGGTTGCAATATCTGTGTTTCATCGTCAATAAGAAGGTCCAAGGGATACAGTAAACCTGAAGTGAAGCATCGAAATCTAAAACTGGACTCACAGGAGAGGTTCAAATCATTGAAAGTGAGAGTGTCAGTCCTTTTGTACTTAAGTCGGCATTGCGCCTTTTGTATTAAATTCGGATGCAACTTCTGTGTTTCATCGTCAATAAGAAGGTCCAAGGGATACAGTAAACCTGAAGTGAAGCATCGGAATCCAAAACAGGACTCACAGGAGAGGTTCAAATCATAGAAAGTTAGAGTGTCAGTCCTCTTGTACTTAAGTTGGCATTGTGCCTTTTGTATTAAATTCGGATGCAATTTCTGTGTTTCATCGTCAATAAGAAGGCCCAAGGGATTAAGGAAACATGAAGTGAAGCATCGAAATTCAACACTGTACTCACAGGAGAGGTTCAATTCATAGAAAGTGAGAGTCTCAGTCCTCTTGTACTTAAGTCGGCATTGTGCCTTTTGTATTAAATTCGGATGCAATTTCTGTGTTTCACTGTCAATAAGAAGATCCGAGGGAAACAGTAAACCTGAAGTGAAGCATCGGAATCTAAAACTGGACTCACAGCAGAGGTTCAAATCATAGTAAGTGAGAGTGTATGTCGTCTTGTACTGAAGTCGGCATTGTGCCTTTTGTATTAAATTCGGATGCAATTCCTGTGTTTCATCGTCAATAAGAAGGTCCAAGGGATAGAGTAGAGCTGAAGTGAAGCATCGGAATCTAAAACTGGACTCACAGGAAACGTTCAAATCATAGAAAGTGAGAGTTTCAGTACTCTTGTACTTAAATCGGCTTTGTGCCTTTTGTATTAAATTCGGATGCAATTTCTCTGTTTCATTGTCAATAAGAGGGTCCAAGGTATAAAGGAAACCTGAAGTGAAGCATCGGAATCTATTACTCGACTCACAGGAGACGTTCAAATCATAGAAACTTAGAGTGTCAGTCCTCTTGTACTTAAGTCGGCATTGTGCCTTTTGTTTTAAAATCGGATGCAATTTCCTTGTTTCATCGTAAGTAAGAAGGTACAAGGGATACAGTAAACGTGAAGTGAAGCATCGGAATCTGAAACTTGACTCACAGGAGAGGTTCAAATCATAGGAAGTGAGAGTGTCAGTCCTCTTGTACTTAAGTCGGCAATGTGCCTTTTGTATTAAATTCGGATGCAATTTCTGTGTTTCATCGTCAATAAGAAGCTCCAAGGGATACAGTAAACTTGAAGTGAAGCGTCGGAATCTAAAACTGGACTCACAGGAGGGGTTCAAATCCTAGAAAGTGTGAGTGTCAGTCCACTTGTACTTAAGTCGGCATTGTGCCTTTTGTATTAAATTTGGATGCAATTTCTGTGTTTCATTGTCAATAAGAGGATCCAAGGTATAAAGGAAACCTGAAGTGAAGTATCGGAATCTAAAACTCGACTCTCAGGAGAGGTTCAAATCATAGAAAGTTAGAGTGTCAGTCTTGTACTTAAGTCGGCATTGTGCCGTTTGTATTAAATTCGGATGCAATTTCTTTGTTTCATCGTCAATAAATAGGTACAAGGGATACAGTAAACCTGAAGTGAAGCATCGGAATCTAATACTGGACTCACAGGTGAGGTTCAAATCATAAAAAGTGAGAGTGTCAGTCCTCTTGTACTTAAGTCGGCATTGTGCCTTTTGTATTAAATTCGGATGCAATTTCTGTGTTTCATCGTCAATAAGAAGGACCAAGGGATACAGTAACAATGAACATAAGCATTGGAATCTAAAACTGGACTCACAGGAGAGGTTCAAATCATAGAAAGTGAGAGTGTCAGTCCTCTTGTACTTAAGTCGGCATTGTGCCTTTTGTATTAAATTCGTATGCAATTCCTGTGTTTCATCGTCAATAAGAAGGTCCAAGGGATACAGTAGACCTGAAGTGAAGCATCGGAATCTAAAACTGGACTCACAGGAAAGGATCAAATCATAGAAAGTTAGAGTGTCTGTCTTCTTGTACTTAAGTCGGCATTGTGCCTCTTGAATTTAATTCAGATGCAATTTCTGTGTTTCATCGTCAATAAGAAGGTCCAAGGTATTCAATAAACCTGAAGTGAAGCATCGGAATCTAAAACTGGACTCACAGGAGAGGTTCAAATCATAGATAGTTAGATTGTCAGTCCTCTTGTACTCCGGTCGGCATTGTGCCTTTTGTATTAAATTAGGATGCAATTTCTTTGCTTCATCGTCTATAAGAAGGTACAAGGGATACAGTAAACCTGAAGTGAAGCATCGGAATCTAAAACTGGACTCACAGGAGAGGTTCAAATCATAGAAAGCGAGAGTGTCCGTCCTACTTTACTTAAGTCAACATTGTGCTTTTTGTATTAAATTAGGATGCAATTTCTGTGTTTCATCGTCAATAAGAAGGTCCAAGGGATACAGTAAACCTGAAGTGAAGCGTCGGAAAATAAAACTGGACTCACAGGAAAGGTTCAAATCATAGAAAGTTAGAGTGTCAGTCCTCTTGTACTTAAGTCGGCATTGTGATTTTTGTATTAAATTCGGATGCAATTCCTGTGTTTCAACGTCAATAACAGGGTCCAAGGGATACAGTAAACCTGAAGTGAAGCATCGGAATCTAACACTGGACTCACACGAGACGTTCAAATCATAGAAAGTTAGAGTGTCAGTCTTCTTGTACGTAAGTCGGCATTGTGCCTTTTGTATTAAATTCGGATGCAATTTCTGTGTTTCATCGTCAATAAGACGGTTCAAGGGCTACAGCAAACCTGAAGTGAAGCATCGGAATCTAAAACTGGACTCACAGGAATGGTTCAAATCACAGAGAGTTAGAGTGTCAGTCTTATTGTACTTCAGTTGGCATTGTGCTTTTTGAATTCAATTGCGATGCAATATCTGTGCCTCATCGTCAGTAAGAAAGTCCAAGGTACACAGTAATCCTGAAGTGAAGCATCGGAATCTAAAACTGGACTCACAGGAGAGGTTCAAATCATAGAAAGTTAGAGTGACAGTCCTCTTGTACTTCAGTCGGCGTTGTGCCTTTTGAATTTAAATCCGATGCAATTTCTGTGTTTCATCGTCAATACGAAGGTCCAAGGTATACAGTAAACCTGAAGTGAAGCATCGGAATCTAAAACTGGACTCACAGGAGAGGTTCAAATCATAGAATGTTAGAGTGTCAGACCTCTTGTACTTAAGTCGGCATTGTGCCTTTTGTATTAAATAAGGAACGAATTTCTTTGTTTCATCGTCAATAACAAGGTACAAGGGATACAATAAACCTTAAGGGAAGCATCGGAATCTAAAACTGGACTCACTGGAGAGGTTCAAATCATAGGAAGTGAGAGTGTCAGTCCTCTTGTACTTAAGTCGGCATTGTGCCTTTTGTATTAAATTCGGATATAATTTCTGTGTTTCATCGTCAACAAGAGGGTCCAAGGGATACAGAAAACCTGAAGTGAGGCATCGGAATTCAAAACTGGACTCACAGGAGAGGTTCAAATCATAGAAAATTAGTGTGTCGGTCCTCTTGTACTTATGTCGGCATTGTGCCTTTTGAATTTAATTCCGATGCAATATCTGTGTTTCATCGTCAATAAGAAGTTCCGAGGTATACAGTAAACCTGAAGTGAAGCATCGGAATCTAAAACTGGAGTCACAGGAGCGATTCAAATCATAGGAAGCTAGAGTGTCAGTCCTCTTGTACTTAAGCCGGCATTGTGTCTTTTGAATTTAATTCCGATGCAATTTCTGTGTTTCATCGTCAATAAGAAGGTCCAAGGTGTTCAGTAAACCTGAAGTGAAGCATCGGATTCTAAAACTGGACTCACAGGAGAGGTTCAAATCATAGAAAGTGAGAGTGTCAGTCCTCTTGTACTTAAGTAGGCATTGTGCCTTTTGTATTAAATTCGGATGCAATTTCTGTGTTTCATCGTCAATAAGAAGGTCCAAGGGCTACAGCAAACCTGAAGTGAAGCATCGGAATCTAAAACTGGACTCACAGGAAAGGTTCAAATCACAGAAAGTTAGAGTGTCAGTCTTCTTGTACTTAAGTTGGCATTGTGCTTTTTGTATTCAATTGCGATGCAATTTCTGTGCGTCATCGTCAATAAGAAGGTCCAAGGTACACAGTAAACCCGAAGTGAAGCATCGGAATCTAAAACTCGACTCACAGGAGAGGTTCAAATCATAGAAAGTTAGAGTGTCAGTCCTCTTGTACTTAAGTCGGCATTGTGCCTTTTCTATTAAATTCGGATGCAATTTCTTTGTTTCATCGTCAATAAGAAGGTACAAGGGATACAGTAAACCTGAAGTGAAGCAACGGAATCTAATACTGGACTCACAGGAGAGGTTCAAATCATAAAAAGTGAGAGTGTCAGTCCTCTTGTACTTAAGTCGGCATTGTGCCTTTTGTATTAAATTCGGATGCAATTTCTGTGTTTCACCGTCAATAAGAAGGACCAAGGGATACAGTAACAATGAACATAAGCATTGGAATCTAAAACTGGACTCACAGGAGAGGTTCAAATCATAGAAAGTGAGAGTGTCAGTTCTCTTGTACTTAAGTCGGCATTGTGCCTTTTGTATTAAATTCGTATGCAATTCCTGTGTTTCATCGTCAATAAGAATGTCCAAGGGATACAGTAGACCTGAAGTGAAGCATCGGAATCTAAAACTGGACTCACAGGAAAGGATCAAATCATAGAAAGTTAGAGTGTCTGTCTTCTTGTACTTAAGTCGGCATTGTGCCTCTTGAATTTAATTCCGATGCAATTTCTGTGTTTCATCGTCAATAAGAGGGTCCAAGGTATTCAGTAAACCTGAAGTGAAGCATCGGAATCTAAAACTGGACTCACAGGAGAGGTTCAAATCATAGATAGTTAGATTGTCAGTCCTCTTGTACTCCGGTCGGCATTGTGCCTTTTGTATTAAATTCGGATGCAATTTCTTTGCTTCATGGTCTATAAGAAGTTACAAGGGATACAGTAAACCTGAAGTGAAGCATCGGAATCTAAAACTGGACTCACAGGAGAGGTTCAAATCATAGAAAGCGAGAGTGTCAGTCCTACTGTACTTAAGTCAACATTGTGCTTTTTGTATTAAATTAGGATGCAATATCTGTGTTTCATCGTCAATAAGAAGGTACAAGGGATACAATAAACCATAAGGGAAGCATCGGAATCTAAAACTGGACTCACAGGAGAGGTTCAAATCATAGAAAGTGAGAGTGTCAGTCCACTTGTACTTAAGTCATCATTGTGCCTTTTGTATTAAATTAGGATGCAATTTCTGTGTTTCATCGTCAATAAGAAGGTCCAAGGCATACAGTAAACCTCAAGTGAAGCATCGGAATCTATAACTGGACTCACAGGAGAGGTTCAAATCATAGAAAGTGAGAGTTTCAGTACTCTTGTACTTAAGTCGGCTTTGTGCTTTTGTATTAATTTCGGATGCAATTTTTGTGTTTCATTGTCAATAAGAGGGTCCAAGGTATAAAAGAAACCTGAAGTGAAGCATCGGAATCTATTACTCGACACACAGGAGACGTTCAAATCATAGAAAGTTAGAGTGTCAGTCCTCTCGTACTTAAGTCGGCATTGTGCCTTTTATATAAAATCGGATGCAATTTCTTTGTTTCATCGTCAACAAGAAGGTACAAGGGATACAGTAACCCTGAAGTGAAGCATCGGAATCTAAAACTGGACTCACAGGAGAGGTTCAAATCATAGGAAGTGAGAGTGTCAGTCCTCTTGTACTTAAGTCGGCATTGTGCCTTTAGTATTAAATTCGGATGCAATTTCTGTGTTTCATCGTCAATAAGAAGGTCCAAGGGATACAGTAAACCTGAAGTGAAGCGTCGGAATCTAAAACTGCACTCACAGGAGAGGTTGAAATCATAGAAAGTGAGAGTGTCAGTCCTCTTGTACTTAAGTCGGAATTGTGCCTTTTGTATTAAATTCGGATATAATTTCTGTGTTTCATCGTCAACAAAAAGGTCCAAGGGATACAGAAAACCTGAAGTGAAGCATCAGAATTCAAAACTGGACTCACAGGAGAGGTTCAAATCATAGAAAATTAGTGTGTCGGTCCTCTTGTACTTATGTCGGCATTGTGCCTTTTGAATTTAATTCCGATGCAATATTTGTGTTTCATCGTCAATAAGAAGTTCCGAGGTATACAGTAAACCTGAAGTGAAGCATCGGAATGTAAAACTGGACTCACAGGAGCGATTCAAATCATAGGAAGTTAGAGTGTCAGTCCTCTTGTACTTAAGTCGGCATTGTGTCTTTTGAATTTAATTCCGATGCAATTTCTGTGTTTCATCATCAATAAGAAGGTCCAAGGTATTCAGTAAACCTGAAGTGAAGCATCGGATTCTAAAACTGGACTCACAGGAGAGGTTCAAATCATAGAAAGTGAGAGTGTCACTCCTCTTGTACATAAGTCGGCATTGTGCCTTTTGTATTAAATTCGGATGCAATTTCTGTGTTTCATCGTCAATAAGAAGGTCCAAGGGCTACAGCAAACCTGAAGTGAAGCATCGGAATCTAAAACTGGACTCACAGGAAAGGTTCAAATCACAGAAAGTTAGAGTGTCAGTCTTCTTGTACTTAAGTTGGCATTGTGCTTTTTGTATTCAATTGCGATGCAATTTCTGGGCCTCATCGTCAATAAGAAGGTCCAAGGTACACAGTAAACCCGAAGTGAAGCATCGGAATCTAAAACTGGACTCACAGGAGAGGTTCATATCATAGAAAGTGAGAGTGTCAGTCAACATGTACTTAAGTCGGCATTGTGCCTTCTGTATTAAATTCGGACGCAATTTCTGTGTTTCATCGTCAATAAGAAGGTCCAAGGTATACAGTTAACATGAAGTGAAGCATCGGAATCTAAAACTGGACTCACAGGAGAGGTTCAAATCATAGAAAATTAGTGTGTCGGTCCTCTTGTACTTATGTCGGCATTGTGCCTTTTGAATTTAATTCCGATGCAATATCTGTGTTTCATCGTCAATAAGAAGTTCCGAGGTATACAGTAAACCTGAAGTGAAGCATCGGAATCTAAAACTGGACTCACAGGAGCGATTCAAATCATAGGAAGTTAGAGTGTCAGTCCTCTTGTACTTAAGTCGGCATTGTGTCTTTTGAATTTAATTCCGATGCAATTTCTGTGTTTCATCGTCAATAAGAAAGTCCAAGGTATTCAGTAAACCTCAAGTGAAGCATCGGAATCTAACACTGGACTCACAGGAGAGGTTCAAATCATAGAAAGTTAGAGTGTCAGTCCTCTTGTACTTAAGTCGGCATTGTGCCTTTTTATTAAATTCGGATGCCGTTTCTGTGTTTCATCGTCAATAAGAAGGTCCAAGGGATACAGTAAACCAGAAGTCAGGAATCGGAATCTAAAATTGGCCCCACAGGAGAGGTTAAAATCATAGAAAGTTAGAGTGTCAGTCCTCTTGTACTTAAGTCGGCATTGTGCCTTTTGTATTAAATTCGGATGCAATTTCTGTGTTTCATCGTCAATATGAAGGTCCAAGGTATACAGTTAACATGAAGTGAAGCATCGGAATCTAAAACTGGACTCACAGGAGAGGTTCAAATCATAGAAAGTTAGAGCGTCAGTCCTCTTGTACTTAAGTCGGCATTGTGCCTGTTTTATTAAATTCGGATGAAATTTCTGTGTCTCATCGTCATTAAAAAGGTCCAAGGGATACAGTAAACCTGAAGTGAGCATCGGAATCTAAAACTGGACTCACAGGAAAGGTTCGAATCCTAGAAAGTTAGAGTGTCAGTCTTCTTGTGCTTAAGTCGGCATTGTGCCTTTTGAATTCAATTGCGATGCAATTTCTGTGCCTCATCGTCAATAAGAAGGTCTAAGGTACACAGTAAACCTGAAGTGAAGCATCGGAATCTGAAACTGGACTCGCAGGAGAGGTTCAAATCATAGAAAGTTAGAGAGTCAGTCCTCTTGTACTTAAGTCGGCATTGTGCCTTTTGAATGTAATTCCGATGCAATTTCTGTGTTTCATCGTCAATAAGAAGGTCCAAGGTATTCAGGAAACCTGAAGTGAAGCATCGGAATCTAAAACTGGACTCACAGGAGAGGTTCAAATCCTAGAAAGTTAGATTGTCTGTCCTCTTGTACTTAAGTCGGCATTGTGCCTTTTGTATTAAATTCGGATGCAATTTCCTTGTTTCATCGTCTATAAGAAGGTGCAAGGGATACAGTAAACCTAAAGTGAAGCATCGGAATCTGAAACTGGACTCACAGGAGAGGTTCAAATCATAGAAAGTGAGAGTGTCAGTTCTCTTGTACTTAAGTCGGCATTGTGCGTTTCGTATTAAATTAGGATGCAATTTCTGTGTTTCATCGTCAATTAGATGGTCCAAGGGATACAGTAAACCTGAAGTGAAGAGTCGGAATCTAAAACTGGACTCACAGGAGAGGTTCAAATCATAGAAAGTTAGAGTGTCAGTCATCTTGTACTTAAGTCGGCATTGTGATTTTTGTATTAAATTCGGATGCAATTCCTGTGTTTCAACGTCAATACGAAGGTCCAAGGGATACAGTAAACCTGAAGTGAAGCATCGGAATCTAACACTGGACTCACAGGAGACGTTCAAATCACAGAAAGTTACAGTGTCAGTCCTCTTGTACTTAAGTCGGCATTGTGCCTTATGTATTAAATTCGGATGCAATTTCTGTGTTTCATCGTCAATAAGATGGTCCAAGGGATACAGTAACCCTGAAGTGAAGCATTGGAATCTAAAACTGGGCTCACAGGAAAGGTTCAAATCACAGAAAGTTTGAGTGTCAGTCTTCTTGTACGTAAGTTGGCATTGAGCTTTTTGAATTCAATTGCGATGCAATTTCTGTGCCTCATCGTCAATAAGAAGGTCCAAGGTACACAGTAAACCTGAAGTGAAGCATCGGAATCTAAAACTCGACTCACAGGAGAGGTTCAAATCATAGAAAGTTAGAGTGTCAGTCCTCTTGTACTTCAGTCGGCGTTGTGCCTTTTGAATTTAAATCCGATCCAATTTCTGTGTTTCATCGTCAATAAGAAGGTAAAAGGTATACAGTAAACCTGAAGTGAAACATCGGAATCTAAAACTGGACTCACAGGAGAGGTTCAAATTATAGAAAGTTAGAGTGTCAGTCGACTTGTACTTAAGTCGGCATTGTGCCTTTTTATTAAATTCGGATGCAGTTTCTGTGTTTCATCGTCAATAAGAAGGTCCAAGGGATTCAGTAAACCTGAAGTCAGGAATCGGAATCTAAAACTGGTCCCACAGGAGAAGTTAAAATCATAGAAAGTTATAGTGTCAGTCCTCTTGTACCTAAGTCAGCATTGTGCCTTTTGTATTGCATTCGGATGCAATTTCTATGTTTCATCGTCAATAAGAAGGTCCTGGGTATACAGTAAACATGAAGTGAAGCATCGGAATCTAAAACTGGACTCACAGGAGAGGTTCAAATCATAGAAAGTTAGAGTGTCAGTCCTCTTATACTTAAGTCGACATTGTGCCTGTTGTATGAAATTCGGATGAAATTTTTGTGTCTCATCGTCATTAAAATGGTCCAAGGGAGACAGTAAACCTGAAGTGAAGCATCGGAATCTAAAATTGGACTCACAGGGGAGGTTCATATCATAGAAAGTGAGAGTGTCAGTCCTCTTGTACTTAAGTCGGCATTGTGCCTTTTGTATTAAATTCGGATCCAATTTCTGTGTTTCATCGTCAATAAGAAGGTCCAAGGGATACAGTAGACCTGAAGTGAAGCATCGGAATCTAAAACTGGACTCACAGGAAAGGTTCAAATCATAGAAAGTTAGAGTGTCAGTCTTCTTGTACATAGGTCGGCATTGTGCCTTTTGAATTCAATTGCGATGCAATTTCTGTGCCTCGTCGTCAATAAGAAGGTCCAAGGTACACAGTAAGCCTGAAGTGAAGCATCGGAATCTAAAACTCGACTCACAGGAGAGGTTCAAATCATAGAAAGTTAGAGTGTTAGTCCTCTTGTACTTCAGTCGGCGTTGTGCCTTTTGAATTTAAATCCGATGCAATTTCTGTGTTTCATCGTCAATAAGAAGGTCCAAGGTATAGAGTAAACCTGAAGTGAAGCATCGGAATCTAAAACTGGACTCACAGGAGAGGTTCAAATCATAGAAAGTTAGAGTGTCAGTCCTCTTGTACTTAAGTCGGCATTGTGCCTTTTTATTAAATTCGGATGCAGTTTCTGTGTTTCATCGTCAATAAGATGGTCCAAGGGATACAGTAACCCTGAAGTGAAGCATTGGAATCTAAAACTGGGCTCACAGGAAAGGTTCAAATCACAGAAAGTTTGAGTGTCAGTCTTCTTGTACGTAAGTTGGCATTGAGCTTTTTGAATTCAATTGCGATGCAATTTCTGTGCCTCATCGTCAATAAGAAGGTCCAAGGTACACAGTAAACCTGAAGTGAAGCATCGGAATCTAAAACTCGACTCACAGGAGAGGTTCAAATCATAGAAAGTTAGAGTGTCAGTCCTCTTGTACTTCAGTCGGCGTTGTGCCTTTTGAATTTAAATCCGATCCAATTTCTGTGTTTCATCGTCAATAAGAAGGTAAAAGGTATACAGTAAACCTGAAGTGAAACATCGGAATCTAAAACTGGACTCACAGGAGAGGTTCAAATTATAGAAAGTTAGAGTGTCAGTCGACTTGTACTTAAGTCGGCATTGTGCCTTTTTATTAAATTCGGATGCAGTTTCTGTGTTTCATCGTCAATAAGAAGGTCCAAGGGATTCAGTAAACCTGAAGTCAGGAATCGGAATCTAAAACTGGTCCCACAGGAGAAGTTAAAATCATAGAAAGTTATAGTGTCAGTCCTCTTGTACCTAAGTCAGCATTGTGCCTTTTGTATTGCATTCGGATGCAATTTCTATGTTTCATCGTCAATAAGAAGGTCCTGGGTATACAGTAAACATGAAGTGAAGCATCGGAATCTAAAACTGGACTCACAGGAGAGGTTCAAATCATAGAAAGTTAGAGTGTCAGTCCTCTTATACTTAAGTCGACATTGTGCCTGTTGTATGAAATTCGGATGAAATTTTTGTGTCTCATCGTCATTAAAATGGTCCAAGGGAGACAGTAAACCTGAAGTGAAGCATCGGAATCTAAAATTGGACTCACAGGGGAGGTTCATATCATAGAAAGTGAGAGTGTCAGTCCTCTTGTACTTAAGTCGGCATTGTGCCTTTTGTATTAAATTCGGATCCAATTTCTGTGTTTCATCGTCAATAAGAAGGTCCAAGGGATACAGTAGACCTGAAGTGAAGCATCGGAATCTAAAACTGGACTCACAGGAAAGGTTCAAATCATAGAAAGTTAGAGTGTCAGTCTTCTTGTACATAGGTCGGCATTGTGCCTTTTGAATTCAATTGCGATGCAATTTCTGTGCCTCGTCGTCAATAAGAAGGTCCAAGGTACACAGTAAGCCTGAAGTGAAGCATCGGAATCTAAAACTCGACTCACAGGAGAGGTTCAAATCATAGAAAGTTAGAGTGTTAGTCCTCTTGTACTTCAGTCGGCGTTCTGCCTTTTGAATTTAAATCCGATGCAATTTCTGTGTTTCATCGTCAATAAGAAGGTCCAAGGTATAGAGTAAACCTGAAGTGAAGCATCGGAATCTAAAACTGGACTCACAGGAGAGGTTCAAATCATAGAAAGTTAGAGTGTCAGTCCTCTTGTACTTAAGTCGGCATTGTGCCTTTTTATTAAATTCGGATGCAGTTTCTGTGTTTCATCGTCAATAAGAAGGTCCAAGGGATACTGTAAACCTGAAGTCAGGAATCGGAATCTAAAACTGGCCCCACAGGAGAGGTTAAAATCAAAGAAAGTTAGAGTGTCAGTCATCTTGTACTTAAGTCGGCATTGTGCCTTTTGTATTAAATTCGGATGCAATTTCTGTGTTTCATCGTCAATAAGGAGGTCCAAGGTATACAGTAAACATGAAGTGAAGCATCGGAATCTAAAACTGGACTCACAGGAGAGGTTCAAATCATAGAAAGTTAGAGTGTCAGTCCTCTTGTACTTAAGTCGGCATTGTGCCTGTTGTATTAAATTCGGATGAAATTTCTGTGGCTCATCGTCTTTAGAAAGGTCCAAGGGATACAGTAAACCTGAAGGGAAGCATCGGAATCTAAAACTGGTCTCACAGGAGAGGTTCATATCATAGAAAGTGGGAGTGTCAGTTCTCTTGTACTTAAGTCGGCATTGTGCCTTTTGTATTAAATTCGGATGCAATTTCTGTGTTTCATCGTCAATAAGAAGGACCAAGGGATACAGTAGACCTGAAGTGAAGCATCGGAATCTAAAACTGGACTCACAGGAAAGGTTCAAATGAAAGAAAGTTAGAGTGTCAGCCTTTTTGTACTTAAGTAGGCATTGTGCCTTTTGAATTCAATTGCGATGCAATTTCTGTGCCTCATCGTCAATACGAAGGTCCAAGGTACACAGTAAACCTGAAGTGAACCATCGGAATCTAAAACTATACCCGCAGGAGAGGTTCAAATCATAGAAAGTTAGAGAGTCAGTCCTCTTGTACTTAAGTCGGCATTGTGCCTTTTGAATTTAATTCCGATGCAATTTCTGTGTTTCATCGTCAATAAGAAGGTCCAAGGTATTCAGTACATCTGAAGTAACGCATCGGAATTTAAAACTAGACTCACAGGAGGGGTTCAAATCATAGAAAATTAGAGTGTCAGTCCTCTTGTACTTAAGTCGGCATTGTGCCTTTTGAATTTAAATCCGATGCAATTTCTGTGTTTCGTCGTGAATAAGATGTTCCGAGGCAATCAGTAAACCTGAAGTGATGCATCGGAATCTAAAACTGGACTCACAGGGGCGGTTCAAATCATAGAAAGTGAGAGTCAGTCCTCTTGTACTTAAGTCGGCATTGTGCCTTTTGTTTTAAATTCGGATGCAATTTCTGTGTTTTATCGTCAATAAGAAGGTCCAAGGGATACAGTAAACCTGAAGTGAAGCGTCGGAATCTAAAACTGGACTCACAGGAGAGGTTCAAATCATAGAAAGTTAGAGTGTCAGTCCTCTTGTACTTAAGTCGGCATTGTGATTTTTGTATTGGATTCGGATGCAATTTCTGTGTTTCATCGTCAATACGAAGGTCCAAGGGATACAGTAATCCTGAAGTGAAGCATCGGAATCTAACACTGGACTCACAGGAGAGGTTCAAATCATACAAAGTTAGAGTGTCAGTCCTCTTGTACATAAGTCAGCATTGTGCCTTTTTATTAAATTCGGATGCAGTTTCTGTGTTTCATCGTCAATAAGAAGGTCCAAGGGATACAGTAACCTGAAGTCAGGAATCGGAATCTAAAACTGGTCCCACAGTAGAGGTTAAAATCATAGAAAGTTAGAGTGTCAGTCATCTTGCACTTAAGTCGGCATTGTGCTTTTGTATTAAATTCGGATGCAATTTCTGTGTTTGATCGTCAATAAGAAGGTCCAAGGTATACAGTTAACATGAAGTGAAGCATCGGGATCTAAAACTGGACTCACAGGAGAGGTTCAAATCATAGAAAGTGAGAGTGTCAGTCCTCTTGTACTTAACTCGGCATTGTGCCTTTTGCATTAAATTCGGATATAATTTCTGTGTTTCATCGTCAACAAGAAGGTCCAAGGGATACAGTAAACCTGAAGTGAAGCATCGGAATTTAAAACTAGACTCACAGGAGGGGTTCAAATCATAGAAAATTAGAGTGTCAGACCTCTTGTACTTAAGTCGGCATTGTGCCTTTTGCATTTAAATCCGATGCAATTTCTGTGTTTCGTCGTCAGTAAGATGTTCCGAGGTATACAGTAAACCTGATGTGAAGCATCGGAATCTAAAACTGGACTCACAGGAGCGGTTCTAATCATAGAAAGTTAGAGTGTCAGTCCTCTTGTACTTAAGTCGGCATTGTGACTTTTGTATTAAATTCGGATGCAATTTCTGTGTTTCATCGCCAATAAGAACGTCCAAGGTATACAGTACACCTGAAGTGAAGCATCGGAATCTAAAACTGGCCTCACAGGAGGGGTTCAAATCATAGAAAGTGAGAGTCAGTCCTTTTGTACTTAAGTCGGCATTGTACCTTTTGTATTAAATTCGGATGCAATTTCTGTGTTTCATCGTCAATAAGAAGGTCCAAGGGATACAGTAAACCTGATGTGAAGCATCGGAATCTAAAACTGGACTCACAGGAGCGGTTCTAATCATCGAAAGTTAGAGTGTCAGTCCTCTTGTACTTAAGTCAGCATTGTGCCTTTTTATTAAATTCGGATGCAGTTTCTGTGTTTCATCGTCAATAAGAAGGTCCAAGGGATAGAATAAACCTGAAGTCAGGAATCGGAATCTAAAACTGGTCCCACAGGAGAGGTTAAAATCATAGAAAGTTAGAGTGTCAGTTCTCTTGTACTTAAGTCGGCATTATGCCTTTTGTATTAAATTCGGATGCAATTTCTGTGTTTCATCATCAATAAGAAGGTCCAAGGTATATAGTAAACATGAAGTGTAGCATCGGAATCTAAAACTGGACTCACAGGAGAGGTTCAAATCATAGAAAGTTAGAGTGTCAGTCCTCTTGTACTTAAGTCGGCATTGTGACTTTTGTATTAAATTCGGATGCAATTTCTGTGTTTCATCGTCAATAAGAAGGTCCAAGGGATACAGTAAACCTGAAGTGAAGCGTCGGAATCTAAAACTGGACTCACAGGAGAGGTTCAAATCATAGACAGTTAGAGTGTCAGTCCTCTTGTACTTAAGTCGGCATTGTGCCTTTTGTATTAAATTCGGATATAAATTCTGTGTTTCATCGTCAACAAGAAGGTCCAAGGAATACAGTAAACCTGAAGTGAAGCATCGGAATTTAAAACTGGACTCACAGGAGGGGTTCAAATATAGAAAGTTAGAGTGTCAGTCCTCTTGTACTTAAGTCGGCATTGTGCCTTTTGAATTTAAATCCGATGCTATTTCTGTGTTTCGTCGTCAATAAGATGTTCCGAGGTATACAGTAAACCTGAAGTGAAGAATCGGAATCTAAAACTGGACTCACAGGAGCGGTTCAAATCATAGAAAGTTAGAGTGTCAGTCCTCTTGTACTTAAGTCGGCATTGTGACTTTTGTATTAAATTCGGATGCAATTTCTGTGTTTCATCGTCAATAAGAAGGTCCAAGGTATACAGTAAACCTGAAGTGAAGAATCGGAATCTAAAACTGGCCTCACAGGAGAGGTTCAAATCATAGAAAGTGAGAGTCAGTCCTCTTGTACTTAAGTCAGCATTGTGCCTTTTGTATTAAATTCGGACGCAATTTCTGTGTTTCATCGTCAATAAGAAGGTCCATGGGATACAGTAAACCTGAAGTGAAGCGTCGGAATCTAAAACTGGACTCACAGGAGAGGTTCAAATCATAGAAAGTTAGAGTGTCAGTCCACTTGTACCTAAGTCGGCATTGTGATTTTTGTATTAAATTCGGAGGCAATTTCTGTGTTTCATCGTCAATAAGAAGGTCCAAGGGATACAGTAAACCTGAAGTGAAGCATCGGTATCTAACACTGTACTCCCAGGAGAGGTTCAAATCATAGAAACTTAGAGTGTCAGTCCTCCTGTACTTAAGACGGCAATGTGCCTGTTGTATTAAATTCGGCTGAAATTTCTGTGTTTCATCGTCATTAAAAAGGTCCAAGGGATACAGTAAACCTGAAGGTAAGCATCGGAATCTAAAACTGGACTCACAGGAGAGGTTCATATCATAGAAAGTAAGAGTGTCAGTCCTCTTGTACTTATGTCGGCATTGTGCCTTTTGTATTAAATTCGGATGCAATTTCTGTGTTTCATCGTCAATAGGAAGGTCGAAGGTATACAGTAAACCTGCACTGAAGCATCAGAATCTAAAACTGGACTCAAAGGAGAGGTTCAAATCATAGAAAGTTATAGTGTCAGTCCTCCTGTACTTAAGTCGGCATTGTGCCTTTTGTATTAAATTCCGATGTAATTCCTGTGTCTCATTGTCACTAAGAAAGTCCAAGGTATACAGTAAAACTGAAGCGAAGCATCGGAATCTAAAACTGGCCTCACAGGAGAGGTTTAAATCATAGAAAGTGAGAGTCAGTCCTTTTGTACTTAAGTCGGCATTGTGCCTTTTGTATTAAATTCGGATGCAAAATCTGTGTTTCATCGCCAATAAGAAGGTCCAAGGGATACTATAAACCTGAAGTGAAGCGTCGGAATCTAAAACTGGACTCACAGGAGAGGTTCAAATCATAGTAAGTTAGAGTGTCAGTCCTCTTGTACTTAAGTCGGCATTGTGATTTTTGTATTAAATTCGGATGCAATTTCTGTGTTTCATCGTCAATAAGAAGGTCCAAGGGATACAGTAAACCTGAAGTGAAGCATCGGAATCTAAAACTGGACTCACAGGAGAGGTTCATATCATAGAAAGTAAGAGTGTCAGTCCTCTTGTACTTAAGTCGGCATTGTGCCTTTTGTATTAAATTCGGATGCAATTTCTGTGTTTCATCGTCAATAGGAAGGTCGAAGGTATACAGTAAACCTGCACTGAAGCATCAGAATCTAAAACTGGACTCACAGGAGAGGTTCATATCATAGAAAGTAAGAGTGTCAGTCCTCTTGTACTTAAGTCAGCATTGTGCCTTTTTATTAAATTCGGAAGCAGTTTCTGTGTTTCATCGTCAATAAGAAGGTCCAAGGGATACAGTAAACCTGAAGTCAGGAATCGGAATCTAAAACTGGTCCCACAGGAGAGGTTAAAGTCATAGAAAGTTAGAGTGTCAGTCCTCTTGTACTTAAGTCGGCATTGTGCCTTTTGTATTAAATTCGGATGCAATTTCAGTGTTTCATCGTCAATAAGAAGGTCCAAGGTATACAGTAAACATGAAGTGAAGCATCGGAATCTAAAACTGGACCCACAGGAGAGGTTCAAACCATAGAAAGTGAGAGTGTCAGTCCTCTTGTACTTAAGTCGGCATTTTGCATTTTGTATTAAATTCGGATATAATTTCTGTGTTTCATCGTCAAGAAGAAGGTCCAAGGGATACAGTAAACCTGAAGTGAAGCATCGGAATTTAAAACTGGACTCACAGGAAGGGTTCAAATCATAGAAAATTAGAGTGTCAGTCCTCTTGTACTTAAGTCGGCATTGTGCCTTTTGAATTTAAATCCAATGCAATTTCTGTGTTTCGTCGTCAATAAGATGTTCCGAGGTATACAGTAAACCTGAAGTGAAGCATCGGCATCTAAAACTGAACTCCCAGGAGAGGTTCAAATCATAGAAAGTTATAGTGTCAGTCCTCTTGTACTTCAGTCGGCATTGTGCATTTTGTATTAAATTCGGGGAATTAATTTCTGTGTTTCATCGTCAACAAGAAGGTCCAATGGATACAGTTAACCTGAAGTGAAGCATCGGAATTTAAAACTGGATTCACAGGAGGGGTTCAAATCATAGAAAATTAGAGTGTCAGTCCTCTTGTACTTAAGTCGGCATTGTGACTTTTGTATTAAATTCGGATGCAGTTTCTGTGTTTCATCGTCAATAAGAAGGTCCAAGAGATACAGCAGCCTGAAATCAGGAATCGGAATCTAAAACTGGTCCCACAGGAGAGGTTAAAATCATAGAAAGTTAGAGTGTCAGTCCTCTTGTACTTAAATCGGCATTGTGCCTTTTGTATTAAATTCGGAAGCAATTTCTGTGTTTGATCGTCAATAAGAATGTCCAAGGTATACAGTAAACATGAAGTGAAGCATCGGAATCTAAAACTGGACTCACAGGAGAGGTTCAAATCATAGGAAGTGAGAGTGTCAGTCCTCCTGTACTTAAGTCGGCATTGTCCCTTTTGCATTAAATTCGGATATAATTTCTGTGTTTCATCGTCAACAAGAAGGTCCAAGGGATACAGTAAACCTGAAGTGAAGCATCGGAATTTAAAACTAGACTCACAGGAGGGGTTCAAATCATAGAAAATTAGAGTGTCAGTCCTCTTGTACTTATGTCGGCATTGTGCCTTTTGAATTTAAATCCGATGCAATTTCTGTGTTTCGTCGTCAGTAAGATGTTCCGAGGTATACAGTAAACCTGATGTGAAGCATCGGAATCTAAAACTGGACTCACAGGAGCGGTTCTAATCATAGAAAGTTAGAGTGTCAGTCCTCTCGTACTTAAGTCGGCATTGTGACTTTTGTATTAAATTCGGATGCAATTTCTGTGTTTCATCGCCAATAAGAACGTCCAAGGTATACAGTACACCTGAAGTGAAGCATCGGAATCTAAAACTGGCCTCACAGGAGAGGTTCAAATCATAGAAAGTGAGAGTCACTCCTCTTGTACTTAAGTCAGCATTGTGCCTTTTTATTAAATTCGGATGCAGTTTCTGTGTTTCATCGTCAATAAGAAGGTCCAAGGGATACAGTAAACCTGAAGTCAGGAATCGGAATCTAAAACTGGTCCCACAGGAGAGGTTAAAATCATAGAAAGTTAGAGTGTCAGTCCTCTTGTAATTAAGTCGGCATTGTGCCTTTTGTTTTAAATTCGGATGCAACTTCTGTGTTTCATCGTCAATAAGAAGGTCCAAGTTATACAGTAAACATGAAGTGAAGCATCGGAATCTAAAACTGGACCCACAGGAGAGGTTCAAATCATAGAAAGTGAGAAGGTCAGTCCTCTTCTACTTAAGTCGGCATTGTGCATTTTGTATTAAATTCGGATATAATTTCTGTGTTTCATCGTCAACAAGAAGGTCCAAGGGATACAGTAAACCTGAAGTGAAGCAGCGGAATTTAAAACTGGACTCACAGGAGGGGTTCAAATCATAGAAAATTAGAGTGTCAGTCCTCTTGTACTTAAGTCGGCATTGTGCCTTTTGAATTTAAATCCGATGCAATTTCTGTGTTTCGTCGTCAATAAGATGTTCCGAGGTATACAGTAAACCTGAAGTGAAGCATCGGAATCTAAAACTGGACTCACAGGGGAGGTTCAAATCATAGAAAGTTAGAGTGTCAGTCCTCTTGTACTTAAGTCGGCATTGTGCCTTTTGTATTAAATTCGGATTTACTTTCTGTGTTTCATCGTCAACAAGAAGGTCCTAGGGATACAGTAAACGTGAAGTGAAGCATCGGAATTTAAAACTGGATTCACAGGAGGGGTTCAAATCATAGAAAATTAGAGTGTCAGTCCTCTTGTACTTAAGTCGGCATTGTGCCTTTTGAATTTAAACCCGATGCTATTTCTGTGTTTCGTCGACAATAAGACGTTCCGAGGTATACAGTAAACCTGAAGTGAAGCATCGGAATCTAAAACTGGACTCACAGGAGCGGTTCAAATCATAGAAAGTTAGAGTGTCAGTCCTCTTGTACATAAGTCGGCATTGTGACTTTTGTATTAAATTCGGATGCAGTTTCTGTGTTTCATCGTCAATAAGAAGGTCCAAGGGATACAGTAACCTGAAGTCAGGATTCGGAATCTAAAACTGGTCCCACAGGAGAGGTTAAAATCATAGAAAGTTAGAGTGTCAGTCCTCTTGTACTTAAGTCGGCATTGTGCCTTTTGTATTAAATTCGGAAGCAATTTCTGTGTTTGATCGTCAATAAGAAGGCCCAAGGTATACAGAAAACATGAAGTGAAGCATCGGAATCTAAAACTGGACTCACAGGAGAGGTTCAAATCATAGAAAGTGGGAGTGTCAGTCCTCTTGTACTTAAGTCGGCATTGTGCCTTTTGCATTAAATTCGGATATAATTTCTGTGTTTCATCGTCAACAAGAAGGTCCAAGGGATACAGTAAACCTGAAGTGAAGCATCGGAATTTAAAACTAGACTCACAGGTGGGGTTCAAATCATAGAAAATTAGAATGTCAGTCCTCTTGTACTTAAGTCGGCATTGTGCCTTTTGAATTTAAATCCGATGCAATTTCTGTGTTTCGTCGTCAGTAAGATGTTCCGAGGTATACAGTAAACCTGATGTGAAGCATCGGAATCTAAAACTGGACTCACAGGAGCGGTTGTAATCATAGAAAGTTAGAGTGTCAGTCCTCTTGTACTTAAGTCGGCATTGTGACTTTTGTATTAAATTCGGATGCAATTTCTGTGTTTCATCGCCAATAAGAACGTCCAAGGTATACAGTACACCTGAAGTGAAGCATCGGAATCTAAAACTGGCCTCACAGGAGAGGTTCAAATCATAGAAAGTGAGAGTCAGTCCTTTTGTACTTAAGTCGGCATTGTGCCTTTTGTATTAAATTCGGATGCAATTTCTGTGATTCATCGTCAATAAGAAGGTCCAAGGGATACACTAAACCTGAAGTGAAGCGTCGGAATCTAAAACTGGACTCACAGGAGAGGTTCAAATCATAGAAAGTTAGAGTGTCAGTCCTCTTGTACTTAAGTCGGCATTGTGATTTTTGTATTAAATTCGGATGCAATTTCTGTGTTTCATCGTCAATAAGAAGGTCCAAGGGATACAGTAAACCTGAAGTGAAGCATCGGAATCTAACACTGGACTCACAGGAGAGGTTCAAATCATAGAAACTTAGAGTGTCAGTCCTCTTGTACTTAAGTCAGCATTGTGCCTTTTTATTAAATTCGGATGCAGTTTCTGTGTTTCATCGTCAATAAGAAGGTCCAAGGGGTACAGTAAACCTGAAGTCAGGAATCGGAATCTAAAACTGGTCCCACAGGAGAGGTTAAAATCATAGAAAGTTAGAGTGTCAGTCCTCTTGTACTTAAGTCGGCATTGTGCCTTTTGTATTAAATCCGATGCAATTTCTGTGTTTCGTCGTCAATAAGATGTTCCGAGGTATACAGTAAACCTGAAGTGAAGCATCGGCATCTAAAACTGAACTCCCAGGAGAGGTTCAAATCATAGAAAGTTATAGTGTCAGTCCTCTTGTACTTAAGTCGGCATTGTGCCTTTTGTATTAAATTCGGATTTAATATCTGTGTTTCATCGTCAACAAGAAGGTCCAAGGGATACAGTAAACCTGAAGTGAAGCATCGGAATTTAAAACTGGATTCACAGGAGGGGTTCAAATCATAGAAAATTAGAGTGTCAGTCCTCTTGTACTTAAGTCGGCATTGTGCTTTTTGAATTAAAATCCAATGCTATTTCTGTGTTTCGTCGTCAATAAGACGTTCCGAGGTATACAGTAAACCTGAAGTGAAGCATCGGAATCTAAAACTGGACTCACAGGAGCGGTTCAAATCATAGAAAGTCAGAGTGTCAGTCCTCTTGTACTTAAGTCGGCATTGTGACTTTTGTATTAAATTCGGATGCAGTTTCTGTGTTTCATCGTCAATAAGAAGGTCCAAGGGATACAGCAACCTGAAATCAGGAATCGGAATCTAAAACTGGTCCCACAGGAGAGGTTAAAATCATAGAAAGTTAGAGTGTCAGTCCTCTTGTACTTAAGTCGGCATTGTGCATTTTGTATTAAATTCGGATATAATTTCTGTGTTTCATCGTCAACAAGAAGGTCCAAGGGATACAGTAAACCTGAAGTGAAGCAGCGGAATTTAAAACTGGACTCACAGGAGGGGTTCAAATCATAGAAAATTAGAGTGTCAGTCCTCTTGTACTTAAGTCGGCATTGTGCCTTTTGAATTTAAATCCGATGCAATTTCTGTGTTTCGTCGTCAATAAGATGTTCCGAGGTATACAGTAAACCTGAAGTGAAGCATCGGAATCTAAAACTGGACTCACAGGGGAGGTTCAAATCATAGAAAGTTAGAGTGTCAGTCCTCTTGCACTTAAGTCGGCATTGTGCCTTTTGTATTAAATTCGGATTTAATTTCTGTGTTTCATCGTCAACAAGAAGGTCCTAGGGATACAGTAAACGTGAAGTGAAGCATCGGAACTTAAAACTGGATTCACAGGAGGGGTTCAAATCATAGAAAATTAGAGTGTCAGTCCTCTTGTACTTAAGTCGGCATTGTGCCTTTTGAATTTAAACCCGATGCTATATCTGTGTTTCGTCGACAATAAGACGTTCCGAGGTATACAGTAAACCTGAAGTGAAGCATCGGAATCTAAAACTGGACTCACAGGAGCGGTTCAAATCATAGAAAGTTAGAGTGTCAGTCCTCTTGTACATAAGTCGGCATTGTGACTTTTGTATTAAATTCGGATGCAGTTTCTGTGTTTCATCGTCAATAAGAAGGTCCAAGGGATACAGCAACCTGAAATCAGGAATCGGAATCTAAAACTGGTCCCACAGGAGAGGTTAAAATCATAGAAAGTTAGAGTGTCAGTCCTCTTGTACTTAAGTCGGCATTGTGCATTTTGTATTAAATTCGGATATAATTTCTGTGTTTCATCGTCAACAAGAAGGTCCAAGGGATACAGTAAACCTGAAGTGAAGCAGCGGAATTTAAAACTGGACTCACAGGAGGGGTTCAAATCGTAGAAAATTAGAGTGTCAGTCCTCTTGTACTTAAGTCGGCATTGTGCCTTTTGAATTTAAATCCGATGCAATTTCTGTGTTTCGTCGTCAATAAGATGTTCCGAGGTATACAGTAAACCTGAAGTGAAGCATCGGAATCTAAAACTGGACTCACAGGGGAGGTTCAAATCATAGAAAGTTAGAGTGTCAGTCCTCTTGCACTTAAGTCGGCATTGTGCCTTTTGTATTAAATTCGGATTTAATTTCTGTGTTTCATCGTCAACAAGAAGGTCCTAGGGATACAGTAAACGTGAAGTGAAGCATCGGAATTTAAAACTGGATTCACAGGAGGGGTTCAAATCATAGAAAATTAGAGTGTCAGTCCTCTTGTACTTAAGCCGGCATTGTGCCTTTTGAATTTAAACCCGATGCTATATCTGTGTTTCGTCGACAATAAGACGTTCCGAGGTATACAGTAAACCTGAAGTGAAGCATCGGAATCTAAAACTGGACTCACAGGAGCGGTTCAAATCATAGAAAGTTAGAGTGTCAGTCCTCTTGTACATAAGTCGGCATTGTGACTTTTGTATTAAATTCGGATGCAGTTTCTGTGTTTCATCGTCAATAAGAAGGTCCAAGGGATACAGTAACCTGAAGTCAGGAATCGGAATCTAAAACTGGTCCCACAGGAGAGGTTAAAATCATAGAAAGTTAGAGTGTCAGTCCTCTTGTACTTAAGTCGGCATTGTGCCTTTTGTATTAAATTCGGAAGCAATTTCTGTGTTTGATCGTCAATAAGAAGGCCCAAGGTATACAGTAAACATGAAGTGAAGCATCGGAATCTAAAACTGGACTCACAGGAGAGGTTCAAATCATAGAAAGTGAGAGTGTCCGTCCTCTTGTACTTAAGTCGGCATTGTGCCTTTTGCATTAAATTCGGATATAATTTCTGTGTTTCATCGTCAACAAGAAGGTCCAAGGGATACAGTAAACCTGAAGTGAAGCATCGGAATTTAAAACTAGACTCACAGGAGGGGTTCAAATCATAGAAAATTAGAATGTCAGTCCTCTTGTACTTAAGTCGGCATTGTGTATTTTGAATTTAAATCCGATGCAATTTCTGTGTTTCGTCGTCAGTAAGATGTTCCGAGGTATACAGTAAACCTGATGTGAAGCATCGGAATCTAAAACTGGACTCACAGGAGCGGTTCTAATCATAGAAAGTTAGAGTGTCAGTCCTCTTGTACTTAAGTCGGCATTGTGACTTTTGTATTAAATTCGGATGCAATTTCTGTGTTTCATCGCCAATAAGAACGTCCAAGGTATACAGTACACCTGAAGTGAAGCATCGGAATCTAAAACTGGCCTCACAGGAGAGGTTCAAATCATAGAAAGTGAGAGTCAGTCCTTTTGTACTTAAGTCGGCATTGTGCCTTTTGTATTAAATTCGGATGCATTTTTTGTGATTCATCGTCAATAAGAAGGTCCAAGGGATACACTAAACCTGAAGTGAAGCGTCGGAATCTAAAACTGGACTCACAGGAGAGGTTCAAATCATAGAAAATTAGAGTGTCAGTCCTCTTGTACTTAAGTCGGCATTGTGATTTTTGTATTAAATTCGGATGCAATTTCTGTGTTTCATCGTCAATAAGAAGGTCCAAGGGATACAGTAAACCTGAAGTGAAGCATCGGAATCTAACACTGGACTCACAGGAGAGGTTCAAATCATAGAAACTTAGAGTGTCAGTCCTCTTGTACTTAAGTCAGCATTGTGCCTTTTTATTAAATTCGGATGCAGTTTCTGTGTTTCATCGTCAATAAGAAGGTCCAAGGGGTACAGTAAACCTGAAGTCAGGAATCGGAATCTAAAACTGGTCCCACAGGAGAGGTTAAAATCATAGAAAGTTAGAGTGTCTGTCCTCTTGTACTTAAGTCGGCATTGTGCCTTTTGTATTAAATCCGATGCAATTTCTGTGTTTCGTCGTCAATAAGATGTTCCGAGGTATACAGTAAACCTGAAGTGAAGCATCGGCATCTAAAACTGAACTCCCAGGAGAGGTTCAAATCATAGAAAGTTGTAGTGTCAGTCCTCTTGTACTTAAGTCGGCATTGTGCCTTTTGTATTAAATTCGGATTTAATATCTGTGTTTCATCGTCAACAAGAAGGTCCAAGGGATACAGTAAACCTGAAGTGAAGCATCGGAATTTAAAACTGGATTCACAGGAGGGGTTCAAATCATAGAAAATTAGAGTGTCAGTCCTCTTGTACTTAAGTCGGCATTGTGCCTTTTGAATTAAAATCCAATGCTATTTCTGTGTTTCGTCGTCAATAAGACGTTCCGAGGTATACAGTAAACCTGAAGTGAAGCATCGGAATCTAAAACTGGACTCACAGGAGCGGTTCAAATCGTAGAAAGTCAGAGTGTCAGTCCTCTTGTACTTAAGTCGGCATTGTGACTTTTGTATTAAATTCGGATGCAGTTTCTGTGTTTCATCGTCAATAAGAAGGTCCAAGGGATACAGCAACCTGAAATCAGGAATCGGAATCTAAAACTGGTCCCACAGGAGAGGTTAAAATCATAGAAAGTTAGAGTGTCAGTCCTCTTGTACTTAAATCGGCATTGTGCCTTTTGTATTAAATTCGGAAGCAATTTCTGTGATTGATCGTCAATGAGAAGGTCCAAGGTATACAGTAAACATGAAGTGAAGCATCGGAATCTAAAACTGGACTCACAGGAGAGGTTCAAATCATAGGAAGTGAGAGTGTCAGTCCTCCTGTACTTAAGTCGGCATTGTCCCTTTTGCATTAAATTCGGATATAATTTCTGTGTTTCATCGTCAACAAGAAGGTCCAAGGGATACAGTAAACCTGAAGTGAAGCATCGGAATTTAAAACTAGACTCACAGGAGGGGTTCAAATCATAGAAAATTAGAGTGTCAGTCCTCTTGTACTTATGTCGGCATTGTGCCTTTTGAATTTAAATCCGATGCAATTTCTGTGTTTCGTCGTCAGTAAGATGTTCCGAGGTATACAGTAAACCTGATGTGAAGCATCGGAATCTAAAACTGGACTCACAGGAGCGGTTCTAATCATAGAAAGTTAGAGTGTCAGTCCTCTCGTACTTAAGTCGGCATTGTGACTTTTGTATTAAATTCGGATGCAATTTCTGTGTTTCATCGCCAATAAGAACGTCCAAGGTATACAGTACACCTGAAGTGAAGCATCGGAATCTAAAACTGGCCTCACAGGAGAGGTTCAAATCATAGAAAGTGAGAGTCAGTCCTCTTGTACTTAAGTCAGCATTGTGCCTTTTTATTAAATTCGGATGCAGTTTCTGTGTTTCATCGTCAATAAGAAGGTCCAAGGGATACAGCAAACCTGAAGTCAGGAATCGGAATCTAAAACTAATCCCACAGGAGAGGTTAAAATCATAGAAAGTTAGAGTGTCAGTCCTCTTGTACTTAAGTCGGCATTGTGCCTTTTGTATTAAATTCGGATGCAATTTCTGTGTTTCATCGTCAATAAGAAGGTCCAAGTTATACAGTAAACATGAAGTGAAGCATCGGAATCTAAAACTGGACCCACAGGAGAGGTTCAAATCATAGAAAGTGAGAGTGTCAGTCCTCTTGTACTTAAGTCGGCATTGTGCATTTTGTATTAAATTCGGATATAATTTCTGTGTTTCATCGTCAACAAGAAGGTCCAAGGAATACAGTGAACCTGAAGTGAAGCATCGGAATTTAAAACTGGACTCACAGGAGGGGTTCAAAGCATAGAAAATTAGAGTGTCAGTCCTCTTGTACTTAAATCGGCATTGTGCCTTTTGAATTTAAATCCGATGCAATTTCTGTGTTTCGTCGTCAATTAGATGTTCCGAGGTATACAGTAAACCTGAAGTGAAGCATCGGAATCTAAAACTGGACTCACAGGGGAGGTTCAAATCATAGAAAGTTAGAGTGTCAGTCCTCTTGTACTTAAGTCGGCATTGTGCCTTTTGTATTAAATTCGGATTTAATTTCTGTGTTTCATCGTCAACAAGAAGGTCCAAGGGATACAGTAAACGTGAAGTGAAGCATCGGAATTTAAAACTGGATTCACAGGAGGGGTTCAAATCATAGAAAATTAGAGTGTCAGTCCTCTTGTACTTAAGTCGGCATTGTCCCTTTTGAATTTAAATCCGATGGTATTTCTGTGTTTCTTCGACAATAAGACGTTCCGAGGTATACAGTAAATCTGAAGTGAAGCATCGGAATCTAAAACTGGACTCACAGGAGCGGTTCAAATCATAGAAGGTTAGAGTGTCAGTCCTCTTGTACTTAAGTCGGCATTGTGACTTTTGTATTAAATTCGGATGCAGTTTCTGTGTTTCATCGTCAATAAGAAGGTCCAAGGGATACAGTAACCTGATGTCAGGAATCGGAATCTAAAACTGGTCCCACAGGAGAGGTTAAAATCATAGAAAGTTAGAGTGTCAGTCCTCTTGTACTTAAGTCGGCATTGTGCCTTTTGTATTATATTCGGAAGCAATTTCTGTGTTTGATCGTCAATAAGAAGGCCCAAGGTATACAGTAAACATGAAGTGAAGCATCGGAATCTAAAACTGGACTCACAGGAGAGGTTCAAATCATAGAAAGTGAGAGTGTCAGTCCTCTTGTACTTAAGTCGGCATTGTGCCTTTTGCATTAAATTCGGATATAATTTCTGTGTTTCATCGTCAACAAGAAGGTCCAAGGGATACAGTAAACCTGAAGTGAAGCATCGGAATTTAAAACTAGACTCACAGGAGGGGTTCTAATCATAGAAAATTAGAATGTCAGTCCTCTTGTACTTAAGTCGGCATTGTGCCTTTTGAATTTAAATCCGATGCAATTTCTGTGTTTCGTCGTCAGTAAGATGTTCCGAGGTATACAGTAAACCTGATGTGAAGCATCGGAATCTAAAACTGGACTCACAGGAGCGGTTCTAATCATAGAAAGTTAGAGTATCAGTCCTCTTGTACTTAAGTCGGCATTGTGACTTTTGTATTAAATTCGGATGCAAGTTCTGTGTTTCATCGCCAATAAGAACGTCCAAGGTATACAGTAAGCCTGAAGTGAAGCATCGGAATCTAAAACTGGCCTCACAGGAGAGGTTAAAATCATAGAAAGTGAGAGTCAGTCCTTTTGTACTTAAGTCGGCATTGTGCCTTTTGTATTAAATTCGGATGCAATTTCTGTGATTCATCGTCAATAAGAAGGTCCAAGGGATACACTAAACCTGAAGTGAAGCGTCGGAATCTAAAACTGGACTCACAGGAGAGGTTCAAATCATAGAAAGTTAGAGTGTCAGTCCTCTTGTACTTAAGTCGGCATTGTGATTTTTGTATTAAATGCGGATGCAATTTCTGTGTTTCATCGTCAATAAGAAGGTCCAAGGGATACAGTAAACCTGAAGTGAAGCATCGGAATCTAACACTGGACTCACAGGAGAGGTTCAAATCATAGAAACTTAGAGCGTCAGTCCTCTTGTACTTAAGTCAGCATTGTGCCTTTTTATTAAATTCGGATGCAGTTTCTGTGTTTCATCGTCAATAAGAAGGTCCAAGGGATACAGTAAACCTGAAGTCAGGAATCGGAATCTAAAACTGGTCCCACAGGAGAGGTTAAAATCATAGAAAGTTAGAGTGTCAGTCCTCTTGTACTTAAGTCGGCATTGTGCCTTTTGTATTAAATTCGGATGCAATTTCTGTGTTTCATCGTCAATAAGAAGGTCCAAGTTATACAGTAAACATGAAGTGAAGCATCGGAATCTAAAACTGGACCCACAGGAGAGGTTCAAATCATAGAAAGTGAGAGTGTCAGTCCTCTTGTACTTAAGTCGGCATTGTGCATTTTGTATTAAATTCGGATATAATTTCTGTGTTTCATCGTCAACAAGAAGGTCCAAGGGATACAGTAAACCTGAAGTGAAGCAATGGAATTTAAAACTGGACTCACAGGCGGGGTTTAAATCATAGAAAATTAGTGTGTCAGTCCTCTTGTACTTAAGTCGGCATTGTGCCTTTTGAATTTAAATCCGATGCAATTTCTGTGTTTCGTCGTCAATAAGATGTTCCGAGGTATACAGTAAACCTGAAGTGAAGCATCGGAATCTAAAACTGGACTCACAGCAGAGGTTCAAATCATAGAAAGTTAGAGTGTCAGTCCTCTTGTACTTAAGTCGGCATTGTGCCTTTTGTATTAAATTCGGATTTAATTTCTGTGTTTCATCGTCAACAAGAAGGTCCAAGGGATACAGTAAACCTGAAGTGAAGCATCGGAATTTAAAACTGGATTCACAGGAAGGGTTCAAATCATAGAAAATTAGAGTGTCAGTCCTCTTGTACTTAAGTCGGCATTGTGCCTTTTGAATTTAAATCCGATGCTATTTCTGTGTTTGGTCGTCAATAAGACGCTCCGAGGTATACAGTAAACCTGAAGTGAAGCATCGGTATCTAAAACTGGACTCACAGGAGCGGTTCAAATCATAGAAAGTTAGAGTGTCAGTCCTCTTGTACTTAAGTCGGCATTGTGACTTTTGTATTAAATTCGGATGCAGTTTCAATGTTTCATCGTCAATAAGAAGGTCCAAGGGATACAGTAACCTGAAGTCAGGAATCGGAATCTAAAACTGGTCCCACAGGAGAAGTTGAAATCATAGAAAGTTAGTGTGTCAGTCCTCTTGTACTTAAGTCGGCATTGTGCCTTTTGTATTAAATTCGGAAGCAATTTCTGTGTTTGATCGTCAATAAGAAGGTCCAAGGTATACAGTACACCTGAAGTGAAGCATCGGAATCTAAAACTGGCCTCACAGGAGAGGTTCAAATCATAGAAAGTGAGAGTCAGTCCTTTTGTACTTAAGTCGGCATTGTGCCTTTTCAATTTAAATCCGATTCAATTTCTGTGTTTCGTCGTCAGTAAGATGTTCCGAGGTATACAGTAAACCTGATGTGAAGCATCGGAATCTAAAACTGGACCTACAGGAGCGGTTCTAATCATAGAAAGTTAGATTGTCAGTCCTCTTGTACTTAAGTCGGCATTGTGACTTTTGTATCAAATTCGGATGCAATATCTGTGTTTCATCGCCAATAAGAACGTCCAAGGTATACAGTACACCTGAAGTGAAGCATCGGAATCTAAAACTGGCCTCACAGGAGAGGTTCAAATCATAGAAAGTGAGAGTCAGTCCTTTTGTACTTAAGTCGGCATTGTGCCTTTTGTATTAAATTCGGATGCAATTTCTGTGTTTCATCGTCAATCAGAAGGTCCAAGGGATATAGTAAACCTGAAGTGAAGCGTCGGAATCTAAAACTGGACTCACAGGAGAGGTTCAAATCATAGAAAGTTAGAGTGTCAGTCCTCTTGTACTTAAGTCGGCATTGTGATTTTTGTATTAAATTCGCATGCAATTTCTGTGTTTCATCGTCAATAAGAAGGTCCAAGGGATACAGTAAACCTGAAGTGAAGCATCGGTATCTAACACTGGACTCACAGGAGAGGTTCAAATCATAGAAAGTGAGAGTGTCAGTCCTCTTGTACTTAAGTCGGCATTGTGCCTTTTGCATTAAATTCGGATATAATTTCTGTGTTTCATCGTCAACAAGAAGGTCCAAGGGATACAGTAAACCTGAAGTGAAGCATCGGAATTTAAAACTAGACTCACAGGAGGGGTTCAAATCATAGAAAATTAGAGTGTCAGTCCTCTTGTACTTAAGTCGGCATTGTGCCTTTTGAATTTAAATCCGATGCAATTTCTGTGTTTCGTCGTCAGTAAGATGTTCCGAGGTATACAGTAAACCTGATGTGAAGCATCGGAATCTAAAACTGGACCTACAGGAGCGGATCTAATCATAGAAAGTTAGATTGTCAGTCCTCTTGTACTTAAGTCGGCATTGTGACTTTTGTATCAAATTCGGATGCAATATCTGTGTTTCATCGCCAATAAGAACGTCCAAGGTATACAGTAAACCTGAAGTGAAGCGTCGGAATCTAAAACTGGACTCACAGGAGAGGTTCAAATCATAGAATGTTAGAGTGTCAGTCCTCTTGTACTTAAGTCGGCATTGTGCCTTTTGTATTAAATTAGGATATAATTTCTGTGTTTCATCGTCAACAAGAAGGTCCAAGGAATACAGTAAACCTGAAGTGAAGCATCGGAATTTAAAACTGGACTCACAGGAGGGGTTCAAATCTTAGAAAGTTAGAGTGTCAGTCCTCTTGTACTTAAGTCGGCATTGTGCCTTTTGAATTTAAATCCGATGCTATTTCTGCGTTTCGTCGTCAATAAGATGTTCCGAGGTATACAGTAAACCTGAAGTGAAGCATCGGAATCTAAAACTGGACTCACAGTAGCGGTTCTAATCATAGAAAGTTAGATTGTCAGTCCTCTTGTACTTAAGTCGGCATTGTGACTTTTGTATCAAATTCGGATGCAATATCTGTGTTTCATCGCCAATAAGAACGTCCAAGGTATACAGTACACCTGAAGTGAAGCATCGGAATCTAAAACTGGCCTCACAGGAGAGGTTCAAATCATAGAAAGTGAGAGTCAGTCCTTTTGTACTTAAGTCGGCATTGTGCCTTTTGTATTAAATTCGGATGCAATTTCTGTGTTTCATCGTCAATAAGAAGGTCCAAGGGATACAGTAAACCTGAAGTGAAGCGTCGGAATCTAAAACTGGACTCACAGGAGAGGTTCAAATCATAGAAAGTTAGAGTGTCAGTCCTCTTGTACTTAAGTCGGCATTGTGATTTTTGTATTAAATTCGGATGCAATTTCTGTGTTTCATCGTCAATAAGAAGGTCCAAGGGATACAGTAAACCTGAAGTGAAGCATCGGTATCTAACACTGGACTCACAGGAGAGGTTCAAATCATAGAAAGTTAGAGTGTCAGTCCTCTTGTATTTAAGTCGGCATTGTGCCTTTTGAATTTAAATCCGATGCTATTTCTGTGTTTCGTCGTCAATAAGATGTTCCGAGGTATACAGTAAACCTGAAGTGAAGCATCGGAATCAAAAACTGGACTCACAGGAGCGGTTCAAATCATAGAAAGTTAGAGTGTCAGTCCTCTTGTACTTAAGTCGGCATTGTGACTTTTGTATTAAATTCGGATGCAATTTCTGTGTTTCATCGTCAATAAGAAGGTCCAAGGTATACAGTAAACCTGAAGTGAAGCATCGGAATCTAAAACTGGCCTCACAGGAGAGGTTCAAATCATAGAAAGTGAGAGTCAGTCCTCTTGTACTTAAGTCGGCATTGTGCCTTTTGTATTAAATTCGGATGCAATTTCTGTGTTTCATCGTCAATAAGAAGGTCCATGGGATACAGTAAACCTGAAGTGAAGCGTCGGAATCTAAAACTGGACTCACAGGAGAGGTTCAAATCATAGAAAGTTAGAGTGTCAGTCCTCTTGTACTTAAGTCGGCATTGTGATTTTTGTATTAAATTCGCATGCAATTTCTGTGTTTCATCGTCAATAAGAAGGTCCAAGGGATACAGTAAACCTGAAGTGAAGCATCGGTATCTAACACTGGACTCACAGGAGAGGTTCAAATCATAGAAAGTGAGAGTGTCAGTCCTCTTGTACTTAAGTCGGCATTGTGCCTTTTGCATTAAATTCGGATATAATTTCTGTGTTTCATCGTCAACAAGAAGGTCCAAGGGATACAGTAAACCTGAAGTGAAGCATCGGAATTTAAAACTAGACTCACAGGAGGGGTTCAAATCATAGAAAATTAGAGTGTCAGTCCTCTTGTACTTAAGTCGGCATTGTGCCTTTTGAATTTAAATCCGATGCAATTTCTGTGTTTCGTCGTCAGTAAGATGTTCCGAGGTATACAGTAAACCTGATGTGAAGCATCGGAATCTAAAACTGGACCTACAGGAGCGGATCTAATCATAGAAAGTTAGATTGTCAGTCCTCTTGTACTTAAGTCGGCATTGTGACTTTTGTATCAAATTCGGATGCAATATCTGTGTTTCATCGCCAATAAGAACGTCCAAGGTATACAGTAAACCTGAAGTGAAGCGTCGGAATCTAAAACTGGACTCACAGGAGAGGTTCAAATCATAGAATGTTAGAGTGTCAGTCCTCTTGTACTTAAGTCGGCATTGTGCCTTTTGTATTAAATTAGGATATAATTTCTGTGTTTCATCGTCAACAAGAAGGTCCAAGGAATACAGTAAACCTGAAGTGAAGCATCGGAATTTAAAACTGGACTCACAGGAGGGGTTCAAATCTTAGAAAGTTAGAGTGTCAGTCCTCTTGTACTTAAGTCGGCATTGTGCCTTTTGAATTTAAATCCGATGCTATTTCTGCGTTTCGTCGTCAATAAGATGTTCCGAGGTATACAGTAAACCTGAAGTGAAGCATCGGAATCTAAAACTGGACTCACAGTAGCGGTTCTAATCATAGAAAGTTAGATTGTCAGTCCTCTTGTACTTAAGTCGGCATTGTGACTTTTGTATCAAATTCGGATGCAATATCTGTGTTTCATCGCCAATAAGAACGTCCAAGGTATACAGTACACCTGAAGTGAAGCATCGGAATCTAAAACTGGCCTCACAGGAGAGGTTCAAATCATAGAAAGTGAGAGTCAGTCCTTTTGTACTTAAGTCGGCATTGTGCCTTTTGTATTAAATTCGGATGCAATTTCTGTGTTTCATCGTCAATAAGAAGGTCCAAGGGATACAGTAAACCTGAAGTGAAGCGTCGGAATCTAAAACTGGACTCACAGGAGAGGTTCAAATCATAGAAAGTTAGAGTGTCAGTCCTCTTGTACTTAAGTCGGCATTGTGATTTTTGTATTAAATTCGGATGCAATTTCTGTGTTTCATCGTCAATAAGAAGGTCCAAGGGATACAGTAAACCTGAAGTGAAGCATCGGTATCTAACACTGGACTCACAGGAGAGGTTCAAATCATAGAAAGTTAGAGTGTCAGTCCTCTTGTATTTAAGTCGGCATTGTGCCTTTTGAATTTAAATCCGATGCTATTTCTGTGTTTCGTCGTCAATAAGATGTTCCGAGGTATACAGTAAACCTGAAGTGAAGCATCGGAATCAAAAACTGGACTCACAGGAGCGGTTCAAATCATAGAAAGTTAGAGTGTCAGTCCTCTTGTACTTAAGTCGGCATTGTGACTTTTGTATTAAATTCGGATGCAATTTCTGTGTTTCATCGTCAATAAGAAGGTCCAAGGTATACAGTAAACCTGAAGTGAAGCATCGGAATCTAAAACTGGCCTCACAGGAGAGGTTCAAATCATAGAAAGTGAGAGTCAGTCCTCTTGTACTTAAGTCGGCATTGTGCCTTTTGTATTAAATTCGGATGCAATTTCTGTGTTTCATCGTCAATAAGAAGGTCCATGGGATACAGTAAACCTGAAGTGAAGCGTCGGAATCTAAAACTGGACTCACAGGAGAGGTTCAAATCATAGAAAGTTAGAGTGTCAGTCCTCTTGTACATAAGTCGGCATTGTGATTTTTGTATTAAATTCGGATGCAATTTCTGTGTTTCATCGTCAATAAGAAGGTCCAAGGGATACAGTAAACCTGAAGTGAAGCATCGGAATCTAACACTGGACTCACAGGAGACGTTCAAATCATAGAAAGTTAGAGTGTCAGTCCTCTTGTACATAAGTCGGCAATGTGCCTGTTGTATTAAATTCGGCTGAAATTTCTGTGTTTCATCGTCATTAAAAAGGTCCAAGGGATACAGTAAACATGAAGTGAAGCATCGGAATCTAAAACTGGACTCACAGGAGAGATTCATATCATAGAAAGTGAGAGTGTCAGTCCTCTTGTACTTAAGTCGGCATTGTGCCTTTTGTATTAAATTCGGATGCAATTTCTGTGTTTCATCGTCAATAGGAAGGTCGAAGGTATACAGTAAACCTGCACTGAAGCATCAGAATCTAAAACTGGACTCAAAGGAGAGGTTCAAATCATAGAAAGTTATAGTGTCAGTCCTCCTGTACTTAAGTCGGCTTTGTGCCTTTTGTATTAAATTCCGATGTAATTTCTGTGTCTCATTGTCACTAAGAAGGTCCAAGGTATACAGTAAAACTGAAGTGAAGCATCGGAATCTAAAACTGGCCTCACAGGAGAGGTTCAAATCATAGCAAGTGAGAGTCAGTCCTTTTGTACTTAAGTCGGCATTGTGCCTTTTGTATTAAATTCGGATGCAATTTCTGTGTTTCATGGTCAATAAGAAGGTCCAAGGGATACTGTAAACCTGAAGTGAAGCGTCCGAATCTAAAACTGGACTCACAGGAGAGGTTCAAATGATAGTAAGTTAGAGTGTCAGTCCTCTTGTACTTAAGTCGGCATTGTGATTTTTGTATTAAATTCGGATGCAATTTCTGTGTTTCATCGTCAATAAGAATGTCCAAGGGATACAGTAAACCTGAAGTGAAGCATCGGAATCTAACACTGGACTCACAGGAGAGGTTCAAATCATAGAAAGTTAGAGTGTCAGTCCTCTTGTACTTAAGTCAGCATTGTGCCTTTTTATTAAATTCGGATGCAGTTTCTGTGTTTCATCGTCAATAAGAAGGTCCAAGGGATACAGTAAACCTGAAGTCAGGAATCGGAATCTAAAACTGGTCCCACAGGAGAGGTTGAAATCATAGAAAGTTAGTGTGTCAGTCCTCTTGTACTTAAGTCGGCATTGTGCCTTTTGTATTAAATTCGGAAGCAATTTCTGTGTTTGATCGTCAATAAGAAGGTCCAAGGTATACAGTAAACATGAATTGAAGGATCGGAATCTAAAACTGGACTCACAGGAGAGGTTCAAATCATAGAAAGTGAGAGTGTCAGTCCTCTTGTACTTAAGTCGGCATTGTGCCTTTTGCATTAAATTCGGATATAATTTCTGTGTTTCATCGTCAACAAGAAGGTCCAAGGGATACAGTAAACCTGAAGTGAAGCATCGGAATTTAAAACTAGACTCACAGGAGGGGTTCAAATCATAGAAAATTAGAGTGTCAGTCCTCTTGTACTTAAGTCGGCATTGTGCCTTTTGAATTTAAATCCGATGCAATTTCTGTGTTTCGTGGTCAGTAAGATGTTCCGAGGTATACAGTAAACCTGATGTGAAGCATCGGAATCTAAAACTGGACCTACAGGAGCGGTTCTAATCATAGAAAGTTAGATTGTCAGTCCTCTTGTACTTAAGTCGGCATTGTGACTTTTGTATCAAATTCGGATGCAATATCTGTGTTTCATCGCCAATAAGAACGTCCAAGGTATACAGTACACCTGAAGTGAAGCATCGGAATCTAAAACTGGCCTCACAGGAGAGGTTCAAATCATAGAAAGTGAGAGTCAGTCCTTTTGTACTTAAGTCGGCATTGTGCCTTTTGTATTAAATTCGGATGCAATTTCTGTGTTTCATCGTCAATCAGAAGGTCCAAGGGATATAGTAAACCTGAAGTGAAGCGTCGGAATCTAAAACTGGACTCACAGGAGAGGTTCAAATCATAGAAAGTTAGAGTGTCAGTCCTCTTGTACTTAAGTCGGCATTGTGATTTTTGTATTAAATTCGGATGCAATTTCTGTGTTTCATCGTCAATAAGAAGGTCCAAGGGATACAGTAAACCTGAAGTGAAGCATCGGTATCTAACACTGGACTCACAGGAGAGGTTCAAATCATAGAAAGTTAGAGTGTCATTCCCTTGTACTTAAGTCAGCATTGTGCCTTTTTATTAAATTCGGATGCAGTTTCTGTGTTTCATCGTCAATAAGAAGGTCCAAGGGATACAGTAAACCTGAAGTCAGAATTCGGAATCTAAAACTGGTCCCACAGGAGAGGTTAAAATCATAGAAAGTTAGAGTGTCAGTCCTCTTGTACTTAAGTCGGCATTGTGCCTTTTGTATTAAATTCGGAAGCAATTTCTGTGTTTCATCGTCAATAAGAAGGTCCAAGGTATACAGTAAACATGAAGTGAAGCATCGGAATCTAAAACTGGACTCACAGGAGAGGTTCAAATCATAGAAAGTGAGAGTGTCAGTCCTCTTGTACTTAAGTCGGCATTGTGCCTTTTGCATAAAATTCGGATATAATTACTGTGTTTCATCGTCAACAAGAAGGTCCAAGGGATACAGTAAACCTGAAGTGAAGCATCGGAATTTAAAACTAGACTCACAGGAGGGGTTCAAATCATAGAAAATTAGAGTGTCAGTCCTCTTGTACTTAAGTCGGCATTGTGCCTTTTGAATTTAAATCCGACGTAATTTCTGTGTTTCGTCGTCAGTAAGATGTTCCGAGGTATACAGTAAACCTGATGTGAAGCATCGGAATCTAAAACTGGACCTACAGGAGCGGTTCTAATCATAGAAAGTTAGATTGTCAGTCCTCTTGTACTTAAGTCGGCATTGTGACTTTTGTATCAAATTCGGATGCAATATCTGTGTTTCATCGCCAATAAGAACGTCCAAGGTATACAGTAAACCTGAAGTGAAGCGTCGGAATCTAAAACTGGACTCACAGGAGAGGTTCAAATCATAGAATGTTAGAGTGTCAGTCCTCTTGTACTTAAGTCGGCATTGTGCCTTTTGTATTAAATTAGGATATAATTTCTGTGTTTCATCGTCAACAAGAAGGTCCAAGGAATACAGTAAACCTGAAGTGAAGCATCGGAATTTAAAACTGGACTCACAGGAGGGGTTCAAATCATAGAAAGTTAGAGTGTCAGTCTTCTTGTACTTAAGTCGGCATTGTGCCTTTTGAATTTAAATCCGATGCTATTTCTGCGTTTCGTCGTCAATAAGATGTTCCGAGGTATACAGTAAACCTGAAGTGAAGCATCGGAATCTAAAACTGGACTCACAGTAGCGGTTCTAATCATAGAAAGTTAGATTGTCAGTCCTCTTGTACTTAAGTCGGCATTGTGACTTTTGTATCAAATTCGGATGCAATATCTGTGTTTCATCGCCAATAAGAACGTCCAAGGTATACAGTACACCTGAAGTGAAGCATCGGAATCTAAAACTGGCCTCACAGGAGAGGTTCAAATCATAGAAAGTGAGAGTCAGTCCTTTTGTACTTAAGTCGGCATTGTGCCTTTTGTATTAAATTCGGATGCAATTTCTGTGTTTCATCGTCAATAAGAAGGTCCAAGGGATACAGTAAACCTGAAGTGAAGCGTCGGAATCTAAAACTGGACTCACAGGAGAGGTTCAAATCATAGAAAGTTAGAGTGTGAGTCCTCTTGTACTTAAGTCGGCATTGTGATTTTTGTATTAAATTCGGATGCAATTTCTGTGTTTCATCGTCAATAAGAAGGTCCAAGGGATACAGTAAACCTGAAGTGAAGCATCGGTATCTAACACTGGACTCACAGGAGAGGTTCAAATCATAGAAAGTTAGAGTGTCAGTCCTCTTGTACTTAAGTCGGCATTGTGCCTTTTGAATTTAAAACCGATGCTATTTCTGTGTTTCGTCGTCAATAAGATGTTCCGAGGTATACAGTAAACCTGAAGTGAAGCATCGGAATCTAAAACTGGACTCACAGGAGCGGTTCAAATCATAGAAAGTTAGAGTGTCAGTCCTCTTGTACTTAAGTCGGCATTGTGACTTTTGTATTAAATTCGGATGCAATTTCTGTGTTTCATCGTCAATAAGAAGGTCCAAGGTATACAGTAAACCTGAAGTGAAGCATCGGAATCTAAAACTGGCCTCACAGGAGAGGTTCAAATCATAGAAAGTGAGAGTCAGTCCTCTTGTACTTAAGTCGGCATTGTGCCTTTTGTATTAAATTCGGATGCAATTTCTGTGTTTCATCGTCAATAAGAAGGTCCATGGGATACAGTAAACCTGAAGTGAAGCGTCGGAATCTAAAACTGGACTCACAGGAGAGGTTCAAATCATAGAAAGTTAGAGTGTCAGTCCTCTTGTACATAAGTCGGCATTGTGATTTTTGTATTAAATTCGGATGCAATTTCTGTGTTTCATCGTCAATAAGAAGGTCCAAGGGATACAGTAAACCTGAAGTGAAGCATCGGAATCTAACACTGGACTCACAGGAGACGTTCAAATCATAGAAAGTTAGAGTGTCAGTCCTCTTGTACATAAGTCGGCAATGTGCCTGTTGTATTAAATTCGGCTGAAATTTCTGTGTTTCATCGTCATTAAAAAGGTCCAAGGGATTCAGTAAACATGAAGTGAAGCATCGGAATCTAAAACTGGACTCACAGGAGAGATTCATATCATAGAAAGTGAGAGTGTCAGTCCTCTTGTACTTAAGTCGGCATTGTGCCTTTTGTATTAAATTCGGATGCAATTTCTGTGTTTCATCGTCAATAGGAAGGTCGAAGGTATACAGTAAACCTGCACTGAAGCATCAGAATCTAAAACTGGACTCAAAGGAGAGGTTCAAATCATAGAAAGTTATAGTGTCAGTCCTCCTGTACTTAAGTCGGCTTTGTGCCTTTTGTATTAAATTCAGATGTAATTTCTGTGTCTCATTGTCACTAAGAAGGTCCAAGGTATACAGTAAAACTGAAGTGAAGCATCGGAATCTAAAACTGGCCTCACAGGAGAGGTTCAAATCATAGCAAGTGAGAGTCAGTCCTTTTGTACTTAAGTCGGCATTGTGCCTTTTGTATTAAATTCGGATGCAATTTCTGTGTTTCATCGTCAATACGAAGGTCCAAGGGATACTGTAAACCTGAAGTGAAGCGTCCGAATCTAAAACTGGACTCACAGGAGAGGTTCAAATGATAGTAAGTTAGAGTGCCAGTCCTCTTGTACTTAAGTCGGCATTGTGATTTTTGTGTTAAATTCGGATGCAATTTCTGTGTTTCATCGTCAATAAGAAGGTCCAAGGGATACAGTAAACCTGAAGTGAAGCATCGGAATCTAACACTGGACTCACAGGAGAGGCTCAAATCATAGAAAGTTAGAGTGTCAGTCCTCTTGTACTTAAGTCAGCATTGTGCCTTTTTATTAAATTCGGATGCAGTTTCTGTGTTTCATCGTCAATAAGAAGGTCCAAGGGATACAGTAAACCTGAAGTCAGGAATCGGATTCTAAAACTGGTCCCACAGGAGGGGTTAAAATCATAGAAAGTTAGAGTGTCAGTCCTCTTGTACTTAAGTCGGCATTGTGCCTTTTGTATTAAACTCGGATGCAATTTCTGTGTTTCATCGTCAATAAGAAGGTCCAAGGTATACAGTAAACATGAAGTGAAGCATCGGAATCTAAAACTGGACCCACAGGAGAGGTTCAAATCATAGAAAGTGAGAGTGACAGTCCTCTTGTACTTAAGTCGGCATTGTGCATTTTGTATTAAATTCGGATGAAATTTCTGTGTTTCATCGTCAACAAGAAGGTCCAAGGGATACAGTAAACCTGAAGTGAAGCATCGGAATTTAAAACTGGACTCACAGGAGGGGTTCAAATCATAGAAATTTAGAGTGTCAGTCCTCTTGTACTTAAGTCGGCATTGTGCCTTTTGAATTTAAATCCGATGCTATTTCTGTGTTTCGTCGTCAATAAGACGTTCCGAGGTATACAGTAAACCTGAAGTGAAGCATCGGAATCTAAAACTGGACTCACAGGAGCGGTTCAAATCATAAAAGTTAGAGTGTCAGTCCTCTTGTACTTAAGTCGGCATTGTGACTTTTGTATTAAATTCGGATGCAATTTCTGTGTTTCATCGTCAATAAGAAGGTCCAAGGTATACAGTAAACCTGAAGTGAAGCATCGGAATCTAAAACTGGCCTCACAGGAGAGGTTCAAATCATAGAGAGTGAGAGTCAGTCCTCTTGTACTTAAGTCGGCATTGTGCCTTTTGTATTAAATTCGGATGCAATTTCTGTGTTTCATCGTCAATAAGAAGGTCCGAGGGATACAGTAAACCTGAAGTGAAGCGTCGGAATCTAAAACTGGACTCACAGGAGAGGTTCAAATCATAGAAACTTAGAGTGTCAGTCCTCTTGTACTTAAGTCGGCATTGTGATTTTTGTATTAAATTCGGATGCAATTTCTGTGTTTCATCGTCAATAAGAAGGTCCAAGGAATACAGTAAACATGAAGTGAAGCACCGGAATCTAAATCTGGACTCACAGGAGAGGTTCAAATCATAGAAAGTTAGAGTGTCAGTCCTCTTGTACTTAAGTCGGCAATGTGCCTGTTGTATTAAATTCGGATGCAATTTCTGTGTTTCATCGTCAATAAGAAGGTCCAAGGAATACAGTAAACATGAAGTGAAGCATCGGAATCTAAATCTGGACTCACAGGAGAGGTTCAAATCATAGAAAGTTAGAGTGTCAGTCCTCTTGTACTTAAGTCGGCAATGTGCCTGTTGTATTAAATTCGGATGCAATTTCTGTGTTTCATCGTCAATAAGAAGGTCCAAGGGATACAGTAAACCTGAAGTGAAGCGTCGGAATCTAAAACTGGACTCACAGGAGAGGTTCAAATCATAGAAAGTTAGAGTGTCAGTCCTCTTGTACTTAAGTCGGCATTGTGATTTTTGTATTAAATTCGGATTCAATTTCTGTGTTTCATCGTCATTAAAAAGGTCCAAGGTATAGAGTAAACCTGAAGTGAAGCATCGGAATCTAAAACTGGACTCACAGGAGAGGTTCATATCATAGAAAGTGAGAGTGTCAGTCCTCTTGTACTTAAGTCGGCATTGTGCCTTTTGTATTAAGTTCGGATGCAATTTCTGTGTTTCGTCGTCAATAAGAAGGTCCAAGGGATACAGTAAACCTGAAATGAAGCTTCGGAATCTAAAACTGGACTCACAGGAGAGGTTCAAATCATAGAAAGTGAGAGTGTCAGTCCTCTTGTACATAAGTCGGCATTGTGCCTTTTGTATTAAATTCGGATATAATTTCTGTGTTTCATCGTCAACAAGAAGGTCCAAGGGATACGGTAAACCTGAAGTGAAGCATCGGAATTTATAACTGGACTCACAGGAGGGGTTCAAATCATAGAAAATTAAAGTGTCAGTCCTCTTGTACTTAAGTCGGCATTGTGCCTTTTGAATTTAAATCCGATGCAACTTCTGTGTTTCGCCGTCAGTAAGATGTTCCGAGGTATACAGTAAACCTGATGTGAAGCATCGGAATCTAAAACTGGACTCACAGGAGCGGTTCTGATCATAGAAAGTTAGAGTGTCAGTCCTCTCGTACTTAAGTCGGCATTGTGACTTTTGTATTAAATTCGGATGCAATTTCTGTGTTTCATCGCCAATAAGAACGTCCAAGGTATACAGTACACCTGAAGTGAAGCATCGGAATCTAAAACTGTCCTCACAGGAGAGGTTCAAATCATAGAAAGTGAGAGTCAGTCCTTTTGTACTTAAGTCGGCATTGTGCCTTTTGTATTAAATTCGGATGCAATTTCTGTGTTTCATCGTCAATAAGAAGGTCCAAGGGATACTGTAAACCTGAAGTGAAGCGTCGGTATCTAAAACTGGACTCACAGGAGAGGTTCAAATCATAGTAAGTTAGAGTGTTAGTCCTCTTGTACTTAAGTCGGCATTGTGATTTTTGTATTTAATTCGGATGCAGTTTCTGTGTTTCATCGTCAACAAGAAGGTCCAAGGGATACAGTAAACGTGAAGTGAAGCATCGGAATTTAA
Organism: Schistocerca americana; assembly: GCF_021461395.2. Taxonomy (NCBI): domain Eukaryota; kingdom Metazoa; phylum Arthropoda; class Insecta; order Orthoptera; family Acrididae; genus Schistocerca; species Schistocerca americana. The sequence continues at coordinate 1,090,559,738 of NC_060120.1, read as the reverse complement.
AACTGGATTCACAGGAGGGGTTCAAATCATAGAAAATTAGAGTGTCAGTCCTCTTGTACTTAAGTCGGCATTGTGCCTTTTGAATTTAAATCCGATGCTATTTCTGTGTTTCGTCGACAATAAGACGTTCCGGGGTATACAGTAAACCTGAAGTGAAGCATCGGAATCTAAAACTGGACTCACAGGAGCGGTTCATATCATAGAAAGTTAGAGTGTCAGTCCTCTTGTACTTATGTCGGCATTGTGACTTTTGTATTAAATTCGGATGCAGTTTCTGTGTTTCATCGTCAATAAGAAGGTCCAAGGGATACAGTAACCTGAAGTCAGGAATCGGAATCTAAAACTGGTCCCACAGGAGAGGTTAAAATCATAGTAAGTTAGAGTGTCAGTCCTCTTGTACTTAAGTCGGCATTGTGCCTTTTGTATTAAATTCAGAAGCAATTTCTGTGTTTGATCGTCAATAAGAAGGTCCAAGGTATACAGTAAACATGAAGTGAAGCATCGGAATCTAAAACTGGACTCACAGGAGAGGTTCAAATCATAGAAAGTGAGAGTGTCAGTCCTCTTGTACTTAAGTCGGCATTGTGCCTTTTGCATTAAATTCGGATATAATTTCTGTGTTTCATCGTCAACAAGAAGGTCCAAGGGATACAGTAAACCTGAAGTGAAGAATCGGAATTTAAAACTAGACTCACAGGAGGGGTTCAAATCATAGAAAATTAGAGTGTCAGTCCTCTTGTACTTAAGTCGGCATTGTGCCTTTTGAATTTAAATCCGATGCAATTTCTGTGTTTCGTCGTCAGTAAGATGTTCCAAGGTATACAGTAAACCTGATGTGAAGCATCGGAATCTAAAACTGGACTCACAGGAGAGGTTCTAATCATAGAAAGTTAGAGTGTCAGTCCTCTTGTACTTAAGTCGGCATTGTGACTTTTGTATTAAATTCGGATGCAAATTCCGTGTTTCATCGCCAATAAGAACGTCCAAGGTATGCAGTACACCTGAAGTGAAGCATCGGAATCTAAAACTGGCCTCACAGGAGAGGTTCAAATCATAGAAAGTGAGAGTCAGTCCTTTTGTACTTAAGTCGGCATTGTGCCTTTTGTATTAAATTCGGATCCAATTTCTATGTTTCATCGTCAATAAGAAGGTCCAAGGGATACACTAAACCTGAAGTGAAGCGTCGGAATCTAAAACTGGACTAACAGGAGAGGTTCAAATCATAGAAAGTTAGAGTGTCAGTCCTCTTGTACTTAAGTCGGCATTGTGATTTTTGTATTTAATTCGGATGCAATTTCTGTGTTTCATCGTCAATAAGAAGGTCCAAGGGATACAGTAAACCTGAAGTGAAGCATCGGAATCTAACACTGGACTCACAGGAGAGGTTCAAATCATAGAAACTTAGAAAGTCAGTCCTCTTGTACTTAAGTCAGCATTGTGCCTTTTTATTAAATTCGGATGCAGCTTCTGTGTTTCATCGTCAATAAGAAGGTCCAAGGGATACAGTAAACCTGAAGTCAGGAATCGGAATCTAAATCTGGTCCCACAGGAGAGGTTAAATCATAGGAAGTTAGAGTGTCAGTCCTCTTGTACTTAAGTCGGCATTGTGCCTTTTGTATTAAATTCGGATACAATTTATGTGTTTCATCGTCAATAAGAAGGTCCAAGGTATACAGTAAACATGAAGTGAAGCATCGGAATCTAAAACTGGACCCACAGGAGAGGTTCAAATCATAGAAACTGAGAGTGTCAGTCCTCTTGTACTTAAGTCGGCATTGTGCATTTTGTATTAAATTCGGATACAATTTCTGTGTTTCATCGTCAACAAGAAGGTCCAAGAGATACAGTAAACCTGAAGTGAAGCATCGGAATTTAAAACTGGACTCACAGGAGTGGTTTAAATCATAGAAAATTAGAGTGTCAGTCCTCTTGTACTTAAGTCGGCATTGTGCCTTTTGAATTTAAATCCGATGCAATTTCTGTGTTTCGTCGTCAATAAGATGTTCCGAGGTATACAGTAAACCTGAAGTGAAGCATCGGAATCTAAAACTGGACTTACAGGAGAGGTTCAAATCATAGAAAGTTAGAGTGTCAGTCCTCTTGTACTTAAGTCGGCATTGTGACTTTTGTATTAAATTCGGATGCAGTTTCTGTGTTTCATCGTCAATAAGTAGGTCCAAGGGATTCAGTAACCTGAAGTCAGGAATCGGAATCTAAAACTGGTCCCACAGGAGAGGTTAAAATCATAGAAAGTTAGAGTGTCAGTCCTCTTGTACTTAAGTCGGCATTGTGCCTTTTGTATTAAATTCGGAAGCAATTTCTGTGTTTGATCGTCAATAAGAAGGTCCAAGGTATACAGTAAACATGAAGTGAAGCATCGGAATCTAAAACTGGACTCACAGGGGAGGTTCAAATCATAGAAAGTGAGAGTGTCAGTCCTCTTGTACTTAAGTCGGCATTGTGCCTTTTGCATTAAATTCGGATATAATTTCTGTGTTTCATCGTCAACAAGAAGGTCCAAGGGATACAGTAAACCTGAAGTGAAGCATCGGAATTTAAAACTAGACTCACAGGAGGGGTTCAAATCATAGAAAATTAGAGTGTCAGTCCTCTTGTACTTAAGTTGGCATTGTGCCTTTTGAATTTAAATCCGATGCAATTTCTGTGTTTCGTCGTCAGTAAGATGTTCCGAGGTATACAGTAAACCTGATGTGAAGCATCGGCATCTAAAACTGGACTCACAGGAGCGGTTCTAATCATAGAAAGTTTGAGTGTCAGTATTCTTGCACTTAAGTCGGCATTGTGACTTTTGTATCAAATTCGGAGGCAATTTCTGTGTTTCATCACCAATAAGAACGTCCAAGGTATACAGTACACCTGAAGTGAAGCATCGGAATCTAAAACTGGCCTCACAGGAGAGGTTCAAATCATAGAAAGTGAGAGTCAGTCCTCTTGTACTTAAGTCGGCAATGTGCCTGTTGTATTAAATTCGGATGCAATTTCTGTGTTTCATCGTCAATAAGTTGGTCCAAGGGATACAGTAAACCTGAAGTGAAGCGTCGGAATCTAAAACTGGACTCACAGGAGAGGTTCAAATCATAGAAAGTTAGAGTGTCAGTCCTCTTGTACTTAAGTCGGCATTGTGATTTTTGTATTAAATTCGGATTCAATATCTGTGTTTCATCGTCATTAAAAAGGTCCAAGGTATACAGTAAACCTGAAGTGAAGCATCGGAATCTAAAACTGGACTCACAGGAGAGGTTCAAATCATAGAAAGTGAGAGTGTCAGTCCTCTTGTACTTAAGTCGGCATTGTGCCTTTTGTATTAAGTTCGGATGCAATTTCTGTGTTTCGTCGTCAATAAGAAGGTCCAAGGGATACAGTAAACCTGAAGTGAAGCTTCGGAATCTAAAACTGGACTCACAGGAGAGGTTCAAATCATAGAAAGTGAGAGTGTCAGTCCTCTTGTACATAAGTCGGCATTGTGCATTTTGTATTAAATTCGGATGCAATTTCTGTGTTTCATCGTCAACAAGAAGGTCCAAGGGATACAGTAAACCTGAAGTGAAGCATCGGAATCTGAAACTGGACTCACAGGAGGGGTTCAAATCATAGAAAGTTAGAGTGTCAGTCCTCTTGTACTTAAGTCGGCATTGTGCCTTTTGTATTAAATTCGGATTTAATTTCTATGTTTCATCGTCAACTAGAAGGTCCAAGGGATACAGTAAACGTGAAGTGAAGCATCGGAATTTAAAACTGGATTCACAGGAGGGGTTCAATTCATAGAAAATTAGAGTGTCAGTCCTCTTGTACTTAAGTCGGCATTGTGCCTTTTGAATTTAAATCCGATGCTATTTCTGTGTTTCGTCGACAATAAGACGTTCCGAGGTATACAGGAAACCTGAAGTGAAGCATCGGAATCTAAAACTGGACTCACAGGAGCGGTTCAAATCATATAAAGTTAGAGTGTCAGTCCTCTTGTACTTAAGTCGGCATTGTGCCTTTTGTATTAAATTCGGATGCAGTTTCTGTGTTTCATCGTCAATAAGAAGGTCCAAGGGATACAGTAACCTGAAGTCAGGAATCGGAATCTAAAACTGGTCCCACAGGAGAGGTTAAAATCATAGAAAGTTAGAGTGTCAGTCCTCTTGTACTTAAGTCGGCATTGTGCCTTTTGTATTAAATTCGGAAGCAATTTCTGTGTTTGATCGTCAATAAGAAGGTCCAAGGTATACAGTAAACATGAAGTGAAGCATCGGAATCTAAAACTGGACTCACAGGAGAGGTTCAAATCATAGAAAGTGAGAGTGTCAGTCCTCTTGTACTTAAGTCGGCATTGTGCCTTTTGCATTAAATTCGGATATAATTTCTGTGTTTCATCGTCAACAAGAAGGTCCAAGGGATACAGTAAACCTGAAGTGAAGCATCGGAATTTAAAACTAGACTCACAGGAGGGGTTCAAATCATAGAAAATTAGAGTGTCAGTCCTCTTGTACTTAAGTCGGCATTGTGCCTTTTGAATTTAAATCCGATGCAATTTCTGTGTTTCGTCGTCAATAAGATGTTCCGAGGTATACAGTAAACCTGATGTGAAGCATCGGAATCTAAAACTGGACTCACAGGAGCGGTTCTAATCATAGAAAGTTAGAGTGTCAGTCCTCTTGTACTTAAGTCGGCATTGTGACTTTTGTATTAAATTCGGATGCAATTTCTGTGTTTCATCGCCAATAAGAACGTCCAAGGTATACAGTACACCTGAAGTGAAGCATCGGAATCTAAAACTGGCCTCACAGGAGAGGTTCAAATCATAGAAAGTGAGAGTCAGTCCTTTTGTACTTAAGTCGGCATTGTGCCTTTTTATTAAATTCGGATATAATTTCTGTGTTTCATCGTCAACAAGAAGGTCCAGGAGATACAGTAAACCTGAAGTGAAGCATCGGAATTTAAAACTGGACTCTCAGGAGGGGTTTAAATCATAGAAAATTAGAGTGTCAGTCCTCTTGTACTTAAGTCGGCATTGTGCCTTTTGAATTTAAATCCGATGCAATTTCTGCGTTTCGTCGTCAATAAGATGTTCCGAGGTATACAGTAAACCTGAAGTGAAGCATCGGAATCTAAAACTGGACTCACAGGAGAGGTTCAAATCATAGAAAGTTAGAGTGTCAGTCCTCTTGTACTTAAGTCGGCATTGTGCCTTTTGTATTAAATTCGGATTTAATTTCTGTGTTTCATCGTCAACAAGAATGTCCAAGGGATACAGTAAACCTGAAGTGAAGCATCGGAATTTAAAACTGGATTCACAGGAAGGGTTCAAATCATAGAAAATTAGAGTGTCAGTCCTCTTGTACTTAAGTCGGCATTGTGCCTTTTGAATTTAAAACCGATGCTATTTCTGTGTTTCGTCGTCAATAAGACGTTCCGAGGTATACAGTAAACCTGAAGTGAAGCATCGGAATCTAAAACTGGACTCACAGGAGCGGTTCAAATCATAGAAAGTTAGAGTGTCAGTCCTCTTGTACTTAAGTCGGCATTGTCACTTTTGTATTAAATTCGGATGCAGTTTCTGTGTTTCATCGTCAATGAGAAGGTCCAAGGGATACAGTAACCTGAAGTCAGGAATCGGAATCTAAAACTGGTCCCACAGGAGAGGTTAAAATCATAGAAAGAGTGTCAGTCCTCTTGTACTTAAGTCGGCATTGTGCCTTTTGTATTAAATTCGGAAGCAATTTCTGTGTTTGATCGTCAAAAAGAAGGTCCAAGGTATACAGTAAACATGAAGTGAAGCATCGGAATCTAAAACTGGACTCACAGGAGAGGTTCAAATCATAGAAAGTGAGAGTGTCAGTCCTCTTGTACTTAAGTCGGCATTGTGCCTTTTGCATTAAATTCGGATATAATTTCTGTGTTTCATCGTCAACAAGAAGGTCCAAGGGATACAGTAAACCTGAAGTGAAGCATCGGAATTTAAAACTAGACTCACAGGAGGGGTTCAAATCATAGAAAATTAGAGTGTCAGTCCTCTTGTACTTAAGTCGGCATTGTGCCTTTTGAATTTAAATCCGATGCAATTTCTGTGTTTCGTCGTCAGTAAGATGTTCCGAGGTATACAGTAAACCTGATGTGAAGCATCGGAATCTAAAACTGGACTCACAGGAGCGGTTCTAATCATAGAAAGTTAGAGTGTCAGTCCTCTTGTACTTAAGTCGGCATTGTGACTTTTGTATCAAATTCGGATGCAATTTCTGTGTTTCATCGCCAATAAGAACGTCCAAGGTATACAGTACACCTGAAGTGAAGCATCGGAATCTAAAACTGGCCTCACAGGAGAGGTTCAAATCATAGAAAGTGAGAGTCAGTCCTTTTGTACTTAAGTCGGCATTGTGCCTTTTGTATTAAATTCGGATGCAATTTCTGTGTTTCATCGTCAATAAGAAGGTCCAAGGGATACAGTAAACCTGAAGTGAAGCGTCGGAATCTAAAACTGGACTCACAGGAGAGGTTCAAATCATAGAAAGTTAGAGTGTCAGTCCTCTTGTACTTAAGTCGGCATTGTGATTTTTGTATTAAATTCGGATGCAATTTCTGTGTTTCATCGTCAATAAGAAGGTCCAAGGGATACAGTAAACCTGAAGTGAAGCATCGGTATCTAACACTGGACTCACAGGAGAGGTTCAAATCATAGAAACTTAGAGTGTCAGTCCTCTTGTACTTAAGTCAGCATTGTGCCTTTTTATTAAATTCGGATGCAGTTTCTGTGTTTCATCGTCAATAAGAAGGTCCAAGGGATACAGTAAACCTGAAGTCAGGAATCGGAATCTAAAACTGGTCCCACAGGAGAGGTTAAAATCATAGAAAGTAAGAGTGTCAGTCCTCTTGTACTTAAGTCGGCATTGTGCCTTTTGTATTAAATTCGGATGCAATTTCTGCGTTTCATCGTCAATAAGAAGGTCCAAGGTATACAGTAAACATGAAGTGATGCATTGGAATCTAAAACTGGACTCACAGGAGAGGTTCAAATCATAGAAAGTGAGAGTGCCAGTCCTCTTGTACTTAAGTCGGCATTGAGCCTTTTGTATTAAATTCGGATATATTTTCTGTGTTTCATCGTCAACTAGAAGGTATAAGGGATACAGTAAACCTGAAGTGAAGCATCGGAATTTAAAACTGGACTCACAGGAGGGGTTCAAATCATAGAAAATTAGAGTGTCAGTCCTCTTGTACTTTAGTCGGCATTGTGCCTTTTGAATTTAAATCCGATGCAATTTCTGTGTTTCGTCGTCAATAAGATGTTCCGAGGTATACAGTAAACCTGAAGTGAAGCATCGGAATCTAAGACTGGACTCACAGGAGCGGTTCAAATCATAGAAAGTTAGAGTGTCAGTCCTCTTGTACTTAAGTCGGCATTGTGACTTTTGTATTAAATTCGGATGCAATTTCTGTGTTTCATCGTCAATAAGAAGGTCCAAGGAATACAGTAAACCTGAAGTGAAGCGTCGGAATCTAAAACTGGACTCACAGGAGAGGTTCAAATCATAGAAAGTTAGAGTGTCAGTCCTCTTGTACTTAAGTCGGCATTGTGCCTTTTGTTTAAATTCGGATATAATTTCTGTGTTTCATCGTCAACAAGAAGGTCCAAGGAATACAGTAAACCTGAAGTGAAGCATCGGAATTTAAAACTGGACTCACAGGAGGGATTCAAATCATAGAAAGTTAGAGTGTCAGTCCTCTTGTACTTAAGTCGGCATTGTGCCTTTTGAATTTAAATCCGAAGCTATTTCTGTGTTTCGTCGTCAATAAGATGTTCCGAGGTATACTGTAAACCTGAAGTGAAGCATCGGAATCTAAAACTGGACTCACAGGAGAGGTTCAAATCATAGAAAGTGAGAGTCAGTCCTCTTGTACTTAAGTCGGCATTGTGCCTTTTGTATTAAATTCGGATGCAATTTCTGTGTTTCATCGTCAATAAGAAGGTCCAAGGGATACAGTAAACCTGAAGTGAAGCATCGGAATCTAACACTGGACTCACAGGAGACGTTCAAATCATAGAAAGTTAGAGTGTCAGTCCTCTTGTACATAAGTCGGCAATGTGCCTGTTGTATTAAATTCGGCTGAAATTTCTGTGTTTCATCGTCATTAAAAAGGTCCAAGGGATACAGTAAACCTGAAGTGAAGCATCGGAATCTAAAACTGGAGTCACAGGAGAGGTTCATATCATAGAAAGTGAGAGTGTCAGTCCTCTTGTACTTAAGTCGGCATTGTGCCTTTTGTATTAAATTCGGATGCAATTTCTGTGTTTCATCGTCAATAGGAAGGTCGAAGGTATACAGTAAACCTGCACTGAAGCATCAGAATCTAAAACTGGACTCAAAGGAGAGGTTCAAATCATAGAAAGTTATAGTGTCAGTCCTCCTGTACTTAAGTCGGCTTTGTGCCTTTTGTATTAAATTCCGATGTAATTTCTGTGTCTCATTGTCACTAAGAAGGTCCAAGGTATACAGTAAAACTGAAGTGAAGCATCGGAATCTAAAACTGGCCTCACAGGAGAGGTTCAAATCATAGAAAGTGAGAGTCAGTCCTTTTGTACTTAAGTCGGCATTGTGCCTTTTGTATTAAATTCGGATGCAATTTCTGTGTTTCATCGTCAATAAGAAGGTCCAGGGGATACTGTAAACCTGAAGTGAAGCGTCGGAATCTAAAACTAGACTCACAGGAGAGGTTCAAATCATAGTAAGTTAGAGTGTCAGTCCTCTTGTACTTAAGTCGGCATTGTGATTGTTGTATTAAATTCGGATGCAATTTCTGTGTTTCATCGTCAATAAGAAGGTCCAAGGGATACAGTAAACCTGAAGTGAAGCATCGGAATCTAACACTGGACTCACAGGAGAGGTTCAAATCATAGAAACTTAGAGTGTCATTCCTCTTGTACTTAAGTCAGCATTGTGCCTTTTTATTAAATTCGGATGCAGTTTCTGTGTTTCATCGTCAATAAGAAGGTCCAAGGGATACAGTAAACCTGAAGTCAGGAATCGGAATCTAAAACTGGTCCCACAGGAGAGGTTAAAATCATAGAAAGTTAGAGTGTCAGTCCTCTTGTACTTAAGTCGGCATTGTGCCCTTTGTATTAAACTCGGATGCAATTTCAGTGTTTCATCGTCAATAAGAAGGTCCAAGGTATACAGTAAACATGAAGTGAAGCATCGGAATTTAAAACTGGACTCACAGGAGGGGTTCAAATCATAGAAAATTAGAGTGTCAGTCCTCTTGTACTGAAGTCGGCATTGTGCCTTTCGAATTTAAATCCGATGCTATTTCTGTGTTTCGTCGTCAATAAGACGTTCCGAGGTATACAGTAAACCTGAAGTGAAGCATCGGAATCTAAAACTCGACTCACAGGAGCGGTTCAAATCATAGAAAGTTAGAGTTTCAGTCCTCTTGTACTTAAGTCGGCATTGTGACTTTTGTATTAAATTCGGATGCAATTTCTGTGTTTCATCGTCAATAAGAAGGTCCAAGGTATACAGTAAACCTGAAGTGAAGCATCGGAATCTAAAACTGGCCTCACAGGAGAGGTTCAAATCATAGAGAGTGAGAGTCAGTCCTCTTGTACTTAAGTCGGCATTGTGCCTTTTGTATTAAATTCGGATGCAATTTCTGTGTTTCATCGTCAATGGGAAGGTCCAAGGGATACAGTAAACCTGAAGTGAAGCGTCGGAATCTAAAACTGGACTCACAGGAGAGGTTCAAATCATAGAAACTTAGAGTGTCAGTCCTCTTGTACTTAAGTCGGCATTGTGCCTTTTGTATTAAATTCGGATGCAATTTCTGTGTTTCATCGTCAATAAGAAGGTCCAAGGGATACAGTAAACCTGAAGAGAAGTATTAGAATCTAACACTGGACTCACAGGAGAGGTTCAAATCATAGAAAGTTAGAGTGTCAGTCCTCTTGTACTTAAGTCAGTATTGTGCCTTTTTATTAAATTCGGATGCAGTTTCTGTGTTTCATCGTCAATAAGAAGGTCCACGGGATACAGTAAACCTGAAGTCAGGAATCGGATTCTATAACAGGTCCCACAGGCGAGGTTAAAATCATAGAAAGTTAGAGTGTCAGTCCTCTTGTACTTAAGTCGGCATTGTGCCTTTTGTATTAAATTCGGATGCAATTTCTGTGTTTCTGCGTCAATAAGAAGGTCCAAGGAATACAGTAAACATGAAGTGAAGCATCGGAATCTAAATCTGAACTCACAGGAGAGGTTCAAATCATAGAAAGTTAGAGTGTCAGTCCTCTTGTACTTAAGTCGGCAATGTGCCTGTTGTATTAAATTCGGATGCAATTTCTGTGTTTCATCGTCAATAAGAAGGTCCAAGGGATACAGTAAACCTGAAGTGAAGCGTCGCAATCTAAAACTGGACTCACAGGAGAGGTTCAAATCATAGAAAGTTAGTGTCAGTCCTCTTGTACTTAAGTCGGCATTGTGATTTTTGTATTAAATTCGGATTCAATTTCTGTGTTTCATCGTCATTAAAAAGGTCCAAGGGATACAGTAAACCTGAAGTGAAACATCGGAATCTAAAACTGGACTCACAGGAGAGGTTCATATCATAGAAAGTGAGAGTGTCAGTCCTCTTGTACTTAAGTCGGCATTGTGCCTTTTGTATTAAGTTCGGATGCAATTTCTGTGTTTCGTCGTCAATAAGAAGGTCCAAGGGATAGAGTAAACCTGAAGTGAAGCTTCGGAATCTAAAACTGGACTCACAGGAGAGGTTCAAATCATAGAAAGTGAGAGTGTCAGTCCTCTTGTACATAAGTCGGCATTGTGCCTTTTGTATTAAATTCGGATATAATTTCTGTGTTTCATCGTCAACAAGAAGGTCCAAGGGATACGGTAAACCTGAAGTGAAGCATCGGAATTTATAACTGGACTCACAGGAGGGGTTCAAATTATAGAAAATTAGGGTGTCAGTCCTCTTGTACCTAAGTCGGCATTGTGCCTTTTGAATTTAAATCCGATGCAATTTCTATGTTACATCGTCAATAAGATGTTCCGAGGTATACAGTATACCTGAAGTGAAGCATCGGAATCTAAAACTGGACTCACAGGAGCGGTTCAAATCATAGAAAGTTAGAGTGTCAGTCCTCTTGTACTTAAGTCGGCATTGTGATTTTTGTATTAAATTCGGATGCAATTTCTGTGCTTCATCGTCAATAAGAAAGTCCAAGGGAAACAGTAAACCTGAAGTGAAGTATCGGAATCTAACACTGGACTCACAGGAGAGGTTCAAATCATAGAAAGTTAAAGTGTCAGTCCTCTTGTACTTAAGTCGGCATTGTGCCTTTTTATTAAATTCGGATGCAGTTTCGGTGTTTCATCGTCAATAAGAAGGTCCAAGGGATACAGCAAACCTGAAGTCAGGAATCTGAATCTAAAACTGGTCCCACAGGAGAGGTTAAAATCATAGAGTGTCAGTCCTCTTGTACTTAAGTCGGCATTGTGCCCTTTGTATTAAATTCGGATGCAATTTCTGTGTTTAATCGTCAGTAAGAAGGTCCAAGGTATACAGTAAACATGAAGTGAAGCATCGGAATCTAAAACTGGACTCACAGGAGAGGTTCAAATCATAGAAAGTGATAGTGTCAGTCCTCTTGTACTTGAGTCGGCATTGTGCCTTTTGTATTAAATTCCGATGCAATTTCTGTGTCTCATGTCTCTAAGTAGGTCCAAGGTATACAGTAAACCTGAACTGAAGCATCGGAATCTAAAACTGGACTCACAGGAGAGGTTCAAATCATAGAAAGTGAGAGTGTCAGTCCTCTTTTACTTATGTCAGCATTGTGCCTTTTGTATTAAATTCGGATGCAATTTCTGTGTTTCGTCGTCAATAAGAAGGTCCAAGGGATACAGTAAACCTGAACAGAAGCATCGGAATCTAAACGTGGACTCACAGGAGAGGTTCAAATCATAGAAAGTTATAGTGTCAGTCCTCTTGTACTTAAGTCGGCATTGGGCCTTTTGTATTAAATTCCGATGCAATTTCTGTGTCTCCTCGTCAATAAGAAGGTCCAAGGTATACAGTAAACCTGAAGTGAAGCATCGAAATCTAAAACTGGATTCACAGGAGAGGTTCAAATCATCTAAAGTGAGAGTTTCAGTCCTCTTGTACTTAAGTCGGCATTGTGCCTTTTGTATTAAATTCGGATGCAATTTCTGTGTTTCATCGTCAATAAGAAGGTCCAAGGTATACAGTAAACCTGAAGTGAAGCATCGGAATCTAAAACTGGCCTCACAGGAGAGGTTCAAATCATAGAAAGTGAGAGTCAGTCCTCTTGTACTTAAGTCGGCATTGTGCCTTTTGCATTATATTCGGATGCAATTTCTGTGTTTCATCGACAATAAGAAGGTCCAAGGGATACAGTAAACCTGATGTGAAGCGTCGGAATCTATAACTGGACTAACAAGAGAGGTTCAAATCATAGAAAGTTAAAGTGTCAGTCCTCTTGTACCTAAGTCGGCATTGTGTCTTTTGTATTATATTCGGATGCAATTTCTGTGTTTCATCGTCAATAAGAAGGTCCAAGGTATACAATAAACCTGAAGTGAAGCATTGGAATCTAACACTGGACTCACAGGAGAGGTTCAAATCGTAGAAAGTTAGAGTCTCAGTCCTCTTGTACTTAAGTCAGCATTGTGCCCTTTTATTAAATTCGGATGCAGTAAGTGTGTTTCATCGTCAATAGGAAGGTCCAAGGGATACAGTAAACCTGAAGTCAGGAATCGGATTCTAAAACTGGTCCCACAGGCGAGGTTAAAATCATAGAAAGTTAGAGTGCCAGTCCTCTTGTACTTAAGTCGGCATTGTGCCCTTTGTATTAAATTCGGATGCAATTTCTGTGTTTAATCGTCAGAAAGAAGGTCCAAGGTATACAGTAAACATGAGGTGAAGCATCGGAATCTAAAACTGGATTCACAGGAGAGGTTCAAATCATCTAAAGTGTGAGTTTCAGTCCTCTTGTACTTAAGTCGGCATTGTGCCTTTTGTATTAAATTCCGATGCAATTACTGTGTCTCATCGTCAATAAGAAAGTCCAAGGTATACAGTAAACCTGAGGTGAAGCATCGGAATCTAAAACTGGCCTCACAAGAGAGTTTCAAATCATAGAAAGTGAGAGTCAGTCCTCTTGGACTTAAGTCGGCATTGTGCCTTTTGCATTAAATTCGGATGCAATTTCTGTGTTTCATCGACAATAAGAAGGTCCAAGGGATACAGTAAACCTGATGTGAAGCGTCGGAATCTATAACTGGACTAACAAGAGAGGTTCAAATCATAGAAAGTTAGAGTGTCAGTCCTCTTGTACCTAAGTCGGCGTGTGTCTTTTGTATTATATTCGGATGCAATTTCTGTGTTTCATCGTCAATAAGAAGGTCCAAGGGATACAGTAAACCTGAAGTCAAGCATCGGAATCAAACACTGGACTCACAGGAGAGGTTCAAATCATAGAAAGTTAGAGTGTCAGTCCTCTTGTACTTAGGTCGGCATTGTGCCTTTTTATTAAATTCGGATGCTGTGTCTGTGTTTCATCGTCAATAAGAAGGTCCAAGGGATACAGTAAACCTGAAGTCAGGAATCGGAATCTAAAAATGGTTACACAGGAGAGTTTCAGATTATAGAAATTAAGAGTGTCAGTCCACTTGTACTTAAGTCGGCATTGTGCCTTTTGTATTAAATTCGGCTGCAATTTCTGTGTTTCATCGTCAATAAGAAGGTCCAAAGGATACAGTAAACCCAAAGTGAAGCGTCGGAATCTAAAACTGGACTTACAGGAGAGGTTCAACTCATAGAAAGTGAGAGTGTCAGTCCTCTTGTACTTATGTCGGCCTTGGGCCTTTTGTATTAAATTCCGATGCAATTACTGTGTCTCATCGTCAATAAGAAAGTCCAAGGTATACAGTAAACCTGAGGTGAAGCATTGGAATCTAAAACTGGCCTCACAAGAGAGTTTCAAATCATAGAAAGTGAGAGTCAGTCCTCTTGGACATAAGTCGGCATTGTGCCTTTTGTATTAAATTCGGATGCAATTTCTGTGTTTCATCGACAATAAGAAGGTCCAAGGGATACAGTAAACCTGATGTGAAGCGTCGGAATCTAAAACTGGACTAACACGAGAGGTTCAAATCATAGAAAGTTAGAGTGTCAGTCCTCTTGTACTTAAGTCGGTATTGTGATTTTTGTATTAAATTCGGATTCAATTTCTGTGTTTCATCGTCAATAAGATGGTCCAAGGGATACAGTAAACCTGAAGTGAAGCATCGGAATCTAACACTGGACTCACAGGAGAGGTTCAAATCATCGAAAGTTAGAGTGTCAGTCTTCTTGTACTTAAGTCGGCATTGTGCCTTTTTGTTAAATTCGGATGCTGTGTCTGTGTTTCATCGTCAATAAGAAGGTCCAAGGGATACAGTAAACCTGAAGTCAGGAATCGGAATCTAAAACTGGTCCCACAGGAGAGGTTCAGATCATATAAATTAAGAGTGTCAGTCCTCTTGTACTTAAGTCGGCATTGTGCCTTTTGTATTAAATTCGGCTGCAATTTCTGTTTTTCATCGTCAATAAGAAGGTCCAAGGGATACAGTAAACCCGAAGTGAAGCGTCGGAATCTAAAACTGGACTTACAGGAGAAGTCCAACTCATAGAAAGTGAGAGTGTCAGTCCTCTTGTACTTATATCGGCATTGTGCCTTTTGTATTAAATTCGGATTTAGTTTCTGTGTTTCATCGTCAACAAGAAGGTCCAAGAGATACAGTAAACCTGAAGTGAAGCATCGGAATTTAAAACTGGACTCACAGGAGTTGTTCAAATCATAGAAAATTAGAGTGTCAGTCCTCTTGTCCTTAAGTCGAAATTGTGCCTTTTGAATTTAATTCCGATCCAATTTCTATTTTCATCGTCAATAAGAAGTTCGGAGGTATACAGTAAACCTGAAGTAAAGCATCGGAATCTAAAATTGGACCCACAGGAGCGGTTCAAATCATAAAAAGTTAGAGTGTCAGTCCTCTTGTACCTAAGTCGGCATTGTGCCTTTTGTATTGTATTCGGATGCAATTTCTGTGTTTCATCGTCAATAAGAAGGTCCAAGGTATACAATAAACCTGAAGTGAAGCTTCGGAATCTAACACTGGACTCACAGGAGAGGTTCAAATCATAGAAAGTTAGAGTGTCAGTCCTCTTGTACTTAAGTCAGCATTGTGCCTTTTTATTAAATTCGGATGCAGTTTCTGTGTTTCATCGTCAATAAGAAGGTCCAAGGGATACAGTAAACCTGAAGTCAGGAATCGGATTCTAAAACTGGTCCCACAGGCGAAGTTAAAATCATAGAAAGTTAGAGTGTCAGTCCTCTTGTACTTAAGTCAGCATTGTGCCTTTTTATTAAATTCGGATGCAATTTCTGTGTTTCATCGTCAATAAGAAGGTCCAAGGTATACAGTAAACATGAAGTGAAGCATCGGAATCTAAAACTGGACTCACAGGAGAGGTTCAAATCATAGAAAGTTAGAGTGTCAGTCCTCTTGTACTTAAGTCGGCAATGTGCCTGTTGTATTAAATTCGGCTGAAATTTCTGTGTTTCATCGTCATTAAAAAGGTCCAAGGGATAAAGTAAACCTGAAGTGAAGCATTGGAATCTAAACCTGGACTCACAGGAGAGGTTCATATCATAGAAAGTGAGAGTGTCAGTCCTCTTGTACTTAAGTTGGCATTGGGCCTTTTGTATTAAATTCCGATGCAATTTCTGTGTCTCATCGTCAATAAGAAGGTCCAAGATATACAGTAAACCTGAAGTGAAGCATCAAAATCTAAAACTGGATTCACAGGAGAGGTTCAAATCATCTAAAGTGAGAGTTTCAGTCCTCTTGTACTTTAAGTCGGCATTGTGCCTTTTGTATTAAATTCGGATGCAATTTCTGTGTTTCGTCGTCAATAAGAAGGTCCAAGGGATACAGTTAACCTGAACAGAAGCATCGGAATCTAAACCTGGACTCACAGGAGAGGTTCAAATCATAGAAAGTTATAGTGTCAGTCCTCTTGTACTTAAGTCGGCATTGGGCCTTTTGTATTAAATTCCGATGCAATTTCTGTGTCTCATCGTCAATAAGAAGGTCCAAGGTATACAGTAAACCTGAAGTGAAGCATCGAAATCTAAAACTGGATTCACAGGAGATGTTCAAATCATCTAAAGTGAGAGTTTCAGTGCTCTTGTACTTAAGTCGGCATTGTGCCTTTTGTATTAAATTCGGATGCAATTTCTGTTTTTCATTGTCAATAAGAGGGCCTAAGGTATAAAGGAAACCTGAAGTGAAGCATCGGAATCTAAAACTCGACTCACAGGAGGGGTTTAAATAATAGAAAGTTAGAGTGTCAGTCCTCTTGTACTTAAGTCGGCATTGTGCCTTTTGTATTAAATTCGGATGCAATCTCTTTGTTTCATCGTCAATAACAAGGTACAAAGGATACAGTAAACCTGAAGTGAAGCATCGGAAACTAAAACTGGACTCACAGGAGAGGTTCAAATCATAGAAAGTGGGAGTATCAGTCCTCTTGTACTTAAGTCGGCATTGTGCCTTTTGTATTAAATTCGGATGCAATTTCTGTGCTTCATCGTCAATAAGAAGGTCCAAGGTATACAATAAACCTGAAGTGAAGCATCGGAATCTAAAACTGGACTCACAGGAGAGGTTCAAATCATAGAAAGTGAGAGTCAGTCCTCTTGTACTTCAGTCGGCATTGTGCCTTTTGTATTAAATTCGGATGCAATTTCTGTGTTTCATCGTCAATAAGAAGGTCCAAGGGATACAGTAAACCTGAAGTGAAGCGTCGGAATCTAAAACTGGACTCACAGGAGAGGTTCAAATCATAGAAAGTTAGAGTGTCAGTCCACTTGTACTTAAGTCGGCATTGTGATTTTTGTATTAAATTCGGATGCAATTTCTGTGTTTCATCGTCAATAAGGAGGTCCAAGGGAAACAGTAAACCTGAAGTGAAGTATCGGAATCTAACACTGGACTCACAGGAGAGGTTCAAATCATAGAACGTTAGAGTGTCAGTCCTCTTGTACTTAAGTCGGCATTGTGCCTTTTTATTAAATTCGGATGCAGTTTCTGTGTTTCATCGTCAATAAGGAGGTCCAAGGGATACAGTAAACCTGAAGTCAGGAATCTGAATCTAAAACTGGTCCCACAGGAGAGGTTAAAATCATAGAAAGTTAGAGTGTCAGTCCTCTTGTACTTAAGTCGGCATTGTGCCCTTTGTATTAAATTCGGATGCAATTTCTGTGTTTAATCGTCAGTAAGAAGGTCCAAGGTATACAGTAAACATGAAGTGAAGCATCGGAATCTAAAACTGGACTCACAGGAGAGGTTCAAATCATAGAAAGTTAGAGTGTCAGACCTCTTGTACTTAAGTCGTCATTGTGCATTTTGTATTAAATTCGGATGAAATTTCTGTGTTTCATCGTCATTAAAAAGGTCCAAGGGATACAGTAAACCTGAAGTGAAGCATCGGAATCTAAAACTGGACTCACAGGAGAGGTTCATACCATAGAAAGTGAGAGTGTCAGTCCTCTAGTACTTAAGTCGGCATTGTGCCTTTCGTATTAAATTCGGATGCAATTTCTGTGTTTCATCGTCATTAGGAAGGTCGAAGGTATACAGTAAACCTGAACTGAAGCATCGGAATCTAAAACTGGACTCAAAGGAGAGGTTCAAATCATAGAAATTTATAGTGTCAGTCCTCTTGTACTTAAGTCGGCATTGTGCCTTTTGTATTAAATTCCGATGCAATTTCTGTGTCTCATATCTCTAAGAAGGTCCAAGGTATACAGTAAACCTGAAGTGAAGCATCGGAATCTAAAACTGGACTCACAGGAGAGGTTCAAATCATAGAAAGTGAGAGTGTCAGTCCTCTTGTACTTATGTCGGCATTGTGCCTTTTGTATTAAATTCGGATGCAATTTCTGTGTTTCGTCGTCAATAAGAAGGTCCAAGGGATACAGTAAACCTGAACAGAAGCATCGTAATCTAAACGTGGACTCACAGGAGAGGTTCAAATCATAGAAAGTTATAGTGTCAGTCCTCTTGTACCTAAATCGGCATTGGGCCTTTTGTAATAAATTCCGATGCAATTTCTGTGTCTCATCGTCAATAAGAAGGTCCAAGGTATACAGTAAACCTGAAGTGAAGCATCGGAATCTGAAACTGGCCTCACAGGAGAGGTTCAAATCGTAGAAAGTGAGAGTCAGTCCTCTTGTACTTAAGTCGGCATTGTGCCTTTTGTATTAAATTCGGATGCAATTTCTGTGTTTCATCGACAATAAGAAGGTCCAAGGGATACAGTAAACCTGATGTGAAGCGACGGAATCTAAAACTGGACTAACAGGAGAGGTTCAAACCATAGAAAGTTAGAGTGTCAGTCCTCTTGTACTTAAGTCGGTATTGCGATTTTTGTATTAAATTCGGATGCAATTTCTGTGTTTCATCGTCAATAAGAAGGTCCAAGGTATACAGTAAACCTGAAGTGAAGCATCGGAATCTAACACTGGACTCACAGGAGAGGTTCAAATCATAGAAAGTTAGAGTGTCAGTCCTCTTGTACTTAAGTCGGCATTGTGCCTTTTGTATTAAATTCGGATGCAATTTCTTTGTTTCATCGTCAATAACAAGGTACAAAGGATACAGTAAACCTGAAGTGAAGCATCGGAAACTAAAACTGGACTCACAGGAGAGGTTCAAATCATAGAAAGTGAGAGTATCAGTCCTCTTGTACTTAAGTCGGCATTGTGCCTTTTGTATTAAATTCGGGTGCAATTTCTGTGTTTCATCGTCAATAGGAATGTCCAAGGGATACAGTAAACCTGAAGTGAAGCTTCGGAATCTAAAACTGGACTCACAGGAGAGGTTCAAATCATAGAAAGTGAGATTGTCAGTCCTCTTGTACATAAGTCGGCATTGTGCCTTTAATATTAAATTCGGATATAATTTCTGTGTTTCATCGTCAACAAGAAGGTCCAAGGGATGCGGTAAACCTGAAGTGAAGCATCGGAATTTATAACTGGACTCACAGGAGGGGTTCAAATCATAGAAAATTAGAGTGTCAGTCCTCTTGTACTTAAGTCGGCATTGTGCCTTTTGAATTTAAATCCGATGCAATTTCTGTGTTTCATCGTCAATAAGATGTTCCGAGGTATACAGTAAACCTGAAGTGAAGCATCGGAATCTAAAACTGGACTCACAGGAGCGGTTCAAATCATAGAAAGTTAGAGTGTCAGTCCTCTTGTACTTAAGTCGGCATTGTGCCTTTTGTATTACATTCGGATGCAATTTCTGTGTTTCATCGTCAATAAGAAGGTCCAAGGTATACAATAAACCTGAAGTGAAGCATTGGGATCTAAAACTGCCCTCACAGGAGAGGTTCAAATCATAGAAAGTGAGAGTCAATCCCCTTGTACTTAAGTCGGCATTGTGCCTTTTGTATTTAATTCGGATGCAATTTCTGTGTTCCATCGTCAATAAGAAGGTCCAAGGCATACAGTAAACCTGAAGTGAAGCGTCGAAATCTAAAACTGGACTCACAGAAGAGGTTCAAATCATAGTAAGTTAGAGTGTCAGTCCACTTGTACTTAAGTCGGCATTGTGATTTTTGTATTAAATTCGGATGCAATTTCTGTGTTTCATCGTCAATAAGAAGGTCCAAGGGAAACAGTAAACCTGAAGTGAAGTATCGGAATCTAACACTGGACTCACAGGAGAGGTTCAAATCATAGAAAGTTAACGTGTCAGTCCTCTTGTACTTAAGTCGGCATTGTGCCTTTTTATTAAATTCGGATGCAGTTTCTGTGTTTCATCGTCAATAAGAAGGTCCAAGGGATACAGTAAACCTGAAGTCAGGAATCTGAATCTAAAACTGGTCCCACAGGAGAGGTTAAAATCATAGAAAGTTAGAGTTTCACTCCTCTTGTACTTAAGTCGGCATTGTGCCCTTTGTATTAAATTCGGATGCAATTTCTGTGTTTAATCGTCAGTAAGAAGGTCCAAGATATACAGTAAACATGAAGTGAAGCATCGGAATCTAAAACTGGACTCACAGGAGAGGTTCAAATCATAGAAAGTTAGAGTGTCAGTTCTCTTGTACTTAAGTCGGCATTGTGCCTGTTGTATTAAATTCGGATGAAATTTCTGTGTTTCATCGTCATTAAAAAGGTCCAAGGGATACAGTAAACCTGAAGTGAAGCATCGGAATCTAAAACTGGACTCACAGGAGAGGTTCATACCATAGAAAGTGAGAGTGTCAGTCCTCTTGTACTTAAGTCGGCATTGTGCCTTTCGTATTAAATTCGGATGCAATTTCTGTGTTTCATCGTCAATAGGAAGGTCGAAGGTATACAGTAAACCTGAACAGAAGCATCGGAATCAAAAACTGGACTCAAAGGAGAAGTTCAAATCATAGAAAGTTATAGTGTCAGTCCTCTTGTACTTAAGTCGGCATTGTGCCTTTTGTATTAAATTTCGATGCAATTTCTGTGTCTCATAACTCTAATAAGGTCCAAGGTATACAGTAGACCTGAAGTGAAGCATCGGAATCTAAAACTGGACTCACAGGAGAGGTTCAAATCATAGAGAGTGAGAGTGTCAGTCCTCTTGTACTTATGTCGGCATTGTGCCTTTTGTATTACATTCGGATGCAATTTCTGTGTTTCATCGTCAATAAGAAGGTCCAAGGTATACAATAAACCTGAAGTGAAGCATTGGGATCTAAAACTGGCCTCACAGGAGAGGTTCAAATCATAGAAAGTGAGAGTCAATCCTCTTGTACTTATGTCGGCTTTGTGCCTTTTGTATTTAATTCGGATGCAATTTCTGTGTTTCATCGTCAATAAGAAGGTCCAAGGCATACAGTAAACCTGAAGTGAAGCGTCGAAATCTAAAACTGGACTCACAGAAGAGGTTCAAATCATAGTAAGTTAGAGTGTCAGTCCACTTGTACTTAAGTCGGCATTGTGATTTTTGTATTAAATTCGGATGCAATTTCTGTGTTTCATCGTCAATAAGAAGGTCCAAGGGAAACAGTAAACCTGAAGTGAAGTATCGGAATCTAACACTGGACTCACAGGAGAGGTTCAAATCATAGAAAGTTAAAGTGTCAGTCCTCTTGTACTTAAGTCGGCATTGTGCCTTTTTATTAAATTCGGATGCAGTTTCTGTGTTTCATCGTCAATAAGAAGGTCCAAGGGATACAGTAAACCTGAAGTCAGGAATCTGAATCTAAAACTGGTCCCACAGGAGAGGTTAAAATCATAGAAAGTTAGAGTGTCACTCCTCTTGTACTTAAGTCGGCATTGTGCCCTTTGTATTAAATTCGGATGCAATTTCTGTGTTTAATCGTCAGTAAGAAGGTCCAAGATATACAGTAAACGTGAAGTGAAGCATCGGAATCTAAAACTGGACTCACAGGAGAGGTTCAAATCATAGAAAGTTAGAGTGTCAGTCCTCTTGTACTTAAGTCGGCATTGTGCCTTTCGTATTAAATTCGGATGCAATTTCTGAGTTTCATCGTCAATAGGAAGGTCGAAGGTATACAGTAAACCTGAACAGAAGCATCGGAATCAAAAACTGGACTCAAAGGAGAAGTTCAACTCATAGAAAGTTATAGT
Organism: Schistocerca americana; assembly: GCF_021461395.2. Lineage (NCBI taxonomy): Eukaryota > Metazoa > Arthropoda > Insecta > Orthoptera > Acrididae > Schistocerca > Schistocerca americana. The sequence continues at coordinate 1,090,538,044 of NC_060120.1, read as the reverse complement.
GTCAGTCCTATTGTACTTAAGTCGGCATTGTGCCTTTTGTATTAAACTCCGATGCAATTTCTGTGTCTCATATCTCTAATAAGGTCCAAGGTATACAGTAGACCTGAAGTGAAGCATCGGAATCTAAAACTGGACTCACAGGAGAGGTTCAAATCATAGAGAGTGAGAGTGTCAGTCCTCTTGTACTTATGTCGGCATTGTGCCTTTTGTATTAAATTCGGATGCAATTTCAGTGTTTCGTCGTCAATAAGAAGGTCCAAGGGATACAGTAAACCTGAACAGAAGCATCGGAATCTAAACGTGGACTCACAGGAGAGGTTCAAATCATAGAAAGTTATAGTGTCAGTCCTCTTGTACCTAAGTCGGCATTGGGCCTTTTGTAATAAATTCCGATGAAATTTCTGTGTCTCATCGTCAATAAGAAGGTCCAAGGTATACAGTAAACCTGAAGTGAAGCATCGGAATCTAAAACTGGCCTCACAGGAGAGGTTCAAATCGTAGAAAGTGAGAGTCAGTCCTCTTGTACTTAAGTCGGCATTGTGCCTTTTGTATTAAATTCGGATGCAACTTCTGTGTTTCATCGACAATAAGAAGGTCCAAGGGATACAGTAAACCTGATGTGAAGCGTCGGAATCTAAAACTGGACTAACAGGAGAGGTTCAAACCATAGAAAGTTAGAGTGTCAGTCCTCTTGCACTTAAGTCGGTATTGCGATTTTTGTATTAAATTCGGATGCAATTTCTGTGTTTCATCGTCAATAAGAAGGTCCAAGGTATACAGTAAACCTGAAGTGAAGCATCGGAATCTAACACTGGACTCACAGGAGAAGTTCAAATCATAGAAAGTTAGAGTGTCAGTCCTCTTGTACTTAAGTCGGCATTGTGCCTTTTGTATTAAATTCGGATGCAATTTCTTTGTTTCATCGTCAATAACAAGGTACAAAGGATACAGTAAACCTGAAGTGAAGCATCGGAAACTAAAACTGGACTCACAGGAGAGGTTCAAATCATAGAAAGTGAGAGTATCAGTCCTCTTGTACTTAAGTCGGCATTGTGCCTTTTGTATTAAATTCGGGTGCAATTTCTGTGTTTCATCGTCAATAGGAATGTCCAAGGGATACAGTAAACCTGAAGTGAAGCTTCGGAATCTAAAACTGGACTCACAGGAGAGGTTCAAATCATAGAAAGTGAGATTGTCAGTCCTCTTGTACATAAGTCGGCATTGTGCCTTTAATATTAAATTCGGATATAATTTCTGTGTTTCATCGTCAACAAGAAGGTCCAAGGGATGCGGTAAACCTGAAGTGAAGCATCGGAATTTATAACTGGACTCACAGGAGGGGTTCAAATCATAGAAAATTAGAGTGTCAGTCCTCTTGTACTTAAGTCGGCATTGTGCCTTTTGAATTTAAATCCGATGCAATTTCTGTGTTTCATCGTCAATAAGATGTTCCGAGGTATACAGTAAACCTGAAGTGAAGCATCGGAATCTAAAACTGGACTCACAGGAGCGGTCCAAATCATAGAAAGTTAGAGTGTCAGTCCTCTTGTACTTAAGTCGGCATTGTGCCTTTTGTATTACATTCGGATGCAATTTCTGTGTTTCATCGTCAATAAGAAGGTCCAAGGTATACAATAAACCTGAAGTGAAGCATTGGGATCTAAAACTGCCCTCACAGGAGAGGTTCAAATCATAGAAAGTGAGAGTCAATCCTCTTGTACTTAAGTCGGCATTGTGCCTTTTGTATTTAATTCGGATGCAATTTCTGTGTTTCATCGTCAATAAGAAGGTCCAAGGCATACAGTAAACCTGAAGTGAAGCGTCGAAATCTAAAACTGGACTCACAGAAGAGGTTCAAATCATAGTAAGTTAGAGTGTCAGTCCACTTGTACTTAAGTCGGCATTGTGATTTTTGTATTAAATTCGGATGCAATTTCTGTGTTTCATCGTCAATAAGAAGGTCCAAGGGAAACAGTAAACCTGAAGTGAAGTATCGGAATCTAACACTGGACTCACAGGAGAGGTTCAAATCATAGAAAGTTAAAGTGTCAGTCCTCTTGTACTTAAGTCGGCATTGTGCCTTTTTATTAAATTCGGATGCAGTTTCTGTGTTTCATCGTCAATAAGAAGGTCCAAGGGATACAGTAAACCTGAAGTCAGGAATCTGAATCTAAAACTGGTCCCACAGGAGAGGTCAAAATCATAGAAAGTTAGAGTGTCACTCCTCTTGTACTTAAGTCGGCATTGTGCCCTTTGTATTAAATTCGGATGCAATTTCTGTGTTTAATCGTCAGTAAGAAGGTCCAAGATATTCAGTAAACATGAAGTGAAGCATCGGAATCTAAAACTGGACCCACAGGAGAGGTTCAAATCATAGAAAGTTAGAGTGTCAGTCCTCTTGTACTTAAGTCGGCATTGTGCCTGTTGTATTAAATTCGGTTGAAATTTCTGTGTTTCATCGTCATTAAAAAGGTCCAAGGGATACAGTAAACCTGAAGTGAAGCATCGGAATCTAAAACTGGACTCACAGGAGAGGTTCATACCATAGAAAGTGAGAGTGTCAGTCCTCTTGTACTTAAGTCGGCATTGTGCCTTTCGTATTAAATTCGGATGCAATTTCTGTGTTTCATCGTCAATAGGAAGGTCGAAGGTATACAGTAAACTTGAACAGAAGCATCGGAATCAAAAACTGGACTCAAAGGAGAAGTTCAAATCATAGAAAGTTATAGTGTCAGTCCTCTTGTACTTAAGTCGGCATTGTGCCTTTTGTATTAAATTCCGATGCAATTTCTGTGTCTCATAACTCTAATAAGGTCCAAGGTATACAGTAGACCTGAAGTGAAGCATCGGAATCTAAAACTGGACTCACAGGAGAGGTTCAAATCATAGAGAGTGAGAGTGTCAGTCCTCTTGTACTTATGTCGGCATTGTGCCTTTTGTATTACATTCGGATGCAATTTCTGTGTTTCATCGTCAATAAGAAGGTCCAAGGTATACAATAAACCTGAAGTGAAGCATTGGGATCTAAAACTGGCCTCACAGGAGAGGTTCAAATCATAGAAAGTGAGAGTCAATCCTCTTGTACTTATGTCGGCATTGTGCCTTTTGTATTTAATTCGGATGCAATTTCTGTGTTTCATCGTCAATAAGAAGGTCCAAGGCATACAGTAAACCTGAAGTGAAGCGTCGAAATCTAAAACTGGACTCACAGAAGAGGTTCAAATCATAGTAAGTTAGAGTGTCAGTCCACTTGTACTTAAGTCGGCATTGTGATTTTTGTATTAAATTCGGATGCAATTTCTGTGTTTCATCGTCAATAAGAAGGTCCAAGGGAAACAGTAAACCTGAAGTGAAGTATCGGAATCTAACACTGGACTCACAGGAGAGGTTCAAATCATAGAAAGTTAAAGTGTCAGTCCTCTTGTACTTAAGTCGGCATTGTGCCTTTTTATTAAATTCGGATGCAGTTTCTGTGTTTCATCGTCAATAAGAAGGTCCAAGGGATACAGTAAACCTGAAGTCAGGAATCTGAATCTAAAACTGGTCCCACAGGAGAGGTTAAAATCATAGAAAGTTAGAGTGTCACTCCTCTTGTACTTAAGTCGGCATTGTGCCCTTTGTATTAAATTCGGATGCAATTTCTGTGTTTAATCGTCAGTAAGAAGGTCCAAGATATACAGTAAACATGAAGTGAAGCATCGGAATCTAAAACTGGACTCACAGGAGAGGTTCAAATCATAGAAAGTTAGAGTGTCAGTCCTCTTGTACTTAAGTCGGCATTGTGCCTGTTGTATTAAATTCGGATGAAATTTCTGTGTTTCATCGTCATTAAAAAGGTCCAAGGGATACAGTAAACCTGAAGTGAAGCATCGGAATCTAAAACTGGACTCACAGGAGAGGTTCATACCATAGAAAGTGAGAGTGTCAGTCCTCTTGTACTTAAGTCGGCATTGTGCCTTTCGTATTAAATTCGGATGCAATTTCTGTGTTTCATCGTCAATAGGAAGGTCGAAGGTATACAGTAAACCTGAACAGAAGCATCGGAATCAAAAACTGGACTCAAAGGAGAAGTTCAAATCATAGAAAGTGAGAGTGTCAGTCCTCTTGTACTTATGTCGGCATTGTGCCTTTTGTATTAAATTCGGATGCAATTTCTGTGTTTCATCGACAATAAGAAGGTCCAAGGGATACAGTAAACCTGATGTGAAGCGTCGGAATCTAAAACTGGACTAACAGGAGAGGTTCAAATCATAGAAAGTTAGAGTGTCTGTCCTCTTGTACTTAAGTCGGTATTGTGATTTTTGTATTAAATTCGGATGCAATTTCTGTGTTTCCTCGTCAATAAGAAGGTCCAAACGATACAGTAAATCTGAAGTGAAGCATCGGAATCTAACACTGGACTCACAGCAGAGGTTCAAATCATAGAAAGTTAGAGTGTCAGTCATCTTGTACTTAAGTCGGCATTGTGCCTTTTTATTAAATTCGGATGCTGTGTCTGTGTTTCATCGTCAATAAGAAGGTCCAAGGGATACAGTAAACCTGAAGTCAGGAATCGGAATCTAAAACTGGTCCCACAGGAGAGGTTTAGATCATAGAAATTAAGAGTGTCAGTCCTCTTGTACTTAAGTCGGCATTGTGCCTTTTGTATTAAATTCGGCTGCAATTTCTGTGTTTCATCGTCAATAAGAAGGTCCAAGGGATACAGTAAACCCGAAGTGAAGCGTCGGAATCTAAAACTGGACTTACAGGAGAGGTTCAACTCATAGAAAGTGAGAGTGTCAGTCCTCTTGTACTTATGTCGGCATTGTGCCTTTTGTATTAAATTCGGATTTAGTTTCTGTGTTTCATCGTCAACAAGAAGGTCCAAGGGATACAGTAAACCTGAAGTGAAGCATCGGAATTAAAAACTGGACTCACAGGAGGGGTTCAAATCATAGAAAATTAGAGTGTCAGTCCTCTTGTCCTTAAGTCGAAATTGTGACTTTTGAATTTAATTCCGATCCAATTTCTGTGTTTCATCGTCAATAAGAAGTTCGGAGGTATACAGTAAACCTGAAGTGAAGCATCGGAATCTAAAAGTGGACTCACAGGAGCGGTTCAAATCATAGAAAGTTAGAGTGTCAGTCCTCTTGTACCTAAGTCGGCATTGTGCCTTTTGTATTATATTCGGATGCAATTTCTGTGTTTCATCGTCAATAAGCAGGTCCAAGGGATACAGTAACCCTGAAGTGAAGCATTGGAATCTAACACTGGACTCACAGGAGAGGTTCAAATCATAGAAAGTTAGAGTGTCAGTACTCTTGTACTTAAGTAGGCATTGTGCCTTTTGTATTAAATTCGGATGCAATTTCTGTGTTTCATCGTCAATAAGAAGGTCCAAGGTATACAGTAAACATGAAGTGAAGCATCGGAATCTAAAACTGGACTCACAGGAGAGGTTAAAATCATAGTAAGTTAATGTGTCAGTCTTCTTGTACTTAAGTCGGCATTGTGCTTTTGTATTTAATTCGGATGCAATTTCTGTGTTTCATCGTCAATAAGAAGGTCCAAGGGATACAGTAACCCTGAAGTGAAGCATTGGAATCTAAAACTGGACTCACAGGAGAGGTTCAAATCATCGAAAGTGAGAGTGTCAGTCCTCTTGTACTTAAGTCGGCATTGTGCCTTTTGTTTTAAATTCGGATGCAATTTCTGTGTTTCATCATAAATAAGAAGGACCAAGGGATTCAGTAAACCTGAAGTGAAGCATAGGAATCTAAAACTAGACTCACAGGAATGGTTCAAATCATAGAAAGTTAGACTGTCAGTCTTCTTGTACTTAAGTCGGCATTGAGCTTTTTGAATTCAATTGTGATGCAATTTCTGTGCCTCATCGTCAATAAGAAATTCCCAAGTACACAGTAAACCTGAAGTGAAGCATCGGAATCTAAAACTGGACTCACAGGAGAGGTTCAAATCATAGTAAGTTAGAGTGTCAGTCCACTTGTACATAAGTCGGCATTGTGCATTTTGTATTAAATTCGGATGCAATTTCTGTGTTTCATCGTCAATAAGAAGGTCCAAGGTATAAAGGAAACCTGAAGTGAAGCATCGGAATCTAGAACTGGACTCACAGGAGAGGTTCAAATCATAGAACGTTAGAGTGTCATTCCTATTGTACTTAAGTTGGCATTGTGCCTTTTGTATTAAATTCGGATGCAATTTCCTTGCTTCATCGTCAATAAGAAGGTACAAGGGATACAGTAAACCTGAAGTGAAGCATCGGAATCTGAAACTGGACTCACAGGAGAGGTTCGAAACATAGAAAGTGAGAGTGTCAGTCCTCTTGTACTTAAGTCGGCATTGTGCCTTTTGTATTAAATTCGGATGCAATTTCTGTGTTTCATCGACAATAAGAAGGTCCTAGGGATACAGTAAACCTAAAGTGAAGCATCGAAATCTAAAACTGGACTCACAGGAGAGGTTCAAATCATAGAATGTGAGAGTGTCAGTCCTCTTGTACTTGAGTCGGCATTGCGCCTTTTGTATTAAATTCGGATGCAATTTCTGTGTTTCATCGTCAATAAGAAGGTCCAAGGGATACTGTAATCCTGAAGTGAAGCATTGTAATCTAAAACTGGACTCACAGGAGAGGTTCAAATCATAGAAGGTGAGAGTGTCAGTCCTCTTGTACTTAAGTCGGCATTGTGCCTTTTGTATTAAATTCGGATGCAATTTCTGTGTTTCATCGTCAGTAAGAAGGACCAAGGGATACAGTGAACCTGAAGTGAAGCATCGGAATCTAAAACTGGACTCACAGGATAGTTTCTAATCATAGAAAGTTAGACTGTCAGTCTTCTTGTACTTAAGTCGGCATTGAGCTTTTTGAATTCAATTGTGATGCAATTTCTGTGCCTCATCGTCAATAAGAAGGTCCAAAGTACACAGTAGACCTGAAGTGAAGCATCGGAATCTAAAACTGGACTCACAGGAGTGGTTCAAATCATAGAAAGTTAGAGTGTCAGTCCTCTTGTACTTAAGTCGGCATTGTGACTTTTGTATTAAATTCGGATGCAATTTCTGTGTTTCATCGTCAATAAGAAGGTCCAAGGTATACAATAAACATGAAGAGAAGCATCGGAATCTAAAACTGGACTCACAGGAGAGGTTCAAATCATAGGAAGTTAGAGTGTCAGTCCTCCTGTACTTAAATCGGCATTGTGCATTTTGTATTAAATTCGGATGCAATTTCTGTGTTTCATCGTCAATAAGGAGGTCCAAGGTATACAGTAAACCTGATGTGAAGCATCGGAATCAAAAACTGGAAGCATAGGAGAGGTTCAAATCTTAGAAAGTGAGAGTGTTAGTCCTCTTGTACTTAAGTCGGCATAGTGCCTTTTGTATTCAATTTGGATTCAATTTCTGTGTTTCATCGTCAATAAGAAGGTCCAAGGTATAAAGGAAACCTGAAGTGAGCATCGGAATCTAGAACTGGACTCACAGGAGAGGTTCAAATCATAGAAAGTTAGAGTGTCATTCCTATTGTACTTAAGTCGGCACTGTGCCTTTTGTATTAAATTCGGATGCAATTTCCTTTTTTCATCGTCAATAAGAAGGTACAAGGGATACAGTAAACCTGAAGTGAAGCATCAGAATCTAAAACTGGACTCACAGGAGAGGTTCAAATCATAGAAAGTGAGAGTGTCAGTCCTCTTGTACTTAAGTCGTCATTGTGCCTTTTGTATTAAATTCGGATGCAATTTCTGTGTTTCATCGTCAATGAGAAGGTACAAGGGATACACTTAAACCTCAAGTGAAGCATCGGAAACTAAAACTGGACTCACAGGAGAGGTTCGAATCATAGAAAGTTTCAGTGTCATTCCTCTTGTACTTAAGTCGGCATAGTGCCTTTTGAATGTAGTTCCGATGCAATTTCTGTGTTTCATTGTCAATAAGAAGATCCAAGGTATAAAGGATACCTGAAGTGAAGCATCGGAATCAAAAACTGGACTCACAGGAGAGGTGCAAATCATAGAAAGTTAGAGTGTCAGTCCTCTTGTACTTAAGTCTGCATTGTGCCTTTTGTATTAAACTCGGATTCAATTTTTGTTATTCATCGTCAATGAGAAGGTCCAAGGTACACAGTATACCTGAAGTGAAGCATCGGAATCTAAAACTGGACTCACAGGAGAGGTTCAAATCATAGAAAGTGAGAGTGTCAGTATACTTGTACTTAAGTCGGCATTGTGCCTTTTGTATTAAATTCGGATGCAATTTCTGTGTTTCATCGTCAATAAGAAGGTCCAAGGGATACAGTAAACCTGAAGTGAAGCATCGGAATATATATCTAGACTCACAGGAGAGGTTCAAATCACAGAATGTTAGAGTGTCAGTCCTCTTGTACTGAAGTCGGCATTGTGTCTTTTGAATTTAATCCGATACAATTTCTGTGTTTCATCGACAATAAGAAGGTCCAAGGTATACAGTATACCTGAAGTGAAGCATCGGAATCTAAAACTGGACTCACAGGAGAGGTTCAAATCATATAAAGTTAGAGTGTAAGTCCTCTTGTACTTAAGTCGGCATTGTGTTTCATCGACAATAAGAAGGTCCAAGGGATACAGTAAACCTGAAGTGAAGCATCGAATCTAAAACTGGACTCACAGGAGAAGTTCAAATCATAGAAAGTGAGAGTGTCAGTCCTCTTGTACTTAAGTCGGCATTGTGCCTTTTGTATTACATTCGGATGCAATTTCTGTGTTTCATCGTCAATGAGAAGGTACAAGGGATACACTTAAACCTCAAGTGAAGCATCGGAATCTAAAACTGGACTCACAGGAGAGGTTCAAATCATAGAAAGTGAGAGTGTCAGTCCTCTTGTACTTAAGTCCGCATTGTGCCTTTTGTATTAAATTCGGATGCTATTTCTGTGTTTCATCGTCAATAAGAAGGACCAAGGGATACAGTGAACCTGAAGTGAAGCATCGGAATCTAAAACTGGACTCACAGGAAAGTTTCAAATCATAGAAAGTTAGAGTGTCAGTCTTCTTGTACTTAAGTCGGCATTGAGCTTTTTGAATTCAATTGTGATGTAATTTCTGTGCCTCATCGTCAATAAGAAGGTCCAAAGTACACAGTAGACCTGAAGTGAAGCATCGAAATCTAAAACTGGACTCACAGGAGAAGTTCAAATCATAGAAAGTGAGAGTGTCAGTCCTCTTGTACTTAAGTCGGCATTGCGCCTTTTGTATTAAATTCGGATGCAATTTCTGTGGTTTATCGTCAAAAAGAAGGACCAAGGGATACAGTAAACCTGAAGTGAAGCATCGGAATCTAAAACTGGACTCACAGGAAGGTTCAAATCATAGAAACTTAGAGTGTCATTCCTATTGTACTTAAGTCGGCATTGTGCTTTTTGTATTAAATTCGGATGCAATTTCCTTGTTTCATCGTCAATAAGAAGGTACAAGGGATACAGTAAACCTGAAGTGATGCATCGGAATCTAAAACTGGACTCACAGGAGAGATTCAAAACACAGAAAGTGAGAGTGTCAGTTCTCTTGTACTTAAGTCGGCTTTGCGCCTTTTGTATTTAATTCGGATGCAATTTCTGCAGTTCATCGTCAATTAGAAGGTCCAAGGGATACAGTAAACCTGAAGTGAAGCATCGGAATCTAAAACTGGACTCACGGGAGAGGTTCAAATCATATAAAGTTAGAGTGTAAGTCCTCTTGTACTTACGTCGGCATTGTGCCTTTTGTAATATATTCGGATGCAATTTCCGTGTTTCATCGTCAATAAGAAAGTCCTATGCATACAGTAAACCTGAAGTGAAGCATCAGAACCTAAAACTGGACTCACAGGAGAGGTTCAAATCATAGAAAGTTAAAGTGTCATTCCTCTTGTACTTAAGTCGGCATTGAGCCTTTTGTATTAAATTCGGATGCAATTTCTTTGTTTCATCGTCAATGAGAAGGTACAAGAGATACACTTAAACCTCAAGTGAAGCATCGGAATCTAAAACTGGACTCACAGGAGGGGTTCGAATCATAGAAAGTTTCAGTGTCATTCCTCTTGTACTTAAGTCCGCATAGTGCCTTTTGAATTCAGTTCCGATGCAATTTCTGTGTTTCATTGTCAATAAGAAGATCCAAGGTATGAAGGATACCTGAAGTGAAGCATCGGAATCTAAAACTGGACTCACAGGAGAGGTGCAAATCATAGAAAGTTAGAGTGTCAGTCCTCTTGTACTTAAGTCGGCATTGTGCCTTTTGTATTAAACTCGGATGCAATTTTTGTTATTCATCGTCAATGAGAAGGTCCAAGGTACACAGTAAATCTGAAGTGAAGCATCGGAATCTAAAACTGGACTCACTGGAGAGGTTCAAATCATAGAAAGTGAGAGTGTCAGTATACTTGTACTTAAGTCAGCATTGTGCCTTTTGTATTAAATTCGGATGCAATTTCTGTGTTTCATCGTCAATAATAAGGTGCAAGGGACACAGTAAACCTGAAGTGAAGCATTAGAATCTAAAACTGGACTCACAGGAGAGGTTCAAATCATAGAAAGTTAGAGTGTTAGTCCTCTTGTACTTAAGTCGGCATTATGCATTTTGAATTTAATTCCGATGCAATTTCTGGGTTTCATCGTCAATAAGAAGTTCCGAGGTATACAGTAACCCTGAAGTGATGCATCTAAATCTAAAACTAGACTCACAGGAGAGGTTCATATCACACAAAGTGAGAGTGTCAGTCATCTTGTACTTAAGGGGGCATTGTGCCTTTTGTATTCATTTCGGATGCAATTTCTGTGTATCATAGTCAAAAAGAAGGTCCAAGGGATACAGTAAACCTGAAGTGAAGCATCGGAATATATATCTAGACTCACAGGAGAGGTTCAAATCATAGAATGTTAGAGTGTCAGTCCTCTTGTACTGAAGTCGGCTTTGTGTCTTTTGAATTTAATCCGATGCAATTTCTGTGTTTCATCGACAATAAGAAGCTCCAAGGTATACAGTATACCTGAAGTGAAACATCGGAATCTAAAACTGGAATCACAGGAGAGGTTCACATCATAGAAAGTTAGAGTGTCAGTCCTCTTGTACTTAAGTCGGCATTGTGCTTTTTGTATTAAATTCGGATGCAATGTCTGTGTTTCTTCGTCAATAAGAAGGTCCAAGGGATACAGTAAACCTGAAGTGAAGCATCGGAATCTAACACTGGACTCACAGGAGAGGTTCAAATCATAGAAAGTTAGAGTGTCAGTCCTCATGTAATTAAGTCGGCATTGTGCCTATTGTATTAATTTCGGATGCAATTTCTGTGTTTCATCGTCAATAAGAAGGTCCAAGAGATACAGTTAACCTGAAGTGAGGCATCGGAATCTAAAAATGGTCCCACAGGAGAGGTTCAAATCCTAGAAAGTTAGAGTGTCAGTCCTCTTGTACCTAAGTCGGCATTGTGCCTTTTGTATTAAATTCGGTTGTATTTTCTGTGTTTCATCGTCAATAAGAAGGTCCAAGGTATACAGTTAACCTGAAGTGAAGCATCGGAATCTAAAACTGGACTCACAGGAGAGGTTCAAATCATAGAGAGTAGGAGTGTCAGTCCTCATGTACTTAAGTCGGCATTGTGCCTTTTGAATTAAATTCGGATGCATTTTCTGTGTTTCATCGTCAATAAGAAGGTCAAAGGTATACAGTGAACCTGAAGTGAAGCATCGGAATCTAAAACTCGACTCACAGGAGAGGTTCAATTCATGAAAGTGGGAGTGTCAGTCCTCCTTACTTAAGTCGGCATTGTGTCTTTTGTATTAAACTCGGATGCAATTTCTGTGTTTCATCGTCAATAAGAAGGTCCAAGGGATACAGTAAACCTGAAGTGAAGCATCGGAATCTAAAACTGGACTCACAGAAGAGGTTCAAATCACAGAAATTGAGGGTGTCAGTCCACTTGTACTTAAGTCAGCATTGTCCCTTTTGTATTCAATTCGGATGCAATTTCTGTGATTCATCGTCAATAAGAAGGTCCAAGGGATACAGTAAACCTGAAGTGAAGCATCGGAATCTATATCTGGACTCACAGGAGAGGTTCAAATCATAGAGAGTAGGAGTGTCAGTCCTCTTGTACTTAAGTCGGCATTGTGTCTTTTGAATTTAATTATGATGCAATTTCTGTGTTTCATCGACAATAAGAAGTTCGAGGTATACAGTAACCCTGAAGTGAAGCATCAAAATCTAAAACTGGACTAACAGGAGAGATTCAAATCATAGAAAGTGAGAGTGTCAGTCCTCTTGTACTTAAGTCGGCATTGTGTCTTTTGAATTTAATTCCGATGCAATTTCTGTGTTTCATCGTCAATAAGAAGGTCCAAGGGATACAATAAACCTGAAGTGAAGCATCGGAATCTAACACTGGACTCACAGGAGAGGTTCAAATCATAGAATGTTAGAGTGTCAGTCCTCTTGTACTTAAGTCGGGATTGTGACTTTTGTATTAAATTCGGATTCAATTTCTGTGTTTCATTGTCAATAAGAAGGTCCAAGGGATACAGTTAACCTGAAGTGAGGCATCGGAATCTAAAAATGGTCCCACAGGAGAGCTTCAAATCATAGAAAGTTAGAGTGTCAGTCCTCTTGTACTTAAGTCGGCATTGTGCCTTTTGTATTAAATTCGGATGCAATTTCTGTGTTTCATCGTCAATAAGAAGGTCCAAGGAATACAGTAAACCTGAAGTGAAGCATCGGAATCTAAATCTGGACTCACAGGAGAGGTTCAAATCGTAGAGAGTAGGAGTGTCAGTCCTCTTGTACTTAAGTCGGCATTGTGCCTTTTGTATTAAATTCGGATGCAATTTCTGTGTTTCATCGTCAATAAGAAGGTCCAAGGTATACAGTAAACCTGAAGTGAAGCATCGGAATCTAAAACTGGACTCACAGAAGAGGTTCAAATAATAGACAGTTAGAGTGTCAGTCCTCTTGTACTTAAGTCGGCATTATGCCTTTTGAATTTAATTCCGATGCAACTTCTGTGTTTCGTCGTCAATAAGAAGTTCCGAGGTATGCAGTAAACCTGAAGTGAAGCATCGGAATCTAAATCTGGACTCACAGGAGAGGTTCAAATTATAGAAAGTTAGAGTGTCAGTCCTCTTGTACTTAAGTCGGCATTGTGCCTTTTGTATTAAATTCGGATTCAATTTCTGTGTTACATCGTCAATAAGAAGGTCCAAGGGATACAGTAAACCTGAAGTGAAGCATCGGAATCTTAAACAGGACTCACAGGAGAGGTTCAAATCATAGAAAGTTAGAGTGTCAGTCCTCTCGTGCTTAAGTCGGCATTGTGCCTTTTGTATTAAATTCGGATGCAATTTCTGTGTTTCATCGTCAATAAGAAGGTCCAAGTGATACAGTAAACCTGAAGTGAAGCATAGGAATCTAAAACTGGACTCATAGGAGCGGTTCAAATCATAGAAAGTGAGAGTGTCAGTCCTCCTGTACTTAAGTCGGCATTGTGCCTTTTGTATTAAATTCGGATGCAATGTTTGTGTTTCATCGTCAATAAGAAGGTCCAAAGGATACAGTAAACCTGAAGTGAAGCATCGGAATCTAAAACTGGACTCACAGGAAAGGTTCCAATCATAGAAAGTGAGAGTGTCAGTCCTCTTGTACATAAGTCGGCATTGTGCCATTTGTATTAAATTCGGGTGAAATTTCTGTGTTTCATTGTCAATAAGAAGGTCCCAGGTATAAAGGAAACCTGAAGTGAAGCATCGGAATCTAAACCTGGACTCACAGGAGAGGTGCAAATCATAGAAAGTTAGAGTGTCAGTCCACTTGTACTCAAGTCGGCATTTTGCCTTTTGTACTAAATTCGGATGCAATTTCTGTGTTTCATCGTCAATAAGAAGGTCCAAGGGATACAGTAACCCTGAAGTGAAGCATCGGAATCTAAAACTGGACTCACAGGAGAGGTTCAAATCATAGAAAGGTAAAGTGTCAGTCCTCTTGTACATAAGTCGGCATTGTGCCTTTTGTATTAAATTTGGATGCAATGTCTTTGTTTCATCGTCAATAAGAAGGTACAAGGGATCCACTTAAACCTCAAGTGAAGCATCGGAATCTAAAACTGAACTCACAGGAGAGGTTCAAAACGTAGAAAGTGAGAGTGTCAGTGCTCTTGTACTTAAGTCGGCATTGTGCCTTTTGTATTAAATTCGGATGCGATTACTGTGTTTCATCGTCAATAAGAAGGTCCAAGGGATACAGTAAACCTGAAGTGAAGCATCGTAATTTAAATCTGGACTCACAGGAGAGGTTCAAATCATAGGATGTAAGAGTGTTATTCCTCTTGTACTTAAGTCGGCATTGTGCCATTTGAATTAAATTCGGATGCAAATTCTGTGTTTCATCGTCAATAAAAAGGTCCAAGGGATACAGTAAACCTGAAGTGAAGCATCGGAATCTAAAACTGGACTCACAGGAGAGGTTCAAATCATAGAAAGTTAGAGTGTCAGTCCTCTTGTACTTAAGTCAGCATTATGCCTTTTGAATTTAATTCCGATGCAATTTCTGTGTTTCATCGTCAATAAGAAGTTCCGAGGTATACACTAACCCTGAAGTGATGCATCAAAATCTAAAACTGGACTCACAGGAAAGGTTCAAACCATAGAATGTGAGAGTGTCAGTCCTCTTGTACTTAAGTGGGCATTGTGCCTTTTATATTCGATTCGGATGCAATTTCTGTGTTTTATCGTCAATAAGAAGGTACAAGGGATACAGTAAACCTGAAGTGAAGCATCGGAATCTATATCTGGACTCACAGGAGAGGTTCAAATCATAGAAAGTTAGAGTGTCAGTCCTCTTGTACTTAAGTCGGCATTGTGCCTTTTTATTAAATTCGGATGCTGTGTCTGTGTTTCATCGTCAATAAGAAGGTCCAAGGGATACAGTAAACCTGAAGTCAGGAATCGGAATCTAAAACTGGTCCCACAGGAGAGGTTTAGATCATAGAAATTAAGAGTGTCAGTCCTCTTGTACTTAAGTCGGCATTGTGCCTTTTGTATTAAATTCGGCTGCAATTTCTGTGTTTCATCGTCAATAAGAAGGTCCAAGGGATACAGTAAACCCGAAGTGAAGCGTCGGAATCTAAAACTGGACTTACAGGAGAGGTTCAACTCATAGAAAGTGAGAGTGTCAGTCCTCTTGTACTTATGTCGGCATTGTGCCTTTTGTATTAAATTCGGATTTAGTTTCTGTGTTTCATCGTCAACAAGAAGGTCCAAGGGATACAGTAAACCTGAAGTGAAGCATCGGAATTAAAAACTGGACTCACAGGAGGGGTTCAAATCATAGAAAATTAGAGTGTCAGTCCTCTTGTCCTTAAGTCGAAATTGTGCCTTTTGAATTTAATTCCGATCCAATTTCTGTGTTTCATCGTCAATAAGAAGTTCGGAGGTATACAGTAAACCTGAAGTGAAGCATCGGAATCTAAAAGTGGACTCACAGGAGCGGTTCAAATCATAGAAAGTTAGAGTGTCAGTCCTCTTGTACCTAAGTCGGCATTGTGCCTTTTGGATTATATTCGGATGCAATTTCTGTGTTTCATCGTCAATAAGCAGGTCCAAGGGATACAGTAACCCTGAAGTGAAGCATTGGAATCTAACACTGGACTCACTGGAGAGGTTCAAATCATAGAAAGTTAGAGTGTCAGTACTCTTGTATTTAAGTAGGCATTGTGCCTTTTGTATTAAGCAATTTCTGTGTTTCATCGTCAATAAGAAGGTCCAAGGTATACAGTAAACATGAAGTGAAGCATCGGAATCTAAAACTGGACTCACAGGAGAGGTTAAAATCATAGAAAGTTAATGTGTCAGTCTTCTTGTACTTAAGTCGGCATTGTGCCTTTTGTATTTAATTCGGATGCAATTTCTGTGTTTCATCGTCAGTAAGAAGGTCCAAGGGATACAGTAACCCTGAAGTGAAGCATTGGAATCTAAAACTGGACTCACAGGAGAGGTTCACATCATCGAAAGTGAGAGTGTCAGTCCTCTTGTACTTAAGTCGGCATTGTGCCTTTTGTTTTAAATTCGGATGCAATTTCTGTGTTTCATCATAAATAAGAAGGACCAAGGGATTCAGTAAACCTGAAGTGAAGCATATGAATCTAAAACTAGACTCACAGGAAAGGTTCAAATCATAGAAAGTTAGACTGTCAGTCTTCTTGTACTTAAGTCGGCATTGAGCTTTTTGAATTCAATTGTGATGCAATTTCTGTGCCTCATCGTCAGTAAGAAATTCCCAAGTACACAGTAAACCTGAAGTGAAGCATCGGAATCTAAAACTGGACTCACAGGAGAGGTTCAAATCATAGTAAGTTAGAGTGTCAGTCCACTTGTACATAAGTCGGCATTGTGCATTTTGTATTAAATTCGGATGCAATTTCTGTGTTTCATCGTCAATAAGAAGGTCCAAGGTATAAAGGAAACCTGAAGTGAAGCATCGGAATCTAGAACTGGACTCACAGGAGAGGTTCAAATCATAGAACGTTAGAGTGTCATTCCTATTGTACTTAAGTTGGCATTGTGCCTTTTGTATTAAATTCGGATGCAATTTCCTTGCTTCATCGTCAATAAGAAGGTACAAGGGATACAGTAAACCTGTAGTGAAGCATCGGAATCTAAAACTGGACTCACAGGAGAGATTCAAAACACAGAAAGTGAGAGTGTCAGTCCTCTTGTACTTAAGTCGGCATTGTGCCTTTTGTATTAAATTCGGATGCAATTTCTGTGTTTCATCGTCAATAAGAAGGTCCAAGGGATACTGTAATCCTGAAGCGAAGCATTGGAATCTAAAACTGGACTCACAGGGGAGGTTCAAATCATAGAAGGTGAGAGTGTCAGTCCTCTTGTACTTAAGTCGGCATTGTGCATTTTGTATTAAATTCGGATGCAATTTCTGTGTTTCATCGTCAGTAAGAAGGACCAAGGGATACAGTGAACCTGAAGTGAAGCATCGGATTCTAAAACTGGACTCACAGGAAAGTTTCTAATCATAGAAAGTTAGACTGTCAGTCTTCTTGTACTTAAGTCGGCATTGAGCTTTTTGAATTCAATTGTGATGCAATTTCTGTGCCTCATCGTCAATAAGAAGGTCCAAAGTACACAGTAGACCTGAAGTGAAGCATCGGAATCTAAAACTGGACTCACAGGAGAGGTTCAAATCATAGAAAGTTAGAGTGTCAGTCCTCTTGTACTTAAGTCGGCATTGTGACTTTTGTATTAAATTCGGATGCAATTTCTGTGTTTCATCGTCAATAAGAAGGTCCAAGGTATACAATAAACATGAAGAGAAGCATCGGAATCTAAAACTGGACTCACAGGAGAGGTTCAAATCATAGGAAGTTAGAGTGTCAGTCCTCCTGTACTTAGATCGGCATTGTGCATTTTGTATTAAATTCGGATGCAATTTCTGTGTTTCATCGTCAATAAGGAGGTCCAAGGTATACAGTAAACCTCATGTGAAGCATCGGAATCAAAAACTTGAAGCATAGGAGAGGTTCAAATCTTAGAAAGTGAGAGTGTTAGTCCTCTTGTACTTAAGTCGGCATAGTGCCTTTTGTATTCAATTCGGATTCAATTTCTGTGTTTCATCGTCAATAAGAAGGTCCAAGGTATAAAGGAAACCTGAAGTGAGCATCGGAATCTAGAACTGGACTCACAGGAGAGGTTCAAATCATAGAAAGTTAGAGTGTCATTCCTATTGTACACAAGTCGGCACTGTGCCTTTTGTATTAAATTCGGATGCAATTTCCTTGTTTCATCGTCAATAAGAAGGTACAAGGGATACAGTAAACCTGAAGTGAAGCATCAGAATCTAAAACTGGACTCACAGGAGAGGTTCAAATCATAGAAAGTGAGAGTGTCAGTCCTCTTGTACTTAAGTCGTCATTGTGCTTTTTGTATTAAATTCGGATGCAATTTCTGTGTTTCATCGTCAATGAGAAGGTACAAGGGATACACTTAAACCTCAAGTGAAGCATCGGAATCTAAAACTGGACTCACAGGAGAGGTTCGAATCATAGAAAGTTTCAGTGTCATTCCTCTTGTACTTAAGTCGGCATAGTGCCTTTTGAATGTAGTTCCGATGCAATTTCTGTGTTTCATTGTCAATAAGAAGATCCAAGGTATAAAGGATACCTGTAGTGAAGCATCGGAATCAAAAACTGGACTCACAGGAGAGGTGCAAATCATAGAAAGTTAGAGTGTCAGTCCTCTTGTACTTAAGTCTGCATTGTGCCTTTTGTATTAAACTCGGATGCAATTTTTGTTATTCATCGTCAATGAGAAGGTCCAAGGTACACAGTAAACCTGAAGAGAAGCATCGGAATCTAAAACTGGACTCACAGGAGAGGTTCAAATCATAGAAAGTGAGAGTGTCAGTATACTTGTACTTAAGTCAGAATTGTGCCTTTTGTATTAAATTCAGATGCAATTTCTGTGTTTCATCGTCAATAAGAAGGTCCAAGGGACACAGTAAACCTGAAGTGAAGCATCAGAATCTAAAACTGGACTCACAGGAGAGGTTCAAATCATAGTAAGTTAGAGTGTCAGTCCACTTGTACATAAGTCGGCATTGTGCATTTTGTATTAAATTCGGATGCAATTTCTGTGTTTCATCGTCAATAAGAAGGTCCAAGGTATAAAGGAAACCTGAAGTGAAGCATCGGAATCTAGAACTGGACTCACAGGAGAGGTTCAAATCATAGAACGTTAGAGTGTCATTCCTATTGTACTTAAGTTGGCATTGTGCCTTTTGTATTAAATTCGGATGCAATTTCCTTGCTTCATCGTCAATAAGAAGGTACAAGGGATACAGTAAACCTGTAGTGAAGCATCGGAATCTAAAACTGGACTCACAGGAGAGATTCAAAACACAGAAAGTGAGAGTGTCAGTCCTCTTGTACTTAAGTCGGCATTGTGCCTTTTGTATTAAATTCGGATGCAATTTCTGTGTTTCATCGTCAATAAGAAGGTCCAAGGGATACTGTAATCCTGAAGTGAAGCATTGAAATCTAAAACTGGACTCACAGGGGAGGTTCAAATCATAGAAGGTGAGAGTGTCAGTCCTCTTGTACTTAAGTCGGCATTGTGCATTTTGTATTAAATTCGGATGCAATTTCTGTGTTTCATCGTCAGTAAGAAGGACCAAGGGATACAGTGAACCTGAAGTGAAGCATCGGATTCTAAAACTGGACTCACAGGAAAGTTTCTAATCATAGAAAGTTAGACTGTCAGTCTTCTTGTACTTAAGTCGGCATTGAGCTTTTTGAATTCAATTGTGATGCAATTTCTGTGCCTCATCGTCAATAAGAAGGTCCAAAGTACACAGTAGACCTGAAGTGAAGCATCGGAATCTAAAACTGGACTCACAGGAGAGGTTCAAATCATAGAAAGTTAGAGTGTCAGTCCTCTTGTACTTAAGTCGGCATTGTGACTTTTGTATTAAATTCGGATGCAATTTCTGTGTTTCATCGTCAATAAGAAGGTCCAAGGTATACAATAAACATGAAGAGAAGCATCGGAATCTAAAACTGGACTCACAGGAGAGGTTCAAATCATAGGAAGTTAGAGTGTCAGTCCTCCTGTACTTAGATCGGCATTGTGCATTTTGTATTAAATTCGGATGCAATTTCTGTGTTTCATCGTCAATAAGGAGGTCCAAGGTATACAGTAAACCTCATGTGAAGCATCGGAATCAAAAACTTGAAGCATAGGAGAGGTTCAAATCTTAGAAAGTGAGAGTGTTAGTCCTCTTGTACTTAAGTCGGCATAGTGCCTTTTGTATTCAATTCGGATTCAATTTCTGTGTTTCATCGTCAATAAGAAGGTCCAAGGTATAAAGGAAACCTGAAGTGAGCATCGGAATCTAGAACTGGACTCACAGGAGAGGTTCAAATCATAGAAAGTTAGAGTGTCATTCCTATTGTACTTAAGTCGGCACTGTGCCTTTTGTATTAAATTCGGATGCAATTTCCTTGTTTCATCGTCAATAAGAAGGTACAAGGGATACAGTAAACCTGAAGTGAAGCATCAGAATCTAAAACTGGACTCACAGGAGAGGTTCGAATCATAGAAAGTTTCAGTGTCATTCCTCTTGTACTTAAGTCGGCATAGTGCCTTTTGAATGTAGTTCCGATGCAATTTCGGTGTTTCATTGTCAATAAGAAGATCCAAGGTATAAAGGATACCTGTAGTGAAGCATCGGAATCAAAAACTGGACTCACAGGAGAGGTGCAAATCATAGAAAGTTAGAGTGTCAGTCCTCTTGTACTTAAGTCTGCATTGTGCCTTTTGTATTAAACTCGGATGCAATTTTTGTTATTCATCGTCAATGAGAAGGTCCAAGGTACACAGTAAACCTGAAGAGAAGCATCGGAATCTAAAACTGGACTCACAGGAGAGGTTCAAATCATAGAAAGTGAGAGTGTCAGTATACTTGTACTTAAGTCAGAATTGTGCCTTTTGTATTAAATTCAGATGCAATTTCTGTGTTTCATCGTCAATAAGAAGGTCCAAGGGACACAGTAAACCTGAAGTGAAGCATCAGAATCTAAAACTGGACTCACAGGAGAGGTTCATATCATAGAAAGTTAGAGTGTCAGTCCTCTTGTACTTAAGTCGGCATTATGCCTTTTGAATTTAATTCTGATGCAATTTCTGTGTTTCATCGTCAATAAGACGTTCCGAGGTATACAGTAACACTGAAGTGATGCATCGAAATCTAAAAATGGACTCACAGGAGAGGTTCATATCATACAAAGTGAGAGTGTCAGTCATCTTGTACTTAAATGGGCATTGTGCCTTTTGTATTCAATTCGGATGCAATTTCTGTGTTTCATCGTCAATAAGAAGGTCCAAGGGATACAGTAAACCTGAAGTGAAGCATCGGAATATATATCTAGACTCACAGGAGAGGTTCAAATCACAGAATGTTAGAGTGTCAGTCCTCTTGTACCGAAGTCGGCATTGTGTCTTTTGAATTTAATCCGATGCAATTTCTGTGTTTCATCGACAATAAGAAGGTCCAAGGTATACAGTATACCTGAAGTGAAGCATCGGAATCTAAAACTGGAATCACAGGAGAGGTTCACATCATAGAAAGTGAGAGTGTCAGTCCTCTTGTACTTATGTCGGCATTGCGCATTTTGTACTTAATTCGGATGCAATTTCTGCGGTTCATCGTCAATTAGAAGGTCCAAGGGATACAGTAAACCTGAAGTGAAGCATCGGAATCTAAAACTGGACTCACAGGAGAGGTTCAAATCACATAAAGTTAGAGTGTAAGTCCTCTTGTACTTAAGTCGGCATTGTGTTTCATCGACAATAAGAAGGCCCAAGGGATACAGTAAACCTGAAGTGAAGCATCGAAATCTAAAACTGGACTCACAGGAGAAGTTCAAATCATAGAAAGTGAGAGTGTCAGTCCTCTTGTACTTAAGTCGGCATTGCGCCTTTTGTATTAAATTCGGATGCAATTTCTGTGGTTTATCGTCAAAAAGAAGGACCAAGGGATACAGTAAACCTGAAGTGAAGCATCGGAATCTAAAACTGGACTCACAGGAAGGTTCAAATCATAGAAACTTAGAGTGTCATTCCTATTGTACTTAAGTCGGCATTGTGCTTTTTGTATTAAATTCGGATGCAATTTCCTTGTTTCATCGTCAATAAGAAGGTACAAGGGATACAGTAAACCTGAAGTGATGCATCGGAATCTAAAACTGGACTCACAGGAGAGATTCAAAACACAGAAAGAGAGAGTGTCAGTCCTCTTGTACTTAAGTCGGCATTGTGCCTTTTGTATTACATTCGGATGCAATTTCTGTGTTTCATCGTCAATGAGAAGGTACAAGGGATACACTTAAACCTCAAGTGAAGCATCGGAATCTAAAACTGGACTCACAGGAGAGGTTCAAATCATAGAAAGTGAGAGTGTCAGTCCTCTTGTACTTAAGTCGGCATTGTGCCTTTTGTATTAAATTCGGATGCTATTTCTGTGTTTCATCGTCAATAAGAAGGACCAAGGGATACAGTGAACCTGAAGTGAAGCATCGGAATCTAAAACTGGACTCACAGGAAAGTTTCAAATCATAGAAAGTTAGAGTGTCAGTCTTCTTGTACTTAAGTCGGCATTGAGCTTTTTGAATTCAATTGTGATGTAATTTCTGTGCCTCATCGTCAATAAGAAGGTCCAAAGTACACAGTAGACCTGAAGTGAAGCATCGGAATCTAAAACTGGACTCACAGGAGAGGTTCAAATCATAGAAAGTTAGAGTGTCAGTCCTCTTGTACTTAAGTCGGCGTTGTGATTTTTGTATGAAATTCGGATGCAATTACTGTGTTTCATCGTCAATAAGAAGGTCCAAGGGATACAGTAAACCTGAAGTGAAGCATCGGAATCTAACACTGGCCTCACAGGAGAGGTTCAAATCATAGAAAGGTAGAGTGTCAGTCCTCTTGTACTTAATTGGGCATTTTGACTTTTGTATTAAATTCGGATGCAATTTCTGTGTTTCATCGTCAATAAGAAGGTCCAAGGTATACAATAAACATGAAGTGAAGCATCGGAATCTAAAACTGGACTCACAGGAGAGGTTCAAATCATAGTAAGTTAGAGTGTCAGTCCTCTTGTACTTAAATCGGCATTGTGCATTTTGTATTAAATTCGGATGCAATTTCTGTGTTTCATCGTCAATAAGGAGGTCCAAGGTATAAAGGAAACCTGAAGTGAGCATCGGAATCTGGAACTGGACTCACAGGAGAGGTTCAAATCATAGAAAGTTAGAGTGTCATTCCTATTCTACTTAAGTCGGCACTGTGCCTTTTATATTAAATTCGGATGCAATTTCCTTGTTTCATCGTCAATAAGAAGGTACAAGGGATACAGTAAACCTGAAGTAAAGCATCGAAATCTAAAACTGGACTCACAGGAGAGGTTCAAATCATAGAAAGTGAGAGTGTCAGTCCTCTTGTACTTAAGTCGGCTTTGCGCCTTTTGTATTTAATTCGGATGCAATTTCTGCGGTTCATCGTCAATTAGAAAGTCCAAGGGATACAGTAAACCTGAATTGAAGCATCGGAATCTAAAACTGGACTCACAGGAGAGGTTCAAATCATATAAAGTTAGAGTGTAAGTCCTCTTGTACTTACGTCGGCATTGTGCCTTTTGTAATATATTCGGATGCAATTTCCGTGTTTCATCGTCAATAAGAAAGTCCTATGGATACAGTAAACCTGAAGTGAAGCATCAGAACCTAAAACTGGACTCACAGGAGAGGTTCAAATCATAGAAAGTTAAAGTGTCATTCCTCTTGTACTTAAGTCGGCATTGAGCCTTTTGTATTAAATTCGGATGCAATTTCTTTGTTTCATCGTCAATGAGAAGGTACAAGGGATACACTTAAACCTTAAGTGAAGCATCGGAATCTGAAACTGGACTCACAGGAGGGTTTCGAATCATAGAAAGTTTCAGTGTCATTCCTCTTGTACTTAAGTCGGCATAGTGCCTTTTGAATTCAGTTCCGATGCAATTTCTGTGTTTCATTGTCAATAAGAAGATCCAAGGTATGAAGGATACCAGAAGTGAAGCATCGGAATCTAAAACTGGACTCACAGGAGAGGTTCAAATCATAGAAAGTTAGAGTGTCAGTCCTCTTGTACTTAAGTCGGCATTGTCCCTTTTGTATTAAACTCGGATGCAATTTTTGTTATTCATCGTCAATGAGAAGGTCCAAGGTACACAGTAAATCTGAAGTGAAGCATCGGAATCTAAAACTGGACTCACTGGAGAGGTTCAAATCATAGAAAGTGAGAGTGTCAGTATACTTGTACTTAAGTCAGCATTGTGCCTTTTGTATTAAATTCGGATGCAATTTCTGTGTTTCATCGTCAATAATAAGGTGCAAGGGACACAGTAAACCTGAAGTGAAGCATTAGAATCTAAAACTGGACTCACAGGAGAGGTTCAAATCATAGAAAGTTAGAGTGTCAGTCCTCTTGTACTTAAGTCGGCATTATGCCTTTTGAATTTAATTCCGATGCAATTTCTATGTTTCATCGTCAATAAGAAGTTCCGAGGTATACAGTAACCCTGAAGTGATGCATCTAAATCTAAAACTGGACTCACAGGAGAGGTTCATATCACACAAAGTGAGAGTGTCAGTCATCTTGTACTTAAGGGGGCATTGTGCCTTTTGTATTCATTTCGGATGCAATTTCTGTGTTTCATAGTCAAAAAGAAGGTCCAAGGGATACAGTAAACCTGAAGTGAAGCATCGGAATATATATCTAGACTCGCAGGAGAGGTTCAAATCATAGAATGTTAGAGTGTCAGTCCTCTTGTACTGAAGTCGGCTTTGTGTCTTTTGAATTTAATCCGATGCAATTTCTGTGTTTCATCGACAATAAGAAGTTCCAAGGTATACAGTATACCTGAAGTGAAACATCGGAATCTAAAACTGGAATCACAGGAGAGGTTCACATCATAGAAAGTTAGAGTGTCAGTCCTCTTGTACTTAAGTCGGCATTGTGCTTTTTGTATTAAATTCGGATGCAATTTCTGTGTTTCCTCGTCAATAAGAAGGTCCAAGAGATACAGTTAACCTGAAGTGAGGCATCGGAATCTAAAAATGGTCCCACAGGAGAGGTTCAAATCCTAGAAAGTTAGAGTGTCTGTCCTCTTGTACCTAAGTCGGCATTGTGTTTTTTGTATTAAATTCGGTTGTATTTTCTGTGTTTCATCGTCAATAAGAAGGTCCAAGGTATACAGTTAACCTGAAGTGAAGCATCGGAATCTAAAACTGGACTCACAGGAGAGGTTCAAATCATAGGGAGTAGGAGTGTCAGTCCTCATGTACTTAAGTCGGCATTGTGCCTTTTGAATTAAATTCGGATGCATTTTCTGTGTTTCATCGTCAATAAGAAGGTCAGAGGTATACAGTGAACCTGAAGTGAAGCATCGGAATCTAAAACTCGACTCACAGGAGAGGTTCAAATCATAGAAAGTGGGTGTGTCAGTCCTCCTTACTTAAGTCGGCATTGTGTCTTTTGTATTAAATTCGGATGCAATTTCTGTGTTTCATCGTCAATACGAAGGTCCAAGGTATACAGTAAACCTGAAGTGAAGCATCGGAATCTAAATCTTGACTCACAGGAGAGGTTCAAATCATAGAGAGCAGGAGTGTCAGTCCTCTTGTACTTAAGTCGGCATTGTGCCTTTTGTATTAAATTCGGATGCAATTTCTGTGTTTCATCGTCAATAAGAAGGTCCAAGGTAAACAGTAAACCTGAAGTGAAGCATCGGAATCTAAAACTGGACTCACAGGAGAGGTTCAAATCATAGAAAGTGAGAGTGTCAGTCCTCTTGTACTTAAGTCGGCATTGTGCCTTTTGTATTAAATTCGGATGCAATTTTTCTTATTCATCGTCAGTAAGAAGATCCAAGGTACACAGTAAATCTGAAGTGAAGCATTGGAATCCAAAACTGGACTCACAGGAGAGGTTCAAATCATAGAAAGTGAGAGTGTCAGTTTACTTGTGCTTAAGTCAGCATTGTGCCTTTTGTATTAAATTCGGATTGCAATTTCTGTAATTCATCGTCATTAAGAAGGTCCAAGGGAAACACTAAACCTGAAGTGAAGCATCGGAATCTAAAACTGGACTCACAGAAGAGGTTCAAATAATAGACAGTTAGAGTGTCAGTCCTCTTGTACTTAAGTCGGCATTATGCCTTTTGAATTTAATTCCGATGCAACTTCTGTGTTTCGTCGTCAATAAGAAGTTCCGAGGTATGCTGTAAACCTGAAGTGAAGCATCGGAATCTAAATCTGGACTCACAGGAGAGGTTCAAATTATAGAAAGTTAGAGTGTCAGTCCTCTTGTACTTAAGTCGGCATTGTGCCTTTTGTATTAAATTCGGATTCAATTTCTGTGTTTCATCGTCAATAAGAAGGTCCAAGGGATACAGTAGACCTGAAGTGAAGCATAGGAATCTTAAACAGGACTCACAGGAGAGGTTCAAATCATAGAAAGTTAGAGTGTCAGTCCTCTCGTGCTTAAGTCGGCATTGTGCCTTTTGTATTAAATTCGGATGCAATTTCTGTGTTTCATCGTCAATAAGAAGGTCCAAGTGATACAGTAAACCTGAAGTGAAGCATAGGAATCTAAAACTGGACTCATAGGAGCGGTTCAAATCATAGAAAGTGAGAGTGTCAGTCCTCTTGTACTTAAGTCGGCATTGTGCCTTTTGTATTAAATTCGGATGCAATGTTTGTGTTTCATCGTCAATAAGAAGGTCCAAAGGATACAGTAAACCTGAAGTGAAGCATCGGAATCTAAAACTGGACTCACAGGAAAGGTTCGAATCATAGAAAGTTAGAGTGTCAGTTCACTTGTACTTAAGTCGGCATTTTGCCTTTTGTACTAAATTCGGATGCAATTTCTGTGTTTCATCGTCAATAAGAAGGTCCAAGGGATACAGTAACCCTGAAGTGAAGCATCGGAATCTAAAACTGGACTCACAGGAGAGGTTCAAATCATAGAAAGTGAGAGTGTCAGTCCTCTTGTACTTAAGTCGGCATTGTGCCTTTTGTATTAAATTCGGATGCAATTTCCGTGTTTCAGCGTCAATAAGAGGGTCCTAGGGATACAGTAAACCTGAAGTGAAGCATCGGAACCTAAAACTGGACTCACAGGAGAGGTTCAAATCATAGAAAGGTAAAGTGTCAGTCCTCTTGTACATAAGTCGGCATTGCGCCTTTTGTATTAAATTTGGATGCAATGTCTTTGTTTCATCGTCAATAAGAAGGTACAAGGGATCCACTTAAACCTCAAGTGAAGCATCGGAATCTAAAACTGAACTCACAGGAGAGGTTCAAAACGTAGAAAGTGAGAGTGTCAGTGCTCTTGTACTTAAGTCGGCATTGTGCCTTTTGTATTAAATTCGGATGCGATTACTGTGTTTCATCGTCAATAAGAAGGTCCAAGGGATACAGTAAACCTGAAGTGAAGCATCGTAATTTAAATCTGGACTCACAGGAGAGGTTCAAATCATAGGATGTAAGAGTGTCAGTCCTCTTGTACTTAAGTCGGCATTGTGCCATTTGAATTAAATTCGGATGCAAATTCTGTGTTTCATCGTCAATAAGAAGGTCCAAGGGATACAGTAAACCTGAAGTGAAGCATCGGAATCTAAAACTGGACTCACAGGAGAGGTTCAACTCATAGAAAGTTAGAGTGTCAGTGCTCTTGTACTTAAGTCGGCATTATGCCTTTTGAATTTAATTCCGATGCAATTTCTGTGTTTCATCGTCAATAAGAAGTTCCGAGGTATACAGTAACCCTGAAGTGATGCATCAAAATCTAAAACTGGACTCACAGGAGAGGTTCAAACCATAGAATGTGAGAGTGTCAGTCCTCTTGTACTTAAGTGGGCATTGTGCCTTTTATATTCGATTCGGATGCAATTTCTGTGTTTTATCGTCAATAAGAAGGTACGAGGGATACAGTAAACCTGAAATGAAGCATCGGAATCTATATCTGGACTCACAGGAGAGGTTCAAATCATAGAAAGTTAGAGTGTCAGTCCTCTTGTACTTAAGTCGGCATTGTGTCGTTTGAATTTAATCCAATGCCATTTCTGTGTTTCATCGACAATAAGAAGGTCCAAGGTATACAGTATACCTGAAGTGAAGCATCGGAATCTAAAACTGGAATCACAGGAGAGGTTCAAATCATAGAAAGTTAGAGTGTCAGTCGTCTAGTACTTACGTCGGCATTGTGCTTTTTATACTAAATTCGGATGGAATTTCTGTGTTTCATCGTCAATAAGAAGGTCCAAGGGATACAGTAAACCTGAAGTGAAGCATCGGAATCTAACACTGGACTCACAGGCGAGGTTCAAATCATAGAAAGTTAGAGTGTCAGTGCTCTTGTAATTAAGTCGGCATTGTGCCTTTTGTATTAATTTCGGATGCAATTTCTGTGTTTCATCGTCAATAAGAAGTTCCAAGGGATACAGTTAACCTGAAGTGAAGCATCGGAATCTAAAAATGGTCCCACAGGAGAGGTTCAAATCATAGAAAGTTAGAGTGTCAGTCCTCTTGTACTCAAGTCGGCATTGTGCCTTTTGTATTAAATTCGGATGCATTTTCTGTGTTTCATCGTCAATAAGAAGGTCAAAGGTATACAGTAAACCTGAAGTGAAGCATCGGATACTAAAACTGGACTCACAGGAGAGGTTCAAATCGTAGAAAGTGGGAGTGTCAGTCCTCTTGTACTTAAGTCGGCATTGTGCCTTTTGTATTAAATTCGGATGCAATTTCTGTGTTTCATCGTCAATAAGAAGGTCCAAGGGATACAGTAAACCTGAAGTGAAGCATCGGAATCTAAAACTGGACTCACAGGAGAGGTTAAAAACGTAGAAAGTGTGAGTGTCAGTCCTCTTGTACTTAAGTCGGCATTGTGCCTTTTGTATTAAATTCGGATGCAATTTCTGTGTTTCATCGTCAATAAGAAGGTCCAAGGGATACAGTAAACCTGAAGTGAAGCATCAAAATCTAAAACTGGACTCACAGGAGAGGGTCAAATCATAGAAAGTGAGAGTGTCAGTCCTCTTGTACTTAAGTCGGCATTGTGCCTTTTGTATTAAATTCGGTTGCAATTTCTGTGTTTCATCGTCAATAAGAAGGTCGAAGTGAAACAGTAAACCTGAAGTGAAGCATCGGAATCTAAAACATGACTCACAGGAGAGGTTCAAATCATAGAAAGTGAGAGTGTTAGTCCACTTGTACTTAAGTCAGCATTGTGCCTTTTGTATTAAATTCGGATGCAATTTCTGTGTTTCATCGTCAATAAGAAAGTCCAAGGGATACAGTAAACCTGAAGTGAAGCATCGGAATCTAAAACTGGACTCACAGGACAGGTTCAAATCATAGAAAGCTAGAGTCTCAGTCCTCGTGTACTTAAGTCGGCATTATGCCTTTTTAATTTAATTCCGATGGAATTTCTGTGTTTCATCGTCAATAAGAAGTTCCGAGGTATTCAGTAACCCTGAAGTGAACCATCAAAATCTATAACTGGACTCACAGGAGAGGTTCAAATCAGAGAGAGTAGGAGCGTCACTCCTCTTGTACTTAAGTCGGCATTGTGCCTTTTCTATTAAATTTGGATGCAATTTCTGTGTTTCATCGTCAATAAGAAGGTCCAAGGTATACAGTAAACCTGAAGTGAAGCATCGGAATCTAAAACTAGACTCACAGGAGAGGTTCAAATCATAGAAAGTGAGAGTGTCAGTCCTCTTGTACTTAAGTCGGCATTGTGCCTTTTGGATTAAATTCAGATGCAATTTTTGTTATTCATCGTCAGTAAGAAGGTCCAAGGTACACAGTAAACCTGAAGTGAAGCATCGAAGTCTAAAACTGGTCTCACAGGAGAGGTTCAAATCATAGAAAGTGAGAGTGTCAGTCCACTTGTACTTAAGTCAGCATTGTGCTTTTTGTATTAAATTCGTATTGCAATTTCTGTGTTTCATCGTCATTAAGAAGGTCCAAGGGAAACAGTAAACCTAAAGTGAAGCATCGGAATCCAAAACTGGACTCACAGAAGAGGTTCAAATCATAGAAAGTTAGAGTGTCAGTCCTCTTGTACTTACGTCGGCATTATGCCTTTTGAATTTAATTCCGATGCAATTTCTGTGTTTCATCGTCAATAAGAAGTTCCGAGGTATACAGTAAACCTGAAGTGAAGCATCGGAATCTAAATCTGGACTCACAGGAGAGGTTCAAATCATAGAAAGTTAGAGTGTCAGTCCTCTTGTACTTTAGTCGGCATTGTGCCTTTTGTATTAATTTCGGATTCAATTTCTGTGTTTCATCGTCAATAAGAAGGTCCAAGGGATACAGTAAACCTGAAGTGAACCATCGGAATCTTAAACAGGACTCACAGGAGAGGTTCAAATCATAGAAAGTTAGAGTGTCAGTCCTCTTGTACGTAAGTCGGCATTGTGCCTTTTGTATGAAATTCGGATGCAATTTTTGTTATTCATCGTCGATAATAAGGTCCAAGGTACACAGTAAATCTGAAGTGAACCATCGGAATCTAAAAATGGACTCACAAGAGAGGATCAAATCATAGATAGTTAGGGTGCCAGTCCTCTTGTACTTAAGTCGGCATTGTGCCTTTTGTATTAAATTCGGATGCAATTTCTGTGTTTCATCGTCAATAAGAAGGTCCAAGGGATACAGAATACCTGAAGTGAGGCATCGGAATCTAAAACTGGTCCCACAGGAGTCGTTCAAATCATAGAAAGTTAGAGTGTCATTCCACTTGTACTTAAGTCGGCATTGTGCCTTTGTATTAAATTCGGATGCAATGTCTGTGTTTCATCGTCAATAAGAAGGGCCAAGGGATACAGTAAACTTGAAGTGAAGCATCGGAATCTAAAAGTGGACTCACTGGAGAGGTTCGAATCATAGAAAGTGAGAGTGTCAGTCCTCTTGTACATAAGTCGGCATTGTGCCATTTGTATTAAATTCGGATGCAATTTCTGTGTTTCATCGTCAATAAAAAGGTCCAAGGGATACAGTAACCCTGAAGTGAAGCATCGGAATCTAAAACTGGACTCACAGGAGAGGTTCAAATCATAGAAAGTGAGAGTGTCAGTCCTCTTGTACTTAAGTCGGCATTGTGCCTTTTGTATTAAATTCGGATGCAATTTCTTTGTTTCATCGACAATAAGAAGGTACAAGGGATACACTTAAACCTCAACTGAAGCATCGGAATCTAAAACTGGACTCATAGGAGAGGTTCAAAACGTAGAAAGTGAGAGTGTCAGTGCTCTTTTACTTAAGTCGGCATTGTGCCTTTTGTATTAAATTTGGATGCAATTTCTGTGTTTCATCGTCAATAAGAAGGTCCAAGGGATACAGTAAACCTGAAGTGAAGCATCGTAATCTAAATCTGGACTCACAGGAGAGGTTCAAATCATAGGATGTGAGAGTGTCAGTCCTCTTGTACTTAAGTCGGCATTGTGCCATTTGAATTAAATTCGGATGCAAATTTTGTGTTTCATCGTCAATAAGAAGGTCCAAGGGATACAGAAAACCTGAAGTGAAGCATCGGAATCTAAGACTAGACTCACAGGGCAGGTTCAAATTATAGAAAGTTTGAGGGTCATTCCTCTTGTACTGAAGTCGGCATAGTGCCTTTTGAATTTAGTTCCTATGCAATTTCTGTGTTTCATCGTCAATAACATGCTCCGAGGTATACAGTAAACCTGAAGTGAAGCTTCGGAATCTAAATCTGGACTCACAAGAGAGATTCAAATCATAGGATGTTAGAGTGTCAGTCCTCTTGTACTTAAGTCGGCATAATGCCTTTTGTATTAAATTCGGATGCATTTTCTGTGTTTCATCGTCAATAAGAAGGTCCAAGGTATACAGTTAACCTGAAGAGAAGCATCGGAATCTAAAACTGGACTCACAGGAGAGGTTCAAATCATAGAGAGTAGGAGTGTCAGTCCTCTTGTACTTAAGTCGGCATTGTGCCTTTAGTATTAAATTCGGATGCATTTTCTGTGTTTCATCGTCAATATGAAGTTGAAAGGTATACAGTGAACCTGAAGTGAAGCATCGGAATCTAAAACTGGACTCACAGGAGAGGTTCAAATCATAGAAAGTGAGAGTGTCAGTCCTCTTCTACTTAAGTCGGCATTGTGCCTTTTCTATTAAATTCGGATGCAATTTCTGTGTTTCATCGTCAATAAGAAGGTCCAAGGTATACAGTAAACCTGAAAAGAAGCATCGGAATCTAAAACTGGACTCACAGGAGAGGTTCAAATCATAGAAAGTGAGAGTGTCAGTCCTCTTGTACTTAAGTCGGCATTGTGCTTTTTGTATTAAATTCGGATGCAATTTTTGTTATTCATCGTCAGTAAGAAGGTCCAAGGTACACAGTAAACCTGAAGTGAAGCATCGGAATCTAGAACTGGACACACAGGAGAGGTTCAAATCATGGAAATTGAGAGTGTCAGTCCACTTGTACTTAAGTCAGCATTGTGCATTTTGTATTAAATTCGGATTGCAATTTCTGTGTTTCATCGTCATTAAGAAGGTCCAAGGGAAACAGTAAACCTAAAGTGAAGCATCGGAATCTAAAACTGGACTCACAGGAGAGGGTCAAATCATTGATAGTTAGGGTGCCAGTCCTCTTGTACTTAAGACGGCATTGTGCCTTTTGTATTAAATTCGGATGCAATTTCTGTGTTTCATCGTCAATAAGAAGGTCCAAGGGAGACAGTAAACCTGAAGTGAGGCATCGGAATCAAAAACTGGTCCCACAGGAGACGTTCAAATCATAGAAAGTTAGAGTGTCATTCCCCTTTTCTTAAGTCGGCATTGTGCCTTTTGTATTAAATTCGGATGCAATTTCTTTGTTTCATCGTCAATAAGAAGGTACAAGGGATACAGTAAACCTCAAGTGAAGCATCGGAATCTAAAACTGTACTCACAGGAGAGGTTCAAAACATAGAAAGTGAGAGTGTCAGTCCTCTTGTACTAAAGTCGGCATTGTGCCTTTTGTATTAAATTCGGATGCAATTTCTGTGTTTCACCGTCAATAAGAAGGTCCAAGGGATACAGTAAACCTGAAGTGAAGCATCGGAATCTAAAACTGGACTCACAGGAGAGGTTCAAATCATAGAAAGTGAGAGTGTCAGACCTCTTGTACTTGAATCGGCATTGTGCCTTTTGAATTTAATTCCGATGCTATTTCTGTGCTTCATCGTCAATAAGATGTTCCGAGGTATACAGTATACCTGAAGTGAAGCATCGGAATCTAAAGCTGGACTCACAGGAGAGGTTCAAATCATAGAAAGTTAGTGTGTCAGTCCGCTTGTACTTAAGTCGGCATTGTGCCTTTGTATTAAATTCGGATGCAATGTCTGTGTTTCATCGTCAATAAGAAGGTCCAAGGGATACAGTAACCCTGAAGTGAAGCATCGGAATCTAAAACTGGACTCACAGGAGCAGTTCAAATCATAGAAAGTGAGAGTGTCAGTCCTCTTGTACTTAAGTCGGCATTGTGCCTTTTGTATTAAATTCGGATGCAATTTCTTTGTTTCATCGTCAATAAGAAGGTACAAGGGATACACTTATACCTCAACTGAAGCATCGGAATCTAAAACTGGACTCACAGGAGAGGTTCAAAACGTAGAAAGTGAGAGTGTCACTGCTCTTGTACTTAAGTCGGCATTGTGCATTTTTTATTAAATTCGGATGCAATTTCTGTGTTTCATCGTCAATAAGAAGGTCCAAGGGATACAGTAAACCTGAAGTGAAGCATCGTAATCTAAATCTGGACTCACAGGAGAGGTTCAAATCATAGAAAGTGACAGTGTCAGTCCTCTTGTACTTAAGTCGGCATTGTGCCATTTGAATTAATTTTGGATGCAAATTCTGTGTTTCATCGTCAATAAGAAGCTCCAAGGGATACAGTAAACCTGAAGTGAAGCATCGGAATCTAAGACTGGACTCACAGGACAGGTCCAAATCATAGAAAGTTTAAGGGTCATTCCTCTTGTACTGAAGTCGGCATAGTGCCTTTTGAATTTAGTTCCTATGCAATTTCTGTGTTTCATCGTCAATAACATGCTCCGAGGTATACAGTAAACCTGAAGTGAAGCTTCGGAATCTAAATCTGGACTCACAAGAGAGATTCAAATCATACGATGTTAGAGTGTCAGTCCTCTTGTACTTAAGTCGGCATTGTGCCGATTGCATTAAATTCGGATGCAATTTTTGTTATTCATCGTCAATTAGAAGGTCCAAGGTACACAGTAAACCTGAAGTGAAGCATCGGAAGCTAAAACCTGACTTACAGGAGAGGTTCAAATCATAGAAAGTTAGAGTGTCAGTTCTCTTGTACGTAAGTCGGCATTATGCCTTTTGAATTTAATTCCGATGCAATTTCTGTGTTTCATCGTCAATAAGAAGTTCCGAGGTATACAGTAACCCTGAAGAGATGCATCAAAATCTAAAACTGGACTCACAGGAGAGGTTCAAATCATAGAATGTGAGAGTGTGTGTCCTCTTGTACTTAAGTGAGCATTGTGCCTTTTGTATTCAATTCGGATGCAATTTCTGTGTTTCATCATCAATAAGAAGGTCCAAGGGATACAGTAAACCTGAAGTGAAGCATCGGAATCTGTATCTGGACTCACGAGAGAGGTTCAAATCATAGAAAGTTAGAGTGTCAGTCCTCTTGTACTTAAGTCGGCATTGTGCCTTTTGTATTAAATTTGGATGCATTTTCTGTGTTTCATCGTCAATAAGAAGGTCCAAGGTATACAGTTAACCTGAAGTGAAGCATCGGAATCTAAAACTGGACTCACAGGAGAGCTTCAAATCATAGAGAGTTGGAGTGTCAGTCCTCTTGTACTTAAGTAGGTATTGTGCCTTTTGTATTACATTCGGATGCATTTTCTGTGTTTCATCGTCGATAAGAAGTTCAAAGGTATACAGTAAACCTGAACTGAAGCATCGGAATCTAAAACTGGACTCGCAGGAGAGGTTCAAATCATAGAAAGTGGAAGTGTCAGTCCTCTTGTACTTAAGTCGGCATTGTGCCTTTTGTATTAAATTCGGATGCAATTTCTGTGTTTCATCGTCAATAAGAAGGTCCAAGGGATTCAGTAAACCTGAAGTGAAGCATCGGAATCTAAAACTGGACTCACAGGAGAGGTTAAAAGCATAGAAAGTGTGAGTGTCAGTCCTCTTGTACTTAAGTCGGCATTGTGCCTTTTGTTTTAAATTCGGATGCAATTTCTGTCTTTCATCGTCAGTAAGAAGGTCCAAGGGATACAGTAAACCTGAAGTGAAGCATCGGAATCTAAAACTGGACTCACAGGAGAGGTTCAAATCATAGAGAGTAGGAGTGTCAGTCCTCTTGTACTTAAGTCGGCATTGTGCCTTTTCTATTAAATTCGGATGCAATTTCTTTGTTTCATCGTCAATACGAAGGTCCAAGGTATACAGTAAACCTGAAGTGAAGCATCGGAATCTAAAACTGGACTCACAGGAGAGGTTCAAATCATAGAAAGTGAGAGTGTCAGTCCTCTTGTACTTAAGTCGGCATTGTGCCTTTTGTATTAAATTCGGATGCAATTTTTGTTATTCACCGTCAGTAAGAAGGTCCAAGGTACACAGTAAACCTGAAGTGAAGCATCGGTATCTGAAACTGGACACACGGGAGAGGTTCAAATCATGCAAAGTGAGAGTGTCAGTCCACTTGTACTTAAGTCAGCATTGTGCATTTTGTATTAAATTCGGATTCAATTTCTGTGTTTCATCGTCATTAAGAAGGTCCAAGGGAAACAGTAAACCTAAAGTGAAGCATGCGAATCTAAAACTGGACTCACAGAAGAGGTTCAAATCATAGAAAGTTAGAGTGTCAGTCCTCTTGTACTTACGTCGGCATTATGCCTTTTGAATTTAATTCCGATGCAATTTCTGTGTTTCCTCGTCAATAAGAAGTTCCGAGGTATACAGTAAACCTGAAGTGAAGCATCGGAATCTAAATCTGGACTCACGGGAGAGGTTCAAATCATAGAAAGTTAGAGTGTCAGTATTCTTGTACTTAAGTCGGCATTGTGCCTTTTGTATTAAATTCGGATGCAATTTCTTTGTTTCATCGTCAGTAAGAAGGTACAAGGGATACAGTAAACCTCAAGGGAAGCATCGGAATCTAAAACTGTACTCACAGGAGAGGTACAAAATATAGAAAGTGAGAGTGTCAGTCCTCTTGTACACAAGTCGGCATTCTGCCTTTTGTATTAAATTCGGATGCAATTTCTGCGTTTCGTCGTCAACAAGATGTTCCAAGGGATACTGTAAACCTGAAGTGAAACATCGAAATCTGAAACTGGACTCGCAGGAGAGGATTCAAATCATAGAGAGTGAGAGTGTCAGTCCTCTTGTACGTAAGTCGGCATTGTGCCTTTTGTATTAAATTCGGATGCAATTTCTATGTTTCATCGTCAATAAGAAGGTCCAGGGACACAGTAAACCTGAAGTGAAGCATCGGAATCTAAAACTGGCCTCACAGGAGAGGTTCAAATCATAGAAAGTTAGAGTGTCAGTCCTCCTGTACTTAAGTCGTCATTGTGCCTTTTGTATTAAATTCGGATAAAATTCCTGTGTTTCATCGTCAATAAGAAGGTCCAAGGTATACAGTTAACCTGAAGTGAAGCATCGGAATCTAAAACTGGACTCACAGGAGAGGTTCAAATCATAGAGAGTAGGAGTGTCAGTCCTTTTGTACTTAAGTAGGCATTGTGCCTTTTGTATTAAATTCGGATGCATTTTCTGTGTTTCATCGTCAATAAGAAGTTCAAAGGTATACAGTAAACCTGAACTGAAGCATCGGAATCCAAAACTGGACCCACAGGAGAGGTTCAAATCATAGAAAGTGGAAGTGTCAGTCCTCTTGTACTTAAGTCGGCATTGTGCCTTTTGTATTACATTCGGATGCAATTCTGTGTTTCATCGTCAATAAGAAGGTCCAAGGGATACAGTAAACCTGAAGTGAAGCATCGGAATCTAAAACTGGACTCACAGGACAGGTTAAAAACATAGAAAGTGTGAATGTCAGTCCTCTTGTACTTAAGTCGGCATTGTGCCTTTTGTACTAAATTCGGATGCAATTTCTGTCTTTCATCGTCAATAAGAAGGTCCAAGGGATACAGTAAACCTGAAGCGAAGCATCAAAATCTAAAACTGGACTCACAGGAGAGGTTCAAATCATAGAAAGTGAGAGTGTCAGTCCTCTTGTACTTAAGTCGGCATTGTGCCTTTTGTATTAAATTCGGATGCAATATCTGTGTTTCATCGTCAATAAGAAGGTCCAAGTGTAACAGTAAACCTGAAGAGAAGCTTCGGAATCTAAAACTGGACTCACAGGAGATGTTCAAATCATAGAAAGTGAGAGTGTCAGTCCACTTGTACTTAAGTCAGCATTGTGAATTTTGTATTAAATTCGGATGCAATTTCTGTGTTTCATAGTCAATACGAAGGTCCAAGGGATACAGTAAACCTGAAATGAAGCATCGGAATCTAAAACTGGATTCACAGGAGAGGTTCAAATCATAGAAAGTTAGAGTCTGAGTCCTCTTGTACTTAAGTCGGCATTATGCCTTTTGAATTTAATTCCGATGCAATTTCTGTGTTTCATCGTCAATAAGAAGTTCCGAGGTATACAGTAACCCTGAAGTGAATCATCAAAGTCTAAAACTGGACTCACAGGAAAGGTTCAAATCATAGAGAGTAGGAGTGTCAGTCCTCTTGTACTTAAGACGGCATTGCGCCTTTGGTTTTATATTCGGATGCAATTTCTGTGTTTCATCATCATTAGGAAGGTCCAAGGGATACAGTAAACCTGAAGTGGTGCATCGGAATCTACAACCGGACCCACAGGAGAGGTTCAAATGATAGAAAGTGAGATTGTCAGTCCTCTTGTACTTAAGTCGGCATTGTGCCTTTTGAATTTAATTCCGATGCAATTTCTGTGTTTCATCGTTAATAAGAAGGACCAAGGTATACAGTAAACCTGAAAAGAAGCATCAGAATCTAAAACTGGACTCACAGGAGAGGTTCAAATCATAGACAGTGAGAGTGTCAGTCCTCTTGTACTTCAGTCAGCATTGTGCCTTTTGTATTAAATTCGGATGCAATTTCAATGTTTCTTCGTCAACAAGATGTTCCAAGGGATTCAGTAAACCTGAAGTGAAACATCGAAATCTAAAACTGGACTCACAGGAGAGGATTCAAATCATAGAAAGTGAGAGTGTCAGTCCTCTTGTACGTAAGTGGGCATTGTTCCTTTTGTATTAAATTCGGATGCAATTTCTGTGTTTCATCGTCAATAAGAAGGTCCAGGGATACAGTAAACCTGAAGTGAAGCATCGGAATCTAAAACTGGACTCACAGGAGAGGTTCAAACCATAGAAAGTGAGAGTGTCAGTCCTCTTGTACTTAAGTCGTCATTGTGCCTGTTGTATTAAATTCGGATGCAATTTCTGTGTTTCGTCGTCAATAAGAAGGTTCAAGGGATACAGTAAACCTGAAGTGAGGCATCGGAATCTAAAATTGGTCCCACAGGAGACGTTCAAATCATAGAAAGTTAGAGCGTCATTCCTCTTGTACTTAAGTCGGCATTGTGCCTTTTGTATTAAATTCGGATGCAATTTCTATCTTTCATCGTCAATAAGAAGGTACAAGGGATACAGTAAACCTCAAGTGGAGCATCGGAATCTAAAACTGTACTCACAGGAGAGGTTCAAAACATAGAAAGTGAGAGTGTCAGTCCTCTTGTACTAAAGTCGGCATTGTGCCTTTTGTATTAATTTCGAATGCAATTTCTGTGTTTCATCGTCAACAAGATGTTCCAAGGGATACAGTAAACCTGAAGTGAAACATCGAAATCTAAAACTGGACTCACAGGAGAGGATTCAAATCTTAGAAAGTGAGAGTGTCAGTCCTCTTGTACGTAAGTCGGCATTCTGCCTTTTGTATTAAATTCGGATGCAATTTCTGTGTTTCATCGTCAATAAGAGGGTCCAGGGATACAGTAAACCTGAAGTGAAGCATCGGAATCTAAAACTGGACTCACAGGAGAGGTTCAAATCATAGAAAGTGAGAGTGTCAGTCCTCTTGTACTTAAGTCGTCATTGTGCCATTTGTATTAAATTCGGATGCAATTTCTGTGTTTCATCGTCAATAAGAAGGTCCAAGGGATACAGTAGACCAGAAGTGAAGCATCGGAATCTAAAACTGGACTCACAGGAGAGGTTCAAATCATAGAAAGTTAAAGTGTCAGTCCTCTTGTACTTATGTCATCATTGTGCCTTTTGAATTTAATTCCGATGCAATTTCTGTGTTTGATCGTCAATAAGAAGTTCCGAGGTATACAGTTAACCTGAAGTGAAGCATCGGAATCTAAAACTGGACTCACAGGAGAGGTTCAAATCATAGTAAGGTAGAGTGTCAGTCTTCTTGTACATAAGTCGGCATTGTGCCTTTTGAATTTAATTCCGATGCAATTTCTGTGTTTCATCGTCAATAAGAAGTTCCGAGGTATACGGTAAACCTAAGGTGAAGCATCGGAATCTAAAACTGAACTCATAGGTGTGGGTCAAATCATAGAAAGTTAGGGTGTCAGTCCTCTTGTACTTAAGACGGCATTGCGCCTTTGGTTTTAAATTCGGATGCAATTTCTGTGTTATACCGTCTATAAGAAGGTCCAAGGCATACAGTAAACCTGAAGTGAATCATCGGAATCTAAAACTGGACTCACAGGAGAGGTTCAAATCATAGAAAGTGAGAGTGTCAGTCTTCTTGTACTTAAGTCGGCATTGTGCTTTTTGAATTTAATTCCGATGCAATTTCTGTGTTTCATCGTCAATAAGAAGTTCCGAGGTATACAGTAAACATGAAGTGAACCATCGGAATCTAACACTGGACTCACAGGAGAGGCTCAAATCATAGAAAGTTAGAGTGTCAGTCTTCTTGTGCTTAAGTCGGCATTGTGCCTTTTGAATTTAATTCCGATCAATTTCTGTGTTTCAACGTCAATAAGAAGTTCCGAGGTATACAGTAAACCTGAAGTGAAGCATCGGAATCTAAAACTGGACTCACAGGAGAGGCTCAAATCATAGAACGTGAGAGTGTCAGTCCTCTTGTACTTAAGTCGGCATTGTGCCTTTTGCATTAAATTCGGATGCAATTTCTTTGTATCATCGTCAGTAAGAAGGTACAAGGGATACAGTAAACCTCAAGGGAAGCATCGGAATCTAAAACTGTACTCACAGGAGAGGTTCAAAATATAGAAAGTGAGAGTGTCAGTCCTCTTGTACGTAAGTCGGCATTGTGCCTTTTGTATTAAATTCGGATGCAATTTCTGTGTTTCATCGTTAATAAGGAGGTCCAGGGATACAGTAAACCTGAAGTGAAGCATCGGAATCTAAAACTGGACTCACAGGAGAGGTTCAAATCGTAGAAAGTGAGAGTGTCAGTCCTCTTGTACTTAAGTCGTCATTGTGCCTTTTGTATTAAATCCGGATGTAATTCCTGTGTTTCATCGTCAATAAGAAGGTCCAAGGGATACAGTAAACCTGAAGTGAAGCATCGGAATCTAAAACTGGACTCACAGGAGAGGCTCAAATCATAGAAAGTTAAAGTGTCAGTCCTCTTGTACTTAAGTCGGCATTGTGCCTTTTGAATTTAATTCCGATGCAATTTCTGTGTTTCATCGTCAATGAGAAGTTCCGAGGTATACAGTAAACCTGAAGTGAAGCATCGGAATATAAAACTGGACTCACAGGAGAGGTTCAAATCATAGTAGTGTAGAGTGTCAGTCTTCTTGTACTTAAGTCGGCATTGTGCCTTTTGAATTTAATTCCGATGCAATTTTTTTTGTTTCATCGTCAATAAGAAGTTCCGAGGTATACAGTAAACCTAAAGTGAAGCATCGGAATCTAAAACTGGACTCATAGGTGTGGGTCAAATCATAGAAAGTTAGAGTGTCAGTCCTCTTGTACTTGAGACGGCATTGCGCCTTTGGTTTTAAATTCGGATGCAATTTCTGTGTTTCATCGTCAATAAGAGAGTCCAAGGTACACAGTAAACCTGAAGTGAATCATCGGAATCTAAAACTGGACTCACAGGATTGGTTCAAATCATAGAAAGTTAGATTGTCAGTCCTCTTGTACCTAAGTCGTCCATTGTGCATTTTGAATTTAATTCCGATGCAATTTCTGTGTTTCATCGTCAATAAGAAGGTCCAAGGTATACAGTAAACCTGAAGTGAAGCATCAGAATCTAAAACTGGATTCACAGGAGAGGTTCAAATCATAGAAAGTTAGAATGTCATTCCTCTTGTACTTAAGTCGGCATTGTGCCGTTTGTATTATATTCGGATGCAATTTCTTTGTTTCATCGTCAATAAGAAGGTACAAGGGATACAGTAAACCTGAGGTGAAGCATCGGAATCTAAAACTGGACTCACAGGAGAGGTTCAATCATAGAAAGTTAAAGTGTCAGTCTTCTTGTACTTAAGTCGGCATTGTGCTTTTTGAATTTAATTCCGATGCAATTTCTGTGTTTCATCGTCAATAAGAAGTTCCGAGGTATACAGTAAACATGAAGTGAACCATCGGAATCTAACACTGGACTCACAGGAGAGGCTCAAATCATAGAAAGTTAGAGTGTCAGTCCTCTTGCGCTTAAGTCGGCATTGTGCCTTTTGAATTTAATTCCGATCAATTTCTGTGTTTCATCGTCTATAAGACGTTCCGAGGTATACAGTAAACCTGAAGTGAAGCATCGGAATCTAAAACTGGACTCACAGGAGAAGGTCAAATCATAGAAAGTTCGAGTGTTAGTCCCCTTTTACTGAAGTCGGCATTGTGCCTTTTGTATTAAATTCAGATGCAATATCTGTGTTTCATCGTCAATAAGAAAGTCCAAGGGATACAGTAAATCTGAAGTGAAGCGTCGGATCCTAAAACTGGATTCACAGGAGAGGTTCAAATCATAGAAAAATAAAGTGTCTGTCCTCTTGTACTTAATTCGGTATTGTCCCTTTTGTATTAAATGCGGATGCAATTTCTGTGTTTCATCATCATTAGGAAGGTCCAAGGGATACAGTAAACCTGAAGTGGTGCATCGGAATCTACAACTGGACCCACAGGAGAGGTTCAAATGATAGAAAGTGAGATTGTCAGTCCTATTGTACTTAAGTCGGCATTGTGCCTTTTGAATTTAATTCCGATGCAATTTCAGTGTTTCATCGTCAATAAGAAGGTCCAAGGTATACAGTAAACCTGAAGTGAAGCATCGGAATCTAAAACTGGACTCACAGGAGAGGTTCAAATCATAGAAAGTTAGAGTGTCAGTCCTCTTGTACTTATGTCGGCATTGTGCTTTTTGTATTAAATTCGGATGCAATTTCTGTGTTTCATCGTCAATAAGGACATCCAAGGGATACAGAAAACCTGAAGTGAAGCATCGAAATCTAAAACCGGACTCACAGGAGAAGTTCAAATCATAGAAAGTGAGAGTGTCAGTCCTCTTGTACTTAAGTCGGCATTCTGCCTTTTGTATTAGATTCGGATGCAATTTCTGTGTTTCATCGTCAACAAGATGTTCCAAGGGATTCAGTAAACCTGAAGTGAAACATCGAAATCTAAAACTGGACTCACAGGAGAGGATTCAAATCATAGAAAGTGAGAGTGTCAGTCCTCTTGTACGTAAGTCGGCATTGTTCCTTTTGTATTAAATTCGGATGCAATTTCTGTGTTTCATCGTCAATAAGAACTTCCAGGGATACAGTAAACCTGAAGTGAAGCATCGGAATCTAAAACTGGACTCACAGGAGAGGTTCAAAACATAGAAAGTGAGAGTGTCAGTCCTCTTGTACTAAGTCGGCATTGTGCCTTTTGTATTAATTTCGGATGCAATTTCTGTGTTTCATCGTCAACAAGATGTTCCAAGGGATACAGTAAACCTGAAGTGAAACATCGAAATCTAAAACTGGACTCACAGGAGAGGATTCAAATCTTAGAAAGTGAGAGTGTCAGTCCTCTTTTACGTAAGTCGGCATTGTGCCTTTTGTATTAAATTCGGATGCAATTTCTGTGTTTCATCGTCAAAAAGAAGGTCCAGTGATACAGTAAACCTGAAGTGAAGCATCGGAATCTAAAACTGGACTCACAGGAGAGGGTCAAATCATAAAAAGTTCGAGTGTTAGTCCTCTTTTACTGAAGTCGGCATTGTGCCTTTTGTATTAAATTCGGATGCAATTTCTGTGTTTCATCGTCAATAAGAAAGTCCAAGGGATACAGTAAATCTGAAGTGAAGCATCGGAATCTAAAACTGGATTCACAGGAGAGGTTCAAATCATAGAAAGTTAAAGTGTCTGTCCTCTTGTACTTAATTCGTTATTGTCCCTTTTGTATTAAATTCGGATGCAATTTCTGTGTTTCATCGTCAATAAGAAGATCCGAGGTATACAGTAAACATGAAGTGAAGCATTGGAATCTAAAACTGGACTCGCAGGTGAGGATTCAAATCATAGAGAGTGAGAGTGTCAGTCCTCTTGTACGTACGTCGGCATTGTGCCTTTTGTATTAAATTCGGATGCAATTTCTGTGTTTCATCGTCAATAAGAAGGTCCAGGGATACAGTAAACCTGAAGTGAAGCATCGGAATCTAAAACTGGACTCACAGGAGAGGTTCAAATCATAGAAAGTGAGAGTGTCAGTCCTCTTGTACTTAAGTCGTTATTGTGCCTTTTGTATTAAATTCGGATGCAATTCCTGTGTTTCATCGTCAATAAGAAGGTCCAAGGGATACAGTAAACCTGAAGTGAAGCATCGGAATCTAAAACTGGACTCACAGGAGAGGTTCAAATCATAGAAAATTAAAGTGTCAGTCCTCTTGTACTTAAGTCGGTATTGTGCCTTTTGAATTTAATTCCGATGCAATTTCTGTGTTTCATCGTCAATAAGAAGTTCCGAGGTATACAGTAAACCTGAAGTGAAGCATCGGAATCTAAAACTGGAATCACAGGAGAGGTTCAAATCATAGTAAGGTAGAGTGTCAGTCTTCTTGTACTTAAGTCGGCATTGTGCCTTTTGAATTTAATTCCGATGCAATTTCTGTGTTTCATCGTCAATAAGAAGTTCCGAGGTATACAGTAAACGTAAGGTGAAGCATCGGATTCTAAAACTGGATTCATAGGTGTGGGTCAAATCATAGAAAGTTAGAGTGTCAGTCCTCTTGTACTTAAGACGGCATTGCGCTTTTGGTTTTAAATTCGGATGCAATTTCTGTGTTTCATCGTCAATAAGAAAGTCCAAGGTACACAGTAAACCTGAAGTGAATCATCGCAATCTAAAACTGGACTCACAGGATTGGTTCAAATCATAGAAAGTGAGACTGTCAGTCCAATTGTACTGTAGTCGGCATTGTGCCTTTTGTATTAAATTCGGATGCAATTTCCTTGTTTCATCATCATTAGGAAGGTCCAAGGGATACAGTAAACCTGAAGTGGTGCATCGGAATCTACAACTGGACCCACAGGAGAGGTTCAAATGATAGAAAGTGAGATTGTCAGTCCTCTTGTACTTAAGTCGGCATTGTGCTTTTTGAATTTAATTCCGATGCAATTTCTGTGTTTCATCGTCAATAAGAAGGTCCAAGGTATACAGTAAACCTGAAGTGA
Organism: Schistocerca americana; assembly: GCF_021461395.2. Taxonomy (NCBI): domain Eukaryota; kingdom Metazoa; phylum Arthropoda; class Insecta; order Orthoptera; family Acrididae; genus Schistocerca; species Schistocerca americana. The sequence continues at coordinate 1,090,493,739 of NC_060120.1, read as the reverse complement.
AGCATCGGAATCTAAAACTGGACTCACAGGAGAGGTTCAAATCATAGAAAGTTAGAGTGTCAGTCCTCTTGTACTTATGTCGGCATCGTGCTTTTTGTATTAAATTCGGATGCAATTTCTGGGTTCATCGTCGATAAGGAGGTCCAAGGGATACAGAAAACCTGAAGTGAAGCATCGAAATCTAAAACCGGACTCACAGGGGAACTTCAAATCATAGAAAGTGAGAGTGTCAGTCCTCTTGTACTTAAGTCGGCATTGTGCCTTTTGTATTAAATTCGGATGCAATTTCTGTGTTTCATCGTCAGCAAGATGTTCCAAGGGATTCAGTAAACCTGAAGTGAAACATCGAAATCTAAAACTGGACTCACAGGAGAGGATTCAAATCATAGAAAGTGAGAGTGTCAGTCCTCTTGTACGTAAGTCGGCATTGTTCCTTTTGTATTAAATTCGGATGAAATTTCTGTGTTTCATCGTCAATTAGAAGGTCCAGGGATACAGTAAACCTGAAGTGAATCATCGGAATCTAAAACTGGACTCACAGGAGAGTTTCAAATCATAGAAAGTGAGAGTGTCAGTCCTCTTGTACTTAAGTCGTCATTGTGCCTTTTGTATTAAATTCTAATGCAATTTCTGTGTTTCATCGTCAATAAGAAGGTCCAAGGGATACAGTAAACCTGAAGTGAAGCATCGGAATCTAAAACTGGTCCCACAGGAGACGTTCAAATCATAGAAAGTTAGAGTGTCATTCCTCTTGTACTTAAGTCGGCATTGTGCCTTTGTATTAAATTCGGATGCAATTTCTTTGTTTCATCGTCAATAAGAAGGTACAAGGGATACAGTAAACCTCAAGTGAAGCATCGGAATCTAAAACTGCACTCACAGGAGAGGTTCAAAACATAGAAAGTAAGAGTGTCAGTCCTCTTGTACTAAAGTCGGCATTGTGCCTTTTGTATTAATTTCGGATGCAATTTCTGTGTTTCATCGTCAACAAGATGTTCCAAGGGATACAGTAAACCTGAAGTGAAACATCGAAATCTAAAACTGGACTCACAGGAGAGGATTCAAATCTTAGAAAAAGAGAGTGTCAGTCCTCTTGTACGTAAGTCGGCATTGTGCCTTTTGTATTAAATTCGGATGCAATTTCTGTGTTTCATCGTCAATAAGAAGGTCCAGTGATACAGTAACCCTGAAGTGAAGCATCGGAATCTGAAACTGGACTCACAGGAGAGGTTCAAATCATAGAAAGTGAGAGTGTCAGTCCTCTTGTACTTAAGACGTTATTGTGCCATTTGTATTTAATTCGGATGCAATTTCTGTGTTTCATCGTCAATAAGAAGTTCCGAGGTATACAGTAAACCTGAAGTGAAGCATCGGAATCTAAAACTGGACTCACAGGAGAGGTTCAAATCATAGTAAGGTAGAGTGTCAGTCTTCTTGTACATAAGTCGGCATTGTGCCTTTTGAATTTAATTCCGATGCAATTTCTGTGTTTCATCGTCAATAAGAAGTTCCGAGGTATACAGTAAACCTAAGGTGAAGCATCGGAACCTAAAACTGGACTCATAGGTGTGGGTCAAATCATAGAATGTTAGAATGTCAGTCCACTTGTACTTAAGACGTCATTGCGCCTTTGGTTTTAAATTCGGATGCAATTTCTGTGTTTCATCGTCTATAAGAATGTCCAAGGGATACAGTAAACCTGAAGTGAATCATAGGAATCTAAAACTGGACTCACAGGAGAGGTTCAAATCATAGAAAGTGAGAGTGTCAGTCCTCTTGTACTTAAGTCAGCATTGTGCCTTTTGCATTAAATTCGGAAGCAATTTCTGTGTTTCATCGTCAATAAGATGGTCCAAGGGATACATTAAACCCGAGGTGAAGCTTCGGAATCTAAAACTGGACTCACAGGAGAGGTTCAAATCATAGAAAGTGAGAGTGTCAGTCCTCTTGTACTTAAGTCGGCATTGTGCCTTTTGAATTTAATTCGGATGCAATTTCTGTGTTTCATTGTCCACAACAAGGTCCAAGGTATTAAGGAAACCTGAAGTGAAGCATCGGAATCTAAAACTGGATTCACAGGAGAGGTTCAAATCATAGAAAGTTAGAATGTCATTCCTCTTGTACTTAAGTCGGCATTGTGCCGTTTGTATTATATTCGGATGCAATTTCTTGGTTTCATCGTCAATAAGAAGGTACAAGGGATACAGTAAACCTAAGGTGAAGCATTGGAATCTAAAACTGGACTCACAGGAGAGGTTCAAATCATAGAAAGTTAAAGTGTCAGTCTTCTTGTACTTAAGTCGGCATTGTGCTTTTTGAATTTAATTCCGATGCAATTTCTGTGTTTCATCGTCAATAAGAAGTTCCGAGGTATACAGTAAACATGAAGTGAACCATCGGAATCTAACACTGGACTCACAGGAGAGGCTCAAATCATAGAAAGTTAGAGTGTCAGTCTTCTTGTGCTTAAGTCGGCATTGTGCTTTTTGAATTTAATTCGGATGCAATTTCTGTGTTTCATCGTCCATAACAAGGTCCAAGGTATACAGTAACCCTGAAGTGAAGCATCGGAATCTAAAACTGGATTCACAGGAGAGGTTCAAATCATAGAAAGTTAGAGTGTCATTCCTCTTGTACTTAAGGCGGCATTGTGCCGTTTGTATTAAATTCAGATTGCAATTTCTGTGTTTCATCGTCATTAAGAATGTCTAAGGGAAACAGTATACCTGAAGTGAAGCATCGGAATCTAAAACTGGACTCACAGAAGAGGTTCAAATCATAGAAAGTTAGAGTGTCAGTCCTCTTGTACTTACGTCGGCATTATGCCTTTTGAATTTAATTCCGATGCAATTTCTGTGTTTCATCGTCAATAATAAAGTTCCGAGGTATACAGTAAACATGAAGTGAACCATCGGAATCTAACACTGGACTCACAGGAGAGGCTCAAATCATAGAAAGTTAGAGTGTCAGTCTTCTTGTGCTTAAGTCGGCATTGTGCTTTCTGAATTTAATTCGGATCAATTTCTGTGTTTCATCGTCAATAAGAAGTTCCGAGGTATACAGTAAACCTGAAGTGAAGCATCGGAATCTAAAACTGGACTCACAGGAGAGGGTCAAATCATAGAAAGTGAGAGTGTCAGTCCTCTTGTACTTAAGTCGGCATTGTGCCTTTTGTATAAAATTCGGATTCAATTTCTGTGTTTCATCGTCAATAAATAGGTCCAAGCGATACAGTAATCCTGACGTGAAGCATCAGAATCTAAAATTGGACCCACAGGAGAGGTTCAAAGCATAGAAAATTAGAGTGTCAGTCCTCTTGTACTTAAGTCGGCATTGTGCCTTTCGTATTAAATTTGGATGCAATTTCGTGTGTTTCATCGTCAATAAGAAGGTCTAAGGTACACAGTAAACCTGAAGTGAAACATCGAAATCTAAAACACTACTCACAGGAGAGGTTCAAATCATAAAAAGTGAGAGTGTCAGTCCTCTTGTACTTAAGTCGGCATTGTGCCTTTTGTATTAAATTCGGATGCTATATCTGTGTTTCATCGTCAATAAGAAGGTCCAAGTGAAACAGTGAACCTGAAGTGAAGCATCGGAATCTAAAACTGGACTCACAGGAGAGGTTCAAATCATAGAAAGTGACAGTGTCAGTCCACTGGTACTTAAGTCGGCATTGTGCCTTTTGTAATTAATTCGTATGCAATTTCTGTGTTTCATCATCAATAAGAAGGTCCACGGGATACAGTACACCTGAAGTGAATCATCGGAAACTAAAGCTGTACTCACAGGAGAGGTTCAAATCATAGAAAGTTAAAGTGTCAGTCCTCTTGTACTTAAGTCGGCATTGTGCCTTTTGAATATAATTCGGATGCAATTTCTGTGTTTCATCGTCCATAACAAGGTCCAAGGTATACAGTAACCCTGAAGTGAAGCATCGGAATCTAAAACTGGATTCACAGGAGAGGTTCAAATCATAGAAAGTTAGAGTGTCATTCCTCTTGTACTTAAGGCGGCATTGTGCCGTTTGTATTAAATTCAGATTGTAATTTCTGTGTTTCATCGTCATTAAGAATGTCCAAGGGAAACAGTATACCTGAAGTGAAGCATCGGAATCTAAAACTGGACTCACAGAAGAGGTTCAAATCATAGAAAGTTAGAGTGTCAGTCCTCTTGTACTTACGTCGGCATTATGCCTTTTGAATTTAATTCCGATGCAATTTCTGTGTTTCATCGTCAATAATAAAGTTCCGAGGTATACAGTAAACCTGAAGTGAACCATCGGAATCTAACACTGGACTCACAGGAGAGGCTCAAATCATAGAAAGTTAGAGTGTCAGTCTTCTTGTGCTTAAGTCGGCATTGTGCTTTTTGAATTTAATTCCGATCAATTTCTGTGTTTCATCGTCAATAAGAAGTTCCGAGGTATACAGTAAACCTGAAGTGAAGCATCGGAATCTAAAACTGGACTCACAGGAGAGGGTCAAATCATAGAAAGTGAGAGTGTCAGTCCTCTTGTACTTAAGTCGGCATTGTGCCTTTTGTATAAAATTCGGATGCAACTTCTGTGTTTCATCGTCAATAAGAAGGTCCAAGGGATACAGTAAACCTGAAGTGAAGCATCGGAATGTATAACTGGACTCACAGGAGAGGTTCAAATCATAGAAAGTTAGAGTGTCAGTCTTCTTGTGCTTAAGTCAGCATTGTGCCATTTGAATTTAATTCCGATTCAATTTCTGTGTTTCATCGTCAATAAGAAGTTCCGAGGTATACAGTAAACCTGAAGTGAAGCATCGGAATCTAAAACTGGACTCACAGGAGAGGGTCAAATCATAGAAAGTTCGAGTGTTAGTCCTCTTTTACTGAAGGCGGCATTGTGCCTCTTGTATTAAATTCGGATGCAATTTCTGTGTTTCGTCGTCAATAAGAAGGTATAAGGGATACAGTAACCCTGAAGTGAAGCATCGGAATCTAAAACTGGACTCACAGGAGAGGTTCAAGCCATAGAAAGTTAGAGTGTTAGTCCTCTTGTACTTAAGTCGGCATTTTGCCTTTTGTATTAAATTCGGATTCAATTTCTGTGTTTCATCGTCAATAAATAGGTCCAAGCGATACAGTAATCCTGACGTGAAGCATCAGAATCTAAAATTGGACCCACAGGAGAGGTTCAAAGCATAGAAAGTTAGAGTGTCAGTCCTATGTACTTAAGTCGGCATTGTGCCTTTCGTATTAAATTTGGATGCAATTTCGTGTGTTTCATCGTCAATAAGAAGGTCTAAGGTACACAGTAAACCTGAAGTGAAACATCGAAATCTAAAACACTACTCACAGGAGAGGTTCAAATCATAAAAAGTGAGAGTGTCAGTCCTCTTGTACTTAAGTCGGCATTGTGCCTTTTGTATTAAATTCGGATGCAATATCTGTGTTTCATCGTCAATAAGAGGGTCCAAGGGAAACAGTGTACCTGAAGTGAAGCATCGGAATCTAAAACTGGACTCACAGAAGAGGTTCAAATCATAGAAAGTTAGAGTGTCAGTCCTCTTGTACTTACGTCGGCATTATGCCTTTTGAATTTAATTCCGATGCAATTTCTGTGTTTCATCGTCAATAATAAAGTTCCGAGGTATACAGTAAACCTGAAGTGAAGCATCGGAATCTAAATCTGGACTCACAGGAGAGGTTCAAATCATAGAAAGTTAAAGTGTCAGTCCTCTTGTACTTAAGTCGGCATTGTACCTTTTGAATATAATTCGGATGCAATTTCTGTGTTTCATCGTCCATAACAAGGTCCAAGGTATACAGTAACCCTGAAGTGAAGCATCGGAATCTAAAACTGGATTCACAGGAGAGGTTCAAATCATAGAAAGTTAGAGTGTCATTCCTCTTGTACTTAAGGCGGCATTGTGCCGTTTGTATTAAATTCAGATTGCAATTTCTGTGTTTCATCGTCATTAAGAAGGTCCAAGGGAAACAGTGTACCTGAAGTGAAGCATCGGAATCTAAAACTGGACTCACAGAAGAGGTTCAAATCATAGAAAGTTAGAGTGTCAGTCCTCTTGTACTTACGTCGGCATTATGCCTTTTGAATTTAATTCCGATGCAATTTCTGTGTTTCATCGTCAATAATAAAGTTCCGAGGTATACAGTAAACCTGAAGTGAAGCATCGGAATCTAAATCTGGACTCACAGGAGAGGTTCAAATCATAGAAAGTTAAAGTGTCTGTCTTCTTGTACTTAAGTCGGCATTGTGCCTTTTGAATTTAATTCCGATGCAATTTCTGTGTTTCATCGTCAATAAGAAGTTCCGAGGTATACAGTAAACCTAAGGTGAAGCATCGGAATCTAAAACTGGACTCATAGGGTTGGGTCAAATCATAGAAAGTTAGTGTGTCAGTCCTCTTGTACTTAAGACGGCATTGTGCCTTTGGTTTTAAATTCGGATGCAATTTCTGTGTTTCATCATCATTAGGAAGGTCCAAGGGATACAGTAAACCTGAAGTGAAGCGTCGGAATCTAAAACTGGACTCACAGGAGAGCCTCATATCATAGAAGGTTAGAGTGTCAGTCCTCTTGTACTTAAGTCGGCATTATGCCTTTTGAATTTAATTCCGATGCTACTTCTGTGTTTCATCGTCAATAAGAAGTTACGAGGTATACAGTAAACCTGAAGTGAAGCATCGGAATCTAAAACTGGACTCACAGGAGAGGTTCAAATCATAGTAAGTTAGAGTGTCAGTCCTCTTGTATTTAAGTCGGCATTCTGCCTTTTGTATTAAATTCGGATTCAATTTCTATGATTCATCGTCAATAAGAAGGTCCAAGGGATACAGTAAACCTGAAGTGGTGCATCGGAATCTAAAACTGGACTCACAGGAGAGGTTCAAATGATAGAAAGTGAGAGTGTCAGTCCTCTTGTACTTAAGTCAGCATTGTGCCTTTTGTATTAAATTCGGATGCAATTTCTGTGTTTCATCATCAATATGAAGGTCCAAGGGATACAGTAAACCTGAAGTGAAGCATCGGAATCTAAAACTTGACTCACAGGAGAGGTTCAAATCATAGAAAATTAGAGTGTCAGTCCTCTTGTACTTAAGTCGGCATTGTGCCTTTTGAATTTAATTGCGATGCAATTTCTGTGCCTCATCGTCAATAAGAATGTCCAAGGTACACAGTAAACCGGAAGTGAAGCATCTGAATCTAAATCTGGACTCAGAGGAGAGGTTCAAATCATAGAAAGTTAGAGTGTCAGTCCTCTTGTACTTAAGTCGGCATTGTGACTTTTGAATTTAATTCCGATGCAATTTCTGTGTTTCATCGCCAATAAGAAGTTCCGAGGTATACAGTAAACCTGAAGTGAAGCATCGGAATCTAAAACTGGACTCACAGGAGAGGGTCAAATCATAGAAAGTGAGAGTGTCAGTCATCTTGTACTTACGTCGGCATTATGCCTTTTGAATTTAATTCCGATGCAATTTCTGTGTTTCATCGTCAATAATAAAGTTCCGAGGTATACAGTAAACCTGAAGTGAACCATCGGAATCTAACACTGGACTCACAGGAGAGGCTAAAATCATAGAAAGTTAGAGTGCCAGTCTTCTTGTGCTTAAGTCGGCATTGTGCTTTTTGTATTTAATTCCGATCAATTTCTGTGTTTCATCGTCAATAAGAAGTTCCGAGGTATACAGTAAACCTGAAGTGAAGCATCGGAATCTAAAACTGGACTCACAGGAGAGGGTCAAATCATAGAAAGTGAGAGTGTCAGTCCTCTTGTACTTAAGTCGGCATTGTGCCTTTTGTATAAAATTCGGATGCAACTTCTGTGTTTCATCGTCAATAAGAAGGTCCAAGGGATACAGTAAACCTGAAGTGAAGCATCGGAATCTAAAACTGGACTCACAGGAGAGGTTCAAGCCATAGAAAGTTAGAGTGTTAGTCCTCTTGTACTTAAGTCGGTATTTTGCCTTTTGTATTAAATTCGGATTCAATTTCTGTGTTTCATCGTCAATAAATAGGTCCAAGCGATACAGTAATCCTGACGTGAAGCATCAGAATCTAAAATTGGACCCACAGGAGAGGTTCAAAGCATAGAAAATTAGAGTGACAGACCTCTTGTACTTAAGTCGGCATTGTGCCTTTCGTATTAAATTTGGATGCAATTTCGTGTGTTTCATCGTCAATAAGAAGGTCTAAGGTACACAGTAAACCTGAAGTGAAACATCGAAATCTAAAACACTACTCACAGGAGAGGTTCAAATCATAAAAAGTGAGAGTGTCAGTCCTCTTGTACTTAAGTCGGCATTGTGCCTTTTGTATTAAATTCGGATGCAATATCGGTGTTTCATCGTCAATAAGAAGGTCCAAGTGAAACAGTAAACCTGAAGTGAAGCATCGGAATCAAAAACTGGACTCACAGGAGAGGTTCAAATCATAGAAAGTGACAGTGTCAGTCCACTGGTACTTAAGTCGGCATTGTGCCTTTTGTAATTAATTCGGATGCAATTTCTGTGTTTCATCATCAATAAGAAGGTCCACGGTATACAGTACACCTGAAGTGAATCATCGGAACCAAAAGCTGTACTCACAGGAGAGGTTCAAATCATAGAAAGTTAAAGTGTCAGTCCTCTTGTACTTAAGTCGGCATTGTGCCTTTTAAATATAATTCGGATGCAATTTCTGTGTTTCATCGTCCATAACAAGGTCCAAGGTATACAGTAACCCTGAAGTGAAGCATCGGAATCTAAAACTGGATTCACAGGAGAGGTTCAAATCATAGAAAGTTAGAGTGTCATTCCTCTTGTACTTAAGGCGGCATTGTGCCGTTTGTATTAAATTCAGATTGCAATTTCTGTGTTTCATCGTCATTAAGAAGGTCCAAGGGAAACAGTATACCTGAAGTGAAGCATCGGAATCTAAAACTGGACTCACAGAAGAGGTTCAAATCATAGAAAGTTAGAGTGTCAGTCCTCTTGTACTTACGTCGGCATTATGCCTTTTGAATTTAATTCCGATGCAATTTCTGTGTTTCATCGCCAATAATAAAGTTCCGAGGTATACAGTAAACCTGAAGTGAAGCATCGGAATCTAAAACCGGACTCACAGGAGAGGTTCAAATCATAGTAAGTTAGAGTGTCAGTCCTCTTGTATTTAAGTCGGCATTCTGCCTTTAGTATTAAATTAGGATTCAATTTCTATGATTCATCGTCAATAAGAAGGTCCAAGGGATACAGTAAACCTGAAGTGGTGCATCGGAATCTAAAACTGGACTCACAGGAGAGGTTCAAATGATAGAAAGTGAGAGTGTCAGTCCTCTTGTACTTAAGTCAGCATTGTGCCTTTTGTATTAAATTCGGATGCAATTTCTGTGTTTCATCATCAATATGAAGGTCCAAGGGATACAGTAAACCTGAAGTGAAGCATCGGAATCTAAAACTTGACTCACAGGAGAGGTTCAAATCATAGAAAATTAGAGTGTCAGTCCTCTTGTACTTAAGTCGGCATTGTGCCTTTTGAATTTAATTGCGATGCAATTTCTGTGCCTCATCGTCAATAAGAATGTCCAAGGTACACAGTAAACCGGAAGTGAAGCATCTGAATCTAAATCTGGACTCAGAGGAGAGGTTCAAATCATAGAAAGTTAGAGTGTCAGTCCTCTTGTACTTAAGTCGGCATTGTGACTTTTGAATTTAATTCCGATGCAATTTCTGTGTTTCATCGCCAATAAGAAGTTCCGAGGTATACAGTAAACCTGAAGTGAAGCATCGGAATCTAAAACTGGACTCACAGGAGAGGGTCAAATCATAGAAAGTGAGAGTGTCAGTCATCTTGTACTTACGTCGGCATTATGCCTTTTGAATTTAATTCCGATGCAATTTCTGTGTTTCATCGTCAATAAGAAAGTCCAAGGTACACAGTAAACCTGAAGTGAGTCATCGGAATCTAAAACCGGACTCACAGGATTGGTTCAAATCATAGAAAGTGAGACTGTCAGTCCAATTGTACTTAAGTCGACATTGTGCCTTTTGTATTAAATTCGGATGCAATTTCTGTGTTTCATCATCATTAGGAAGGTCCAAGGGATACAGTAAACCTGAAGTGAAGCGTCGGAATCTAAAACTGGACTCACAGGAGAGCCTCATATCATAGAAGGTTAGAGTGTCAGTCCTCTTGTACTTAAGTCGGCATTATGCCTTTTGAATTTAATTCCGATGCTACTTCTGTGTTTCATCGTCAATAAGAAGTTACGAGGTATACAGTAAACCTGAAGTGAAGCATCGGAATCTAAAACTGGACTCACAGGAGAGGTTCAAATCATAGTAAGTTAGAGTGTCAGTCCTCTTGTATTTAAGTCGGCATTCTGCCTTTTGTATTAAATTCGGATTCAATTTCTATGATTCATCGTCAATAAGAAGGTCCAAGGGATACAGTAAACCTGAAGTGGTGCATCGGAATCTAAAACTGGACTCACAGGAGAGGTTCAAATGATAGAAAGTGAGAGTGTCAGTCCTCTTGTACTTAAGTCAGCATTGTGCCTTTTGTATTTAATTCGGATGCAATTTCTGTGTTTCATCATCAATATGAAGGTCCAAGGGATACAGTAAACCTGAAGTGAAGCATCGGATTCTAAAACTTGACTCACAGGAGAGGTTCAAATCATAGAAAATTAGAGTGTCAGTCCTCTTGTACTTAAGTCGGCATTGTGCCTTTTGAATTTAATTGCGATGCAATTTCTGTGCCTCATCGTCAATAAGAATGTCCAAGGTACACAGTAAACCGGAAGTGAAGCATCTGAATCTAAATCTGGACTCAGAGGAGAGGTTCAAATCATAGAAAGTTAGAGTGTCAGTCCTCTTGTACTTAAGTCGGCATTGTGACTTTTGAATTTAATTCCGATGCAATTTCTGTGTTTCATCGCCAATAAGAAGTTCCGAGGTATACAGTAAACCTGAAGTGAAGCATCGGAATCTAAAACTGGACTCACAGGAGAGGGTCAAATCATAGAAAGTGAGAGTGTCAGTCATCTTGTACTTACGTCGGCATTATGCCTTTTGAATTTAATTCCGATGCAATTTCTGTGTTTCATCGTCAATAATAAAGTTCCGAGGTATACAGTAAACCTGAAGTGAACCATCGGAATCTAACACTGGACTCACAGGAGAGGCTAAAATCATAGAAAGTTAGAGTGCCAGTCTTCTTGTGCTTAAGTCGGCATTGTGCTTTTTGTATTTAATTCCGATCAATTTCTGTGTTTCATCGTCAATAAGAAGTTCCGAGGTATACAGTAAACCTGAAGTGAAGCATCGGAATCTAAAACTGGACTCACAGGAGAGGGTCAAATCATAGAAAGTGAGAGTGTCAGTCCTCTTGTACTTAAGTCGGCATTGTGCCTTTTGTATAAACTTCGGATGCAACTTCTGTGTTTCATCGTCAATAAGAAGGTCCAAGGGATACAGTAAACCTGAAGTGAAGCATCGGAATCTAAAACTGGACTCACAGGAGAGGTTCAAGCCATAGAAAGTTAGAGTGTTAGTCCTCTTGTACTTAAGTCGGTATTTTGCCTTTTGTATTAAATTCGGATTCAATTTCTGTGTTTCATCGTCAATAAATAGGTCCAAGCGATACAGTAATCCTGACGTGAAGCATCAGAATCTAAAATTGGACCCACAGGAGAGGTTCAAAGCATAGAAAATTAGAGTGACAGACCTCTTGTACTTAAGTCGGCATTGTGCCTTTCGTATTAAATTTGGATGCAATTTCGTGTGTTTCATCGTCAATAAGAAGGTCTAAGGTACACAGTAAACCTGAAGTGAAACATCGAAATCTAAAACACTACTCACAGGAGAGGTTCAAATCATAAAAAGTGAGAGTGTCAGTCCTCTTGTACTTAAGTCGGCATTGTGCCTTTTGTATTAAATTCGGATGCAATATCGGTGTTTCATCGTCAATAAGAAGGTCCAAGTGAAACAGTAAACCTGAAGTGAAGCATCGGAATCAAAAACTGGACTCACAGGAGAGGTTCAAATCATAGAAAGTGACAGTGTCAGTCCACTGGTACTTAAGTCGGCATTGTGCCTTTTGTAATTAATTCGGATGCAATTTCTGTGTTTCATCATCAATAAGAAGGTCCACGGTATACAGTACACCTGAAGTGAATCATCGGAACCAAAAGCTGTACTCACAGGAGAGGTTCAAATCATAGAAAGTTAAAGTGTCAGTCCTCTTGTACTTAAGTCGGCATTGTGCCTTTTAAATATAATTCGGATGCAATTTCTGTGTTTCATCGTCCATAACAAGGTCCAAGGTATACAGTAACCCTGAAGTGAAGCATCGGAATCTAAAACTGGATTCACAGGAGAGGTTCAAATCATAGAAAGTTAGAGTGTCATTCCTCTTGTACTTAAGGCGGCATTGTGCCGTTTGTATTAAATTCAGATTGCAATTTCTGTGTTTCATCGTCATTAAGAAGGTCCAAGGGAAACAGTATACCTGAAGTGAAGCATCGGAATCTAAAACTGGACTCACAGAAGAGGTTCAAATCATAGAAAGTTAGAGTGTCAGTCCTCTTGTACTTACGTCGGCATTATGCCTTTTGAATTTAATTCCGATGCAATTTCTGTGTTTCATCGCCAATAATAAAGTTCCGAGGTATACAGTAAACCTGAAGTGAAGCATCGGAATCTAAATCTGGACTCACAGGAGAGGTTCAAATCATAGAAAGTTAGAGTGTCAGTCCTCTTGTACATAAGTCGGCATTGTGCCTTTTGTATTAAATTCGGATGCAATTTCTGTGTTTCATCGTCAACAAGATGTTCCAAGGGATACAGTAAACCTGAAGTGAAGCAACGGAATCCAAAACTGGACTCACAGGAGAGGTTCAATTCATAGAAAGTTAAAGTGTCAGTCTTCTTGTACTTAAGTCGGCATTGTGCCTTTTGAATTTAATTCCGATGCAATTTCTGTGTTTCATCGTCAATAAGAAGTTCCGAGGTATACAGTAAACGTAAGGTGAAGCATCGGAATCTAAAACTGGACTCATAGGTGTGGGTCAAATCATAGAAAGTTAGTGTGTCAGTCCTCTTGTACTTAAGACGGCATTGTGCCTTTGGTTTTAAATTCGGATGCAATTTCTGTGTTTCATCGTCAATAAGAAAGTCCAAGGTACACAGTAAACCTGAAGTGAGTCATCGGAATGTAAAACTGGACTCACAGGATTGGTTCAAATCATAGAAAGTGAGACTGTCAGTCCAATTGTACTTAAGTCGGCATTGTGCCTTTTGTATTAAATTCGGATGCAATTTCTGTGTTTCATCATCATTAGGAAGGTCCAAGGGATACAGTAAACCTGAAGTGAAGCGTCGGAATCTAAAACTGGACTCAAAGGAGAGCCTCATATCATAGAAGGTTAGAGTGTCAGTCCTCTTGTACTTAAGTCGGCATTATGCCTTTTGAATTTAATTCCGATGCTACTTCTGTGTTTCATCGTCAATAAGACGTTACGAGGTATACAGTAAACCTGAAGTGAAGCATCGGTATCGGAAACTGGACCCACAGGAGAGGTTCTAATCATAGAAATTTAGAGTGTTAGTCCTCTTGTACTTAAGTAGGCATTGTGCCTTTTGTATTGAATTCGGATGCAATTTCTGTGTTACATCGTCAATAAAAAGGTCCAAGGGATACAGTAACCCTGAAGTGAAGCATCGGTATCTAAAACTGTACTCACAGGAGAGGTTCATAACATAGAAAGTGTGAGTGTCAGTCCTCTTGTACTAAAGTCGGCATTGTGCCTTTTGTATTAAATTCGGATGCAATTTCTGTGTTTCATCGTCAACAAGATGTTCCAAGGGATACAGTAAACCTGAAGTGAAGCATCGGAATCTAAATCTGGACTCAGAGGAGAGGTTCAAATCATAGAAAGTTAGAGTGTCAGTCCTCTTGTACTTAAGTCGGCATTGTGCCTTTTGAATTTAATTCCGATGCAATTTCTGTGTTTCATCGTCAATAAGAAGGTCCAAGGGATACAGTAAACCTGAAGTGAAGCATCGAAATCTAAAACTGGACTCACAGGAGAGGTTCAAATCATAGAAAGTGATAGTGTCAGTCCTCTTGTACTTAAATCAGCATTGTGCCTTTTGCATTAAATTCGGAAGCAATTTCTGTGTTTCATCGGCAATAAGATGGTCCAAGGGATACATTAAACCTGAAGTGAAGCATCGAAATCTAAAACTGGACTCACAGGAGAGGTTCAAATCATAGAAATTGAGAGTGTCAGTCCTCTTGTACTTAAGTCAGCATTGTGTCTTTTGTATAAAATTCGGATGCATTTTCTGTGTTTCATCTCAATAAGAAGGTCCAAGGTATACAGTAACCCTGAAGTGAAGCATCGGAATCTAAAACTGGACTCACAGGAGAGATTCAAATCATAGAAAGTGACAGTGTCTGTCCTCTTGTACTTAAGTCGGCATTGTGCCTTTTGTATTAAATTCGGATGCAATTTCTGTGTTTCATCGTCAATAAGAAAGTCCAAGGGATACAGTAAATCTGAAGTGAAGCATCGGAATCTAAAACTGGATTCACAGGAGAGGTTCAAATCATAGAAAGTTAAAGTGTCGGTCCTCTTGTACTTAAGTCGGCATTGTGCCGTTTCTATTATATTCGAATGCAATTTCTTTGTTTCACCGTCAATAAGAAGGTACAAGGGATACAGTAAACCTGAGGTGAAGCATCGGAATCTAAAACTGGACTCACAGGAGAGGTTCAAATCATTGAAAGTTAAAGTGTCAGTCTTCTTGTACTTAAGTCGGCATTGTGCTTTTAGAATTTAATTCCGATGCAATTTCCGTGTTTCATCGTCAATAAGAAGGTCCGAGGGATACAGTAAACCTGAAGTGAAGCATCGGAAACTAAAACTGGACTCACAGGACAGGTTCAAATCACAGAAATTTACAGTGTCAGTCTTCTTGTGCTTAAGTCGGCATTGTGCATTTTGAATTTATTTCCGATTCAATTTCTGTGTTTCATCGTCAATAAGAAGTTCCGAGGTATACAGTAAACCTGAAGTGAAGCATCGGAATCTAAAACTGGACTCACAGGAGAGGGTCTAATCATAGAAAGTTCGAGTGTTAGTCCTCTTTTACTGAAGTCGGCATTGTGCCTCTTGTATTAAATTCGGATGCAATTTCTGTGTTTCGTCGTCAATAAGAAGGTCCAAGGGATACAGTAACCCTGAAGTGAAGCATCGGAATCTAAAACTGGACTCACAGGAGAGGTTCAAAACATAGAAAGTTAGAGTGTTAGTCCACTTGTACTTAAGTCGGCATTGTGCCTTTTGCATTAAATTCGGATTCAATTTCTGTGTTTCATCGTCAATAAATAGGTCCAAGCGATACAGTAATCCTGAAGTGAAGCATCGGAATATAAAATTGGACCCACAGGAGAGGTTCAAAGCATAGAAAATTACAGTGTCTGTCCTCTTGTACTTAAGTCGGCATTGTGCCTTTTGTATTAAATTTGGATGCAATTTCTGTGTTTCATCGTCAATAAGAAGGTCCATGGTACACAGTAAACCTGAAGTGAAACATCGAAATCTAAAACTGTACTCACAGGACAGGTTCAAATCATAGAAAGTGAGAGTGTCAGTCCACTGGTACTTAAGTCGGCATTGTGCCTTTTGTATTAAATTCGGATGCAATTTCTGTGTTCCATCATCAATAAGAAGGTCCACGGGTTACAGTAAACCTGAAGTGAATAATCGGAACCTAAAGCTGTACTCACAGGAGAGGTTCAAATCATAGAAAGTGAGAGTGTCAGTCCTCTTGTACTAAGTCGGCATTCTGCCTTTTGTATTAAATTCGGATGCAATTCCTGTGTTTCATGGTCAATAAGAAGGTCCAAGGGATTCAGTAAACCTGAAGTGAAGCATCGGAATCTAAAACTGGACTCACAGGAGAGGTTCAAATCATAGAAAGTCAGAGTGTTTGTCCTCTTGTACTTAAGTCGGCATTGTGCTTTTTGTATTAAATTCGGATGCAATTTCTGTATTTCATCGTCAATAAGAAGGTCCAAGGGATACAGTAACCCTGAAGTGAAGCATGGGAATCTAAAACTGGACTCACAGGAGAGGTTCAAAACATAGAAACTGAGAGTGACTGTCCTCTTGTTCTTAAGTCGGCATTGTGCCTTTTTTTTTAAATTCGGATGCAATTTCTGTGTTTCATCGTCAATAAGAAGGTCCAAGGTAAAAAGGAAACCTGCAGTGAAGCATCGGAATCTAAAACTGGACTCACAGGAGAGGTTCAAATCATAAACAATTGGAGTGTCATTCATCTTGTACTAAAGTCGGCATTGTGCCTTTTGTATTAAATTCGGATGCAATTCCTGTGTTTCATGGTCAATAAGAAGGTCCAAGGGATTCAGTAAACCTGAAGTGAAGCATCGGAATCTAAAACTGGACTCTCAGGAGAGGTTCAAATCATAGAAAGTTAGAGTGTTTGTCCTCTTGTACTTAAGTCGGCATTGTGCTTTTTGTATTAAATTCGGATGCAATTTCTGTATTTCATCGTCAATAAGAAGGTCCAAGGGATACAGTAACCCTGAAGTGAAGCATGGGAATCTAAAACTGGACTCACAGGAGAGGTTCAAAACTTAGAAAGTGAGAGTGTCAGTCCTCTTGTACTTAAGTCGCCATTGTGCCTTTTGTATTAAATTCGGATGCGGTTTCGGTGTTTCATCGTCAATAAGAAGGTCCAAGGGATACAGTAAACCTGAAGTGAAGCATCGAAATCTAAAACTGGACTCACAGGAGAGGTTCAAATCATAGAAAGTGAGAGTGTCAGTCCTCTTGTACTTAAGTCGGCATTGTGCCGTTTGTATTATATTCGGATGCAATTTCTTTGTTTCATCGTCAATAAGAAGGTACAAGGGATACAGTAAACCTGAGGTGAAGCATCGGAATCTAAAACTGGACTCACAGGAGAGGTTCAAATCATAGAAAGTTAAAGTGTCAGTCTTCTTGTACTTAAGTCGGCATTGTGCTATTTGAATTTAATTCCGATGCAATTTCTGTGTTTCATCGTCAATAAGAAGTTCCGAGGTATACAGTAAACATGAAGTGAAGCATCGGAATCTAAAACTGGACTCACAGGAGAGGCTCAAATCATAGAAAGTTAGAGAGTCATTCCTCTTGTACTTAAGTCGGCATTGTGCCATTTGTATTAAATTCGGATGCAATTTCTGTGTCCCATCGTCAATAAGATGGTGCAGGGGATACAGTAAACCTGAAGTGAAGCATCGGAATCTAAAACTGGACTCACAGGAGAGGTTCAAATCATAGAAAGTGAGAGTGTCAGTCCTCTTGTACTTAAGTCGGCATTGTGCCTTTTGTATTAAATTCGGATGCAATTTCTGTGTTTCATCGTCAATAAGAAGGACCAAGGGATACAGAAAACCTGAAGTAAAGCATCGTAATCTAAAACTGGACTCAGAGGAGAGGTTCAAATCATAGATAGTGAAAGTGTCTGTCCTCTTGTACTTTATTCGGCATTGTCCCTTTTGTATTAAATTCGGATGCAATTTCTGTGTTTCATCGTCAATAGGAAGATCCAAGGGATACAGTAAACCTGAAGAGAAGCATCGGAATGTATAACTGGACTCACAGGAGAGGTTCAAATCATAGAAAGTTAGAGTGTCAGTCTTCTTGTACTTAAGTCGGCTTTGTGCCTTTTGTATTAAATTCGGATGCAATTTCTGTTTTTCATCGTCTATAAGAAGGTCCAAGGGATACAGTAAACCTGAAGTGAAGCATCGGGATCTAAAACTGGACTCACGGGAGAGGTTCAAATCATAGAAAGTTAGAGTGTCAGTCCCCTTGTACTTAAGTCGGCATTGTGCCTTTTGTATAAAATTCGGATGCAATTTCTATGTTTCATCGTCAATAAGAAGGTCCAAGGTATACAGTAACCCTG
Organism: Schistocerca americana; assembly: GCF_021461395.2. Lineage (NCBI taxonomy): Eukaryota > Metazoa > Arthropoda > Insecta > Orthoptera > Acrididae > Schistocerca > Schistocerca americana. Next base: position 1,090,475,782 of record NC_060120.1, on the reverse strand, counting down.
AAGTGAAGCATCGGAATCTAAAACTGGACTCACAGGAGAGGTTCAAATCATAGAAAGTGAGAGTGTCAGTCCACTGGTACTTAAGTCGGCATTGTGCCTTTTGTATTACATTCGGATGCAATTTCTGTGTTTCATCATCAATAAGAAGGTCCACTGGATACAGTAATCCTGAAGTGAATCATCGGAACCTAAAGCTGAACTCACAGGAGAGGTTCAAATCATAGAGAGGGAGAGTGTCAGTCCTCTTGTACTAAGTCGGCAATGAGCCTTTTGTATTAAATTCGGATGCAATTCCTGTGTTTCATCGTCAATAAGAAGGTCCAAGGGATTCAGTAAACCTGAAGTGAAGCATCGGAATCTAAAACTGGACTCACAGGAGAGGTTCAAATCATAGAAAGTTAGAGTGTTAGTCCTCTTGTACTTAAGTCGGCATTGTGCTTTTTGTATTAAATTCGCATGCAATTTCTGTATTTCTTTGTCAATAAGAAGGTCCAAGGGATACAGTAACCCTAAAGTGAAGCATGGGAATCTAAAACTGGACTCACAGGAGAGGTTCAAAACATAGGAAGTGAGAGTGTCAGTCGTCTTGTTCTTAAGTCGGCATTGTGCCTTTTGTATTAAATTCGGATGCAATTTCTGTGTTTCATCGTCAATAAGAAGGTCCATGGTATAAAGGAAACCTGCAGTGAAGCATCGGAATCTAAAACTGGACTCACAGGAGAGGTTCAAATCATAAACAATTAGAGTGTCATTCCTCTTGTACTGAAGTCGGCATTGTGACTTTTGTATTAAATTCGGATGCAATTTCTTTGTTTCATCGTCAATAAGAAGGTACAAGGGATACAGTAAACCTGAAGTGAAGCATCGGAATCTAAAAGTGGACTCACAGGAGAGGTTCAAAGCATAGAAAGTGAGAGTGACAGTCCTCTTGTACTTAAGTCGCCATTGTGCCTTTTGTATTAAATTCGGATGCGATTTCTGTGTTTCATCGTCAATAAGCAGGTCCAAGGGATACAGTAAACCTGAAGTGAATAATCGGAACCTAAAGCTGTACTCACAGGAGAGGTTCAAATCATAGAAAGTGAGAGTGTCAGTCCTCTTGTACTAAGTCGGCATTGTGCCTTTTGTATTAAATTCGGATGCAATTCCTGTGTTTCATGGTCAATAAGAAGGTCCAAGGGATTCAGTAAACCTGAAGTGAAGCATCGGAATCTAAAACTGGACTCACAGGAGAGGTTCAAATCATAGAAAGTCAGAGTGTTTGTCCTCTTGTACTTAAGTCGGCATTGTGCTTTTTGTATTAAATTCGGATGCAATTTCTGTATTTCATCGTCAATAAGAAGGTCCAAGGGATACAGTAACCCTGAAGTGAAGCATGGGAATCTAAAACTGGACTCACAGGAGAGGTTCAAAACTTAGAAAGTGAGAGTGTCAGTCCTCTTGTACTTAAGTCGCCATTGTGCCTTTTGTATTAAATTCGGATGCGGTTTCTGTGTTTCATCGTCAATAAGAAGGTCCAAGGGATACAGTAAACCTGAAGTGAAGCATCGAAATCTAAAACTGGACTCACAGGAGAGGTTCAAATCATAGAAAGTGAGAGTGTCAGTCCTCTTGTACTTAAGTCGTCTTTGTGCCTTTTGTATTAAATTCGGATGCAATTACTGTTTTTCATCGTCTATAAGATGGTCCAAGGGATACAGAAAACGTGAAGTGAAGCATCGGGATCTAAAACTGGACTCACAGGAGAGGTTCAAATCATAGAAAGATAGAGTGTCAGTCCTCTTGTACTTAAGTCGGCATTGTGCCTTTTGTACAAAATTCGGATGCAATTTCTGTGTTTCATCGTCAATAAGAAGTTCCAAGGTGTACAGTAACCCTGAAGTGAAGCATCGGAATCTAAAACTGGACTCACAGGAGAGGTTCAAAACATAGAAAGTTAGAGTGTCATACCTCTTGTACTTAAGTCGGCATTGTGCCGTTTGTATTATATTCGGATGCCATTTCTTTGTTTCATCGTCAATAAGAAGGTACAAGGGATACAGTAAACCTGAGGTGAAGCATCGGAATCTAAAACTGGACTCACAGGAGAGGTTCAACTCATAGAATGTTAAAGTGTCAGTCTTCTTGTACTTAAGTCGGCATTGTGCTATTTGAATTTAATTCCGATGCAATTTCTGTGTTTCATCGTCAATAAGAAGTTCCGAGGTATACAGTAAACATGAAGTGAAGCATCGGAATCTAAAACTGGACTCACAGGAGAGGCTCAAATCATAGAAAGTTAGAGAGTCATTCCTCTTGTACTTAAGTCGGCATTGTGCCTTTTGTATTAAATTCGGATGCAATTTCTGTGTTTCATCGTCAATAAGATGGTCCAAGGGATACAGTAAACCTGAAGTGAAGCATCGGAATCTAAAACTGGACTCACAGGAGAGGTTCAAATCATAGAAAGTGAGAGTGTCAGTCCTCTTGTACTTAAGTCGGCATTGTGCCTTTTGTATTAAATTCGGATACAATTTCTGTGTTTTATCGTCAATAAGAAGGTCCAAGGGATACAGAAAACCTGAAGTGAAGCATCGTAATCTAAAACTGGACTCAGAGGAGAGGTTCAAAGCATAGAAAGTTACAGTGTCTGTCCTCTTGTACTTAATTCGGCATTGTGCCTTTTGTATTAAATTTGGATGCAATTTCTGTGTTTCATCGTCAATAAGAAGGTCCATGGTACACAGTAAACCTGAAGTGAAACATCGAAATCTAAAACTGTACTCACAGGACAGGTTCAAATCATAGAAAGTGAGAGTGTCAGTCCACTGGTACTTAAGTCGGCATTGTGCCTTTTGTATTAAATTCGGATGCAATTTCTGTGTTTCATCATCAATAAGAAGGTCCACGGGTTACAGTAAACCTGAAGTGAATAATCGGAACCTAAAGCTGTACTCACAGGAGAGGTTCAAATCATAGAAAGTGAGAGTGTCAGTCCTCTTGTACTAAGTCGGCATTCTGCCTTTTGTATTAAATTCGGATGCAATTCCTGTGTTTCATGGTCAATAAGAAGGTCCAAGGGATTCAGTAAACCTGAAGTGAAGCATCGGAATCTAAAACTGGACTCACAGGAGAGGTTCAAATCATAGAAAGTCAGAGTGTTTGTCCTCTTGTACTTAAGTCGGCATTGTGCTTTTTGTACTAAATTCGGATGCAATTTCTGTATTTTATCGTCAATAAGAAGGTCCAAGGGATACAGTAACCCTGAAGTGAAGCATGGGAATCTAAAACTGGACTCACAGGAGAGGTTCAAAACATAGAAACTGAGAGTGACTGTAATCTTGTTCTTAAGTCGGCATTGTGCCTTTTTTTTAAAATTCGGATGCAATTTCTGTGTTTCATCGTCAATAAGAAGGTCCAAGGTAAAAAGGAAGCCTGCAGTGAAGCATCGGAATCTAAAACTGGACTCACAGGAGAGGTTCAAATCATAAACAATTGGAGTGTCATTCCTCTTGTACTAAAGTCGGCATTGTGCCTTTTGTATTAAATTCGGATGCAATTCCTGTGTTTCATGGTCAATAAGAAGGTCCAAGGGATTCAGTAAACCTGAAGTGAAGCATCGGAATCTAAAACTGGAATCACAGGAGAGGTTCAAATCATAGAAAGTTAGAGTGTTTGTCCTCTTGTACTTAAGTCGGCATTGTGCTTTTTGTATTAAATTCGGATGCAATTTCTGTATTTCATCGTCAATAAGAAGGTCCAAGGGATACAGTAACCCTGAAGTGAAACATGGGAATCTAAAACTGAACTCACAGGAGAGGTTCAAAACTTAGAAAGTGAGAGTGTCAGTCCTCTTGTACTTAAGTCGCCATTGTGCCTTTTGTATTAAATTCGGATGCGGTTTCTGTGTTTCATCGTCAATAAGAAGGTCCAAGGGATACAGTAAACCTGAAGTGAAGCATCGAAATCTAAAACTGGACTCACAGGAGAGGTTCAAATCATAGAAAGTGAGAGTGTCAGTCCTCTTGTACTTAAGTCGTCTTTGTGCCTTTTGTATTAAATTCGGATGCAATTACTGTTTTTCATCGTCTATAAGATGGTCCAAGGGATACAGTAAACCTGAAGTGAAGCATCGGGATCTAAAACTGGACTCACAGGAGAGGTTCAAATCATAGAAAGATAGAGTGTCAGTCCTCTTGTACTTAAGTCGGCATTGTGCCTTTTGTACAAAATTCGGATGCAATTTCTGTGTTTCATCGTCAATAAGAATTTCCAAGGTGTACAGTAACCCTGAAGTGAAGCATCGGAATCTAACACTGGACTCACAGGAGAGGTTCAAATCATAGAAAGTTAGAGTGTCATACCTCTTGTACTTAAGTCGGCATTGTGCCGTTGGTATTATATTCGGATGCAATTTCTTTGTTTCATCATCAATAAGAAGGTACAAGGGATACAGTAAACCTGAGGTGAAGCATCGGAATCTAAAGCTGGACTCACAGGAGAGGTTCAAATCATAGAAAGTTAAAGTGTCAGTCTTCTTGTACTTAAGTCGGCATTGTGCTATTTGAATTTAATTCCGATGCAATTTCTGTGTTTCATCGTCAATAAGAAGTTCCGAGGTATACAGTAAACATGAAGTGAAGCATCGGAATCTAAAACTGGACTCAGAGGAGAGGTTCAAATCATAGAAAGTGAAAGTGTCTGTCCTCTTGCACTTTATTCGGCATTGTCCCTTTTGTATTAAATTCGGATGCAATTTCTGTGTTTCATCGTCAATAGGAAGATCCAAGGGAAACAGTAAACCTGAAGAGAAGCATCGGAATGTATAACTGGACTCACAGGAGAGGTTCAAATCATAGAAAGTTAGAGTGTCAGTCTTCTTGTACTTAAGTCGGCTTTGTGCCTTTTGTATTAAATTCGGATGCAATTTCTGTTTTTCATCGTCTATAAGAAGGTCCAAGGGATACAGTAAACCTGAAGTGAAGCATCGGGATCTAAAACTGGACTCACAGGAGAGGTTCAAATCATAGAATGTTAGAGTGTCAGTCCTCTTGTACTTAAGTCGGCATTGTGCCTTTTGTATAAAATTCGGATGCAATTTCTATGTTTCATCGTCAATAAGAAGGTCCAAGGTATACAGTAACCCTGAAGTGAAGCATCGGAATCTAAAACTGGACTCACAGGAGAGGTTCAAATCATAGAAAGTGAGAGTGTCAGTCCACTGGTACTTAAGTCGGCATTGTGCCTTTTGTATTACATTCGGATGCAATTTATGTGTTTCATCATCAATAAGAAGGTCCACTGGATACAGTAATCCTGAAGTGAATCATCGGAACCTAAAGCTGTACTCACAGGAGAGGTTCAAATCATAGAGAGGGAGAGTGTCAGTCCTCTTGTACTAAGTCGGCAATGTGCCTTTTGTATTAAATTCGGATGCAATTCCTGTGTTTCATCGTCAATAAGAAGGTCCAAGGGATTCAGTAAACCTGAAGTGAAGCATCGGAATCTAAAACTGGACTCACAGGAGAGGTTCAAATCATAGAAAGTTAGAGTGTTAGTCCTCTTGTACTTAAGTCGGCATTGTGCTTTTTGTATTAAATTCGCATGCAATTTCTGTATTTCATTGTCAATAAGAAGGTCCAAGGGATACAGTAACCCTAAAGTGAAGCATGGGAATCTAAAACTGGACTCACAGGAGAGGTTCAAAACATAGGAAGTGAGAGTGTCAGTCCTCTTGTTCTTAAGTCGGCATTGTGCCTTTTGTATTAAATTCGGATGCAATTTCTGTGTTTCATCGTCAATAAGAAGGTCCATGGTATAAAGGAAACCTGCAGTGAAGCATCGGAATCTAAAACTGGACTCACAGGAGAGGTTCAAATCATAAACAATTAGAGTGTCATTCCTCTTGTACTGAAGTCGGCATTGTGACTTTTGTATTAAATTCGGATGCAATTTCTTTGTTTCATCGTCAATAAGAAGGTACAAGGGATACAGTAAACCTGAAGTGAAGCATCGGGATCTAAAACTGGACTCACAGGAGAGGTTCAAATCATAGAAAGTTAGAGTGTCAGTCCTCTTGTACTTAAGTCGCCATTGTGCCTTTTGTATTAAATTCGGATGCGATTTCTGTGTTTCATCGTCAATAAGCAGGTCCAAGGGATACAGTAAACCTGATGTGAATAATCGGAACCTAAAGCTGTACTTACAGGAGAGGTTCAAATCATAGAAAGTGAGAGTGTCAGTCCTCTTGTACTAAGTCGGCATTGTGCCTTTTGTATTAAATTCGGATGCAATTCCTGTGTTTCATGGTCAATAAGAAGGTCCAAGGGATTCAGTAAACCTGAAGTGAAGCATCGGAATCTAAAACTGGACTCACAGGAGAGGTTCAAATCATAGAAAGTCAGAGTGTTTGTCCTCTTGTACTTAAGTCGGCATTGTGCTTTTTGTATTAAATTCGGATGCAATTTCTGTATTTCATCGTCAATAAGAAGGTCCAAGGGATACAGTAACCCTGAAGTGAAGCATGGGAATCTAAAACTGGACTCACAGGAGAGGTTCAAAACATAGAAACTGAGAGTGACTGTCCTCTTGTTCTTAAGTCGGCATTGTGCCTTTTTTTTTTAAATTCGGATGCAATTTCTGTGTTTCATCGTCAATAAGAAGGTCCAAGGTAAAAAGGAAACCTGCAGTGAAGCATCGGAATATAAAACTGGACTCACAGGAGAGGTTCAAATCATAAACAATTGGAGTGTCATTCCTCTTGTACTAAAGTCGGCATTGTGCCTTTTGTATTAAATTCGGAGGCAATTCCTGTGTTTCATGGTCAATAAGAAGGTCCAAGGGATTCAGTAAACCTGAAGTGAAGCATCGGAATCTAAAACTGGACTCACAGGAGAGGTTTAAATCATAGAAAGTTAGAGTATTTGTCCTCTTGTACTTAAGTCGGCATTGTGCTTTTTGTATTAAATTCGGATGCAATTTCTGTATTTCATCGTCAATAAGAAGGTCCAAGGGATACAGTAACCCTGAAGTGAAGCATGGGAATCTAAAACTGGACTCACAGGAGAGGTTCAAAACTTAGAAAGTGAGAGTGTCAGTCCTCTTGTACTAAAGTCGCCATTGTGCCTTTTGTATTAAATTCGGATGCAATTACTGTTTTTCATCGTCTATAAGATGGTCCAAGGGATACAGAAAAATTGAAGTGAAGCATCGGGATCTAAAACTGGACTCACAGGAGAGGTTCAAATCATAGAAAGATAGAGTGTCAGTCCTCTTGTACTTAAGTCGGCATTGTGCCTTTTGTACAAAATTCGGATGCAATTTCTGTGTTTCATCGTCAATAAGAAGTTCCGAGGTATACAGTAAACATGAAGTGAAGCATCGGAATCTAAAACTGGACTCACAGGAGAGGCTCAAATCATAGAAAGTTAGAGAGTCATTCCTCTTGTACTTAAGTCGGCATTGTGCCTTTTGTATTAAATTCGGATGCAATTTCTGTGTTTCATCGTCAATAAGATGGTCCAAGGGATACAGTAAAACTGAAGTGAAGCATCGGAATATAAAACTGGTATCACAGGAGAGGTTCAAATCATAGAAAGTGAGAGTGTCAGTCCTCTTGTACTTAAGTCGGCATTGTGCCTTTTGTATTAAATTCGGATACAATTTCTGTGTTTCATCGTCAATAAGAAGGTCCAAGGGATACAGAAAACCTGAAGTGAAGCATCGTAATCTAAAACTGGACTCAGAGGAGAGGTTCAAATCATAGAAAGTGAAAGTGTCTGTCCTCTTGTACTTTATTCGGCATTGTCCCTTTTGTATTATATTCGGATGCAATTTCTGTGTTTCATCGTCAATAGGAAGATCCAAGGGATACAGTAAACCTGAAGAGAAGCATCGGAATGTATAACTGGACTCACAGGAGAGGTTCAAATCATAGAAAGTTAGAGTGTCAGTCTTCTTGTACTTAAGTCGGCTTTGTGCCTTTTGTATTAAATTCGGATGCAATTTCTGTTTTTCATCGTCTATAAGAAGGTCCAAGGGATACAGTAAACCTGAAGTGAAGCATCGGGATCTAAAACTGGACTCACAGGAGAGGTTCAAATCATAGAAAGTTAGAGTGTCAGTCCTCTTGTACTTAAGTCGGCATTGTGCCTTTTGTATAAAATTCGGATGCAATTTCTATGTTTCATCGTCAATAAGAAGGTCCAAGGTATACAGTAACCCTGAAGTGAAGCATCGGAATCTAAAACTGGACTCACAGGAGAGGTTCAAATCATAGAAAGTGAGAGTGTCAGTCCACTGGTACTTAAGTCGGCATTGTACCTTTTGTATTACATTCGGATGCAATTTCTGTGTTTCATCATCAATAAGAAGGTCCACGGGATACAGTAATCCTGAAGTGAATCATCGGAACCTAAAGCTGTACTCACAGGAGAGGTTCAAATCATAGAGAGTGAGAGTGTCAGTCCTCTTGTACTAAGTCGGCAATGTGCCTTTTGTATTAAATTCGGATGCAATTCCTGTGTTTCATCGTCAATAAGAAGGTCCAAGGGATTCAGTAAACCTGAAGTGAAGCATCGGAATCTAAAACTGGACTCACAGGAGAGGTTCAAATCATAGAAAGTTAGAGTGTTAGTCCTCTTGTACTTAAGTCGGCATTGTGCTTTTTGTATTAAATTCGCATGCAATTTCTATATTTCATTGTCAATAAGAAGGTCCAAGGGATACAGTAACCCTAAAGTGAAGCATTGGAATCTAAAACTGGACTCACAGGAGAGGTTCAAAACATAGGAAGTGAGAGTGTCAGTCCTCTTGTTCTTAAGTCGGCATTGTGCCTTTTGTATTAAATTCGGATGCAATTTCTGTGTTTCATCGTCAATAAGAAGGTCCATGGTATAAAGGAAACCTGCAGTGAAGCATCGGAATCTAAAACTGGACTCACAGGAGAGGTTCAAATCATAAACAATTAGAGTGTCATTCCTCTTGTACTGAAGTCGGCATTGTGACTTTTGTATTAAATTCGGATGCAATTTCTTTGTTTCATCGTCAATAAGAAGGTACAAGGGATACAGTAAACCTTAAGTGAAGCATCGAATTCTACAACTGGACTCACAGGAGAGGTTCAAATCATAGAAAGTTAGAGCGTCAGTCCTCTTGTACTTAAGTCGACATTGTGCCTTTTGTATTAAATTCGGATGCAATTTCTGTGTTTCATCGTCAATAAGAAGGTCCAAGGGTTACAGTAAACCTGAAGTGAAGCATCGGAATCTAAAACTGGACTCACCGGAGAGGTTCAAATCATAGAAAGTGAGAGTTTCAGTCCTCTTGTACTTAAGTCGGCATTGTGCCTTTTGTATTAAATTCGGATGCAATTCCTGTGTTTCATGGTCAATAAGAAGGTCCAAGGGATTCAGTAAACCTGAAGTGAAGCATCGGAATCTAAAACTGGACTCACAGGAGAGGTTTCAATCATAGAAAGTTAGAGTATTTGTCCTCTTGTACTTAAGTCGGCATTGTGCTTTTTGTATTAAATTCGGATGCAATTTCTGTATTTCATCGTCAATAAGAAGGTCCAAGGGATACAGTAACCCTGAAGTGAAGCATGGGAATCTAAAACTGGACTCACAGGAGAGGTTCAAAACTTAGAAAGTGAGAGTGTCAGTCCTCTTGTACTAAAGTCGCCATTGTGCCTTTTGTATTAAATTCGGATGCAATTACTGTTTTTCATCGTCTATAAGATGGTCCAAGGGATACAGAAAAATTGAAGTGAAGCATCGGGATCTAAAACTGGACTCACAGGAGAGGGTCAAATCATAGAAAGATAGAGTGTCAGTCCTCTTGTACTTAAGTCGGCATTGTGCCTTTTGTACAAAATTCGGATGCAATTTCTGTGTTTCATCGTCAATAAGAAGTTCCAAGGTGTACAGTAACCCTGAAGTGAAGCATCGGAATCTAAAACTGGACTCACAGGAGAGGTTCAAATCATAGAAAGTTAGAGTGTCATACCTCTTGTACTTAAGTCGGCATTGTGCCGTTTGTATTATATTCGGATGCAATTTCTTTGTTTCATCGTCAATAAGAAGGTACAAGGGATACAGTAAACCTGAGGTGAAGCATCGGAATCTAAAACTGGACTCACAGGAGAGGTTCAAATCATAGAATGTTAAAGTGTCAGTCTTCTTGTACTTAAGTCGGCATTGTGCTATTTGAATTTAATTCCGATGCAATTTCTGTGTTTCATCGTCAATAAGAAGTTCCGAGGTATACAGTAAACATGAAGTGAAGCATCGGAATCTAAAACTGGACTCACAGGAGAGGCTCAAATCATAGAAAGTTAGAGAGTCATTCCTCTTGTACTTAAGTCGGCATTGTGCCTTTTGTATTAAATTCGGATGCAATTTCTGTGTTTCATCGTCAATAAGATGGTCCAAGGGATACAGTAAAACTGAAGTGAAGCATCGGAATATAAAACTGGTATCACAGGAGAGGTTCAAATCATAGACAGTGAGAGTGTCAGTCCTCTTGTACTTAAGTCGGCATTGTGCCTTTTGTATTAAATTCAGATACAATTTCTGTGTTTCATCGTCAATAAGAAGGTCCAAGGGATACAGAAAACCTGAAGTGAAGCATCGTAATCTAAAACTGGACTCAGAGGAGAGGTTCAAATCATAGAAAGTGAAAGTGTCTGTCCTCTTGTACTTTATTCGGCATTGTCCCTTTTGTATTATATTCGGATGCAATTTCTGTGTTTCATCGTCAATAGGAAGATCCAAGGGATACAGTAAACCTGAAGAGAAGCATCGGAATGTATAACTGGACTCACAGGAGAGGTTCAAATCATAGAAAGTTAGAGTGTCAGTCTTCTTGTACTTAAGTCGGCTTTGTGCCTTTTGTATTAAATTCGGATGCAATTTCTGTTTTTCATCGTCTATAAGAAGGTCCAAGGGATACAGTAAACCTGAAGTGAAGCATCGGGATCTAAAACTGGACTCACAGGAGAGGTTCAAATCATAGAAAGTTAGAGTGTCAGTCCTCTTGTACTTAAGTCGGCATTGTGCCTTTTGTATAAAATTCGGATGCAATTTCTATGTTTCATCGTCAATAAGAAGGTCCAAGGTATACAGTAACCCTGAAGTGAAGCATCGGAATCTAAAACTGGACTCGCAGGAGAGGTTCAAATCATAGAAAGTGAGAGTGTCAGTCCACTGGTACTTAAGTCGGCATTGTACCTTTTGTATTACATTCGGATGCAATTTCTGTGTTTCATCATCAATAAGAAGGTCCACGGGATACAGTTATCCTGAAGTGAATCATCGGAACCTAAAGCTGTACTCACAGGAGAGGTTCAAATCATAGAGAGTGAGAGTGTCAGTCCTCTTGTACTAAGTCGGCAATGTGCCTTTTGTATTAAATTCGGATGCAATTCCTGTGTTTCATCGTCAATAAGAAGGTCCAAGGGATTCAGTAAACCTGAAGTGAAGCATCGGAATCTAAAACTGGACTCACAGGAGAGGTTCAAATCATAGAAAGTTAGAGTGTTAGTCCTCTTGCACTTAAGTCGGCATTGTGCTTTTTGTATTAAATTCGCATGCAATTTCTATATTTCATTGTCAATAAGAAGGTCCAAGGGATACAGTAACCCTAAAGTGAAGCATTGGAATCTAAAACTGGACTCACAGGAGAGGTTCAAAACATAGGAAGTGAGAGTGTCAGTCCTCTTGTTCTTAAGTCGGCATTGTGCCTTTTGTATTAAATTCGGATGCAATTTCTGTGTTTCATCGTCAATAAGAAGGTCCATGGTATAAAGGAAACCTGCAGTGAAGCATCGGAATCTAAAACTGGACTCACAGGAGAGGTTCAAATCATAAACAATTAGAGTGTCATTCCTCTTGTACTGAAGTCGGCATTGTGACTTTTGTATTAAATTCGGATGCAATTTCTTTGTTTCATCGTCAATAAGAAGGTACAAGGGATACAGTAAACCTTAAGTGAAGCATCGAAATCTACAACTGGACTCACAGGAGAGGTTCAAATCATAGAAAGTTAGAGCGTCAGTCCTCTTGTACTTAAGTCGACATTGTGCCTTTTGTATTAAATTCGGATGCAATTTCTGTGTTTCATCGTCAATAAGAAGGTCCAAGGGTTACAGTAAACCTGAAGTGAAGCATCGGAATCTAAAACTGGACTCACCGGAGAGGTTCAAATCATAGAAAGTGAGAGTTTCAGTCCTCTTGTACTTAAGTCGGCATTGTGCCTTTTGTATTTAATTCGGATGCAATTTCTGTGTTTCATCGTCAATAAGAAGGTCCAAGGGATACAGAAAACCGGAAGTGAAGCATCGGAATCTAAAACTGGACTCAGAGGAGAGGTTCAAATCATAGAAAGTGAAAGTGTCTGTCCTCTTGTACTTAATTCGGCATTGTCCCTTTTGTGTTAAATTCGGATGCAATTTCTGTTTTTCATCGTCAATAAGAAGATCCAAGGAATACAGTAAACCTTAAGTGAAGCATCGGAATGTATAACTGGACTCACAGGAGAGGTTCAAATCATAGCAAGTTAGTGTCAGACTTCTTGTGCTTAAGTCGGCATTGTGCCTTTTGTATTAATTTCGGATTCAATTTCTGTGTTTCATCGTCAATAAATAGGTCCAAGCGATACAGTAATCCTGAAGTGAAGCATCGGAATCTAAAATTGGACCCACAGGAGAGGTTCAAAGCAGAGAAAGTTAGAGTGTCAGTCCTCTTGTACTTAAGTCGGCATTGTGCCTTTTGTATTAACTTTAGATGGAATTTCCGTGTTTCATCTTCAATAAGAAGGTCCAAGGTACACCGTAAACCTGAAGTGAAACATCGAAATCTAAAACTCTACTCACAGGAGAGGTTCAAATCATAGAAAGTGAGAGTGTCAGTCCACTGTTACTTAAGTCGGCATTGTGCCTTTTGTATTAAATTCGGATCCAATTTCTGTGTTTTATCATCAATCTGAAGGTCCACGGGATACAGTAAACGCAAAGTGAATCATCGGAATCTAAAACTGTACTCACAGGAGAGGTTCAAATCATAGAGGTGAGAGTGTCAGTCCTCTTGTACTAAGTCGGCATTGTTCCTTTTGTATTAAATTCGGATGCAATTCCTGTGTTTCATGGTCAATAAGAAGGTCCAAGGGATTCAGTAAACCTGAAGTGAAGCATTGGAATCTAAAACTGGGCTCACAGGAGAGGTTCAAATCATAGAAAGTTAGAGTGTTAGTCCTCTTGTACTTAAGTCGGCATTGTGCCTTTTGTATTAAATTCGGATGTAATTTCTGTGTTTCATCGTCAATAAGAAGGTCCAAGGGATACAGTAACCCTGAAGTGTAGCATCGGAATCTAAAACTGGACTCACAGGAGAGGTTCAAAACATAGAAAGTGAGAGGGTCAGTCCTCTTGTTCTTCAGTCGGCATTGTGCCTTTTGTATTAAATTCAGATGCAATTTCTGTGTTTCATCGTCAATAAGAAGGTCCTAGGGATACAGTAAACCTGAAGTGAAGCATCGGAATCTAAAACTGGACTCAGAGGAGAGGTTCAAATCATAGAGAGTGAAAATGTCTGTCCTCTTGTACTTAATTCGGCATTGCCCCTTTTGTATTAAATTCGTATGCAATTTCTGTGTTTCATCGTCAATAAGAAGATCCAAGGGATACAGCAAACCTGAAGTGAAGCATCGGAATGTATAACTGGACTCTCAGGAGAGGTTCAAATCATAGAAAGTTCGAGTGTCAGTCTTCTTGTGCTTAAGTCGGCATTGTGCCTTTTGAATTTAATTCCGATTCAATTTCTGTGTTTCATCGTCAATAAGAAGTTCCGAGGTATGCAGTAAACCTGAAGTGAAGCATCGGAATCTAAAACTGGACTCACAGGAGAGGGTCAAATCATAGAAAGTTCGAATTTTAGTCCGCTTTTACTGAAGTCGGCATTGTGCCTTTTGTATTAAATTCGGATGCAATTTCTGTGTCTCGTCGTCAATGAGAAGGACCAAGGGATACAGTAACCCTGATGTGAAGCATCGGTATCTAAAACTGGACTCACAGGAGAGGTTCAAATCATAGAAAGTTCGAGTGTCAGTCCTCCTTTACTGATGTCGGAATTGTGCCTTTTGTATAAAATTCGGATGCAATTTCTGTGTTTCGCCGTCAATAAGAAGATCCAAGGGATACATTAACCCTGAAGTGAAGCATCGGAATCTAAAACTGGACTCACAGGAGAGGTTCAAATCATAGAAAGTGGGAGTGTCAGTCCTCCTGTACTTAAGTCGGCATTGTGCCTTTTGTATATAATTCATATGCAATTTCTGTGTTTCAACGTCAATAAGAAGGTCCAAGGGATACAGTAATCCTGAAGTGAAGCATCAGAATCTTATATTGGACTCACAGGAGAGGTTCAAATCATAGAAAGTGAGAGTGTCAGTCCTCTTGCACTTAAGTCGGCATTGTGCCTTTTGTATTAAATTCGGATGCAATTTCTGTGTTTCATCGTCAATAAAAAGGTCCAAGGCATACAGTAAACCTGAAGTGAAGCATCGGAATCTAAAACTGGACTCACGGGAGAGGTTCAAATCATAGAAAGTGAGAGTGTCAGTCATCTTGTACTTATATCGGCATGTGCCTTTTGTATTAAATTCTGACGCAATTTCTGTGTTTCATCGTCAATAAGAAGGACCAAGGGATGTAGTAAACCTGAAGTGAAGCATCGGAATCTAAAACTGGACTCACAGGAGAGGTTCAAATCATAGAAAGTGAGAGTGTCAGTCCTCTTGTACTTAAGTCAGCATTCTGCCTTTTGTATTAACTTCGCATGCAATTTCTGTGTTTCATCGTCAATAAGAAAGTCCAAGGGATACAGTAAACCTGAAATGAAGCATCTCAATCTAAAACTAGACTCACAGGAGAGGTTCAAGTCATAGAAAGTGAGAGTGTCAGTCCTCTTGTACTTAAGTCGGCATTGTGCCTTTTGTATTAAATTCGGATGCAATTTCTGTGTATCATCGTCAATACGATGGTCCTAGGGATACAGTAAACCTGAAGTGAAGCATCGGAATCTAAAACTGGACTCACAGGAGGGGTTCAAATCATAGAAAGTTAGAGTGTCAGTCGTCTTGTACTTAAGTCGGCATTGTGCCTTTTGTATTAAATTCGGATGCAATTTCTGTGTTTCATCGTCAATAGGAAGGTCAAAGGTATACAGTAAACGGGAAATGAAGCATCGGAATCTAAAACTGGACTCACAGGAGAGGGTCAAATCATAGAAAGTTCGAGTTTTAGTCCTCTTTTACTGAAGTCGGCATTGTGCCTTTTGTATTAAATTCGGATGCAATTTCTGTGTCTCGTCGTCAATAGGAAGGTCCAAGGGATACACTAACCCTGAAGTGAAGCATCGGAATCTAAAACTGGACTCACAGGAGTGGTTCAAATCATAGAAAGTTAGAGTGTCAGTCCAATTGTACTTAAGTCGGCATTGTGCCTTTTGTATTAAATTCGGATTCAATTTCTGTGTTTCATCGTCAATAAATAGGTCCAAGCGATACAGTAATCCTGAAGTGAAGCATCGGAATCTAAAATTTTACCCACAGGAGAGGTTCAAAGCATAGATAGTTAGAGTGTCAGTCCTCTTGTACTTAAGTCGGCATTGTGCCTTTTGTATTAAATTCGGATGCAATTTCTGTGTTTCATCATCAATAAGAAGGTCCACGGGATACAGTAAACCTGAAGTGTATCATCGGAATCTAACACTGTATTCACAGGAGAGGTTCAAATCATAGAGAGTGAGAGTGTCAGTCCTCGTGTACTAAGTCGGCATTGTGCATTTTGTATTAAATTCGGATGCAATTCCTGTGTTTCATCGTCAATAAGAAGGTCCAAGGGATTCAGTCAACCTGAAGTGAAGCATCGGAATCTAAAACTGGACTCACAGGAGAGGTTCAAATCATAGAAAGTTAGAGAGTTAGTCCTCTTGTACTTAAGTCGGCATTGTGCCTTTTGTGTTAAATTCAGATGCAATTTCTGTGTTTCATCGTCAATAAGAAGGTCCTAGGGATACAGTAAACCTGAAGTGAAGCATCGAAATCTAAAACTGGACTCACAGGAGAGGTTCAAATCATAGTAAGTGAGAGTGTCAGTCTGCTTGTACTTAAGTCGGCATTGCGCCTTTTGTATTAAATTCAGATGCAATTTCTGTGTTTCATCGTCAACAAGACGGTCCAAGGGATACAGTAAACCTGAAGCGAAGCATCGGAATCTAAAACTGGACTCACAGGAGAGGTTCAAATCATAGAAAGTTAGAGTGTCAGTCCTCTTGTACTTAAGTCGGCATTGTGCCTTTAGTATTAAATTCGCATGCAATTTCTGTGTTTCATCGTCAATAAGAAGGTCCAAGGGATACAGTAAACCGCAAATGAAGCATCGGAATCTAAAACTGGACACTACAGGACAGGTTCATATCATAGAAAGTTAGAGTGTCAGTACTCTTGTACTTAAGTCGGCATTGTGCCCTTTGTATTAAATTCGGATGCAATTTCTGTGTTTCATCGTCAATAAGAAGGTCCTAGGTATACAGTAAACCTGAGGTGAAGCATCAGAATCTAAAACTGGACTCACAGGGGAGGTTCAAATCATAGAAAGTGGGAGTGTCAGTCGTCTTGTACTTAAGTCGGCATTGAGCCTTTTGTATTAAATTCGGATGCAATAACTGTGTTTCTTCGTCAATAAGAAGGTGCAAGGTATAAAGGAAACCTGAAGTGAAGCATCGTAATCTAAAACTAGACTCACAGGAGAGGTTCAAATCATAGATAGTTAGAGTGTCAGTCCTCTTGTACTTAAGACGGCATTGTGCCTTTTGTATTAAATTCGGATGCAATTTCTTTGTTTCATCGTCAATAAGAAGGTCCAAGGGATACTGTAAACCTGTAGTGAAGCATCGAAATCTAAAACAGGACTCACAGGAGAGGTTCAAAGCAAAGAAAGTGAGAGTGTCAGTCCTCTTGTACCTATGTCAGCATTGTACCTTTTGTATTAATTTCGGATGCAATGTTTGTGTTTCATCGTCAATAAGGAGGTCCAAGGGATACAGTAACCCTGAAGTGAAGCATCGGAATCTAAAACTGGAATCACAGGAGAGGTTCAAATCATAGAAAGTGAGAGTATCAGATCTCTTGTACTTAAGTCGGCATTGTGCCTTTTGTATTATATTCGGATGCCATTTCTGAGTTTCATCGTCAATAAGAAGGTCCAAGGGATACAGTAAACCTGAAGTGAAACATCGGAATCTAAAACTGGACTCACAGGAGAGGATCATATCATAGAAAGTTAAAGTGTCAGTCCTCTTGTACTTAAGTCGGCATTGTGCCTTTTGATTTTAATTCTGATGCAATTTCTGTGTTTCATCGTCAATAGGAAGTTCCGAGGTGTTCAGTAAACCTGAAGTGAAGCATCGGAATCTAAAACTGGACTCACAGGAGAGGTTCAAATCATAGAAAGTTAGAGTGTCAGTCCTCTTGTACTTAAGTCGGCATTCAGCATTTTGTATTAAATTCGAATGCAATTTCTGTGTTTCATCGTCAATAAGAAGGTCCAAGGTATAAAGGAAAACTGAAGTGAAGCATCGGAATCTAAAACTGGACTCAAAGGAGAGGTTCAAATCAAAGAAAGTTAGAGTGTCAGTCCACTTGTACTTAAGTCGGCATTGTGCCTTTTGACTTTAATTCCGATGCAATTTCTGTGTTTCATCGTCAATAAGATGGTCCATGGGATACAGTAAACCTGAAGTGGAGCATCGGAATCTAAAACTGGACTCACAGGAGGGGTTCAAATCATAGAATGTTAGAGTGTCAGTCCTCTTGTCCTTGAGTCGGCATTGTGCCTTTTGTATTAAATTCGGATGTAATTTCTGTGTTTCATCGTCAATAAGAAGGTCAAAGGTATACAGTAAACCTGAAGTGAAGCATCGGAATATAAAACTGGACTCACAGGGGAGGTTCAAATCATAGAAAGTGAGAGTGTCAGTCCTCTTGTACTTAAGTCGGCATTGAGTCTTTTGTATTATATTCGAATGCAATTTCTGTGTGTCTTCGTAAATAAGAAGGTCCAAGGGATGCAGTAACCCTGAAGTGAAGCATCGGAATCCCAAACTGGACTCACAGGAGCGGTTCAAATCATAGAAAGTGAGAGTGTCAGTTCTCTTGTACTTAAGTCGGCATTGTGCTTTTTGTATTAAATTCGGATGCCATTTCTGTGTTTCATCGTCAATAAGAAGGTCCTAGGGATACAGTAAACCTGAAGTAAAGCATCGAGATCTAAAACCGGACTCACAGGAGAGGTTCAAATCATAGTAAGTGAGAGTGTCAGTCCACTTGTACTTAAGTCGGCATTGTGCCTTCTGTATTAAATTCGAATGCAATTTCTGTGTTTCATCGTCAATAAGACGGTCCAAGTCATACAGTAAACCTGTAGTGAAGCATCGGAATCTAAAACTGGACTCACGGGAGAGGTTCAAATCATAGAAAGTGAGAGTGTCAGTCGTCTTGTACTTAAGTCGGCATGTGCCTTTTGTATTAAATTCTGATACAATTTCTGTGTTTCATAGTCAATAAGAAGGTCCAATCGATACAGTAACAATTAAGTGAAGCATCGGAATCTAAAAGTGGACTCACAGGAACGGTTCAAATCATAGGAAGTTAGAGTGTCAGTTCTCTTGTACTTAGGTCGGCATTCAGCCTTTTGTATTAAATTCAAATGCAATTTCTGTGTTTCATCGTCACTAAGAAGGTCCAAGGTATAAAGGAAAACTGAAGTGAAGCATCGGAATCTAAAACTGGACTCACAGGAGAGGTTCAAATCATAGATAGTTAGAGTGTCAGTCCTCTTGTACCTAAGACGGCATTGTGCCTTTTGTATTAAATTCGGATGCATTTTCTTTGTTTCATCGTCAATAAGAAGGTACTAGGGATACAGTAAACCTGAAGTGAAGCATCGGAATCTAAAACTGGACTCACAGGAGAGGTTCAAAACATAGAAAGTGTAAGTGTCAGTTATCTTGTACTTAAGTCGGCATTGTGCCTTTTGTATTAAATTCAGATGCAATTTCTTTGTTTCATCGTCAATAAGAAGGTCCAAGGGATACAGTAAACCTGAAGTGAAGCATCGAAATCTAAAACAGGACTCACAGGAGAGGTTCAAAGCAAAGAAAGTGAGAGTGTCAGTTCTCTTGTACCTATGTCAGCATTGTGCATTTTGTATTAATTTCGGATGCAATTTTTGTGTTTCATCGTCAATAAGGAGGTCCAAGGGATACAGTAACCCTGAAGTGAAGCATCGGAATCTAAAACTGGAATCACAGGAGCGGTTCAAATCATAGAAAGTGAGAGTGTCAGATCTCTTGTACTTAAGTCGGCATTGTGCCTTTTGTATTATATTCGGATGCCATTTCTGAGTTTCATCGTCAATTAGAAGGTCCAAGGTATAAAGGAAAACTGAAGTGAAGCATCGGAATCTAAAACTGGACTCAAAGGAGAGGTTCAAATCAAAGAAAGTTAGAGTGTCAGTCCACTTGTACTTAAGTCGGCATTGTGCCGTTTGACTTTAATTCCGATGCAATGTCTGTGTTTCATCGTCAATAAGAATTTCCGAGGTACACAGTAAACCTGAAGTGAAGCATTGGAATCTAAAACTGGACTCACAGGAGAAGTTCAGATCATAGAAAGTGAGAGTGTCAGTCCACTTGTACTTAAGTCGCCATTGTGCCTTTTGTATTAAATTCGGATGCAATTTCTGTGTTTCATTGTCAATAAGAAGGTTCAAGGGATACAGTAAGCCTGAAGTGTTGCATCGGAATCTATAACTGGACTAACAGGATGGGTTCAAATCATAGAAAGGGAGAGTGTCAGTCCTCTTGTACTTAAGTCGGCATTGTGCCTTTTTTATTAAATTCGGACGCAATTTCTGTGTTTCATCGTCAGTAAGATGGTCCATGGGATACAGTAAACCTGAAGTGGAGCATCGGAATCTAAAACTGGACTCACAGGAGGGGTTCAAATCATAGAATGTTAGAGTGTCAGTCCTCTTGTCCTTGAGTCGGCATTGTGCCTTTTGTATTAAATTCGGATGCAATTTCTGTGTTTCATCGTCAATAAGAAGGTCAAAGGTATACAGTAAACCTGAAGTGAAGCATCGGAATATAAAACTGGACTCACAGGGGAGGTTCAAATCATAGAATGTGAGAGTGTCAGTCCTCTTGTCTTTAAGTCGGCATTGAGTCTTTTGTATTATATTCGATTGCAATTTCTGTGTGTCTTCGTGAATAAGAAGGTCCAAGGTATAAAGGAAACCTGAAGTGAAGCATAGGAATCTAAAACTGGACTCACAGGAGAGGTTCAAATCATAGAAAGTTAGAGTGTATTCCTCTTGTACTTAAGACGGCATTGTGCCTTTTGTATTAAATTCGGATGTATTTTCTTTGTTTCATCGTTAATAAGAAGGTACTAGGGATACAGTAAACCTGAAGTGCAGCATCGGAATCTAAAACTGGACTCACAGGAGAGGTTTAAAACATAGAAAGTGAGAGTGTCAGTTATCTTGTACTTAAGTCGGCATTGTGCCTTTTGTATTAAATTCAGATGCAATTTCTGTGTTTCATCGTCAATAAGAATGTCCAAGGGATACAGTAAACCTGAAGTGATGCATCGAAATCTAAAACAGGACTCACAGGAGAGGTTCAAAGCATAGAAAGTGAGAGTGTCAGTCCTCTTGTACTTAAGTCAGTATTGTGCATTTTGTCTTAAATTCGGCTGCAATTTCTGTGTTTCATCGTCAATAAGAAGGTCCTAGGGATACAGTAAACCTCTAGTGAAGCATCGGAATCTAAAACTGGACTCACAGGAGGGGATCATATCACAGAAAGTTAAAGTGTCATTCCTCTTGTACTTAAGTCGGCATTGTGCCTTTTGAATTTAATTCCGTTGCAATATCTGTGTTTCATCGACAATAAGAAGTTCCGAGGTATACAGTAAACCTGAAGTGAAGCATCGGAATCTAAAACTGGACTCACAGGAGAGGTTCAAAACATAGAAAGTTAGAATGTCAGTCCTCTTGTACTTATGTCGGCATTGTGCCTTTTGTATTAAATTCGGATCCAATTTCTGTGTTTCATCGTCAATAAGGTCAAAGGTATACAGTAAACCTGAAGTGAAGCATCGGAATATAAAACTGGACTCACAGGGGAGGTTCAAATCATAGAAAGTGAGAGTGTCAGTCCTCTAGTACTTAAGACGACATTGTGCCCTTTGTATTAAATTCGGATGCATTTTCTTTGTTTCATCGTCAATAAGAAGGTACTAGGGATACAGTAAACCTGAAGTAAAGCATCGGAATATGATACTGGAGTCACAGGTGAGGTTCAAATCATAGAAAGTTAGACTTTCAGTCCACTTGTACTTAAGTCGAAATTGTGCACTTTGTATTAAATTCGGATGCAATTTCAGTCTTTCATCGTCAATAAGAAGGTCCAAAGGATACAGTAAAGCTGAAGTGAAGCTTCGGAATCGAAAACTGGACTCGCAGGAGAGGTTCAAATCATAGAAAGTGAGAGTGTCAGTCCTCTGGTAAGTCGGCATTGTGCTTGTTGATATAAATTCGGATGTAATTTCTGTGTTACATCGTCAATAAGAAGGTCCAAGGTACACGGTAAACCTGAAGTGAAGCATCGGAATCTAATACTGGACTCACGGGAGAGGTTCAAATCATAGAAAGTTAGAGTGTCAGTCCTCTTGTACTTAAGTCGGCATTGTGCCTTTTGTATTAAATTCGGATGCAATTTCTGTGTTTCATCGTCAATAAGAAGGTCCAAGGGATACAGTAAAGCTGAAATGAAGCATCCGAATCTAAAACTGGACTCACAGGAGATGTTCAAATCATAGAAAGTGAGAGTGTCAGTCCTCTTGTACTTAAGTCGGCATTGTGCCTTTTGTATTAAATTCTGCTGCAATTTTTGTGTTTTATCGTCAATAAGATGGTCCAAGGGATAGGATAAACCTGATGTGAAGCATTGGTATCTGAAAT
Organism: Schistocerca americana; assembly: GCF_021461395.2. Classification (NCBI taxonomy): domain Eukaryota; kingdom Metazoa; phylum Arthropoda; class Insecta; order Orthoptera; family Acrididae; genus Schistocerca; species Schistocerca americana. Next base: position 1,090,453,719 of record NC_060120.1, on the reverse strand, counting down.
TGGACTCACAGGAGAGGTTCAAATCATAGAAAGTTAGAGTGCCAGTCCTCTTGTACTTAAGTCGGCATTGTGCCTTTTGTATTAAATTCGGATGAAATTTCTGTGTTTCATCGTCAACAAGAAGGTCCAAGGTGTAAAGGAAACCTGAAGTGAAGCATCGAAATCCACAACTGGACTCACAGGAGAGGTTCAAATCATAGACAGTTACAGTGTCATTCCTCTTGTACTTAAGTCGGTATTGTGCCTTTTGTATTAAATTCGGATCCAATTTTTTTGTTTCATCGTCAATAAGAAGGTACAAGGGATACAGTTAACCTGAAGTATAGCATCGGAATCTAAAACTGGACTCACAGGAGAGGTTCAAAACATAGAAAGTGAGAGTGTCAGTCGTCTTGTACTTAAGTCGGCATTGTGCCTTTGTATTAAATTCGGATGCAATTTCTATGTTTCATCGTCAATAAGAAGGACCAAGGTATACAGTAAACGTGAAGTGTAGCATCGGAATCTAAAAATGGTTTCACAGGAGAGGTTCAAATCATAGAAAGTGAGAGTGTCAGTCCTCTTGTACTTAAGTCGGCATTGTGCCTTTTGTATTAACTTCGGATGCAATTTCTGTGTTTCATCGTCAATAAGAATGAGCAAGGTATAAAGGAAACCTGAAGTGAAGCAACGGAATCTAAAACTACACTCACAGGAGAGGTTCAAATCATAGAAAGTTAGAGTGTCATTCCTCTTGTACTTATATCGGTATTGTGCCTTTTGTATTGAATTCGGATGCAATATCTTTGTTTCATCGCCAATTAGAAGGTCCAAGGGATACAGTAAACCTGTAGTAAAGCATCGGAATCTAAAACTGGACTCACAGGTGAGGTGCAAAACATATAAAGTCAGAGTGTCAGTCCTCTTGTACTTAAGTCGGCATTGTGCCTTTCGAATTTAATTGCGATGCAATTTCTGTGCCTCATCGTCAATAGGAAGGTCCAAGGTACACAGTAAACCTGAAGTGAAGCACCGGAATCTAAAACTGAACTCACAGGAGAGGTTCAAATCATAGAAAGTTAGAGTGTCTGTCCCCTTGTACTTAAGTCGGCATTGTGCTTTTTATAGTAAATTCGGATGCAATTTCTGTGTTTCATCGTCAATAAGAAGGTCCAAGGGATACAGTAAACCTGAAGTGAAGCATCGGAATCTCTCACTGGACTCACAGGAGAGGTTCAAATCATAGAAAGTTAGAGTGTCAGTCCTCTTGTACTTAAGTAGGCATTGTGCCATATTTATTAAATTCGGATGCTATTTCTGTGATTCATTGACAATAAGAAGGTCCAAGGGATACAGTAAACCTGTAGTGAAGCATCGGAATCTAAAACTGGACGCACAGGGGTCTCTCAAATCATAGAAAATTAGAGCGTCAGTCCTCTTGTACTTAAGTCGGCATTGTGCCTTTTGAATGTAATTGCGATGCAAAATCTGTGCCTCATCGTCAATAAGAAGGTCCAAGGTACACAGTAAACCATATGTGAAGCATCGGAATCTAAAACTGGACTCACAGGAGAGGTTCAAATCATTGAAAGTGAGAGTGTCAGTCCTCTTGTACTTACGTCGGCATTGTGCCTTTTGTATTAAATTCGGATGCAATTGCTGTGTTTCATCGTCAATAAGAAGGTCCAAGGGATACAGTAAACTTGAAGTGAAGCATCGGAATCTAAAACTGGACACACTGGAGAAGTTGAAATAATAGAAAGTGAGAGTGTCAGTCCTCTTGTTCTTAAGTCGGCATTGTGCCTTTTGTATTAAATTCGGATGCAATTTCTGTGTTTCTTCGTCAATAAGAAGGTCCAAGGTATACAGTAAACCTGAAATGAAGCATCGGAATATAAAACTGGACTCTCAGGGGAGGTTCAAATCATAGAAAGTGAGAGTGTCAGTCCTCTTGTACTTAAGTTGGCATTGTGGCTATTGTATTAAATTGGAATGCAATTTCTGTGTTTCTTCGTCAATAAGAAAGTCCAAGGTATAAAGGAAAACTGAAGTGAAGCAACGGAATCTAAAACTGGACTCACAGGAGAGGTTCAAATCATAGAAAGTTAGAGTGTCAGTCCTGTTGTACTTAAGTCGGCATTGTGCCTTTTGTATTGAATTCGGATGCAATTTCTTTGTTTCATCGCCAATAAGAAGGTCCAAGGGATGCAGTAAACCTGAAGTAAAGCATCGGAATCTAAAACTGGACTCACAGGTGAGGTGCTAAACATATAAAGTTAGAGTGTCAGTCCTGTTGTACTTAAGTCGGCATTGTGCCTTTTGTATTAAAGTCGGATGCAATTTCTGTGTTTCATCGTCAATAAGAAGGTCCAAGGTATACAGTAATCCTGAAGTGAAGCATCGGAATCTAAAACTGGGCTCACAGGAGAGGTTCAAATCATAGAAAGTTAGAGTGTCAGTAATCTTGTACTTAAGTCGGTATTGTGCCTTTTGTATTAAATTCGGATGCAATTTCTGTGTTTCATCGTCAATAAGAAGGTCCAAGGGATACAGTAAACCTGAAGTGAAGCATCAGAATCTAAAACTAGACCCACAGGAGAGGTTCAAATCATAGAAAGTGAGAGTGTCTGTCCTCTTGTACTTAAGTCGGCATTGTGCCTTTTGTATTAAATTCGGATGCAATTTCTGTGTTTCATCGTCAATGAGAAGCTCCAGAGGATACAGTAAACCTGAAGTGAAGCATCGGAATCTAAAACTGGACTCACAGGAGAGGTTCAATTCATAGAAAGTGAGAGTGTCAGTCCTGTTGTACTTAAGTCGGCATTGTGCCTTTTGTATTAAATTCGGATGCAATTTCGGTGTTTCATCGTCAATAAGAAGGTCCAAGGGCTACAGTAAACATGAACTGAATCATCGGAATCTAAAACTGGACTCACAGGAGAGGATCAAATCATAGAAAGTGAGAGTGTCAGTCCTCTTGTTCTTAAGTCGGCATTGTGCCATTTGTATTAAATTCGGATGCAATTTCTGTGTTTCATCGTCAATAAGAAGGTCCAAGGGATACAGTAAACCTGAAGTGAAGCATCGGAATCTACAACTGGACTCACAGGAGAGTTTCAAATCATAGAAAGTAAGAGTGTCAGTCCTATTGTACTTAAGTCGGCATTGTGCCTTTTGTAATTAATTCGGATGCAATTTCTGTGTTTCATCGTCAATAAGAAGGTCCAAGGTATACAGTAAACCTGAAGTAAAGCATTGGAATCTAAAACTGGACTCACAGGAGAGGTTCAAATCATAGAAATTGAGAATGTCAGTCCTCTTGTACATAAGTCGGCATTGTGCTTTTGTATTAAATTTCGGATGCAATTTCTTTGTTTCATCGTCAATAAGAAGGTACAAGGGATACAGTAAACCTGAAGTAAAGCATCGGAATCTAAAACTGGACTCACAGGTGAGGTGCAAAACATATAAAGTTAGAGTGTCAGTCCTCTTGTACTTAAGTCGGCATTGTGCCTTTCGAATTTAATTGCGATGCAATTTCTGTGTTTCATCGTCAATAAGAGGGTCCAAGGGATACAGTAAACCGGAAAGGAGTCATTGGAATCTAAAACTGGTCCCACAGGAGAGGTTCAAATCATAGAAAGTTGGAGTGTCAGTCCTGTTGTACTTAAGTCGGCATTGTGCCTTTTGTATTAAATTCGGATGCAATTTCTGTGTTTCATCGTCAATAAGAAGGTCCAAGGTATACAGTAAACCTGAAGTGAAGCATCGGAATCTAAAACTGGACTCACAGGAGAGGTTCAAATCATAGAAAGTAAGAGTGTCAGTCCTATTGTACTTAAGTCGGCATTGTGCCTTTTGTATTAAATTCGGATGCAATCTCTGTGTTTCATCGTCAATTAGAAGGTCCAAGGTATACAGTAAACCTGAAGTAAAGCATTGGAATCTAAAACTGGACTCACAGGAGAGGTTCAAATCATAGAAAGTGAGAATGTCAGTCCTCTTGTACATAAGTCTGCATTGTGCCTTTTGTAATAAATTCGGATGCAATTTCTGTGTTTCATCGTCAATAAGAAGGACCAAGAGATACAGTAACTCTGAAGTGAAGCATCGGAGTCTAAAACTAGACTCACAGGAGAGGTTCAAATCATAGAAAGTGAGAGTGACAGTCCTCTTGTACTTAAGTCGGCATTGTGCATTTTGTATTAAATTCGTATACAATTTCTGTGTTTCATCAGCAATAAAATGGTTCAAGGGATACAGTAAACCTGAAGTGAAGCATCGTAATCTAAAACTGTACTCACAGGAGAGGTTCAAATCATAGAAAGTTAAAGTGTCAGTCCTCTTGCATTTAAGTCGGCATTGTGCCTTTTGTATTAAATTCGGGTACCATTTCTGTGTTACATCATCAATAAGAAGGTTCAAGGTATACAGTAAACCTGAAGTGAAGCATCGGAATCTAAAACTGGACTCACAGGAGAGGTTCAAATCATAGAAAGTTAAAGTGTCAGTCCTCTTGTACTTAAGTAGGCATTGTGCCTTTTGAATTTGATTCCGATGCAATTTCTGTGTTTCATCGTCAATAAGAAGTTCCGAGGTATACAGTAAACCTGAAGTGAAGCATCGGAATCTAAAACAGGACTCACAGGAGGGGTCAAATTCATAGAAAGTGAGAGTGTCAGTCCTCTTGTACTTAAGTCGGCATTGTGCCTTTTGTATTAATTTCGGATGCTATTTCTGTGTTACATCGTCAATAAGAAGGTCCAAGGTACACAGTAAACCTGAAGTGAAGGATCGGAATGTAAAACTGGACTCTCAGGAGAGGTTCAAATCATAGAAAGTTAGAGTGTCAGTCCACTTGTACTTAAGTCGGCATTGTGCTTTTGTGTTAAATTTCGGATGCAATTTCTTTGTTTCATCGTCAATAAGAAGGTACAAGGGATACAGTAAACCTGAAGTGAAGCATCGGAATCTAAAGCTGGACTCACAGGAGAGGTTCAAATCATAGAAAGTGAGAGTGTCAGTCCTCTTGTACTTAAGTCGGCATTGTGACTTTTGTATTAAATTCGGATGCAATTTCTTTGATTCATTGTGAATTAGAAGGTACAAGGGATACAGTAAACCTGAAGTGAAGCATCGGAATCTAAAACTAGACTCACAGGAGAGGTTCAAATCATAGAACGTTAGAGTGTCAGTCCTCTTGTACTTAAGTCGGCATTGAGCCTGTTGTATTAAATTCGGATGCAATTTCAGTGTTTCATGGTCAATAAGAAGGTTCAAGGGATACAGTAACCCTGAAGTGAAGCATCGGATTCTAAAACTGGACTAACAGGAGAGGTTCAAATCATCGAAAGTGAGAGTGTCAGTCCTCTTGTATTTAAGTCGGCATTGTGCCATTTGTATTAAATTCGGATGCAATTTCTGTGTTTCATCGTCAATAAGGTCCAAGGGATACAGTAAACCTGAAGTGAAGCATCGGAATCTAAAACTGGACTCACAGGAGAGGTTCAAATCATAGAAAGTAAGAGTGTCAGTCCTCTTGTACTTAAGTCGGCATTGTGCCTTTTGTATTAAATTCGGATGCAATTTCTGTGTTTCATCGTCAATAAGAAGGTACAAGGTATACAGTAAACCTGAAGTAAAGCATTGTAATCGAAAACTGGACTCACAGGAGAGGTTCAAATCATAGAAAGTGAGAATGTCAGTCCTCTTGTACTTAAGTCGGCATTGTGCCTTTTGTAATAAATTCGGATGCAATTTCTGTGTTTCATCGTCAATAAGAAGGTCCAAGGGATACATTAACTCTGAAGTGAAGCATCGGAATCTAAAACTGGACTCACAGGAGAGGTTCAAATCATAGAAAGTGAGAGTGACAGTCCTCTTGTACTTAAGTCGGCATTGTGCCTTTTGTATTAAATTCGGATACAATTTCTGTGTTTCATCATCAATAAAATGGTTCAAGGGATACAGTAAACCTGAAGTGAAGCATCGGAATCGAAAACTGGACTCACAGGAGGGGTTCAAATCTTAGAAGTTAAAGTGTCAGTCCTCTTGTACTTAAGTCGGCATTGTGCCTTTTGTATTAAATTCGGATGCAATTTCTTTGATTCATTGTCAATTAGAAGGTACAAGGGATACAGTAAACCTGAAGTGAAGCATCGGAATCTGAAACTGGACTCACAGGAGAGGTTCAAATCATAGAACGTTAGAGTGTCAGTCCTCTTGTACTTAAATCGGCATTGTGCCATTTGTATTAAATTCGGATGCAATTTCTGTGTTTCATCGTCAATAAGGTCCAAGGGATACAGTAAACCTGAAGTGAAGCATCGGAATCTAAAACTGTACTCACAGGAGAGGTTCAAATCATAGAAAGTTAAAGTGTCAGTCCTCTTGCACTTAAGCCGGCATTGTGCCTTTTGTATTAAATTCGGGTACCATTTCTGTGTTTCATCATCAATAAGAAGGTTCAAGGGATACAGTAAACCTGAAGTGAAGCATCGGAATCTCAAACAGGACTCACAGGAGAGGTTCAAATCAAAGAAAGTTAAAGTGTCAGTCCTCTTGTACTTAAGTCGGCAATGTGCCTTTTGAATTTGATTCCGATGCAATTTCTGGGTTTCATCGTCAATAAGAAGTTCCGAGGTATACAGTACACCTGAAGTGAAGCATCGGAATCTAAAACAGGACTCACAGGAGGGGTTCAAATCATAGAAAGTGAGAGTGTCAGTCCTCTTGTACTTAAGTCGGCATTGTGCCTTTTGTATTAAATTCGGATGCTATTTCTGTGTTACATCGTCAATAAGAAGGTCCAAGGTAAACAGTAAACCTGAAGTGAAGCATCAGAATGTAAACCTGGACTCTCAGGAGAGGTTCAAATCATAGAAAGTTAGAGTGTCAGTCCACTTGTACTTAAGTCGGCATTGTCCTTTTGTATTAAATTTCGGATGCAATTTCTTTGTTTCATCGTCAATAAGAAGGTACAAGGGATACAGTAAACCTGAAGTGAAGCATCGGAATCTAAAGCTGGACTCACAGGAGGGGTTCAAATCATAGAAAGTGAGAGTGTCAGTCCTCTTGTACTTAAGTCGGCATTGTGGCTTTTGTATTAAATTCGGATGCAATTTCTGTGTTTCATCGTCAATAAGAATGTCCAAGGGATACAGTGAACCTGAAGTGAAGCATCGGAATCTAAAACTGGACTCACAGGAGAGGTTCAATTCATAGAAAGTGAGAGTGTCAGTCCCCTGGTACTTAAGTCGGAATTGTGCCATTTGTATTACATTCGGATGCAATTTCTGTGTTTCATCGTCAATAAGAAGGTCCAAGGGATATAGTAAACCTGAAGTGGAGCATCGGAATCTAAAACAGGACTCACAGGTGGGGTTCAAATCATAGAAAGTGAGAGTGTCAGTCCTCTTGTACTTAAGTCGGCATTGTGCCATTTGTATTAAATTCGGAAGCAATTTCTGTGTTTCATCGTCAATAAGAAGGTCCAAGGTACTCTGTAAACCTGAAGTGAAGCATCGGAATCTAAAACTAGACTCACAGGAGACGTTCAAATCATAGAAAGTGAGAGTGTCAGTCCTCTTGTACTTAAGTCGGCATTGTGCCTTTCTATTAAATTCGGATGCAATTTCTGTGTTTCATTCTCAATAAGAAGGTCCAAAGTATAAAGGAAACCTGAAGTGAAGCATCGGAATCCAAAACTGGATACACAGGAGAGGTTCAAATCATAGAAAGTTAGAGCGTCTGTCCTCTTGTACTTAAGTCGGCATAGTGCCTTTTGTATTAAATTCGGATACAATTTCTGTGTTTCATCGTCAATAAGATCGTTCAAGGGATACAGTAAACCTGAAGTGAAGCATCGGAATCTAAAACTGGAGTCACAGGAGAGGTTCAAATCTTAGAAGTTAAAGTGTCAGTCCTCTTGTACTTAAGCCGGCATTGTGCATTTTGTATTAAATTCGGATGGAATTTCTGTGTTTCGTCGTCAATATGAAGGTCCAAGGGATAGAGTAAACCTGCAGTGAGGCATCGGAATCTAAAACTGGACTCACAGGAGAGATTCAAATCATAGAAAGTCAGAGTGTCAGCCCTCTTGTACTTAAGTCGGCATTGTGCCATTTGTATTAAATTCGGGTACCATTTCTGTGTTTCATCATCAATAAGAAGGTTCGAGGGATACAGTAAACCTGAAGTGAAGCATCAGAATCTAAAACTGGACTCACAGGAGAGGTTCAAATCATAGAAATTTAAAGTGTCAGTCCTCTTGTACTTAAGTTGGCATTGTGCCTTTTGAATTTGATTCCGATGCAATTACTGTGTTTCATCGTCAATAAGAAGTTCCGAGGTATACAGTAGACCTGAAGTGAAGCATCGGAATCTAAAACAGGACTCACAGGAGGGGTTCAAATCATAGAAAGTGAGAGTGTCATTCCTCTTGTACTTAAGTCGGCATTGTGACTTTTTTATTAAATTCGGATGCTATTTCTGTGTTACATCGTCAATAAGAAGGTCCAAGGTACACAGTAAACCTGACGTGAAGCATCAGAATGTAAAACTGGACTCTCAGGAGTGGTTCAAATCATAGAAAGTTAGAGTGTCAGTCCACTTGTACTCTAGTCGGCATTGTGTCCTTTGTATTAAATTTCGGATGCAATTTCTTTGTTTCATCGTCAATAAGAAGGTACAAGGGATACAGTAAACCTGAAGTGAAGCATCGGAATCTAGAGCTGGACTCCCAGGAGAGGTTCAAATCATAGAAAGTGAGAGTGTTAGTCCTCTTGTACTTAAGTCGGCATTGTGCCTTTTGTATTAAATTCGGATGCAATTTCTGTGTTTCACCGTCAATAAGAAGGTCCAAGGGATACAGTAAACCTGAAGTGAAGCATCGGTATCTAAAACTGGACTCACAGGAGAGGTTCAATTCATAGAAAGTGAGAGTGTCAGTCCCCTGGTACTTAAGTCGGAATTGTGCCATTTGTATTACATTCGGATGCAATTTCTGTGTTTCATCGTCAATAAGAAGGTCCAAGGGATATAGTAAACCTGAAGTGGAGCATCGGAATCTGAAACAGGACTCACAGGAGGGGTTCAAATCATAGAAAGTTAGAGTGTCAGTCCTCTTGTACTTAAGTCAGCGTTGTGTCTTTTGAATTTAATTATCATGAAAGTTCTGTGTTTCATCGTCAATAAGAAGTTCTGAGGTATACAGTAAACCTGAAGTGAAGCATCGGAATCTAAAACTGGACTCACAGGAGAGGTTCAATTCATAGAAAGTGAGAGTGTCAGTCCCCTGGTACTTAAGTCGGAATTGTGCCATTTGTATTACATTCGGATGCAATTTCTGTGTTTCATCGTCAATAAGAAGGTCCAAGGGATATAGTAAACCTGAAGTGGAGCATCGGAATCTGAAACAGGACTCACAGGAGGGGTTCAAATCATAGAAAGTGAGAGTGTCATTCCTCTTGTACTTAAGTCGGCATTGTGACTTTTGTATTAAATTCGGATGCTATTTCTGTGTTACATCGTCAATAAGAAGGTCCAAGGTACACAGTAAACCTGAAGTGAAGCATCAGAATGTAAAACTGGACTCTCAGGAGTGGTTCAAATCATAGAAAGTTAGAGTGTCAGTCCACTTGTACTTAAGTCGGCATTGTGTCCTTTGTATTAAATTTCGGATGCAATTTCTTTGTTTCATCGTCAATAAGAAGGTACAAGGGATACAGTAAACCTTAAGTGAAGCATTGGAATCGAAAACTGGACTCGCAGGAGATGTTCAAATCATAGAAAGTGAGAGTGTCAGTCCTCTTGTACTTAAGTCGGCATTGTGCCTTTTGTATTAAATTCGTATGCGATTTCTGTGTTTCATCGTCAATAAGAAGGTCCAAGGGATACAGTAATCCTGAAGTGAAGCTTCGGAAGCTAAAACTTGACTCACAGGAGAGGTTCAAATCATAGAAAGTGAGACTGTCTGTCCTCTTGTACTTAAGTCGGCATTGCGCCTTTTGTTTTAAATTCGGATGCAATTTCTGTGTTTTAATCGACAGTAAGATGGTCCAAGGGATACAGTAAACCTGAAGTAAAGCATCGGAATCGAAAACTGGACTCACAGGAGAGGTTTAAATCATTGAAAGTTAGAGTGTCCGTCCTCTTGTACTTTAGTCGGCATTGTGCCTTTTGTATTAAATTCGGATGCAATTTCTGTGTTTCATCGTTATTAAGAAGGTCCAAGGTATACAGTAAACCTGAAGTAAAGCATCGGAATCTAAAATTGGACTCACAGGTGAGGATCAAATCATAGAAAGTGAGAGTGTCAGTCCTCTTGTACTTAAGTCGGCATTGTGCCTTTTGTATTAAATTCGGATACAATTTCTGTGTTTCATCGTCAATAAGATCGTTCAAGGGATACAGTAAACCTGAAGTGAAGCATCGGAATCTAAAGCTGGACTCACAGGAGAGGTTCAAATCATAGAAAGTGAGAGTGACAGTCCTCTTGTACTTAAGTCGGCATTGTGCCTTTTGTATTAAATTCGTATACAATTTCTGTGTTTCATCAGCAATAAAATGGTTCAAGGGATACAGTAAACTTGAAGTGAAGCATCGTAATCTAAAACTGTACTCACAGGAGAGGTTCAAATCATAGAAAGTTGAAGTGTCAGTCCTCTTGCATTTAAGTCGGCATTGTGCCTTTTGTATTAAATTCGGGTACCATTTCTGTGTTACATCATCAATAAGAAGGTTCAAGGGATACAGTAAACCTGAAGTGAAGCATCGGAATCTAAAACTGGACTCACAGGAGAGGTTCAAATCTTAGAAGTTAAAGTGTCAGTCCTCTTGTACTTAAGTTGGCATTGTGCCTTTTGAATTTGATTCCGATGCAATTACTGTGTTTCATCGTCAATAAGAAGTTCCGAGGTATACAGTACACCTGAAGTGAAGCATCGGAATCTAAAGCAGGACTCACAGGAGGGGTTCAAATCATAGAAAGTGAGAGTGTCAGTTCTCTTGTACTTAAGTCGGCATTGTGAATTTTGTATTAAATTCGGATGCTATTTCTGTGTTACATCGTCAATAAGAAGGTCCAAGGTACACAGTAAACCTGAAGTGAAGCATCAGAATGTAAAACTGGACTCTCAGGAGTGGTTCAAATCATAGAAATTTAGAGTGTCAGTCCACTTGTACTTAAGTCGGCATTGTGTCCTTTGTATTAAATTTCGGGTGCAATTTCTTTGTTTCATCGTCAATAAGAAGGTACAAGGGATACAGTAAACCTGAAGTGAAGCATCGGAATCTAAAGCTGGACTCACAGGAGAGGTTCAAATCATAGAAAGTGAGAGTGTCAGTCCTCTTGTACTTAAGTCGGCATTGTGCCTTCTGTATTAAATTCGGATGCAATTTCTGTGTTTCACCGTCAATAAGAAGGTCCAAGGGATACAGTAAACCTGAAGTGAAGCATCGGTATCTAAAACTGGACTCACAGGAGAGCTTCAATTCATAGAAAGTGAGAGTGTCAGTCCCCTGGTACATAAGTCGGAATTGTGCCATTTGTATTACATTCGGATGCAATTTCTGTGTTTCATCGTCAATAAGAAGGTCCAAGGGATATAGTAAACCTGAAGTGGAGCATCGGAATCTAAAACAGGACTCACAGGAGGGGTTCAAATCAAAGAAAGTTAGAGTGTCAGTCCTCTTGTACTTAAGTCAGCATTGTGTCTTTTGAATTTAATTCTGATGCAAGTTCTGTGTTTCATCGTCAATAAGAAGTTCCGAGGTATACAGTAAACCTGAAGTGAAGCATCGGAATCTAAAACAGGACTCACAGGAGGGGTTCAAATCATAGAAAGTGAGAGTGTCAGTCCTCTTGTACTGAAGTCGGCATTGTGCCATTTGTATTAAATTCGGATGCAATTTCTGTGTTTCATCGTCAATAAGAAGGTCCAAGGTACACTGTAAACCTGAAGTGAAGCATCGGAATCTAAAACTAGACTCACAGGAGACGTTCAAATCATAGAAAGTGAGAGTGTCAGTCCTCTTGTACTTAAGTCGGCATTGTGCCTTTTGTATTAAATTCGGATGCATTTTCAGTGTTTCATTGTCAATAAGAAGGTCCAAGGTATAAAGGAAACCTGAAGTGAAGCATCGGAATCTAAAACTGGATACACAGGAGAGGGTCAAATCATAGAAAGTTAGAGTGTCAGTCCTCTTGTACTTAATTCGGCATTGTTCCTTTTGTATTAAATTCTAATGCATTTTCTGTATTTCATTGTCAATAAGAAGTTCCAAGATATAAATGAAATCTGAAGTGAAGCATCGGAATCTAAAACTGGACTCAAAGGAGAGGTTCAAATCATAGAAAGTTAGAGTGTCTTTCCTCTTGTACATAAGTAGGCATTGTGCCTTTTGTATTAAATTCGGATGCAATTTCTTTGTTTCATCGTCAATAAGAAGGTACAAGGGATACAGTAAACCTGAAGTGAAGCATTGGAATCGAAAACTGGACTCGCAGGAGATGTTCAAATCATAGAAAGTGAGAGTGTCAGTCCTCTTGTACTTAAGTCGGCATTGTACCTTTTGTATTAAATTCGTATGCGATTTCTGTGTTTCATCGTCAATAAGAAGGTCCAAGGGATACAGTAATCCTGAAGTGAAGCTTCGGAAGCTAAAACTGGACTCACAGGAGAGGTTCAAATCATAGAAAGTGAGACTGTCAGTCCTCTTGTACTTAAGTCTGCATTGTGCCTTTTGTATTAAATTCGGATGCAATTTCTGTGTTTCATCGTCAGTAAGATGGTCCAAGGGATACAGTAAACCTGAAGTGAAGCATCGGAATCGAAAACTGGACTCACAGGAGAGGTTCAAATCATTGAAAGTTAGAGTGTCTGTCCTCTTGTACTTAAGTCGGGATTGTGCATTTTGTATTAAATTCGGATGCAATTTCTGTGTTTCATCGTCAATAAGAAGGTCCAAGGTATACAGTAAACCTGAAGTAAAGCATCGGAACCTAAAATTGGACTCACAGGTTAGGATCAAGTCATAGAAAGTGAGAGTGTCAGTCCTCTTGTACTTAAGTCGGCATTGTGCCTTTTGTATTAAATTCCGATGCAATTTCTGTGTTTCATTGTCAATAAGAAGGTCCAAGGTATAAAGGAAACCTGAAGTGAAGCATCGGAATCCAAAACTGGATACACAGGAGAGGTTCAAATCATAGAAAGTTAGAGTGTCTGTCCTCTTGTACTTAAGTCGGCATAGTGCCTTTTGTATTAAATTCGGATACAATTTCTGTGTTTCATCGTCAATAAGATCGTTCAAGGGATACAGTAAACCTGAAGTGAAGCATCGGAATCTAAAACTGGACTCACAGGAGAGGTTCAAATCTTAGAAGTTAAAGTGTCAGTCCTCTTGTACTTAAGTCGGCATTGTGCCTTTTGTATTAAATTCGGATGCTATTTCTGTGTTACATCGTCAGTAAGAAGGTCCAAGGTACACAGTAAACCTGAAGTGAAGCATCAGAATGTAAAACTGGACTTTCAGGAGTGGTTCAAATCATTGAAAGTTAGAGTGTCAGTCCACTTGTACTTAAGTTGGCATTGTGTCCTTTGTATTAATTTTCGGATGCAATTTCTTTGTTTCATCGTCAATAAGAAGGTACAAGGGATACAGTAAACCTGAAGTGAAGCATCGGAATCTAAAGCTGGAATCACAGGAGAGGTTCAAATCATAGAAAGTGAGAGTGACAGTCCTCTTGTACTTAAGTCGGCATTGTGCCTTTTGTATTAAATTCGTACACAATTTCTGTGTTTCATCAGCAATAAAATGGTTCAAGGGATACAGTAAACTTGAAGTGAAGCATCGTAATCTAAAACTGTACTCACAGGAGAGGTTCAAATCATAGAAAGTTAAAGTGTCAGTCCTCTTGCATTTAAGTCGGCATTGTGCCTTTTGTATTAAATTCGGGTACCATTTCTGTGTTACATCATCAATAAGAAGGTTCAAGGGATACAGTAAACCTGAAGTGAAGCATCGGAATCTAAAACTGGACTCACAGGAGAGGTTCAAATCTTAGAAGTTAAAGTGTCAGTCCTCTTGTACTTAAGTTGGCACTGTGCCTTTTGAATTTGATTTCGATGCATTTACTGTGTTTCATCGTCAATAAGAAGTTCCGAGGTATACAGTACACCTGAAGTGAAGCATCGGATTCTAAAGCAGGACTCACAGGAGGGGTTCAAATCATAGAAAGTGAGAGTGTCAGTCCTCTTGTACTTAAGTCGGCATTGTGAATTTTGTATTAAATTCGGATGCTATTTCTGTGTTACATCGTCAATAAGAAGGTCCAAGGTACACAGTAAACCTGAAGTGAAGCATCAGAATGTAAAACTGGACTTTCAGGAGTGGTTCAAATCATAGAAATTTAGAGTGTCAGTCCACTTGTACTTAAGTCGGCATTGTGTCCTTTGTATTAAATTTCGGATGCAATTTCTTTGTTTCATCGTCAATAAGAAGGTACAAGGGATACAGTAAACCTGAAGTGAAGCATCGGAATCTAAAGCTGGACTCACAGGAGAGGTTCAAATCATAGAAAGTGAGAGTGTCAGTCCTCTTGTACTTAAGTCGGCATTGTGCCTTTTGTATTAAATTCGGATGCAATTTCTGTGTTTCACCGTCAATAAGAAGGTCCAAGGGATACAGTAAACCTGAAGTGAAGCATCGGTATCTAAAACTGGACTCACAGAAGAGCTTCAATTCATAGAAAGTGAGAGTGTCAGTCCCCTGGTACGTAAGTCGGAATTGTGCCATTTGTATTACGTTCGGATGCAATTTCTGTGTTTCATCGTCAATAAGAAGGTCCAAGGGATATAGTAAACCTGAAGTGGAGCATCGGAATCTAAAACAGGACTCACAGGAGGGGTTCAAATCATAGAAAGTGAGAGTGTCAGTCCTCTTGTACTTAAGTCGGCATTGTGAATTTTGTATTAAATTCGGATGCTATTTCTGTGTTACATCGTCAATAAGAAGGTCCAAGGTACACAGTAAACCTGAAGTGAAGCATCAGAATGTAAAACTGGACTTTCAGGAGTGGTTCAAATCATAGAAATTTAGAGTGTCAGTCCACTTGTACTTAAGTCGGCATTGTGCCTTTTGTATTAAATTCGGATGCAATTTCTGTGTTTCATTGTCAATAAGAAGGTCCAAGGTATAAAGGAAACCTGAAGTGAAGCATCGGAATCTAAAACTGGATACACAGGAGAGGGTTAAATCATAGAAAGTTAGAGTGTCAGTCCTCTTGTACTTAATTCGGCATTGTGCCTTTTGTATTAAATTCGGATGCATTTTCTGTATTTCATTGTCAATAAGAAGTTCCAAGATATAAAGGAAATCTGAAGTGAAGCATCGGAATCTAAAACTGGACTCAAAGGAGAGGTTCTAATCATAGAAAGTTAGAGTGTCTTTCCTCTTGTACATAAGTCGGCATTGTGCCTTTTGTATTAAATTCGGATGCAATTTCTTTGTTTCATCGTCAATAAGAAGGTACAAGGGATACAGTAAACCTGAAGTGAAGCATTGGAATCGAAAACTGGACTCGCAGGAGATGTTCAAATCATAGAAAGTGAGAGTGTCAGTCCTCTTGTACTTAAGTCGCCATTGTGCCTTTTGTATTAAATTCGTATGCGATTTCTGTGTTTCATCGTCAATAAGAAGGTCCAAGGGATACAGTAATCCTGAAGTGAAGCTTCGGAAGCTAAAACTGGACTCACAGGAGAGGTTCAAATCATAGAAAGTGAGACTGTCAGTAATCTTGTACTTAAGTCTGCATTGTGCCTTTTGTATTAAATTCGGATGCAATTTCTGTGTTTCATCGTCAGTAAGATGGTCCAAGGGATACAGTAAACCTGAAGTGAAGCATCGGAATCGAAAACTGGACTCACAGGAGAGGTTCAAATCATTGAAAGTTAGAGTGTCTGTCCTCTTGTACTTAAGTCTGCATTGTGCCTTTTGTATTAAATTCGGATGCAATTTCTGTGTTTCATCGTCAATAAGATCGTTCAAGGGATACAGTAAACCTGAAGTGAAGCATCGGAATCTAAAACTGGGCTCATGGGAGAGGTTCAAATCTTAGAAGTTAAAGTGTCAGTCCTCTTGTACTTAAGTTGGCATTGTGCCTTTTGTATTAAATTCGGATGCAATTTCGGTGTTTCATCGTCAATAACAAGGTCCAAGGGATACAGTAAACCTGAAGTGAAGCATCGGAAACTAAAACTGGTATCACATTAGAGGTTCAAATCATAGAAAGTTAGAGTGTCAGTACTCTTGTACTTAAGTTGGCATTGTGTCTTTTGTATTTAATGCGGATGCAATTTCTGTGTTTCATCGTCAATAAGAAGGTCCAAGGGATAATGTAAACGTGAAGTGAAGCATCGGAATCTAAAACTGATCTCACAGGAGAGGTTCAAATCATAGAAAGTTAAAGTGTCAGTCCTCTTGTACTTAAGTCGGCATTGTGCCCTTTGAATTTAATTCCGATGCAATTTCTGTGTTTCATCGCCAATAAAAAGTTTCGAGGTATACCGTAAACCTGAAGTGAAGCATCGGAATCTAAAACTGGACTCACAGGAGAGGTTCAAATCATAGAAAGTTAGAGTGTCAGTCTTCTTGTACTTAAGTCGGCATTGTTCCTTTTGTATTAAATTCGGATGCAATTTCTGTGTTTCATCGTCAATAAGAAGGTCGAAGGTACACAGTAAACCTGAAGTGAAGGATCGGAATCTAAAACTGGACTCACAGAAGAGGTTCAAACCATACAAAGTGAGAGTGTCAGTCCTCTTGTACTTAGGTCGGCATTGTGACGTTTGTATTAAATTCGGATGCAATTTCTGTGTTTCATTGTCAATAAGAAGGTCCAAGGTACAAAGAAAACCTGAAGTGAAGCATCGGAGTGTAAATCTGGACTCACAGGAGATGTTCAAATCATAGAAAGTTAGAGTGTCAGTCCTCTTGTACTTAGTCGGCATTGTGCCACTTGTATTAAATTCGGATGCAATTTCTTTGTTTCATCGTCAATAAGAAGGTACAAGGGATACAGTAAACCTGAAGTTAAGCATCGAAATCTAAAACTGGACTCACAGGAGAGGTTCAAATCATAGAAAGTGAGAGTGTCAGTCCTCTTGTACTTAAGCCGGCATTGTGCCTTTTGTATTAAATTCTGATGCAATTTCTGTGTTTCATCGTCAATAAGAAGTTCCGAGGTATACAGTAAACCTGAAGTGAAGCATCAGAATCGAAAACTAAAATCACAGGAGAGGTTCAAATCATAGAAAGTTAGACTGTCATTCCTCTTGTACTTAAGTCGGCATAGTGCCTTTTGTATTAAATTCGGATGCAAATTCTGTATTCATCGTCAATAAAAAGGTCCAAGGTACACATTAAACCTGAAGTGAAGCATCGGAATCTAAAACTGGACTCACAGGAGAGGTTCAAATCCTAGAAAGTTAGAGTGTCAGTCCTCTTGTACATAAGTCGGCATTGTGTCCTTTGAATTTAATTCCGATGGAATTTCTGTGTTTCATCGTCAATAAGAAGTTCCGAGGTATACAGTAAACCTGAAGTGAAGTATCGGAATCTGTAACTGGACTCACAGGAGAGGTTCAAATCATAGAATGTTAGAGTGTCAGTCCTCTTGTACTTAAGTCGGCATTGTGACTTTTGTATTAAATTCGGATGCAATTTCTGTGTTTCATCGTCAATAAGAACGTCCAAGGTATACAGTAAACCTGAAGTAAAGCATCGGAATCTAAGACTGGACTCACAGGAGAGGTTCAAATCATAGATAGTGTGAGTGTCAGTCCTCTTGTACTTAGGGCGGCATTGTGCCTTTTGAATTAAATTCGGATGCAATTTCTGTGTTTCATCGTCAATAAGAAGGTACAAGGGATACAGTAAACCTGAAGTGAGGCATCGGAATTTAAAACTGGACTCACAGGACTGGTTCAAAACATAGAAAGTGAAAGTGTCAGTGCTCTTGTACTTGAGTCAGCATCGTGCCTTTTGTATTAAATTCGGATGCAATTTCTGTGTTTCATCGTCAATAAGAAGGTCCAAGGGATACAGTTAACCTGAAGTGAAGCATCGACATCTATAACTGGACTCACAGGAGAGGTTCAAATCAAAGAAAGTGAGAGTGTCTGTCCTCTTGTACTTATGTCGTCATTGTGCCTTTTGTATTAAATTCGGATGCAATTTCTGTGTTTCATCGTCAATAAAAAGGTCCAAGGGATACAGTAAACCTGAAGTGAAGCATCGGAATCTAAAACTGGACTCACAGGAGAGGTTCAAATCATAGAAAGTTAGAGTGTCAGTCCTCTTGTACTTAAGTCGGCACTGTGCCTTTTGCATTAAATTCGGATGCGATTTCTGTGTTTCATCGTCAATAAGAAGGTCCAAGGGATACAGTAACCCTGAAGTGAAGCATCGGAATCTGAATCTGGACTCACAGGAGAGGTTCAAGTCATAGAAACTAAGAGTCTCAGTCCTTTTGCACTTAAGTCGGCATTGTGCCTTTTGTATTAAAATCGGATACAATTTCTGTGTTTCATCGTCAATAAGAAGGTTCAAGGTATACAGTAAAACCTGAAGTGAAGCATCGGAATCAAAAACTGGAATCACAGGAGAGGTTCAGATCACAGAAAGTTGAAGTGTCAGTCCTCTTGGACTTAAGTCGGCATTGGGCCTTTTATATTAAATTCGGATGCAATTTCTGTGTTTCATCGTCAATAAGAAGGTCCAAGGGATAACGTAAACCTGAAGTGAAGCATCGGAGTCTAAAACTGGACTCACAGGAGAGGTTCAAATCATAGAAAGTTAGAGTGTCAGTCCTGTTGTACTTAAGTCGGCACTGTGCCTTTTGTATTAAATTCGGATGCGATTTCTGTGTTTCATCGTCAATAAGAAGGTCCAAGGGATACAGTAACCCTGAAGTGAAGCATCGGAATCTGAATCTGGACTCACAGAAGAGGTTCAAGTCATAGAAACTAAGAGTGTCAGTCCTCTTGTACTTAAGTCGGCATTGTGCCTTTTGTATTAAAATCGGATACAATTTCTGTGTTTCATCGTCAATAAGAAGGTTCAAGGTATACAGTAAACCTGAAGTGAAGCATCTGAATCAAAAACTGGAATCACAGGAGAGGTTCAAATCATAGAAAGTTGAAGTGTCAGTCCTCTTGTACTTAAGTGGCATTGGGCCTTTTATATTAAATTCGGATCTAATTTCTGTGTTTCATCGTCAATAAGAAGGTCCAAGGGATAACGTAAACCTGAAGTGAAGCATTGGAATCTAAAACTGGACTCACAGGAGAGGTTCAAATCATAGAAAGTTAGAGTGTCAGTCGTCTTGTACTTAAGTCGGCATTGTGCCTTTTGAATTTAATTCCGATGCAATTTCTTTGTTTCATCGTCAATAAGAAGTTCCGAGGGATACAGTAAACCTGAAGTGAAGCATCGGAATCTAAAACTGGACTCACAGGAGGGGTTCAAATCATATATAGTGAGAGTGTCAGTCTTCTTGTACTTAAGTCGGCATTGTGCCTTTTGTATTATATTCGGATGCAATTTCTGTGTTTCATTGTCAATAAGAAGGTCCAAGGTATAAAGGAAACCTGAAGTGAAGCATCGGAAACTAAAACTGGACTCACAGGAGAGGTTCAAATCATAGAAAGTTAGAGTGTCAGTCCTCTTGTACTTAAGCCGGCATTGTGCCTTTTGTATTAAATTCGGATGCAATTTCTGTGTTTCATTGTCAATAAGAACGTCCAAGGTATAAAGGAAACCTGTAGTGAAGCATCGGAATCTAAAATTGGACTCACAGGAGAGGTTCAAATCTTAGAAAGTTAGAGTGTCAGTCCTCTTGTACAAAAGTCGGCATTGTGCCTTTTGTATTAAATTCGGACGCAAGTTCTTTGTTTCATCGTCAATAAGAAGGAGCAAGGGATACTGTAAACCTGTAGTGAAGCATCGGAGTCTAAAACTGGACTCACAGGGGATGTTCAAATCATAGAGAGTGTCAGTCCTCTTGTACTTAAGTCGGCATTGTGCCTTTTGTATTAAATTCGGATGCAATTTCTGTGTTTCATCGTCAATAAGAAGGTCCAAGGGATACAGTAAACCTGAAGTGAAGCGTCGGAAGCTAAAACTATACTCACAGGAGAGGTTCAAATCATAGAAAGTGAGACTGTTCGTCCTCTTGTACTTAAGTCGGCATTGTGCCTTTTGTATTAAATTCGGATGCAATTTCTGTGTTTCATCGTCAATAAGATGGTCCAAGGGATACAGTAAACCTGAAGTGAAGCATCGGAATCTAAAACTGGACTCACAGGAGGGGTTCAAATCATATATAGTGAGAGTGTCAGTCTTCTTGTACTTAAGTCGGCATTGTGCCTTTTGTGTTATATTCGGATGCAATTTCTGTGTTTCATTGTCAATAAGAAGGTCCAAGGTATAAAGGAAACCTGAAGTGAAGCATCGGAATCTAAAACTGGACTGACAGGTGAGGTTCAAATCATAGAAAGTTTGGGTGTCATTCCTCTTGTACTTAAGTCGGCATTGTGCCTTTTGTATTAAATTCGGATGCAATTTCTTTGTTTCATTGTCAATTAGAAGGTACAAGGGATACAGTAAACCTGAAGTGAAGCATCGGAATCTAAAACTGGACTCACAGGAGTGGTTCAAATCATAGAAAGTTAGAGTGTCAGTCCTCTTGTACTTAAGACGGCATTGTGCCTTTTGTATTAAATTCGGATGCAATTTCTGTGTTTCATGGTCTATAAGAAGGTCCAAGGGATACAGTAACCCTGAAGTGAAGCATCGGATTCTAAAACTGGACTCACAGGAGAGGTTCAAATCATAGAAAGTGAGAGAGTCAGTCCTCTTGTACTTAAGTCGGCATTGTGCCATTTGTATTAAATTCGGATACAATTTCTGTGTTTCATCGACTATAAGAAGGTCCAAGGGATACAGTAAACCTGACGTGAACTATCGGAATCTATAACTGGACTAACAGGAGAGGTTCAAATCATAGAAAGTTAGAGTGTCAGTCCTCTTGTACTTAAGTCGGCATTGTGCCTCTTGTATTAAATTCTGATGCAATTTCTGTGTTTCATCGTCAATAAGAAGGTCCAAGGTATACAGTAAACCTGAAGTGAGGCGTCGGTAGCTAAAACTGGACTCACAGGAGAGGTTCAAATCAAAGAAAGTTAGAGTGTCAGTCCTCTTGTACTTAAGTCGGCATTGTGCCTTTTGTATTAAATTCGGATGCAATTTCTGTGTTTCATTGTCAATAAGAAGGTCCAAGGTATAAAGGAAACCTGAAGTAAAGCATCGGAATCTAAAATTGGACTCACAGGAGAGGTTCAAATCTTAGAAAATTAGAGTGTCAGTCCTCTTGTACATAAGTCGGCATTGTGCCTTTTGTATTAAATTCGGACGCAAGTTCTTTGTTTCATCGTCAATAAAAAGGAGCATAGGGTTACTGTAAACCTGTAATGAAGCATCGGAATCTAAAACTGGACTCACAGGAGATGTTCAAATCATAGAGGGTGTCAGTCCTCTTGTACTTAAGTCGGCATTGTGCCCTTTGTATTAACTTCGGGTGCAATTTCTGTGTTTCATCGTCAATAAGAAGGTCGAAGGGATACAGTAAACCTGAAGTGAAGCGTCGGAAGCTAAAACTGGACTCACAGGAGAGGTTCAAATAATAGAAAGTGAGACTGTCAGTCCTCTTGTACTTAAGTCGGCATTGTGCCTTTTGTATTAAATTCGGATGCAATTTCTGTGTTTCATCGTCAATAAGATGGTCCAAGGGATACAGTAAACCTGAAGTGTAGCTTCGGAATCTAAAACTGGCAACACAGGAGAGGTTCAAATCATAGAAAGTTAGAGTGTCAGTCGTCTTGTACTTAAGTCGGCATTGTGCCTTTTGAATTTAATTCCGATGCAATTTCTTTGTTTCATCGTCAATAAGAAGTTCCGAGGGATACAGTAAACCTGAAGTGAAGCATCGGAATCTAAAACTGGACTCACAGGAGGGGTTTAAATCATATATAGTGAGAGTGTCAGTCTTCTTGTACTTAAGTCGGCATTGTGCCTTTTGTATTATATTCGGATGCAATTTCTGTGTTTCATTGTCAATAAGAAGGTCCAAGGTATAAAGGAAACCTGTAGTGAAGCATCGGAATCTAAAATTGGACTCACAGGAGAGGTTCAAATCTTAGAAAGTTAGAGTGTCAGTCCTCTTGTACATAAATCGGCATTGTGCCTTTTGTATTAAATTCGGACGCAAGTTCTTTGTTTCATCGTCAATAAGAAGGAGCAAGGGATACTGTAAACCTGTAGTGAAGCATCGGAGTCTAAATCTGGACTCACAGGGGATGTTCAAATCATAGAGAGTGTCAGTCCTCTTGTACTTAAGTCGGCATTGTGCCTTTTGTATTAAATTCGGATGCAATTTCTGTGTTTCATCGTCAATAAGAAGGTCCAAGGGATACAGTAAACCTGAAGTGAAGCGTCGGAAGCTAAAACTGTACTCACAGGAGAGGTTCAAATCATAGAAAGTGAGACTGTCAGTCCTCTTGTACTTAAGTCGGCATTGTGCCTTTTGTATTAAATTCGGATGCAATTTCTGTGTTTCATCGTTAATAAGATGGTCCAAGGGACACAGTAAACCTGAAGTGAAGCATCGGAATCTAAAACTGGCAACAAAGGAGAGGTTCAAATCATAGAAAGTTAGAGTGTCAGTCGCCTTGTACTTAAGCCGGCATTGTGCCTTTTGTATTAAATTCGGATGCAATTTCTATGTTTCATCGTCAATAAGAAGGTCCAAGGTATAAAGGAAACCTGAAGTGAAGCATCGGAATCTAAAACTGGACTGACAGGTGAGGTTCAAATCATAGAAAGTTTGGGTGTCATTCCTCTTGTACTTAAGTCGGCATTGTGCCTTTTGTATTAAATTCGGATGCAATTTCTTTGTTTCATTGTCAATTAGAAGGTACAAGGGATACACTAAACCTGAAGTGAAGCATCGGAATCTAAAACTGGACTCACAGGAGTGGTTCAAATCATAGAAAGTTAGAGTGTCAGTCCTCTTGTACTTAAGACGGCATTGTGCCTTTTGTATTAAATTCGGATGCAATTTCTGTGTTTCATGGTCTATAAGAAGGTCCAAGGGATACAGTAATCCTGAAGTGAAGCATCGGATTCTAAAACTGGACTCACAGGAGAGGTTCAAATCATAGAAAGTGAGAGAGTCAGTCCTCCTGTACTTATGTCGGCATTGTGCCATTTGTATTAAATTCGGATACAATTTCTGTGTTTCATCGACTATAAGAAGGTCCAAGGGATACAGTAAACCTGAAGTGAAGCGTCGGAAGCTAAAACTGGACTCACAGGAGAGGTTCAAATCATAGAAAGTGAGACTGTCAGTCCTCTTGTACTTAAGTCGGCATTGTGCCTTTTGTATTAAATTCGGATGCAATTTCTGTGTTTCATCGTCAATAAGATGGTCCAAGGGATACAGTAAACCTGAAGTGAAGCACCGGAATCTAAAACTGGCAACAAAGGGGAGGTTCAAATCATAGAAAGTTAGAGTGTCAGTCGCCTTGTACTTAAGCCGGCATTGTGCCTTTTGTATTAAATTCGGATGCAATTTCCATGTTTCATCGTCAATAAGAAGGTCCAAGGTATAAAGGAAACCTGAAGTGAAGCATCGGAATCTAAAACTGGACTGACAGGTGAGGTTCAAATCATAGAAAGTTTGGGTGTCATTCCACTTGTACTTAAGTCGGCATTGTGCCTTTTGTATTAAATTCGGATGCAATTTCTATGTTTCATTGTCAATTAGAAGGTACAAGGGATACAGTAAACCTGAAGTGAAGCATCGGAATCTAAAACTGGACTCACAGGAGTGGTTCAAATCATAGAAAGTTAGAGTGTCAGTCCTCTTGTACTTAAGACGGCATTGTGCCTTTTGTATTAAATTCGGATGCAATTTCTGTGTTTCATGGTCTATAAGAAGGTCCAAGGGATACAGTAACCCTGAAGTGAAGCATCGGATTCTAAAACTGGACTCACAGGAGAGGTTCAAATCATAGAAAGTGAGAGAGTCAGTCCTCTTGTACTTAAGTCGGCATTGTGCCATTTGTATTAAATTCGGATACAATTTCTGTGTTTCATCGACTATAAGAAGGTCCAAGGGATACAGTAAACCTGAAGTGAAGCATCGGAATCTATAACTGGACTAACAGGAGAGGTTCAAATCATAGAAAGTTAGAGTGTCAGTCCTCTTGTACTTAAGTCGGCATTGTGCCTCTTGTATTAAATTCTGATGCAATTTCTGTGTTTCATCGGCAATAAGAAGGTCCAAGGTATACAGTAAACCTGAAGTGAAGCGTCGGAAGCTAAAACTGGACTCACAGGAGAGGTTCAAATCAAAGAAAGTTAGAGTGTCAGTCCTCTTGTACTTAAGTCGGCATTGTGCCTTTTGTATTAAATTCGGATGCAATATCTGTGTTTCATTGTCAATAAGAAGGTCCAAGGTATAAAGGAAACCTGAAGTAAAGCATCGGAATCTAAAATTGGACTCACAGGAAAGGTTCAAATCTTAGAAAGTTAGAGTGTCAGTCCTCTTGTACATAAGTCGGCATTGTGCCTTTTGTATTAAATTCGGACGCAAGTTCTTTGTTTCATCGTCAATAAGAAGGAGCAAGGGATACTGTAAACCTGTAATGAAGCATAGGAATCTAAAACTGGACTCACAGGAGATGTTCAAATCATAGAGGGAATTAGTCCTCTTGTACTTAAGTCGGCATTGTGCCTTTTGTATTAACTTCGGGTGCAATTTCTGTGTTTCATCGTCAATAAGAAGGTCGAAGGGATACAGTAAACCTGAAGTGAAGCATCGGAAGCTAAAACTGGACTCACAGGAGAGGTTCAAATCATAGAAAGTGAGACTGTCAGTACTCTTGTACTTAAGTCGGCATTGTGCCTTTTGTATTAAATTCGGATGCAATTTCTGTGTTTCATCGTCAATAAGATGGTCCAAGGGATACAGTAAACCTGAAGTGTAGCATCGGAATCTAAAACTGGCAACACAGGAGAGGTTCAAATCATAGAAAGTATGAGTGTCAGTCGTCTTGTACTTAAGCCGGCATTGTGCCTTTTGTATTAAATTCGGATGCAATTTCTGTGTTTCATCGTCTATAAGAAGGTCCAAGGTACAAAGGAAACCTGAAGTGAAGCATCGGAATCTAAAACTGGACTCACAGGTGAGGTTCAAATAATAGAAAGTTTGAGTATCATTTATCTTGTACATAAGGCGGCATTGTGCCTTTTGTATTAAATTCGGATGCAATTTCTGTGTTTCATCGTCAATAAGAAGGTCCAAGGTTTAATGGAAACCTGAAGTGAAGCATCGGAATCTAAAACCGGACTCACAGGAGAGGTTCAAATCATAGAAAGGTAAGTGTCATTCCTCTTGTACTTAAGTCGGCATTGTGCCTTTTGTATTAAATGCGGATGCAATTTCTGTGTTTCATCGTCAATAATAAGGTCCAAGGGATAAAGTAACTCTGAAGTGAAGCATCGGAATCTAAAACTTTACTCACAGGAGAGGTTCAAATCATAGAAAGTGAGAGTGTCAGTCCTCTTGTACTTAAGTCGGCATTGTGAATTTTGTATTACATTCGGATACAATTTCTGTGTTTCATCATCAATAAGAAGGTTCAAGGGATACAGTAAACCTGAAGTGAAGCATCGGATTCTAAAACTGGACTCACAGAAGAGGTTCAAATCATAGAAAGTCAAAGTGTCAGTCCTCTTGTAGTTAAGTCGGCATTTTGCCTTTTGTATTAAATTCGAATGCAATTTCTGTGTTTCATCGTCAATACGAAGGTCTAAGGGATACAGTAAACCTGAAGTGAAGCATCGGAATCTAACACTGATCTCACAGGAGACGTTCAAATCTTAGAAAGTTAGAGTGTCAGTCCTCTTGTACTTAAGTCGGCATTGTGCCTTTTGTATTAAATTCGGATGCAATTTCTGTGTTTCATCGTCAATAAGAAGGTCCAAGGAATACAGTAAACCTGAAGTGAAGCATCGGAATCTAAAACTGGACTAACAGGAGAGGTTCAAATCATATAAAGTTAGAGTGTCAGTCCTCTTGTACTTATGTCGGCATTGTGCCTTTTGTATTAAATTCGGATGCAATTTCTGTGTTTCATCGTCAATAAGAAGGTCCAAGGTATACAGTAAAACTGAAGTGAAGCATCGGAATCTAAAACTGGACTAACAGGAGAGGTTCAAATCATATAAAGTTAGAGTGTCAGTCCTCTTGTACTTAAGTCGGCATTGTGCCTTTTGTATTAAATTCGGATGCAGTTTCTGTGTTTCATCGTCAATAAGAAGGTCCTAGGTATAAAGGAAACCTGAAGTGAAGCATCGGAATCTAAAACAAGACTCACAGGTGAGGTTCAAATCATAGAAAGTTTGAGTGTCATTCCTCTTGTACTTATGTCGGCATTGCGCCTTTTGTATTAAATTCGGATGCAATTTCTTTGTTTCATTGTCAATTAGAAGGTACAAGGGATACAGTAAACCTGAAGTGAAGCATCGGAATCTAAAACTGGACTCACAGGAGAGGTTCAAATCATAGAAAAAGAGACTGTCAGTCCTCTTGTACTTAAGTCGGCATTGTGCCTTTTGTATTAAATTCGGATGCAATTTCTGTGTTTCATGGTCAATAAGAAGGTCCAAGGGATACAGTAACCCTGAAGTGAAGCATCGGTATCTAAAACTGGACTCACAGGAGAGGTTCAAATCATAGAAAGTGAGAGAGTCAGTCCCCTTGTACTTAAGTCGGCATTGTGCCATTTGTATTAAATTCGGATACAATTTCTGTGGTTCATCGTCTATAAGAAGGTCCAAGGGATAAAGTAAACCTGAAGTGAAGCATCGGAATCTAAAACTGGACTAACAGGAGAGGTTCAAATCATAGAAAGTTAGAGGGTCAGTCCTCTTGTACTTAAGTCGGCATTGTGCCTTTTGTATTAAATTCGGATGCAATTTCTGTGTCTCATCGTCAATAAGAAGGTCCAAGGTATACAGTAAACCTGAAGTGAAGCGTCGGAAGCTAAAACTGGACTCACAGGAAAGGTTCAAATCAGAGAAATTTAGAGTGTCAGTCCTCTTGTACTTAAGTCGGCATTGTGCCTTTTGTATTAAATTCGGATGCAATTTCTGTGTTTCATTGTCAATAAGAAGGTCCAAGGTATAAAGGAAACCTGAAGTGAAGCATCGGAAACTAAAATTGGACTCACAGGAGATTTTCAAATCTTAGAAAGTTAGAGTGTCAGTCCTCTTGTACATAAGTCGGCATTGTGCCTTTTGTATTAAATTCGGACGCAAGTTCTTTGTTTCATCGTCAATAAGAAGGAGCAAAGGATACTGTAAACCTGAAGTGAAGCATCGGAATCTAAAACTGGACTCACAGGAGATGTTCAAATCATAGAGGGTGTCAGTCCTCTTGTACTTAAGTCGGCATTGTGCCTTTTGTATTAAATTCGGATGCAATTTCTGTGTTTCATCGGCAATAAGATGGTCCAAGGGATACAGTAAACCTGAAGTGAAGCATCGGAATCTAAAACTGGCAACACAGGAGTGGTTCAAATCATAGAAAGTAAGAGTGTCAGTCGTCTTGTACTTAAACCGGCATTGTGCCTTTTGTATTACATTCGGATGCAATTTCTGTGTTTCATCGTCAATAAGAAGGTCCAAGGTATAAAGGAAACCTGAAGTGAAGCATCGGAATCTAAAACTGGACTCACAGGTGAGGTTCAAATCATAGAAAGTTTGAGTGTCATTCCTCTTGTACATAAGTCGGCATTGTGCCTTTTGTATTAAATTCGGATGCAATTTCTTTGTTTCATTGTCAATTAGAAGGTACAAGCGATACAGTAAACCTGAAGTGAAGCATCGGAATCTAAAACTGGACTCACAGGAGAGGTTCAAAACATAGAAAGGTAAGTGTCATTCCTTATGTACTTAAGTCGGCATTGTGCCTTTCGTATTAAATGCGGATGCAATTTCTGTCTTTCATCGTCAATAAGAAGGTCCAAGGGATACAGTAACTCTGAAGTGAAGCATCGGAATCTAACACTTGACTCACAGGAGAGGTTCAAATCATAGAAAGTTAGAGTGTCAGTCGTCTTGTACTTAAGTCGACATTGTGCCTTTGTTTTAAATTCGGATGCAATTTCTGTGCTTCATCGTCAATAAGAAGGTCCAAGGGATACAGTAAACCTGAAGTGAGGCATCGGAATCTAAAACTGGTCCCACAGGAGAGGTTCAGATCATAGAAAGTTAGAGGGTCCGTCCTCTTGTACTTATGTCGGCATTGTGCCTTTTGTATTAAATTCGGATGCAATTTCTGTGTTTCATCGTCAATACGAAGCTCCAAAGGTTACAGTAAACCTGAAGTGAAGCATCGGAATCTAACACTGGACTCATAGGAGACGTTCAAATCTTAGAAAATTCGAGTGTCAGTCCTCTTGTACTTAAGTCGGCATCGTGCCTTTTGTATTAAATTCGGATGCAATTTCTTTGTTTCATCGTCAATAAGAAGGTGCAAGGGATACTGTAAACCTGTAGTGAAGCATCGGAATCTACAACTGGACTCACAGGAGATGTTCAAATCATAGAAAGTGAGAGTGTCAGTCCTCTTGTACTTAAGTCGGCATTGTGCCTTTTGTATTAAACTCGGATGCAATTTCGGTGTTTCATCGTCAATAAGAAGGTCCAAGGGATACAGTAAACCTAAAGTGAAGCATCGGAATCTAAAACTGGACCACAGGAGAGGTTCAAATCATAGAAAGTGAGAGAGTCAGTCCTCTTGTACTTAATTCGGCATTGTGCCATATGTATTAAATTCGGATGCAATTTCTGTGTTTCATCGTCAATAAGAAGGTCCAAGGGATACAGTAAACCTAAAGTGAAGCATCGGAATCTAAAACTGGACTAACAGGAGAGGTTCAAATCATATAAAGTTAGAGTGTCAGTCCTCTTGTACTTAAGTCGGCATTGTGGCTTTTGTATTAAATTCGGATGCAATTTCTGTGTTTCATCGTCAATAATAAGGTCCAAGGTACACAGTAAACCTGAAGGAAAGCATCGGAATCTAAAACTTGACCCACAGGAGAGGTTCAAATCATAGAAAGTGAGAATGTCAGTCCTCTTGTACTTAAGTCGGCATTGTGCTCTTTTGTAATAAATTCGGATGCAATTTCTGTGTTTCATCGTCAATAAGAAGGTCCAAGGTATAATGGAAACCTGAAGTGAAGCATCGAAATCAAAAACTTTACTCACAGGAGAGGTTCAAATCATAGAAAGGTAGAGCGTCATTCCTCTTGTACTTATGTCGGCATTGTGCCTTTTGTATTAAATCCGGATGCAATTTCTGTGTTTCATCGTAAATAAGAAGGTCCAAGGGATACAGTAACTCTGAAGTGAAGCATTGGAATCTAAAACTGGACTCACAGGAGAGGTTCAAATCATAGAAAGTGATAATGTCAGTCCTCTTGTACTTAAGTCGGCATTGTGCCTTTTGTATTACATTCGGATACAATTTCTGTGTTTCATCATCAATAAGAAGGTTCAAGGGATACAGTAAACCTGAAGTGAAGCATCGGAATCTAAAACTGGACTCACAGGAGATGTTCAAATCATAGAAAGTGAGAGTGTCAGTCCTCTTGTACTTAAGTCGGCATTGTGCCTTTTGTAATAAATTCGGATGCAATTTCTGTGTTTCATCGTCAATAAGATGGTCCAAGGGATACAGTAAACCTGAAGTGAAGCATCGGAATCTAACACTGGACTCACAGGAGAGGTTCAAATCTTAGAAAGTTAGAGTGTCAGTCCTCTTGTACTTAAGTCGGCATTGTGCCTTTTGTATTAAATTCGGATGCAATTTCTTTGTTTCATCGTCAATAAGAAGGCGCAAGGGATACTGTAAACCTGTAGTGAAGCATCGTTATCTAAAACTGGACTCACAGGAGATGTTCAAATCATAGAAAGTGAGAGTGTCAGTCCTCTTGTACTTAAGTCGGCATTGTGCCTTTTGTAATAAATTCGGATGCAATTTCTGTGTTTCATCGTCAATAAGATGTTCCAAGGGATACAGTAAACCTGAAGTGAAGCATCGGAATCTAAAACTGGACTCACAGGAGAGGTTCAAATCATAGAAAGTTAGAGTGTCAGTCGTCTTGTACTTAAGCCGGCATTGTGCCTTTTGTATTAAATTCGGATGCAATTTCTGTGTTTCCGCGTCAATAGGAAGGTCGAAGGTATACAGTAAACCGGAAATGAAGCATCGGAATCTAAAACTGGACTCACAGGAGAGGTTCAAATCATAGAAGTTTAAGTGTCAGTCCTCTTGTACTTAAGTCGGCATTGTGCCTTTTGTATTAAATTCGGATGCAATTTCGGTGTTTCATCGTCAATAAGAAGGTCCAAGGGATACAGTGAACCTGAAGTGAAGCATCGGAATCTAAAACTGGACTCACAGGAGAAGTTCAAATCATAGAAAGTGAGAGAGTCAATCCTCTTGTACTTAAGTCGGCATTGTGCCATGTGTATTAAATTCGGATGATATTTCTATGTTTCATCGTCAATAAGAAGGTGCAAGGGATACTGTAAACCTGTAGTGAAGCATCGTTATCTAAAACTGGACTCACAGGAGATGTTCAAATCATAGAAAGTGAGAGTGTCAGTCCTCTTGTACTTAAGTCGGCATTGTGCCTTTTGTAATAAATTCGGATGCAATTTCTGTGTTTCATTGTCAATAAGATGGTCCAAGGGATACAGTAAACCTGAAGTGAAGCATCGGAATCTAAAACAGGACTCACAGGAGAGGTTCAAATCATAGAAAGTTAGAGTGTCAGTCGTCTTGTACTTAAGCCGGCATTGTGCCTTTTGTATTAAATTCGGATGCAAATTCTGTTATTCATCGTCAATAAGAAGGTCCAAGGGATACAGTAAACATGAAGTGAAGCATCAGAATCTAACACTTGACTCACAGGAGAGGTTCAAATCATAGAAAGTTGGCCTGTCATTCCTCTTGTACCTAAGTCGGCATTGTGTCTTTTGTATTAAATTCGGATGCAAATTCTGTTATTCATCGTCAATAAGAAGGTCCAAGGTACACAGTAAACCTGAAGTGAAGCATCGGAATCTAAAACTGGACTCACAGGAGAGGTTCAAATCATAGAAAGTTAGAGTGTCAGTCCTCTTGTACTTAAGTCGGCATTGTGTCTTTCGAATTTAATACCGATGCTATTTCTGTGTTTCATCGTCAATAAGAAGTTCCGAGGTATACAGTAAACCTGAAGTGAAGCATCGGAATCTAAAACTGGACTCACAGGAGAGGTTCAAATCATAAAATGTTAGAGTGTCAGTACTCTTGTACGTAAGTCGGCATTGTGCCTTTTGTATAAAATTCTAATGCAATTTCTGTGTTTCATCGTCAATAAGAAAGTCCAAGGTATACAGTAAACTTGAAGTAAAGCACCGGAATCTAAAACTGGACCCACAGGAGAGGTTCAAATCATGGAAAGTGAGAGTGTCAGTCCTCTTGTACTTAGGCCGGCATTGTGCCTCTTGTATTAAATTCGGATGCAATTTCTGTGTTTCATCGTCAATAAGAAGGTACAAGGGATACAGTAAACCTGAAGTGATGCATCGGAATCTAAAACTGGACTCACAGGAGAGGTTCAAAACATAGAAAGTGAGAGTGTCAGTCCTCTTGTACCTAAGTCAGCATTGTGCCTTTTGTATTAAATTCGGATGGAATTTCTGTGTTTCATCGTCAATAGGAAGGTGCAAGGTATACAGTAAACCTGAAACGAAGCATCGAAATCTAAAACTGGACTCACAGGAGAAGTTCAAATCATAGAAAGTGAAGATGTCAGTCCTCTTGTACTTAAGTCGGCATTGTGCCTTTTGTAATAAGTTCGGATGCAATTTCTGTGTCTCATCGTCAATAAGAAGGTCCAAGGTATAAAGGAAACCTGAAGTGAAGCATCGGAATCTAAAACTGGACTCACAGGAGAGGTTCATATCATAGAAAGTTAGAGTGTCATTCCTCTTGTACTTAAATCGGCATTGTGCCTTTTGTATTAAATGCGGATGCAATTTCTGTGTTTCATCATCAATAAGAAGTTTCAAGGGATACAGTAAACCTGAAGTGAAGCATCGGAATCTAAAACTGGATTCACAGGAGAGGTTCAAATCATAGAAAGTGAGAGTGTCAGTCCTCTTGTAGTTAAGTCGGCATTCTGCCTTTTGAATTTAATTCCGATGCAATTTCTGTGTTTCATCGTCAATACGAAGTTTCGAGGTATACAGTAAACCTGAAGTGAAGCATCGGAATCTAAAACTGGACCCACAGGAGAGGTTCAAATCATAGAAAGTTAGAGTGTCAGTCCTCTTGTATTTAAGTCGGCATTGTGTCTTTTGTATTAAATTTGGATGCAATTTCTGTGTTTCATCGTCAATAAGAAGGTCCAAGGGATACAGTAAACCTGAAGTGAAGCATCGGAATCTAGCTTTAGACTCGCAGGAGAGGTTCAAATCATGGAAAGTTGGCCTCTCATTCCTCTAGTACTTAAGTCGGCATTGTGCCTTTTGTATTAAATTCGGATGCAAATTCTGTTATTTATCGTCAATAAGAAGGTCCAAGGTACACAGTATACCTGAAGTGAAGCATCGGAATCTAAAACTGAACTCACAGGAGAGGTTCAAATCACAGAAAGTTAGTGTCAGTCCACTTGTACTTAAGTCCGCATTGTGTCTTTTGAATTTAATTCCGATGCTATTTCTGTGTTTCATCGTCAATAAGAAGTTCCGAGGTATACAGTAAACCTGAAGTGAAGCATCGGAATCTAAAACTGGACTCACAGGAGAGGTTCAAATCATAGAAAGTGAGAGTGTCAGGCCTCTTGTACTTAAGTCGGCATTGTGCCTTTTGTATTAACTTCGGATGCAATTTCTGTGTTTCATCGTCAATAAGATGGTCCAAGGGATACAGTAAACCTGAAGTGAAGCATCGGAATCTAAACCTGGACTCACAGGAGAGGTTCAAATCATAGAAATTTAGAGTGTCAGTCGCCTTGTACTTAAGTCGGCATTGTGCCTTTTGTATTAAAGTCTTGTGCAATTTCTGTGTTTCATCGTCAATAGGAAGGTCGAAGGTATACAGTAAACCGGAAATGAAGCATCGAAATCTAAAACTGGACTCACAGGAGAGGTTCAAATCATAGATAGTGAGAGTGTCAGTCCTCTTGTACTTAAGTCGGCATTGTGCCTTTTGTATTAAATTTAGATGCAATTTCTGTGTTTCATCGTCAATAAGATGTTCCAAGGGATACAGCAAACCTGAAGTGAAGCACCGGAATCTAAAACTGGACTCACTGGAGAGGTTCAAATCATAGAAAGTTAAATTGTCAGTCGTCTTGTACTTAAGTCGGCATTGTGCCTTTTGTATTAAATTCGGATAAAATTTCTGTGTTTCTACGTCAATAGGAATGTCGAAGGTATACAGTAACCCGGAAATGAAGCATCGGAATCTGAAACTGGACTCACAGGAGATGTTCAAATCATAGAAAGTTAGAGTCTCCGTCCTCTTGTACATAAGTCGGCATTGTGCATTTTGTATTTAATTTGGATGCAATTTCTTTGTTTCATCGTCAATAAGAAGGTACAAGGGATACAGTAAACCTGAAGTGAAGTATCCGAATCTAAAACTGGACTCACAGGAGAGGTTCAAAACATAGAGAGAGAGAGTGTCAGTCCTCTGGTACTTAAGTCGGCATTGTGCCTTTTGTATTAAATTCTGATGCAATTTCTGTGTTTCATCGTTAATAAGAGGGACCAAGGGAAACAGTAAACCTAAAGTGAAGCATCGGAATCTAATACTGGACTCACAGGAGAGGTTCAAATCATAGAAAGTGAGAGTAACAGTCCTCTTGTACTTAAGTCGGCATTGTGCCCTTTGTATGAAATTCGGATGCAATTTCTGTTTTTCATCGTCAATAAGATGGTCCAAGGGTTACAGTAAACCTGAAGTGAAGCATCGGAATCTAAAACTGGACTCACAGGAGAGGTTCAAATCATATAAAGTGAGAGTGTCAGTCCTCTTGTACTTAGTCGGCATTGTGCCTTTTGTATTAATTTCGGATGCAATTTCTGTGTTTCATCGTCAACAAGAAGGTCCAAGGTATAATGGAAACCTGAAGTGAAGCATCGGAATCTAAAACTGGACTCACAGGAGAGGATCAAATCATAGCAAGTTTGAGTGTCATTCCTCTTGTACTTAAGTCGGCATTGTGCTTATTGTATTAAATTTGGATAAAATTTCTTTGTTTAATCGTCATTAAGAAGGTACAATGAATACAGTAAACCTGAAGTGAAGCATCGGAATCTAAAACTGGACTCACAGGAGAGGTTCAAAACATAGAAAGTGCGAGTGTCAGTCCTCTGGTACTGAGGCCACATTGTGCCTTTTGTATTAAATTCGGATGCAATTTCGGTGTTTCATCGTCAATAAGAAGGTCCAAGGGATACAGTAAACCTGAAGTGAAGCCTCGGAATCTTAAACTGGAATTCACAGGAGAGGTTCAAATCATAGAAAATTAGAGTGTCAGTCCTCTTGTACTTAAGTCGGCATTGTGCCATTTGTGTTAAATTCGGATGCGATATCTGTGTTTCATTTTCAATATAAAGGTCCAAGGGATACAGTAACCCTGAAGTGAAGCATCGGAATCTAAAACTGGACTCACAGGAGATGTTTAAATCATAGAGGGTGTCAGTCCTCTTGTACTTAAGTCAGCATTGTGCCTTTTGTATTAAATTCGGATGCAATTACTGTGTTTCATCGTCAGTAAGAAGGTCCCAGGGATACAGTAAACCTGAAGTGAAGCATAGAAATCTAAAACTGGACTCACAGGAGAGGTTCAAATCATTGAAAGTGAGAGTGTCAGTCCTCTTGTACTTAAGTCGGCATTGTGCCTTATGTATTAAATTCGGATGCAATATCTGTGTTTCATCGTCAATAAGAAGGTCCAAGGGATACAGTAAACCTAAAGTGAAGCATCGGAATCTAAAACTGAACTCACAGGTGAGGTTCAAATCATAGATAGTGAGAGTGTCAGCCCTCTTGTACTTAAGTCGGCATTGTGCCTTTTGTATTAAATTCGGATGCAATTTCTGTGTTTGATCTTCGATAAGAAGGTCTAAAGTATACAGTAAACCTGAAGTGAAGCATCGGAATCTAAAATTGGACTCACAGGAGAGGTTCAAATCATAGAAAGCGAGAGTGTCAGTCCTCTTGTACTTAGTCGGCATTGTGCTTTTTGTATTAATTTCGGGTGCAATTTCTGTGTTTCATTGTCAATAAGGAGGTCCAAGGTATAAAGGAAACCTGAAGTGAAGCATCGGAATCTACGACTGGACACACAGGAGAGGTTCAAATCATAGAAAGTTTGAGTGTCAATCCTCTTGTACTTAAGTCGGCATTGTGCCTATTGTATTAAATTTGGATGCAATTTCTTTGTTTCATCGTCAATAAGATGGTCCAAGGTATACAGTAAACCTGAAGTGAAGCATCGGAATCTAAAACTGGACTCGCAGGAGAGGTTCAAATCATAGAAAGTGAGAGTGTCAGTCCTCTTGTACTTAAGTCGGCATTGTGCCTTTTGTATTAAATTCGAATGCATTTTCTGTGTTTCATTGTCAATAAGGAGGTCCAAGGTATAAAGGAAACCTGAAGTGAAGCATCGGAATCTAAAACTGGACTCAGAGGAGAGGTTCATATCATAGAAAGTTAGTGTGTCAGTCCTCTTGTACTTAAGTCGGCCTTGTGCCTTTTGTATTAAATTCGGATGCAATTTCTGTGTTTCATCGTCAATGAGAAGGTCCAAGGGATACAGTACAACTGAAGTGAAGCGACGGAATCTAAAACTGGACTCACAGGAGAGGTTCAAATCATAGAAAGTGAGAGTGTCAGTCCTCTTGTACATAAGTCGGCATTGTGCCTTTTGTATTAAATTCGGATGCAATTTCTGTGTTTCATCGTCAATAAGAAAGTCCAAGGGATACAGTAGACCTGAAGTGAAGCATCGGAATCTAACACTGGACTCACAGGAGAGGTTCAAATCATAGAAAGTGAGAGTGTCAGTCCTCCTTTACTGAAGTCGGCATTGTGCCATTTGTATTAAATTCGGATTCGATTTCTGTGTTTCATCTTCAATATGAATGTCCAAGCGATACAGTAACCCTGAAGTGAAGCATCGGATCTAAAACTGGGCCGGCCGGAGTGGCCGTGCGGTTCTAGGCACTACAGTCTGGAACCGGGCGACCGCTACGGTAGCAGGTTCGAATCCTGCCTCGGGGATGGATGTGTGTGATGTCCTTAGGTTAGTTAGGTTTAATTAGTTCTAAGTTCTAGGCGACTGATGACCTCAGAAGTTAAGACGCATAGTTCTCAGAGCCATTTCAACCATTTTTTTTTTCTAAAACTGGACTCACAGGAGTGGTTCAAATCATAGAATGTGAGAGTGTCAGTCCTCTTGTTTTTAAGTCGGCATTGTGCTTTTGTATCAAATTCGGATACAATTTCTGTGTTTCATCAACAATAAGAATTTACAAGGTATACAGTAAACCTAAAGTGAAGCTTTGGAATCTAAAACTGGACTCACAGGAGAGGTTCAAATCATAGAAAGTTAGAGTGTCAGTCCTCTTGCACTTATGTCGGCACTGTGCATTTAAAATTTAATTCCAATGCAATTTCTGTGTTTTATCGTCAATAAGAAGCTCCGAGGTCTACAGTAAACCTGAAGTGAAGCATCGGAATCTAAAACTGGACTCAAAGGAGAGGTTCATATCATATAAGGTTAGAGTGTCAGTCCTCTAGTACTTAAATCGGCATTGTGCCTTTTGTATTAAATTCGGATGCAATTTCTGTGTTTCATCGTCAATAAGAAGGTCCAAGGTATACAGTAAACCTGAAGTGAAGCATCAGAATCTAAAACTGGACTCACAGGAGAGGTTGATAGCATAGAAAGTGAGAGTGTCAGCCCTCCTGTACTTAAGTCGGCATTGTGCCTTTTGTATTAAATTCGGATGCATTTTCTGTGTTTCATTGTCAATAATGAGGTCCAAGCTATAAAGGAAAGATGAAGTGAAGCATCGGAATCTAAAACTGGACACAGAGGAGAGGTTCAAATCATAGAAAGTTAGAGTGTTAGTCCTCTTGTAATAAGTCGGCATTGTGCCTTTTGTATTAAATTCGGATGCAATTTCTGTGTTTCATCGTCAATGAGAAGGTCCAAGGGATACAGTAAACCTGAGGTGAAGCGACGGAATGTAAAACTGGACGCCCAGGAGAGGTTCAAATCATGGAAAGTGAGAGTGTCAGTCATCTTCTACTTAAGTCGGCATTGTACCTTTTGTATTAAATTCGGATTCAATTTCTGTGTTACATAGTCAATAAGAAGGTCCAAGGGATACAGTAAACCTGAAGTGAAGCATCGGAATCTAAAACTGGTCCCACAGGAGAGGTTAGAATCGTAGAAGGTGAGAGTGTCAGTCCTCTGGTACTTAAGTCAGCATTGTGCTTTTTGTATTAAATTCGGATGCAATTTCTGTGTTTCATAGTCAATAAGAAGGTCCAAGGGATACAGTAAACCTGAAGTGATGCATCGAAATCTAAAACTGGACTCGCAGGAGAGGTTCAAATCATAGAAAGTGAGAGTGTCAGTCCTCTTGTACATAAGTCGGCATTGTGCCTTTTGTATTAAATTTGGATGTAATTACTGTGTTTCATCGTCAATAAGAAGGTCCAAGATATACAGTAAACCTGAAGTGAAGCATCGGAATCTGAAACTGGACTCACAGGAGTGGTTAAATCAGAGAGAGTGAGAGTGTCAGTCCTCTTGTACTTAAGTCGGCATTGTGCCTTTTGTATTAAATTCGGATACAGTTTCTGTGTTTCATCGAC
Organism: Schistocerca americana; assembly: GCF_021461395.2. NCBI lineage: Eukaryota > Metazoa > Arthropoda > Insecta > Orthoptera > Acrididae > Schistocerca > Schistocerca americana. Next base: position 1,090,415,654 of record NC_060120.1, on the reverse strand, counting down.
AATAAGAATTTACAAGGTATACAGTAAACCTGAAGTGAAGCATCGGAATCTAAAACTGGACTCACAGGAGAGGTTCAAATCATAGAAAGTTAGAGTGTCAGTCCTCTTGTACTTATGTCGGCAATGTGCGTTTAGAATTTAATTCCGGTGCAATTTCTGTGTTTCATTGTCAATAAGAAGCTCCGAGGTCTACAGTAAACCTGAAGTGAAGCATCGGAATCTAAAACTGGACTCAATGGAGTGGTTCATATAATAGAAAGTTAGAGTGTCAGTCCTCTTGTACTTAATTCGGCGTTGTGCCTTTTGTATTAAATTCGGATGCATTTTCTGTGTTTCATTGTCAATAAAGAGGTTCAAGGTATAAAGAAAACCTGAAGTGAAGCATCGGAATCTAAAACTGGATTCAGAGGAGAGGTTCAAATCATAGAACGTTAGAGTGTCAGTCCTCTTGTACTTAAGTCGGCATTGTGCCTTTTGTATTAAATTCGGATGCAATTTCTGTGTTTCATCGTCAATGAGAAGGTCCAAGGGATACAGTAAACCTGAAGTGAAGCGACGGAATCTAAAACCAAACTCACAGGAGAGGTTCAAATCATAGAATGTGAGAGTGTCAGTCATCTTCTACTTAAGTCGGCATTGTACCTTTTGTATTAAATTCGGATTAAATTTCTGTATTACATCGTCAATAATAAGGTCCAAAAGATACAGTAAACCTGAAGTGAAGCATCGGAATCTAAAACTAATCCCACAGGAGAGGTTCAAATCATAGAATGTGAGAGTGTCAGTCCTCTGGTACTTAAGTCAGCATTGTGCCTTTTGTATTAAATTCGGATGCAATTTCTGTGTTTCATCGTCAATAAGAAGGTCCAAGGGATACAGTAAACCTGAAGTGAAGCATCGAAATCCAAAACTGGACTCGCAGGAGAGGTTCAAATCATAGAAAGTGAGAGTGTCAGTCCTCTTGTACATAAGTCGGCATTGTGCCTTTCGTATTAAATTTGGATAGAATTACTGTGTTTCATTGTCAATAAGAAGGTCCAAGGGATACAGTATTCCTGAAGTGAAGCATCGGAATCTAAAACTGTACTCACAGGAGAGGTTCGAATCACAGAATGTGAGAGAGTCAGACCTCTTGTACTTAAGACGGCATTGTGCCTTTTGTATTAAATTCGGATACAATTTCTGTGTTTCATCGTCAATAAGAGGGTACAGGGTATACAGTAAACCTGAAGTGAGGCATCGGAATCTTAAACTGGACTCACAGGAGAGGTTCATATCATAGAAAGTTAGAGTGTCAGACCTCTTGTACTTAAGTCGGCATTGTGCCTTTTGTATTAAATTCGGTTGCAATTTCTGTGTATCATCGTCAATAACAAGGTCCAAGGTATACAGTAATCCTGAAGTGAAGCATCGGAATCTAAAACTGGACTCGCAGGAGAGGTTCAAATCATAGAAAGTGAGAGTGTCAGTCCTCTTGTACTTAAGTCGGCATTGTGCCTTTTGTATTAAATTCGGATGCATTTTCTGTGTTTCATTGTCAATAATGAGGTCCAAGGTATAAAGGAAACCTGACGTGAAGCATCGGTATCTAAAACTGGACTCAGAGGAGAGGTTCAAATCATAGAAAGTGAGAGTGTCAGTCCCCCTGTACTTAAGTCGACATTGTGCCTTTTGTATTAAATTCGGATGCAATTTCTGTGTTTCATAGTCAATGAGAAGGTCCAAGGGATACAGTAAACCTGAAGTGAAGCGTCGGAATCTAAAACTGGACTCACAGCAGAGGTTCATATCATAGAAAGTGAGAGTGTCAGTCATCTTCTACTTAAGTCGGCATTGTTCCTTTTGTATTAAATTCGGATTCAATTTCTGTGTTTCATAGTCAATAAGAAGGTCCAAGGGATACAGTAAACCTGAAGTGAAGCATCGGAATCTAAAACTGGACTCACCGGAGAGGTTCAAATCATAGAAAGTTAGTGTGTCAGTTGTCTTGTACATAAGTCGGCCATGTGCCTTTTGTATTAAATTCGAATGCAATTTCTGTGTTTCATCGTCAATAAGAAGGTCCAAGGGATACAGTAAACCTGAAGTGAAGCATCGAAATTTAAAACTGGACTCACAGGAGAGGTTCAAATCATAGAAAGTGAGAGTGTCAGTCCTCTTGTACTTAAGTCGGCATTGTGCCATTTGTATTAAATTCGGATGCGATTTCTGTGTTTCATCTTCAGTATGAATGTCCAAGGGATACAGTAACCCTGAAGTGTAGCATCGGAATCTAAAACTGGACTCACGGGAGAGGTTCGAATCATAGAAAGTGAGAGAGTCAGTCCTCTTGTACTTAAGTCGGCATTGTGCCTTTTGTATTAAATTCGGATACAATTTCTGTGTTTCATCGTCAATAAGAGGGTACAAGGTATACAGTAAACCTGAAGTGAGGCATCGGAATCTAAAACTGGACTCATAGGAGAGGTTCATATCATAGAAAGTTAGAGTGTCAGTCCTCCTGTACTTAAGTCGGCATTGTGCCTTTTGTATTAAATTCGGATGCAATTTCTGTGTTTCATCGTCAATAACAAGGTCCAAGGTATACAGTAAACCTGAAGTGAAGCATCGGAATCTAAAACTGGACTCGCAGGAGAGGTTCAAATCATAGAAAGTGAGAGTGTCAGTCCTCTTGTCCTTAAGTCGGCATTGTGCCTTTTGTATTTAATTCGGATGCATTTTCTGTGTTTCATTGTCAATAATGAGGTCCGAGGTATAAAGGAAACCCGACGTGAAGCATCGGTATCTAAAACTGGACTCAGAGGAGAGGTTCAAATCATAGAAAGTGAGAGTGTCAGTCCTCTTGTACTTAAGTCGACACTGTGCCTTTTGTATTAAATTCGGATGCAATTTCTGTGTTTCACAGTCAATGAGAAGGTCCAAGGGATACAGTAAACCTGAAGTGAAGCGTCCGAATCTAAAACTAGACTCACAGGAGAGGTTCAAATCATAGAAAGTGAGAGTGTCAGTAATCTTCTACTTAAGTCGGCATTGTTCCTTTTGTATTAAATTCGGATTCAATTTCTGTGTTTCATCGTCAATAAGCAGGTCCAAGGGATACAGTAAACCTGAAGTGAAGCATCGGAACCTAAAACTGGTTCCGCAGGAGAGGTTCAAATCATAGAAAGTGAGAGTGTCAGTCCTCTGGTACTTAAGTCAGCATTGTGCCCTTTGTATTAAATTCGGATGCAATTTCTGTGTTTCATCGTCAATACGAAGGTCCAAGGGATACAGTAAACCTTTTGTGTAGCATCGGAATCTAAAACTGGACTCACAGGAGAGGTTCAAATCATAGAAAGTGAGAATGTCAGTCCTCTTGTACATAAGTCGGCATTGTGCCTTTTGTATTAAATTCGGATGCAATTTCTGTGTTTCATCGGCAATAAGAAGGTCCAAGGGATACTGTAAACCTGAAGTGAAGCATCGGAATCTAAAACTGGACTCACAGGAGAGGTTTAAATCATAGGAAATTAGAGTGTCAGACCTCTTGTACTTAAGTCGGCATTGTGCCATTTGTATTAAATTCGGAAGCGATTTCTGTGTTTCATCTTCAATATGAAGGTCCCAGGGATACAGTAACCCTGAAGTGAAGCATCGGAATCTAAAACTGGACACACAGGAGAGGTTCAAATCATAGAAAGTGAGAGTGCCAGTCCTCTTGTACTTAAGTCGGCATTGTGCCTTTTGTATTAAATTCGGATACAATTTCTGTGCTTCATCGTCAATAAGAAGGTACAAGGTATACAGTAAACCTGAAGTGAAGCATCGGACTCTAAAACTGGACTCACAGAAGAGGTTCAAATCATAGAAAGTTAGAGTGTCAGTCCTCTTGTACTTATGTCGGCAATGTGCCTTTAGAATTTAATTCCTATGCAATTTCTGTGTTTCGTCGTCAATAAGAAGCTCCGAGGTATACAGTAAACCTGAAGTGAAGCATCGGAATCTAAAACTGGACTCACAAGAGAGGTTCATATCATAGAAAGTTAGAGTGTCAGTCCCCTTGTACTTAAGTCGGCATTGTGCCTTTTGTATTAAATTCGGATGCAATTTCTGTGTTCCATCGTCAATAAGAAGGTCCAAGGGATACAGTAAACCTGAAGTGAAGCATCGGAATCTAAAACTGGACTCGCAGGACTGGTTCAAATCATAAAAAGTGAGAGTGTCAGTCCTCTTGTACTTAAGTCGGCATTGTGCCTTTTGTATTTAAAGCGGATGCATTTTCTGTGTCTCATTGCCAATAATGAGGTCCAAGGTATAAAGGAAACCTGAAGTGAAGCATCGGAATCTAAAACTGGACTCAGAGGAGCAGTTTAAATCATAGAAAGTGAGAGTGTCAGTCATCTTCTACTTAAGTCGGCATTGTTCCTTTTGTATTAAATTCGGATTCAATTTCTGTGTTTCATCGTCAATAAGCAGGTCCAAGGGATACAGTAAACCTGAAGTGAAGCATCGGAACCTAAAACTGGTTCCGCAGGAGAGGTTCAAATCATAGAAAGTGAGAGTGTCAGACCTCTGGTACTTAAGTCAGCATTGTGCCCTTTGTATTAAATTCGGATGCAATTTCTGTGTTTCATCGTCAATACGAAGGTCCAAGGGATACAGTAAACCTTATGTGAAGCATCGGAATCTAAAACTGGACTCACAGGAGAGGTTCAAATCATAGAAAGTGAGAATGTCAGTCCTCTTGTACATAAGTCGGCATTGTGCCTTTTGTATTAAATTCGGATGCAATTTCTGTGTTTCATCGGCAATAAGAAGGTCCAAGGGATACTGTAAACCTGAAGTGAAGCATCGGAATCTAAAACTGGACTCACAGGAGAGGTTCAAATCATAGGAAATTAGAGTGTCAGACCTCTTGTACTTAAGTCGGCATTGTGCCATTTGTATTAAATTCGGAAGCGATTTCTGTGTTTCATCTTCAATATGAAGGTCCCAGGGATACAGTAACCCTGAAGTGAAGCATCGGAATCTAAAACTGGACACACAGGAGAGGTTCAAATCATAGAAAGTGAGAGTGTCAGTCCACTTGTACTTAAGTCGGCATTGTGACTTTTGTATTAAATTCGGATACAATTTCTGTGCTTCATCGTCAATAAGAAGGTACAAGGAATACAGTAAATCTTAAGTGAAGCATCGGAACCTAAAACTGGACTCACAGGAGAGGTTCAAATCATAGAAAGTGAGAGTGTCTGTCCTCTTGTATTTAAGTCGGCATTGTGCCTCTTGTATTAAATTCGGATTCAATTTCTGTGTTTCATCGTCAATCAGGAGGTCCAAGGGATACAGTAAAATCTGAAGTGAAGCATCGGAATCTAAAACTGGTCCCACAGGAGAGGTTCAAATCATAGAAAGTGAGAGTGTCAGTCCTCTTGTACTTAAGTCGGCATTGTGCCTTTTGTATTAAATTCGGATACAATTTCTGTGTTTCATCGTCAATAAGAAGGTGCAAGGTATACAGTAAACCTGAAGTGAAACATAGGAATCTAAAACTGTACTCTCAGGAAAGGTTCAAATCATAGAAAGTTAGAGTGTCAGTCCTCTTGTACTTATGTCGGCAATGTTCCTCTAGAATTTAATTCCGATGCAATTTCTGTGTTTCATCGTCAATAAGCAGCTCAGAGGTATACAGTAAATGCGAAGTGAAGCATGGGAATCTAAAACTGGACTCACAGGAGGGGTTCATATCATAGAGAGTTAGAGTGTCAGTCCTCCTGTACTTAAGTCGGCATTGTGCCTTTTGATTTAATTCAGATGCAATTTCTGTGTTTCATCGTCAATAAGAAGGTCCAAGGTATACAGTAAACCTGAAGTGAAGCATCGGAATCTAAAACTAGACTCGCAGGAGAGGTTCAAATAATAGACAGTGAGAGTGTCAGTCCTCTTGTACTTAAGTCGGCATTATGCCTTTTGTATTAAATTCGGATGCATTTTCTGTGTTTCATTGTCAATAAGGAGGTCCAAGGTATAAGGGAAACCTGAAGTGAAGCATCGGAATATAAAACTGGACTCAGAGGAGAGGTTCAGATCATAGAAAGTGAGAGTGTCAGTCCTCTTGTACTTAAGTCGGCATTGTGCCTTCTGTATTAGATTCGGATGCAATTTCTTTGTTTCTTCGCCAATAAGAAGGTACAAAGGATACAGTAAACCTTATGTGAAGCATCGGAATCTAAAACTGGACTCACAGGAGAGGTTCAAATCATAGAAAGTGAGAGTGTCAGTCCTCTTGTACTTGAGTCGGCATTGTGCCTTTTGTATTAAATTCGGATGCAACTTCTGTGTTTCATCGTCAATGAGAAGGTCCAAGGGCTACAGTGACCCTGAAGTGAAGCATCGGAATCTAATACTGGACTCGCAGGAGAGGTTCAAATCATACAAAGTGAGAGTGCCAGTCCTCTTGTACTTAAGTCGGCATTGTGCCTTTTGTATTAAATTCGGATGCATTTTCTGTGTTTCATTGTCAATAATGAGGTCTATGGTATAAAGGAAACCTGAAGTGAAGCATCGGAATCTAAAACTGGACTCAGAGGAGAGGTTCAAATCATAGTAAGTTAGAGTGTCAGTCCTCTTGTACTTAAGTCGGCATTGTGCCTTTTGTATTAAATTCGGATGCAAATTCTGTGTTTCATTGTCAATAAGGAGGTCCAAAGTATTAAGGAAACCTGAAGTGAAGCATCGGAATCTAAAACTGGACTCAGAGGAGAGGTTCAAATCATAGAAAGTTAGAGTGTCAGTCCTCTTGTACTTAAGTCGGCATTGTGCCTTTTGTATTAAATTCGGATGCAAATTCTGTGTTTCATAGTCAATGAGAAGGTCCAAGGGATACAGTAAACCTTATGTGAAGCATCGGAATCTAAAACTGGACTCACAGGAGAGGTTCAAATCTTGGAAAATTAGAGTGTCAGTCCTCTTGTACTTAAGTCGGCATTGTGCCATTTGTATTAAATTCGGATGCGATTTCTGTGTTTCATCTTCAATATGAAGGTCCAATGGATACAGTAACCCTCAAGTGAAGCATCGGAATCTAAAACTGGACTCACAGGAGAGGATCAAATCATAGAAAGTGAGAGTGTCCGTCCTCTTGTACTTAAGTTGGCATTGTGCCTTTGTATTAAATTCGGATACAATTTCTGTATTTCGTCGTCAATAAGAAGGTACAAGGTATACAGTAAACCTGAAGTGAAGCATCGGAATCTAACACTGGACTCACAGGAGAGGTTCAAATCATAGAAAGTTAGAGTGTCAGTCCTCTTGTACTTATGTCGGCAATGTGCCTTTAGAATTTAATTCCGATGCAATTTCTGTGTTTCATCGTCAATAAGAAGCTCCGAGGTATACAGTAAACCTGTAGTGAAGCATCGGAATCTAAAACTGGACTCACAGGAGAGCTTCAAATCATAGAAAGTGAGAGTGTCAGTCCTCTTGTACTTAAGTTGGCATTGTGCCTTTGTATTAAATTCGGATACAATTTCTGTATTTCATCGTCAATAATAAGGTGCAAGGAATACAGTAAACCTGAAATGAAGAATCGGAATCTAAAACTGGACTCACAGGAGAGGTTCAAATCATAGAAAGTGAGAGTGTCAGTCCTCTTGTACTTACGTCGGCATTGTGCCTTTTTTGTATTAAATTCGGATGCAATTTCTGTGTTTCATCGTCAATAAGAAGGTCCAAGGTATACAGTAAACCGGAAGTGAAGCACTGGAATCTAAAACTGGATTCGCAGGAGAGGTTCAAATCATAGAAAGTGAGAGTGTCAGTCCTCTTTTACTTAAGTCGGCATTGTGTCTTTTGTATTAAATTCGGATGCATTTTCTGTGTTTCATTGTCAATAATGAGGTCCAAGGTATAAAGGAAACCTGAAGTGTAGCATCGGAATCTAAAACTGGATTCACAGGAGAGGTTCAAATCATAGAAGGTTAGAGTGTCAGTCCTCTTGTACTTAAGTGGGCATTGTGCCTTTTGTATTAAATTCGGATGCAATTTCTGTGTTTCATCGTCAATGAGAATGTCCAAGGGATACAGTAAATCTGAAGTGAAGCGTCGGAATCTAAAACTGGACTCACAGCAGAGGTTCAAATCATAGAAAGTGAGAGTGTCAGTCCTCTTCTACTTAAGTCGGCATTGTGCCTTTTGTATTAAATTCGTATGCAATTTCTTTGTTTCATCGCCAATAAGACGGTACAAGGGATACAGTAAACCTGAAGTAAAGCATCGGAATCTAACACTGGACTCACAGGAGAGGTTCAAAACATAGAAAGTGAGAGTGTCGGTCCTCATGTACTTAAGTCGGCAATGTGCCTTTTGTATTAAATTCGGATGCAATTTCTGTGTTTCATCGTCAATAAGGTCCAAAGTACACAGTAAACCTGAAGTGAAGCATCGGAATCTAAAACTGGACTCACAGGAGAACTTCAAATCATAGAAAGTGAGAGTGTCTGTCCTTTTGTACTTAACTTGGCATTGTGCCTTTTGTATTAAATTCGGATGCAATTTCCGTGTTTCATTGTCAATAAGATGGTCCAAGGTATAAAGGAAACCTGAAGTGAAGCATCGGAATCTAAAATTGGACTCACAGGAGTGATTCAAAACATAGAAAGTTAGAGTGTCAGTCCACTTGTACTTAAGTCGGCATTGTGCCATTTGTATTAAATTCGGATGCAATTTCTTTGTTTCATCGTCAATAAGAAGGTACAAGGGATACAGTAAACCTGAAGTGAAGCATCGGAATCTAAAACTGGACTCACAGGAGAGGTTCAAATCATAGAAAGTTAGAGCGTCAGTGCTCTTGTACTTAAGTCGGCATTGTGCCTTTTGTATTAAATTCGGATGCAATTTCTGTGTTTCATCGTCAATAAGAAGGTCCAAGGTATACAGTAAACCTCAGGTGAAGCATCGGAATCTAAAACTGGTTCCACAGGAGAGGTTCAAATCATAGAATGTTGGAGTGTCAGTCCTCTTGTACTTAAGTCGGCATTGTGACTTTTGTATTACATTCGGATGCAATTTCTGTGATTCATCGTCAATGAGAAGGTCCAAGGGATACAGTAAACCTGAACTGAAGCATCCGAATGTAAAACTGGACTCACAGATGAGGTTCAAATCATAGATAGTTAGAGTGTCAGTCCTCTTGTACTTAAGTCGGCATTTTGCCTTTTGTATTAAATTCGGATGCAATTTCTGTCTTTCATCGTCAATAAGAAGGTCCAAGGGATACAGTAACCCTGAAGTGAATCATCGGAATCCAAAACTGGACTCACAGGAGAGGTTCAAATCATAGAAAGTGATAGTTCAGTACTCTTGTACTTAAGTCGGCATTGTGCCTTTTGTATTAAATTAGGATGCAATTTCTGAGTTTCATCGTCAATAAGATGGTCCAAGGGTTACAGTAAACTTGAAATGAAGTATCGGAATCTAAAACTGGACTCACAGGAGAGGTTCAAATCATAGAAAGTGAGGGTGTCAGTCCTCTTGTACTTAAGTCGGCATTGTGCCTTTTGTATTAAATTCGGATGCAATTATGTGTTTCATCGTCAATAAGATGGTCCAAGGGATACAGTAAACCTGAGGTGAAGCATCGGAACCTAAAACTGGACTCACAGGAGACGTTCAAATCATAGAAAGTTGGAGTGTCAGTCGTCTTGTGCTTAAGTCGGCATTGTGCCTTTTGTATTAAATTTGGATGCAATTTCTGTGTTTCATCATCAATAGGAAGGTCGACGGTATACAGTAAACCGGAAATGAAGCATCGGAATCTAAAACTGGACTCACAGGAGAGGTTCAAATCATAGAAAGTTAGAGTGTCAGTCCTCTTGTACATTAATCGGCATTGTGCCTTTTGTATTAAATTCGGATGCAATTTCTGTGTTTCATCGTCAATAAGAAGGTCCAAGGTATACAGTAAGCCTGAAGTGAAGCATCGGAATCTAAAACTGGACTCACAGGAGAGGTCCAAGTCATAGAAAGTGAGAGTGTCATTCCTCTTGTACTTAAGTCGGCATTGTGCCTTTTGTATTAAATTCGGATGCAATTTCTTTGTTTCATCGTCAATAAGAAGGTACAAGGGATACAGTAAACCTGAAGTGAAGCATCGGAATTGAAAACTGGACCCACAGGAGTGGTTCAAACATAGAAAGTGAGAGTGTCAGTCCACTTGTACTTAAGTCGGCATTGTGCCTTTTGTATTAAATTCGGATGCAATTTCTGTGTTTCATCGTCAATAAGAAGGTCCAAGGTACACATTAAACCTGAAGTGAAGCATCGGAATCTAAAACTGGACTCACAGGAGAAGTTCAAATCATAGAAACTGAGAGTGTCAGTCCTCTTATACTTAAGTCGGCATTGTGCCTTTTGTATTAAATTCGGATGCAATTTGTTTGTTTCATCGTCAATAGGAAGGTACAAGGGATACAGTAAGCCCGAAGTGAAGCATCGGAATCTGAAACTGGACTCACAGGAGAGGTTCAAATCATAGAAAGTGAGAGTGTCAGTCCTCTTGTACTTAAGTCGGCATTGTGCCTTTTCTATTAAATTCGGATGCAATTTCTGTGTTTCATCGTCAATAAGAAGGTCCAAGGTACACTGTAAACCTGAAGTGAAGCATCGAAATCTAAAACTGGACTCACAGGAGAGGTTGAAATCATAGAAATTTAAGGTGTCAGTCCTCTTGTATATAAGTCGGCATTGTGCCTTTTGTATTAAATTCAAATGCAATTTCTTTGTTCCATCGTCAATAAGAAGGATCAAGGGATACAGTAAACCTGAAGTGAAGCATCGGAATTGAAAACTGGACCCACAGGAGTGGTTCAAACATAGAAAGTGAGAGTGTCAGTCCACTTGTACTTAAGTCGGCATTGTGCCTTTTGTATTAAATTCGGATGCAATTTCTGTGTTTCATCGTCAATAAGAAGGTCCAAGGTACGCATTAAACCTGAAGTGAAGCATCGGAATCTAAAACTGGACTCACAGGAGAAGTTCAAATCATAGAAACTGAGAGTGTCAGTCCTCTTGTACTTAAGTCGGCATTGTGCCTTTTGTATTAAATTCGGATGCAATTTGTTTGTTTCATCGTCAATAGGAAGGTACAAGGGATACAGTAAGAACGAAGTGAAGCATCGGAATCTGAAACTGGACTCACAGGAGAGGTTCAAATCATAGAAAGTGAGAGTGTCAGTCCTCTTGTACTTAAGTCGGCATTGTGCCTTTTCTATTAAATTCGGATGCAATTTCTGTGTTTCATCGTCAATAAGAAGGTCCAAGGTACACTGTAAACCTGAAGTGAAGCATCGAAATCTAAAACTGGACTCACAGGAGAGGTTGAAATCATAGAAATTTAAGGTGTCAGTCCTCTTGTATATAAGTCGGCATTGTGCCTTTTGTATTAAATTCAAATGCAATTTCTTTGTTCCATCGTCAATAAGAAGGATCAAGGGATACAGTAAGCCCGAAGTGAAGCATCGGAATCTAAAACTGGACTCAAAGGAGAGGTTTAAATCATAGAACGTTAGAGTGTCAGTCCTCTTGTAGTTAAGTCGGCATTGTGCCTTTTGTATTAAATTCGGATGCAATTTCTGTGTTTCATCGTCAATAAGAAGGTCCAAGGTATGCAGTAACCCTGAAGTGAAGCATCGGAATCTAAAACTGGACTCACAGGAGAGGTTCAAATCATAGATAGTGAGAGTGTCAGGCCTCTTGTACTGAAGCCGGCATTCTGCCTTTTGTATTAAATACGGATGCAATTGCTGTGTTTCATCGTCAATAAGTAGGTCCAAGGTATAAAGGAAACCTGAAGTTAAGCATCGGAATCTAAAACTGGACTCATAGGTGAGGTTCAAATCATAGAAAGTTAGAGCGTTATTCCTCTTGTACTTAAGTCGGCATTGTGCCTTTTGTATTAAATTCGAATGCAATTTCTTTGTTCACCGTCAAAAAGAAGGTACAAGGGATAGAGTAAACCTGAAATGAAGCATCGGAATCTAAAAGTGTACTCACAGGAGAGGTTCAAATCATAGAAATTGAGAGTGTCAGTCCTCTTGTACTTAAGTCGGCATTGTGCATTTTGCATCAAATTCGGATGCAATTTCTGTGTTTCATCGTCAATAAGAAGGTCCAAGGGATACAGTTAACCTGAAGTGAAGCATCGAAATCTAAAACAGGACTCACAGGAGAGTTTCAAAGCATAGAACGTTAGAGTTTCAGTCCTCATTTACTTAAGTCGGCATTGCGCCTTTTGTATTAAATTCGGATGCAATTTCTGTGTTTCATCGTCAATAAGAAGGTCCATGGGATAGAGTAACCCTGAAGTGAAGCATCGAAATCTAAAACTGGACTCACAGGAGAGGTTCGAATCATAGAAAGTGAGAGTTTCAGTCCTCTTGTACTTGAGTCGGCAATGTGCCATTTGTATTGAATTCGGATGCAATTTCTGTGTTTCATCATCAATAAGGATGTCCAAGGGATACAATAAACCTGAAGTGAAGCATAGGAATCTAAAACAAGACTCACAGGAGAGGTTCAAACCATAGAATGTTGGAGTCTCAGTCCTCTTGTACTTAAGTCGGCATTGTGCCTTTTGTATTAAGTTCGGATGCAATTTCTGCGGTTCATCGTCAATAAGACAGTCCAAGGTGTACAGTAAACCTGAAGTGAAGCATCGGAATCTTAAACTGGACTCACAGGAGAGGTTCAAATCATAGGAAGTTAGAGAGTAAGTCTTCTTGTACTTGAGTCGGCATTGTGGCTTATGTATTAAATTCGGATGCAATTTCTGTGTTTCATCATCAATAAGAAAGTCCAAAGGATACAGTAAACCAGAAGTGAAGCATCGGAATCGAAAACTGGACTCACAGGAGAGGATCGAATCATAGGAAGTTGGAGTGTCAGTCCTCTTGTACTTAAGTCGGCATTGTGCCTTTTGTATTAAATTTGGATGGAATTTCTTTGTTTCATCGTCAATACGAAGGTACAAGGGATACAGTAAACCTGAAGTGAAGCATCGGAATCTAAAACTGGACTCACAGGAGATGTTCAAATCATAGAAAGTGAGAGTGTCAGTCCTCTTGTACTTAAGTCGGCAATGTGCCTTTTGTATTAAAATCGGATGCAATTTCTGTGTTTTATCGTCAATAAGAAAGTCCAAGGGATACAGTAAACCTGAAGTGAAGCCTCTCAATCCAAAACTGGACTCACAGGAGAGGTTCAAATCATAGAAAGTGAGGATGTCAGTCCTCTTGTACTTAAGTCGGCATTGTGCCTTTTGTATTAAATTCGGATGCAATTATGTGTTTCATCGTCAATAGGATGGTCTAAGGGATACAGTAAACCTGAGGTGAAGCATCGGAACCTAAAACTGGACTCACAGGAGAGGTTCAAATCATAGAAAGTCAGAGTGTCAGTCCTGTTGTACATTAATCGGCATTGTGCCTTTTGTATTAAATTCGGATGCAATTTCTGTGTTTCATCGTCAATAAGAAGGTCCAAGGTATACAGTAAGCCTGAAGTGAAGCATCGGAATCTAAAACTGGACTCACAGGAGAGGTCTAAGTCATAGAAAGTGAGAGTGTCATTCCTCTTGTACTTAAGTCGGCATTGTGCCTTTTGTATTAAATTCGGATGCAATTTCTGTGTTTCTTCGTCAATAAGAAGGTCCAAGGTATAAAGGAAACCTGAAGTGAAGCATCGGAATTAAAATCTGGAATCACAGGAGAGGTTCAAATCACAGAGAGCTAGAGTGTCATTCCTCTTGTACGTAAGTCGGCATTGTGCCTTTTGTATTAAATTCGGATGCAATTTCTGTGTTTCATCGTCAATAAGAAGGTCCAAGGTACACAGTAAACCTGAAGTGAAGCATCGGAATCTAAAACTGGGCTCACAGGAGAGGTTCAAATCATAGAAACTGAGAGTGTCAGTCCTCTTGTACTTAAGTCGGCATTGTGCCTTTTGTATTAAATTCGGATGCAATTTCTTTGTTTCATCGTCAATAAGAAGGTACAAGGGATACAGTATGCCCGAAGTGAAGCATCGGAATCTGAAACTGGACTCACAGGAGAGGTTCAAATCATAGAAAGTGAGAGTGTCAGTCCTCTTGTACTTAAATCGGCATTGTGTCTTTTCTATTAAATTCGGATGCAATTTCTGTGTTTCATCGTCAATAAGAAGGTCCAAGGTACACAGTAAACCTGAAGTGAAGCATCGAAATCTAAAACTGGACTCACAGGAGAGGTTGAAATCATAGAAATCTAAGGTGTCAGTCCTCTTGTATATAAGTCGGCATTGTGCATTTTGTATTAAATTCAAATGCAATTTCTTTGTTCCATCGTCAATAAGAAGGTTCAAGGGATACAGTAAGCCCGAAGTGAAGCATCGGAATCTAAAACTGGACTCACAGGAGAGGTTCAAATCATAGAAAGTGAGAGTGTCAGTCCTCTTGTACTTAAGTCGGCATTGTGCCTTTTGTATTAAATTCGGATGCAATTTCTGTGTTTCATCGTCAATAAGAAGGTCCCAGGGATACAGTAAACCTGAAATGAAGCATCGGAATCTAAATCTGGACTCACAGTAAAGGTTCAAAACAATGAAAGTGAGAGTGTCTGTCCTCTTGTATTTAAGTCGGCATTGTGCCTTTTGAAATTAATACCGATGCAATTTCTGTGTTTCATCGTCAATAAGAAGTTCCGAGGTATACAGCAAACCTGAAGTGAAGCATCGGAATCTAAAACTGGACTCACAGGTTAGGTTCAAATCATAGAACGTTAGGGTGTCAGTCCTCTTGTAGTTAAGTCGGCATTGTGCCTTTTGTATTAAATTCGGATGCAATTTCTGTGTTTCATCGTCAATAAGAAGGTCCAAGGTATGCAGTAACCCTGAAGTGAAGCATCGGATTCAAAAACTGGACTCACAGGAGAGGTTCAAATCATAGAAAGTGAGAGTGTCAGTCCTCTTGTACTGAAGCCGGCATTCTGCCTTTTGTATTAAATTCGGATGCAATTGCTGTGTTTCATCGTCAATAAGTAAGTCCAAGGTATAAAGGAAACCTGAAGTGAAGCATCGGAATCTAAAACTGGACTCACAGGTGAGGTTCAAATCATAGAAAGTTAGAGCGTTATTCCTCTTGTACTTAAGTCGGCATTGTGCCTTTTGTATTAAATTCGAATGCAATTTCTTTGTTCACCGTCAAAAAGAAGGTACAAGGGATAGAGTAAACCTGAAATGAAGCATCGGAATCTAAAAGTGGACTCACAGGAGAGGTTCAAATCATAGAAATTGAGAGTGTCAGTCCTCTTGTACTTAAGTCGGCATTGTGCATTTTGCATTAAATTCGGATGCAATTTCTGTGTTTCATCGTCAATAAGAAGGTCCAAGGGATACAGTTAACCTGAAGTGAAGCATCGAAATCTAAAACAGGACTCACAGGAGAGTTTCAAAGCATAGAACGTTAGAGTTTCAGTCCTCATTTACTTAAGTCGGCATTGTGCCTTTTGTATTAAATTCTGATGCAATTTCTGTGTTTCATCGTCAATAAGAAGGTCCATGGGATAGAGTAACCCAGAAGTGAAGCATCGAAATCTAAAACTGGACTCACAGGAGAGGTTCGAATCATAGAAAGTGAGAGATTCAGTCCTCTTGTACTTGAGTCGGCAATGTGCCATTTGTATTGAATTCGGATGCAATTTCTGTGTTTCATCATCAATAAGGATGTCCAAGGGATACAATAAACCTGAAGTGAAGTATCGGAATCTAAAACAAGACTCACAGGAGAGGTTCAAACCATAGAAAGTTTGAGTCTCAGTCCTCTTGTACTTAAGTCGGCATTGTGCCTTTTGTATTAAGTTCGGATGCAATTTCTGCGGTTCATCGTCAATAAGACAGTCCAAGGTATAAAGGAAACCTGAAGTGAAGCATCGGAATCTAAAACTGGACTCACAGGAGAGGTTGAAATTATAGAATTTGAGAGTGTCAGTCCTCTTGTACTTAAGTCGGCATTGTGCCTTTTGTATTAAATTCGGATGCAATTTCTATGTTTCATCGTCAATAAGAAGGTCCAAGGGATACAGTAAACCTGAAGTGAAGCATCGGAATCCAAAACTGGACTCACAGGAGAGGTTCAAATCATAGAAAGTGAGAGTGTCAGTCGTCTTGTGCTTAAGTCGGCATTGTGCCTCTTGTATTAAATTCGGATGCAATTTCTGTGTTTCATCGTCAGTAGGAATGTCGAAGGTATTCAGTAAACCAGAAGTGAAGCATCGGAATCTAAAACTGGACTCACAGGAGAGGATCGAATCATAGGAAGTTGGAGTGTCAGTCCTCTTGTACTTAAGTTGGCATTGTGCCTTTTGTATTAAATTTGGATGGAATTTCTTTGTTTCATCGTCAATACGAAGTTACAAGGGATACAGTAAACCTGAAGTGAAGCATCGGAATCTAAAACTGGACTCACAGGAGATGTTCAAATCAAAGAAAGTGAGAGTGTCAGTCCTCTTGTACCTTAGTCGGCAATGTGCCTTTTGTATTAAAATCGGATGCAATTTCTGTGTTTCATCGTCAATAATAAAGTCCAAGGGATACAGTAAACCTGAAGTGAAGCCTCTCAATCTAAAACTGGACTCACAGGAGAGGTTCAAATCATAGAAACTGAGAGTGTCAGTCCTCTTGTACTTAAGTCGGCATTGTATCTTTTGTATTAAATTCGGATGCAATTTCTGTGTTTCATCGTCAATACGAAGGTCCAAGGGATACAGTATACCTGAGGTGAAGCATCGGAATCTAAAACTGGACTCACAGGAGAGGTTCAAATCATAGAAAGTGAGTGTCAGTCCTCATGTACTTAAGTCGGCATTGTGCCTTTTGTATTAAATTCGAATGCAATTTCTGTGTTTCATCGTCAATAAGAAGGTCCAAGGTATAAAGGAAACCTGAAGTGAAGCATCGGAATCTAAAACTGGACTCACAGGAGATGTTCAAATCTTAGAAAGTC
The DNA here is from genome assembly GCF_021461395.2 of Schistocerca americana. Taxonomy (NCBI): domain Eukaryota; kingdom Metazoa; phylum Arthropoda; class Insecta; order Orthoptera; family Acrididae; genus Schistocerca; species Schistocerca americana. Next base: position 1,090,398,646 of record NC_060120.1, on the reverse strand, counting down.
AGACTGTCAGTCCTCTTGTACTTAAGTCGGCATTGTGCCTTTCGTATTAAATTCGGATGCAATTTCTGTGTTTCATAGTCAATGAGAAGGTACAAGGGATACAGTAAACTTGAAGTGAAGCATCGGAATCTAAAACTGGACTCACAGGAGTGGTTCAAATCATAGAAAGTGAGAGTGTCAGTCATCTTCTACTTAAGTCGGCATTGTGCCTTTTGTATTAAATTCGAATTAAATTTCTGTGTTACATCGTCAATAAGAGGGTCCAAGGGATACAGTAACCCTGAAGTGAAGCATCGGAATCAAAAACTGGTCCCACAGGAGAGGTTCAAATCACAGTGAGTGAGAGTGTCAGTCCTCTTGTACTTAAGTCGGCATTGTGCCATTTGTATTAAATTCGGATGCGATTTCTGTGTTTCATCATCAATATGAAGGTCCAATGGATACAGTAACCCTCAAGTGAAGCATCGGAATCTAAAACTGGACTCACAGGAGAGGTTCAAATCATAGAAAGTGAGAGTGTCAGTCCTGTTGTACTTAAGTTGGCATTGTGCCTTTGTATTAAATTCGAATACAATATCTGTATTTCATCGTCAATAAGAAGGTGCAAGGTATACAGTAAACCTGAAGTGAAGCATCGGTATCTAAAACTGGACTCACAGGAGAGGTTCAAATCATAGAAAAATAGAGTGTCAGTCCTCTTGTACTTATGTCGGCAATGTGCCTTTACAATTTAATTCCGATGTAATTTCTGTGTTTCATCGTCAATAAGAAGCTCCGAGGTATACAGTAAACCTGAAGTGAAGCATCGGAATCTAAAACTGGACTCACAGGAGAGGTTCATATCATAGAAAGTTAGAGCGTCAGTCCTCTTGTACTTAAGTCGGCATTGTGCCTTTTGTATTAAATTCGATGCAATTTCTGTATTTGATCGTCAATGAGAAGGTCCAAGCGATACAGTAAACCTGAAGTGAAGCGTCTTAATCTAAAACTGGACTCACAGGAGAGGTTCAAATCATAGAAAGTGAGAGTGTCAGTCCTCCTCTACTTAAGTTCGCATTGTGCCTTTTGTATTAAATTCGTATGCAATTTCTTTGTCTCATCGTCAATAAGACGGTACAAGGGATACAGTAAACCTGAAGTAAAGCATCGGAATCTTACACTGGACTCACAGGAGAGGTTCATAACATAGAAAGTGAGAGTGTCAGTCCTCATGTACTTAAGTCGGCAATGTGCCTTTTGTATTAAATTCGTATGCAATTTCTGTGTTTCATCGTCAATAAGAAGGTTCAAAGTACACAGTAAACCTGAAGTGAAGCATCGGAATCTAAAACTGGACTCACAGGAGAGCTTCAAATCATAGAAAGTGAGAGTGTCAGTCCTCTTGTACTTAACTCGGCATTGTGCCTTTTGTATTAAATTCGGATGTAATTTCCGTGTTTCATTGTCAATAAGATGGTCCAAGGTATAAAGGAAACCTGAAGTGAAGCATCGGAATTAAAAACTGAACTCACAGGAGAGGTTCAAATCATACATAGTTAGAGTGTCAGTCCTCTTGTACTTAAGTCGGCATTTTGCCTTTTGTATTAAATTCGGATGCAATTTCTGTGTTTCATCGTCAATAAGAAGGTCCAAGGGATACAGTAATACTGAAGTGAATCATCGGAATCCAAAACTGGACTCACAGGAGAGGTTCAAATCATAGAAAGTGATAGATCAGTACTCTTGCACTTAAGTCGGCATTGTGCCATTTGTATTACATTATGATGCAATTTCTGAGTTTCATCGTCCATAAGAAGGTGCAAGGGATACAGTAAACCTGAAGTGAAGCATCGGAATCGAAAACTGGACCCACAGGAGAGGTTCAAACATAGAAAGTGAGAGTGTCAGTCCATTTGTACTTAAGTCGGCATTGTGCCTTTTGTATTAAATTCGGATGCGATATCTGTGTTTCATCGTCAATAAGAAGGTCCAAGGTACACAGTAAACCTGAAGTGAAGCATCGGAATCTAAAACTGGACTCACAGGAGAGGTTCAAATCATAGAAAGTGAGAGTGTCAGTCCTCTTGTACTTAAGTCTGCATTGTGCCTTTTGTATTAAATTCGGATGCAATTTCTTTGTTTCATCGTCAATAAGAAGGTACAAGGGATACAGTAAGCCCGAAGTGAAGCATCGGAATCTGAAACTGGACTCACAGGAGAGGTTCAAATCATAGAAAGTGAGAATGTCAGTCCTCTTGTACTTAAGTCGGCATTGTGCCTTTTGTATTAAATTCGGATGCAATTTCTGTGTTTCATCGTCAATAAGAAGGTCCTGGGTACACAGTAAACCTGAAGTGAAGCATCGGAATCTAAAACTGGACTCACAGGAGTGGTTGAAATCATAGAAATTTAAGGTGGCAGTCCTCTTGTACATAAGTCGGCATTGTGCCTTTTGTATTAAATTCAAATGCAATTTCTTTGTTCCATCGTCAATAAGAAGGTACAAGGGATACAGTAAGCCCAAAGTGAAGCATCGGAATCTAAAACTGGACTCACAGGTGAGGTTCAAATCATAGAAAGTGAGAGTGTCAGTCCTCTTGTACTTAAGTCGGCATTGTGCATTTTGTATTAAATTCGGATGCAATTTCTGTGTTTCATCGTCAATAAGAAGGTCCAAGGTATGCAGTAACCCTGAAGTGAAGCATCGGATTCTAAAACTAGACTCACAGGAGAGGTTCAAATCATAGAAAGTGAGAGTGTCAGTCCTCTTGTACTGAAGCCGGCATTCTGTCTTTTGTATTAAATTCGGATGCTATTTCTGTGTTTCATCGTCAATAAGTAGGTCCAAGGTATAAAGGAAACCTGAAGTGAAGCATCGGAATCTAAAACTGGACTCACAGGTGAGGTTCAAATCATAGAAAGTTAGAGCGTCATTCCTCTTGTACTTAAGTCGGCATTGTGCCTTTTGTATAAAATTCGGATGCAATTTCTTTGTTCACCGTCAAAAAGAAGGTACAAGGGATAGAGTAAACCTGAAATGAAGCATCGGAATCTAAAAGTGGACTCACAGGAGAGGTTCAAATCATAGAATGAGAGAGTGTCAGTCCTCTTGTACTTGAGTCGGCAATGTGCCTTTTGTATTGAATTCGGATGCAATTTCTGTCTTTCATCATCAATAAGAAGGTCCAAGGGATACAATAAACCTGAAGTGAAGCATCGGAATCTAAAACAAGACCCACAGGAGAGGTTCAAACCATAGAAAGTTGGAGTCTCAGTCCTCTTGTACTTAAGTCAGCATTGTGCCTTTTGTATTAAATTCGGATGCAATTTCTGCGGTTCATGGTCAATAAGACAGTCCAAGGTGTACAGTAAACCTGAAGTGTAGCATCGGAATCTAAAACTGGACTCACAGGAGAGGTTCAAATCATAGGAAGTTAGAGAGTAAGTCCTCTTGTACTTGAGTCGGCATTGTGCCTTATGTATTAAATTCGGATGCAATTTCTGTATTTCATCATCAATAATAAAGTCCAAATGATACAGTAAACCAGAAGTGAAGCATCAGAATCGATAACTGGACTCACAGGAGAGGTTCAAATCATAGAATTTGAGAGTGTCAGTCCTCTTGTACTTAAGACGGCATTGTGCCTTTTGTATTAAATTCGGATGCAATTTCTATGTTTCATCGTCAATAAGATGGTTTAAGGGATACAGTAAACCTGAAGTGATGCATCGGAATCCAAAACTGGACTCACAGGAGAGGTTCAAATCATAGATAGTTAGAGTGTCATTCCTCTTGTACTTAAGTCGGCATTGTGCGTTTTGTATTAAATTCGGATGCAATTTCTGTGTTTCATCGTCAATACGAAGGTCCAAGGTACACAGTAAACCTGAAGTGAAGCATCGGAATCTAAAACAGGACTCACAGGAGAACTTCAAATCATAGAAAGTGAGAGTGTCAGTCTTCTTGTACTTAAGTCGGCATTATGCTTTTTGTATTAAATTCTGATGCAATTTCCGTCTTTCATTGTCAATAAGATGGTCCAGGGTATAAGGGTAACCTGATGTGAAGCATCGGAATCTAAAACTGGACTCACAGGTGAGGTTCAAAACATAGAAAGTTAGAGTGTCAGTCCTCATGTACTCATGTCGGCATTGTGCCTTTTGTATTAAATTCGGATGCAATTTCTGTGTTTCATCGTCAATACGAAGGTCCAAGGGATCCAGTAAACCTGAAGTGAAGCATCGGAATCTAAAACTGGACTCACAGGAGAGGTTCAAATCATAGAAAGTGAGAGTGTCAGTCCTCATGTACTTAAGTCGGCATTGTTCCTTTTGTATTAAATTCGGATGCAATTTCTGTGTTTCATCGTCAATAAGAAGGTCCAAGGTATAAAGGAAACCTGAAGTGAAGCATCGGAATCTAAAACAGGACTCACAGGAGATGTTCAAATCTTAGAAAGTCAGAGTGTGAGTCCTCTTGTACTTAAGTCGGCATTGTGCCTTTCGTATTACATTCGGATGCAATTTCTGTGTTACATCGTCAATAAGAAGGTCCAAGAGATACAGTAAACCTGAAGTGAAGCATCGGAATCTAAAACTGGACTCACAGGAGAGGTTCAAATCATAGAAAGTGAGAGTGTCAGTCCTCTTGTACTTAAGTCGGCATTGTGCCTTTTGTATTAAATTCGGATGCAATTTCTGTGTTTCATCGTCAATAGGAATGTCGAAGGTATTCAGTAAACCTTAAGTGAAGCATCGGATTCTAAAACTGGACTCACAGGAGAGGTTCAAATCATAGAAAGTGGGAGTGTCAGTCCTCTTCTACTGAATTCGGCATTGTGCCTTTTGTATTAACTTCAGATGCAATTTCTGTGTTTCATCGTCAATGAGATGGACTAAGGTATACAGTAAACCTGAAGTGAAGCATCGGAATCTAATACTGGACTCACAGGAGAGGTCCAAATCATAGAAAGTGGGAGTGTCAGTCCTCTTCTACTTAAGTCGGCATTGTGCCTTTTGTATTAAATTCGGATGCAATTTCTGTGTTTCATCGTCAATAAGAAGGTCCAAGGTATAAAGGAAACCTGAAGTGAAGCATCGGAATTAAAAACTGAACTCACAGGAGAGGTTCAAATCATAGATAGTTAGAGTGTCATTTCTCTTGTACTTAAGTCGGCATTGTGCGTTTTGTATTAAATTCGGATGCAATTTCTTTGTTTCTTCGTCAATAAGACGGTACAAGGGATACAGTAAACCTGAAGTGAAGCATCGGAATCTAACACTGGACTCACAGGAGAGGTTTGAAACATAGAAAGTGAGAGTGTCAGTCCTCAGGTACTTAAGTCGGCAATGTGCCTTTTGTATTAAATTCGGATGCAATTTCTGTGTTTCATCGTCAATACGAAGGTCCAAAGTACACAGTAAACCTGAAGTGAAGCATCGGAATCTAAAACTGGACTCACAGGAGAGGTTCAAATCATAGAAAGTTAGAGCGTCAGTGCTCTTGTACTTAAGTCGGCATTGTGCCTTTTGTATTAAATTCGGATGCACTTTCTGTGTTTCATCGTCAATAAGAAGGTCCAAGGTATACAGTAACCCTGAGGTGAAGCATCGGAATGTAAAACTGGTTCCTCAGGAGAGGTTCAAATCATAGAATGTTAGAGTGTCAGTCCTCTTGTACTTAAGTCGGCATTATGACTTTTGTATTAAATTCGGATGTAATTTCTGTGTTTCATCGTCAATAAGTAGGTCCAAGGGATACAGTAAACCTGAACTGAAGCATCCGAATGTAAAACTGGACTCACAGATGAGGTTCAAATCATAGAAAGTGAGAGTGTCAGTCCTCTTGTACTTAAGCCGGCATGAAGCCTTTTGAATTTAATTCCGATGTAATTTCTGTGTTTTATCGTCAATAAGAAGTTCCGAGGTATACAGTAAACCTGAAGTGAAGCATCGGAATCTAAAACTGGACTCACAGGAGAGGTTCAAATCATAGAAAGTAGAGTGTTTGTCCTTTTGTACTTAAGTCAGAATTTTGCCTTTTGTATTAAATTCGGATGCAATTTCTGTGTTTCATCATCAATAAGAAAGTCCAAGGGATACAGTAACCCTGAAGTGAATCATCGGAATCCATAACTGGACTCACAGGAGTGGTTCAAATCATAGAAAGTGATAGATCAGTACTCTTGTACTTAAGTCGGCATTGTGCCTCTTGTATTAAATTAGGATGCAATTTCTGAGTTTCATCGTCAATAAGAAGGTCCAAGGTATACAGTAAACCTGAGGTGAAGAAACGGAATCTAAAACTGGTTCCACAGGAGAGGTTCAAATCATAGAATGTTGGAGTGTCAGTCCTCTTGTACTTAAGTCGGCATTGTGCCTTTTGTATTAAATTCGGATGCAATTTCTGTGTTTCATCGTCAATAAGAAGGTCCAAGGTATACAGTAAACCTGAGGTGAAGAAACGGAATCTAAAACTGGTTCCACAGGAGAGGTTCAAATCATAGAATGTTGGAGTGTCAGTCCTCTTGTACTTAAGTCGGCATTGTGACATTTGTATTAAATTCGGATGCAATTTCTGTGTTTCATCGTCGATGAGATGGACTAAGGTATACAGTAAACCTGAAGTGAATCATCGGAATCTAAAACTGGACTCACAGGAGAGGTCCAAATCATAGGAAGTGGGAGTGTCAGTCCTCTTCTACTTAAGTCGGCATTGTGCCTTTTGCATTAAATTCGGATGCAATTTCTGTGTTTCATCGTCAATAAGAAGGTCCAAGGTATAATGGAAACCTGAAGTGAAGCATCGGAATTTAAAACTGGACTCACAGGAGAGGTTCAAATCATAGATAGTTAGCGTGTCATTCCTCTTGTACTTAAGTCGGCATTGTGCCTTTTGTATTAAATTCGGATGCAATTTCTGTGTTACATCGTCAATAAGAAGGTCCAAGGGATACAGTAAACCTGAAGTGAAGCATCGGAATCTAAAACTGGACTCACAGGAGTGGTTCAAATCATAGAAAGTGAGAGTGTCAGTCCTCTTGTACTTAAGTCGGCATTGTGCCTTTTGTATTAAATTCGGATGCAATTTCTGTGTTTCATCGTCAATAGGAATGTCGAAGGTATTCAGTAAACCTTAAGTGAAGCATCGGAATCTAAAACTGGACTCACAGGAGAGGTTCAAATCATAGAAAGTGGGAGTGTCAGTCCTCTTCTACTGAATTCGGCATTGTGCCTTTTGTATTAACTTCGGATGCAATTCCTGTGTTTCATCGTCAATGAGATGGACTAAGGTATACAGTAAACCTGAAGTGAAGCATCGGAATCTAATACTGGACTCACAGGAGAGGTCCAAATCATAGAAAGTGGGAGTGTCAGTCCTCTTCTACTTAAGTCGGCATTGTGCCTTTTGTATTAAATTCGGATGCAATTTCTGTGTTTCATCGTCAATAAGAAGGTCCAAGGTATAAAGGAAACCTGAAGTGAAGCATCGGAATTAAAAACTGAACTCACAGGAGAGGTTCAAATCATAGATAGTTAGAGTGTCATTCCTCTTGTACTTAAGTCGGCATTGTGCGTTTTGTATTAAATTCGGATGCAATTTCTTTGTTTCTTCGTCAATAAGACGGTACAAGGGATACAGTAAACCTGAAGTGAAGCATCGGAATCTAACACTGGACTCACAGGAGAGGTTTAAAACATAGAAAGTGAGAGTGTCAGTCCTCAGGTACTTAAGTCGGCAATGTGCCTTTTGTATTAAATTCGGATGCAATTTCTGTGTTTCATCGTCAATACGAAGGTCCAAGGTACACAGTAAACCTGAAGTGAAGCATCGGAATCTAAAACTGGACTCACAGGAGAACTTCAAATCATAGAAAGTGAGAGTGTCAGTCTTCTTGTACTTAAGTCGGCATTATGCTTTTTGTATTAAATTCTGATGCAATTTCCGTCTTTCATTGTCAATAAGATGGTCCAGGGTATAAGGGTAACCTGATGTGAAGCATCGGAATCTAAAACTGGACTCACAGGTGAGGTTCAAAACATAGAAAGTTAGAGTGTCAGTCCTCATGTACTCATGTCGGCATTGTGCCTTTTGTATTAAGTTAGGATGCAATTTCTTTGTTTCATCGTCAACAAGAAGGTACAAGGCATACAGTAAACCTGAAGTTAAGCATCGGAATCTAAAACTGGACTCACAGGAGAGGTTCAAATCATAGAAAGTTAGAGCGTCAGTGCTCTTGTACTTAAGTCGGCATTGTGCCTTTTGTATTAAATTCGGATGCAATTTCTGTGTTTCATCGTCAATAAGAAGGTCCAAGGTATATAGTAAACCTGAGGTGAAGCATCGGAATGTAAAACTGGTTCCTCAGGAGAGGTTCAAATCATAGAATGTTAGAGTGTCAGTCCTCTTGTACTTAAGTCGGCATTGTGACTTTTGTATTAAATTCGGATGTAATTTCTGTGTATCATCGTCAATAAGAAGGTCCAAGGGATACAGTAAACCTGAACTGAAGCATCCGAATGTAAAACTGGACTCACAGATGAGGTTCAAATCATAGAAAGTGAGAGTGTCAGTCCTCTTGTACTTATGCCGGCATGAAGCCTTTTGAATTTAATTCCGATGTAATTTCTGTGTTTTATCGTCAATAAGAAGTTCCGAGTTGTGCAGTAAACCTGAAGTGAAGCATCGGAATCTAAAACTGGACTCACAGGAGAGGTTCAAATCATAGAAAGTAGAGTGTTTGTCCTTTTGTACTTAAGTCAGCATTTTGCCTTTTGTATTAAATTCGGATGCATTTTCTGTGTTTCATCATCAATAAGAACGTCCAAGGGATACAGTAACACTGAAGTGAATCATCGGAATCCATAACTGGACTCACAGGAGAGGTTCAAATCATAGAAAGTGATAGATCAGTACTCTTGTACTTAAGTCGGCATTGTGCCTCTTGTATTAAATTAGGATGCAATTTCTGAGTTTCATCGATAATAAGATGGTCCAAGGGTTACAGTAAACTTGAAATGAAGTATCGGAATCTAAAACTGGACTCACAGGAGAGGTTCACATCATAGAAAGTGAGGGTGTCAGTCCTCTTGTACTTAAGACGGCATTGTGCCTTTTGTATTAAATTCGGATGCAATGATGTGTTTCATCGTCAATAAGATGGTCCAAGGGATACAGTAAACCTGAGGTGAAGCATCGGAATCTAAAACTTGACTCACAGGAGACGTTCAAATCATAGAAAGTTGGAGTGTCAGACGTCTTGTACTTAAGTCGGCATTGTGCCTTTCGTATTAATTTCGGATGCAATTTCTGTGTTTCATCGTCAATAAGAAGGTCCAAGGGATACAGTAAACCTCAAGTGAAGCATCGGAATCTAAAACTGGACTCACAGGAGAGGTTCAAATCATAGAAAGTGAGAGTGTCAGTCCTCTTGTACTTAACTCGGCATTGTGCCTTTTGTATTAAATTCGGATGCAATTTCTGTGTTTCATCGTCAATAGGAATGTCGAAGGTATCCAGTAAACCTTAAGTGAAGCATCGGAATCTAAAACTGGACTCACAGGAGAGGTTCAAATCATAGAAAGTTGGAGTGTCAGTCCTCTTGTACTTAAGTCGGCATTGTGCCTTTTGCATTAAATTCGGATGCAATTTCTGTGTTTCATCGTCAATAAGAAGGTCCAAGGTATAATGGAAACCTGAAGTGAAGCATCGGAATTTAAAACTGGACTCACAGGAGAGGTTCAAATCATAGATAGTTAGCGTGTCATTCCTCTTGTACTTAAGTCGGCATTGTGCCTTTTGTATTAAATTCGGATGCAATTTCTTTGTTTCATCGTCAATAAGACGGTACAAGGGATACAGTAGACCTGAAGTGAAGCATCGGAATCTAACACTGGACTCACAGGAGAGTTTCAAAACATAGAAAGTGAGAGTGTCAGTCCTCATGTACTTAAGTCGGCAATGTGCCTTTTGTATTAAATTCGGGTGCAATTTCTGTGTTTCATCGTCAATACGAAGGTCCAAGGTACACAGTAAACCTGAAGTGAAGCATCGGAATCTAAAACTGGACTCACAGGAGAACTTCAAATCATAGAAAGTGAGAACGTCAGTCCTTTTGTACTTAAGTCGGCATTGTGCCTTTTGTATTAAATTCGGATGCAATTTCCGTGTTTCATAGTCAATAAGATGGTCCAAGGTATAAAGGAAACCTGAAGTGAAGCATCGGAATCTAAAACTGGACTCACAATAGAGGTTCAAAACATAGAAAGTTAGAGTGTCAGTCCTCATGTACTTAAGTCGGCATTGTGCCTTTTGTATTAAATTCGGATGCAATTTCTTTGTTTCATTGTCAATAAGAAGGTACGAGGGGTACAGTAAACCTGAAGTGAAGCATCGGAGTCTAAAACTGGACTCACAGGAGAGGTTCAAATCATAGAAGGTTAGAGCGTCAGTGCTCTTGTACTTAAGTAGGCATTGTGCTTCTTGTATTAAATTCGGATGCAATTTCTGTGTTTCATCGTCAATAAGAAGGTCCAAGGTATACAGTAAACCTGAGGTGACGCATCGGAATCTTAAACTGGTTCCACAGGAGAGGTTCAAATCATAGAATGTTGGAGTGTCAGTCCTCTTGTACTTAAGTCGGCATTGTGACTTTTGTATTAAATTCGGTTGCAATTTCTGTGTTTCATCGTCAATAAGAAGGTCCAAGGGATACAGTAAACCTGAACTGAAGCATCCGAATGTAAAACTGGACTCACAGAAGAGGTTCAAATCATAGAAAGTTTGAGTGTCAGTCCTCTTGTACTTAAGTCGGCATTAAGCCTTTTGAATTTAATTCCGATGTAATTTCTGTGTTTCATCGTCAATAAGAAGTTCCGAGGTATACAGTAAGCCTGAAGTGAAGCATCAAAATCTAAAACTGGACTCACAGGAGAGGTTCAAATCATAGAAAGTAGAGTGTTTGTCCTCTTGTACTTAAGTCGGCATTTTGCCTTTTATATTAAATTCGGATGCATTTTCTGTGCTTCATCGTCAATAAGAAGGTCCAAGGGATACAGTAAACCTGAAGTGAAGCATCGGAATCGAAAACTGGACCCACAGGAGAGGTTCAAACATAGAAAGTGAGAGTGTCAGTCCACTTGTACTTAAGTCGGCACTGTGCCTTTTGTATTAAATTCGGATGCAATTTCTGTGTTTCATCGTCAACAAGAAGGTCCAAGGTACACAGTAAACCTGAAGTGAATCATCGGAATCAAAAACTGGACTCACAGGAGAGGCTCAAATCATAGAAAGTGATAGATCAGTACTCTTGTACTTAAGTCGGCATTGTGCCTTTTGTATTAAATTAGGATGCAATTTCTGAGTTTCATCGTCAATAAGATGGTCCAAGGGTTACAGTAAACTTGAAATGAAGTATCGGAATCTAAAACTGAACTCACAGGAGAGATTAAAATCATAGAAAGTGAGGGTGTCAGTCCTCTTGTACTTAAGTCGGCATTATGGCTTTTGTATTAAATTCGGATGCAATTATGTGTTTCATCGTCAATAAGATGGTCCAAGGGATACAGTAAACCTGAAGTGAAGCAACGGAATCGAAAACTGGACCCACAGGAGAGGTTCAAACATAGAAAGTGAGAGTGTCAGTCCACTTGTACTTAAGTCGGCATTGTGCCTTTTGTATTAAATTCGGATGCAATTTCTGTGTTTCATCGTCAATAAGAAGGTCCAAGGTACACAGTAAACCTGAAGTGAAGCATCGGAATCTAAAACTGGACTCACAGGAGAGGTTCAAATCATAGAAAGTGAGAGTGTCAGTCCTATTGTACTTAATTCGGCATTGTGCCTTTTGTATTAAATTCGGATGCAATTTCTTTGTTTCATCGTCAATAAGAAGGTACAAGGGATACAGTAAGCTCAAAGTGAAGCACCGGAATCTAGAACTGGACCCACAGGAGAGGTTCAAATCATAGAAAGTGGGAGTGTCAGTCCTCTTGTACTTAAATCGGCATTGTGCCTTTTGTATTAAATTCGGATGCAACTTCTGTGTTTCATCGTCAATAAGAAGGTCCAAGGTACACATTAAACCTGATGTGAAGCATCGGAATCTAAAACTGGACTCACAGGAGAGGTTGAAATCATAGAAAGTTATGGTGTCAGTCCTCTTGTACATAAGTCGGCATTGTGCCTTTTGTATTAAATTCGAATGCAATTTCTTTGTTTCATCGCCAATAAGAAGGTACAAGGGATACAGTAAGCCCAAAGTCAAGCATCGAAATCTAAAACTGGACTCACAGGAGAGGTTCAAATCATAGAAAGTGAGAGTGTCAGTCCTCTTGTACTTAAGTCGGCCTTGTGCCTTTTGTATTAAATTCGGATGCAATTTCTGTGTTTCATCGTCAATAAGAAGGTCCGAGGGATACAGTAAACCTGAAGTGAAGCGTCGAAATCTAAAACTGGACTCACAGGAGAGGTTCAGATCACAGAAAGTGAGAGTGTCAGTCCTCTTGTACTTAAGTCGGCATTGTGCCTTTTTTATTAAATTCGGATGAAATGTCTGTGCTTCATCGTCAACAAGAAGGTCCAAGGTATACTGTAAACCTGAGGTGAAGCATCGGAATCAAAAACTGGTTCCACAGGAGAGGTTCTAATCATAGAATGTTGGAGTGTCAGTCCTCTTGTACTTAAGTCGGCATTAAGCCTTTTGAATTTAATTCCGATGTAATTTCTGTATTTCATCGTCAATAAGAAGTTCCGAGGTATACAGTAAACCTGAAGTGAAGCACCGGAATCTAAAACTGGACTCACAGGAGAGGTTCAAATCATAGAAAGTGAGGGTGTCAGTCCTCTTGTACTTAAGTCGGCATTGTGCCTTTTGTATTAAATTCGGATGCAATTATGTGTTTCATCGTCAATATGATAGTCCAAGGGATACAGTAAATCTGAGGTGAAGCATCGGATTCTAAAACTGGACTCACAGGAGACGTTCGAATCTTATAAAGTTGGAGTGTCAGTCGTCTTGCACTTAAGTCGGCATTGTGCCTTTTGTATTAAATTTCGATGCAATTTCTGTGTTTCATCGTCAATAGGAAGGTCGAAGGTATACAGTAAACCGGAAATGAAGCATCGGAATCTAAAACTGGACTCACAGGAGAGGTTCAAATCATAGGAAGTTAGAATGTCAGTCCTCTTGTACATTAATGGGCATTGTGCCTTTTGTATTAAATTCGGATGCAATTTCTGTGTTTCATCGTCAATAAGAAGGTACAAGAAATACAGTAAACCTGAAGTGAAGCATCGGAATCGAAAACTGGACCCACAGGAGAGGTTAAAAACATAGAAAGTGAGAGTGTCAGTCCACTTGTACTTAAGTCGGCATTGTGCCTTTTGTATTGAATTCGGATGCAATTTCTTTGTTTCATCGTCAATAAGAAGGTACAAGGGATACAGTAAGCCTGAAGTGAAGCATCGGAATCTAAAACTGGACTCACAGGAGAGGTTCAAATCATAGAAAGTGAGAGTGTCAGTCCTCTTGTACTTAAGTCGGCATTGTGCCTTTTGTATTAAATTCGGATGCAATTTCTGTGTTTCATCGTCAATAAGAAGGTCCAAGGTACACAGTAAACCTGAAGTGAAGCATCGGAATCTAAAACCGGACTCCCAGGAGAGGTTGAAATCATAGAAAGTTAAGGTGTCAGTCCTCTTGTACATAAGTCGGCATTGTGCCTTTTGTATTAAATTCGAATGCAAATTCTTCGTTTCATCGTCAATAAGAAGGTACAAGGGATACAGTAAACCCAAAGTGAAGCATCGAAATCTAAAACTGGACTCACAGGAGAGGATCAAATCATAGAAAGTGAGAGTGTCAGTTATCTTGTACTTCAGTCGGCATTAAGCCTATTGAATTTAATTCCGATGTAATTTCTGTGTTTCATCGTCAATAAGAAGTTCCGAGGTATACAGTAAACCTGAAGTGAAGCATCGGAATCTAGAACTGGACTCACAGGAGAGGTTCAAATCATAGAAAGTGAGGGTGTCAGTCCTCTTGTACTTAACTCCGCATTGTGCCTTTTGTATTTAATTCGGATGCAATTATGTGTTTCATCGTCAATAAGATAGTCCAAGGGATACAGTAAATCTGAGGTGAAGCATCGGATTCTAAAACTGGACTCACAGGAGACGTTCAAATCATAGAAAGTTGGAGTGTCAGTCGTCTTGTACTTAAGTCGGCATTGTGCCTTTTGTATTAAATTTCGATGCAATTTCGGTATTTCATCGTCAATAGGAAGGTCGAAGGTATACAGTAAACCGGAAATGAAGCATCGGAATCTAAAACTGGACTCACAGGAGAGGTTCAAATCATAGAAAGTTAGAGTGTCGGTCCTCTTGTACATTAATGGGCATTGTGCCTTTTGTATTAAATTCGGATGCAATTTCTGTGATTCATCGTCAATAAGAAGGTCCAAGGTATACAGTAAGACTGAAGTGAAACATCGGAATCAAAAACTGGACTCACAGGAGAGGTTCAAATCATAGAAAGTGAGAGTGTCATTCCTCTTGTACTTAAGTCGGCATTGTGCCTTTTGTATTAAATTCGGATGCAATTTCTGTGTTTCTCCGTCAATAAGAAGGTCCAAGGTATAAAGGAAACCTGAAGTGAAGCATCGGAATTAAAATCTGGAATCACAGGAGAGGTTCAAATCATAGACAGTTAGAGTGTCATTCCTCTTGTACGTAAGTGGGCATTGTGCCTTTTCTATTAAATTCGGATGCAATTTCTTTGTTTCATCGTCAATAAGAAGGTACAAGGGACACAGTAAACCTGAAGTGAAGCATCGGAATCGAAAACTGGAGCCACAGGAGAGGTTAAAAACATAGAAAGTGAGAGTGTCAGTCCACTTGTACTTAAGTCGGCATTGTGCCTTTTGTATTTAATTCGGATGCAATTATGTGTTTCATCGTCAATAAGATAGTCCAAGGGATACAGTAAATCTGAGGTGAAGCATCGGATTCTAAAACTGGACTCACAGGAGGCGTTCAAATCAAAGAAAGTTGGAGTGTCAGTCGTCTTGTACTTAAGTCGGCATTGTGCCTTTTGTATTAAATTTCGATGCAATTTCTGTGTTTCATCGTCAATAGGAAGGTCGAAGGTATACAGTAAACTGGAAATGAAGCATCGGAATCTAAAACTGGACTCACAGGAGAGGTTCAAATCATAGAAAGTTAGAGTGTCATTCCTCTTGTACATTAGTGGGCATTGTGCCTTTTGTATTAAATTCGGATGCAATTTCTGTGTTTCATCGTCAATAAGAAGGTCCAAGGTATACAGTAAGCCTGAAGTGAAGCATCGGAATCAAAAACTTGACTCACAAGAGAGGTTCAAATCATAGAAAGTGAGAGTGTCATTCCTCTTGTACTTAAGTCGGCATTGTGCCTTTTGTATTAAATTCGGATGCAATTTCTTTGTTTCTTCGTCAATAAGACGGTACAAGGGATACAGTAAACCTGAAGTGAAGCATCGGAATCTAACACTGGACTCACAGGAGAGGTTTAAAACATAGAAAGTGAGAGTGTCAGTCCTCAGGTACTTAAGTCGGCAATGTGCCTTTAGTATTAAATTCGGATGCAATTTCTGTGTTTCATCGTCAATACGAAGGTCAAAGGTACACAGTAAACCTGAAGTGAAGCATCGGAATCTAAAACTGGACTCACAGGAGAACTTCAAATCATAGAAAGTGAGAGTGTCAGTCTTCTTGTACTTAAGTCGGCATTGTGCCTTTTGTATTAAATTCTGATGCAATTTCCGTCTTTCATTGTCAATAAGATGGTCCAGGGTATAAGGGTAACCTGATGTGAAGCATCGGAATCTAAAACTGGACTCACAGGTGAGGTTCAAAACATAGAAAGTTAGAGTGTCAGTCCTCATGTACTCATGTCGGCATTGTGCCTTTTGTATTAAGTTAGGATGCAATTTCTTTGTTTCATCGTCAACAAGAAGGTACAAGGCATACAGTAAACCTGAAGTTAAGCATCGGAATCTAAAACTGGACTCACAGGAGAGGTTCAAATCATAGAAAGTTAGAGCGTCAGTGCTCTTGTACTTAAGTCGGCATTGTGCCTTTTGTATTAAATTCGGATGCAATTTCTGTGTTTCATCGTCAATAAGAAGGTCCAAGGTATATAGTAAACCTGAGGTGAAGCATCGGAATGTAAAACTGGTTCCTCAGGAGAGGTTCAAATCATAGAATGTTAGAGTGTCAGTCCTCTTGTACTTAAGTCGGCATTGTGACTTTTGTATTAAATTCGGATGTAATTTCTGTGTTTCATCGTCAATAAGAAGGTCCAAGGGATACAGTAAACCTGAACTGAAGCATCCGAATGTAAAACTGGACTCACAGATGAGGTTCAAATCATAGAAAGTGAGAGTGTCAGTCCTCTTGTACTTATGCCGGCATGAAGCCTTTTGAATTTAATTCCGATGTAATTTCTGTGTTTTATCGTCAATAAGAAGTTCCGAGTTGTACAGTAAACCTGAAGTGAAGCATCGGAATCTAAAACTGGACTCACAGGAGAGGTTCAAATCATAGAAAGTAGAGTGTTTGTCCTTTAGTACTTAAGTCAGCATTTTGCCTTTTGTATTAAATTCGGATGCATTTTCTGTGTTTCATCATCAATAAGAACGTCCAAGGGATACAGTAACCCTGAAGTGAATCATCGGAATCCATAACTGGACTCACAGGAGAGGTTCAAATCATAGAAAGTGATAGATCAGTACTCTTGTACTTAAGTCGGCATTGTGCCTTTTGTATTAAATTAGGGTGCAATTTCTGAGTTTCATCGTCAATAAGATGGTCCAAGGGTTACAGTAAACTTGAAATGAAGTATCGGAATCTAAAACTGGACTCACAGGAGAGGTTCACATCATAGAAAGTGAGGGTGTCAGTCCTCTTGTACTTAAGACGGCATTGTGCCTTTTGTATTAAATTCGGATGCAATGATGTGTTTCATCGTCAATAAGATGGTCCAAGGGATACAGTAAACCTGAGGTGAAGCATCGGAATCTAAAACTTGACTCACAGGAGACGTTCAAATCATAGAAAGTTGGAGTGTCAGACGTCTTGTACTTAAGTCGGCATTGTGCCTTTCGTATTAATTTCGGATGCAATTTCTGTGTTTCATCGTCAATAAGAAGGTCCAAGGGATACAGTAAACCTCAAGTGAAGCATCGGAATCTAAAACTGGACTCACAGGAGAGGTTCAAATCATAGAAAGTGAGAGTGTCAGTCCTCTTGTACTTAACTCGGCATTGTGCCTTTTGTATTAAATTCGGATGCAATTTCTGTGTTTCATCGTCAATAGGAATGTCGAAGGTATCCAGTAAACCTTAAGTGAAGCATCGGAATCTAAAACTGGACTCACAGGAGAGGTTCAAATCATAGAAAGTTGGAGTGTCAGTCCTCTTGTACTTAAGTCGGCATTGTGCCTTTTGTATTAAATTCGGATGCAATTTCTGTGTTTCATCGTCAATAAGAAGGTCCAAGGTATACAGTAAATTTGAGGTGAAGAAACGGAATCTAAAACTGGTTCCACAGGAGAGGTTCAAATCATAGAATGTTGGAGTGTCAGTCCTCTTGTACTTAAGTCGGCATTGTGACATTTGTATTAAATTCGGATGCAATTTCTGTGTTTCATCGTCGATGAGATGGACTAAGGTATACAGTAAACCTGAAGTGAATCATCGGAATCTAAAACTGGACTCACAGGAGAGGTCCAAAACATAGGAAGTGGGAGTGTCAGTCCTCTTCTACTTAAGTCGGCATTGTGCCTTTTGCATTAAATTCGGATGCAATTTCTGTGTTTCATCGTCAATAAGAAGGTCCAAGGTATAATGGAAACCTGAAGTGAAGCATCGGAATTTAAAACTGGACTCACAGGAGAGGTTCAAATCATAGATAGTTAGCGTGTCATTCCTCTTGTACTTAAGTCGGCATTGTGCCTTTTGTATTAAATTCGGATGCAATTTCTTTGTTTCATCGTCAATAAGACGGTACAAGGGATACAGTAGACCTGAAGTGAAGCATCGGAATCTAACACTGGACTCACAGGAGAGTTTCAAAACATAGAAAGTGAGAGTGTCAGTCCTCATGTACTTAAGTCGGCAATGTGCCTTTTGTATTAAATTCGGGTGCAATTTCTGTGTTTCATCGTCAATACGAAGGTCCAAGGTACACAGTAAACCTGAAGTGAAGCATCGGAATCTAAAACTGGACTCACAGGAGAACTTCAAATCATAGAAAGTGAGAACGTCAGTCCTTTTGTACTTAAGTCGGCATTGTGCCTTTTGTATTAAATTCGGATGCAATTTCCGTGTTTCATAGTCAATAAGATGGTCCAAGGTATAAAGGAAACCTGAAGTGAAGCATCGGAATCTAAAACTGGACTCACAATAGAGGTTCAAAACATAGAAAGTTAGAGTGTCAGTCCTCATGTACTTAAGTCGGCATTGTGCCTTTTGTATTAAATTCGGATGCAATTT
This sequence comes from Schistocerca americana, assembly GCF_021461395.2. NCBI lineage: Eukaryota > Metazoa > Arthropoda > Insecta > Orthoptera > Acrididae > Schistocerca > Schistocerca americana. Next base: position 1,090,380,134 of record NC_060120.1, on the reverse strand, counting down.
CTTTGTTTCATTGTCAATAAGAAGGTACGAGGGGTACAGTAAACCTGAAGTGAAGCATCGGAGTCTAAAACTGGACTCACAGGAGAGGTTCAAATCATAGAAGGTTAGAGCGTCAGTGCTCTTGTACTTAAGTAGGCATTGTGCTTCTTGTATTAAATTCGGATGCAATTTCTGTGTTTCATCGTCAATAAGAAGGTCCAAGGTATACAGTAAACCTGAGGTGACGCATCGGAATCTTAAACTGGTTCCACAGGAGAGGTTCAAATCATAGAATGTTGGAGTGTCAGTCCTCTTGTACTTAAGTCGGCATTGTGACTTTTGTATTAAATTCGGTTGCAATTTCTGTGTTTCATCGTCAATAAGAAGGTCCAAGGGATACAGTAAACCTGAACTGAAGCATCCGAATGTAAAACTGGACTCACAGAAGAGGTTCAAATCATAGAAAGTTTGAGTGTCAGTCCTCTTGTACTTAAGTCGGCATTAAGCCTTTTGAATTTAATTCCGATGTAATTTCTGTGTTTCATCGTCAATAAGAAGTTCCGAGGTATACAGTAAGCCTGAAGTGAAGCATCAAAATCTAAAACTGGACTCACAGGAGAGGTTCAAATCATAGAAAGTAGAGTGTTTGTCCTCTTGTACTTAAGTCGGCATTTTGCCTTTTATATTAAATTCGGATGCATTTTCTGTGCTTCATCGTCAATAAGAAGGTCCAAGGGATACAGTAAACCTGAAGTGAAGCATCGGAATCGAAAACTGGACCCACAGGAGAGGTTCAAACATAGAAAGTGAGAGTGTCAGTCCACTTGTACTTAAGTCGGCACTGTGCCTTTTGTATTAAATTCGGATGCAATTTCTGTGTTTCATCGTCAATAAGAAGGTCCAAGGTACACAGTAAACCTGAAGTGAATCATCGGAATCAAAAACTGGACTCACAGGAGAGGCTCAAATCATAGAAAGTGATAGATCAGTACTCTTGTACTTAAGTCGGCATTGTGCCTTTTGTATTAAATTAGGATGCAATTTCTGAGTTTCATCGTCAATAAGATGGTCCAAGGGTTACAGTAAACTTGAAATGAAGTATCGGAATCTAAAACTGAACTAACAGGAGAGGTTAAAATCATAGAAAGTGAGGGTGTCAGTCCTCTTGTACTTAAGTCGGCATTATGGCTTTTGTATTAAATTCGGATGCAATTATGTGTTTCATCGTCAATAAGATGGTCCAAGGGATACAGTAAACCTGAAGTGAAGCAACGGAATCGAAAACTGGACCCACAGGAGAGGTTCAAACATAGAAAGTGAGAGTGTCCGTCCACTTGTACTTAAGTCGGCATTGTGCCTTTTGTATTAAATTCGGATGCAATTTCTGTGTTTCATCGTCAATAAGAAGGTCCAAGGTACACAGTAAACCTGAAGTGAAGCATCGGAATCTAAAACTGGACTCACAGGAGAGGTTCAAATCATAGAAAGTGAGAGTGTCAGTCCTATTGTACTTAATTCGGCATTGTGCCTTTTGTATTAAATTCGGATGCAATTTCTTTGTTTCATCGTCAATAAGAAGGTACAAGGGATACAGTAAGCTCAAAGTGAAGCACCGGAATCTAGAACTGGACCCACAGGAGAGGTTCAAATCATAGAAAGTGGGAGTGTCAGTCCTCTTGTACTTAAATCGGCATTGTGCCTTTTGTATTAAATTCGGATGCAACTTCTGTGTTTCATCGTCAATAAGAAGGTCCAAGGTACACATTAAACCTGATGTGAAGCATCGGAATCTAAAACTGGACTCACAGGAGAGGTTGAAATCATAGAAAGTTATGGTGTCAGTCCTCTTGTACATAAGTCGGCATTGTGCCTTTTGTATTAAATTCGAATGCAATTTCTTTGTTTCATCGCCAATAAGAAGGTACTAGGGATACAGTAAGCCCAAAGTCAAGCATCGAAATCTAAAACTGGACTCACAGGAGAGGTTCAAATCATAGAAAGTGAGAGTGTCAGTCCTCTTGTACTTAAGTCGGCCTTGTGCCTTTTGTATTAAATTCGGATGCAATTTCTGTGTTTCATCGTCAATAAGAAGGTCCGAGGGATACAGTAAACCTGAAGTGAAGCGTCGGAATCTAAAACTGGACTCACAGGAGAGGTTCAGATCACAGAAAGTGAGAGTGTCAGTCCTCTTGTACTTAAGTCGGCATTGTGCCTTTTTTATTAAATTCGGATGCAATGTCTGTGCTTCATCGTCAACAAGAAGGTCCAAGGTATACTGTAAACCTGAGGTGAAGCATCGGAATCAAAAACTGGTTCCACAGGAGACGTTCAAATCATAGAATGTTGGAGTGTCAGTCCTCTTGTACTTAAGTCGGCATTAAGCCTTTTGAATTTAATTCCGATGTAATTTCTGTATTTCATCGTCAATAAGAAGTTCCGAGGTATACAGTAAACCTGAAGTGAAGCATCGGAATCTAAAACTGGACTCACAGGAGAGGTTCAAATCATAGAAAGTGAGGGTGTCAGTCCTCTTGTACTTAAGTCGGCATTGTGCCTTTTGTATTAAATTCGGATGCAATTATGTGTTTCATCGTCAATATGATAGTCCAAGGGATACAGTAAATCTGAGGTGAAGCATCGGATTCTAAAACTGGACTCACAGGAGAGGTTCAAATCATAGAAAGTGAGAGTGTCATTCCTCTTGTTCTTAAGTCGGCATTGTGCCTTTTGTATTAAATTCGGATGCAATTTCTGTGTTTCTTCGTCAATAAGAAGGTCCAAGGTATAAAGGAAACCTGAAGTGAAGCATCGGAATTAAAATCTGGAATCACAGGAGAGGTTCAAATCATAGACAGTTAGAGTGTCATTCCTCTTGTACGTAAGTGGGCATTGTGCCTTTTGTATTAAATTCGGATGCAATTTCTTTGTTTCATCGTCAATAAGAAGGTACAAGAAATACAGTAAACCTGAAGTGAAGCATCGGAATCGAAAACTGGACCCACAGGAGAGGTTAAAAACATAGAAAGTGAGAGTGTCAGTCCACTTGTACTTAAGTCGGCATTGTGCCTTTTGTATTGAATTCGGATGCAATTTCTTTGTTTCATCGTCAATAAGAAGGTACAAGGGATACAGTAAGCCTGAAGTGAAGCATCGGAATCTAAAACTGGACTCACAGGAGAGGTTCAAATCATAGAAAGTGAGAGTGTCAGTCCTCTTGTACTTAAGTCGGCATTGTGCCTTTTGTATTAAATTCGGATGCAATTTCTGTGTTTCATCGTCAATAAGAAGGTCCAAGGTACACAGTAAACCTGAAGTGAAGCATCGGAATCTAAAACTGGACTCCCAGGAGAGGTTGAAATCATAGAAAGTTAAGGTGTCAGTCCTCTTGTACGTAAGTCGGCATTGTGCCTTTTGTATTAAATTCGAATGCAAATTCTTCGTTTCATCGTCAATAAGAAGGTACAAGGGATACAGTAAACCCAAAGTGAAGCATCGAAATCTAAAACTGGACTCACAGGAGAGGATCAAATCATAGAAAGTGAGAGTGTCAGTTATCTTGTACTTCAGTCGGCATTAAGCCTATTGAATTTAATTCCGATGTAATTTCTGTGTTTCATCGTCAGTAAGAAGTTCCGAGGTATACAGTAAACCTAAAGTGAAGCATCGGAATCTAGAACTGGACTCACAGGAGAGGTTCAAATCATAGAAAGTGAGGGTGTCAGTCCTCTTGTACTTAACTCGGCATTGTGCCTTTTGTATTTAATTCGGATGCAATTATGTGTTTCATCGTCAATAAGATAGTCCAAGGGATACAGTAAATCTGAGGTGAAGCATCGGATTCTAAAACTGGACTCACAGGAGACGTTCAAATCATAGAAAGTTGGAGTGTCAGTCGTCTTGTACTTAAGTCGGCATTGTGCCTTTTGTATTAAATTTCGATGCAATTTCTGTATTTCATCGTCAATAGGAAGGTCGAAGGTATACAGTAAACCGGAAATGAAGCATCGGAATCTAAAACTGGACTCACAGGAGAGGTTCAAATCATAGAAAGTTAGAGTGTCGGTCCTCTTGTACATTAATGGGCATTGTGCCTTTTGTATTAAATTCGGATGCAATTTCTGTGATTCATCGTCAATAAGAAGGTCCAAGGTATACAGTAAGCCTGAAGTGAAGCATCGGAATCAAAAACTGGACTCACAGGAGAGGTTCAAATCATAGAAAGTGAGAGTGTCATTCCTCTTGTACTTAAGTCGGCATTGTGCCTTTTGTATTAAATTCGGATGCAATTTCTGTGTTTCTTCGTCAATAAGAAGGTCCAAGGTATAAAGGAAACCTGAAGTGAAGCATCGGAATTAAAATCTGGAATCACAGGAGAGGTTCAAATCATAGACAGTTAGAGTGTCATTCCTCTTGTACGTAAGTGGGCATTGTGCCTTTTGTATTAAATTCGGATGCAATTTCTTTGTTTCATCGTCAATAAGAAGGTACAAGGGACACAGTAAACCTGAAGTGAAGCATCGGAATCGAAAACTGGAGCCACAGGAGAGGTTAAAAACATAGAAAGTGAGAGTGTCAGTCCACTTGTACTTAAGTCGGCATTGTGCCTTTTGTATTTAATTCGGATGCAATTATGTGTTTCATCGTCAATAAGATAGTCCAAGGGATACAGTAAATCTGAGGTGAAGCATCGGATTCTAAAACTGGACTCACAGGAGACGTTCAAATCAAAGAAAGTTGGAGTGTCAGTCGTCTTGTACTTAAGTCGGCATTGTGCCTTTTGTATTAAATTTCGATGCAATATCTGTGTTTCATCGTCAATAAGAAGGTCGAAGGTATACAGTAAACTGGAAATGAAGCATCGGAATCTAAAACTGGACTCACAGGAGAGGTTCAAATCATAGAAAGTTAGAGTGTCATTCCTCTTTTACATTAGTGGGCATTGTGCCTTTTGTATTAAATTCGGATGCAATTTCTGTGTTTCATCGTCAATAAGAAGGTCCAAGGTATACAGTAAGCCTGAAGTGAAGCATCGGAATCAAAAACTTGACTCACAAGAGAGGTTCAAATCATAGAAAGTGAGAGTGTCATTCCACTTGTACTTAAGTCGGCATTGTGCCTTTTGTATTAAATTCGGATGCAATTTCTGTGTTTCTTCGTCAATAAGAAGGTCCAAGGTATAAAGGAAACCTGAAGTGAAGCATCGGAATTAAAATCTGGAATCACAGGAGAGGTTCAAATCATAGACAGTTAGAGTGTCATTCCTCTTGTACGTAAGTTGGCATTGTGACTTTTGTATTAAATTCGGATGCAATCTCTGTGTTTCATCGTCAATAAGAAGGTCCAAGGGATAGAGTTACACTGAAGTGAAGCATCGGAATCTAAAACTGGACTCACAGGAGAGGTTCAAATCATAGAAAGTGAAAGTGTCAGTCCTTTTGTACTTCAGTCGTCATTGTGCCATTTCTATTAAATTCGGACGCAATTTCTGTGTTTCATCGACAATAAGAAGGTCCAAGGGATACAGTAAACCTGAGGTGAAGCATCGGAATCGAAAAATGGACTCACAGGAGAGGTTCAAATCATAGAAATTTAGAGTGTCAGTCCTCTTGTACTTAAGTCGGCATTGTGCCTTTTGTATTAAATTCGGATGAAATTTCTGTGTTTCATCGTCAATAAGAAGGTCCAACGTATACAGTAATCCTGAAGTGAAGCATCGGATTCTAAAACTGGACTCACAGGAGAGGTTCAAATCATAGAAAGTGAGAATGTCAGTCCTCTTGTACTGAAGACGGCATTGTGTCTTTTGTATTAAATTCGGATGCAATTTCTGTGTTTCATCATCAATAAGTAGGTCCAAGGTATAAAGGAAACCTGAAGTGAAGCTTCGGAATCTAAAACTGGACTCACAGGAGAGGTTCAAATCATAGAAAGTTAGAGCGTCATTCCTCTTGTACTTAAGTCGGCATTGTGCCTTTTGTATTAAATTCGGATGCAATTTCTTTGTTTCACCGTCAAAAAGAAGGTCCAAGGGATAGAGTAAACCTGAAATGAAGCATCGAAATCTAAAACAGGACTCACAGGAGAGTTTCAAAGCATAGAAAGTTAGAGTTTCAGTCCTCCTTTAGTTATGTCGGCATTGTGCCTTTTGTATTAAATTCGGATGCAATTTCTGTGTTTCATCGTCAATAAGAAGGTCCATGGGATAGAGTAACCCTGAAGTGAAGCATCGGAATCTAAAACTGGACTCACAGGAGAGGTTCGAATCATAGAAAGTGAGAGTTTCAGTCCTCTTGTACTTGAGTCGGCAATGTGCCTTTTGTATTGAATTCGGTTGCAATTTCTGTCTTTCATCATCAATAGGAAGGTCCAATGGATACAGTTAACCTGAAGTGAAGCATCGGAATCTTAAACAAGACTCACAGGAGAGGTTCAAACCATAGAAAGTTGGAGTCTCAGTCCTCTTGTACTTATGTCGGCATTGTGCCTTTTGTATTAAATTCGGATGCAATTTCTGTGGTTCATCGTCAATAAGACAGTCCAAGGTGTACAGTAAACCTGAAGTGAAGCATCGGAATCTAAAACTGGACTCACAGGAGAGGTTCAAATCATAGAAAGTGAGAGTGTCAGTCCTCTTGTACTTAAGTCGGCATTGTGCCTTTTGTATTAAATTCGGACGCAATTTCTGTGTTTCATCGTCAATAAGAAGGTCCAAGGTACACAGTAAACCTGAAGTGAAGCATCGGAATCTAAAACTGGACTCCCAGGAGAGAATGAAAACATAGAAAGTTAAGGTGTCAGTCCTCTTGTACATAAGTCGGCATTGTGCCTTTTGTATTAAATTCGAATGCAATTTCTTTGTTTCATCGTCAATACGAAGGTACAAGGGATACAGTAAGCCCAAAGTGAAGCATCGAAATCTAAAACTGGACTCACAGGAGAGGTTCAAATCACAGAAAGTGAGAGTGTCAGTCCTCTTGTACTTAAGTCGGCATTAAGCCTTTTGAATTTAATTCCGATGTAATTTCTGTGTTTCATCGTCAATAGGAAGGTCGAAGGTATACAGTAAACCGGAAATGAAGCAGAGGAATCTAAAACTGGACTCACAGGAGAGGTTCAAATCATAGAAAGTTAGTCAGTCCTCTTGTACATTAATGGGCATTGTGAATTTTGTATTAAATTCGGATGCAATTTCTGTGTTTCATCGTCAATTAGAAGGTCCAAGGTATACAGTAAGCTTGAAGTGAAGCATCAGAATCAAAAACTTGACTCACAGGAGAGGTTCAAATCATAGAAAGTGAGAGTGTCATTCCACTTGTACTTAAGTCGGCATTGTGCCTTTTGTATTAAATTCGGATGCAATTTCTGTGTTTCTTCGTCAATAAGAAGGTCCAAGGTATAAAGGAAACCTGAAGTGAAGCATCGGAATTAAAATCTGGAATCACAGGAGAGGTTCAAATCATAGACAGTTAGAGTGTCATTCCTCTTGCACGTAAGTTGGCATTGTGACTTTTGTATTAAATTCGGATGCAATTTCTTTGTTTCATCGTCAATAAGGAGGTACAACTGATACAGTAAACCTGAAGTGAAGCATCGGATTCGAAAACTGGACCCACAGGAGAGGTTCAAATCATAGAAATTTAGAGTGACAGTCCTCTTGTACTTAAGTCGGCATTGTGCCTTTTGTATTAAATTCGGATGCAATTTCTTTGTTTCATCGTCAATAAGAAGGTACATGGGATAGAGTAACCCTGAAGTGAAGCATCGGAATCTAAAACTGGACTCACAGGAGAGGTTCGAATCATAGAAAGTGAGAGTTTCAGTCCTCTTGTACTTGAGTCGGCAATGTGCCTTTTGTATTGAATTCGGATGCAATTTCTGTCTTTCATCATCAAGAAGAAGGTCCAATGGATACAGTTAACCTGAAGTGAAGTATCGGAATCTTAAACAAGACTCACAGGAGAGGTTCAAACCATTGAAAGTTGGAGTCTCTGTCCTCTTGTACTTAAGTCGGCATTGTGCCTTTTGTATTAAATTCGGATGCAATTTCTGTGGTTCATCGTCAATAAGATAGTCCAAGGTGTACAGTAAACCTGAAGTGAAGCATCGGAATCTAAAACTGGACTCACAGGAGAGGTTCAAATCACAGAAAGTGAGAGTGTCAGTCCTCTTGTACTTAAGTCGGCATTAAGCCTTTTGAATTTAATTCCGATGTAATTTCTGTGTTTCATCGTCAATAGGAAGGTCGAAGGTATACAGTAAACCGGAAATGAAGCATCGGAGTCTAAAACTGGACTCACAGGAGAGGTTCAAATCATAGAAAGTTAGTCAGTCCTCTTGTACATTAATGGGCATTGTGCCTTTTGTATTAAATTCGGATGCAATTTCTGTGTTTCTTCGTCAATAAGAAGATCCAAGGTATAAAGGAAACCTGAAGTGAAGCATCGGAATTAAAATCTGGAATCACAGGAGAGGTTCAAATCATAGATAGTTAGAGTGTCATTCCTCTTGCACGTAAGTTGGCATTGTGACTTTTGTATTAAATTCGGATGCAATTTCTTTGTTTCATCGTCAATAAGGAGGTACAAGGGATACAGTAAACCTGAAGTGAAGCATCGGAATCGAAAACTGGACACACAGGAGAGGTTCAAACATAGAAAGTGAGAGTGTCAGTCCACTTGTATTTAAGTCGGCATTGTGCCTTTTGTATTAAATTCGGATGCAATTTCTGTGTTTCATCGTCAATAAGAAGGTCCAAGATACACAGTAAACCTGAAGTGAAGCATCGGAATCTAAAAGTGGACTCACAGGAGAGGTTCAAATAATAGAAAGTGAGAGTGTCAGTCCTCTTGTACTTTAGTCGGCATTGTGCCTTTTGTATTAAATTCGGATGCAATTTCTTTGTTTCATCGTCAATAATAAGGTACAAGTTATACAGTAAGCCCGAAGTGAAGCATCGGAATCCAAAACTGAACTCACAGGAGAGGTTGAAATCATAGAAAGTGAGAGTGTCAGTCCTCTTGTACTTAAGTCGGCATTGTGATTTTTGTATTAAATTCGGATGCAATTTCTGTGTTTCATCGTCAATAAGAAGGTCCAAGGTACACAGTAAACCTGAAGTGAAGCATCGGAATCTAAAACTGGACTCCCAGGAGAGGTTGAAATCATAGAAAGTTAAGGTGTTAGTCCTCTTGTACATAAGTCGGCATTGTGCCTTTTGTATTAAATTCGAATGAAATTTCTTTGTTTCATCGTCAATAAGAAGGTACAAGGGATACAGTAAGCCTGAAGTGAAGCATCTAAATCTAAAACTGGACTCACAGGAGAGGTTCAAATCATAGAAAGTGAGAGTGTCAGTCCTCTTGTACTTTAGTCGGCATTGTGCCTTTTGTATTAAATTCGGATGCAATTTCTGTGTTTCATCGTCAATAAGAAGGTACAAGCGATACAGTAACCCTGAAGTGAAGCATCGGAATCTAAAACTGGACTCACAGGAGAGGTTCAAATCATAGAAAGTGACAGTGTCAGTCCTTTTGTACTTAAGTCGTCATTGTGCCATTTCTATTAAATTCGGATGCAATTTCTGTGTTTCATCGACAATAAGAAGGTCCAAGGGATACAGTAAACCTGAGGTGAAGCATCGGAATCGAAAAATGGACTCACAGGAGAGGTTCAAATCATAGAAATTTAGAGTGTCAGTCCTCTTGTACTTAAGTCGGCATTGTGCCTTTTGTATTAAATTCGGATGAAATTTCTGTGTTTCATCGTCAATAAGAAGGTCCAACGTATACAGTAAACCTGAAGTGAAGCATCGGATTCTAAAACGGGACTCACTGGAGAGGTTCAAATCATAAAAAGTGAGAATGTCAGTCCTCTTGTACTGAAGCCGGCATTGTGCCTTTTGTATTAAATTCGGATGCAATTTCTGTGTTTCATCGGCAATAAGTAGGTCCAAGGTATAAAGGAAACCTGAAGTGAAGCTTCGGAATCTAAAACCGGACTCACAGGAGAGGTTAAAATAATAGAAAGTTAGAGCGTCATTCCTCTTGTACTTAAGTCGGCATTGTGCCTTTTGTATTAAATTCGGATGCAATTTCTTTGTTTCACCGTCAAAAAGAAGGTCCAAGGGATGGAATAAACCTGAAATGAAGCATCGAAATCTAAAACTGGACTCACAGGAGAGGTTCAAATCATAGAAAGTTAGAGCGTCATTCCTCTTGTACTTAAGTCGGCATTGTGCCTTTTGTATTAAATTCGGATGCAATTTCTTTGTTTCATCGTCAATAAGAAGGTACATGGGATAGAGTAACGATGAAGTGAAGCATCGGAATCTAAAACTGGACTCACAGGAGAGGTTCGTATCATAGAAAGTGAGAGTTTCAGTCCTCTTGTACTTGAGTCGGCAATGTGCCTTTTGTATTGAATTCGGATGCAATTTCTGTCTTTCATCATCAATAAGAAGGTCCAATGGATACAGTTAACCTGAAGTGAAGTATCGGAATCTTAAACAAGACTCACAGGAGAGGTTCAAACCATTGAAAGTTGGAGTCTCAGTCCTCTTGTACTTAAGTCGGCATTGTGCCTTTTGTATTAAATTCGGATGCAATTTCTGTGGTTCATCGTCAATAAGATAGTCCAAGGTGTACAGTAAACCTGAAGTGAAGCATCGGAATCTAAAACTGGACTCACAGGAGAGGTTCAAATCATAGAAAGTTAAAGTGTCAGTCCTCTTGTACTCAAGTCGGCAATGTGCCTTTTGAATTTAATTCCGATGCAATTTCTGTGTTTCATCGTTAATAAGAAGTTCCGAGGTATACAGTAAACCTGAAGTCAAGCATCGGAATCTAAAACTGGACATGCAGGAGAGGTTCAAATCATAGGAAGTTAGAGAGTAAGTCCTCTTGTACTTGAGTCGGCATTGTGCCTTTTGTATTAAATTCGGATGCAATTACTGTGTTTCATCATCAATAAGAAAGTCCAAAGGATACATTAAACCAGAATTGAAGCATCGGAATCGAAAACTGGACTCACAGGAGAGGTTCAAATCATAGAAAGTGAGAGTGTCAGTCCTCTTGTACCTAAGTCGGCATTGTGCCTTTTGTATTAAATTCGGATGCAATTTCTGTGTTTCTTCGTCAGTAGGAATGTCGAAGGTATTCAGTAAACCTTAAGTGAAGAAACGGAATCTAAAACTTCACTCACAGGAAAGGTTCAAATCAAAGAAAGTTGGAGTGTCAGTCTTCTTGTACTTAAGTCGGCATTGTGCCTTTGGTATTAAATTCGGATGCAATTTCTGTGTTTCATCGTCAATACGAAGGTCCAAGGGATACAGTAAACCTGAAGTGAAGCATCGGAATCTAAAACTGAACTCACAGGAGATGTTCAAATCTTATAAAGTTAGAGTGTCAGTCCTCTTGTACTTAAGTCGGCATTGTGCCTTTCGTAATAAATTCGGATACAATTTCTGTGTTTCATCGTTAATAAAAAGGTCCAAGGGATACAGTAAAGCTGAAGTGAAGCACCGGAATCTAAAACTGGACTCACAGGAGAGGTTCAAATCATAGAAAGTGAGAGTGTCAGTCCTCTTGTACTTAAGTCGGCCTTGTGCCTTTTGTATTAAATTCGGATGCAATTTCTGTGTTTCATCGTCAATAGGAATGTCGAAGGTATTCGGCAAACCTTAAGTGAAGCATCGGAATCTAAAACTGGACTCACAGGAGAGGTTCAAATCATAGGAAGTTAGAGAGTGAGTCCTCTTGTACTTGAGTCGGGATTGTGCCTTTCTATTAAATTCGGATGCAATTTCTGTGTTTCATCGTCAATAAGAAGGTCCAAGGTCTAAAGGAAACCTGAAGTGAAGCATCGGAATCTAAAACTGGACTCACAGGAGATGTGCAAATCTTAGAAAGTTAGAGTGTCAGTCCTCTTGTACTTAAGTCGGCATTGTGCCTTTTGTATTAAATTCGAATGCAATTTCTGTGTTTCATCGTCAATAAGAAGGTCCAAGGGATACAGTAAACCTGAAGTGAAGCATCGGAATCTAAAACTGGACTCACAGGACAGGTTCAAATCATAGAAAGTGAGAGTGTCGGTCCTCTTGTACTTAAGTCGGCATTGTGCCTTTTGTATTAAATTCGGATGCAATTTTTGTGGTTAATCGTCATAAGACAGTCCAAGGTGTACAGTAAACCTGAAGTGAAGCATCGGAATCTAAAACTGGACTCACAGGAGAGGTTCAAATCATAGAAAGTTAAAGTGTCAGTCCTCTTGTACTGAAGTCGGCAATGTGCCTTTTGAATTTAATTCCGATGCAATTTCTGTGTTTCATCGCTAATAAGAAGTTCCGAGGTATACAGTAAACCTGAAGTCAAGCATCGGAATCTAAAACTGGACATACAGGAGAGGTTCAAATCATAGGAAGTTAGAGAGTAAGTCCTCTTGTACTTGAGTCGGCATTGGGCCTTTTGTATTAAATTCGGATGCAATTACTGTGTATCATCATCAATAAGAAAGTCCAAAGGATACATTAAACCAGAAGTGAAGCATCGGAATCGAAAACTGGACTCACAGGAGAGGTTCAAATCATAGAATTTGAGAGTGTCAGTCCTCTTGTACTTAAGTCGGCATTGTGCCTTTTGTATTACATTCGGATGCAATTTCTATGTTTCATCGTCAATAAGAAGGTCCAAGGGATACAGTAAACCTGAAGTGAAGCATCGGAATCTAAAACTGGTTTCACAGGTGAGGTTCAAATCATAGAAAGTGAGAGTGTCAGTCGTCTTGTAGTTAAGTCGGCATTGTGCCTTTTGTATTAAATTCGGATGCAATTTCTGTGTTTCATCGTCAGTAGGAATGTCGAAGGTATTCAGTAAACCTTAAGTGAAGAAACGGAATCTAGAACTGGACTCACAGGAGAGGTTCAAATCATAGAAAGTTGGAGTGTCAGTCCTCTTGTACTTAAGTCGGCATTGTGCCTTTGGTGTTAAATTCGGATGCAATTTCTGTGTTTCATCGTCAATAAGAAGGTCCAAGGTATACAGTAAACCTGAAGTGAAGCATTCGAATCTAAAACTGGATTCACAGGAGAGGTTCAAATCATAGAAATTGAGAGTGTCAGTCCTCTTGTACTGAAGTCGGCATTGTGAGTTTTGTATTAAATTCGGATGCAATTTCTTTGTTTCATCGTCAATAAGAAGGTCCAAGGTATAAAGGAAACCTGAAGTGAAGCATCGGAATTTAAAACTGGACTCACAGGAGATGTTCAAATCTTAGAAAGTTAGAGTGTCAGTCCTCTTGTACTTATGTCGGCATTGTGCCTTTTGTATTAAATTCGGATGCAATTTCTGTGTTTCATCGTCAATACGAAGGTCCAAGGGATACAGTAAACCTGAAGTGAAGCATCGGAATCTAAAACTGGACTCACAGGAGATGTGCAAATCTTAGAAAGTTAGAGTGTCAGTCCTCTTGTACTTAAGTCGGCATTGTGCCTTTTGTATTAAATTCGGATGCAATTTCTGTGTTTCATCGTCAATAAGAAGGTCCAAGGGATACAGTAAACCTGAAGTGAAGCATCGGAATCTAAAACTGGACTCACAGGAGATGTGCAAATCTTAGAAAGTTAGAGTGTCAGTCCTCTTGTACTTAAGTCGGCATTGTGCCTTTTGTATTAAATTCGGATGCAATTTCTGTGGTTCATCGTCAATAAGACAGTCCAAGGTGTACAGTAAACCTGAAGTGAAGCATCGGAATCTAAAACTGGACTCACAGGAGAGGTTCAAATCATAGAAAGTTAAATTGTCAGTCCTCTTGTACTGAAGTCGGCAATGTGCCTTTTGAATTTAATTCCGATGCAATTTCTGTGTTTCATCGTTAATAAGAAGTTCCGAGGTATACAGTAAACCTGAAGTCAAGCATCGGAATCTAAAACTGGACATACAGGAGAGGTTCAAATCATAGGAAGTTAGAGAGTAAGTCCTCTTGTACTTGAGTCGGCATTGTGCCTTTTGTATTAAATTCGGATGCAATTACTGTGTATCATCATCAATAAGAAAGTCCAACGGATACATTAAACCAGAAGTGAAGCATCGGAATCGAAAACTGGACTCACAGGAGAGGTTCAAATCATAGAATTTGAGAGTGTCAGTCCTCTTGTACTTAAATCGGCATTGTGCCTTTTGTATTAAATTCGGGTGCAATTTCTATGTTTCATCGTCAATAAGAAGGTCCAAGGGATACAGTAAACCTGAAGTGAAGCATCGGAATCTAAAACTGGACTCACAGGTGACGTTCAAATCATAGAAAGTGAGAGTGTCAGTCCTCTTGTACTTAAGTCGCCATTGTGCCTTTTGTATTAAATTCGGATGCAATTTCTGTGTTTCATCGTCAATAGGAATGTCGAAGGTATTCAGTAAACCTGAAGTGAAGCATCGGAATCTAAAACTGGACTCACTGGAGAGGTTCGAATCATAGAAAGTTGGAGTGTCAGTCCTCTTGTTCTTAAGTCGGCATTGTGCCTTTTGTATTAAATTTGGATGCAATTTCTTTGTTTCATCGTCAATAAGAAGGTACAAGGGATACAGTAAAGGTGAAGTGAAGCATCGGAATCTAAAACTGGACTCACAGGAGAGGTTCAAATCATAGAAAGTGAGAGTGTCAGTCCTCTTGTACTTAAGTCGGCAATGTGCCTTTTGTATTATATTCGGATGCAATTTCTGTGTTTCATCGTCAATAGGAAAGTCCAAGGGATACAGTAAACCTGAAGTGAAGCGTCTAAATCTAAAACTGGACTCACAGGAGAGGTTCAAATCATAGAAACTGAGAGTGTCAGTCCTCTTGTACTTAAGTCGGCATTGTGCCTTTTGTGTTAAATTCGGATGCAATATCTGTGTTTCATCGTCAATACGAAGGCCCAAGGGATACAGCAAACCTGAAGTGAAGCATCGGAATCTAAGACTGGACTCACAGGAAAGGTTCAAATCTTAGAAAGTTAGAGTGTCAGTTCTCTTGTACTCTGGGCGTTATTGTGCCTTTTGTATTAAATTCGGATGCAATTTCTGTGTTTCATCGTCAATAAGAAGGTCCAAGGGATACAGTAAACCTGAGGTGAAGCATCGGAATCTAAAACTGGACTCACAGGAGAGGTTCAAATCATAGAAAGTGAGAGTGTCAGTCCTCTTGTAGTTAAGTCGGCATTGTGCCTTTTGTATTAAATTCGGATGCAATTTCTGTGTTTCATCGTCAGAAGGAATGTCGAAGGTATTCAGTAAACCTTAAGTGAAGAAACGGAATCTAAAACTGGACTCACAGGACAGGTTCAAATCATAGAAAGTTGGAGTGTCAGTCCTCTTGTACTTAAGTCGGCATTGTGCCTTTTGTATTAAATTCGGATGCAATTTCTGTGTTTCATCGCCAATAAGAAGGTCCAAGGTATAAAGGAAACCTGAAGTGAAGCATCGGAATCTAAAACTGGACTCACAGGAGATGTGCAAATCTTGGAAAGTTAGAGTGTCAGTCCTCTTGTACTTAAGTCGGCATTGTGCCTTTTGTATTAAATTCGGATGCAATTTCTGTGTTTCATCGTCAATAAGAAGGTCCAAGGGATACAGTAAACCTGAAGTGAAGCGTCGGAATCTAAAACTGGACTCACAGGAGAGGTTCAAATCATAGAAAGTGAGAGTGTCAGTCCTCTTGTACTTAAGTCGGCATTGTGCCTTTTGTATTAAATTCGGATGCCATTTCTGTGTTTCATCGTCAGTAGGAATGTCGAAGGTATTCAGTAAACCTTAAGTGAAGAAACGGAATCTAAAACTGGACTCACAGGAGAGGTTCAAATCATAGAAAGTTGGAGTGTCAGTCCTCTTGTACTTAAGTCGGCATTGTGCCTTTGGTATTAAATTCGGATGCAATTTCTGTGTTTCATCGTCAATAAGAAGGTCCAAGGTATACAGTAAACCTGAAGTGAAGCATTCGAATCTAAAACTGGACTCACAGGAGAGGATCAAATCATTTAAAGTGAGAATGTCAGTCCTCTTGTACTTATGTCGGCATTGTGCCTTTTGAATTAAATTCGGATGCAATATCTGTGTTTCATCGTCAATAAGAAGGTCCGAGGGATACAGTAAAGCTGAGGTGAAGCATCGGAATCTAAAACTGGACTCGCAGGAGAGGTTCCAATCATTGAAAGTGAGAGTGTCAGTCGTCTTGTACTTAAGTCGGCATTGTGCCTTTTGTATTAAATTCGGATGCAATTTCTGTGTTTCATCGTCAATAGGAAGGTCAAAGGTATACAGTAAACCTGAAGTGAAGCATCGGAATCTAAAACTGGACTCACAGGAGTGGTACAAATCATAGAAAGTTAGAGTGTCAGTCCTCTTGCACTTAAGTCGGCATTGTGCATTTTGTATTAATTTCGGATGCAATTTCTTTGTTTCATCGTCATTAACAAGGTACAAGGGATACAGTGAACCTGAAGTGAAGCTTCGGAATCTAAAACTGGACTCACAGGAGAGGTTCAAATCATAGAAAGTTAGAGTGTCAGTCCTCTTGTACTTAAGTCGGCATTGTGCCTTTTGTATTAAATTCGGATCCAATTTCTGTGTTTCATCGTCAATAAGAAAGTCCAAGGTATACATTAAACCTGAAGTGAAGCATCGGAATCTAAAACTGGACTAACAGGAGAGGTTCAAATCATAGAAACTGAGAGTGTCAGTCCTCTTGTACTTAAGTCGGCATTGTGCCTTTTGTATTAAATTCGGATGCAATTACTGCGTTTCATCGTTAATAGGAATGTCGAAGGTATTCAGTAAACCTTAAGTGAAGCATCGGAATCTAAAACTGGACTCACAGGAGAGGTTCAAATCATAGAAAGTTACAGTGTCAGTACTCTTGTACTTAAGTCGGCATTGTGCCTTTGGTATTAATTTCGGATTCAATTTCTGTGTTTCATCGTCAATAAAAAGGTCCAAGGTATACAGTAAACCAGAAGTGAGGCATTGGAATCTAAAACTGGACTCACAGGAAAGGTTAAAATCATAGAAAGTGAGAGTGTCAGTCCTCTTGTACTTAAGTCGGTATTGTGCCTTTTGTATTAAATTTGGATGCAATTTCTATGTTTCATCGTCAATAAGAAGGTCCAAGGGATACAGTAAACCTGAAGTGAAGCATCGGAATCTAAAGCTGGACTCACAGGTGAGGTTCAAATCATAGAAAGTGAGAGTGTCAGTCGTCTTGTACTAAAATCGCCATTGTGCCTTTTGTATTAAATTCGGATGAAATTTCTGTGTTTCATCGTCAATAGGAATGTCGAAGGTATTCAGTAAACCTGAAGTGAAGCATCGGAATCTAAAACTGGACTCACAGGAGAGGTTCAAATCATAGAAAGTGAGAGTGTCAGTCCTCTTGTACTTAAGTCGGCATTGTGCCTTTTGTATTAAATTCGGATGCAATTTCTGTGTTTCATCGTCAGTAGGAATGTCGAAGGTATTCAGTAAACCTTAAGTGAAGAAACGGAATCTGAAACTGGACCCACAGGAGAGGTTCAAATCATAGAAAGTTGGAGTGTCAGTCCTCTTGTACTTAAGTCGGCATTGTGCTTTTGGTATTAAATTCGGATGCAATTTCTGTGTTTCATCGTCAATAAGAAGGTCCAAGGTATACAGTAAACCTGAAGTGAAGCATTCGAATCTAAAACTGGACTCACAGGAGAGGATCAAATCATAGAAAGTGAGAGTGTCAGTCCTCTTGTACTTATGTCGGCATTGTGCCTTTTGTATTAAATTCGGATGCAATATCTGTGTTTCATCGTCAATAAGAAGGTCCGAGGGATACAGTAAACCTGAGGTGAAGCATCGGAATCTAAAACTGGACTCACAGGAAAGGTTCAAATCTTAGAAAGTTAGAGTGTCAGTCCTCTTGTACTCTAGGCGTTATTGTGCCTTTTGTATTAAATTCGGATGCAATTTCTGTGTTTCATCGTCAATAAGAAGGTCCAAGGGATACAGTAAACCTGTGGTGAAGCATCTGAATCTAAAACTGGACTCACAGGAGAGGTTCAAATCATAGAAAGTGAGAGTGTCAGTCCTCTTGTAGTTAAGTCGGCATTGTGCCTTTTGTATTAAATTCGGATGCAATTTCTGTGTTTCATCGTCAGAAGGAATGTCGAAGGTATTCAGTAAACCTTAAGTGAAGAAACGGAATCTAAAACTGGACTCACAGGAGAGGTTCAAACCATAGAAAGTTGGAGTGTCAGTCCTCTTGTACTTAAGTCGGCATTGTGCCTTTTGTATTAAATTCGGATGCAGTTTCTGTGTTTCATCGTCAATAAGAAGGTCCAAGGTATAAAGGAAACCTGAAGTGAAGCTTCGGAATCTAAAACTGGACTCACAGGAGATGTGCAAATCTTGGAATGTTAGAGTGTCAGTCCTCTTGTTCTTAAGTCCGCATTGTGCCTTTTGTATTAAATTCGGATGCAATTTCTGTGTTTCATCGTCAATAAGAAGGTCCAAGGGATACGGTAAACCTGAAGTGAAGCATCGGAATCTAAAACTGGACTCACAGGAGAGGTTCAAATCATAGAAAGTGAGACTGTCAGTCCTCTTGTACTTAAGTCGGCATTGTGCCTTTTGTATTAAATTCGGGTGCAATTTCTGTGTTTCATCGTCAGTAGGAATGTCGAAGGTATTCAGTAAACCTTAAGTGAAGAAACGGTATCTAAAACTGGACTCACAGGAGAGGTTCAAATCATAGAAAGTTGGAGTGTCTGTCCTCTTGTACTTAAGTCGGCATTGTGCCTTTGGTATTAAATTCGGATGCAATTTCTGTGTTTCATCGTCAATAAGAAGGTCCAAGGTATACAGTAAACCTGAAGTGAAGCATTCGAATCTAAAACTGGACTCACAGGAGAGGATCAAATCATAGAAAGTGAGAGTGTCAGTCCTCTTGTACTTATGTCGGCATTGTGCCTTTTGTATTAAATTCGGATGCAATATATGTGTTTCATCGTCAATAAGAAGGTCCGAGGGATACAGTAAACCTGAGGTGAAGCATCGGAATCTAAAACTGGACTCGCAGGAGAGGTTCAAATCATTGAAAGTGAGAGTGTCAGTCGTCTTGTACTTAAGTCGGCATTGTGCCTTTTGTATTAAATTCGGATGCAATTTCTGTGTTTCATCGTCAATAGGAAGGTCAAAGGTATACAGTAAACCTGAAGTGAAGCATCGGAATCTAAAACTGGACTCACAGGAGTGGTACAAACCATAGAAAGTTAGAGTGTCAGTAATCTTGCACTTAAGTCGGCATTGTGCATTTTGTATTAATTTCGGATGCAATTTCTTTGTTTCATCGTCATTAACAAGGTACAAGGGATACAGTGAACCTGAAGTGAAGCTTCGGAATCTAAAACTGGACTCACAGGAGAGGTTCAAATCATAGAAAGTTGGAGTGTCAGTACTCTTGTACTGAAGTCGGCATTGTGCCTTTGGTATTAAGTTTGGATTCAATTTCTGTGTTTCATCGTCAATAAAAAGGTCCAAGGTATACAGTAAACCTGAAGTGAGGCATTGGAATCTAAAACTGGACTCACAGGAGAGGTTAAAATCATAGAAAGTGAGAGTGTCAGTCCTCTTATACTTAAACTGGCAATGTGCCTTTTGTATTAAATTCGGATGCAATTTCTGTATTTCATCGTCAATAGGAAGGTCGAAGATATACAGTAAACCGGAAATGAAGCATCGGAATCTAAAACTGGACTCACAGGAGAGGTTCAAATCAAAGAAATTTAGAGTGTCAGTTCTCTTGTACTTAAGTCGGCATTGTCCTTATGTATTAAATTCAGATGCAATTTCTGTGTTTCATCATCAATAAGAAGGTCCAAGGGATACAGTAAACCTGAAGTGAAGCATCGGAATCTAAAACTGGACTCACAGGAGTGGTTCAAATCATAGAAAGTGAGAGTGTCGGTCCTCTTGTACTTAAGTCGGCATTGTGCCTTTTGTATTAAATTCGGATGCAATTTCTGTGTTTCATCGTCAACAGGAATGTCGAAGGTATTCAGTAAACCTTAAGTGATGCAACGGAATCTAAAACTGGACTCACAGGAGAGGTTCAAATCATAGAAAGTTGGAGTGTCAGTCCTCTTGAACTTAAGTCGGCATTGAGAGTTTTGTATTAAATTCGGATGCAATTTCTTTGGTCATCGTCAATAAGAAGTTCCAAGGTATAAAGGAAACCTGAAGTGAATCATCGGAATCTAAAACTGGACTCACAGGAGATGTTCAAATCTTAGAAAGTTAGAGTGTCAGTCCTCTTGTACTTAAGTCGGCATTGTGCCTTTTGTATTAAATTCGGATGCATTTTCTGTGTTTCATCATCAATAAGAAAGTCCAAAGGATACAGTAAACCAGAAGTGAAGCATCGGAATCGAAAACTGGACTCACAAGAGACGTTCAAATCATAGAATTTGAGAGTGTCAGTCCTCTTGTACTTAAGTCGGTATTGTGCCTTTTGTATTAAATTTGGATGCAATTTCTATGTTTCATCGTCAATAAGAAGGTCCAAGGGATACAGTAAACCTGAAGTGAAGCATCGGAATCGAAAGCTGGACTCACAGGTGAGGTTCAAATCATAGAAAGTGAGAGTGTCAGTCGTCTTGTACTAAAATCGCCATTGTGCCTTTTGTATTAAATTCGGATGAAATTTCTGTGTTTCATCGTCAATAGGAATGTCGAAGGTATTCAGTAAACCTGAAGTGAAGCATCGGAATCTAAAACCGGACTCACAGGAGAGGTTCAAATCATAGAAAGTGAGAGTGTCAGTCCTCTTGTACTTAAGTCGGCATTGTGCCTTTTGTATTAAATTCGGATGCAATTTCTGTGTTTCATCGTCAGTAGGAATGTCGAAGGTATTCAGTAAACCTTAAGTGAAGAAACGGAATCTAAAACTGGACTCACAGGAGAGGTTCAAATCATTGAAAGTGAGAGTGTCAGTCGTCTTGTACTTATGTCGGCATTGTGCCTTTTGTATTAAATTCGGATGCAATTTCTGTGTTTCATCGTCAATAGGAAGGTCAAAGGTATACAGTAAACCTGAAGTGAAGCATCGGAATCTAAAACTGGACTCACAGGAGTGGTACAAATCATAGAAAGTTAGAGTGTCAGTCCTCTTGCACTTAAGTCGGCATTGTGCATTTTGTATTAATTTCGGATGCAATTTCTTTGTTTCATCGTCATCAACAAGGTACAAGGGATACAGTGAACCTGAAGTGAAGCTTCGGAATCTAAAACTGGACTCACAGGAGAGGTTCAAATCATAGAAAGTTAGAGTGTCAGTCCTCTTGTACTTAAGTCGGCATTGTGCCTTTTGTATTAAATTTGGATCCAATTTCTGTGTTTCATCGTCAATAAGAAAGTCCAAGGTATACATTAAACCTGAAGTGAAGCATCGGAATCTAAAACTGGACTAACAGGAGAGGTTCAAATCATAGAAACTGAGAGTGTCAGTCCTCTTGTACTTAAGTCGGCATTGTGCCTTTTGTATTAAATTCGTATGCAATTACTGCGTTAAATCGTCAATAGGAATGTCGAAGGTATTCAGTAAACCTTAAGTGAAGCATCGGAATCTAAAACTGGACTCACAGGAGAGGTTCAAATCATAGAAAGTTGGAGTGTCAGTACTCTTGTACTTAAGTCGGCATTGTGCCTTTGGTATTAATTTCGGATTCAATTTCTGTGTTTCATCGTCAATAAAAAGGTCCAAGGTACACAGTAAACCTGAAGTGAGGCATTGGAATCTAAAACTGGACTCACAGGAGAGGTTAAAATCATAGAAAGTGAGAGTGTCAGTCCTCTTGTACTTAAGCCGGCAATGTGCCTTTTGTATTAAATTCGGATGCAATTTCTGTGTTTCATCGTCAATAGGAAGGTCGAAGATATACAGTAAACCGGAAATGAATCATCGGAATCTAAAACTGGACTCACAGGAGAGGTTCAAATCAAAGAAAGTTAGAGTGTCAGTTCTCTTGTACTTAAGTCGGCATTGTGCCTTATGTATTAAATTCAGATGCAATTTCTGTGTTTCATCATCAATAAGAAGGTCCAAGGGATACAGTAAACCTTAAGTGATGCAACGGAATCTAAAACTGGACTCACAGGAGAGGTTCAAATCATAGAAAGTTGGAGTGTCAGTCCTCTTGTACTTAAGTCGGCATTGTGCCTTTGGTATTAATTTCGGATGCAATTTCTGTGTTTCATCGTCAACAAGAAGGTCCAAGGGATACAGTAAACCGTAAGTGAAGCGTCGGAATCTAAAACTGGACTCACAGGAGCGGTTCAAATCATAGAAACTGAGAGTGTCAGTCCTCTTGTACTTAAGTCGGCATTGTGCCTTTTGTATTAAATTCGGATGCAATTTCTGTGTTTCATCATCAATAAGAAAGTCCAAAGGATACAGTAAACCAGAAGTGAAGCATCGGAATCGAAAACTGGACTCACAGGAGAGGTTCAAATCATAGAATTTGAGAGTGTCAGTCCTCTTGTACTTAAGTCGGTATTGTGCCTTTTGTATTAAATTTGGATGCAATTTCTATGTTTCATCGTCAATAAGAAGGTCCAAGGGATACAGTAAACCTGAAGTGAAGCATCGGAATCTAAAACTGGACTCACAGGTGAGGTTCAAATCATAGAAAGTGAGAGTGTCAGTCGTCTTGTACTAAAATCGTCATTGTGCCTTTTGTATTAAATTCGGATGAAATTTCTGTGTTTCATCGTCAATAGGAATGTCGAAGGTATTCAGTAAACCTGAAGTGAAGCATCGGAATCTAAAACTGGACTCACAGGAGAGGTTCAAATCATAGAAAGTGAGAGTGTCAGTTCTCTTGTACTTAAGTCGGCAATGTGCCTTTTGTATTAAATTCGGATGCAATTTCTGTGTTTCATCGTCAATAGGAAAGTCCAAGGGATACAGTGAACCTGAAGTGAAGCGTCTGAATCTAAAACTGGACTCACAGGAGAGGTTCAAATCATAGAAACTGAGAGTGTCAGTCCTCTTGTACTTAAGTCGGTATTGTGCCTTTTGTATTAAATTCGGATGCAATTTCTATGTTTCATTGTCAATAAGAAGGTCCAAGGGATACAGTAAACCTGAAGTGAAGCATCGGAATCTAAAACTGGACTCACAGGTGAGGTTCAAATCATAGAAAGTGAGAGTGTCAGTCGTCTTGTACAAAAGTCGCCATTGTGCCTTTTGTATTAAATTCGGATGAAATTTCTGTGTTTCATCGTCAATAGGAATGTCGAAGGTATTCAGTAAACCTTAAGTGAAGAAACGGAATCTAAAACTGGACAAACAGGTGAGGTTCAAATCATAGAAAGTTGGAGTGACAGTCCTCTTGTACTTAAGTCGGCATTGTGCCTTTGGTATTAAATTCGGATGCAATTTCTGTGTTTCGTCGTCAATAAGAAGGTCCAAGGTATACAGTAAACCTGAAGTGAAGCATTCGAGTCTAAAACTGGGCTCACAGGAGAGGTTCAAATCATAGAAAGTGAGAGTGTCAGTTCTCTTGTACTTAAGTCGGCATTGTGAGTTTTGTTTTAAATTCGGATGCAATTTCTTTGGTCATCGTCAATAAGAAGGTCCAAGGTATAAAGGAAACCTGAAGTGAAGCATCGGAATCTAAAACTGGACTCACAGGAGATGTTCAAATCTTAGGAAGTTAGAGTGTCAGTCCCCTTGTACTTATGTCGGCATTGTGCCTTTTGTATTAAATTCGGATGCAATTTCTGTGTTTCATCGTCAATACGTAGGTCCAAGGGATACAGTAAACCTGAAGTGAAGCATCGGAATCTAAAACTGGACTCACAGGAGAGGTTCAAATCAAAGAAAGTTAGAGTGTCAGTTCTCTTGTACTTAAGTCGGCATTGTGCCTTATGTATTAAATTCAGATGCAATTTCTGTGTTTCATCATCAATAAGAAGGTCCATGGGAAACAGTAAACCTGAAGTGAAGCATCGGAATCTAAAACTGGACTCACAGGAGTGGTTCAAATCATAGAAAGTGAGAGTGTCAGTCCTCTTGTACTTAAGTCGGCATTGTGCCTTTTGTATTAAATTCGGATGCAATTTCTGTGTTTCATCGTCAACAGGAATGTCGAAGGTATTCAGTAAACCTTAAGTGATGCAACGGAATCTAAAACTGGACTCACAGGAGAGGTTCAAATCATAGAAAGTTGGAGTGTCAGTCCTCTTGTACTTAAGTCGGCATTGTGCCTTTGGTATTAATTTCGGATGCAATTTCTGTGTTTCATCGTCAACAAGAAGGTCCAAGGGATACAGTAAACCGTAAGTGAAGCGTCGGAATCTAAAACTGGACTCACAGGAGCGGTTCAAATCATAGAAACTGAGAGTGTCAGTCCTCTTGTACTTAAGTCGGCATTGTGCCTTTTGTATTAAATTCGGATGCAATTTCTGTGTTTCATCATCAATAAGAAAGTCCAAAGGATACAGTAAACCAGAAGTGAAGCATCGGAATCGAAAACTGGACTCACAGGAGAGGTTCAAATCATAGAATTTGAGAGTGTCAGTCCTCTTGTACTTAAGTCGGTATTGTGCCTTTTGTATTAAATTTGGATGCAATTTCTATGTCTCATCGTCAATAAGGAGGTCCAAGGGATACAGTAAACCTGAAGTGAAGCATCGGAATCTAAAACTGGACTCACAGGTGAGGTTCAAATCATAGAAAGTGAGAGTGTCAGTCGTCTTGTACTAAAATCGGCATTGTGCCTTTTGTGTTAAATTCGGATGAAATTTCTGTGTTTCATCGTCAATAGGAATGTCGAAGGTATTCAGTAAACCTGAAGTGAAGCATCGGAATCTAAAACTGGACTCACAGGAGAGGTTCAAATCGAAGAAAGTGAGAGTGTCAGTTCTCTTGTACTTAAGTCGGCAATGTGCCTTTTGTATTAAATTCGGATGCAATTTCTGTGTTTCATCGTCAATACGTAGGTCCAAGGGATACAGTAAACCTGAAGTGAAGCATCGGAATCTAAAACTGGACTCACAGGAGATGTTCAAATCTTAGAAAGTTAGAGAGTCAGTCCTCTTGTACTTAAGTCGGCATTGTGCCTTTCGTATTAAAATCGGATGCAATTTCTGTGTTTCATCGTCAATAAGAAGATCCAAGGGATTCAGTAAACCTGAAGTGAAGCACCTCAATCTAAAACTGGACTCACAGGAGAGGTTCAAATCATAGAAAGTGAGAGTGTCAGTCCTCTTGTACTTAAGTCGGCATTGTGCCTTTTGTATTAAATTCGGATGCAATTTCTGTGTTTCATCGTCAATAGGAATGTCGAAGGTATTCAGTAAACCTTAAGTGAAGCATCGGATTCTAAAACTGGACTCACAGGAGAGGTTCAAATCATAGGAAGTTAGAGAGTAAGTCCTCTTGTACTTGAGTCGGCATTGTGCCTTTATTTTACATTCGGATGCAATTTCTGTGTTTCATCGTCAATAAGAAGGTCCAAGGGATACAGTAAACCTAACGTGAAGCATCGGAATCTAAAACTGGACTCACAGGAGAGGTTCAAATCAAAGAAAGTGAGAGTGTCAGTCCTCTTGTACTTAAGTCGGCATTGTGCCTTTTGTATTAAATTCGGATGCAATTTCTGTGTTTCATCGTCAGTAGGAATGTCGAAGGTATTCAGTAAACCTTAAGTGAAGAAACGGAATCTAAAACTGGACTCACAGGAGAGGTTCAAATCATAGAAAGTTGGAGTGTCAGTCCTCTTGTACTTAAGTTGGCATTGTGCCTTTGGTATAAAATTGGGATGCAATTTCTGTGTTTCATCGTCAATAAGAAGGTCCAAGGTATACAGTAAACCTGAAGTGAAGCATTCGAATCTAAAACTGGACTCACAGG
Source organism: Schistocerca americana (assembly GCF_021461395.2). Classification (NCBI taxonomy): domain Eukaryota; kingdom Metazoa; phylum Arthropoda; class Insecta; order Orthoptera; family Acrididae; genus Schistocerca; species Schistocerca americana. Next base: position 1,090,354,253 of record NC_060120.1, on the reverse strand, counting down.
AGAGGTTCAAATCATAGAAAATGAGAGTGTCAGTCCTCTTGTACTTATGTCGGCATTGTGCCTTTTGTATTAAATTCGGATGCAATATCTGTGTTTCATCGTCAACAAGAAGGTCCAAGGGATACAGTAAACCTGAGGTAAAGCATCGGAATCTAAAACTGGACTCACAGGTGAGGTTCAATTTATTGAAAGTGAGAGTGTCAGTCGTCTTGTACTTAAGTCGGCATTGTGCCTTTTGTATTAAATTCGGATGCAATTTCTGTGTTTCATCGTCAATAGGAATGTCGAAGGTATTCAGTAAACCTGAAGTGAAACATCGGAATCTAAAACTGGACTCACTGGAGAGGTTCGAATCATAGAAAGTTGGAGTGTCAATCCTCTTGTACTTAAGTCGGCATTGTGCCTTTTGTATTAAATTTGGATGCAATTTCTTTGTTTCATCGTCTATAGGAAGGGACAAGGGATACAGTAAACCTGAAGTGAAGCATCGGAATCTAAAACTGGACTCACAGGAGAGGTTCAAATCATAGAAAGTGAGAGTGTCAGTCCACTTATACTTAAGTCGGCAATGTGCATTTTGTATTAAATTCGGATGCAATTTCTGTGTTTCATCGTCAATAGGAATGTCCAAGGGATACAGTAAACCTGAAGTGAAACGTCTGAATCTAAAACTGGACTCACAGGAGAGGTTCAAATCATAGAAACTGAGAGTGTCAGTCCTCTTGTACTTAAGTCGGTATTGTGCCTTTTGTATTAAATTCGGATGCAATTTTTATGTTTCATCGTCAATAAGAAGGTCCAAGGGATACAGTAAACCTGAAGTGAAGCATCGGAATCTAAAACTGGACTCACAGGTGAGGTTCAAATCATAGAAAGTGAGAGTGTCAGTCGTCTTGTACTAAAGTCGCCATTGTGCCTTTTGTGTTAAATTCGGATGAAATTTCTGTGTTTCATCGTCAATAGGAATGTCGAAGGTATTCAGTAAACCTTAAGTGAAAAAACGGAATCTAAAACTGGACTCACAGGAGAGGTTCAAATCATAGAAAGTTGGAGTGTCAGTCCTCTTGTACTTAAGTCGGCATTGTGCCTTTGGTATTAAATTCGGATGCAATTTCTGTGTTTCATCGTCAATAAGAAGGTCCAAGTTATACAGTAAACCTGAAGTGAAGCATTCGGATCTAAAACTGGACTCACAGGAGAGGTTCAAATCATAGAAAGTGAGAGTGTCAGTCCTCTTGTACTTAAGTCGGCATTGAGAGTTTTGTATTAAATTCGGATGCAATTTCTTTGGTCATCGTCAATAAGAAGTTCCAAGGTATAAAGGAAAACTGAAGTGAATCATCGGAATCTAAAACTAGACTCACAGGAGATGTTCAAATCTTAGTAAGTTAGAGTGTCAGTCCTCTTGTACTTATGTCGGCATTGTGCCTTTTGTATTAAATTCAGATGCAATTTCTGTGTTTCATCGTCAATACGAAGGTCCAAGGGATACAGTAAACCTGAAGTGAAGCATCGGAATCTAAAACTGGACTCACAGGAGAGGTTCAAATCATAGAATTTGAGAGTGTCAGTCCTCTTGTACTTAAGTCGGTATTGTGCCTTTTGTATTATATTCGGATGCAGTTTCTATGTTACATCGTCAATAAGAAGGTCCAAGGGATACAGTACACCTGAAGTGAAGCATCGGAATCTAAAACTGGACTCACAGGTGAGGTTCAAATCATAGAAAGTTAGAGTGTCAGTCGTCTTGTACTAAAGTCGCCATTGTGCCTTTTGTATTAAATTCGGATGAAATTTCTGTGTTTCATCGTCAATAGGAATGTCGAAGGTATTCAGTAAACCTGAAGTGAAGCATCGCAATCTAAAACTGGACTCACTGGAGAGGTTCGAATCATAGAAAGTTGGAGTGTCAGTGCTCTTGTACTTAAGTCGGCATTGTGCCTTTTGTATTAAATTTGGATGCAATTTCTTTGATTCATCGTCAATAAGAAGGTACAAGGGATACAGTAAACCTGAAGTGAAGAAACGGAATCTAAAGCTGGTCTCACAGGAGAGGTTCAAATCATAGAAAGTGAGAGTGTCAGTCCTCTTGTACTTAAGTCGGCACTGTGAGTTTTGTATTAAATTCGGATGCAATTTCTTTGGTCATCGTCAATAAGAAGGTCCAAGGTATAAAGGTAACCTGAAGTGAAGCATCGGAATCTATAACTGGACTCACAGGAGATGTTCAAATCTTAGAAAGTTAGAGTGTCAGTCCTCCTGTACTTATGTCGGCATTGTGCCTTTTGTATTAAATTCGGATGCAATTTCTGTGTTTCATCGTCAATAGGAATGTCGAAGGTATTCAGTAAACCTTAAGTGAAGCATCGGAATCTGAAACTGGACTCACAGGAGAGGTTCAAATCATAGGAAGTTAGAGAGTAAGACCTCTTGTACTTGAGTCGGCATTGTGCCTTTTGTATTAAATTCGGATGCAATTTCTGTGTTTCATCGTCAATAAGAAGGTCCAAGGTAAAAAGGAAACCTGAAGTGAAGCATCGGAATCTAAAACTGGACTCACAGGAGAGGTTCAAATCATAGAAAGTGAGAGTGTCAGTCCTCTTGTACTTAAGTCGGCATTGTGCCTTTTGTATTAAATTCGGATGCAATTTCTGTGTTTCATCGTCAGTAGGAATGTCGAAGGTATTCAGTAAACCTTAAGTGAAGAAACGGAATCTAAAACTGGACTCACAGGAGAGGTTCAAATCATAGAAAGTTGGAGTGTCAGTCCTCTTGTACTTAAGTCGGCATTGTGCCTTTGGTATTAAATTCGGATGCAATTTCTGTGTTTCATCGTCAATAAGAAGGTCCAAGTTATACAGTAAACCTGAAGTGAAGCATTCGGATCTAAAACTGGACTCACAGGAGAGGTTCAAATCATAGAAAGTGAGAGTGTCAGTCCTCTTGTACTTAAGTCGGCATTGAGAGTTTTGTATTAAATTCGGATGCAATTTCTGTGTTTCATCGTCAATAAGAGAGTCCATGGTATACAGTAAACCTGAAGTGAAGCATCGGAATGTAAAACTGGACTCACAGGAGAGGTTCAAATCATAGGAAGTTAGAGTGTCAGTCCTCTTGTACTTAAGTCGGCATTGTGCCTTTCGGATTAAATTCGGATGCAATTTCTTTGTTTCATCGTCAATAACAAGGTACAAGGGATTCAGTAAACCTGAAGTGAAGCATCGGAATCTACAACTGGACTCACAGGAGAGGTTCAAATCATAGAAAGTGAGAGTGTCAGTCCTCTTGTACTTATTCGGCAATGTGACTTTTGTATTACATTCGGATGCAATTTCTGTGTTTCATCGTCAATAAGAAGGTCCAAGGGATACAGTAAACCTTAAGTGAAGCGTCGGAATCTAAAACTGGACTCACAGGAGAGGTTCAAATCATAGAAAATGAGAGTGTCAGTCCTCTTGTACTTAAGTCGGCATTGTGCATTTTGTATTAAATTCGGATGCAATTTCTGTGTTTCATCGTCAATACGAAGGTCCAAGGGATACAGTAAATCAGAAGTGAAGCGTCGGAATCTAAAACTAGACTCACAGGAGAGGTTCAAATCATAGAAAGTTAGAGTGTCAGTCGTCTTGTACTTAAGACGGCATTTTGCCTTTAGTATTAAATTCGGATGCAATTTCTGTGTTTCATCGTCAATAGGAAGGTCGAAGGTATACAGTAAACCGGAAATGCAGCATCGGAATCTAAAACTGGACTCACAGAAGAGGTTCTAATAATAGAAAGTGAGTGTCAGTCCTCTTGTACTTAAGTTGGCAATGTGCCTTTTGTATTAAATTCGGATGCAACTTCTGTGTTTGATCGTCAACAAGAAGGTCCAAGGGATACAGTAAACCTTAAGTGAAGCGTCGGAATCTAAAACTGGACTCACATGAGAGGTTCAACTCATAGAAACTGAGAGTGTCAGTCCTCTTGTACTTAAGTCGGCATTGTGCATTTGGTATTAAATTGGGATGCAATTTCTGTGTTTCATCGTCAATACGAAGGTCCAAGGGATACAGTAAACCTGAAGTGAAGCATCGGAATCTAAAACTGGACTCACAGGAGAGGTTCAAATCATAGAAAGTTAGAGTGTCAGTCCTCTTGTATTTAAGTCAGCATTGTGCCTTTTGTATTAAATTCGGATGCAATTTCTGTGTTTCATCGTCAATAAGAAAGTCCAAGGAATACAGTAAACCTGATGTGAAGCAACGGAATCTAAAACTGGACTTACAGGGTAGCTTCAAATCATAGAAAGTGAGAGTGTCAGTCCTCTTGTACCTAAGTCGGCATTGTGCCTTTTGTATTAAATTTGGATGCAATTTCTGTGTTTCATCGTCAATTAGAAGGTCCAAGGTATAAAGGAAATCTGAAGTGAAGCATAGGAATCTAAAACTGGACTCACAGGAGATGTTCAAATCTTAGAAAGTTAGAGTGTCAGTGCTCTTGTACTTAAGTCGGCATTGTGCCTTTTGTATTAAATTCGGATGCAATTTCTGTGTTTCATCGTCAATAAGAAGGTCTAAGGGATGCAGAAAACCTGAAGTGAAGCATCGGAATCTGAAACTGGACTCACAGGTGAGGTTCAAATCATAGAAAGTTAAAGTGTCAGTCCTCTTGTACTCAAGTCGGGATTGTGCCTTTTGAATTCAATTCCGATGCAATTTCTGTGTTTCATCGTCAATAAGAAGTTCCGAGGTATACAGTAAACCTGAAGTGAAGCATCGGAATCTAAAACTGGACTCACAGGAGAGGTTCAAATCATAGAAAGTTAGAGTGTCAGTCCGCTTGTACTTAAGTCGGCATTGTGCATTTTGTATTAAATTCGGATGCAATTTCTGTGTTTCATCGTCAATAGGAATGTCGAAGGTATTCAGTAAACCTTAAGTGAAGCATCGGATTCTAAAACTGGACTCACAGGAGAGGTTCAAATCATAGGAAGTTAGAGAGTAAGTCCTCTTGTACTTGAGTCGGCATTGTGCCTTTATTTTACATTCGGATGCAATTTCTGTGTTTCATCGTCAATAAGAAGGTCCAAGGGATACAGTAAACCTAACGTGAAGCATCGGAATCTAAAACTGGACTCACAGGAGAGGTTCAAATCAAAGAAAGTGAGAGTGTCAGTCCTCTTGTACTTAAGTCGGCATTGTGCCTTTTGTATTAAATTCGGATGCAATTTCTGTGTTTCATCGTCAGTAGGAATGTCGAAGGTATTCAGTAAACCTTAAGTGAAGAAACGGAATCTAAAACTGGACTCACAGGAGAGGTTCAAATCATAGAAAGTTGGAGTGTCAGTCCTCTTGTACTTAAGTCGGCATTGTGCCTTTGGTATAAAATTCGGATGCAATTTCTGTGTTTCATAGTCAATAAGAAGGTCCAAGGTATACAGTAAACCTGAAGTGAAGCATTCGAATCTAAAACTGGACTCACAGGAGAGGTTCAAATCATAGAAAATGAGAGTGTCAGTCCTCTTGTACTTATGTCGGCATTGTGCCTTTTGTATTAAATTCGGATGCAATATCTGTGTTTCATCGTCAATAAGAAGGTCCAAGGGATACAGTAAACCTGAGGTGAAGCACCGGAATTTAAAACTGGACTCACAGGTGAGGTTCAAATTATTGAAAGTGAGAGTGTCAGTCGTCTTGTACTTAAGTCGGCATTGTGCCTTTTGTATTAAATTCGGATGCAATTTCTGTGTTTCATCGTCAATAGGAATGTCGAAGGTATTCAGTAAACCTGAAGTGAAGCATCGGAATCTAAAACTGGACTCACTGGAGAGGTTCGAATCATAGAAAGTTGGAGCGTCAATCCTCTTGTACTTAAGTCGGCATTGTGCCTTTTGTATTAAATTTGGATGCAATTTCTTTGTTTCATCGTCAATAAGAAGGTACAAGGGATACAGTAAACCTGAAGTGAAGCATCGGAATCTAAAACTGGACTCACAGGAGAGGTTCAAATCATAGAAAGTGAGAGTGTCAGTCCTCTTGTACTTAAGTCGGCATTGTGCCTTTCGTATTAAATTCGGATGCAATTTCTGTGTTTCATCGTCAGTAGGAATGTCGAAGGTATTCAGTAAACCTTAAGTGAAGAAACGGAATCTAAAACTGGACTCACAGGAGAGGTTCAAATCATAGAAAGTTGGAGTGTCAGTCCTCCTGTACTTAAGTCGGCATTGTGCCTTTGGTATAAAATTCGGATGCAATTTCTGTGTTTCATCGTCAATAAGAAGGTCCAAGGTATACAGTAAACCTGAAGTGAAGCATTCGAATCTAAAACTGGACTCAGAGGTGAGGTTCAAATCATAGGAAGTTAGAGAGTAAGTCCTATTGTACTTAAGTCGGCATTGTGCCTTTTGTATTAAATTCGGATGCAATTTCTGTGTTTCATCGTCAGTAGGAATGTCGAAGGTATTCAGTAAACCTTAAGTGAAGAAACGGAATCTAAAACTGGACTCACAGGAGAGGTTCAAATCATAGAAAGTTGGAGTGTCAGTCCTCTTGTACTTAAGTCGGCATTGTGCATTTTGTATTACATTCGGATGCAATTTCTATGTTTCATCGTCAATATTAATGTCGAAGGTATTCAGTAAACCTTAAGTGAGGCATCGGATTCTAAAACTGGACTCACAGGAGAGGTTCAAATCGTAGGAAGTTAGAGAGTAAGTCCTCTTGTACTTGAGTCGGCATTGTGCCTTTATTTTACATTCGGATGCAATTTCTGTGTTTCATCGTCAATAAGAAGGTCCAAGGGATACAGTTAACCTAACGTGAAGCATCGGAATCTAAAACTGGACTCACAGGAGAGGTTCAAATCAAAGAAAGTGAGAGTGTCAGTCCTCTTGTACTTAAGTCGGCATTGTGCCTTTTGTATTAAATTCGGATGCAATTTCTGTGTTTCATCGTCAGTAGGAATGTCGAAGGTATTCAGTAAACCTTAAGTGAAGAAACGGAATCTAAAACTGGACTCACAGGAGAGGTTCAAATCATAGAAAGTTGGAGTGTCAGTCCTCTTGTACTTAAGTCGGCATTGTGCCTGTGGTATAAAATTCGGATGCAATTTCTGTGTTTCATCGTCAATAAGAAGGTCCAAGGTATACAGTAAACCTGAAGTGAAGCATTCGAATCTAAAACTGGACTCACAGGAGAGGTTCAAATCATAGAAAATGAGAGTGTCAGTCCTCTTGTACTTATGTCGGCATTGTGCCTTTTGTATTAAATTCGGATGCAATATCTGTGTTTCATCGTCAACAAGAAGGTCCAAGGGATACAGTAAACCTGAGGTGAAGCATCGGAATCTAAAACTGGACTCACAGGTGAGGTTCAATTTATTGAAAGTGAGAGTGTCAGTCGTCTTGTACTTAAGTCGGCATTGTGCCTTTTGTATTAAATTCGGATGCAATTTCTGTGTTTCATCGTCAATAGGAATGTCGAAGGTATTCAGTAAACCTGAAGTGAAACATCGGAATCTAAAACTGGACTCACTGGAGAGGTTCGAATCATAGAAAGTTGGAGTGTCAATCCTCTTGTACTTAAGTCGGCATTGTGCCTTTTGTATTAAATTTGGATGCAATTTCTTTGTTCCATCGTCTATAGGAAGGGACAAGGGATACAGTAAACCTGAAGTGAAGCATCGGAATCTAAAACTGGACTCACAGGAGAGGTTCAAATCATAGAAAGTGAGAGTGTCAGTCCACTTATACTTAAGTCGGCAATGTGCATTTTGTATTAAATTCGGATGCAATTTCTGTGTTTCATCGTCAATAGGAATGTCCAAGGGATACAGTAAACCTGAAGTGAAACGTCTGAATCTAAAACTGGACTCACAGGAGAGGTTCAAATCATAGAAACTGAGAGTGTCAGTCCTCTTGTACTTAAGTCGGTATTGTGCCTTTTGTATTAAATTCGGATGCAATTTCTATGTTTCATCGTCAATAAGAAGGTCCAAGGGATACAGTAAACCTGAAGTGAAGCATCGGAATCTAAAACTGGACTCACAGGTGAGGTTCAAATCATAGAAAGTGAGAGTGTCAGTCGTCTTGTACTAAAGTCGCCATTGTGCCTTTTGTGTTAAATTCGGATGAAATTTCTGTGTTTCATCGTCAATAGGAATGTCGAAGGTATTCAGTAAACCTTAAGTGAAAAAACGGAATCTAAAACTGGACTCACAGGAGAGGTTCAAATCATAGAAAGTTGGAGTGTCAGTCCTCTTGTACTTAAGTCGGCATTGTGCCTTTGGTATTAAATTCGGATGCAATTTCTGTGTTTCATCGTCAATAAGAAGGTCCAAGTTATACAGTAAACCTGAAGTGAAGCATTCGGATCTAAAACTGGACTCACAGGAGAGGTTCAAATCATAGAAAGTGAGAGTGTCAGTCCTCTTGTACTTAAGTCGGCATTGAGAGTTTTGTATTAAATTCGGATGCAATTTCTTTGGTCATCGTCAATAAGAAGTTCCAAGGTATAAAGGAAAACTGAAGTGAATCATCGGAATCTAAAACTAGACTCACAGGAGATGTTCAAATCTTAGTAAGTTAGAGTGTCAGTCCTCTTGTACTTATGTCGGCATTGTGCCTTTTGTATTAAATTCAGATGCAATTTCTGTGTTTCATCGTCAATACGAAGGTCCAAGGGATACAGTAAACCTGAAGTGAAGCATCGGAATCTAAAACTGGACTCACAGGAGAGGTTCAAATCATAGAATTTGAGAGTGTCAGTCCTCTTGTACTTAAGTCGGTATTGTGCCTTTTGTATTATATTCGGATGCAGTTTCTATGTTACATCGTCATTAAGAAGGTCCAAGGGATACAGTACAATTGAAGTGAAGCATCGGAATCTAAAACTGGACTCACAGGTGAGGTTCAAATCATAGAAAGTTAGAGTGTCAGTCGTCTTGTACTAAAGTCGCCATTGTGCCTTTTGTATTAAATTCGGATGAAATTTCTGTGTTTCATCGTCAATAGGAATGTCGAAGGTATTCAGTAAACCTGAAGTGAAGCATCGCAATCTAAAACTGGACTCACTGGAGAGGTTCGAATCATAGAAAGTTGGAGTGTCAGTGCTCTTGTACTTAAGTCGGCATTGTGCCTTTTGTATTAAATTTGGATGCAATTTCTTTGATTCATCGTCAATAAGAAGGTACAAGGGATACAGTAAACCTGAAGTGAAGAAACGGAATCTAAAGCTGGTCTCACAGGAGAGGTTCAAATCATAGAAAGTGAGAGTGTCAGTCCTCTTGTACTTAAGTCGGCACTGTGAGTTTTGTATTAAATTCGGATGCAATTTCTTTGGTCATCGTCAATAAGAAGGTCCAAGGTATAAAGGTAACCTGAAGTGAAGCATCGGAATCTATAACTGGACTCACAGGAGATGTTCAAATCTTAGAAAGTTAGAGTGTCAGTCCTCCTGTACTTATGTCGGCATTGTGCCTTTTGTATTAAATTCGGATGCAATTTCTGTGTTTCATCGTCAATAGGAATGTCGAAGGTATTCAGTAAACCTTAAGTGAAGCATCGGAATCTGAAACTGGACTCACAGGAGAGGTTCAAATCATAGGAAGTTAGAGAGTAAGACCTCTTGTACTTGAGTCGGCATTGTGCCTTTTGTATTAAATTCGGATGCAATTTCTGTGTTTCATCGTCAATAAGAAGGTCCAAGGTAAAAAGGAAACCTGAAGTGAAGCATCGGAATCTAAAACTGGACTCACAGGAGAGGTTCAAATCATAGAAAGTGAGAGTGTCAGTCCTCTTGTACTTAAGTCGGCATTGTGCCTTTTGTATTAAATTCGGATGCAATTTCTGTGTTTCATCGTCAGTAGGAATGTCGAAGGTATTCAGTAAACCTTAAGTGAAGAAACGGAATCTAAAACTGGACTCACAGGAGAGGTTCAAATCATAGAAACTGAGAGTGTCAGTCCTCTTGTACTTAAGTCGGCATTGTGCATTTGGTATTAAATTCGGATGCAATTTCTGTGTTTCATCGCCAATACGAAGGTCCAAGGGATACAGTAAACCTGAAGTGAAGCATCGGAATCTAAAACTGGACTCACAGGAGAGGTTCAAATCATAGAAAGTTAGAGTGTCAGTCGTCTTGTACTTAAGTCGGCATTGTGCCTTTTGCATTAAATTCGGATGCAATTTCTGTGTTTCATCGTCAATAGGAAGGTCGAAGGTATACAGTAAACCGGAAATGAAGCATCGGAATCTAAAACTGCACTCACAGGAGAGGTTCAAATCATAGAAAGTTAGAGTGTCAGTCCTCTTGTATTTAAGTCAGCATTGTGCCTTTTGTATTAAATTCGGATGCAATTTCTGTGTTTCATCGTCAATAAGAGAGTCCATGGTATACAGTAAACCTGAAGTGAAGCATCGGAATGTAAAACTGGACTCACAGGAGAGGTTCAAATCATAGGAAGTTAGAGTGTCAGTCCTCTTGTACTTAAGTCGGCATTGTGCCTTTCGGATTAAATTCGGATGCAATTTCTTTGTTTCATCGTCAATAACAAGGTACAAGGGATTCAGTAAACCTGAAGTGAAGCATCGGAATCTACAACTGGACTCACAGGAGAGGTTCAAATCATAGAAAGTGAGAGTGTCAGTCCTCTTGTACTTATTCGGCAATGTGACTTTTGTATTACATTCGGATGCAATTTCTGTGTTTCATCGTCAATAAGAAGGTCCAAGGGATACAGTAAACCTTAAGTGAAGCGTCGGAATCTAAAACTGGACTCACAGGAGAGGTTCAAATCATAGAAAATGAGAGTGTCAGTCCTCTTGTACTTAAGTCGGCATTGTGCATTTTGTATTAAATTCGGATGCAATTTCTGTGTTTCATCGTCAATACGAAGGTCCAAGGGATACAGTAAATCAGAAGTGAAGCGTCGGAATCTAAAACTAGACTCACAGGAGAGGTTCAAATCATAGAAAGTTAGAGTGTCAGTCGTCTTGTACTTAAGACGGCATTTTGCCTTTAGTATTAAATTCGGATGCAATTTCTGTGTTTCATCGTCAATAGGAAGGTCGAAGGTATACAGTAAACCGGAAATGCAGCATCGGAATCTAAAACTGGACTCACAGAAGAGGTTCTAATAATAGAAAGTGAGTGTCAGTCCTCTTGTACTTAAGTTGGCAATGTGCCTTTTGTATTAAATTCGGATGCAACTTCTGTGTTTGATCGTCAACAAGAAGGTCCAAGGGATACAGTAAACCTTAAGTGAAGCGTCGGAATCTAAAACTGGACTCACATGAGAGGTTCAAATCATAGAAACTGAGAGTGTCAGTCCTCTTGTACTTAAGTCGGCATTGTGCATTTGGTATTAAATTGGGATGCAATTTCTGTGTTTCATCGTCAATACGAAGGTCCAAGGGATACAGTAAACCTGAAGTGAAGCATCGGAATCTAAAACTGGACTCACAGGAGAGGTTCAAATCATAGAAAGTTAGAGTGTCAGTCCTCTTGTATTTAAGTCAGCATTGTGCCTTTTGTATTAAATTCGGATGCAATTTCTGTGTTTCATCGTCAATAAGAAAGTCCAAGGAATACAGTAAACCTGATGTGAAGCATCGGAATCTAAAACTGGACTTACAGGGTAGCTTCAAATCATAGAAAGTGAGAGTGTCAGTCCTCTTGTACCTAAGTCGGCATTGTGCCTTTTGTATTAAATTTGGATGCAATTTCTGTGTTTCATCGTCAATTAGAAGGTCCAAGGTATAAAGGAAATCTGAAGTGAAGCATAGGAATCTAAAACTGGACTCACAGGAGATGTTCAAATCTTAGAAAGTTAGAGTGTCAGTGCTCTTGTACTTAAGTCGGCATTGTGCCTTTTGTATTAAATTCGGATGCAATTTCTGTGTTTCATCGTCAATAAGAAGGTCTAAGGGATGCAGAAAACCTGAAGTGAAGCATCTTAATCTGAAACTGGACTCACAGGTGAGGTTCAAATCATAGAAAGTTAAAGTGTCAGTCCTCTTGTACTCAAGTCGGGATTGTGCCTTTTGAATTCAATTCCGATGCAATTTCTGTGTTTCATCGTCAATAAGAAGTTCCGAGGTATACAGTAAACCTGAAGTGAAGCATCGGAATCTAAAACTGGACTCACAGGAGAGGTTCAAATCATAGAAAGTTAGAGTGTCAGTCCGCTTGTACTTAAGTCGGCATTGTGCATTTTGTATTAAATTCGGATGCAATTTCTGTGTTTCATCGTCAATAGGAATGTCGAAGGTATTCAGTAAACCTTAAGTGAAGCATCGGATTCTAAAACTGGACTCACAGGAGAGGTTCAAATCATAGGAAGTTAGAGAGTAAGTCCTCTTGTACTTGAGTCGGCATTGTGCCTTTATTTTACATTCGGATGCAATTTCTGTGTTTCATCGTCAATAAGAAGGTCCAAGGGATACAGTAAACCTAACGTGAAGCATCGGAATCTAAAACTGGACTCACAGGAGAGGTTCAAATCAAAGAAAGTGAGAGTGTCAGTCCTCTTGTACTTAAGTCGGCATTGTGCCTTTTGTATTAAATTCGGATGCAATTTCTGTGTTTCATCGTCAGTAGGAATGTCGAAGGTATTCAGTAAACCTTAAGTGAAGAAACGGAATCTAAAACTGGACTCACAGGAGAGGTTCAAATCATAGAAAGTTGGAGTGTCAGTCCTCTTGTACTTAAGTCGGCATTGTGCCTTTGGTATAAAATTCGGATGCAATTTCTGTGTTTCATAGTCAATAAGAAGGTCCAAGGTATACAGTAAACCTGAAGTGAAGCATTCGAATCTAAAACTGGACTCACAGGAGAGGTTCAAATCATAGAAAATGAGAGTGTCAGTCCTCTTGTACTTATGTCGGCATTGTGCCTTTTGTATTAAATTCGGATGCAATATCTGTGTTTCATCGTCAATAAGAAGGTCCAAGGGATACAGTAAACCTGAGGTGAAGCATCGGAATTTAAAACTGGACTCACAGGTGAGGTTCAAATTATTGAAAGTGAGAGTGTCAGTCGTCTTGTACTTAAGTCGGCATTGTGCCTTTTGTATTAAATTCGGATGCAATTTCTGTGTTTCATCGTCAATAGGAATGTCGAAGGTATTCAGTAAACCTGAAGTGAAGCATCGGAATCTAAAACTGGACTCACTGGAGAGGTTCGAATCATAGAAAGTTGGAGCGTCAATCCTCTTGTACTTAAGTCGGCATTGTGCCTTTTGTATTAAATTTGGATGCAATTTCTTTGTTTCATCGTCAATAAGAAGGTACAAGGGATACAGTAAACCTGAAGTGAAGCATCGGAATCTAAAACTGGACTCACAGGAGAGGTTCAAATCATAGAAAGTGAGAGTGTCAGTCCTCTTGTACTTAAGTCGGCATTGTGCCTTTTGTATTAAATTCGGATGCAATTTCTGTGTTTCATCGTCAGTAGGAATGTCGAAGGTATTCAGTAAACCTTAAGTGAAGAAACGGAATCTAAAACTGGACTCACAGGAGAGGTTCAAATCATAGAAAGTTGGAGTGTCAGTCCTCCTGTACTTAAGTCGGCATTGTGCCTTTGGTATAAAATTCGGATGCAATTTCTGTGTTTCATCGTCAATAAGAAGGTCCAAGGTATACAGTAAACCTGAAGTGAAGCATTCGAATCTAAAACTGGACTCAGAGGTGAGGTTCAAATCATAGGAAGTTAGAGAGTAAGTCCTATCGTACTTAAGTCGGCATTGTGCCTTTTGTATTAAATTCGGATGCAATTTCTGTGTTTCATCGTCAGTAGGAATGTCGAAGGTATTCAGTAAACCTTAAGTGAAGAAACGGAATCTAAAACTGGACTCACAGGAGAGGTTCAAATCATAGAAAGTTGGAGTGTCAGTCCTCTTGTACTTAAGTCGGCATTGTGCATTTTGTATTACATTCGGATGCAATTTCTATGTTTCATCGTCAATATTAATGTCGAAGGTATTCAGTAAACCTTAAGTGAGGCATCGGATTCTAAAACTGGACTCACAGGAGAGGTTCAAATCGTAGGAAGTTAGAGAGTAAGTCCTCTTGTACTTGAGTCGGCATTGTGCCTTTATTTTACATTCGGATGCAATTTCTGTGTTTCATCGTCAATAAGAAGGTCCAAGGGATACAGTTAACCTAACGTGAAGCATCGGAATCTAAAACTGGACTCACAGGAGAGGTTCAAATCAAAGAAAGTGAGAGTGTCAGTCCTCTTGTACTTAAGTCGGCATTGTGCCTTTTGTATTAAATTCGGATGCAATTTCTGTGTTTCATCGTCAGTAGGAATGTCGAAGGTATTCAGTAAACCTTAAGTGAAGAAACGGAATCTAAAACTGGACTCACAGGAGAGGTTCAAATCATAGAAAGTTGGAGTGTCAGTCCTCTTGTACTTAAGTCGGCATTGTGCCTGTGGTATAAAATTCGGATGCAATTTCTGTGTTTCATCGTCAATAAGAAGGTCCAAGGTATACAGTAAACCTGAAGTGAAGCATTCGAATCTAAAACTGGACTCACAGGAGAGGTTCAAATCATAGAAAATGAGAGTGTCAGTCCTCTTGTACTTATGTCGGCATTGTGCCTTTTGTATTAAATTCGGATGCAATATCTGTGTTTCATCGTCAATAAGAAGGTCCAAGGGATACAGTAAACCTGAGGTGAAGCATCGGAATCTAAAACTGGACTCACAGGTGAGGTTCAAATTATTGAAAGTGAGAGTGTCAGTCGTCTTGTACTTAAGTCGGCATATTGCCTTTTGTATTAAATTCGGATGCAATTTCTGTGTTTCATCGTCAATAGGAATGTCGAAGGTATTCAGTAAACCTGAAGTGAAGCATCGGAATCTAAAACTGGACTCACTGGAGAGGTTCGAATCATAGAAAGTTGGAGTGTCAATCCTCTTGTACTTAAGTCGGCATTGTGCCTTTTGTATTAAATTTGGATGCAATTTCTTTGTTTCATCGTCAATAAGAAGGTACAAGGGATACAGTAAACCTGAAGTGAAGCATCGGATTCTAAAACTGGACTCACAGGAGAGGTTCAAATCATAGAAAGTGAGAGTGTCAGTCCTCTTGTACTTAAGTCGGCATTGTGCCTTTTGTATTAAATTCGGATGCAATTTCTGTGTTTCATCGTCAGTAGGAATGTCGAAGGTATTCAGTAAACCTTAAGTGAAGAATCGGAATCTAAAACTGGACTCACAGGAGAGGTTCAAATCATAGAAAGTTGGAGTGTCTGTCCTCTTGTACTTAAGTCGGCATTGTGCCTTTGGTATAAAATTTGGATGCAATTTCTGTGTTTCATCGTCAATAAGAAGGTCCAAGGTATACAGTAAACCTGAAGTGAAGCATTCGAATCTAAAACTGGACTCACAGGTGAGGTTCAAATCATAGAAAGTGAGAGTGTCAGTCGTCTTGTACTAAAGTCGCCATTGTGTCTTTTGTGTTAAATTCGGATGAAATTTCTGTGTTTCATCGTCAATAGGAATGTCGAAGGTATTCAGTAAACCTTAAGTGAAGAAACGGAATCTAAAACTGGACTCGCAGGAGAGGTTCAAATCATAGAAAGTTGGAGTGTCAGTCCTCTTGTACTTAAGTCGGCATTGTGCCTTTGGTATTAAATTCGGATGCAATTTCTGTGTTTCATCGTCAATAAGAAGGTCCAAGGTATACAGTAAACCTGAGGTGAAGCATTCGGATCTAAAACTGGACTCACAGGAGAGGTTCAAATCATAGAAAGTGAGAGTGTCAGTCCTCTTGTACTTAAGTCGGCATTGAGAGTTTTGTATTAAATTCGGATGCAATTTCTTTGGTCATCGTCAATAAGAAGTTCCAAGGTATAAAGGAAACCTGAAGTGAATCATCGGAATCTAAAACTGGACTCACAGGAGATGTTCAAATCTTAGAAAGTTAGAGTGTCAGTCCTCTTGTACTTATGTCGGCATTGTGCCTTTTGTATTAAATTCAGATGCAATTTCTGTGTTTCATCGTCAATACGAAGGTCCAAGGGATACAGTAAACCTGAAGTGAAGCATCGGAATCTAAAACTGGACCCACAGGAGAGGTTCAAATCATAGAATTTGAGAGTGTCAGTCCTCTTGTACTTAAGTCGGTATTGTGCCTTTTGTATTAAATTCGGATGCAATTTCTATGTTACATCGTCAATAAGAAGGTCCAAGGGATACAGTACACCTGAAGTGAAGCATCGGAATCTAAAACTGGACTCACAGGTGAGGTTCAAATCATAGAAAGTTAGAGTGTCAGTCGTCTTGTACTAAAGTCGCCATTGTGCCTTTTGTATTAAATTCGGATGAAATTTCTGTGTTTCATCGTCAATAGGACTGTCGAAGGTATTCAGTAAACCTGAAGTGAAGCATCGCAATCTGAAACTGGACTCACTGGAGAGGTTCGAATCATAGAAAGTTGGAGTGTCAGTCCTCTTGTACTTAAGTCGGCATTGTGCCTTTTGTATTAAATTTGGATGCAATTTCTTTGATTCATCATCAATAAGAAGGTACAAGGGATACAGTAAACCTGAAGTGAAGAAACGGAATCTATAGCTGGTCTCACAGGAGAGGTTCAAATCATAGAAAGTGAGAGTGTCAGTTCTCTTGTACTTAAGTCGGCATTGTGAGTTTTGTTTTAAATTCGGATGCAATTTCTTTGGTCATCGTCAATAAGAAGGTCCAAGGTATAAAGGAAACCTGAAGTGAAGCATCGGAATCTAAAACTGGACTCACAGGAGATGTTCAAATCTTAGAAAGTTTGAGTGTCAGTCCTCTTGTACTTATGTCGGCATTGTGCCTTTTGTATCAAATTCGGATGCAATTTCTGTGTTTCATCGTCAATACGTAGGTCCACGGGATACAGTAAACCTGAAGTGAAGCATCGGAATCTAGAACTGGACTCACAGGAGATGTTCAAATCTTAGAAAGTTAGAGAGTCAGTCCTCTTGTACTTAAGTCGGCATTGTGCCTTTCGTATTAAATTCGGATGCAATTTCTGTGTTTCATCGTCAATAAGAAGGTCCAAGGGATACAGTAAACCTGAAGTGAAGCACCGGAATCTAAAACTGGACTTACAGGAGAGGTTCAAATCATAGAAAGTGAGAGTGTCAGTCCTCTTGTACTTAAGTCGGCATTGTGCCTTTTGTATTAAATTCGGATGCAATTTCTGTGTTTAATCGTCAATAGGAATGTCGAAGGTATTCAGTAAACCTTAAGTGAAGCATCGGATTCTAAAACTGGACTCACAGGAGAGATTCAAATCATAGGAAGTTAGAGAGTAAGTCCTCTTGTACTTGAGTCGGCATTGTGCCTTTATTTTACATTCGGATGCAATTTCTGTGTTTCATCGTCAATAAGAAGGTCCAAGGGATACAGTAAACCTAACGTGAAGCATCGGAATCTAAAACTGGACTCACAGGAGTGGTTCAAATCAAAGAAAGTGAGAGTGTCGGTCCTCTTGTACTTAAGTCGGCATTGTGCCTTTTGTATTAAATTCGGATGCAATTTCTGTGTTTCATAGTCAGTAGGAATGTCGAAGGTATTCAGTAAACCTTAAGTGAAGAAACGGAATCTAAAACTGGACTCACAGGAGAGGTTCAAATCATAGAAAGTTGGAGTGTCAGTCCTCTTGTACTTAAGTCGGCATTGTGCCTTTGGTATAAAATTCGGATGCAATTTCTGTGTTTCATCGTCAATAAGAAGGTCCAAGGTATACAGTAAACCTGAAGTGAAGCATTCGAATCTAAAACTGGACTCACAGGAGAGGTTCAAATCATAGAAAATGAGAGTGTCAGTCCTCTTGTACTTATGTCGGCATTGTGCCTTTTGTATTAAATTCGGATGCAATATCTGTGTTTCATCGTCAATAAGAAAGTCCAAGGGATACAGTAAACCTGAGGTGAAGCATCGGAATCTAAAACTGGACTCACAGGTGAGGTTCAAATTATTGAAAGTGAGAGTGTCAGTCGTCTTGTACTTAAGTCGGCATTGTGCCTTTTGTATTAAATTCGGATGCAATTTCTGTGTTTCATCGTCAATAGGAATGTCGAAGGTATTCAGTAAACCTGAAGTGAAGCATCGGAATCTAAAACTGGACTCACTGGAGAGGTTCGAATCATAGAAAGTTGGAGTGTCAATCCTCTTGTACTTAAGTTGGCATTGTGCCTTTCGTATTAAATTTGGATGCAATTTCTTTGTTTCATCGTCAATAAGAAGGTACAAGGGATACAGTAAACCTGAAGTGAAGCATCGGAATCTAAAACTGGACTCACAGGAGAGGTTCAAATCATAGAAAGTGAGAGTGTCAGTCCACTTATACTTAAGTCGGCAATGTGCCTTTTGTATTAAATTCGGATGCAATTTCTGTGTTTCATCGTCAATATGAAAGTCCAAGGGATACAGTAAACCTGAAGTGAAGAGTCTGAATCTAAAACTGGACTTACAGGTGAGGTTCAAATCATAGAAAGTGAGAGTGTCAGTCGTCTTGTACTAAAGTCGCCATTGTGCCTTTTGTGTTAAATTCGGATGAAATTTCTGTGTTTCATCGTCAATAGGAATGTCGAAGGTATTCAGTAAACCTTAAGTGAAGAAACGGAATCTAAAACTGGACTCACAGGAGAGGTTCAAATCATAGAAGGTTGGAGTGTCAGTCCTCTTGTACTTAAGGCGGCATTGTGCCTTTGGTATTAAATTCGGATGCAATTTCTGTGTTTCATCGTCAATAAGAAGGTCCAAGGTATACAGTAAACCTGAAGTGAAGCATTCGGATCTAAAACTGGACTCACAGGAGAGGTTCAAATCATAGAAAGTGAGAGTGTCAGTCCTCTTGTACTTAAGTCGGCATTGAGAGTTTTGTATTAAATTCGGATGCAATTTCTTTGGTCATCGTCAATATGAAGTTCCAAGGTATAAAGGAAACCTGAAGTGAATCATCGGAATCTAAAACTGGACTCACAGGAGATGTTCAAATCTTAGAAAGTTAGAGTGTCAGTCCTCTTGTACTTATGTCGGCATTGTGCCTCTTGTATTAAATTCAGATGCAATTTCTGTGTTTCATCGTCAATACGATGGTCCAAGGGATACAGTAAACCTGAAGTGAAGCATCGGAATCTAAAACTGGACTCACAGGAGAGGTTCAAATCATAGAATTTGAGAGTGTCAGTCCTCTTGTACTTAAGTCGGTATTGTGCCTTTTGTATTAAATTCGGATGCAATTTCTATGTTACATCGTCAATAAGAAGGTCCAAGGGATACAGTACACCTGAAATGAAGCATCGGAATCTAAAACTGGACTCACAGGTGAGGTTCAAATCATAGAAAGTTAGAGTGTCAGTCGTCTTGTACTAAAGTCGCCATTGTGACTTTCGTATTACATTCGGATGAAATTTCTGTGTTTCATCGTCAATAGGAATGTCGAAGGTATTCAGTAAACCTTAAGTGAAGAAACGGAATCTAAAACTGGACTCACAGGAGAGGTTCAAATCATAGAAAGTTGGAGTGTCAGTCCTCTTGTACTTAAGTCGGCATTGTGCCTTTTGTATTAAATTTGGATGCAATTTCTTTGATTCATCGTCAATAAGAAGGTACAAGGGATACAGTAAACCTGAAGTGAAGAAACGGAATCTAAAGCTGGTCTCACAGGAGAGGTTCAAATCATAGAAAGTGAGAGTGTCAGTCCTCTTGTACTTATGTCGGCATTGTGCCTTTTGTATTAAATTCAGATGCAATTTCTGTGTTTCATCGTCAATACGAAGGTCCAAGGGATACAGTAAACCTGAAGTGAAGCATCGGAATCTAAAACTGGACTCACAGGAGAGGTTCAAATCATAGAAAGTGAGAGTGTCAGTCCTCTTGTACTTAAGTCGGCATTGAGAGTTTTGTATTAAATTCGGATGCAATTTCTTTGGTCATCGTCAATAAGAAGTTCCAAGGTATAAAGGAAACCTGAAGTGAATCATCGGAATCTAGAACTGGACTCACAGGAGATGTTCAAATCTTAGAAAGTTAGAGAGTCAGTCCTCTTGTACTTAAGTCGGCATTGTGCCTTTCGTATTAAATTCGGATGCAATTTCTGTGTTTCATCGTCAATAAAAATGTCCAAGGGATACAGTAATCCTGAAGTGAAGCACCGGAATCTAAAACTGGACTTAAAGGAGAGGTTCAAATCATAGAAAGTGAGAGTGTCAGTCCTCTTGTACTTAAGTCGGCATTGTGCCTTTTGTATTAAATTCGGATGCAATTTCTGTGTTTCATCGTCAATAGGAATGTCGAAGGTATTCAGTAAACCTTAAGTGAAGCATCGGATTCTAAAACTGGACTCACAGGTGAGGTTCAAATCAGAGGAAGTTAGAGAGTAAGTCCTCTTGTACTTGAGTCGGCATTGTGCCTTTATTTTACATTCGGATGCAATTTCTGTGTTTCATCGTCAATAAGAAGGTCCAAGGGATACAGTAAACCTAACGAGAAGCATCGGAATCTAAAACTGGACTCACAGGAGTGGTTCAAATCAAAGAAAGTGAGAGTGTCGGTCCTCTTGTACTTAAGTCGGCATTGTGCCTTTTGTATTAAATTCGGATGCAATTTCTGTGTTTCATCGTCAGTAGGAATGTCGAAGGTATTCAGTAAACCTTAAGTGAAGAAACGGAATCTAAAACTGGACTCACAGGAGAGGTTCAAATCATAGAAAGTTGGAGTGTCAGTCCTCTTGTACTTAAGTCGGCATTGTGCCTTTGGTATAAAATTCGGATGCAATTTCTGTGTTTCATCGTCAATAAGAAGGTCCAAGGTATACAGTAAACCTGAAGTGAAGCATTCGAATCTAAAACTGGACTCACAGGTGAGGTTCAAATTATTGAAAGTGAGAGTGTCAGTCGTCTTGTACTTAAGTCGGCATTGTGCCTTTTGTATTAAATTCGGATGCAATTTCTGTGTTTCATCGTCAATAGGAATGTCGAAGGTATTCAGTAAACCTGAAGTGAAGCATCGGAATCTAAAACTGGACTCACTGGAGAGGTTCGAATCATAGAAAGTTGGAGTGTCAATCCTCTTGTACTTAAGTTGGCGTTGTGCCTTTCGTATTAAATTTGGATGCAATTTCTTTGTTCCATCGTCAATAAGAAGGTACAAGGGATACAGTAAACCTGAAGTGAAGCATCGGAATCTAAAACTGGACTCACAGGAGAGGTTCAAATCATAGAAAGTGAGAGTGTCAGTCCACTTATATTTAAGTCGGCAATGTACCTTTTGTATTAAATTCGGATGCAATTTCTGTGTTTCCTCGTCAATATGAAAGTCCAAGGGATACAGTAATCCTGAAGTGAAGAGTCTGAATCTAAAACTGGACTCACAGGTGAGGTTCAAATCATAGAAAGTGAGATGTCAGTCGTCTTGTACTAAAGTCGCCATTGTGCCTTTTGTGTTAAATTCGGATGAAATTTCTGTGTTTCATCGTCAATAGGAATGTCGAAGGTATTCAGTAAACCTTAAGTGAAGAAACGGAATCTAAAACTGGACTCACAGGAGAGGTTCAAATCATAGAAGGTTGGAGTGTCAGTCCTCTTGTACTTAAGTCGGCATTGTGCCTTTGGTATTAAATTCGGATGCAATTTCTGTGTTTCATTGCAATAAGAAGGTCCAAGGTATACAGTAAACCTGAAGTGAAGCATTCGGATCTAAAACTGGACTCACAGGAGAGGTTCAAATCATAGAAAGTGAGAGTGTCAGTCCTCTTGTACTTAAGTCGGCATTGAGAGTTTTGTATTAAATTGGGATGCAATTTCTTTGGTCATCGTCAATATGAAGTTCCAAGGTATAAAGGAAACCTGAAGTGAATCATCGGAATCTAAAACTGGACTCACAGGAGATGTTCAAATCTTAGAAAGTTAGAGTGTCAGTCCTCTTGTACTTATGTCGGCATTGTGCCTTTTGTATTAAATTCAGATGCAATTTCTGTGTTTCATCGTCAATACGATGGTCCAAGGGATACAGTAAACCTGAAGTGAAGCATCGGAATCTAAAACTGGACTCACAGGAGAGGTTCAAATCATAGAATTTGAGAGTGTCAGTCCTCTTGTACTTAAGTCGGTATTGTGCCTTTTGTATTAAATTCGGATGCAATTTCTATGTTACATCGTCAATAAGAAGGTCCAAGGGATACAGTACACCTGAAATGAAGCATCGGAATCTAAAACTGGACTCACAGGTGAGGTTCAAATCATAGAAAGTAAGAGTGTCAGTCGTCTTGTACTAAAGTCGCCATTGTGACTTTTGTATTACATTCGGATGAAATTTCTGTGTTTCATCGTCAATAGGAATGTCGAAGGTATTCAGTAAACCTTAAGTGAAGAAACGGAATCTAAAACTGGACTCACAGGAGAGGTTCAAATCATAGAAAGTTGGAGTGTCAGTCCTCTTGTACTTAAGTCGGCATTGTGCCTTTTGTATTAAATTTGGATGCAATTTCTTTGATTCATCGTCAATAAGAAGGTACAAGGGATACAGTAAACCTGAAGTGAAGAAACGGAATCTAAAGCTGGTCTCACAGGAGAGGTTCAAATCATAGAAAGTGAGAGTGTCAGTCCCCTTGTACTTAAGTCGGCATTGTGAGTTTTGTATTAAATTCGGATGCAATTTCTTTGGTCATCGTCAATAAGAGGGTCCAAGGTATAAAGGTAACCTGAAGTGAAGCATCGGAATCTATAATTGGACTCACAGGAGACGTTCAAATCTTAGAAAGTTCGAGTGTCAGTCCTCTTGTACTTATGTCGGCATTGTGCCTTTTGTATTAAATTCGGATGCAATTTCTGTGTTTCATCGTCAATAGGAATGTCGAAGGTATTCAGTAAACCTCAAGTGAAGCATCGGAATCTAAAACTGGACTCACAGGAGAGGTTCAAATCATAGGAAGTTAGAGAGTAAGTCCTCTTGTACTTGAGTCGGCATTGTGCCTTTTGTATTAAATTCGGATGCAGATTCTGTGTTTCATCGTCAATAAGTAGGTCCAAGGGATACAGTAAACCGTAAGTGAAGCGTCGGAATCTAAAACTGGACTCACAGGAGAGGTTCAAATCATAGAATCTGAGAGTGTCAGTCCTCTTGTACTTAAGTCGGCATTGTGCATTTGGTATTAAATTCGGATGCAATTTCTGTGTTTCATCGTCAATACGAAGGTCCAAGGGATACAGTAAACCTGAAGTGAAGCATCGGAATCTAAAACTGGACTCACAGGAGAGGTTCATATCACAGAAAGTTAGAGTGTCAGTCGTCTTGTACTTAAGTCGGCATTGTGCCTTTTGTATTAAATTCGGATGCAATTTCTGTGTTTCATCGTCAATAGGAAGGTCGAAGGTATACAGTAAACCGGAAATGAAGCATCGGAATCTAAAACTGCACTCACAGGAGAGGTTCAAATCATAGAAAGTTAGAGTGTCAGTCCTCTTGTATTTAAGTCAGCATTGTGCCTTTTGTATTAAATTCGGATGCAATTTCTGTGTTTCATCGTCAATAAGAAAGTCCAAGGTATACAGTAAACCTGAAGTGAAGCATCGGAATCTAAAACTGGACTCACAGGAGAGGTTCAAATTATAGAAAGTTAGGGTGTCAGTCCTCTTGTACTTAAGTCGGCAATGTGACTTTTGTATTACATTCGGATGCAATTTCTGTGTTTCATCGTCAATAAGAAGGTCCAAGGGATACAGTAAACCTTAAGTGAAGCGTCGGAATCTAAAACTGGACTCACAGGAAAGGTTCAAATCATAGAAAATGAGAGTGTCAGTCCTCTTGTACTTAAGTCGGCATTGTGCATTTTGTATTAAATTCGGATGCAATTTCTGTGTTTCATCGTCAATACGAAGGTCCTAGGGATACAGTAAATCTGAAGTGAAGCGTCGGAATCTAAAACTAGACTCACAGGAGAGGTTCAAATCATAGAAAGTTAGAGTGTCAGTCGTCTTGTACTTAAGACGGCATTTTGCCTTTAGTATTAAATTCGGATGCAATTTCTGTGTTTCATCGTCAATAGGAAGGTCGAAGGTATACAGTAAACCGGAAATGCAGCATCGGAATCTAAAACTGCACTTACATAAGAGGTTCAAATCATAGAATGTTAGAGTGTCAGTCCTCTTGTACTTAAGTCGGCATTGTGCCTTTTGTATTAAATTCGGATGCAATTTCTGTGTTTCATCGTCAATAAGAAAGTCCAAGGAATACAGTAAACCTGATGTGAAGGATCGGAATCTAAAACTGGACTTACAGGGTAGCTTCAAATCATAAAAAGTGAGAGTGTCAGTCCTCTTGTACTTAAGTCGGCATTGTGCCTTTTGTATTAAATTTGGATGCAATTTCTATGTTTCATCGTCAATTAGAAGGTCCAAGGTATAAAGGAAATCTGAAGTGAAGCATAGGAATCTAAAACTGGACTCACAGGAGATGTTCAAATCTTAGAAAGTTAGAGTGTCAGTCCTCTTGTACTTAAGTCGGCATTGTGCCTTTTGTATTAAATTCGGATGCAATTTCTGTGTTTCATCGTCAATAAGAAGGTCCAAGGGATACAGAAAACCTGAAGTGAAACATCGGAATCTGAAACTGGACCCACAGGGGAGGTTCAAATCATAGAAAGTTAAAGTGTCAGTCCTCTTGTACTCAAGTCGGGATTGTGCCTTTTGAATTTAATTCCGATGCAATTTCTGTGTTTTATCGTCAATAAGAGGTTCCGAGGTATACAGTAAACCTGAAGTGAAGCATCGGAATCTAAAACTGGACTCACAGGAGAGGTTCAAATCATAGAAAGTTAGAGTGTCAGTCCGCTTGTACTTAAGTCGGCATTGTGCCTTTTGTATTAAATTCGGATACTATTTCTTTGTTTCATCGTCAATAAGAAGGTACAAGGGATACAGTATACCTGAAGTGTAGCATCGGAATCTAAAACTGGACTCACAGGAGAGGTTCTAATAATAGAAAGTGAGTGTCAGTCCTCTTGTACTTAAGTTGGCAATGTGCCTTTTGTATTAAATTCGGATGCAATTTCTGTGTTTGATCGTCAACAAGAAGGTCCAAGGGATACAGTAAACCTTAAGTGAAGCGTCGGAATCTAAAACTGGACTCACAGGAGAGGTTCAAATCATAGTAACTGAGAGTATCAGTCCTCTTGTAGTTAAGTCGGCAATGTGCCTTTTGGATTAAATTCGGATGCAATTTCTGTGTTTCATGGGCAAAAAGAAGGTCCAAGGTATACAGTAAACCTGAAGTGAAGCATTGGAATCTAAACTGGACTCACACAAGAGGTTCAAATCATAGAAAGTGAGAGTGTCAGGCCTCTTGTACTTAAGTCGGCACTGTGCCTTTTGTATTAACTTCGGATGCAATTTCTGTGTTTCTTCGTCAATACGAATGTCCAAGGGATACAGTAAACCTGAAGTGAAGCATAGGAATCTAAAACTGGACTCACAGGAGAGGTTCAAATCATAGAAAGTTGGAGTGTCAGTCGTATTGTACTTATGTCGGCATTGTGCCTTTTGTATTAAATTCGGGTGCAATTTCTGTGTTTCATCGTCAATAGGAAGTTCGAAGGTATACAGTAAACCGGAAATGAAGCATCGGAATCTAAAACTGGACTCACAGAAGAGGTTCAAATCATAGAAAGTTAGAGTGTCAGTCCTCTTGTACTTAAGTCGGCATTGTGCCTTTTGTATTAAATTCGGATGCAATTTCTGTGTTTCATCGTCAATAAGAAAGTCCAAGGTATACAGCTAACCTGAAGTGAAGCATCGGAATCTAAAACTGGACTCACAGGAGAGGTTCAAATCATAGAAAGTGAGAGTGTCAGTCCTCTTGTACTTAAGTCGGCATTGTGCCTTTTGTATTAAATTCGGATGCAATTTCTGTGTTTCATCGTCAATTAGAAGGTCCAAGTTATAAAGGTACCTGATGTGATGCATCGGTATCTAAAACTGGACTCACAGGAGATGTTCAAATCTTAGGAAGTTAGAGTGTCAGTCCTCTTGTACTTAAGTCGACATTGTGCCTTTTGTATTAAATTCGAATGCAAATTCTGTGTTTCATCGTCAATAAGAAGTTCCGAGGTATACAGTAAACCTGAAGTGAAGCACCGGAATCTAAAACTGGACTCACAGGAGAGGTTCAAATCATAGAAAATTAGAGTGTCAGTCGTCTTGTACTTAAGTCGGCATTGTGCCTTTTGTAATAAATTCGGATGCAATTTCTGTGTTTCATCGTCAATAGGAATGTCGAAGGTATACTGTAAACCTGAAGTGAAGCATCGGAATATAAAACTGAACTCACAGGAGAGGTTCAAAACATAGAAAGTTAGAGTGTCAGTCCTCTTGTACTTAAGTCGGCATTGTGCATTTTGTATTAAATTCGGATACTATTTCTTTCTTTCATCGTCAATAAGAAGGTCCAAGGGATACAGTAAACCTTAAGTGAAGCGTCGGAATCTAAAACTGGACACACAGGAGAGGTTCAAATCATAGAAACTGAGAGTGTCAGTCTTCTTGTACTTAAGTCAGCATTGTGCCTTTTGTATTTAATTCGGATGCAATTTCTGTGTTTCATCGCCAATAAGAAGGTCCTAGGTATTAAGGAAACCTGAAGTGAAGCATCGCAATCTAATAGTGGACTCATAGGAGAGGTTCAAATCATAGAAAGTTAGAGTCTCAGTCGTCTTGTACTTATGTCGGCGTTGTGCTTTTGTATAAAATTCGGATGCAATTTCTGTGTTTCATCGTCAATAGGAAGGTCGAAGGTATACAGTAAACCGGAAATGAAGCATCTGAATCTAAAACTAGACTCACAGGAGAGGTTCAAATCATAGGAAGTTAGAGTGTCAGTCCTCTTGTACTTAAGACGGCATTGTGCCTTTTGTATTAAATTCGGATGCAATTTCTGTGTTTCATCGTCAATAAGAAAGTGCAAGGTATACAGCAAACATGAAGTGAAGCATCGGAATCTAAAACTGGACTCACAGGAGAGGTTCAAACCATAGAAAGTGAGAGTGTCAGTCCTCTTGTACTTAAGTCGGCATTGTGCCTTTTGTATTAAATTCGGATGCAATTTCTGTGTTTCATCGTCAATTAGAAGGTCCAAGGTATAAAGGAAACCTGATGTGAAGCATCGGTATCTAAAACTGGACTCACAGGAGATGTTCAAATCTTAGAAAGTTAGAGTGTCAGTCCTCTTGTACTTAAGTCGGCATTGTGCCTTTGGTATTAAATTCGAATGCAATTTCTGTGTTTCATCGTCAATAAGAAGGTCCAAGGGATACAGAAAACCTGAAGTGAAGCATCGGGATCTAAAACTGGACTCACAGGAGAGGTTCAAATCATAGAAACTTAAAGTGTCAGTCCTCTTGTACTCAAGTCGGCATTGTGCATTTTGAATTTAATTCCGATGCAATTTCTGTGTTTCATCGTCAATAAGAAGTTCCGAGGTATACAGTAAACCTGAAGTGAAGCATCGGAATCTAAAACTGGACTCACAAGAGAGGTTCAAATCATAGAAAGTTAGAGTCTCAGTCCTCTTGTACTTAAGTCGGCATTGTGCCTTTTGCATTAAATTCGGATGCAATTTCTGTGTCTCATCGTCAACAGGAATGTCGAAGGTATACAGTACACCCGAAGTGAAGCATCGGAATCTAAAACTGAACTCACAGGACAGGTTCAAATCATAGAAAGTGAGAGAGTCAGTCCTCTTTTACTTAGGTCGGCAATGTGCCTTTTGTATTAAATTCGGATGCAATTTCTGTGAATCATCGTCAATAAAAAGGTCCAAGGCATACAGTAAACCTTAAGTGAAGCGTCGGAATCTAAAACTGGACTCACAGGAGAGGTTCAAATCATAGAAACTGAGAGTGTCTGTCTTCTTGTACTTAAGTCGGCATTGTGCCTTTTGTATTTAATTCGGATGCAATTTCTGTGTTTCATCGCCAATAAGAAGGTCCTAGGTATAAAGGAAACCTGAAGTGAAGCATCGGAATCTAAAAGTGGACTCATAGGAGAGGTTCAAATCATAGAAAGTTAGAGAGTCAGTCCTCTTGTACTCGATTCGGCATTGTGCCTTTCGTATTAAATTCGGATGCAATTTCTGTGTTTCATCATCAATAAGAAGGTCCAAGGGATACAGTAAACCTGAAGTGAAGCATCGGAATCTAAAACAAGACTCACAGGAGAGGTTCAAACCATAGAAAGTTAGAGTCTCAGTCCTCTTGTACTGAAGTCGGCATTGAGCTTTTGGATTAAATTCGGATGCAATTTCTGTGTTTCATCGTCAATAGGAATGTCGAAGGTATTCAGTAAACCTTAAGTGACGCAACGGAATCTAAAACTGGACTCACAGGAGAGGTTCAAATCATAGAAAGTTGGAGTGTCAGTCCTCTTGTACTTAAGTCGGCATTGTGCCGTTGGTATTAAATTCTGATGTAATTTCTGTGTTTCACCGTCAATAAGAAGGTCGAAGGTATACAGTAAACGTGAAGTGAAGCATTGGAATCTAAAACTGGACTCACAGGAGAGGTTCAAATCATAGAAAGTGAGAGTGTCAGTCCTCTTGTACTTAAGTCGGCATTGTGCCTTTTGTATTAAATTCGGATGCAATTTCTGTGTTTCTTCGTCAATAAGAAGGTCCAAGGGATACAGTAAACCTGAAGTGAAGCGTCGGAATCTAAAACTGGACTCACAGGAGAGGTTCAAATCATAGAAAGTGAGAGTGTCAGTCCTCTTGGACTTATGTCGGCAATGTGCCTTTTGTATTAAATTCGGATGCTATTTCTGTGTTTCATCGTCAATAAGAAGGTCCAAGGGATACAGTAAACCTGAAGTGAAGCGTCGGAATCTAAAACTGGACTCACAGGAGTGGTTCAAATCATAGAAACTGAGAGTGTCAGTCCACTTGTACTTAAGTCGGCGTTGTGCCATTTGTATTATATTCGGATGCAATTTCTGTGTTTCATCGTCAATACGAAGGTCCAAGGGATACAGTAAACCTGAAGTGAAAGATCGGAATCTAAAACTGGACTCACAGGAGAGGTTCTAATCATAGAAAATTATAGTGTCAGTCGTCACGTACTTAAGTCGGCATTGTGCATTTTGTATGAAATTCGGATGCAATTTCTGTGTTTCATCGTCAATAGGAATGTCGAAGGTATACAGTAAACCGGAAATGAAGCATCGGAATCGAAAACTGGACTCACAGGAGAGGTTCAAATCATAGAAAGTTAGAGTGTCAGTCCTCTTGTACTTAAGTCGGCATTGTGCCTTTTGTATTAAATTCGGATGCAATATCTGTGTTTCATCGTCAATAAGAAGGTCCAAGGGATACAGCAAACCTGAAGTGAAGCATTGGAATCTAAAACTGGATTCACAGGAGAGGTTCAAATCATAGAAAGTTAGAGTGTCAGTCCTCTTGTACTTCAGTCGACATTGTTCCTTTTGCATTAAATTCGGATGCAATTTCTGTGTTTTATCGTCAATAAGAGGTTCCGTGGTATACAGTAAACCTGAAGTGAAGCATCGGAATCTAAAACTGGACTCACAGGAGAGGTTCAAATCATAGAAAGTGAGAGTGTCAGTCCTCCTGTACTTAAGTCGGCATTGTACATTTTGTATTAAATTCGGATGCAATTTCTGTGTTTCATCGTCAATGAGAAGGTCCAAGGGATACAGGAAACCTGAAGTGAAGCGTCGGAATCTAAAACCGGACTCACAGGAGAGGTTCAAATCGTAGAAAGTTAGAGTGTTAGTCGTCTTGTACTTAAGTCGGCATTGTGCCTTTTGTATTAAATTCGGATGCAATTTCTGTGTTTCATCGTCATTAGGAAGGTCGAAGGTACACAGTAAACCGGAAATGAAGCATCGGAATCTAAAATTGGACTCACAGGAGAGGTTCAAATCATAGAAAGTTAGAGTGTCAGTCCTCTTGTACTTAAGTCGGCATTGTGCCTCTTGTATTAAATTCGGATGCAATTTGTGCGTTTCATCGTCAATAAGAACGTCCAAGGGATACAGTAAACCTGAAGTTGAAACGTCCCCTTTGAACAATTATACAGGACTGTGCTTAAACTGACACACAATATTTTGTTAGCGCAACGCAATCTGACTTTCAAAATTCCCTACAAAAGAATGGCCCTGACTAACATTAAACTATACCTTTCACAAATCACTTACCTCACAAAAGTCTTCGCTGCTCAAGCTACTGCAATACAGCGAGCGCCACTACTGCCAGCTAAATAAAAGATTCAAACTATGGAAGGTACTAACTACTGATAGGGATAGTTAGCAAATGAAAGATATTAATAGAGAACAAACAATGTATTTACCTTGATATCATCATATATAAATATAGGAGTTCATGACAAATTTCAAATCTCCGCCATCTCTCTCCCCACATCCACCACTGCTGGCGGCTCACCTCCAACTGCGCAACGCTACGCGCTGTTCACAGCCAGCTGCCTAACACTACAATGGCGAGTATTACAACAATGCAAAGCAGCCACAGACTGCACACAGCACTGCCAGTGATTTTCATACAGAGATGGCGTTACAATAAAAAAACCTAATCAGCCTACTTTACAAAACTCCGCCATCTCTCTCCCCACATCCACCACTGCTGGCGGCTCACCTCCAACTGCGCAACGCTACGCGCTGTTCACAGCCAGCTGCCTAACACTACAATGGCGAGTACTACAACAATGCAAAGCAGCCACAGACTGCACACAGCACAGCCAGTGATTTTCATACAGAGGTGGCGTTACCAATAAAAAAAACCTAAACAGCCTACTTACATAGCCCCCATGCTCCCCACAAAAAATTTTACAAATTGTATTGGGCAGTGGCCAATACAGATTTGAAAAAAATTATTCATAATTACAATAACAAAGAAATCAAATGCACACACTTATTGATACAATGTTGGTCAAAAGCTAAAATTTTCTCACAGTCCATAAAGACAGTCCTGATCATTCATCACGGTAAAATAGTAGTGTTTTTCTCAAAGTCTGAGCAGTAGAAGAAAATGCACACAGAAGTAGTGGATTTCCATGCAGTCTTGAAGAAGTAGTGTTGTCCTTCCAACGGAAAGACAGTGCTGACTCTTGACATGCATACAGGTAATGGGCCACAACAGAGCAAACCCACAGCAGAGTCATTCGACGTTTTGAAGAACATTGGTAGGTAGGTCATCACAGAGTAGACCCACTGCAGTCCTGGTAGAGATTACGGTATTAGTGGGCCATCAGAGGCGCAGACCCACTGCAGTCCTTGCAGAAATAATGGTACTGGTGAGTCAGCAAAGGTGTAGACCCACTGTAGTCCTAGTAGAAATGTCCAGCAGCCATCTGTTGCGATTGCGCAGGTGCACATGCACCATTGAAGAGTCTTGCGGATAATATAGCAAGTCCATAAACCACCACTTGTGCACTCACAAAGTTTTCGGAACTGTCCTTAGAACCAACAATGCTGTTATCCAGTCCCTTGCTGAATTATTAACACACGTGCAAACACTAACAGTCCCTACTTCTCACATATTGTCCATATACTATGACCAACAGAAACGTGTGCAGTGAAATGTTACTTAATTTGAAGAACTGGGAACAATTACAATTTGGTAACATAAAAATACAATAACAAAGGTACATGATACATCATTAAAAACATAACAATACAGATAACATTTGTAGTAATACAGGCTTTACAAAAGAATCGAAATAACATATACATCTGTGTTACAGGAATTATAAGTACCTACGTAAACATCAGAATAGCTTTGGAAACAACAACTTCATACATGAGCATTAAAACAAAACAGAATAAATAATGTCTAACATCTTTACAAAGTAAATAACACATTATTAACGCAAATTATATTTGAGGATAACAGTATTCCTCATCATAGTTCATGTAGCTGAGTATGAGAAAAATTCTACAACAAGAGTCTGATGAGGTAAACATATAAAGACAGGAAGAACATATATACACAAGGGTACCCAAACACATAGTGGGATAACACAAAAGGAAAGGACAGGGTTTGTTTCATTGCAGTATTTTGCAAACAAAACTTTCTTTGCTTCTTGGAGATCTCCCTTCATTCATCATTATTCCCAAAAGTCCTATCTAAGCCTGCCTTCTGTATTTCGTTCACATCCTCTGTCAAAAATAGTTTTTCTCTCTGCTTTCTGTATTCTGTTCACATCCTCTGTCAATAATAGTTTTACTCCACTGTACAGTATCCTTTTTATTTTGCCAGACCATTTTCTGATAGCTTCTCAATGCATTTCTTATAAATTTATAATAGTTAGTTTCTTATATAGTCTCCTCTTAAGCTAACTTAAATCTACTGAGCTCAGATACTAAACTATGGGACGAGGCAATGCAGCAGCACATAACAAATTAACACAAACAGCAATGCAAAAAAATGGAAAATTGCAAAGCAAGCTACAGTAAATCTAAATTGCCAAGCAATGCAACATTACAACTAATATGAGCCAATGTGCAGCAACAAAAAAATAAATCTGGCTTAGCAGAGTAACACAAATTAAAGTTCAGTAGCACTATGCCTGGCAAACAGCAGCTTATATCTAAACATGACATAGCTGAAGCAGAAAAAGTAGTACACTAAAGATAACAATGCAGATAAGGGAAATGTATAATCACATCTTAATGTCTAAGTAATTAAAGTGGTGCACCACAAGAAGGTATTCTACCAAAAAGTTACCAATTACTTGAAAAGAAAATTATGAATGCAGTTCCTGTGAAGGTAAATGACATTTTGTGCTCCCTCATTTTTTAAAAAAAAATTATTATTTACTCGATCTGTAGTTAGAAAATATTTATATTA
This sequence comes from Schistocerca americana, assembly GCF_021461395.2. Lineage (NCBI taxonomy): Eukaryota > Metazoa > Arthropoda > Insecta > Orthoptera > Acrididae > Schistocerca > Schistocerca americana. Next base: position 1,090,321,404 of record NC_060120.1, on the reverse strand, counting down.
GTACGTCTATAAAATTTTATTTTAACCAATGCTGCAGTGGAGCTAGAAACTAGATATCAAATGAAATAAGCAACTATGTACACAGCAAAGCATAAGAACATCGTTCAATAGCCATGTGGCATTTCATAAGTTAGTAGAAAAATCTCTCAACTAGAGAGACAGTAGTCATAATCAGGTGTATAGACATAAAAATATTTCTCGTCATTTCATTAGGCATCTAGTGTAATCATATGTTTTCAAGTTCGACCGTGTCGTTTTTGCGATGCTTTCTACAAAGGAATGTCAGAAGCGATGTTAATGGCGTCTTTTTTTTAATTTTTTTTTTCTACCTGTGCCGCTGAAAAGGGCTCGCAATAATGGCTTTTCCTCCAGGCAACTGGCACACCTGGCCGCTCGCAACGCATTACGTCACGGTCACTTACCTTTCTTACCGACATATTTACGACAGCAGTTTCCGCTACAGTGACAGTCTCATATAAACATTTCACAGGTCGAAAATTTGCGTAACAAATGTGTAGAAAAAAAATCCTGTAAATATAACAGTGTTCAAAAAATTTTCGCCAGCATTGTGATACATTCACACATATACACACATTTCATAACTCTTAAAGTACGATTCTTGGTTTCCAACATCCTGTTTCACAAGTCAAGAGTCCCTACCCACTACTCACTACTCCTTACCTTATTACACATATATGTATCCATCGACACTCGTCAATATTTCGTCATTATAAATATGAAGCATAATCAAATAACTCATATAGCCTCAGCCTATTAATCGTAAACATACCTCAGCAGCATAATACATATCGTCGTCGTAAAAATAACATCATAACACCTCAGTCAAATCTCAAAATCGTCGTAGCTTCCTCCAATAATTAAAAAAATTCTCTGCTCATGTCAAAAGTGTCATCTGCTACAAACGTACTTTAAAAATCATAATCCCTGTACCAAATACATCATTCAAAGCTCTCATAGTATCACAATGGTTCTGAAAAAATATGAACAGTTCACAAAGTACAGACAAAAAACACAATTTCATAAGTGTGAAGTTATCCAACTGTGTAATTATGTAAACACCTGTCACTGATGTAGTAAAAAAAGTTTCTTGCTCTGTTAAATGATCAGATAGCTGTGTAATTCTGTGTTAGAGAAATATGGTACCAACGTGTAAAGTTGTATAAGCAAATACCATATTAGCTAGGGCTCCTTGTGCTTGCCAAACACATGGTACACAAAGTAAGCATGTACCCCCCTGAGGATTATTATAATTATACCCTCAGGTGTTACAGATTACAGCAATGGAATGAAATGTATCACGGAAAACTTTCTTTGTAATTCAAACATCTTTAAAAATAAATGTTTTAAGTACAAAATTAATCACTCAAATACGTGTCCTGTAGCGCTAAATATGCGTCTTGCTGTAAGATAATCTCTGTGGAAGTGTCGTAGTTATCGTCCTCCGAAAGCTAAGTTCTGCAGAAGACAATGTACTTACCTCATGATAAACGAAAGTGAAATGCTTTGCGTATAGATATCTTAGTTATTACGCTTATTGTTGTGGTGAAGAACGTACTGTGCTGTAACGTATTGTTGTGCTACGGAAAACCCTGTCTCATTGTAGCTATACTACAAAAGTTACTACTAAATCATGTTTTACTTTCCAGAATAAAACAGAACAACTGTGCAGATATAAAACAGAAACACTACAATAGCAACATTGTATATTGTCACTCATTAGAAGCGTCGTGATAAAATCGTGTAGTTGTCACTTAAACTAACCACTGTGTCGTCTGGTATCTCACAGAAAGTACTTTAAATCCAGAATATATTTTCAAGTAAACCAAAATGTTGCATTAAATCTCATTAGCAGTACTGGTAAATGTTCTAAGTATGTGAGCCTTATAGTCGTTACGTAATCGTGCAACTAACAAGCAAGAATGTACAAATACAACACTCTGTCGTCTGTTCATTATAACAATGCATTCGTAATTTCTGTTTCAATACGTTCTCTTGGTTCTTGACTGGATATTTCACTTCAAACATTGTTACATGTTAACAGATTCTAAATCTGACAAAGCATACTAGAAATGTGAAGTGAAACGTTTTATGGCAATGACAAAGTTAAAAAGCAGATTATTTTTCAATAAACGGTTTTATATGTGAAATGTGGTGTAAACCTTTACTCTTCATAGTACTCAGACTTTCAACTGAAAAGCAATTGTCATGTTTTATACTTCGGTAAAGAATGCTAAAGTTTTTCTCAAGGCTAGCATCTTATGTTATTTTTCTCGGAGCCAGCGGGCGCACGCGGCTGCCTGTGGTGCGAGTCATTGTCTGTTCCTTTGTTGGCGCGCGTCGTTATTGGGATTTGGAGACCTAACTTCTATAAATTCACCTTGCCCAGAGGGCCCAGCCCTGTTTAAATCCCGCCAGTTCTGATGAAATTCACGTCTGTCGTTTTGTCGGTAGTTTACATAGTTTCTTGTTTGTCGGTCATGTGGTGGAGAATTTCTCCCTGAGTCGTAACTGCGCGCTGAACTGTTGCGTCTGAAGTTATTCTGTCTCCCTTGATAATAATAGTTCTGGTTGTCATATTGTCTATTTCTATGATTGTCTCTGTCATATTCATTACTACGGAAATGCGATCTTTCTCTGTAACTATTATTACTCTGCCAGTGGTTGTCATATGGGTGGTGTCTTTTTTGGTCACGATTTGCGTTGTAAGAATAGCCTTGTCGTGTCCACTTATTATTTCTTTCATCGCGGAATTGCGACGGATGTGATCTGTAATTGTTGTGCTCCTGCGTTCCGCGATTGTCAGTGTCAATTTCCAGTTCTTGTAAGAGTCCTTGAAATGCTTCAATGTCGTCTTTGCAACGTCCTGCTAAAATAATATGTCGTAAATGTTCAGGTAATTTGATTAAGCAAATGCGGATGAGTTCTGAGGGGCTGTATGGGTTTGACAGGTACTGATTCTTGTGCAACATGTCTTCAAAATATTTCACAAGACTGGAGAATTCAGATTGTTCGAAATGTTTCATCATTATGATGCCATGTTTTACTCGGTCTTGTGTGGCTTGAGACCAATATGCTGAGAGGAAGGCATGGTAAAATTCTCCTTCACTGTGGCAATCGTGAATGACCGATCGCATTCTTACAGCTGGTTCATTCTCTAAGTAGCCACACATAAATTCTAATCTGTGTTCTAACGACCACTTGGGAGGAAAACAATGAGAGAATTGATGGAGCCATGCTTGTAGATGAATGTCGTTGCCAGAATTCTTAAATGTTTTGAATTTACGTGTAGTAATGAACAGCTTATAGCCAAAATCATCATGTCGGCAAGTCGCATGTCGGTCATTGTTACGTCGTTTCGGCGGTTCCACCTCAAAATTCGTCGTACCTTGCCAACTTCTTTCACAATTTCCGAAGTGCCCTGTGTTGTTATTTTGTGTCTGTTCCGTATTTCTATGTCCCTCTTCCCGTATTGGGGCGCGAGTGTCCTCTGAAACACGTAATTCTTGTACTACTTGTGCCAACTGATCTTGCACTTCTCGGATTTCTCTTTTGTACTGTGTATTGATTTGATTTTGATTTTGTTTGAATTTTCTAATTTGTTCATACTCTTCTGTGTCAGTGAAGGCTACAGGTCTTGTGTCATTCAGATCATCATCTACCTTTGTAGATAAATTAGTGAACTGATCCGAAAGTTCGGCTACTTTCTCTGATAGTGTACTTATTTCCTCAGTGTGTTTTTCTGAACCAAGTTTCAGAGTATCTACTGTGTCCTTTAAGTTTTCCTGAGTTTTTGCAAGTTGCGTAACCGAATCGATAGATGCAACTGAGTCAAATTTTGCTTGCAAGGTCTCATGATTTTCATGAACAATAGTTTGCAGTTTTTTTATGGCTGCTTCATAATTCTGTAATGCAATTTCATGCCGCGAAAAAATAGGTTGAAAATGCTCACAAATTTGTGTTTTTACCTCATTACAGACTTTTTGACATTTCGATTCAATGTTATGTAACTCAGTAGTTAAATCTTCACGTGTTTGTTCAAGAGTTTGTTCCAATGAGTCTAACTTTTTAAGATTTTGTTCCATTGTATCTAACTTTTGAAGCTTTTGCTGTGTTTGTCCCATTTGTTGTATTAATTCTAATACCAATGCATTGGTGTCTGAAACATGTTCCTCAGTGCTTTTCGGCAGTGAATTTGCACCGGAAACATTCGCATTTTGACAAGCAGAAAATGTGTATTGACTTATTTGAGAAAACGGGAGGATCCAAAACCTGAATCTACAGTTTTTGCGAGATCGTGTCGTGTCATTTCGGCTTCCTGAGGCGAGCTATTGCCGACCGATCGATCGATAATGCTTCCCTCTTCACTAATTGTTTCACTGTCCACGCCATTGTTTGCCGGACGCTCCATTTCCCTATGCACAGTTACCAAATTACTACTTTGAACATTAGTAAATTCATTACTCGGTGGCGCTAACACACTGCTTTCATTTTCACTGTCATTTCTCAGTTTACTTTGGAGCCTAGTATTACGTTTTTCACACGCCATTATTGTCACAGTATTTCACACCACAACACAGAAAAGCACAATTTGAAGATCAAAAATAAGAGAACACATTAACATAGCACTGAAAATAATATCTAGTTAATTGCAGCTGCGAAATACTTGGTGCAAATCTACATGCATGCCACAACTGTTTTACTGTACAACAATGAAAGACTGCAACTACAAAGGAGATTTTCTCTACAATTACGCGCTAGCAATAAACAAAATCTACACTAATTACACAAACTACAAAAAAAAAAAAATCAGAAGATTCCAGTGAGGCATCCTCGGCTAAGGATCGACATATGAAACGTCCCCTTTTGAAAAATTGTACAAGACTGTGCTTAAACTGACACACAATATTTTGTTAGCGCAACGCAATGTGACTTTCAAAATTCCCTACAAAAGAATGGCCCTGACTAACATTAAACTATACCTTTCACAAATCACTTACCTCAAAAAAATCTTCGCTGCTCAAGCTACTGCAATACAGCTAGCGCCACTAATGCCAGCTAAATAAAAGATTCAAACTATGAAAGGTACTAACTACTGATAGGGATAGTTAGCAAATGAAAGATATTAATAGAGAACAAACAATGTATTTACCTTGATATCATCATATATAAATATAGAAGTTCATGACAAATTTCAAAACTCCGCCATCTCTCTCCCCACATCCACCACTGCTGGCGGCTCACCTCCAACTGCGCAACGCTATGCGCTGTTCACAGCCAGCTGCCTAACACTACAATGGCGAGTATTACAACAATGCAAAGCAGCCACAGACTGCACACAGCACTGCCAGTGATTTTCATACAGAGGTGGCGTTACCAATAAAAAAACCTAAACAGCCTACTTTACAAAACTCCTTCATCTCTCTCCCCACATCCACCACTGCTGGCGGCTCACCTCCAACTGCGCAACGCTACGCGCTGTTCACAGCCAGCTGCCTAACACTACAATGGCGAGTATTACAACAATGCAAAGCAGCCACAGACTGCACACAGCACAGCCAGTGATTTTCATACAGAGATAAGAAGGTCCAAGGTATACAGTAAACCTGAAGTGAAGCATCGGAATCTAAAACTAGACTCACAGGAGAGGTTCAAATCATAGAAAGTGAGAGTGTCAGTCCTCTTGTACTTAAGTCAGCATTGTGCCTTTTGTATTAAATTCGGATGCAATTTCTGTGCTTCATCGTCAATAAGAAGGTCCAAGGGATACAGTAAACCTGAAGTGAAGCATCGAAATCTAAAACTGGACTCACAGGAGAGGTTCAAATCATAGAAAGTAAGTGTGTCAGTCCTTTTGTACTTAAGTCGGCATTGTGCCTTTTGTATTAAATTCGGATGCAATTTCTGTGTTTCATCGTCAATAAGAAGGTCCAAGGGATACAGTAAACCTGAAGTGAAGCATCGGAATCTACAACTGGACTCACAGGAGAGGTTCAAATCATAGAAAGTGAGAGTGTCTGTCCTCTTGTACTTAGGGCGGCTTTGTGCCTTTTGTATTAAATTCGGATGCAATTTCTGTGTTTCATCGTCAATAAGAAGGTCCAAGGGATACAGTAACCCTGAAGTGAAGCATCGGAATCTAAAACTGGACTCACAGGAGAGGTTCAAATCATAGAAAGTTAGAGTGTCAGTCCTCTTGTACTTGAGTCGGCATTGTTCCTTTTGTATTAAATTCGGATGCAATTTCTGTGTTTTATCGTCAATAAGAGGTTCCGTGGTATACAGTAAACCTGAAGTGAAGCATCGGAATCTAAAACTGGACTCACAGGAGAGGTTCAAATCATAGAAAGTGAGAGTGTCAGTCCTCTTGTACTTAAGTCGGCATTGTACATTTTGTATTAAATTCGGATGCAATTTCTGTGTTTCATCGTCAATGAGAAGGTCCAAGGGATACAGGAAACCTGAAGTGAAGCGTCGGAATCTAAAACTGGACTCACAGGAGAGGTTCAAATCGTAGAAAGTTAGAGTGTTAGTCGTCTTGTACTTAAGTCGGCATTGTGCCTTTTGTATTAAATTCGGATGCAATTTCTGTGTTTCATCGTCATTAGGAAGGTCGAAGGTATACAGTAAACCGGAAGTGAAGCATCGGAATCTAAAATTGGACTCTCAGGAGAGGTTCAAATCATAGAAAGTTAGAGTGTCAGTCCTCTTGTACTTAAGTCGGCATTGTGCCTCTTGTATTAAATTCGGATGCAATTTGTGCGTTTCATCGTCAATAAGAACGTCCAAGGGATACAGTAAACCTGAAGTTGAAGCGTCCCCTTTGAACAATTATACAGGACTGTGCTTAAACTGACACACAATATTTTGTTAGCGCAACGCAATCTGACTTTCAAAATTCCCTACAAAAGAATGGCCCTGACTAACATTAAACTATACCTTTCACAAATCACTTACCTCACAAAAGTCTTCGCTGCTCAAGCTACTGCAATACAGCGAGCGCCACTACTGCCAGCTAAATAAAAGATTCAAACTATGGAAGGTACTAACTACTGATAGGGATAGTTAGCAAATGAAAGATATTAATAGAGAACAAACAATGTATTTACCTTGATATCATCATATATAAATATAGCAGTTCATGACAAATTTCAAATCTCCGCCATCTCTCTCCCCACATCCACCACTGTTGGCGGCTCACCTCCAACTGCGCAACGCTACGCGCTGTTCACAGCCAGCTGCCTAACACTACAATGGCGAGTATTACAACAGTGCAAAGCAGCCACAGACTGCACACAGCACTGCCAGTGATTTTCATACAGAGGTGGCGTTACCAATAAAAAAACCTAAACAGCCTACTTTACAAAACTCCGCCATCTCTCTCCCCACATCCACCACTGCTGGCGGCTCACCTCCAACTGCACAACGCTACGCGCTGTTCACAGCCAGCTGCCTAACACTACAATGGCGAGTACTACAACAATGCAAAGCAGCCACAGACTGCACACAGCACAGCCAGTGATTTTCATACAGAGGTGGCGTTACCAATAAAAAAAACCTAAACAGCCTACTTACATAGCCCCCATGCTCCCCACAAAAAATTTTACAAATTGTATTGGGCAGTGGCCAATACAGATTTGAAAAAAATTATTCATAATTACAATAACAAAGAAATCAAATGCACACACTTATTGATACAATGTTGGTCAAAAGCTAAAATTTTCTCGCAGTCCATAAAGACAGTCCTGATCATTCATCACGGTAAAATAGTAGTGTTTTTCTCAAAGTCTGAGCAGTAGAAGAAAATGCACACAGAAGTAGTGGATTTCCATGCAGTCTTGAAGAAGTAGTGTTGTCCTTCCAACGGAAAGACAGTGCTGACTCTTGACATGCATACAGGTAATGGGCCACAACAGAGCAAACCCACAGCAGAGTCATTCGACGTTTTGAAGAACATTGGTAGGTAGGTCATCACAGAGTAGACCCACTGCAGTCCTGGTAGAGATTACGGTATTAGTGGGCCATCAGAGGCGCAGACCCACTGCAGTCCTTGCAGAAATAATGGTACTGGTGAGTCAGCAAAGGTGTAGACCCACTGTAGTCCTAGTAGAAATGTCCAGCAGCCATCTGTTGCGATTGCGCAGGTGCACATGCACCATTGAAGAGTCTTGCGGATAATATAGCAAGTCCATAAACCACCACTTGTGCACTCACAAAGTTTTCGGAACTGTCCTTAGAACCAACAATGCTGTTATCCAGTCCCTTGCTGAATTATTAACACACGTGCAAACACTAACAGTCCCTACTTCTCACATATTGTCCATATACTATGACCAACAGAAACGTGTGCAGTGAAATGTTACTTAATTTGAAGAACTGGGAACAATTACAATTTGGTAACATAAAAATACAATAACAAAGGTACATGATACATCATTAAAAACATAACAATACAGATAACATTTGTAGTAATACAGGCTTTACAAAAGAATCGAAATAACATATACATCTGTGTTACAGGAATTATAAGTACCTACATAAACATCAGAATAGCTTTGGAAACAACAACTTCATACATGAGCATTAAAACAAAACAGAATAAATAATGTCTAACATCTTTACAAAGTAAATAACATATTATTAACGCAAATTATATTTGAGGATAACAGTATTCCTCATCATAGTTCATGTAGCTGAGTATGAGAAAAATTCTACAACAAGAGTCTGATGAGGTAAACATATAAAGACAGGAAGAACATATATACACAAGGGTACCCAAACACATAGTGGGATAACACAAAAGGAAAGGACAGGGTTTGTTTCATTGCAGTATTTTGCAAACAAAACTTTCTTTGCTTCTTGGAGATCTCCCTTCATTCATCATTATTCCCAAAAGTCCTATCTAAGCCTGCCTTCTGTATTTCGTTCACATCCTCTGTCAAAAATAGTTTTTCTCTCTGCTTTCTGTATTCTGTTCACATCCTCTGTCAATAATAGTTTTTCTCCACTGTACAGTATCCTTTTTATTTTGCCAGACCATTTTCTGATAGCTTCTCAATGCATTTCTTATAAATTTATAATAGTTAGTTTCTTATATAGTCTCCTCTTAAGCTAACTTAAATCTACTGAGCTCAGATACTAAACTATGGGACGAGGCAATGCAGCAGCACATAACAAATTAACACAAACAGCAATGCAAAAAAAATGGAAAATTGCAAAGCAAGCTACAGTAAATCTAAATTGCCAAGCAATGCAACATTACAACTAATATGAGCCAATGTGCAGCAACAAAAAAATAAATCTGGCTTAGCAGAGTAACACAAATTAAAGTTCAGTAGCACTATGCCTGGCAAACAGCAGCTTATATCTAAACATGACATAGCTGAAGCAGAAAAAATAGTACACTAAAGATAACAATGCAGATAAGGGAAATGTATAATCACATCTTAATGTCTAAGTAATTAAAGTGGTGCACCACAAGAAGGTATTCTACCAAAAAGTTACCAATTACTTGAAAAGAAAATTATGAATGCAGTTCCTGTGAAGGTAAATGTCATTTTGTGCTCCCTCATTTTTTAAAAAAAATTATTATTTACTCGATCTGTAGTTAGAAAATATTTATATTAGTACATCTATAAAATTTTATTTTAACCAATGCTGCAGTGGAGCTAGAAACTAGATATCAAATGAAATAAGCAACTATGTACACAGCAAAGCATAAGAACATCGTTCAATAGCCATGTGGCATTTCATAAGTTAGTAGAAAAATCTCTCAACTAGAGAGACAGTAGTCATAATCAGGTGTATAGACATAAAAATATTTCTCGTCATTTCATTAGGCATCTAGTGTAATCATATGTTTTCAAGTTCGACCGTGTCGTTTTTGCGATGCTTTCTACAAAGGAATGTCAGAAGCGATGTTAATGGCGTCTTTTTTTTTTTTTTTTTTTTCTACCTGTGCCGCTGAAAAGGGCTCGCAATAATGGCTTTTCCTCCAGGCAACTGGCACACCTGGCCGCTCGCAACGCATTACGTCACGGTCACTTACCTTTCTTACCGACATATTTACGACAGCAGTTTCCGCTACAGTGACAGTCTCATATAAACATTTCACAGGTCGAAAATTTGCGTAACAAATGTGTAGAAAAAAAATCCTGTAAATATAACAGTGTTCAAAAAATTTTCGCCAGCATTGTGATACATTCACACATATACACACATTTCATAACTCTTAAAGTACGATTCTTGGTTTCCAACATCCTGTTTCACAAGTCAAGAGTCCTTACCCACTACTCACTACTCCTTACCTTATTACACATATACGTATCCATCGACACTCGTCAATATTTCGTCATTATAAATATGAAGCATAATCAAATAACTCATATAGCCTCAGCCTATTAATCGTAAACATACCTCAGCAGCATAATACATATCGTCGTCGTAAAAATAACATCATAACACCTCAGTCAAATCTCAAAATCGTCGTAGCTTCCTCCAATAATTAAAAAAATTCTCTGCTCATGTCAAAAGTGTCATCTGCCTCAAACGTACTTTAAAAATCATAATCCCTTTACCAAATACATCATTCAAAGCTCTCATAGTATCACAATGGTTCTGAAAAAATATGAACAGTTCACAAAGTACAGACAAAAAACACAATTTCATAAGTGTGAAGTTATCCAACTGTGTAATTATGTAAACACCTGTCACTGATGTAGTAAAAAAAGTTTCTTTCTCTGTTAAATGATCAGATAGCTGTGTAATTCTGTGTTAGAGAAATATGGTACCAACGTGTAAAGTTGTATAAGCAAATACCATATTAGCTAGGGCTCCTTGTGCTTGCCAAACACATGGTACACAAAGTAAGCATGTACCCCCCTGAGGATTATTATAATTATACCCTCAGGTGTTACAGATTACAGCAATGGAATGAAATGTATCATGGAAAACTTTCTTTGTAATTCAAACATCTTTAAAAATAAATGTTTTAAGTACAAAATTAATCACTCAAATACGTGTCCTGTAGCGCTAAATATGCGTCTTGCTGTAAGATAATCTCTGTGGAAGTGTCGTAGTTATCGTCCTCCGAAAGCTAAGTTCTGCAGAAGACAATGTACTTACCTCATGATAAACGAAAGTGAAATGCTTTGCGTATAGATATCTTAGTTATTACGCTTATTGTTGTGGTGAAGAACGTACTGTGCTGTAACGTATTGTTGTGCTACGGAAAACCCTGTCTCATTGTAGCTATACTACAAAAGTTACTACTAAATCATGTTTTACTTTCCAGAATAAAACAGAACAACTGTGCAGATATAAAACAGAAACACTACAAAAGCAACATTGTATATTGTCACTCATTAGAAGCGTCGTGATAAAATCGTGTAGTTGTCACTTAAACTAACCACTGTGTCGTCTGGTATCTCACAGAAAGTACTTTAAATCCAGAATATATTTTCAAGTAAACCAAAATGTTGCATTAAATCTCATTAGCAGTACTGGTAAATGTTCTAAGTATGTGAGCCTTATAGTCGTTACGTAATCGTGCAACTAACAAGCAAGAATGTACAAATACAACACTCTGTCGTCTGTTCATTATAACAATGCATTCGTAATTTCTGTTTCAATACGTTCTCTTGGTTCTTGACTGGATATTTCACTTCAAACATTGTTACATGTTAACAGATTCTAAATCTGACAAAGCATACTAGAAATGTGAAGTGAAACGTTTTATGGCAATGACAAAGTTAAAAAGCAGATTATTTTTCAATAAACGGTTTTATATGTGAAATGTGGTGTAAACCTTTACTCTTCATAGTACTCAGACTTTCAACTGAAAAGCAATTGTCATGTTTTATACTTCGGTAAAGAATGCTAAAGTTTTTCTCAAGGCTAGCATCTTATGTTATTTTTCTCGGAGCCAGCGGGCGCACGCGGCTGCCTGTGGTGCGAGTCATTGTCTGTTCCTTTGTTGGCGCGCGTCGTTATTGGGATTTGGAGACCTAACTTCTATAAATTCACCTTGCCCAGAGGGCCCAGCCCTGTTTAAATCCCGCCAGTTCTGATGAAATTCACGTCTGTCGTTTTGTCGGTAGTTTACATAGTTTCTTGTTTGTCGGTCATGTGGTGGAGAATTTCTCCCTGAGTCGTAACTGCGCGCTGAACTGTTGCGTCTGAAGTTATTCTGTCTCCCTTGATAATAATAGTTCTGGTTGTCATATTGTCTATTTCTATGATTGTCTCTGTCATATTCATTACTACGGAAATGCGATCTTTCTCTGTAACTATTATTACTCTGCCAGTGGTTGTCATATGGGTGGTGTCTTTTTTGGTCACGATTTGCGTTGTAAGAATAGCCTTGTCGTGTCCACTTATTATTTCTTTCATCGCGGAATTGCGACGGATGTGATCTGTAATTGTTGTGCTCCTGCGTTCCGCGATTGTCAGTGTCAATTTCCAGTTCTTGTAAGAGTCCTTGAAATGCTTCAATGTCGTCTTTGCAACGTCCTGCTAAAATAATATGTCGTAAATGTTCAGGTAATTTGATTAAGCAAATGCGGATGAGTTCTGAGGGGCTGTATGGGTTTGACAGGTACTGATTCTTGTGCAACATGTCTTCAAAATATTTCACAAGACTGGAGAATTCAGATTGTTCGAAATGTTTCATCATTATGATGCCATGTTTTACTCGGTCTTGTGTGGCTTGAGACCAATATGCTGAGAGGAAGGCATGGTAAAATTCTCCTTCACTGTGGCAATCGTGAATGACCGATCGCATTCTTACAGCTGGTTCATTCTCTAAGTAGCCACACATAAATTCTAATCTGTGTTCTAACGACCACTTGGGAGGAAAACAATGAGAGAATTGATGGAGCCATGCTTGTAGATGAATGTCGTTGCCAGAATTCTTAAATGTTTTGAATTTACGTGTAGTAATGAACAGCTTATAGCCAAAATCATCATGTCGGCAAGTCGCATGTCGGTCATTGTTACGTCGTTTCGGCGGTTCCATCTCAAAATTCGTCGTACCTTGCCAACTTCTTTCACAATTTCCGAAGTGCCCTGTGTTGTTATTTTGTGTCTGTTCCGTATTTCTATGTCCCTCTTCCCGTATTGGGGCGCGAGTGTCCTCTGAAACACGTAATTCTTGTACTACTTGTGCCAACTGATCTTGCACTTCTCGGATTTCTCTTTTGTACTGTGTATTGATTTGATTTTGATTTTGTTTGAATTTTCTAATTTGTTCATACTCTTCTGTGTCAGTGAAGGCTACAGGTCTTGTGTCATTCAGATCATCATCTACCTTTGTAGATAAATTAGTGAACTGATCCGAAAGTTCGGCTACTTTCTCTGATAGTGTACTTATTTCCTCAGTGTGTTTTTCTGAACCAAGTTTCAGAGTATCTACTGTGTCCTTTAAGTTTTCCTGAGTTTTTGCAAGTTGCGTAACCGAATCGATAGATGCAACTGAGTCAAATTTTGCTTGCAAGGTCTCATGATTTTCATGAACAATAGTTTGCAGTTTTTTTATGGCTGCTTCATAATTCTGTAATGCAATTTCATGCCGCGAAAAAATAGGTTGAAAATGCTCACAAATTTGTGTTTTTACCTCATTACAGACTTTTTGACATTTCGATTCAATGTTATGTAACTCAGTAGTTAAATCTTCACGTGTTTGTTCAAGAGTTTGTTCCAATGAGTCTAACTTTTTAAGATTTTGTTCCATTGTATCTAACTTTTGAAGCTTTTGCTGTGTTTGTCCCATTTGTTGTATTAATTCTAATACCAATGCATTGGTGTCTGAAACATGTTCCTCAGTGCTTTTCGGCAGTGAATTTGCACCGGAAACATTCGCATTTTGACAAGCAGAAAATGTGTATTGACTTATTTGAGAAAACGGGAGGATCCAAAACCTGAATCTACAGTTTTTGCGAGATCGTGTCGTGTCATTTCGGCTTCCTGAGGCGAGCTATTGCCGACCGATCGATCGATAATGCTTCCCTCTTCACTAATTGTTTCACTGTCCACGCCATTGTTTGCCGGACGCTCCATTTCCCTATGCACAGTTACCAAATTACTACTTTGAACGTTAGTAAATTCATTACTCGGTGGCGCTAACACACTGCTTTCATTTTCACTGTCATTTCTCAGTTTACTTTGGAGCCTAGTATTACGTTTTTCACACGCCATTATTGTCACAGTATTTCACACCACAACACAGAAAAACACAATTTGAAGATCAAAAATAAGAGAACACATTAACATAGCACTGAAAATAATATCTAGTTAATTGCAGCTGCGAAATACTTGGTGCAAATCTACATGCATGCCACAACTGTTTTACTGTACAACAATGAAAGACTGCAACTACAAAGGAGATTTTCTCTACAATTACGCGCTAGCAATAAACAAAATCTACACTAATTACACAAACTACAAAAAAAAAAAATCAGAAGATTCCAGTGAGGCATCCTCGGCTAAGGATCGACATATGAAACGTCCCCTTTTGAAAAATTGTACAAGACTGTGCTTAAACTGACACACAATATTTTGTTAGCGCAACGCAATGTGACTTTCAGAATTCCCTACAAAAGAATGGCCCTGACTAACATTAAACTATACCTTTCACAAATCACTTACCTCAAAAAAATCTTCGCTGCTCAAGCTACTGCAATACAGCGAGCGCCACTAATGCCAGCTAAATAAAAGATTCAAACTATGAAAGGTACTAACTACTGATAGGGATAGTTAGCAAATGAAAGATATTAAGAGAGAACAAACAATGTATTTACCTTGATATCATCATATATAAATATAGAAGTTCATGACAAATTTCAAAACTCCGCCATCTCTCTCCCCACATCCACCACTGCTGGCGGCTCACCTCCAACTGCGCAACGCTATGCGCTGTTCACAGCCAGCTGCCTAACACTACAATGGCGAGTATTACAACAATGCAAAGCAGCCACAGACTGCACACAGCACTGCCAGTAATTTTCATACAGAGGTGGCGTTACCAATAAAAAAACCTAAACAGCCTACTTTACAAAACTCCGTCATCTCTCTCCCCACATCCACCACTGCTGGCGGCTCACCTCCAACTGCGCAACGCTACGCGCTGTTCACAGCCAGCTGCCTAACACTACAATGGCGAGTATTACAACAATGCAAAGCAGCCACAGACTGCACACAGCACAGCCAGTGATTTACATACAGAGATAAGAAGGTCCAAGGTATACAGTAAACCTGAAGTGAAGCATCGGAATCTAAAACTAGACTCACAGGAGAGGTTCAAATCATAGAAAGTGAGAGTGTCAGTCCTCTTGTACTTAAGTCAGCATTGTGCCTTTTGTATTAAATTCGAATGCAATTTCTGTGCTTCATCGTCAATAAGAAGGTCCAAGGGATACAGTAAACCTGAAGTGAAGCATCGAAATCTAAAACTGGACTCACAGGAGAGGTTCAAATCATAGAAAGTAAGTGTGTCAGTCCTTTTGTACTTAAGTCGGCATTGTGCCTTTTGTATTAAATTCGGATGCAATTTCTGTGTTTCATCGTCAATAAGAAGGTCCAAGGGATACAGTAAACCTGAAGTGAAGCATCGGAATCTAAAACTGGACTCACAGGACAGGTTCAAATCATAGAAAGTGAGACTGTCTGTCCTCTTGTACTTAGGGCGCCTTTGTGCCTTTTGTATTAAATTCGGATGCAATTTCTGTGTTTCATCGTCAATAAGATGGTCCAAGGGATACAGTAACCCTGAAGTGAAGCATCGGAATCTAAAACTGGACTCACAGGAGAGGTTCAAATCATAGAAAATTAGAGTCTCAGTCCTCCTGTACTTAAGTCGGCATTGTGCCTTTTGTATTAAATTCGGATGCAATTTCTGTGCCCCATCGTCAATAAGAAGGTCCAAGGTATACAGTAAACCTGAAGTGAAGCAACGGAATCTAAAACTGGACTCACAGGAGAGGTTGAATCATAGAAAGTTAGAGTGTCAGTCCTATTGTACTTAAGTCGGCATTGTGCATTTTGTATTATATTCGGATGCAATTTCTGTGTTCCATCGTCAATAAGAAGGTCCAAGGGATACAGTAAACCCGAAGTGAAGCATCGGTATCTAAAACTGGACTCACAGGAGAGGTTCAAATTATAGAAATTTAAAGTGTCAGTCCTCTTGTACTTACGTCGGCATTGTGCCTATTGTATTAAATTCGGATGCAATTTCTGTGTTTCATCGTCAATAAGAAGATCCGAGGTATACAGTTACCTGAAGTGAGCATCGGACTCTAAAACTACACTCACAGGAGAGGTTCAAATCATAGAAAGTGAGAGTGTCAGTCCTCTTGTACTTAAGTCGGCATTGTGCCTTCTGCATTAAATTCCGATGCAATTTCTGTGTTTCATCGTCAATAAGAAGGTCCAAGGAATACAGTAACCTAAAGTGAAGCGTCGGAATCTAATACTGGACACACAGGAGAGGTTCAAATCATAGAAAGTGAGAGTGTCAATCCTCTTGTACTTAAGACAGCAATGTGCCTTTTGTATTAAATTCGGCAGCAATTTCTTTGTTTCATCGTCAATGAGAAGGTCCAAGGGATACAGGAAACCTGAAGTGAAACATCGGAATCTAGAACTGGACTCACAGGACAGGTTCAAATCATAGAAAGTTAGAGTGTCATTCCTCTTGTACTTAAGCCGGCATTGTGCCTTTTGTATTAAATTTGGATGCAATTCCATTGTTTCATCGTCAATAAGAAGGTACAAGGGATACAGTAAACCTGAAGTAAAGCATCGGAATCTAAAAGTGGACTCACTGGAGAGGTTGAAATCATAGAAAGTGAGAGTGTCAGTCCACTTGTACTTAAGTCGGCATTGTGCCTTTTGTATTAAATTCGGATGCAATTTGTGCGATTCATCGTCAATAAGAAGGTCCAAGGGATACAGTAAACCTGAAGTGAAGCATCGAAATCTAAAACTGGACTCACAGGAGAGGTTCAAATCACAGAAAGTTAGTGTGTCAGTCCTTTTGTACTTAAGTCGGCATTGTGCCTTTTGTATTAAATTCGGATGCAATTTCTGTGTTTCATCGTCAATAAGAAGGTCCAAGGGATACAGTAAACCTGAAGTGAAGCATCGTAACCTAAACCTGGACTCACAGGAGAGGTTCAAATCACAGAAAGTGAGAGTGTCAGTCCTCTTGTACTTAAGTCGGGATTGTGCCTTTTGAATATAATTCCGATGCAATATCTGTGTTTCACCGTCAATAAGAAGTCCGAGGTATACAGTAAATCTGAAGTGAAGCATCGGAATCTAAAGCTGGACTCACAGGAGGGGTTCAAATCATAGAAAGTTAGAGTGTCAGTCCTCTTGTACTTAAGTCGGCATTGTGCCTTTTGTAATAAATTCGGATGCAATTTGTGCGTTTCATCGTCAATAAGAAGGTCCAAGGGATACAGTAAACCTGAAGTGAAGCATCGAAATCTAAAACTGGACTCACAGGAGAGGTTCAAATCACAGAAAGTAAGTGTGTCAGTCCTTTTGTACTTAAGTCGGCATTGTGCCTTTTGTATTAAATTCGGATGTAATTTCTGTGTTTCATCGTCAATAAGAAGGTCCAAGAGATACTGTAAACCTGAAGTGAAGCGTCGGAATCTAAAACTGGACTCACAATAGAGGTTAATATCATAGAAAGTGAGAGTGTTAGTCCTCTTGTACTTAAGTCGGCATTGTGCCTTTTGTATTAAATTCGGATGCAATTTCTGTGTTTCATCGTCAATAGGAAGGTCGAAGGTATACAGTAAACCTGAAGTCAAGCATCGGAATCTAAAACTGGACTCACAGGAGAGGTTCAAACCATATAAAGTTAGAGTGTCAGTGCTCTTGTACTTAAGTCGGCATTGTGCCTTTTGTATTAAATTCGGATGCTATTTCTGTGTTTCATCGTTAATAAGAAGGTCCAAAGTATAAAGGAAACCTGAAGTGAAGCATCGGAATCTAAATCTGGACTCACAGGAGAGCTTCAAATCGTAGTAAGTTAGAGTGTCATTCCTCTTGAACTTAAGTCGGCATTGTGACATTTGTATTAAATTCGGATGCAATTTGTTCGTTTCATCGTCAATCAGAAGGTACAAGGGATACAGTAAACCTGAAGCGAAGCATCGGAATCTAAAAGTGGACTCACAGGAGTGGTTCAATTCATAGAAAGTGAGAGTGTCAGTCCTCTTGTACTTAAGTCGGCATTGTGCCTTTTGTATTAAATTCGGATGCAATTTCTCTGTTTCATCGTCAATTAGAATGTCCAAGGGATACAGTAAACCCGAAGTGAAGCATCGGAATCTAAAACTGGACTCACAGGAGAGGTTCAAATCATAGAAAGTTAGAGTGTCAATGCTTTTGTACTTAAGTCGGCATTGTGCCTTTTGTATTAAATTCGGATGCAATTTCTGTGTTTCATCGTCAATAAGAAGGTCCAAGGGATACAGTAAACCTGAAGTGAAGCATCTGAATCTAAAACTGGACTCACAGGAGAGGTTCAAATCGTAGAAAGTGAGGATCTGTCCTCTTGTACTTAAGTCGGCATTGTGCCTTTTGTATTAAATTCAGATGCAATTTCTGTGTTTCATCGTCAATAAGCATGTCCAAGGGATACAGTAAACCTGAAGTGAAGCATCGGAATCTAAAACTGGACTCACAGGAGAGGTTCAAATCATAGAAAGTTAGAGTGTCAGTCCTATTGTACTTCAGTCGGCATTGTGCATTTTGTATTAAATTCGGATGCAATTTCTGTGTTTCATCGTCAATTAGAAGGTCCAAGGGATACAGTAAACCCGAAGCGAAGCATCGGAATCTAAAACTGGACTCACAGGAGAGGTTCAAATCATAGAAATTTAAAGTGTCAGTCCTCTTGTACTTAAGTCGGCATTGTGCCTTTTGAATTTAATTCCGATGCAATTTCTGTGTTTAATCGTCAATAAGAAGTTCCGAGGTTTGCAGTAAACCTGAAGTGAGCATCGGAATCTAAAACTGGACTTACAGGAGAGGTTCAAATCATAGAAAGTGAGAGTGTCAGTCCTCTTGTACTTAAGTCGGCATTGTGCCTTTTGTATTAAGTTCGACTGCAATTTCTGTGTTTCATCGTCAATAAGAAGGTCCAAGGGATAAAGGAAACCTGATGTGAAGCATCGGAATCTAAAACTGGACTCACTGGAGAGGTTCAAATCATAAAAAGTTAGAGTGTTAGTTGTCTTGTACTTAAGTCGGCATTGTGCCTCTTGTATTAAATTCGGATGCAATGTCTGTATTTAATCGTCAATAGGATGGTCGAAGGTATACAGTAAACCGGAAATGAAGCATCGGAGTCTAAAACTGGACTCACAGGAGAGGTTCAAATCATAGAAAGTTAGTGTGTTAGTCGTCTTGTACTTAAGTCGGCATTGTGCCTTTTGTATTAAATTCGGATGCAATTTCTGTGTTTCATCGTCAATAAGAAGGTCCAAGAGAGACAGTAGACCTGAAGTGAGGATTCGGAATCTAAAACTGGACTCACAGGAGTGGTACAAAACATAGAAAGTGAGAGTGTCAGTCCTCTTGTACTTAAGTCGGCATTGTGCCTTTTGTATTAAATTCGGAAGCAATTTCTGTGTTTCATCGTCAATAAGAAGGTCCAAGAGAGACAGTAAACCAGAAGTGAGGATTCGGAATCTAAAACTGGACTCACAGGAGTGGTACAAAACATAGAAAGTGAGAGTGTCAGTCCTCTTGTACTTAAGTCGGCATTGTGCCTTTTGTATTTAGTTCGGATGCAATTTCTGTGTTTCATCGTCAATAAGGAGGTCCAAGGTATAAAGGAAACCAGAAGTGAAGCATCGGAATCTAAAACAGGACTCACAGGAGAGGTTCAAATCATAGAAAGATAGAGTGTCATTACTCTTGTACTTAAGTCGGCATTGTGCCTTTTGTATTAAGTTCGGCTGCAATTTCTGTGTTTCATCGTCAATAAGAAGGTCCAAGGGATAAAGGAAGCCTGATGTGATTCATCGGAATCTAAAACTGGACTCACAGGAGAGGTTCAAATCATAAAAATTTAGAGTGTTAGTCGTCTTGTACTTAAGTCGGCATTGAGCCTTTTGTATTAAATTCGGATGCAATTTCTGTGTTTAATCGTCAATAGGAAGGTCGAAGGTATACAGTAAACCGGAAATGAAGCATCGGAATCTAAAACTGGACTCACAGGAGAGGTTCAAATCATAGAATGTTAGAGTGTCAGTCCTCTTGTACTTAAGTCGGCATTGTGCCTTTTGTATTAAATTCGGATGCAATTTCTGTGATTCATCGTCAATAAGAAGGTCCAAGAGATAAAGTAAACCTGAAGTGAAGATTCGGAATCTAAAACTGGACTCACAGGAGAGGTTCAAAACATAGAAAGTAAGAGTGTCAGTCCTCTTGTACTTAAGTCGGCAATGTGCCCTTTGTATTAAGTTCGGATGCAATTTCTGTGTTTCATCGTCAATAAGAAGGTCCAAGGTATAAAGGAAACCTGAAGTGAACCATCGGAATCTAAAACTGGACTCACAGGAGAGGTTCGAACCATAGTTAGTTAGAGTGTCATTCCTCCTGTACTTAAGTCGGCATTGTTCCTTTTGTATTAAATTCGGGTGCATTTTCTTCGTATCATTGTCAATAAGAAGGTACAAGGGATACAGTAAACCTGAAGTGAAGCATCGGAATCTAAAAGTGGACTCACAGGAGAGGTTCAAATCATAGAAAGTGAAAGTGTCAGTCCTCTTGTACTTAAGTCGGCATTGTGCCTTTTGTATTAAATTCGGATTCAATTTCTGTGTTTCATCGTCAATAAGAAGGTCCAAGGGATACAGTAAACCTGAAGTGAAGCATCGAAATTAAAACTGGACTCACAGGAGAGGTTCAAATCATAGAAACTTAGAGTGTCAGTCCTCTTGTACTTAACTCGGCATTGTGCCTTTTGTATAAAATTCGGATGCAATTTCTGTGTTTCGACGTCAATAAGAAGGTCCAAGGGATACAGTAACCCTGAAGTGAAGCATAGGAATCTAAAACTGGACCCACAGGAGAGGTTCAAATCATAGACAGTGAGAGTGTCAGTCCTCTTGTACTTAAGTCGGCATTGTGCCTTTTGGGTTAAATTCGGATGCAATTTCTGTGTTTCATCGTCAATAAGAAGGTCCAAGGTATACAGTAAGCCTGAAGTGAAGCATCGGAATCTAAAACTGGACTCACAGGAGAGGTTCAAATCATAGAAAGTTAGAGTGTCAGTCCTATTGTACTTAAGTCGGCATTGTGCCTTTTGAATTTAATTCCGATGCAATTTCTGTGTTTAATCGTCAATAAGAAGTTCCGAGGTTTGCAGTAAACCTGAAGTGAGCATCGGAATCTAAAACTGGACCTACAGGAGAGGTTCAAATCATAGAAAGTGAGAGTGTCAGTCCTCTTGTACTTAAGTCGGCATTGTGCCTTTTGTATTAAGTTCGACTGTAATTTCTGTGTTTCATCGTCAATAAGAAGGTCCAAGGGATAAAGGAAACCTGATGTGAAGCATCGGAATCTAAAACTGGACTCACTGGAGAGGTTCAAATCATAAAAAGTTAGAGTGTTAGTTGTCTTGTACTTAAGTCGGCATTGTGCCTCTTGTATTAAATTCGGATGCAATGTCTGTATTTAATCGTCAATAGGATGGTCGAAGGTATACAGTAAACCGGAAATGAAGCATCGGAGTCTAAAACTGGACTCACAGGAGAGGTTCAAATCATAGAAAGTTAGTGTGTTAGTCGTCTTGTACTTAAGTCGGCATTGTGCCTTTTGTATTAAATTCGGAAGCAATTTCTGTGTTTCATCGTCAATAAGAAGGTCCAAGAGAGACAGTAAACCTGAAGTGAGGATTCGGAATCTAAAACTGGACTCACAGGAGTGGTACAAAACATAGAAAGTGAGAGTGTCAGTCCTCTTGTACTTAAGTCGGCATTGTGCCTTTTGTATTAAATTCGGAAGCAATTTCTGTGTTTCATCGTCAATAAGAAGGTCCAAGAGAGACAGTAAACCAGAAGTGAGGATTCGGAATCTAAAACTGGACTCACAGGAGTGGTACAAAACATAGAAAGTGAGAGTGTCAGTCCTCTTGTACTTAAGTCGGCATTGTGCCTTTTGTATTTAGTTCGGATGCAATTTCTGTGTTTCATCGTCAATAAGGAGGTCCAAGGTATAAAGGAAACCAGAAGTGAAGCATCGGAATCTAAAACAGGACTCACAGGAGAGGTTCAAATCATAGAAAGATAGAGTGTCATTACTCTTGTACTTAAGTCGGCATTGTGCCTTTTGTATTAAGTTCGGCTGCAATTTCTGTGTTTCATCGTCAATAAGAAGGTCCAAGGGATAAAGGAAGCCTGATGTGATTCATCGGAATCTAAAACTGGACTCACAGGAGAGGTTCAAATCATAAAAATTTAGAGTGTTAGTCGTCTTGTACTTAAGTCGGCATTGAGCCTTTTGTATTAAATTCGGATGCAATTTCTGTGTTTAATCGTCAATAGGAAGGTCGAAGGTATACAGTAAACCGGAAATGAAGCATCGGAATCTAAAACTGGACTCACAGGAGAGGTTCAAATCATAGAAAGTTAGAGTGTCAGTCCTCTTGTACTTAAGTCGGCATTGTGCCTTTTGTATTAAATTCGGATGCAATTTCTGTGATTCATCGTCAATAAGAAGGTCCAAGAGATAAAGTAAACCTGAAGTGAAGATTCGGAATCTAAAACTGGACTCACAGGAGAGGTTCAAAACATAGAAAGTAAGAGTGTCAGTCCTCTTGTACTTAAGTCGGCAATGTGCCCTTTGTATTAAGTTCGGATGCAATTTCTGTGTTTCATCTTCAATAAGAAGGTCCAAGGTATAAAGGAAACCTGAAGTGAACCATCGGAATCTAAAACTGGACTCACAGGAGAGGTTCGAACCATAGTTAGTTAGAGTGTCATTCCTCCTGTACTTAAGTCGGCATTGTTCCTTTTGTATTAAATTCGGGTGCATTTTCTTCGTATCATTGTCAATAAGAAGGTACAAGGGATACAGTAAACCTGAAGTGAAGCATCGGAATCTAAAAGTGGACTCACAGGAGAGGTTCAAATCATAGAAAGTGAAAGTGTCAGTCCTCTTGTACTTAAGTCGGCATTGTGCCTTTTGTATTAAATTCGGATTCAATTTCTGTGTTTCATCGTCAATAAGAAGGTCCAAGGGATACAGTAAACCTGAAGTGAAGCATCGAAATTAAAACTGGACTCACAGGAGAGGTTCAAATCATAGAAACTTAGAGTGTCAGTCCTCTTGTACTTAACTCGGCATTGTGCCTTTTGTATAAAATTCGGATGCAATTTCTGTGTTTCGACGTCAATAAGAAGGTCCAAGGGATACAGTAACCCTGAAGTGAAGCATAGGAATCTAAAACTGGACCCACAGGAGAGGTTCAAATCATAGACAGTGAGAGTGTCAGTCCTCTTGTACTTAAGTCGGCATTGTGCCTTTTGGGTTAAATTCGGATGAAATTTCTGTGTTTCATCGTCAATAAGAAGGTCCAAGGTATACAGTAAGCCTGAAGTGAAGCATCGGAATCTAAAACTGGACTCACAGGAGAGGTTCAAATCATAGAAAGTTAGAGTGTCAGTCCTATTGTACTTAAGTCGGCATTGTGCATTTTGTATTAAATTCGGATGCAATTTCTGGGTTTCATCGTCAATAACAAGGTCCAAAGGATACAGTACACCTAAAGTGAAGCATCGGAATCTAAAACTGGACTCACAGGACAGGTTCAAATCATAGAAATTGCGAGTGTTAGTCGTCTTGTACTTAAGTCGGCATTGTGCCTTTTGTATTAAATTCGGAAGCAATTTCTGTGTTTCATCGTCAATAAGAAGGTCCAAGGTATACAGTATATCTGAAGTGAAGCATCGGAATCTAAAACTGGACTCACAGGACAGGTTCAAATCATAGAAAGTGAGAGTGTCAGTCCTCTTGTACTTAAGACGGCATTGAGCCCTTTATATTAAATTCAGAAGCAATTTCTGTTTTTCATCATCAATAAGAAGGTCCAAGGTATAACGGAAACCTGAAGTGAAACATCGGAATTAAAACTGGACTCTCAAGAGAGGTTCAAATCATAGAAAGTTAGAGTGTCAGTCCTCTTGTAATGAAGTCGGCATTGTGCCTTTTGTATTAAATTCGGATGCAATTTCTGTGTTTCTTCGTCAATAAGAAGGTCCAAATGATACAGTAAACCTGAAGTGAACCATCGGAATCTAAAATTGGACCCAGAGGAGAGGTTCAAATCATAGAAAGTGAGAGTGTCAGTCGTCTTGTACTTAAGTCGGCATTGTGCCATTTCAATTTAATTCCGATCGGTTTCTGTGTTTCATCGTCAATAAGAAGGTCCAAGGGATACAGTAAACCTGAAGTGAAGCATTCTAATCTAAAACTGGACTCACAGGAGAGGTTCAAATCATAGAAAGTTAAGGTGTCAGTCCTATTGTTCTAAAGTCGGCATTGTGCCTTTTGAATTTAATTCCGATGCAATTTCTGTGTTTCATCGTCAATAAGAAGTTCCGAGGTATACAGTAAACCTGAAGTGAAGCATCGGAAACTAAGACTGGACTCACAGGAGAGGATCAAATCATAAAAAGTTAGAGTGTCAGTCCTCTTGTACTTGAGTCAGCATTGTTCCTTTTGTATTAAATTCGGATGCAATTTCTGTGTTTCATCGTCAATAAGAAGGTCCAAGGAATACAGTAAACCTGAAGTGAAGCATCGGAATGTAAAACTGGACTCACAGGAGTGGTTCAAATCGTAGAAAGTGAGAGTGTCAGTCCTCTTGTACTTAAGTCGGCATTGTGCCTTTTGTATTTAATTCGGATGCAATTTCTGTGTTTAATCGTTAATAAGAAAGTCCAAGGGATACAGTAAACCTGAAGTGAAGCTTCGGAATCAAAAACTGGACTCTCAGGAGAGGTTCAAATCATAGAAACTTAGAGTCTCAGTCCTCTTGTACTTAAGTCGGCATTGTGCCTTTTGAATTAAATACGGATGCAATTTCTGTGTATCATTGTCAGTAAGAAGGTCCAAGGTATACAGTAAACCTGAAGTGAAGCATCGGAACCTAAAACTGGACTCACAGGAGAGTTTCAAATCATAGAAAGTCAGAGTGACAGTCCTCTTGTACTTAAGGCGGCATTGTGCCTTTTGTATTAAATTCGGATGCAATTTCTGTGTTTCATCGTCAATAGGAAGGTCGAAGGTATACAGTAAACCTGAAATGAAGCATCGGAAACTAAAACTGGACTCAAAGGAGAGGTTCAAATCATAGAAAGTTAGAGTGTCAGTCCCCTTGTACTTAAGTCGGCATTATGCGTTTTGTATTAAATTCGGATGCAATTTCTGTTTTTCATCGTCAATAAGAAGGTCCAAGGTATAACGGAAAACTGAAGTGAAGCATCGGAATTAAAACTGGACTCACAGGAGAGGTTCAAATCATAGAAAGTTAGAGTGTCAGTCCTCTTGTAGTTAAGTCGGCATTGTGCGTTTTGTATAAAATTCGGATGCAATTTCTGTATTTCTTCGTCAATAAGAAGGTCCAAGGGATACAGTAAACCTGAAGTGAACCATCGGAATCTAAAATTGGACCCACAGGAGAGGTTCAAATCATAGAAAGTTAGAGTGTCAGTCGTCTTGTACTTATGTCGGCATTGTGCCTTTTGAATTTAATTCCGATGCAATTTCTGTGTTTCATCGTTAATAAGAAGTTCCAAGGTATACAGTAAACCTGAAGTAAAGCATCAGAATCTAGAACTGGACTCACAGGAGAGGTTCAAATCATAGAAAGTTAGAGTGTCAGTCCTCTTGTACCTAAGTCGGCATTGTGTCTTTTGTATTATATTCGGATGCAATTTCAGTGTTTCATCGTCAATAAGAAGGTCCAAGGGATACAGTAACATTGAAGTGAAGCATCGGAATATAGATACGGACTCACAGGAGAGGTTCAAATCATAGAAAAAGAGAGTGTCAGTCGTCCTGTACTTAAGTCAGCATTGTGCCTTATGAATTAAATTCGGATGTAATTTCTGTGTTTCATCGTCAATAGGAAGGTCGAAGGTATACAGTAAACCTGAAATGAAGCATCGGGATCTAAAACTGGACTCAATGGAGAGGTTCAAATCATAGAAAGTTAGAGTGTCAGTCCCCTTGTACTTAAGTCGGCATTATGCCTTTGGTATTAAATTCGGATGCAATTTCTGTTTTTCATCGTCAATAAGAAGGTCCAAGGTATAACGGAAAACTGAAGTGAAGCATCGGAATTAAAACTGGACTCACAGGAGAGGTTCAAATCATAGAAAGTTAGAGTGTCAGTCCTCTTGTAATTAAGTCGGCATTGTGCCTTTTGTATTAAATTCGGATGCAATTTCTGTATTTCTTCGTCAATAAGAAGGTCCAACGGATACAGTAAACCTGAAGTGAACCATCGGAATCTAAAATTGGACCCACAGGAGAGGTTCAAATCATAGAAAGTTAGAGTGTCAGTCGTCTTGTACTTAAGTCGGCATTGTGCCTTTTGAATTTAATTCCGATGCAATTTCTGTGTTTCATCGTCAATAAGAAGTTCCAAGGTATACAGTAAACCTGAAGTGAAGCATCAGAATCTAGAACTGGACTCAAAGGAGAGGTTCAAATCATAGAAAGTTAGAGTGTCAGTCCTCTTGTACTTAAGTCGGCATTGTGTCTTTTGTATTAAATTTCGATGCAATTTCAGTGTTTCATCGTCAATAAGAAGGTCCAAGGGATACAGTAACATTGAAGTGAAGCATCGGAATATAAATACGGACTCACAGGAGAGGTTCAAATCATAGATAGTGAGAGTGTCAATCCTCTTGTACTTAAGTCGGCATTGTGCCTTTTGTATATTTAATTCGGATGCAATGTCTGTGTTTCATCGTCAATAAGAAGGTCCAAGGGATACAGTAAACCTGAAGTGAAGCACCGGAATCTAAAACTGGACTCACAGGAGAGGTTCAAATCATAGAAAGTTAAAGTGTCAGTCCTATTGTACTTAAGTCGGCATTGTGCCTTTTGTATTAAATTTGGATGCAATTTCTGTGTTTCTTCGTCAATAAGAAGGTCCAAGGGATTCAGTAAACCTGAAGTGAACCATCGGAATCTAAAATTGGACCCACAGGAGAGGTTCAAATCATAGAAAGTTGGAGTGTCAGTCGTCTTGTACTTAAGTCGGCATTGTGCCTTTTGGATTTAATTCCGATGCAATATCTGTGTTTCATCGTCAATAAGACGTTCCAAGGTATACAGTGAACCTGAAGTGAAGCATCGGAATCTAGAACTGGACTCACAGGAGAGGTTCAAATCATAGAAAGTTAGAGTGTCAGTCCTCTTGTACCTAAGTCGGCATTGTGCCTTTTGTATTAAATTTGGATGCAATTTCTGTGTTTCTTCGTCAATAAGAAGGTCCAAGGGATACAGTAAACCTGAAGTGAACCATCGGAATCTAAAATTGGACCCACAGGAGAGGTTCAAATCATAGAAAGTTAGAGTGTCAGTCCCCTTGTACTTAAGTCGGCATTATGCCTTTTGTATTAAATTCGGATGCAATTTCTGTTTTTCATCGTCTATAAGAAGGTCCAAGGGATGCAGTAAACCTGATGTGAAGCATCGGAATCTAAAACTGGACTCGCAGGACTGGTTCAAATCATAGAAAAAGAGAGTGTCAGTCGTCCTGTACTTAAGTCAGCATTGTGCCTTATGAATTAAATTCGGATGCAATTTCTGTGTTTCATCGTCAATAGGAAGGTCGAAGGTATACAGTAAACCTGAAATGAAGCATCGGAATCTAAAACTGGACTCAAAGGAGAGGTTCAAATCATAGAAAGTTAGAGTGTCAGTCCCCTTGTACTTAAGTCGGCATTATGCCTTTGGTATTAAATTCGGATGCAATTTCTGTTTTTCATCGTCAATAAGAAGGTCCAAGGTATAACGGAAAACTGAAGTGAAGCATCGGAATTAAAACTGGACTCACAGGAGAGGTTCAAATCATAGAAAGTTAGAGTGTCAGTCCTCTTGTACCTAAGTCGGCATTGTGTCTGTTGTATTAAATTCGGATGCAATTTCAGTGTTTCATCGTCAATAAGAAGGTCCAAGGGATACAGTAACATTGAAGTGAAGCATCGGAATATAAATACGGACTCACAGGAGAGGTTCAAATCATAGATAGTGAGAGTGTCAATCCTCTTGTACTTAAGTCGGCATTGTGCCTTTTGTATATTTAATTCGGATGCAATTTCTGTGTTTCATCGTCAATAAGAAGGTCCAAGGGATACAGTAAACCTGAAGTGAAGCACCGGAATCTAAAACTGGACTCACAGGAGAGGTTCAAATCATAGAAAGTTAAAGTGTCAGTCCTATTGTACTTAAGTCGGCATTGTGCCTTTTGTATTAAATTTGGATGCAATTTCTGTGTTTCTTCGTCAATAAGAAGGTCCAAGGGATACAGTAAACCTGAAGTGAACCATCGGAATCTAAAATTGGACCCACAGGAGAGGTTCAAATGATAGAAAGTTGGAGTGTCAGTCGTCTTGTACTTAAGTCGGCATTGTGCCTTTTGGATTTAATTCCGATGCAATTTCTGAGTTTCATCGTCAATAAGACGTTCCAAGGTATACAGTAAACCTGAAGTGAAGCATCGGAATCTAGAACTGGACTCACAGGAGAGGTTCAAATCATAGAAAGTTAGAGTGTCAGTCCTCTTGTACCTAAGTCGGCATTGTGCCTTTTGTATTAAATTTGGATGCAATTTCTGTGTTTCTTCGTCAATAAGAAGGTCCAAGGGATACAGTAAAAGTGAAGTGAACCATCGGAATCTAAAATTGGAACCATAGGAGAGGTTAAAATCATAGAAAGTTAGAGTGTCAGTCGTCTTGTACTTAAGTCGGCATTGTGCCTTTTGTATATTTAATTCGGATGCAATTTTTGTGTTTCATCGTCAATAGAAAGGTCCAAGGGATACAGTAAACCTGAAGTGAAGCATCGGAATCTAAAACTGGACTCACAGGAGAGGTTCAAATCATAGAAAGTTAAAGTGTCAGTCCTATTGTACTTAAGTCGGCATTGTGCCTTTTGAATTTAATTCCGATGCAAATTCTGTGTTTCATCGTCAATAAGAAGTTCCGAAGTATACAGTATACCTGAAGTGAGCATCGGAAACTAAAACTGGACTCACAGGCGAGGTTCAAATCATAGAAAGTGAGAGTGTCAGTCCTCTTGTACTTAAGTCGGCATTATGCCTTTTGTATTAAATTCGGATGCAAATTCTGTTTTTCATCGTCAATAAGAAGGTCCCAGGTATAACGGAAAACTGAAGTGAAGCATCGGAATTAAACCTGGACTCACAGGAGAGGTTCAAATCATAGAAAGTTAGAGTGTCAGTCCTCTTGTAATTAAGTCGGCATTGTGCTTTTTGTATTAAATTCGGATGCAATTTCTGTATTTCTTCGTCAATAAGAAGGTCCAAGGGATACAGTAAACCTGAAGTGAACCATCGGAATCTAAAATTGGACCCACAGGAGAGGTTCAAATCATTGAAAGTTAGAGTGTCAGTCGTCTTGTACTTAAGTCGGCATTGTGCCTTTTGAATTTAATTCCGATGCAATTTCTGTGTTTCATCGTCAATAAGAAGTTCCAAGGTATACAGTAAACCTGAAGTGAAGCATCAGAATCTAGAACTGGACTTACAGGAGAGGTTCAAATCATAGAAAGTTAGAGTGTCAGTCCTCTTGTACCTAAGTCGGCATTGTGTCTTTTGTATTAAATTCGGATGCAATTTCAGTGTTTCATCGTCAATAAGAAGGTCCAAGGGATACAGTAACATTGAAGTTAAGCATCGGAATATAAATACGGACTCACAGGAGAGGTTCAAATCATAGATAGTGAGAGTGTCAATCCTCTTGTACTTAAGTCGGCATTGTGCCTCTTGTATATTTAATTCGCATGCAATTTCTGTGTTTCATCGTCAATAAGAAGGTCCAAGGGATACAGTAAACCTGAAGTGAAGCACCGGAATCTAAAACTGGACTCATAGGAGAGGTTCAAATCATAGAGAGTTAAACTGTCAGTCCTATTGTACTTAAGTCGGCATTGTGCCTTTTGTATTAAATTTGGATGCAATTTCTGTGTTTCTTCGTCAATAAGAAGGTCCAAGGGATACAGTAAACCTGAAGTGAACCATCGGAATCTAAAATTCGACCCACAGGAGAGGTTCAAATCATAGAAAGTTGGAGTGTCAGTCGTCTTGTACTTAAGTCGGCATTGTGCCTTTTGGATTTAATTCCGATGCAATTTCTGTGTTTCATCGTCAATAAGAAGTTCAAAGGTATACAGTAAACCTGAAGTGAAGCATCGGAATCTAGAACTGGACTCACAGGAGAGGTTCAAATCATAGAAACTTAGAGTCTCAGTCCTCTTGTACTTAAGTCGGCATTGTGCCCTTTGAATTAAATACGGATGCAATATCTGTGTTTCATTGTCAGTAAGAAGGTCCAAGGTTTACAGTAAACCTGAAGTGAAGCATCGGAACCTAAAACTGGACTCACAGGAGAGTTTCAAATCATAGAAAGTCAGAGTGACAGTCCTCTTGTACTTAAGGCGGCATTGTGCCTTTTGTATTAAATTCGGATGTAATTTCTGTGTTTCATCGTCAATAAGAAGGTCCAAGGGATGCAGAAAACCTGAAGTGAAGCATCGGAATGTAAAACTGGACTCACAGGACTGGTTCAAATCATAGAAAGTTAGAGTGTCAGTCCTCTTGTAATTAAGTCGGCATTGTGCCTTTTGTATTAAATTCGGATGCAATTTCTGTATTTCTTCGTCAATAAGAAGGTCCAAGGGATACTGTAAACCTGAAGTGAACCATCGGAATCTAAAATTGGACCCACAGGAGAGGTTCAAATCATAGAAAGTTAGAGTGTCAGTCGTCTTGTACTTAAGTCGGCAGTGTGCCTTTTGAATTTAATTCCGATGCAATTTCTGTGTTTCATCGTCAATAAGAAGTTCCAAGGTATACAGTAAACCTGAAGTGAAGCATCAGAATCTAGAACTGGACTCACAGGAGAGGTTCAAATCATACAAAGTTAGAGTGTCAGTCCTCTTGTACCTAAGTCGGCATTGTGTCTTTTGTATTAAATTCGAATGCAATTTCAGTGTTTCATCGTCAATAAGAAGGTCCAAGGGATACAGTAACATTGAAGTGAAGCATCGGAATATAAATACGGACTCACAGGAGAGGTTCAAATCATAGATAGTGTGAGTGTCAATCCTCTTGTACTTAAGTCGGCATTGTGCCTTTTATATATTTAATTCGGATGCAATTTCTGTGTTTCATTGTCAATAAGAAGGTCCAAGGGATACAGTAAACCTGAAGTGAAGCACCGGAATCTAAAACTGGACTCACAGGAGAGGTTCAAATCATAGAAAGTTAAAGTGTCAGTCCTATTGTACTTAAGTCGGCATTGTGCCTTTTGTATTAAATTTGGATGCAATTTCTGTGTTTCTTCGTCAATAAGAAGGTCCAAGGGATACAGTAAACCTGAAGTGAACCATCGGAATCTAAAATTGGACCCACAGGAGAGGTTCAAATCATAGAAAGTTGGAGTGTCAGTCGTCTTGTACTTAAGTCGGCATTGTGCCTTTTGGATTTAATTCCGATGCAATTTCTGTGTTTCATCGTCAATAAGACGTTCCAAGGTATACAGTAAACCTGAAGTGAAGCATCGGAATCTAGAACTGGACTCACAGGAGAGGTTCAAATCATAGAAAGTTAGAGTGTCAGTCCTATTGTACTTAAGTCGGCATTGTGCCTTTTGTATTAAATTTGGATGCAATTTCTGTGTTTCTTCGTCAATAAGAAGGTCCAAGGGATACAGTAAACCTGAAGTGAACCATCGGAATCTAAAATTGGACCCACAGGAGAGGTTCAAATCATAGAAAGACTGAGTGTCAGTCCTCTTGTACTTAAGTCGGCATTGTGTCTTTTGTATATTTAATTCGGATGCAATTTTTGTGTTTCATCGTCAATAAGAAGGTCCAAGGGATACAGTAAACCTGAAGTGAAGCATCGGAATCTAAAACTGGACTCACAGGAGAGGTTCAAATCATAGAAAGTTAAAGTGTCTGTCCTATTGTACTTAAGTCGGCATTGTGCCTTTTGATTTTAATTCCGATGCAATTTCTGTGTTTCATCGTCAATAAGAAGTTCCGAGGTATACAGTAAACCTGAAGTAAAGCATCGGAAACTAAAACTGGACTCACAGGCGAGGTTCAAATCATAGAAAGTTAGAGTGTCAGTCCTCTTGTACTTGAGTCGAAATTGTTCCTTTTGTATTAAATTCGGATGCAATTCTGTGTTTCATCGTCAATAAGAAGGTCCAAGGAATACAGTAAACCTGAAGTGAAGCATCGGAATGTAAAACTGGACTCACAGGAGTGGTTCAAATCATAGAAAGTGAGAGTGTCATCCTCTTGTACTTAAGTCGGCATTGTGCCTTTTGTATTTAATTCGGAAGAAATTTCTGTGTTTAATCGTCAATAAGACGGTCCAAGGGATACATTTAACCTGAAGTGAAGCTTCGGAATCTAAAACTGGACCCACAGGAGAGGTTCATATCATAGAAACTTAGAGTCTCAGTCCTCTTGTACTTAAGTCGGCATTGTGCCTTTTGAATTAAATACGGATGCAATTTCTGTGTTTCATTGTCAGTAAGAAGGTCCAAGGTATACAGTAAACCTGAAGTGAAGCATCGGAACCTAAAACTGGACTCACAGGAGAGATTCAAATCATAGAAAGTTAGAGTGTCACTCCTCTTGTACTTAAGTCGGCATTGTGCCTTTTGTATTAAATTCGGATGCAATTTCTGTGTTTCATCGTCAATAAGAAGGCCCAAGGGATGCAGTAAACCTGAAGTGAAGCATCGGAATCTAAAACTGGACTCACAGGACTGGTTCAAATCATAGAAAAAGAGAGTGTCAGTCGTCCTGTACTTAAGTCAGCATTGTGCCTTATGAATTAAATTTGAATGCAATTTCTGTGTTTCATCGTCAATAGGAAGGTCGATGGTATACAGTAAACCTGAAATGAAGCATCGGAATCTAAAACTAGACTCAAAAGGAGAGGTTCAGATCATAGAAAGTTAGAGTGTCAGTCCTCTTGTACTTAAGTCGGCATTATATCTTTTGTATTAAATTCGGATGCAATTTCTGTTTTTCATCGTCAATAAGAAGGTCCAAGGTATAAGGGAAAACTGAAGTGAAGCATCGGATTTAAAACTGGTCTCTCAGGAGAGGTTCAAATCATAGAAAGTGAGAGTGTCAGTCCTCTTGTACTTAAGTCGGCATTGTGCCTTGTGTATTGAATACGGATGCAAATTCTGTGTTTTATCGTCAATAAGAAGGTACAAGGTATAAAGGAGACCTGAAGTGAAGCATCGGAATCTAAAACTGGACTCACAGGAGAGGTTCAAATCATAGAAAGTGAGAGTGTCAGTCCGCTTGTACTTAAGTCGACATGGTGCTTTTTGTATTAAATTCGGATGCAATTTCTGTGATTCATCGACAATAAGAAGTTCCAAGGGGTACAGTAAACCTGAAGTGAAGCATCCGAATCTAACACTGTACTCACAGGATGGGTTAAAATCATAGAAAGTTAGAGTGTCAGTCCTCTTGTATTTAAGTCGGCATTGTGCCTTTTGTATTAAATTCGGATGCAATTTCTGTGCTTCATCGTCAATCAGTTGGTCCAAGGGACACAGTAAACCTTAAGTGAGGCATCGGAAACTAAAACTGGTCTCACAGGAGAGGTTCAAATCATAGAAAGTGAGAGTGTCAGTCCTCTTGTACTTAAGTCGGCATTGTGCCTTGTGTATTGAATACGGATGCAATTTCTGTGTTTTATCGTCTATAAGAAGGTCCAAGGTATACTGTAAACCTGAAGTGAAGCATCCGAACCAAAACTGGACTCACAGGAGAGGTTCAAATCATAGAAAGTGAGAGTGTCAGGCGTCTTGTACTTAAGTCGGCATTGTGCCTTTTGTATTAAATTCGGATGCAGTTTCTGTGTTTCATCGTCAATAGGAAGGTCGAAGGTATACAGTAAACCTGAAGTGAAGCATCGGAATCTAAAACTAAACTCACAGGAGAGGTTCAAATCATAGATAGTTAGAGTGTCAGTCCTCTTGTACTTAAGTCGGCATTGTGCCTTTTGTATTAAATTCGGATGCAATTTCTGTGTTTCATCGTCAATAAGACAGTCCTAGGGATACAGTAAACCTGAAGTGAGGCATCGGAATCTAAAACTCGACTCACAGAAGGGGTTCAAATCATAGAAAGTTATAGTGTCTGTCCTCTTGTACTTAAGTCGGCATTGTGGCATTTTTATTAAATTCGGATGCAATATCTGTGTTTCATCGTCAATAAGAGGGTCCAAGGGATACAGTAAACCTGAGGTGAAGCATCGGAATCTAAAACTGAACTCACAGGAGAGGTTTAAATCAGAGAAAGTTAGAGTGTCAGTCGTCTTGTACTTAAGTCGGCATTGTGCCTTTTGTATACAATTTGGATGCAATTTCTGTGTTTCATCGTCAATATTGAGGTCCAAGGTATACAGTATACCTGAAGTGAAGCATCGGAATCTAAAACTGGACTCACAGGAGAGGTTCAAATCATAGAAAGTTAGAGTGTCAGTCCTCTTGTACTTGAGTCGGCATTGTGCCTTTTGTATTAAATTCGGATGCAATTTCTAAGATTCATCGTCAATAAGGAGGTCCAAGGTATACAGTAAATCTGAG
Organism: Schistocerca americana; assembly: GCF_021461395.2. Taxonomy (NCBI): domain Eukaryota; kingdom Metazoa; phylum Arthropoda; class Insecta; order Orthoptera; family Acrididae; genus Schistocerca; species Schistocerca americana. The sequence continues at coordinate 1,090,286,476 of NC_060120.1, read as the reverse complement.
GTGAAGCATCGGAATCTAAAACTGGACTCACAGGAGAGGTTCAAATCATAGAAAGTGAGAGTGTCAGTCCTGTTGTACTTAAGTCGGCACTGTGCTTTTTGTATTAAATTCAGATGCAATGTCTGTGTTTCATCGTCAATAAGAAGGTCCAAGGTATAAAGGAAACCTGAAGTGAAGCACCGGAATCTAAAACTGGACTCACAGGAGTGGTTCAAATCATAGAAAGTGAGAGTGTCAGTCCTCTTGTACATAAGTTGGCATTGTGCCTTTTGTATTAAATTCGGATGCAATTTCTTTGTTTCATCGTCAATAAGAAGGTACAAGGTATACAGTAAACCTGAAGTGAAGCATCGGATTCTAAAACTGGACTCACAGGAGAGGTTCAAGTCAAAGAAAGTGAGAGTGTCACTCCTCTTGTACTTAAGTCGGCATTGTGCCGTTTGTATTAAATTCGGATGCTATTTCTGTGTTTCATCGTCAATAAGAAGGTCTATGGTATACTGTAAACCTGAAGTGAAGCATCGGAATCTAAAACTGGACTCACAGGAGAGGTTCAAATCATAGAATGTGAGAGTGTCAGTCCTCATGTACTTAAGTCGGCATTGTGCCTTTTGTATTAAATTCGGATGTAATTTCTGTGTTTCATCGTCAATAAGAAGGTCCAAGGGATACAGTAAACTTGAAGTGAATTATCGGAATCTAAAACTGGACTCACAGGAGAGGTTCAAATCATATAAAGTGAGAGTCTCAGTCGTCTTGTACTTATGTCGGCATTGTGCCTTTTGTATTACATTTGGTTGCAATTTCTGTGTTTCATTGTCAATAGGAAGGTCGAAGGTATACAGTAAGCCTGAAGTGAGGCATCGGAATCTAAAACTGGACCCACAGGAGAGGTTCAAATCATAGAAAGTTAGAGTGTCAGTCGTCTTGTACTTAAGTCGGCATTGTGCCTTTTGTATTAAATTCGGATGCAATTTCTGTAATCCATCGTCAATAAGAAGGTACAAGGTATACAGTATAACTGAAGTGAAGCATCGGAAACTAAAACTGGACTCACAGGAGAGGTTCAAATCATAGAATGTGAGAGTGTCAGTCCTCTTGTACTTAAGTCGGCAATGTGCCTCTTTGTATTAAATTCAGATGCAATTTCTGTTTTTCATCGTCAATAAGAAGGTCCAAGGTATAAGGGAAACCTGAAGTGAAGCATCGGAATTAAAACTGGACTCACAGGAGAGGTTCAAATCATAGAAAGTTAGAGTGTCAATCCTCTTGTAATTAAGTCGGCATTGTGCCTTTTGTATTAAAATTCGTATGCAATTTCTGTGTTTCTTCGTCAATAAGAAGGTCCAAGGGACACAGTAAACCTGAAGTGAACCATCGGAATCTAAAATTGGACCCACAGGAGAGGTTCAAATCATAGAAAATTAGAGTGTCAGTCGTCTTGTACTTAATTCGGCATTGTGCCTTTTGAATTTAATTTCGATGCAATTTCTGTGTTTCATCGTCAATAAGAAGTTCCAAGGTATACAGTAAAGCTGAAGTGAAGCATCGGAATCTAGAACTGGACTCACAGGAGAGGTACAAATCATAGAAAGTTAGAGTGTCAGTCCTCTTGTACCTAAGTCGGCATTGTGCTTTTTGTATTAAATTCGGATGCAATTTCTGTGTTTCATCGTCAATAAGAAGGTCCAAGGGATACAGTAACATTGAAGTGAAGCATCGGAATCTAAATACGGACTCACAGGAGAGGTTCAAATCATAGATAGTGAGCGTGTCAATCCTCTTGTACTTAAGTCGGCATTGTGCCTTTTGTATTACATTCGGATGCAATTTCTGTGTTTCATCGTCATTAACAAGGTCCTAGGTATACAGTAAACCTGAAGTGAAGCATCGGAATCTAATACTGGACTCACAGGAGAGGTTCAAATCATAGAAAGTTAGAGTGTCAGTCGTCTTGTACTTAAGTCGGCATTGTGCCTTTTGTATTAAATTCGGATGCAATTTCTAAGATTCATCGTCAATAAGGAGGTCCAAGGTATACAGTAAATCTGAGGTGAAGCATCGGAATCTAAAACTTGGCTCACAGGAGATGTTCAAATCATAGAAAGTGAGAGTGTCAGTCCTCTTGTACTTAAGTCGGCATTGTGCTTTTTGTATTAAATTCGGATGCAATTTCTGTGTTTCATCGTCAATAAGAAGTTCCAAGGGATACAGTACACCTGAAGTGAAGCATCCGAATCTGACACTGTACTCACGGGATAGGTTCAAATCATAGAAAGTTAGAGTGTCAGTCCTCTTGTATTTAAGTCGGCATTGTGCCTTCTGTATTAAATTCGGATACAAATTTCTGTGTTTCATCGTCAATAAGAAGGTCCAAGGTATAGTGCAAACCTGAAGTGAAGCATCCGAACCAAAACTGGACTCACAGGAGAGGTTCAAATCATAGAAAGTGAGAGTGTCAGTCGTCTTGTACTTAAGTCGGCATTGTGCCTTTTGTATTAAATTCGGATGCAGTTTCTGTGTTTCATCGTCAATAGGAAGGTCGAAGGTATACAGTAAACCTGAAGTGAAGCATCGGAATCTAAAACTGGACTCACAGGAGAGGTTCAAATCATAGATAGTTAGAGTGTCAGTCCTCTTGTACTTAAGTCGACATTGTGCCTTTTGTGTTAAATTCAGATGCAATTTCTGTGTTTCATCGTCAATAAGACAGTCCTAGGGATACAGTAAACCTGAAGTGAGGCATCGGAATATAAAACTCGACTCACAGAAGAGGTTCAAATCATAGAAAGTTATAGTGTCTGTCCTCTTGTACTTAAGTCGGCATTGTGCCATTTTTATTAAATTCGGATGCAATTTCTGTGTTTCATCGTCAATAAGAGGGTCCAAGGGATACAGTAAACCTGAGGTGAAGCATCGGAATCTAAAACTGAACTCACAGGAGAGGTTTAAATCAGAGAAAGTTAGAGTGTCAGTCGTCTCGTACTTAAGTCGGCATTGTGCCTTTTGTATACAATTTGGATGCAATTTCTGTGTTTCATCGTCAATACGAAGGTACAAGGGATACAGTAAACCTGAAGTGAAGCATCGAAAATCTAAAACAGGACTCACAGGATAGGTTCAACACATAGAAAGTGAGAGTGTCAGTCCTCTTGTACTTTAGTCGGCATTGTGCCTTTTGTATTAAATTCGGATGCAATTTCTGTGTTTAATCGTCAATAAGGTGGTCCAAGGTACACAGTAAACCTGAAGTGAAGCATCGGAATCTAAAACTGGGCTCACAGGAGAGGTTCAAATGATAGAAAGTTAGAGTGTTAGTCCTCTTGTACTTAAGTCGGCATTGTGCCTTTTGTATTAAATTCGGATGCAATTTCTGTGTTTCGTCGTCAATAAGAAGGTCCGAAGGATACAGTAAAACCGAAGTGAGGCATCGGAATCTAAAACTGTACTCTCAGGAGAGGTTCAAATCATAGAAAGTTGGAATGTCAGTCCTCTTGCACTTCTGTCGGCATTGTGCCTTTTGTATTAAATTCGGATGCAATTTCTGTGATTCATCGTCAATAAGAAGGTCCAAGGTATACAGTAAACCTGATGTGAAGCATCGGAATCTAAAACTGGCCTCACAGGAGAGGTTCAACTCATAGAAAGTGAGAGTGTCAGTCCTATTGTACTTAAGTCGGCATTGTGCCTTTTGTATAAATTCAGATGCAATTTCTGAGTTTCATCGTCAATAAGAAGATCCAAGGTATAAAGGAAACCTGAAGTGAAGCATCGGCATCCAAAACTGGACTCACAGGAGAGGTTCAAATCATAGAAAGTGAGAGTGTCAGTCCTCTTGTACTTAAGTCGGTATTGTGCCTTTTGAATTAAATTCGGATGCAATTTCTGTGTTTCTTCGTCAATAAGATGGTCCAAGGGATACAGTAAACCTGAAGTGATGCATCGGAATCTAAAACTGGACTCACAGGAGAGGTTCAAATCATAGAAAGTGAGAGTGTCAGTCCTCTTGTACTTAAGTCGGCATTGTGCCTTTTGTATTAAATTCGGATGCAATTTCTGTGTTTCATCGTCAATAAGACAGTCCTAGGGATACAGTAAACCTGAAGTGAGGCATCGGATTCTAAAACTGGACTCACAGGAGAGGTTCAAATCACAGAAAGTGAGAGTGTCAGTCCTCTTGTACATAAGTTGGCATTGTGCCTTTTGTACTAAATTCGGATGCAATTTCTTTGTTTCATCGTCAATAAGAAGGTACAAGGTATACAGTAAACCTGAAGTGAAGCATCGGATTCTAAAACTGGACTCACAGGAGAGGTTCAAATCATAGAAAGTGAGAGTGTTAGTCCTCTTGTACTTTAGTGGGCATTGTTCCTTTTGTATTAAATTCGGATGCAATTTCTGTGTTTCATCGTCAATAAGAAGGTCCAAGGGATACAGTAAGCCTGAAGTGAAGCATCGGAATCTAAAACTGGACTCACAGGAGAGGTTCAAATCATAGAAAGTGAGAGTGTCAGTCCTCTTGTACTTAAGTCAGCATTGTGCCCTTTGTATTAAATTCGGATGCAATTTCTGTGTTTCATCGTCAATACGAAGGTCCAAGATATACAGGAAAAGTGAAGTCAAGCATCGGAATCGAAAACTCTACTCCCAGGAGAGGTTCAAATCATAGAAAGTTAGTGTGTCAGTCCTCTTGTACTTAAGTCGGCATTGGGCCTTTTATATTAAATTCGGATGCAATTTCTGTGTTTCATCGTCAATACGAAGGTACAAGGGATACAGTAAACCTGAAGTGAAGCATCGGAATCTAAAACAGGACTCACAGGATAGGTTCAACACATAGAAAGTGAGAGTGTCAGTCCTCTTGTACTTTAGTCGGCATTGTGCCTTTTGTATTAAATTCGGACGCAATTTCTGTGTTTAATCGTCAATAAGGTGGTCCAAGGTACACAGTAAACCTGAAGTGAAGCATCGGAATCTAAAACTGGGCTCACAGGAGAGGTTCAAATGATAGAAAGTTAGAGTGTTAGTCCTCTTGTACTTAAGTCGGCATTGTGCCTTTTGTATTATATTCGGATGCAATTTCTGTGTTTCGTCGTCAATAAGAAGGTCCGAAGGATACAGTAAAACCGAAGTGAGGCATCGGAATCTAAAACTGTACTCTCAGGAGAGGTTCAAATCATAGAAAGTTGGAATGTCAGTCCTCTTGCACTTATGTCGGCATTGTGCCTTTTGTATTAAATTCGGATGCAATTTCTGTGTTTCATCGTCAATAAGAAGGTCCAAGGTATACAGTAAACCTGATGTGAAGCATCGGAATCTAAAACTGGCCTCACAGGAGAGGTTCAACTCATAGAAAGTGAGAGTGTCAGTCCTATTGTACTTAAGTCGGCATTGTGCCTTTTGTATAAATTCAGATGCAATTTCTGAGTTTCATCGTCAATAAGAAGGTCCAAGGTATAAAGGAAACCTGAAGTGAAGCATCGGCATCCAAAACTGGACTCACAGGAGAGGTTCAAATCATAGCAAGTTAGAGTGTCAGTCCTCTTGTACTTAAGGCGGCATTGTGGCTTTTGTATTAAATTCGGATGCAATCTCTTTGTTTCATCGTCAATAAGAAGGTCCAAGGTATACAGTAAACCTGAAGTGAAGCATCGGAATCTAAAACTGTACTCACAGGATAGGTTCAAATCATAGAAAGTTAGAGTGTCAGTCCTCTTGTATTTAAGTCAGCATTGTGGCTTCTGTATTAAATTCGGATGCAATTTCTGTGCTTCATCGTCAATAAGAAGGTCTAAGGTATACTGTAAACCTGAAGTGAAGCATCGGATTCTAAAACTGGACTCACAGGAGAGGTTCAAATCATAGAAAGTTAGAGTGTCAGTCCTTTTGTACTTAAGTCGGCATTGTGCCTTGTGTATTGAATACGGATGCAATTTCTGTGTTTTATCGTCAATAAGAAGGTACAAGGTATAAAGGAGACCTGAAGTGAAGCATCGGAATCTAAAACTGGACTCACAAAAGAGGTTCAAATCATAGAAAGTGAGAGTTTCAGTCCGCTTGTACTTAAGTCGACATTGTGCTTTTTGTATTACATTCGGATGCAATTTCTGTGTTTCATCGTCAATGAGAAGGTCCAAGGGATACAGTAAACCTGAAGTGAAGCATCGGAATTTAAAACTGGACTCACAGGAGAGGTTCAAATCATAGAAAGTGAGAGTGTCAGTCCTCTTGAACTTAAGTCGGTGTTGTGCCTTTTGAATTAAATTCGGATGCAATTTCTGTGTTTCTTCGTCAATAAGATGGTCCAAGGGATACAGTAAACCTGAAGTGAAGCATCGGAATCTAAAACTGGACACACAGGAGAGGTTCAAATCATAGATAGTTAGAGTGTCAGTCCTCTTGTACTTAAGTCGGCATTGTGCCTTTTGTATTAAATTCGGATGCAATTTCTGTGTTTCATCGTCAATAAGACAGTCCTAGGGATACAGTAAACCTGAAGTGAGGCATCGGATTCTAAAACTGGACTCACAGGAGAGGTTCAAATCATAGAAAGTGAGAGTGTCAGTCCTCTTGTACATAAGTTGGCATTGTGCCTTTTGTATTAAATTCGGATGCAATTTCTTTGTTTCATCGTCAATAAGAAGGTACAAGGTATACAGTAAACCTGAAGTGAAGCATTGGAATCTAAAACTGGACTGACAGGAGAGGTTCAAATCATAGAAAGTGAGAGTGTTAGTCCTCTTGTACTTTAGTGTGCATTGTGCCCTTTGTATTAAATTCGGATGCAATTTCTGTGTTTCATCGTCAATAAGAAGGTCCAAGGGATACAGTAAGCCTGAAGTGAAGCATCGGAATCTAAAACTGGACTCACAGGAGAGGTTCAAATCATAGAAACTGAGAGTGTCAGTCCTCTTGTACTTAAGTCGGCATTGTGCCCTTTGTATTAAATTCGGATGCAATTTCTGTGTTTCATCGTCAATACGAAGGTCCAAGATATACAGGAAAAGTGAAGTGAAGCATCGGAATCGAAAACTGGACTCCCAGGAGAGGTTCAAATCATAGAAAGTTAGTGTGTCAGTCCTCTTGTACTTAAGTCGGCATTGGGCTTTTTATATTAAATTCGGATGCAATTTCTGTGTTTCATCGTCAATACGAAGGTACAGGGGATACAGTAAACCTGAAGTGAAGCATCGGAATCTAAAACAGGACTCACAGGATAGGTTCAACACATAGAAAGTGAGAGTGTCAGTCCTCTTGTACTTTAGTCGGCATTGTGCCTTTTGTATTAAATTCGGATGCAATTTCTGTGTTTCATCGTCAATAAGGTGGTCCAAGGTACACAGTAAACCTGAAGTGAAGCATCGGAATCTAAAACTGGGCTCACAGGAGAGGTTCAAATGATAGAAAGTTAGAGTGTTAGTCCTCTTGTACTTAAGTCGGTATTGTGCCTTTTGTATTAAATTCGGATGCAATTTCTGTGTTTCATCGTCAATAAGAAGGTCCGAAGGATACAGTAAAACCAAAGTGAGGAATCGGAATCTAAAACTGTACTCTCAGGAGAGGTTCTAATCATAGAAATTTGGAGTGTCAGTCCTCTTGCACTTATGTCGGCATAGTGCCTTTTGTATTAAATTCGGATGCAATTTCTGTGTTTCATCGTCAATAAGAAGGTCCAAGGTATACAGCAAACCTGATGTGAAGCATCGGAATCTAAAACTGGCCTCACAGGAGAGGTTCAACTCATAGAAAGTGAGAGTGTCATTCCTATTGTACTTAAGTCGGCATTGTGCCTTTTGTATAAATTCAGATGCAATTTCTGAGTTTCATCGTCAATAAGAAGGTCCAAGGTATAAAGGAAACCTGAAGTGAAGCATCGGCATCCAAAACTGGACTCACAGGAGAGGTTCAAATCATAGAAAGTTAGAGTGTCAGTTCTCTTGTACTTAAGTCGGCATTGTGGCTTTTGTATTAAATTCGGATGCAATCTCTTTGTTTCATTGTCAATAAGAAGGTCCAAGGTATACAGTAAACCTGAATTGAAGCATCGGAATCTAAAACTGTATTCACAGGATAGGTTCAAATCATAGAAAGTTAGAGTGTCAGTCCTCTTGTATTTAAGTCAGCATTGTGGCTCCTGTATTAAATTCGGATGCAATTTCTGTGCTTCATCGTCAATCAGATGATCCAAGGGACACAGTAAACCTTAAGTGAGGCATCGGAAACTAAAACTGGTCTCACAGGAGAGGTTCAAATCATAGAAAGTTAGAGTGTCACTCCTCTTGTACTTAAGTCAGCATTGTGCCGTTTGTATTAAATTCGGATGCAATTTCTGTGCTTCATCGTCAATAAGAAGGTCCAAGGTATACAGTATAACTGAAGTGAAGCATCGGAATCTAAAACTGGACTCACAGGAGTGGTTCAAATCATAGAATGTGAGAGTGTCAGTCCTCTTGAACTTAAGTCGGCAATGTGCCTCTTTGTATTAAATTCAGATGCAATTTTTGGTTTTTCATCGTCAATAAGAAGGTTCAAGGTATAACGGAAACCTGAAGTGAAGCATCGGAATCTAAAACTGGACTCACAGGAGAGGTTCAAATCATAGAAAGATAGAGTGTCAGTCGTCTTGCACTTAAGTCGGCATTGTGCCTTTTGAATTTAATTCGGATGCAATTTCTGTGTTTCATCGTCAATAAGAAGGTCCAAGAGATACAGTAACATTGAAGTGAAGCATCGGAATCTAATACAGGACTCACAGGAGAGGTTCAAATCATAGAAAGTTAGAGTGTCAGTCCTCTTGTACTTAAGTCGGCATTGTGACTTGTGTATTGAATACGGATGCAATTTCTGTGTTTTATCGTCAATAAGAAGGTACAAGGTATAAAGGAGACCTGAAGTGAAGCATCGGAATCTAAAACTGGACTCACAGGAGAGGTTCAAATGATAGAAAGTGAGAGTTTCAGTCCGCTTGTACTTACGTCGAGATTGTGCTTTTTGTATTAAATTCGGATGCAATTTCTGTGTTTCATCGTCAATGAGAAGGTCCAAGGGATACAGTAAACCTGAAGTGAAGCATCGGAATTTAAAACTGGACTCACAGGAGAGGTTCAAATCATAGAAAGTGAGAGTGTCAGTCCTCTTGTACTTAAGTCGGTATTGTGCCTTTTGAATTAAATTCGGATGCAATTTCTGTGTTTCTTCGTCAATAAGATGGTCCAAGGGATACAGTAAACCTGAAGTGAAGCATCGGAATCTAAAACTGGACTCACAGGAGAGGTTCAAATCATAGATAGTTAGAGTGTCAGTCCTCTTGTACTTAAGTCGGCATTGTGCCTTTTGTATTTAATTCGGATGCAATTTCTGTGTTTCATCGTCAATAAGACAGTCCTAAAGATACAGTAAACCTGAAGTGAGGCATCGGAATCTAAAACTCGACTCACGGAACAGGTTCAAATCATAGACAGTTATAGTGTCTGTCCTCTTGTACTTAAGTCGGCATTGTGCCATTTTTATTAAATTCGGATGAAATTTCTGTGTTTCATCGTCAATAAGAGGGTCCAAGGGATACAGTAAACCTGAGGTGAAGCATCGGAATCTAAAACTGGACTCACAGGAGAGGTTCAAATCATGGAAAGTGAGAGTGTCAGTCCTCTTGTACTTAAGTCGGCATTGTGCCTTTTGTATTAAATTCGGATGCAATTTCTGTGTTTCATCGTCAATAAGATGGTCCAAGGGATACAGTCAACCTGAAGTGAAGCATCGGAATCTAAAACTGGACTCACAGGAGAGGTTTAAATCAGAGAAAGTTAGCGTGTCAGTCGTCTTGTACTTAAGTCGGCATTGTGAATTTTGTATACAATTCGGATGCAATTTCTGTGTTTCATCGTCAACATTAAGGTCCAAGGTATACAGTAAACCTGAAGTGAAGCATCGGAAACTAAAACTGGACTCACAGGAGAGGTTCAAATCATAGAAAGTTAGAGTGTCAGTCCTCTTGTACTTAAGTCGGCATTGTGCCTTTTGTATTAAATTCGGATGCAATTTCAAAGATTCATCGTCAATAAGGAGGTCCAAGGAATACAGTAAATCTGAAGTGAAGCATCGCAATCTAAAACTGGACTCACAGGAGAGGTTCAAATCATAGAAAGTGAGAGTGTCAGTCCTCTTGTACTTAAGTCGGCATTGTGCTTTTTGTATTAAATTCAGATGCAATGTCTGTGTTTCATCGTCAACAAGTAGGTCCAAGGTATAAAGGAAACCTGAAGTGAAGCATCGGAATCTAAAACTGGTCTCAAAGAATTGGTTCAAATCATAGAAAGTGAGAGTGTCAGTCCTCTTGTACATAAGTTGGCATTGTGCCTTTTGTATTAAATTCGGATGCAATTTCTTTGTTTCATCGTCAATAAGAAAGTGCAAGGTATACAGTAAACCTGAAGTGAAGCATCGGATTCTAAAACTGGACTCACAGGAGGGTTTCAAATCATAGAAAGTGAGAGTGTTAGTCCTCTTGTACTTAAGTGGGCATTGTGCCTATGGAATTAAATTCGGATGCAATTTCTGTGTTTCATCGTCAATACGAAGGTCCAAGATATACAGGAAAAGTGAAGTGAAGCATCAGAATCGAAAACTGGACTCCCAGGAGAGGTTCAAATCATAGAAAGTTAGTGTGTCAGTCCACTTGTACTTAAGTCGGCATTGGGCCTTTTATATTAAATTCGGATGCAATTTCTGTGTTTCACCGTCAATACGAAGGTACAAGGGATTCAGTAAACCTGAAGTGAAGCATCGGAATCTAAAACAGGACTCACAGGAGAGGTTCAAATCATAGAACGTTAGAGTGTTAGTCCTCTTGTACTTAAGTCGGCATTGTGCCTTTTGTATTAAATTCGGATGCAATTTCTGTGTTTCATCGTCAATAAGAAGGTCCGAAGGATACAGTAAACCCGAAGTGAGGCATCGGAATCTAAAACTGTACTCTCAGGAGAGGTTCAAATCATAGAAAGTTGGAGTGTCAGTCCTCTTGCACTTATGTCAGCATTGTGCCTTTTGTATTAAATTCGGATGCAATTTCTGTGTTTCATCGTCAATAAGAAGGTCCAAGGTATACAGTAAACCTGATGTGAAGCATCGAAATCTAAAACTGGGCTCACAGGAGAGGTTCAACTCATAGAAAGTGAGAGTGTCAGCCCTATTGTAATTAAGTCGGCATTGTGCCTTTTGTATTCAGTTCGGATGCAATTTCTGAGTTTCATCGTCAATAAGAAGGTCCAAGGTATAAAGGAAACCTGAAGTGAAGCATCGGCATCCAAAACTGGACTCACAGGAGAGGTACAAATCATAGAAAGTTAGTGTGTCAGTCCTCTTGTACTTAATTCGGCATTGGGCCTTTTATATAAAATGCGGATGCAATGTCAGTGTTTCATCGTCAATAAGAAGGTACAAGGCATACAGTAAACCTGAAGTGAAGTATCGGAATTTAAAACTGGACTCACAGGATACGTTCAAATCATAGAAAGTGAGAGGGTCAGTCTTCTTTTACTTGAGTCGGCATTGTGCCGTTTGTATTAAATTCGGATGCTATTTCTGTGTTTCATCATCAATAAGAAGGTCTAAGGGATATAGTAAACCTGAAGTGAAGCATCGGAATCTAAAACTGGACTCACAGGAGAGGTTCTAATCATAGAAAGTGAGACTGTCAGTCCTCTTGTAATTAAGTCGGCATTGTGCATTTTGTATTCAGTTCGGATGCAATTTCTGTGTTTCATCGTCAATAAGAAGGTCCAAGGGATGCAGTAAACCTGAAGTGAAGCATCGGAATCCAAAACTGGACTCACATTAGAGATTCAAATCACAGAATGTGAGAGAGTCAGTCCTCTTGTACTTAAGTCGGCATTGTGCCATTTGAATTAAATTCGGATGCACTTTCTGTGTTTCTTCGTCAATAAGATGGTCCAAGGGATACAGTAAACCTGAAGAGAAGCATCGGAATCTAAAACTGGAATCACAGGAGAGATTCAAATCATAGAAAGTTCGAGTGTCACTCGTCTTGTACTTAAGTCGGCATTGTGCCTTTTGTATTAAATTAGGATGCAGTTTCTGTGTTTTATCGTCAATAGGAAGGTCCAAGGTATACCGTAAACCTGAAGTGAAGCATCGATTTCTAAAACTGGACTCACAGGAGAGGTTCAAATCATAGAAAGTGAGAGTGTCAGTCCTCTTGTACATAAATGGGCATCGTGCCTTTTGTATTAAATTCGGAATCAATTTCTGTGTTTCATCGTCAATAAGGTGGTCCAAGGGATACAGTAAACCTGAAGTGAGGCATCGGAATCTCTAACTGGAATCACAGGAGAGGTTCACATCATAGAAAGTTAGAGAGTCAGTCCTCTTGTACTTAAGTCGGCATTGTGCCTTTTGTATAAAATTCGGATGGAATTTCTGTGTTTCATCGTCAACAGGATGGTCCAAGGAACACAGTAAACCTGAAGTGAAGCATCGGAATCTAAAACTGGGCTCACAGGAGAGGTTCAAATGATAGAAAGTTAGAGTTGCAGTCCTCTTGTACTGAAGTCGGCATTGTGCCTTTTGTATTAAATTCGGATGCAATTTCTGTGTTTCATCGTCAATAAGAAGGTACAAGGGATACAGTAAACCTGAAAAGAAGCATCGAAATCTAAAACGGTACTCACAGAAGAGAGTCAAATCATAGAAAGTGTGAGTGTCAGTCCACATGTACTTAAGTCGGCATTGTGCCATTTGTATTAAATTTGGATGAAATTTCTGTCTTTCATCGTCAATAAGAAGGTCCATGGTATACAAAAAACGTTAAGTGAACCATCGGAATCTAAAACTGGACTCACAGGAGAGGTTCAAATCATAGAAAGTGAAAGTGTCAGTCCTCTTGTACTTAAGTCGGCATTGTGCCTTTTGTATTAAATTCGGATGCAATTTCTGTGTTTCATCGTCAACAAGAAGGTCCAAGGTATACTGGAAACCTGAAGTGAAGTATCGGAATCCAAAACTGGACTCACAGGAGTGGTTCAAATCATAGAAAGTTAGTGTGTCAGTCCTCTTGTACTTAATTCGGCATTGGGCATTTTATATTAAATTCGGATGCTATTTCTGTGTTTTATCGTCAACAAGAAGGTGCAAGGGATACAGTAAAGCTGAAGTGAAGCATCGGAATCTAAAACAGGACTCACAGGAGAGGTTCAAATGATAGAAAGGTAGAGTGTCAGTCCTCTTGTACTTAAGTCGGCATTGTTCCTTTTGTATTAAATTCTAATGCAATTTCTTTTTTCATCGTCAATAAGAAGGTACAAGGGATACAGTAAACCTGAAAAGAAGCATCGGAATCTAAAACTGGACTCACAGGAGAGGTTCAAGTCATAGAAAGTGAGAGTGTCAGTCCTCTTGTACTTAAGTCGGCATTGTGCCTTTTGAATTTAATTCCGATGCAATTTCTGTGCCACATCGTCAATAAGAAGGTCCATGGTACACAGTAAACCTGAAGTGAAGCTTCGGAATCTAAAACTGGCCTCACAGGGGAGGTTCAAAATATAGAAAGTTAGTGTGTCAGTCCTCTTGTACTTAAGTCGGCAGTGGGCATTTTATATTAAATTCGGATGCAATTTCTGTGTTTCATCGTCAATAAAAAGGTACAAGGGATACAGTAAACCTGACGTGAAGCATCGGAATCTAAAACAGGACTTACAGGATAGGTTCGAATCATAGAAAGTGAGAGTCTCAGTCCTCTTTTACTTAAGTCGGCATTGTGCCTATTGTATTAAATTCGGATGCAATTTCTGTGTTTCATCGTCACTAAGATCGACCAAGGGATACAGTCAACCTGAAGTGAAGCATCGGAATCTAAAACTGGACTCACTGGAGAGGTTCAAATCATAGAAAGTTAGAGTGTCAGTCCTCTTGTACTTATGTCGGCATTGTGCCATTTGTATTAAATTCGGATGGAATTTCTGAGTTTCATAGTCAATAGGAAGGTCCAAGGTATACAGTAAAGCTGAAGTGAAGCATCGGAATCTAAAACTGGACTCACAGGAGAGGTTCAAATGATAGGAAGTTAGAGCGTCAGTCCTCTTGTACTTAAGTCGGCATTGTGCCTTTTGGATTAAATTCGGATGCAATTTCTTTGTTTCATCGTCAATAAGAAAGTACAAGGGATACAGTAAACCTGAAAAGAAGCATCGAAATCTAAAACTGGACTCACAGGAGAGATTCAAATCATAGAAAGTGTGAGAGTCAGTCCACATATACTTATGTCGGCATTGTGCCATTTGTATTAAATTTGGATGAAATTTCTGTGTTTCATCGTCAATAAGAAGGTCCAAGGTATACAAAAAACGTTAAGTGAACCATCGGAATCTAAAACTGGACTCACAGGAGAGGTTCAAATCATAGAAAGTGAAAGTGTCAGTCCTCTTGTACTTAAGTCGGCATTGTGCCTTTTGTATTATATTCGGATGCAATTTCTGTGTTTCATCGTCAATAAGAAGGTCCAAGGTATACAGGAAACCTGAAGTGAAGCATCGGAATCCAAAACTGGACTCACAGGAGCGGTTCAAATCATAGAAAGTTAGTGTGTCAGGCCTCCTGTACTTAAATCGGCATTGGGCATTTTATATTAAATTCGGATGCTATTTCTGTGTTTCATCGTCAATAAGAAGGTACAAGGGATACAGTAAAGCTGAAGTGAAGCATCGGAATCTAAAACTGGACTCACTGGAGAGGTTCAAATCATAGAAAGTTAGAGTGTCAGTCCTCTTGTACTTATGTCGGCATTGTGCCTTTTGTATTAAATTCGGATGGAATTTCTGAGTTTCATAGTCAATAGGAAGGTCCAAGGTATACAGTAAAGCTGAAGTGAAGCATCGGAATCTAAAACTGGACTCACAGGAGAGGTTCATATGATAGAAAGGTAGAGTGTCAGTCCTCTTGTACTTAAGTCGGCATTGTGCCTTTTGTATTAAATTCTAATGCAATTTCTTTTTTCATCGTCAATAAGAAGGTACAAGGGATACAGTAAACCTGAAAAGAAGCATCGGAATCTAAAACTGGACTCACAGGAGAGGTTCAAGTCATAGAAAGTGAGAGTGTCAGTCCTCTTGTACTTAAGTCGGCATTGTGCCATTTGTATTAAATTCGGATGCAATTTCTGTGTTTCATCGTCAATAAGAAGGTCCAAGGTATACAATAAACCTGAAGTGAAGCACCGGAATCTAAATCGGACTCACAGGACAGGTTCAAATCATAGAAAGTGAGAGTGTCAGTCCTCTTGTACTTAAGTCGGCATTGTGCCTTTTGTATTAAATTCGGATGTAATTTCTATGTTTCATGGTCAATAAGAAGGTCCAAGGTATACAGGAAACCTGAAGGGAAGCATCGGGATCCAAAACTGGACTCACAGGAGAGGTTCAAATCAAATAAAGTAAGTGTGTCAGTCCTCTTGTACTTAGTTCAACATTGGGCCCTTTATATTAAATTGCAATGCTATTTCTGTGCTTCGTCGTCAATATGAAGGTACAAGGGATGCAGTAAACCTGAAGTGGAGCATCGGAATCTGAAACTGGACTCACAGGAGAGGTTCAAATTATAGACAGTGAGAGTGTCAGTCCTCTTGTACTTAAGTCGGCATTGTGCCGTTTGTATTAAATTCGGATGCAATTTCTGTGTTTCATCGTCAATAAGAAGGTCCAAGGGATACAGTAAACCTGAAGTGAAGCATCAGAATCTAAAACTGGACTCACAGGAGAGGTTCAAATTATAGAAAGTGAGAGTGTCAGTTCTCTTGTACTTAAGTCGGCATTGTGCCGTTTGTATTAAATTCGGATGCAATTTCTCTATTTCATCGTCAATAAGAAGGTACAAGGGATACAGTAAACCTGAAAAGAAGCATCGGAATCTAAAACTGGACTCACAGAAGAGGTTCAAATTATAGAAAGTGAGAGTGTCAGTCACCTTGTACTTAAGTCGGCATTGTGCCTTTTGTATTAAATTCGGATGCAATTTCTGTGTTTCATCGTCAATAAGAAGGTCCAAGGGATACAGTAAACCTGAAGTGAAGCATCGGAATCTAAAACTGGACTCACAGGGGTGGTTCAAATCAAAGAAAGTTAGAGTGTTAGTCCTCTTGTACTTAAGTCAGCATTGTGCCTTTTGAATTTAATTCCGATACAATTTCTGTGCCACATCGTCAATAAGAAGGTCCATGGTACACTGTAAACCTGAAGTGAAGCTTCGGAATCTAAAACTGGACTCACAGGAGAGGTTCAAAATATAGAAAGTTAGTGTGTCAGTCCTCTTGTACTTAAGTCGGCAGTGGGCCTTTTATATTAAATTCGGATGCAATTTCTGTGTTTCATCGTCAATAAGAAGGTACAAGGGATACAGTAAACCTGACGTGAAGCATCGGAATCTAAAACAGGACTCACAGGATAGGTTCGAATCATAGAAAGTGAGAGTGACAGTCCTCTTGTACTTGAGTCGGCATTGTGCCTTTTGTATTAAATTCGGATGCAACTTCTGTGTTTCATCGTCAATAAGATCGACCAAGGGATACAGTAAACCTGAAGTGAAGCATCAGAATCTAAAACTGGACTCACTGGAGAGGTTCAAATCATAGAAAGTTACAGTTTCAGTCCTCTTGTACTTATGTCGGCATTGTGCCTTTTGTATTAAATTCGGATGGAATTTCTGTGTTTCATAGTCAATAGGAAGGTCCAAGGTATACTGTAAAGCTGAAGTGAAGCATCGGAATCTAAAACTGGACTCACAGGAGAAGTTCAAATGATAGGAAGTTAGAGAGTCAGTCCTCTTGTACTTAAGTCGGCATTGTGCCTTTTGGATTAAATTCGGATGCAATTTCTTTGTTTCATCGTCAATAAGAAGGTACAAGGGTTACAGTAAACCTGAAAAGAAGCATCGAAATCTAAAACGGTACTCACAGAAGAGATTCAAATCATAGAAAGTGTGAGTGTCAGTCCACATGCACTTAAGTCGGCATTGTGCCATTTGTATTAAATTTGGATGAAATGTCTGTCTTTCATCGTCAATAAGAAGGTCCAAGGTATACAAAAAACGTTAAGTGAACCATCGGAATCTAAAACTGGACTCACAGGAGAGGTTCAAATCATAGAAAGTGAAAGTGTCAGTCCTCTTGTACTTAAGTCGGCATTGTGCCTTTTGTATTAAATTCGGATGCAATTTCTGTGTTTCATCGTCAATAAGAAGGTGCAAGGTATACAGGAAACCTGAAGTGAAGCATCGGAATCCAAAACTGGACTCACAGGAGCGGTTCAAATCATAGAAAGTTAGTGTGTCAGTCCTCTTGTACTTAATTCGGCATTGGGCATTTTATATTAAATTCGGATGCTATTTCTGTGTTTCATCGTCAATAAGAAGGTACAAGGGATACAGTAAAGCTGAAGTGAAGCATCGGAATCTAAAACAGGACTCACAGGAGAGGTTCAAATGATAGAAAGGTAGAGTGTCAGTCCTCTTGTACTTAAGTCGGCATTGTGCCATTTGTATTAAATTCGGATGCAATTTCTGTGTTTCATCGTCAATAACAAGGTCCAAGTTATACAATAAACCTGAAGTGAAGCACCGCAATCTAAAACTGGACTCACAGGACTGGTTCAAATCATAGAAAGTGAGAGTGTCAGTCCTCTTGTACTTAAGTCGGCATTGTGCCTTTTTTTTTAAATTCGGATGTAATTTCTATGTTTCATGGTCAATAAGAAGGTCCAAGGTATACAGGAAACCTGAAGGGAAGCATCGGAAACCAAAACTGGACTCACAGGAGAGGTTCAAATCAAATAAAGTAAGTGTGTCAGTCCTCTTGTGCTTAGTTCAACATTGGGCCTTTTATATTAAATTGGAATGCTATTTCTGTGCTTCGTCGTCAATATGAAGGTACAAGGGATACAGTAAACCTGAAGTGAAGCATCGGAATCTAAAACTGGACTCACAGGAGAGGTTCAAATCATAGACAGTGAGAGTGTCAGTCCTCTTGTACTTAAGTCGCCATTGTGCCGTTTGTATTAAATTCGGATGCAATTTCTGTGTTTCATCGTGAATAAGAAGGTCCAAGGGATACAGTAAACCTGAAGTGAAGCATCGGAATCTAAAACTGGACTCACAGGAGAGGTTCAAATCATAGAAAGTGAGAGTGTCAGTTCTCTTGTACTTAAGTCGGCATTGTGCCGTTTGTATTAAATTCGGATGCAATTTCTCTATTTCATCGTCAATAAGAAGGTACAAGGGATACAGTAAACCTGAAAAGAAGCATCGGAATCTAAAACTGGACTCACAGAAGAGGTTCAAATCAAAGAAAGTTAGAGTGTCAGTCCTCTTGTACTTAAGTCGGCATTGTGCTTTTTGAATTTAATTCCGATGCAATTTCTGTGCCACATCGTCAATAAGAAGGTCCATGGTACACAGTAAACCTGAAGTGAAGCTTCGGAATCTAAAACTGGACTCACAGGAGAGGTTCAAAATATAGAAAGTTAGTGTGTCAGTCCTCTTGTACTTAAGTCGGCAGTGGGCCTTTTATATTAAATTCGGATGCAATTTCTGTGTTTCATCGTCAATAAGATCGACCAAGGGATACAGTAAACCTTAAGTGAAGCATCGGAATCTAAAACTGGACTCACTGGAGAGGTTCAAATCATAGAAAGTTAGAGTGTCAGTCCTCTTGTACTTATGTCGGCATTGTGCCTTTTGTATTAAATTTGGATGGAATTTCTTTGTTTCATAGTCAATAGGAAGGTCCAAGGTATACAGTAAAGCTGAAGTGAAGCATCGGAATCTAAAACTGGACTCACAGGAGAGGTTCAAATGATAGAAAGGTAGAGTGTCAGTCCTCTTGTACTTAAGTCGGCATTGTGCCTTTTGGATTAAATTCGGATGCAATTTCTTTGTTTCATCGTCAATAAGAAGGTACAAGGGATACAGTAAACCTGAAAAGAAGCATCGAAATCTAAAACTGGACTCACAGGAGAGATTCAAATCATAGAAAGTGTGAGTGTCAGTCCACATGTACTTATGTCGGCATTGTACCATTTGTATTAAATTTGGATGAAATTTCTGTGTTTCATCGTCAATAAGAAGGTCCAAGATATACAAAAAACGTTAAGTGAACCATCGGAATCTAAAACTGGACTCACAGGAGAGGTTCAAATCATAGAAAGCGTATGTGACAGTCATCTTGTACTTAAGTCGGCATTGTGCCTTTTGTATTAAATTCGGATGCAATTTCTGTGTTTCATCGTCAATAAGAAGGTCCAAGGTATACAATAAACCTGAAGTGAAGCATCGGAATCTAAAACTGGACTCACAGGACAGGTTCAAATCATAGAAAGTGTGAGTGTCAGTCCTCTTGTACTTAAGTCGGCATTGTGCCTTTTGTATTAAATTCGAATGTAATTTCTATGTTTCATGGTCAATAAGAAGGTCCAAGGTATACAGGAAACCTGAAGGGAAGCATCGGAATCCAAAACTGGACTCACAGGAGAGGTTCAAATCAAATAAAGTTAGTGTGTCAGTCCTCTTGTACTTGGTTCAACATTGGGCCTTTTATATTAAATTGGAATGCTATTTCTGTGCTTCGTCGTCAATACGAAGGTACAAGGGATACAGTAAACCTGAAGTGAAGCATCGGAATCTAATACTGGACTCACGGGAGAGGTTCAAATCATAGACAGTGAGAGTGTCAGTCCTCTTGTACTTAAGTCGGCATTGTGCCGTTTGTATTAACTTCGGATGCAATTTCTGTGTTTCATCGTAAATAAGAAGGTCCAAGGGATACAGTAAACCTGAAGGTAAGCATCGGAATCTAAAACTGGTTTCATTAGAGAGGTTTAAATCATAGATAGTTAGAGTGTCAGTCCTCTTGTAATTAAGTCGGCATTGTACTTTTTTATTAAATTCGGATGCAATTTCTGTGTTTCGTCGTCAATAAGAAGGTCCAAGGAATACATTAAACCTGAAGTGAAGAATCGGTATCTGTCTCTGGACTCACAGGAGAGGTTCAAATCACTGAAAGTGAGAGCGTCAGTCGTCTTGTACTTAAGTCGGCATTGTGCCTTTTGTATTAAATTCGGATGCAATTTCTGTGTTTCATCGTCAATAAGAAGGTCCAAGGTATACAGGAAACCTAAAGTGAAGCATCGGAATCTCAAACTGGACTCACAGGAGAGGTTCAAATCATAGAAAGTTAGTGTGTCAGTCCTCTTGTACTTAATTCGTTATTGTTCCTTGTCTATTAAATTCGGTAGCAATTTCTGTGTATCATCGTGAATAAGAAGGTACAAGGGATACAGTAAACCTGAAGTGAAGCATCGTAATCTAAAACTAGACTCACAGGAGAGGTTGGAATCATAGAAAGTGAGAGTGTCAGTCCTCTTGTACTTAAGTCGGCATTGTGCCTTTTGTACTAAATTCGAATACAATTTCTTTGTTTCATCGTCAATAAGAAGGTACAAGGTATACATTGAACCTGAAGTGAAGCATCGGATTCTAAAACTGGACTCACAGGATACTTTCAAATCATAGAAAGTGAGAGTGTAAGTCCTCGTTTACTTAAGTCGGCATTGTGCCTTTTGTATTAAATTCGGATGCAATTTCTGCGTTTCATCGTCAATAAGAAGGTCCAACGGATACAGTAAACCTGAAGTGAAGCATCGGAATCTAAAACTGGACTCTCAGGAGAGGTTCAAATAATTGAAAGTGAGAGTGTCAGTCCGCTTGTACTTAAGTTGGCATTGTGCTTTTGTGTTAAATTCGGATGCAATTTCTGTGTTTCATCGTCAATAACAAGGTCCAAGGTATACAGTAAGCCTGAAGTGAAGCATCTGAATCTAAAACAGGACTCACAGGAGTGATTCAAATCATAGAAAGCTAGAGTGTCAGTCCTCATGTACTTAAGTCGGCATTGTGCATTTTGCATTACATTGGGTTGCAATTTCTGTGTTTCATCGTCAATAAGAGGGTCCAAGGGGTACAGTATTCCTGAAGTGAAGCATCGGAATCTAACACTGGACTCACAGGAGATGTTCAAATCATAGAAAGTTAGTGTGTCAGTCCTCTTGTTCTTAATTCGGCATTGGGCCTTTTATATTAAATTCGCATGGTAATTCTGTGTTTCATCGTCAATAAGAAGGTAAAAGGGATACAGTAAACCTGAGGTGAAGCATCGGAATCTAAAACTGGACTCACAGGAGAGGTTCAAATCATAGAAAGTGAGAGTGTCAATCCTCTTGTACTTAAGTCGGCATTGTGCCTTTTGTATTAAATTCGGTTGCAATTTCTGTGTTTCTTCGTCAATAAGAAGGTCCATGGGATACAGTAAACATGAAGTGAAGCATCGGAATCTAAAACTGGCCTCACAGGAGAGGTTCAAATCATAGAAAGTTAGAGTGTCAGTCCTCTTGTACTTAGGTCGGCATTGTGCCTTTTGTGTTAAATTCGGATGCAATTTCTGTGTTTCATCGTCAATAACAAGTTCCAAGGGATACAGTAAACCTGAAGTGAAGCATCGGAATCTAAAACTGGACACACAGGAGAGGTTCAAATCATAGAAAGTGAGAGTGTCAGTCCTCTTGTACTTAAGTCGGCATTGTGCTTTTTGTATTAAATTCAGATGCAATTTCTGTGTTTCATCGTCAAAAAGATGGTCCAAGGTATAATGGAAACCTGAAGTGAAGCATCGGATTCTAAAACTGGACTCACAGGAGTGGTTCAAATCATAGAAAGGAAGAGTGCCAGTCCTCTTGTACTTAAGTCGGCATTGTGCCATTTGTATTAAATTCGGATGCAATTTCTTTGTTTCATCGTCAATAAGAAGGTACAAGGTATACAGTAAACCTGAAGTGAAGCATCGGAATCTAAAACTGGACTCCCAGGAGAGGTTCAAATCATAGAAAGTGAGAGTGTCAGTCCTCTTGTACTTAAGTGGGCATTGTGCCTTTTGTATTAAATTCGGATGCAATTTCTGTGTTTCATCGACAATAACAAGTTCCAAGGAATACAGTAAACCTGAAGTGAAGCATCGGAATCTAAAACTGGACTCAAAGGAGAGGTTCAAATCATAGAAAGTGAGAGTGTCAGTCCTCTTGTACTTAAGTGGCATTGTGCCTTTTGTATTAAATTCGGATTCAATCTCTGTGTTTTATCGTCAATAGGAAGGTCCAAGATATACAGGAAACCTGAAGTGAAGCATCGGAATCTAAAACTGGACTCACAGGAGAGGTTCAAATCCTAGAAAGTGAGAGTGTCAGTCCTCTTGTACTGAAATAGGCATTGGGCCTTTTACATTCATTTCGGATGCAATTTTTGTGTTTCATCGTCAATAAGAAGGTACAAGGGATACAGTAAACCTCAAGTGAAGCATTGGAATCTAAAACTGCACTCACAGGAGAGGTTCAAATCATAGAAAGTTCGAGTGTCAGTCCTCTTGTACTTAAGTCGGCATTGTGCCTTTTGTATTAAATTCGGATGGAATTTCTGTGTTTCATCGTCAATAGGAAGGTCCAAGGTACACAGTAAACCTGAGGTGAAGCATCGGAATCTAAAACTGGACTCACAAGAGAGGTTCAAGTGATAGAAAGTAATAGTGTCAGTCCTCTTGTACTTACGTCGGCATTGTGCCTTTTGTATTAAATTCGGATGCCATTTCCGTGTTTCATCGACAATAAGAAGGTCCAAGGTATACAGTAAACCCGAAGTGAGGCATCGGGATTTAAAACTGGACTCACAGGAGAGGTTCAAATCATAGAAAGTGAGAGTGTCAGTCCTCTTGTACTTAAGTCGGCATTGTGCCATTTGTATTAAATTCGGATGAAATTTCTGTGTTTCATCGTCAATAAGAAGGTCCAAGGGATACAGTAAACCTGAAGTGAAGCATCGGAATCTAAAACTGGACTCACAGGAGAGGTTCAAATCATAGAATGTGAGAGTGTCAGTCCTCCTCTACTTAAGTCGGCATTGTGCTTTTTGTATTAAATTCAGATTCAATTTCTGTGTTTCATCGTCCATAAGAAGGTCCAAGGTATAAAGGAAACCTGAAGTGAAGCATCGGAATCTAAAACTGGACTCACAGGAGTGGTTCCAATCATAGGAAGTGAGAGTGCCAGTCCTCTTGTACTTAAGTCCGCGTTGTGTCATTTGTATTAAATTCGGATGCAATTTCTTTGTTTCATCGGCTATAAGAAGGTACAAGGTATACAGTAAACCTGAAGTGAAGCATCGGATTCTAAAACTGGACTCACAGGAGAGGTTCAAATCATAGAAAGTGAGAGTGTCAGTCCTCTTTTACTTAAGTGGGCATTGTGCCTTTTGTATTAAATTCGGATGCAATTTCTGTGCTTCATCGTCAATAAGAAGGTCCAAGGTATACAGTAAACAAGAAGTGAAGCATCGGAATCTAAAACTGGACTCACAGGAGAGGTTCAAATCCTAGAAAGTGAAAGTGTCAGTCCTCTTGTACTTAAGTGGGCATTGTGCCTTTTGTATTAAATTCGGATGCAATATCTGTGTTTCGTCGTCAATAAGAAGGTCTAAGATATACAGGAAACCTGAAGTGAAGCATCGGAATCGAAAACTGGACTCCCTGGAGAGGTTCAAATCATAGCAAGTTAGTGTGTCAGTCCTCTTGTACTTAAGTCGGCATTGTTCCTTTTGTATTAAATTCGGATGGAATTTCTGTGTTTACTTGTCAATACGAAGGTCCAAGGTATACAGTAAAGCTGAAGTGAAGCATCGGAATCTAAAACTGGACTCACAGGAGAGGTTCAAATTAAAGAAAGTTAGAGTGTCAGTCCTCTTGTACTTAAGTAGGCATTGGTCCTTTTGTATTAAATTCGGATGCAATTCCTTTGTTTCATCGTCAAAAGAAGTTACAAGGGATACAGTAAACCTGAAAAGAAGCATCGGAATGTAAAAATGGACACACAGGAGAGGTTCAAATCATAGAAAGTGAGGGTGTCAGTCCTCTTGTACTTAAGTCGACATTGTGCTTTTTGTATTAAATTCAGATGCAATTTCTGTGTTTCATTGTCCATAAGAAGGTCCTAGGTATAAAGGAAACCTGAAGTGAAGCATCGGAATCTAAAACTGGACTTACAGGAGTGGTTCAAATCATAGAAAGTGAGAGTGCCAGTCCTCTTGTACTTAAGTCGGCGTTGTGCCATTTGTATTAAATTCGGATGCAATTTCTTTGTTTCATCGGCAATAAGAAGGTACAAGGTATACAGTACACCTGAAGTGAAGCATCGGATTCTAAAACTGGACTCACAGGAGAGGTTCAAATCATAGAAAGTGAGAGCGTCAGTCCTCTTTTACTGAAGTGGGCATTGTGTCTTTTGTATTAAATTCGGAAGCAATTTCTGTGTTTCATCGTCAATAAGAAGGTCCAAGGTATAAAGTAAACCTGAAGTGAAGCATCGGAATCTAAAACTGGACTCACAGGACAGGTTCAATTCATAGAATGTGAGAGTGTCAGTCCTATTGTACTTAAGTCGGCATTGTGCCTTTTGTATAAATTCAGATATAATTACTGAGTATCATCGTCAATAAGAAGGTCCAAGGTATAAAAGAAACCTGATGTGAAGCATCTGAATCTAAAACTGGACTCACAGGAGAGGTTCAAATCATAGAAAGTTAGAGTGTCAGTCCTCTTGTACTTAAGTCGGCATTGTGCCTTTTGAATTTAATTCCGATGCAATTTCTGTGCCACATCGTCAATAAGAAGGTGCAAGGTACACAGTAAACCTGAAGTGAAGCTTCGGAATCTATAACTGGACTCACAGGAGAGGTTCAAATTAAAGAAAGTTAGAGTGTCAGTCCTCTTGTACTTAAGTCGGCATTGTGCCTTTTGTATTAAATTCGAATGCAATTTCTTTGTTTCATCGTCAATAACTAGGTACAAGGGATACAGCAAACCTGAAAAGAAGCATCGGAATCTAAAACTGGATCACAGGAGAGGTTCAAATCATAGAAAGTGAGAGTGTCAGTCCTCTTGTACTTAAATCGGCATTGTACCATTTGTATTAAATTCGGATGAAATTTCTGTGTTTCATCGTCAATAAGAAGGTAAAAAAGTATACAATAAACCTAAAGTGAAGCATCGGAATCTAAAACTGGACACACAGGAGAGGTTCAAATCATAGAAAGTGAGAGTGCCAGTCCTCTTGTACTTAAGTCGGCGTTGTGCCATTTGGATAAAATTCGAATGCAATTTCTTTGTTTCATCGGCAATAAGAATGTACAAGGTATACAGTAAACCTGAAGTGAAGAAACGGATTCTAAAACTGGACTCACAGGAGAGGTTCAAATCATAGAAAGTGAGAGTGTCAGTCCTCTTTTACTTAAGTGGGCATTTTGCCTTTTGTATTAAATTCGGATGCAATATCTGTGTTTCATCGTCAATAAGAAGGTCCAAGGGATACAGTAAACCTGAAGTGAAGCATCGAAATCTAAAACTGGACTCGCAGGATAGGTTCAAATCCTAGAAAGTGAGAGTGTCAGTCTTCTTGTACTTAAGTGGGCATTGTGCCTTTTGTATTAAATTCGGATGCAATATCTGTGTTTCATCGTCAATAAGAAGGTCCAAGATATACAGGAAACCTGAAATGAAGCATCGGAATCGAAAACTGGACTCACAGGAGAGGTTCAAATCATAGAAAGTTAGTGTGTCATTCCTCTTTTACTTAAGTCGGCATTGGGCCTTTTATAATAAATTAGGATGCAATTTCTGTGTCTCATCGTCAATAAGAAGGTACAAGGGATACAGTAAACCTGAAGTGAAGAATCGGAATCTAAAACAGGACTCACAGGATAGGTTCAACACATAGAAAGTGAGAGTGTCAGTCCTCTTGTACTTTAGTCGGCATTGGGCCTTTTGTGTTAAATTCAGATGCAATTTCTGTGTTTCATCGACTATAACAAGTTCCAAGGGATACAGTAAACCTGAAGTGAAGCATCGGAATCTAAAACTGGACTCATAGGAGAGGTTCAAATCATAGAAAGTGCGAGTGTCAGTCCTCTTGTACTTGAGTCGGCATTGTGATTTTTGTATTAATTTCAGATGCAATTTCTGTGTTTCATCGTCAATAAGAATGTCCAAGGTATAAAGGAAACCTGAAGTGAAGCATCGGAATCTAAAATTGGACTCACAGGAGTGGTTCAAATCATAGAAAGTGAGGGTGTAAGTCCTCTTGTACTTAAGTCGGAATTGTGCCTTTTGTATTAAATTCGGACGCAATTTCTTTATGTCATCGTCAATAAGAAGGTACAAGGTATGCAGTAAACCTAAAGTGAAGCATCGGAATCTAAAACTGGACTCACAGGAGAGGTTCAAATCCTAGAAAGTGAGAGTGTCAGTCCTCTTGTACTTAAGTGGGCATTGTGCCTTTTTTATTAAATTCGGATGCAATTTCTGTGTTTCATCGTCAATAGGAAGGTCCAAGATATACAGGAAACCTGAAGTGAAGCATCGGAATCTAAAACAGGACTCACAGGATAGGTTCAACACATAGAAAGTGAGAGTGTCAGTCCTCTTGTACTTTAGTCGGCATTGTGCCTTTTGTATTAATTTTGGATGCAATTTCTGTGTTTCATCGTCAATAAGGGAGTCCAAGGGATACAGTAAACCTGAAGTGAAGCATCGGAATCTAAAACTGGACTCACAGGAGAGGTTCAAATCATAGAAAGTTAGAGTGTCAGTCCTCTTGTACTTAAGCCGGCATTGTGCCTTTTGTATTAAATTCGGATGGAATTTCTGTGTTTCATCGTCAATTGGAAGGTCCAAGGTACACAGTAAACATGAGGTGAAGGTTCGGAATCTAAAACTGGACTCACAGGAGAGGTTCAAATGATAGAAAGTAAGAGTGTCAGTCCTCTTGTACTTAAGTCGGCATTGTGCCCTTTGTATTAAATTTGGATGCAATTTCTTTGTTTCATCGTCAATAAGAAGGTGCAAGGTACACGGTAAACCTGAAGTGAAGCTTCGGAATCTAAAACTGGACTCATAGGAGAGGTTCAAATCATAGAACGTGAGAGTGTCATTCCTCTTGTACTTAAGACGGCATTGTGGCTTTTGTATTAAATTCGGATGCAATTTCTGTGTTTCATCGTCAATAAGAAGGTCCGAGGTATACAGTTAACCTGAAATGAGGCATCGGAATCTAAAACTGGCCTCACAGGAGAGGTTGAAATCATAGAAAGTTAGAGTGTCAGTCCTCTTGTCCTTAAGTCGGCATTGTGCCTTTTGTGTTAAATTCGGATGCAATTTCTGTGTTTCATCGTCAATAAGAAGTTCCAAGGTATACAGTAAACCTGGAGTGAAGCATTGTAATCTAAAATCTGGACTCACAGGAGAGGATCAAATCATAGAAAGTGAGAGTGTCAGTCCTCTTGTACTTAAGTCGGCATTGTGCTTTTTGTATTTAATTAAGATGCAATTTCTGTGTTTCTTCGTCAATAAGAAGGTCCAAGGTATAAAGGAAACCTGAAGTGAAGAATCGGAATCTAACACTGGACTCACAGGAGTGGTTCAAATTATAGAAAGTGAGAGTGTCAGTCCTCTTGTACTTAAGTCGGCGTTGTGACTTTTGTATTAAATTCGGATGGAATTTCTGTGTTTCACCGTCAATGGGAAGGTCCAAGGTACACAGTAAACCTGAAGTGAAGCATCATAATCTAAAACTGGACTCTCAGGAGAGGTTCAAATGATACAGAGTTAGAGTGACAGTCCTCTTGTACTTAAGTCGGCATTGTGCCTTTTGTATTAAATTCGGATGCAATTTCTGTGTTTCATCGTCAATAAGAAGGTCCAAGGGATACAGTAAACCCGAAGTGAGGCATCGGAATCTAAAACTGGACTCACAGGAGAGGTTCAAATCATAGAAAGTTAGAGTGTCAGTCCTCTTGTACTTATGTTGGCATTGTGCCTTTTGCATTAAATTCGGATGCAATTTCTGTGTTTCATCGTCAATAAGATGGTCCAAGGTATACAGTAAACCTGAAGTGAAGCATCGGAATCTAAAACTGGAACCACAGGAGATGTTCAAATCATAGAAAGTGAGAGTGTCAGTCCTATTGTACTTAAGTCGGCATTGTGCCTTTTGTATAAATTCAGATGCAATTTCTGTGTTTCATCGTCAATATGAACGTCCAAGGTATAAGGGAAACCTGAAGTGAAGCATCGGAATCCAAAACTGG
Source organism: Schistocerca americana (assembly GCF_021461395.2). Taxonomy (NCBI): domain Eukaryota; kingdom Metazoa; phylum Arthropoda; class Insecta; order Orthoptera; family Acrididae; genus Schistocerca; species Schistocerca americana. The sequence continues at coordinate 1,090,258,243 of NC_060120.1, read as the reverse complement.
ACTCACAGGAGAGGTTCATATCATAGAAAGTTAGAGTGTCAGTCCTCTTGTACTTAAGTCGGCATTGTGGCTTTTGTATTAAATTCGGATGCAATTTCTTTATTTCATCGTTAATAAGAAGGTACAAGGTATACAGTTAACCTGAAGGGTAGCATCGCAATCTACAACTGGACTCGCTGGAGAGGTTCAAATCATAAAATGTTAGAGTGTCAGTCCTCTTGTACTGAAGTCGGCATTGTGCCTTTTGTATTGAATTCGGATGCAATCTCTATGTTTCATCGTTAATAAGAAGTTCCATGGGATACAGTTAACCTGAAGTGAAGTATCGGAATCTAAAACTGGACTCAGAGGAGAGGTTCAAGTCATAGGATGTGAGAGTGTCAGTCCTCTTGTACTTAAGTCGGCATTGTGCCATTTGTATTAAATTCGGATGAAATTTCTGTGTTTCATCGTCAATAACAAGGTCCAAGGAATACAATAAACCTAAAGTGAAGCATCGGAATCTAAAACTGGACTCACAGGAGAGGTTCAAATCATAGAAAGTGAGAGTGTTAGTCCTCTTGTACTTAAGTCGGCATTGTGCCTTTTGTATTAATTTCGGATGCAATTTCTGTGTTTCATCGTCAATATGAAGGTCCAAGGTATACAGGAAACCTGAAGTGAAGCATTGGAATCCAAAACTGGACTCACAGCAGAGGTTTAAATCATAGACAGTTAGTGTGTCAGTCCTCTTGTACTTAATTCGGCATTGGGCCTTTTATATTAAATTCGGATGCTATTTCTGTGTTTCATCGTCAATAAGAAGGTACAAGGGATACAGTAAAGCTGAAGTGAAGCATCGGAATCTAAAACAGGACTCACAGGAGAGGTTCAAAACATAGAAAGTTAGAGTGTCAGTCCTCTTGTACTTAAGTCGGCATTGTGCCGTTTGTATTAAATTCGGATGCAATTTCTGTGTTTCATCGTCAATAAGAAGTTCCAAGGGATACAGTAAACCTGAAGTGAAGCATCGGAATCTAAAACTGGACTCACAGGAGAGGTTCAAATCATATAAAGTGAGAGTGTCAGTCCTGTTGTACTTAAGTCGGCATTGTGCTTTTTGTATTAAATTCAGATGCAATTTCTGTGTTTCATCGTCAATAAGAAGGTCCAAGGTGTAAAGGAAACCTGAAGTGAAGCATCGGAATCTAATACTGGACTCACAGGAGTGGTTTAAATCATAGAAAGTGAGTGTCAGTCCACTTGTACTTAAGTCGGCATTGTGCCTTTTGTGTTAAATTCGGATGGAATTTCTGTGTTTCATCCTCAATAGGAAGATCCAAGGTACACAGTAAACCTGAAGAGAAGCATCGGAATCTAAAACTGGACTCACAGGAGGGGTTCAAATGATAGAGAGTTAGAGTCTCAGTCCTCTTGTTCTTAAGTCGGCATTGTGCCTTTTCTATTAAATTCGGATGCAATTTCTGTGTTTCATCGTCAATAAGAAGGTCCAAGGTATACAATAAACCCGAAGTGAGGCATCGGAATCTAAAACTGGAATCACAGGAGAGGTTCAAACCATAGAAAGTAAGAGAGTCAGTCCTCTTGTACTTATGTTGGCACTGTGCCTTTTGTATTAAATTCGGATGCAATTTCTGTGTTGCATCGTCAATAAGAAGGTCCAAGGTATACAGTAAACCTGAAGTAAAGCATCGCAATCTAAAACTGGAACCACAGGAGAGGTTCAAATCATAGAAAGTGAGAGTGTCAGTCCTATTGTACTGAAGTCGGCATTGTGCCTTTTGTATAATTTCAGATGCAATATCTGTGTTTCATCGTCAACATGAAGGTCCAAGGTATAAGGGAAACCTGAAGTGAAGCATCAGAATCCAAAACTGGACTCACAGGAGAGGTTCAAATCATAGAAAGTTAGAGTGTCAGTCCTCTTGTACTTAAGTCGGCATTGTGGCTTTTGTATTAAATTCGGATGCAATTTCTTTGTTTCATCGTCAATAAGAAGGTACAAGGGATACAGTAAATCTGAAGCATCGGATTCTAAAACTGGACTCACAGGAGAGGTTCAAATCATAGAAAGTGAGAGTGTCAGTCCCCTTGTACTTCAGTCGGCATTGTACCTTTTGTTTTAAATTCGGATCCAATTTCTGTGTTTCATCGTCAAAAAGAAGTTCCAAGGGATACAGTAAATCTGAAGCATCGGATTCTAAAACTGGACTCACAGGAGAGTTTCAAATCATAGAAAGTGAGAGTGTCAGTCCCCTTGTACTTAAGTCGGCATTGTGCTTTTTGTATTAAATTCAGATGCAATTTCTGTGTTTCATCGTCAATAAGAAGGTCCAAGGTATAAAGCAAACCTGAAGTGATGCATCGGAATATAATACTGGACTCACAGGAGTGGTTCAAATCATAGAAAGTGAGAGTGTCAGTCCTCTTGTACTTAAGTCGGGATTGTGCCTTTTGTATTAAATTCGGATGGAATTTCTGTGTTTCATCGTCAATAGGAAGGTCCAAGGTACACAGTAAACCTGAAGAGAAGCATCGGAATCTAAATCTAGACTCACAGGAGAGGTTCAAATGATAGAGAGTTAGAGTGTCAGTCCTCTTGTATTTAAGTCGGCATTGTGCCTTTTGTATTAAATTCGGATGCAATTTCGTGTTTCATCGACAATAAGAAGGTACAAGGGATACAGTAAACCCGAAGTGAGGCATCGGAATCTAAAACTGGACTCACAGGAGAGGTTCAAATCATAGAAAGTTAGAGTGTCTGTCCTCTTGTACTTATGTTGGCATTGTGCCTTTTGTATTAAATTCGGATGCAATTTCTGTGTTTCATCGTCAATAAGAAGGTCCAAGGTATACAGTAAACCTGAAGTGAAGCATCGGAATCTAAAACTGGAACCACAGGAGAGGTTCAAATCATAGAAAGTGAGAGTGTCAGTCCAATTGTACTTAAGTCGGCAGTGTGCGTTTTGTATAAATTCAGATGCAATTTCTGTGTTTCATCGTCAATATGAAGGTCCAAGGTATACAGTAAACCTGAAGTGAAGCATCGGAATCTAAAACTGGACTCACAGGAGAGGTTCAAATCATAGAAAGTTAGAGTGTCAGTCCTCTTGTACTTATGTCGGCATTGTGCCTTTTGAATTTGATTCCGATGCAATTTCTGTGCCACATCGTCAATAAGAAGGTCCAAGGTACACAGTAAACCTGAAGTGAAGCATCGGAATCTAAAACTGGACTCACAGGAGAGGTTCAAATCATAGAAAGTTAGTGTGTCAGTCCTCTTGTACTTAAGTCGGCAGTGGGCCTTTTTATATTAAATTCGGATGCAATTTCTGTGTTTCATCGTCAATAAGAAGGTACAAGGGATACAGTAAACCTGAAGTGAAGCATTGGATTATAGAATAGGACTCACAGGATAGGTTCGAATCATAGAAAGTGAGAGTGTCAGTCCTCTTGTACTTAAGTCGGCATTGTGCCTTTTGTATTAAATTCGGATGCAATTTCTGTGTTTCATCGTCAATAAAATCGACCAAGGGATACAGTACACCTGATGTGAAGCATCGGAACCTAAAACTTGACTTACAGTAGTGGTTCAAATCATAGGAAGTTAGAGTGTCAGTCCTCTTGTACTTAAGTCGGCATTGCGCCTTTTGTATTAAATTCGGATGGAATTTCTGTGTTTCATTGTCAATAGGAAGGTCCTAGGTATACAGTAAACCTGAAGTGAAGCTTCGGAATCTGAAACTGGACTCACAGGAGAGGTTCAAACGATAGAACGTTAGAGTGTCAGTCCTCTTGTACTTAAGTCGGCATTGTGCCTTTTGTATTACATTCGGATGCAATTTCTGTGTTTCAACGTCAGTAAGAAGGTCCAAGGGATACAGTAAGCCTGAAGTGAAGCATCGGAATCTAAAACTGGACTCACAGGAGAGGTTCAAATCATAGAAAGCTAGAGTGTAAGTCCTCATGCACTTAAGTCGGCATTGTGCATTTTGTATTAAATTCGGTTGCAATTTCTGTGTTTCATCGTCAATAGGAGGGTCCAAGGGATACAGAAAACCTGAAGTGAAGCATCGGAATCTCAAACTGGGCTCACAGGAGAGGTTCAAATCATAGAAAGTTAGAGTGTCAGTCCCCTTGTACTTAAGTCGGCATTGTGCCTTTTGTATTAAATTCGGATGCAATATCTGCGTTTCATCGTCAATAAGAAGGACCAAGGTATACTGTAAACCTGAAGTGAAGCATCGGAATCTATAACTGGATTCACAGGAGAGGTTCAAACCATAGAAAGTTAGAGTGTCAGTCCTCTTGTACTTAAGTCGGCATTGTGCCTTTTGAATTTAATTCCGATGCAATTTCTGTGCCACATCGTCAATAAGAAGTTCCAAGGTACACAGTAAAACTGAAGTGAAGCATCGGAATCTCAAACTGGGCTCACAGGAGAGGTTCAAATCATAGAAAGTTAGAGTGTCAGTCCCCTTGTACTTAAGTCGGCATTGTGCATTTTGTATCAAATTTGGATGCGATTTCTGTGTTTCATCGTCAATAAGAAGGTCCAAGGTATACAGGAAACCTGATGTGAAGCATCGGAATCTAAAACTGGACTCACAGGAGAGGATCAAATCATAGAAAGTTAGTGTGACAGTCCTCTTGTACTTAATTCGGCATTGGGCCTTTTATATTAAATTCGGTTGCAATTTCTGTGTTTAATCGTCAATAAGAAGGTACAAGGGATACAGTAAACCTGAAGTGAAGCATCGGAATCTAAAACTGGACTCACAGGATACGTTGAAATCATAGAAAGTGAGAGTGTCAGTCCTCGTTTACTTAAGTCGACCTTGTGCCTTTTGTATTAAATTCGGTTGCAATTTCTGTGTTTCATCGTCAATAAGAAGGTCCAAGGGATACAGTTAACCTGAAGTGAAGCATCGGTATCTAAAACTGGACTCACAGGAGAGGTTCATATGATAGAAAGTGAGTGTGTCAGTCCTCTTGTACTTAAGTCGGCATTGTGCTTTGGTTTAAATTCGGAAGCAATTGCTGTGTTTCATCGTCATTAAGAAAGTCCAAGGGATACAGTAAACCCGAAGTGAAGCATCGGAATCTAAAACTGGACTCACAAGAGAGGTTCACATCATAGATATTTAGAATGTCAATCCTCTTGTACTTAAGTCGGCATTGTGCCTTTTGTATTAAATTCGGATGCAATTTCTGTGTTTCATCGTCAATAAGAAGGTCCAAGGGATACAGTAAACATGAAGTGAAGCATCGGAATCTAAAACTGGACCCACAGGAGAGGTACAAATCATAGAAAGATAATATGTCAGTCCTCTTGTACTTAAGTCGGCATTGTGCCTTCTGTATTAAATTCGGATGCAATTTCTGTGTTTCATCGTCAATAGGAAGGCCCAAGGTATACAGTAAACCAGAAGTGTAGCATTGGAATCTAAAACTGGACTCACAGGAGAGGTTCCAATCATAGAAAGTTAGAGTGTCAGCCCTCTTGTAACTAAGTTGGCAAGGTGCCTATTGTATTAAATTCGGATGCAATTTCTGTGTTTCATCGTCAATAAGAAGGTACAAGGGATACAGTAAACCTGACGTGATGCATCGGAATCTAAAACTGGACTCACAGGAGAAGTTCAAATCATTGAAAGTGAGAGTGTCAGTCGTCTTGTACTTATGTCGGCATTGTGCCTTTTGTATTACATTCGGATGCAATTTCTGTGCTTCATCGTCAATACGAAGTTCCAAGGTATACAGGAAACCTGAAATGAAGCTTCGGGATCTAAAACTGGACTCACAGGAGAGGTTCAAATCATTGAAAATTAGTGTATCAGTCCTCTTGTCCTTAATTCGGCATTGGGCCTTCTATATTAAATTCGGATTCAATTTCTGTGTTTCATCGTCAACAAAAAGGTACAAGGGATACAGTAAACCTGAAGTGAAGCATCGGAATCTAAAACTGGACTCACAGGATAGGTTCAAATCATAGAGAGTGAGAGTGTCAGTCCTCTTTTACTGAAGGCGGCATTGTGCCTTTTGTATTAAATTCGGATGCAATTTCTGTGTTTCATCGTCAATAAGAAGGTCCAAGGGATACAGTAATCCTGAAGTGAAGCATCGGAATCTAAAACTGGACTCGCAGGACAGGTTCATATCATAGAAAGTGAGAGTGTCAGTCCCCTTGTACTTAAGTCGGCATTGTGCCTTTTGTATTACATTCGGATGCTATTTCTGTGTTTCATCGTATATAATAAGGTCCAAGGGATACAGAAAACCTGAAGTGAAGCATCGTAATCTAAATCTGGACTCACAGGAGAGGTTCAAATCATAGAAAGTTAGAGTGTCAGTTCCCTTGTACTTAAGTCGGCATTGTGCCCTTTTGTATTAAATTCGGATGCAATTTCTGTGTTTCATCGTCAATAAGAAGGTCCAAGGTATACAGTAAACCTGAAGTGAAGCATCGGAATCTAAAACTGGATCCACAGGAGAGGTTCAAATCATAGAAAGTGAGAGTGTCAGTCCAATTGTACTTAAGTCGGCATTGTGCGTTTTGTAATAAATTCAGATGCAATTTCTGTGTTTCATCGTCAATATGAAGGTCCAAGGTATAAGGGAAACCTGAAGTGAAGCATCGGAATCCAAAACTGGACTCACAGGAGAGGTTCAAATCATAGAAAGTTAGAGTGTCAGTCCTCTTGTACTTAAGTCGGCATTGTGGCTTTTGTGTTAAATTCGGATACAATTCCTTTCTTTCATCGTCAATAAGAAGGTACAAGGGATACAGTAAACCTGAAAAGAAGCATCGGAATCTAAAACTGGACACACAGAAGAGGTTCAAATCATAGAAAGTGAGAGTGTCCGTCACCTTGTACTGAAGTCGGCATTGTGCCTTTTGTATTCAATTCGGATGCAATTTCTGTGTTTCATCGGCAAAAAAAAAGGTCCAAGGGATACAGTAAACCTGAAGTGAAGCATCGGAATCGAAAACTGGACTCACAGGAGAGGTTCAAATCATAGAAAGTTAGAGTGTCAGTCCTTTTGTACTTATGTTGGCATTGTGCCTTTTGAATTTGATTCCGATGCAATTTCTGTGCCACATCGTCAATAAGAAGGTCCAAGGTACACAGTAAACCTGAAGTGAAGCATCGAAATCTAAAACTGGACTCACAGGAGAGGATCAAATCATAGAAAGTTAGTGTGACAGTCCTCTTGTACTTAATTCGGCATTGGGCATTTTGTATCAAATTTGGATGCGATTTCTGTGTTTCATCGTCAATAAGAAGGTCCAAGGTATACAGGAAACCTGATGTGAAGCATCGGAATCTAAAACTGGACTCACAGGAGAGGATCAAATCATAGAAAGTTAGTGTGACAGTTCTCTTGTACTTTATTCGGCATTGGGCCTTTTATATTAAATTCGGTTGCAATTTCTGTGTTTAATCGTCAATAAGAAGGTACAAGGGATACAGTAAACCTGAAGTGAAGCATCGGAATCTAAAACTGGACTCACAGGATACGTTGAAATCATAGAAAGTGAGAGTGTCAGTCCTCGTTTACTTAAGTCGGCCTTGTGCCTTTTGTATTAAATTCGGTTGCAATTTCTGTGTTTCATCGTCAATAAGAAGGTCCAAGGGATACAGTAAACCTGAAAAGAAGCATCGGAATCTAAAACTGGACACACAGAAGAGGTTCAAATCATAGAAAGTGAGAGTGTCCGTCACCTTGTACTGAAGTCGGCATTGTGCCTTTTGCATTCAATTCGGATGCAATTTCTGTATTTCATCACAATAAGAAGGTCCAAGGGATACAGTAAACCTGAAGTGAAGCATCGGAATCTAAAACTGGACTCACAGGATACGTTGAAATCATAGAAAGTGAGAGTGTCAGTCCTCGTTTACTTAAGTCGGCCTTGTGATTTTTGTATTAAATTCGGTTGCAATTTCTGTGTTTCATCGTCAATAAGAAGGTCCAAGGGATACAGAAAACCTGAAGTGAAGCTTCGGAATCTAAAACTGGACTCACAGAAGAGGTTCAAATCATAGAAGACTAGAGTGTCAGTCGTCTTGTATTTAAGTCGGCATTGTGCCTTCTGTATTAAATTCGGATGCAATTTCTGTGTTTCATCGTCAATAGGAAGGCCCAAGGTATACAGTAAACCAGAAGTGTAGCATTGGAATCTAAAACTGGACTCACAGGAGAGGTTCCAATCATAGAAAGTTAGAGTGTCAGCCGTCTTGTAACTAAGTTGGCATTGTGCCTATTGTATTAAATTCGGATGCAATTTCTGTGTTTCATCGTCAATAAGAAGGTACAAGGGATGCAGTAAACCTGACGTGATGCATCGGAATCTAAAACTGGACTCACAGGAGAAGTTCAAATCATTGAAAGTGAGAGTGTCAGTCGTCTTGTACTTATGTCGGCATTGTGCCTTTTGTATTAAATTCGGATGCAATTTCTGTGCTTCATCGTCAATACGAAGTTCCAAGGTATACAGGAAACCTGAAATAAAGCTTCGGGATCTAAAACTGGACTCACAGGAGAGGTTCAAATCATTGAAAGTTAGTGTGTCAGTCCTCTTGTCCTTAATTCGGCATTGGGCCTTCTATATTAAATTCGGATTCAATTTCTGTGTTTCATCGTCAACAAAAAGGTACAAGGGATACAGTAAACCTGAAGTGAAGCATCGGAATCTAAAACTGGACTCACAGGATAGGTTCAAATCATAGAGAGTGAGAGTGTCAGTCCTCTTTTACTGAAGGCGGCATTGTGCCTTTTGTATTAAATTCGGATGCAATTTCTGTGTTTCATCGTCAATAAGAAGGTCCAAGGGATACAGTAAACCTGAAGTGAAGCATCGGAATCTAAAATCGGAGTCGCAGGACAGGTTCATATCATAGAAAGTGAGAGTGTCAGTCCTCTTGTACTTAAGTCGGCATTGTGCCTTTTGTATTACATTCGGATGCTATTTCTGTGTTTCATCGTCAAAAAGAAGGTACAAGGGATACAGTAAACCTGAAGTGAAGCATCGGAATCTAAAACTGGACTCACAGGATACGTTGAAACCATAGAAAGTGAGAGTGTCAGTCCTCGTTTACTTAAGTCGGCCTTGTGCCTTTTGTATTAAATTCGGTTGCAATTTCTGTGTTTCATCGTCAATAAGAAGGTCCAAGGGATACAGTTAACCTGAAGTGAAGCATCGGTATCTAAAACTGGACTCACAGGAGAGGTTCATATGATAGAAAGTGAGTGTGTCAGTCCTCTTGTACTTAAGTCGGCATTGTGCTTTGGTTTAAATTCGGAAGCAATTTCTGTGTTTCATCGTCATTAAGAAAGTCCAAGGGATACAGAAAACCCGAAGTGAAGCATCGGAATCTAAAACTGGACTCACAAGAGAGGTTCACATCATAGATATTTGGAGTGTCAATCCTCTTGTACTTAAGTCGGCATTGTGCCTTTTGTATTAAATTCGGATGCAATTTCTGTGTTTCATCGTCAATAAGAAGGTCCAAGGGATACAGTAAACATGAAGTGAAGCATCGGAATCTAAAACTGGACCCACAGGAGAGGTACAAATCATAGAAAGATAATATGTCAGTCCTCTTGTACTTAAGTCTGCATTGTGCCTTTTGTATTAAATTCGGATTTAATTTCTGTGTTTCATCGTCAATAAAATGGTCCAAGGGATACAGAAAACCTGAAGTGAAGCATCGGAATCTAAAACTGGACTCACAGAAGAGGTTCAAATCATAGAAAATTAGAGTGTCAGTCGTCTTGTATTTAAGTCGGCATTGTGCCTTCTGTATTAAATTCGGATGCAATTTCTGTGTTTCATCGTCAATAGGAAGGCCCAAGGTATACAGTAAACCAGAAGTGTAGCATTGGAATCTAAAACTGGACTCACAGGAGAGGTTCCAATCATAGAAAGTTAGAGTGTCAGCCCTCTTGTAACTAAGTTGGCATTGTGCCTATTGTATTAAATTCGGATGCAATTTCTGTGTTTCATCGTCAATAAGAAGGTACAAGGGATACAGTAAACCTGACGTGATGCATCGGAATCTAAAACTGGACTCACAAAAGAAGTTCAAATCATTGAAAGTGAGAGTGTCAGTCGTCTTCTACTTATGTCGGCATTGTGCCTTTTGTATTAAATTCGGATGCAATTTCTGTGCTTCATCGTCAATACGAAGTTCCAAGGTATACAGGAAACCTGAAATGAAGCTTCGGGATCTAAAACTGGACTCACAGGAGAGGTTCAAATCATTGAAAGTTAGTGTGTCAGTCCTCTTGTCCTTAATTCGGCATTGGGCCTTCTATATTAAATTCGGATTCAATTTCTGTGTTTCATCGTCAATAAAAAGGTAGAAGGGATACAGTAAACCTGAAGTGAAGCATCGGAATCTAAAACTGGACTCACAGGATAGGTTCAAATCATAGAGAGTGAGAGTGTCAGTCCTCTTTTACTGAAGGCGGCATTGTGCCTTTTGTATTAAATTCGGATGCAATTTCCGTGTTTCATCGTCAATAAGAATGTCCAAGGGATACAGTAAATCTGAAGTGAAGCATCGGAATCTAAAACTGGACTCGCAGGACAGGTTCATATCATAGAAAGTGAGAGTGTCAGTCCTCTTGTACTTAAGTCGGCATTGTGCCTTTTGTATTACATTCAGATGCTATTTCTGTGTTTCATCGTCAATAATAAGGTCCAAGGGATACAGAAAACCTGAAGTGAAGCATCGTAATCTAAAACTGGACTCACAGGAGAGGTTCAAATCATAGAAAGTTAGAGTGTCAGTTCCCTTGTACTTACGTCGGCATTGTGCCTTTTGTATTAAATTTTGATGCAATTTCTGTGTTTCATCGTCAATAAGAAGGTCCAAGGTATACAGTAAACCTGAAGTGAAGCATCGGAATCTAAAACTGGATCCACAGGAGAGGTTCAAATCATAGAAAGTGAGAGTGTCAGTCCAATTGTACTTAAGTCGGCATTGTGCGTTTTGTATAAATTCAGATGCAATTTCTGTGTTTCATCGTCAATATGAAGGTCCAAGGTATAAGGGAAACCTGAAGTGAAGCATCGGAATCCAAAACTGGACTCACAGGAGAGGTTCAAATCATAGAAAGTTAGAGTGTCAGTCCTCTTGTACTTAAGTCGGCATTGTGGCTTTTGTATTAAATTCGGATCCAATTTCTTTGTTTCATCGTCAATAAGAAGGTACAAGGGATACAGTAAACCTGAAAAGAAGCATCGGAATCTAAAACTGGACACACAGAAGAGGTTCAAATCATAGAAAGTGAGAGTGTCCGTCACCTTGTACTGAAGTCGGCATTGTGCCTTTTGTATTCAATTCGGATGCAATTTCTGTGTTTCATCGTCATTAAGAAGGTCCAAGGGATACAGTAAACCTGAAGTGAAGCATCGGAATCGAAAACTGGACTCACAGGAGAGGTTCAAATCATAGAAAGTTAGAGTGTCAGTCCTTTTGTACTTATGTCGGCATTGTGCCTTTTGAATTTGATTCCGATGCAATTTCTGTGCCACATCGTCAATAAGAAGGTCCAAGGTACACAGTAAACCTGAAGTGATGCATCGAAATCTAAAACTGGACTAACAGGAGAGGATCAAATCATAGAAAGTTAGTGTGACAGTCCTCTTGTACTTAATTCGGCATTGGGCCTTTTATATTAAATTCGGTTGCAATTTCTGTGTTTAATCGTCAATAAGAAGGTACAAGGGATAGAGTAAACCTGAAGTGAAGCATCGGAATCTAAAACTGGACTCACAGGATACGTTGAAATCATAGAAAGTGAGACTGTCAGTCCGCGTTTACTTAAGTCGGCCTTGTGCCTTTTGTATTAAATTCGGTTGCAATTTCTGTGTTTCATCGTCAATAAGAAGGTCCAAGGGATACAGTTAACCTGAAGTGAAGCATCGGTATCTAAAACTGGACTCACAGGAGAGGTTCATATGATAGAAAGTGAGTGTGTCAGTCCTCTTGTACTTAAGTCGGCATTGTGCCTTTTGCATTAAATTCGGATTTAATTTCTGTGTTTCATCGTCAATAAAATGGTCCAAGGGATACAGAAAACCTGAAGTGAAGCATCGGAATCTAAAACTGGACTCACAGAAGAGGTTCAAATCATAGAAAATTAGAGTGTCAGTCGTCTTGTATTTAAGTTGGCATTGTGCCTTCTGTATTAAATTCGGATGCAATTTCTGTGTTTCATCGTCAATACGAAGGCCCAAGGTATACAGTAAACCAGAAGTGTAGCATTGGACTCACAGGAGAGGTTCCAATCATAGAAAGTTAGAGTGTCAGCCCTCTTGAAACTAAGTTGGCATTGTGCCTATTGTATTAAATTCGGATGCAATTTCTGTGTTTCATCGTCAATAAGAAGGTCCAAGGTATACAGTAAACCTGAAGTGAAGCATCGGAATCTAACACTGGACTCACAGGAGAGGTTCAAATCAGAGGAAGTTAGAGTGTCAGTCCTCTTGTACTTAAGTCTGCATTGTGCCTTTTGTATTAAATGCGGATGCAATTTCTGTGTTTCATCGTCAATAAGAAGGTACAAGGGATACAGTAAACCTGACGTGATGCATCGGAATCTAAAACTGGACTCACAGGAGAAGTTCAAATCATTGAAAGTGAGAGTGTCAGTCGTCTTGTACTTATGTCGGCATTGTGCCTTTTGTATTAAATTCGGATGCAATTTCTGTGCTTCATCGTCAATACGAAGTTCCAAGGTATACAGGAAACCTGAAATGAAGCTTCGGGATCTAAAACTGGACTCACAGGAGAGGTTCAAAACATTGAAGGTTAGTGTGTCAGTCCTCTTGTTCTTAATTCGGCATTGGGCCTTCTATATTAAATTCGGATTCAATTTCTGTGTTTCATCGTCAACAAAAAGGTACAAGGGATACAGTAAACCTGAAGTGAAGCATCGGAATCTAAAACTGGACTCACAATGTAGGTTCAAATCATAGAGAGTGAGAGTGTCAGTCCTCTTTTACTGAAGGCGGCATTGTGACTTTTGTATTAAATTCGGATGCAATTTCTGTGTTTCATCGTCAATAAGAAGGTCCAAGGGATACAGTAAACCTGAAGTGAAGCATCGGAATCTAAAACTGGACTCACAGGACAGGTTCATATCATAGAAAGTGAGAGTGTCAGTCCTCTTGTACTTAAGTCGGCAATGTGCCTTTTGTATTACATTGGGATGCTATTTCTGTGTTTCATCGTCAATAATAAGGTCCAAGGGATACGGAAAACCTGAAGTGAAGCATCGTAATCCAAAACTGGACTCACAGGAGAGGTTCAAATCATAGTAAGTTAGAGTGTCAGTTCCCTTGTACTTAAGTCGGCATTGTGCCTTTTGTATTAAATTCGGATGCAATTTCTGTGTTTCATCGTCAATAAGAAGGTCCAAGGTATACAGTAAACCTGAAGTGAAGCATCGGAATCTAAAACTGGAACCACAGGAGAGGTTCAAATCATAGAAATTTAGAGTGTCAATCCTCTTGTACTTAAGTCGGCATTGTGCCTTTTGTATTAAATTCGGATGCAATTTCTGTGTTTCATCGTCAATAAGAAGGTCCAAGGGATACAGTAAACATGAAGTGAAGCATCGGAATCTGAAACTGGACCCACAGGAGAGGTACAAATCATAGAAAGATAATATGTCAGTCCTCTTGTACTTAAGACGGCATTGTGCCTTTTGTATTAAATTCGGATTTAATTTCTGTGTTTCATCGTCAATAAAATGGACCAAGGGATACAGTAAACCTGAAGTGAAGCATCGGAATCTAAAACTGGAACCACAGGAGAGGTTCAAATCATAGAAAGTTAGAGTGTCAGTTTCCTTGTACTTATGTCGGCATTGTGCCTTTTGTATTAAATTCGGATGCAATTTCTGTGTTTCATCGTCAATAAGAAGGTCAAAGGGATACAGTAATCCTGAAGTGAAGCATCGGAATCTAAAACTGGAACCACAGGAGAGGTTCAAATCATAGAAAGTGAGAGTGTCAGTCCAATTGTACTTAAGTCGGCATTGTGCGTATTGTATAAATTCAGATGCAATTTCTGTGTTTCATCGTCAATATGAAGGTCCAAGGTATAAGGGAAACCTGAAGTGAAGCATCGGAATCCAAAACTGGACTCACGGGAGAGGTTCAAATCATAGAAAGTTAGAGTGTCAGTCCTCTTGTACTTAAGTCGGCATTGTGGCTTTTGTATTATATTCGGATGCAATTTCTTTGTTTCATCGTCAATAAGAAGGTACAAGGGATACAGTAAACCTGAAAAGAAGCATCGGAATCTAAAACTGGACACACAGAAGAGGTTCAAATCATAGAAAGTGAGAGTGTCCGTCACCTTGTACTGAAGTCGGCATTGTGCCTTTTGTATTCAATTCGGATGCAATTTCTGTGTTTCATCGTCAATAAGAAGGTCCAAGGGATACAGTAAACCTGAAGTGAAGCATCGGAATCGAAAACTGGACTCACAGGAGAGGTTCAAATCATAGAAAGTTAGAGTGTCAGTCCTCTTGTACTTATGTCGGCATTGTGCCTTTTGAATTTGATTCCGATGCAATTTCTGTGCCACATCGTCAATAAGAAGGTCCAAGGTACACAGTAAACCTGAAGTGAAACATCGGAATCTAAAACTGGACTCACAGAAGAGGTTCAAATCATAGAAAATTAGAGTGTCAGTCGTCTTGTATTTAAGTCGGCATTGTGCCTTCTGTATTAAATTCGGATGCAATTTCGGTGTTTCATCGTCAATAAGAAGGTCCAAGGTATACAGTAAACCTGAAGCGAAGCATCGGAATCTAACACTGGACTCGCAGGAGAGGTTCAAATCATAGGAAGTTAGAGTGTCAGTCCTCTTGTACTTAAGTCTGCATTGTGCCTTTTGTATTAAATGCGGATGCAATTTCTGTGTTTCATCGTCAGTAAGAAGGTACAAAGGATACAGTAAACATGAAGTGAAGACTCGGAATCTAAAACTGGACCCAAAGGAGAGGTACAAATCATAGAAAGATAATATGTCAGTCCTCTTGTACTTAAGTCGGCATTGTGCCTTTTGTATTAAATTCGGATTTAATTTGTGTGTTTTATCGTCAATAAAATGGTCCAAGGGATACAGAAAACCTGAAGTGAAGCATCGGAATCTAAAACTGGACTCACAGAAGAGGTTCAAATCATTGAAAATTAGAGTGTCAGTCGTCTTGTATTTAAGACGGCATTGTGCCTTCTGTATTAAATTCGGATGCAATTTCTGTGTTTCATCGTCAATAGGAAGGCCCAAGGTATACAGTAAACCAGAAGTGTAGCATTGGAATCTAAAACTGGACCCACAGGAAAGGTTCCAATCATTGAAAGTTAGTGTGGCCGTCCTCTTGTTCTTAATTCGGCATTGGGCCTTCTATATTTAATTCGGATTCAATTTCTGTGTTTCATCGTCAACAAAAAGGTACAAGGGATACAGTAAACCAGAAGTGAAGCATCGGAATCTAAAACTGGACTCACAGGATAGGTTCAAATCATAGAGAGTGAGAGTGTCAGTCCTCTTTTACTGAAGGCGGCATTGTGCCTTTTGTATTAAATTCGGATGCAATTTATGTGTTTCATCGTCAATAAGAAGGTCCAAGGGATACAGTAAACCTGAAGTGAAGCATCGGAATCTAAAACTGGACTCACAGGACAGGTTCATATCATAGAAAGTGAGAGTGTCAGTCCTCTTGTGCTTCAGTCGGCATTGTGCCTTTTGTATTACATTCGGATGCTATTTCTGTGTTTCATCGTCAATAATAAGGTCCAAGGGATTCAGAAAACCTGAAGTGAAGCATCGTAATTTAAAACTGGACTCACAGGAGAGGTTCAAATCATAGAAAGTTAGAGTGTCAGTTCCCTTGTACTTAAGTCGGCATTGTGCCTTTTGTATTAAATTCGGATGCAATTTCTGTGTTTCATCGTCAATAAGAAGGTCCAAGCTATACAGTAAACCTGAAGTGAAGCATCTGAATCTAAAACTGGAACCTCAGGAGTGGTTCAAATCATAGAAATTTAGAGTGTCAATCCTCTTGTACTTAAGTCGGCATTGTGCCTTTTGTATTAAATTCGGATGCAATTTCTGTGTTTCATCGTCAATAAGAAGGTCCAAGGGATACAGTAAACCTGAAGTGAAGCATCGGAATCTAAAACTGGACTCACAGGACAGGTTCATATCATAGAAAGTGAGAGTGTCAGTCCTCTTGTACTTAAGTCGGCATTGTGCCTTTTGTATTACATTCGGATGCTATTTTTGCGTTTCATCGTCAATATTAAGGTCCAAGGGATACAGAAAACCTGAAGTGAAGCATCGTAATCTAAAACTGGACTCACAGGAGAGGTTCAAATCATAGAAAGTTAGAGTGTCAGTTCCCTTGTACTTAAGTCGGCATTGTGCCTTTTGTACTAAATTCGGATGCAATTTCTGTGTTTCATCGTCAATAAGAAGGTCCAAGGTATACAGTAACCTGAAGTGAAGCATCGGAATCTAAAACTGGAACCACAGGAGAGGTTCAAATCATAGAAAGTGAGAGTGTCAGTCCAATTGTACTTAAGTCGGCATTGTGCGTTTTGTATAAATTCAGATGTAATTTCTGTGTTTCATCGTCAATATGAAGGTCCAAGGTATAAGGGAAACCTGAAGTGAAGCATCGGAATCTAAAACTGGACACACTGAAGAGGTTCAAATCATAGAAAGTGAGAGTGTCCGTTACCTTGTACTGAAGTCGGCATTGTGCCTTTTGTATTCAATTCGGATGCAATTTCTGTGTTTCATCGTCAATAAGAAGGTCCAAGGGATACAGTAAACCTGAAGTGAAGCATCGGAATCGAAAACTGGACTCACAGGAGAGGTTCAAATCATAGAAAGTTAGAGTGTCAGTCCTCTTGTACTTATGTCGGCATTGTGCCTTTTGAATTTGATTCCGATGCAATTTCTGTGCCACATCGTCAATAAGAAGGTCCAAGGTACACAGTAAACCGGAAGTGAAGCATCGGAATCTAAAACTGGACTCACAGGAGAGGTTCAAATATTACGAAGTTAGAGTGTCAGTCCTCTTGTACGGTTGTCGGCATTGTGCCTTTTGAATTTAATTCCGATGCAATTTCTGTGTTTCATCGTCAATAAGAAGGTCCTAGGTATACAGTAAGCCTGAAGTGAAGCATCGGATTCTAAAACTGGACTCACAGGAGAGGTTCATATGATAGAAAGTGAGTGTGTCAGTCCTCTTGTACTTCAGTCGGCATTGTGCTTTGGTTTAAATTCGGAAGCATTTTCTGTGTTTCATCGTCATTAAGAAAGTCCAAGGGATACAGTAAACCCGAAGTGAGGCATCGGAATCTAAAACTGGACTCACAAGAGAGGTTCACATCATAGAAATTTAGAGTGTCAATCCTCTTGTACTTAAGTCGGCATTGTGCCTTTTGTTTTAAATTCGGATGCAACTTCTGTGTTTCATCGTCAATAAGAAAGTACAAGGGATACAGTAAACATGAAGTGAAGCATCGGAATCTAAAACTGGACCCACAGGAGAGGTACACATCATAGAAAGATAATATGTCAGTCCTCTTGTACTTAAGTCGGCATTGTGCCTTTTGTATTAAATTCGGATTTAATTTCTGTGTTTCATCGTCAATAAAATTGTCCAATGGATACAGAAAACCTGAAGTGAAGCATCGGAATCTAAAACTGGACTCACAGAAGAGGTTCAAATCATAGAAAATTAGAGTGTCAGCCCTCTTGTAACTAAGTTGGCATTGTGCCTATTGTATTAAATTCGGATGCAATTTCTGTGCTTCATCGTCAATACGAAGTTCCAAGGTATACAGGAAACCTGAAATGAAGCTTCGGGATCTAAAACTGGACTCACAGGAGAGGTTCAAATCATTGAAAGTTAGTGTGTCAGTCCTCTCGTTCTTAATTCGGCATTGGGCCTTCTATATTAAATTCGGATTCAATTTCTGTGTTTCATCGTCAACAAGAAGGTACAAGGGATACAGTAAACCTGAAGTGAAGCATCGGAATCTAAAACTGGACTCACAGGATAGGTTCAAATCATAGAGAGTGAGAGTGTCAGTCCTCTTTTACTGAAGGCGGCATTGGGCCTTTTGTATTAAATTCGGATGCAATTTCTGTGTTTCATCGTCAATAAGAAGGTCCAAGGGATACAGTAAACCTGAAGTGAAGCATCGGAATCAAAAACTGGACTCACAGGACAGGTTCATTTCATAGAAAGTGAGAGTGTCAGTCCTCTTGTACTTAAGTCGGCATTGTGCCTTTTGTATTACGTTCGGATGCTATTTCTGTGTTTCATCGTCAATAATAAGGTCCAAGGGATACAGGAAACCTGAAGTGAAGCATCGTAATCTAAAACTGGACTCACAGGAGAGGTTCAAATCATAGAAAGTTAGAGTGTCAGTTCCCTTGTACTTAAGTCGGCATTCTGCATTTTGTATCAAATTTGGTTGCAATTTCTGTGTTTCATCGTAAATAAGAAGGTCTAAGGGATACAGTAAACCTGAAGTGAAGCATCGGAATCTAAATCTGGACTCACAGGAGAGGTTCAAATTATAGAAAGTGAGAGTGTCAGTCCTCTTGTACTTAAGTCGGCATTGTGCCTTTTGTATTACATTCGGATGAAATTTCTGTGTTTTTTCGTTAATAAGAAGGTCCTAGGAATACAGTGAACCTGAAGTGAGGCATCGGAATATGAAATTGGACTCACAGGAGAGGTTCAAATAATAGAATATTAGAGTGTCAGTCCTCTTGTACTTACGTCGCCATTGTGCCTTTTGTATTAAATTCGGATGCAATTTCTGTGTTTCATCGCCAATAAGAATGTCCAAGGTATACAGTAAACCTGAAGTGAAGCATCGGAATCTAAAACAGGACTCACAGGAGAGGTTCAAATCATAGAAAGACAGAGTGTCAGTCCTCTTGTACTTAAGCCGGCATTGAGCCTTTTGTATTAGATTCTGATGCAATTATTGTGTTTCATCGTCAATAAGAAGGTCCAAGGTACAAAGGAAACCTGAAGTGAAGCAGTGTTTTGCTGTGTGCGCTGTGTGCGCCGCCTTATAGGCGGGTGGCCTTGAGCGGGACTTAGCCGCTGGGCGAGGCAGTAGGCAGCCGCGAGCTCTAGTATTACTTAGCTCGCGGCGGGCTAAAATCAAGTTTATCAGCGGAAGTGACGTATTGATAAGACGCTCGAGAATGGAGCGCTCGGCGCGCTTCCTGTTTCTGCATCAGTCGACTGCAGGCAGCAGCACGCAGCACACAGCCATGCCGTACCGTCGTCGCAGATACACTAGGAGGAGCAGTGTCATCCATGAATTACCTGGAACAACTTCATTTGTGGTACAAGAAAAAGTAATTTTACATCCAACAAATGAAGTGAAGCATCGGAATCAAAAACTGGACTCACAGATGAAGTTCAAATCATAGAATGTTAGAGTGTCAGTCCTCTTCTACTTAAGTCGGCATTGTGCATTTTGTATTAAATTCGGATGCAATTTCTTTGTTTCATCGCCAGTAAGAAGGTACAAGGGATACAGTAAACCACAAGTGAAGCATCGGAATCGGAAACTGGACTCACAGAAGAGGTTTAGATCATAGAAAGTGAAAGTGTCAGTCCTTTTGTATTACATTCGGATGCAATTTCTGTGTTTCATCGTGAATAAGAAGGTCCAAGGGACACAGTAAACCTGAAGTGAATTATCGGAATCTAAAACTGAACCCAAAGGACTGGTTCAAATCATAGATAGTGAGAGTGTCAGTCCTGTTGTACTTAAGTCGGCATTGTGCCTTTTGTATTAAATTCGGATGCAATTTCTGTGTTTCATCGTCATTAAGATGGCCCAAGGGATACAGTAAACCTGAAGTGACGCATCGGAATCTAAAACTGGACTCACAGGAGAGGTTCAAATCATAGACAGTTAGAGTGTCAGTCCTCTTGTACTTAAGTCGGCATTGTGCCTTTTGTGTTAAATTCGGATGCAATTTGTGTGTTTCGTCGTTAATAAGAAGGTCCTAGGGATACAGTAAACCTGAAGTCAGGCATCGGAATCTAAAACTGGACTCACAGGAGAGGTTCAAATCATAGAAAGTTAGAGTGTCAGTCCCCTTGTACTTAAGTCGGCATTGTGCCTTTTGTATTACATTCGGATGCAATTTCTGTGTTTCATCGTCAATAAGAAGGTCCAAGGTATACAGTAAACCTGAATTGAAGCATCGGAATCAGAAACTGGACTCACAGGAGAGGTTCAAATGATAGAAAGTGAGCGTGTCACTCCACTTGTACTTAAGTCGGTATTGTGCCTTTTGTATTCAAGTCGGATGTAATTTCTGTGTTTCATCGTCAATAAGAAAGTCCAAGGTATACAGTAAACCTGAAGCGAAGCATCGGAATCTAAAACTGGACTCACTGGAGAGGTTCAAATCATAGAAAGTTAGAGTGTCAGTCCTCTTGTACTTAAGTCGGCATTGTGCCTTTTGTATTATATTGGGATGCAAAGTCTGTGTTTCATCGTCAATAGGAAGGTCCAAGGTATACAGTAAACCTGAAGTGAAGCTTCGGAATCTAAAACTGGACTCACTGGAGAGGTTCAAATCATAGAAAGTTAGAGTGACAGTCCTCTTGTACGTAAGTCGGCAATGTGCCCTTTGTATTAAATTTGGATGCAATTTCTGTGTTTCATCGTCAATAGGAAGGTCCAAGGTATACAGTAAACCTGTAGTGAAGCTTCGGAATCTAAAACTGGACTCACTGGAGAGGTTCAAATCATAGAAAGTTAGAGTGTCAGTCCACTTATAATTAAGTTGTCATTGTGCCTTTTGTATTAATTTCGGATGCAATTTCTGTGTTTGATCGTCAATAACAAGGTCCAAGGAATACAGTAAACCGGAAGTGAGGCATCGGAATCTAAAACAGGACTCCCGGGAGAGGTTCAATTCATAGAAAGTTAGAGTGTCAGTCCTCTTGTACTTACGTCGGCATTGTGCATTTTGTATTAAATTCGGATGCAATTTCTTTGTTTCATCGTCAATAAGAATGTACAAGGGATACAGTAAACCTGACGTGATGCATCGGAATCTAATACTGGACTCACAGGAGAAGTTCAAATCATTGAAAGTGAGTGTGTCAGTCGTCTTGTACTTACGTCGGCATTGTGCATTTTGTATTAAATTCGGATGCAATTTCTTTGTTTCATCGTCAATAAGAATGTACAAGGGATACAGTAAACCTGAAGTGAATCATCGGAATCTAAAACTGGACTTACAGGATAGGTTCCAATCATAGAGAGTAAAAGTGTCAGTCCTCTTTTACTGAAGGCGGCATTGTGCCTTTTGTATTACATTCGGATGCAATTTCTGTGTTTCATCGTCAATAAGAAGGTCCAAGGGATACAGTAAACCTGAAGTGAAGCATCGGAATCTAAAACTGGACTCACAGGACAGGTTCATATCATAGAAAGTGAGAGTGTCAGTCCTCTTGTACTTAAGTCGGCATTGTGCCTTTTGTATTACATTCGGATGCTATTTCTGTGTTTCATCGTCAATAATAAGGTCCAAGGGATACAGAAAACCTGAAGTGAAGCATCGTAATCTAAAACTGGACTCACAGGAGAGGTTCAAATCATAGAAAGTTAGAGAGTCAGTTCCCTTGTACTTAAGTCGGCATTGTGCATTTTGTATCTAATTTGGATGCAATTTCTGTGTTTCATCGTAAATAAGAAGGTCTAAGGGATACAGTAAACCTGAAGTGAAGCATCGGAATCTAAATCTGGACTCACAGGAGAGGTTCAAATTATAGAAAGTGAGAGTGTCAGTCCTCTTGTACTTAAGTCGGCATTGTGCCTTTTGTATTACATTCGGATGAAATTTCTGTGCTTTTTCGTTAATAGGAAGGTCCTAGGAATACAGTGAACCTGAAGTGAGGCATCGGAATCTAAAATTGGACTCACAGGAGAGGTTCAAATAATAGAATGTTAGAGTGTCAGTCCTCTTGTACTTAAGTCGCCATTGTGCCTTTTGTATTAAATTCGGATGCAATTTCTGTATTTCATCGTCAATAAGAATGTCCAAGGTATACAGTAAACCTGAAGTGAAGCATCGGAATGTAAAACAGGACTCACAGGAGAGGTTCAAATCATAGAAAGACAGAGTGTCAGTCCTCTTGTACTTAAGCCGGCATTGAGCCTTTTGTATTAGATTCTGATGCAATTACTGTGTTTCATCGTCAATAAGAAGGTCCAAGGTAAAAAGGAAACCTGAAGTGAAGCATCGGAATAAAAAACTGGACTCACAGATGAAGTTCAAATCATAGAATGTTAGAGTGTCAGTCCTCTTCTACTTAAGTCGGCATTGTGCATTTTGTATTAAATTCGGATGCAATTTCTTTGTTTCATCGCCAATAAGAAGGTACAAGGGATACAGTAAACCACAAGTGAAGCATCGGAATCGGAAACTGGACTCACAGAAGAGGTTTAGATCATAGAAAGTGAAAGTGTCAGTCCTCTTGTACTTAAGTCGGCATTGTGCCTTTTGTATTAAATTCGGATGCAATTTCTGTGTTTCATCGTCAATAAGAAAGTCCAAGGGATACAGTAAACCTGAAGTGAAATATCGGAATCTAAAACTGAACCCAAAGGACTGGTTCAAATCATAGATAGTGAGAGTGTCAGTCCTGCTGTACTTAAGTCGGCATTGTGCCTTTCGTATTATATTCGGATGCAATTTCTGTGTTTCATCGTCATTAAGATGGCCCAAGGGATACAGTAAACCTGAAGTGAAGCATCGGAATCTAAAACTGGACTCACAGGAGAGGTTCAAATCATAGACAGTTTGAGTGTCAGTCCTCTTGTACTTAAGTCGGCATTGTGCCTTTTGTGATAAATTCGGATGCAATTTGTGTGTTTCATCGTTAATAAGAAGGTCCTAGGGATACAGTAAACCTGAAGTCAGGCATCGGAATCTAAAACTGGGCTCACAGGAGAGGTTCAAATCATAGAAAGTTAGAGTGTCAGTCCCCTTGTACTTAAGTCAGCATTGTGCCTTTTGTATTAAATTCGGATGCAATTTCAGTGTTTCATCGTCAATAGGAAGGTTCAAGGTATACAGTTAACCTGAAGTGAAGCATCGGAATCTAAAACTGGTATCACTGGAGAGGTTCAAATCATAGAAAGTGAGCGTGTCAGTCCTCTTGTACTTAAGCCGGCATTGTGCCTTTTGTATTACATTCGGATGCAATTTCTGAGTTTCATCGTCATTAAGACGGTCCAAGGGATACAGTAAACCAGAAGTGAAGCATCGGAATCTAAAACTGGACTCACAGGAGAGGTTCAAATCATAGAAAGTTAGAGTGTCAGTCCTCTTGTACTTCAGTCGGCATTGTGCCCTTTGTATTCATTTCGGATGCAATTTCTGTGTTTTATCGTCGATAGGAATGTCCAAGGTATGCAGTAAACCTGAAGTCAAGCATCGGAATCTAAAACTGGACTCGCAGGAGAGGTTCAAATCGTAGAAAGTTAGAGTGTCAGTCGTCTTGTACTTAAGTCGGCATTGTGCCTTTTGTATTAAATTCGGATGCAATTTCAGTGTTTCATCGTCAATAGGAAGGTTCAAGGTATACAGTTAACCTGAAGTGAAGCATCGGAATCTAAAACTGGTATCACTGGAGAGGTTCAAATCATAGAAAGTGAGCGTGTCAGTCCTCTTGTACTTAAGCCGGCATTGTGCCTTTTGTATTACATTCGGATGCAATTTCTGAGTTTCATCGTCATTAAGACGGTCCAAGGGATACAGTAAACCAGAAGTGAAGCATCGGAATCTAAAACTGGACTCACAGGAGAGGTTCAAATCATAGAAAGTTAGAGTGTCAGTCCTCTTGTACTTCAGTCGGCATTGTGCCTTTTGTGTTAAATTCGGATGCAATTTCTGTATTTCATCTTCAATAAGAAGGTCCAAGTGATACAGTAAACCTGAAGTGAAGCATCGGAATCTAAAACTGGACTCACAGGATAGGTTCAAATCATAGAAAGTGAGAGTGTCAGTCCACTTTTACTGAAGTCGGCATTGTGCCTTTTGTATTAAATTCGCATGCAATTTATGTGTTTCATCGTCAATAAGAAGGTCCAAGGGATACAGTAAACCTGAAGTGAAGCATCAGAATCTAAAACTGGACTCACAGGACTGGTTCAAATCATAGAAAGTGAGAGTGTCAGTCCTCTTGTACTGAAGTCGGCATTGTGCCTTTTGTATTAAATTCGGATGCTATTTCTGTGTTTCGTCGTCAATAAGAAGGTCCCAGAGATACAGTAAACCTGAAGTGAAGCATCGGAATCTAAAACTGGACTCGCAGGAGAGGTTCAAATCATAGAAAGTTAGAGTGTCAGTCCTCTTGTACTTAAGTCGGCATTGTGCTTTTTATATTAAATTCGTATGCAATTTCTGTGTTTCATCGTCAATTAGAAGGACCAAGGGATACAGTAAACCTGAAGTGAAGCATCGGAATTTAAACTGGACTCACAGGAGAGGTTCAAATCATAGAAAGTGAGAGTGTCAGTCCTCTTGTACTTAAGTCGGCATTGTTCCTTTTTATCAAATTTGGATGCAATTTCTGTGTTTCATCGTAAATTAGAAGGTCCAAGGGTTACAGTAAACCTGAAGTGAAGCATCGGAATCTAAAACTGGACTCACAGGAGAGGTTCAATTTATAGAAAGTGAGAGTGTCAGTCCTCTTGTACTTAAGTCGGCATTGTGCCTTTTGTATTACATTCGGATGCAATCTCTGTGTTTTTTCGTTAATAAGAAGGTCCTAGGAATACAGTGAACCTGAAGTGAGGCATCGGAATATAAAACTGGACCCACAGGAGAGGATCAAATAATAGAAATTAAGAGTGTCAGTCCTCTTGTACTTAAGTCGGCATTGTGCCTTTTGTATTAAATTCGGATGCAATTTCTGTGTTTCATCGTCAATAAGAATGTCCAAGGTATACAGTAAACCTGAAGTGAAGCATCGGAATCTAAAATAGGACTCACAGGAGAGGTTCAAATCATAGAAAGACAGAGTGTCAGTCCTCTTGTACTTAAGCCGGCATTGAGCCTTTTGTATTAAATTCTGATGCAATTTCTGTGTTTCATCGTCAATAAGAAGGTCCCAGGGATACAGTAAACCTGAAGTGAAGCATCGGAATCTAAAACTGGACTCACAGGAGACGTTCAAATCATAGAAAGTTAGAGTGTCAGTCCTCTTGTACTTAAGTCGGCATTGTGCCTTTTGTGTTAAATTCGGATGCAATTTCTGTGTTGCATCCTCAATAATAAGGTCCAAGGGATACAGTAAACCTGAAGTGAACCATCGGAATCTAAAACTGGACTCACAGGATAGGTTCAAAACATAGAAAGTGAGAGTGTCAGTCCTCTTGTACTTAATTCGGCATTGTGCCTTTTGTATTAAATTCGCATGCAATTTCTGTGTTTCATCGTCAATAAGAAGGTCCAAGGGATACAGTAAACCTGAAGTGAAGCATCGGAGTCAGAAACTGGACTCACAGGAGAGGTTCAAGTGATAGAAAGTGAGCGTGTCATTCCACTTGTACTTAAGTCGGTATTGTGCCTTTTGTATTCAATTCGGATGTAATTTCTGTGTTTCATCGTCAATAAGAAGGTCCAAGGTATACAGTAACCCTGAAGCGAAGCATCGGAATCTAAAACTGGACTCACAGGAGAGGTTCAAATCATAGAAAGACAGAGTGTCAGTCCTCTTGTACTTAATTCGGCATTGGGCCCTTTGTATTAAATTCGGATGCAATTTCTGTGTTTCATCGTCAATAGGAAGGTCCAAGGTATACAGCAAACCTGAAGTGAAGCATCGGAATCTAAAACTGGACTCACAGGAGAGGTTCAAATCATAGAAAGTTAGAGTGTCAGTCCTCTTGTACTTAAGTCGGCATTGTGCCTTTTGTATTCAATTCGGATGCAATTTCTCTGTTTTATCGTCAATAGGAATGTCCAAGGTATGCAGTAAACCTGAAGTGAAGCATCGGAATCTAAAACTGGACTCACAGGAGAGGTTCAAATCATAGAAAGTCAGAGTGTCAGTCCTCTTGTACTTAAGTCGGCATTGTGCCCTTTGTATTAAATTCGGATGCAATTTCTGTGTTTCATCGTCAATAGGAAGGTCCAAGGTATACAGTAAACCTGAAGTGAAGCTTCGGAATCTAAAACTGGACTCACTGGAGAGGTTCAAATCATAGAAAGTTAGAGTGTCAGTCCTCTTGTACTTACGTCGGCATTGTGCATTTTGTATTAAATTCGGATGCAATTTCTTTGTTTCATCGTCAATAAGAAGGTACAAGAGATACAGTAAACCTCAAGTGAAGCATCGGAATCTAAAACTGGACTCACAGGAGAGGTTCAGTTCATAGAAAGTGAGAGTGTCAGTCCTCTTGTACTTAATTCGGCATTGAGCCTTTTGTAATAAATTCGATTGTAATTTCTGTGTTTCATCGTAAATAAGAAGGTCTAAGGGATACAGTAAACCTTAAGTGAAGCATCGGAATCTAAAACTGGACTCACAGGAGTGGTTCAAATCATAGAAAGTGAGAGTGTCAGTCCTGTAGTACTTAAGTCGGCATTGTGCCTTTTGCATTAAATTCGGATGCAATTACTGTGTTTCATCGTCATTAAGAAGGTCCAAGGGATACAGGAAAATTTGAGGTGAAGCATCGGAATCTAAAACTGGACTCACAGGAGAGGTTCAAATCATAGAAAGTTAGAGAGTCAGTCCTCTTGGACTTAAGTCGGCATTGTGCCTTTTGTGTTAAATTCGGATGCAATTTCTGTGTTTCATCGTCAATAAGAAGGTCCAAGGGATACATTAAACCTGAAGTGAAGCATTGGAATCTAAAACTGGACTCACAGGAGAGGTTCAAATCATAGAAAGTTAGAGTGTCAGTCCTCTTGTACTTAAGTCGGCATTGTGCCTTTTGTATTATATTCGGATGCAATTTCTGTGTTTCATCGTCCATAAGATGGTCCAAGGGATACAGTAAACCTGAAGTGGAGCATCGGAATCTAAAACTGGACTCGCAGGAGAGGTTCAAATCATAGAAAGTTAGAGTGTCAGTCGTCTTGTACTTAAGTCGGCATTGTGCCTTTTGTATTAAATTCGGATGCAATTTCAGTGTTTCATCGTCAATAGGAAGGTTCAAGGTATACAGTTAACCTGAAGTGAAGCATCGGAATCTAAAACTGGTATCACTGGAGAGGTTCAAATCATAGAAAGTGAGCGTGTCAGTCCTCTTGTACTTAAGCCGGCATTGTGCCTTTTGTATTACATTCGGATGCAATTTCTGAGTTTCATCGTCATTAAGACGGTCCAAGGGATACAGTAAACCTGAAGTGAAGCATCGGAATCTAAAACTGGACTCACAGGAGAGGTTCAAATCATAGAAAGTTAGAGTGTCAGTCCTCTTGTACTTAAGTCGGCATTGTGCCTTTTGTGTTAAATTCGGATGCAATTTCTGTATTTCATCTTCAATAAGAAGGTCCAAGTGATACAGTAAACCTGAAGTGAAGCATCGGAATCTAAAACTGGACTCACAGGATAGGTTCAAATCATAGAAAGTGAGAGTGTCAGTCCTCTTTTACTGAAGTCGGCATTGTGCCTTTTGTATTAAATTCGCATGCAATTTATGTGTTTCATCGTCAATAAGAAGGTCCAAGGGATACAGTAAACCTGAAGTGAAGCATCAGAATCTAAAACTGGACTCACAGGACAGGTTCAAATCATAGAAAGTGAGAGTGTCAGTCCTCTTGTACTGAAGTCGGCATTGTGCCTTTTGTATTAAATTCGGATGCAATTTCTGTGTTTCGTCGTCAATAAGAAGGTCCCAGGGATACAGTAAACCTGAAGTGAAGCATCGGAATCTAAAACTGGACTCACAGGAGAGGTTCAAATCATAGAAAGTTAGAGTGTCAGTCCTCTTGTACTTAAGTCGGCATTGTGCTTTTTATATTAAATTCGTATGCAATTTCTGTGTTTCATCGTCAATTAGAAGGACCAAGGGACACAGTAAACCTGAAGTGAAGCATCGGAATTTAAACTGGACTCACAGGAGAGGTTCAAATCATAGAAAGTGAGAGTGGCAGTCCTCTTGTACTTAAGTCGGCATTGTTCCTTTTTATCAAATTTGGATGCAATTTCTGTGTTTCATCGTAAATTAGAAGGTCCAAGGGTTACAGTAAACCTGAAGTGAAGCATCGGAATCTAAAACTTGACTCACAGGAGAGGTTCAATTTATAGAAAGTGAGAGTGTCAGTCCTCTTGTACTTAAGTCGGCATTGTGCCTTTTGTATTACATTCGGATGCAATCTCTGTGTTTTTTCGTTAATAAGAAGGTCCTAGGAATACAGTGAACCTGAAGTGAGGCATCGGAATATAAAACTGGACCCACAGGAGAGGATCAAATAATAGAATGTAAGAGTGTCAGTCCTCTTGTACTTAAGTCGGCATTGTGCCTTTTGTATTAAATTCAGATGCAATTTCTGTGTTTCATCGTCAATAAGAATGTCCAAGGTATACAGTAAACATGAAGTGAAGCATCGGAATCTAAAACAGGACTCACAGGAGAGGTTCAAATCATAGAAAGACAGAGTGTCAGTCCTCTTGTACTTAAGCCGGCATTGAGCGTTTTGTATTAAATTCTGATGCAATTTCTGTGTTTCATCGTCAATAAGAAGGTCCCAGGGATACAGTAAACCTGAAGTGAAGCATCGGAATCTAAAACTGGACTCACAGGAGACGTTCAAATCATAGAAAGTTAGAGTGTCAGTCCTCTTGTACTTAAGTCGGCATTGTGCCTTTTGTGTTAAATTCGGATGCAATTTCTGTGTTGCATCCTCAATAATAAGGTCCAAGGGATACAGTAAACCTGAAGTGAACCATCGGAATCTAAAACTGGACTCACAGGATAGGTTCAAAACATAGAAAGTGAGAGTGTCAGTCCTCTTGTACTTAATTCGGCATTGTGCCTTTTGTATTAAATTCGCATGCAATTTCTGTGTTTCATCGTCAATAAGAAGGTCCAAGGGATACAGTAAACCTGAAGTGAAGCATCGGAGTCAGAAACTGGACTCACAGGAGAGGTTCAAATGATAGAAAGTGAGCGTGTCATTCCACTTGTACTTAAGTCGGTATTGTGCCTTTTGTATTCAATTCGGATGTAATTTCTGTGTTTCATCGTCAATAAGAAGGTCCAAGGTATACAGTAACCCTGAAGCGAAGCATCGGAATCTAAAACTGGACTCACAGGAGAGGTTCAAATCATAGAAAGACAGAGTGTCAGTCCTCTTGTACTTAATTCGGCATTGGGCCCTTTGTATTAAATTCGGATGCAATTTCTGTGTTTCATCGTCAATAGGAAGGTCCAAGGTATACAGCAAACCTGAAGTGAAGAATCGGAATCTAAAACTGGACTCACAGGAGAGGTTCAAATCATAGAAAGTTAGAGTGTCAGTCCTCTTGTACTTAAGTCGGCATTGTGCCTTTTGTATTCAATTCGGATGCAATTTCTCTGTTTTATCGTCAATAGGAATGTCCAAGGTATGCAGTAAACCTGAAGTGAAGCATCGGAATCTAAAACTGGACTCACAGGAGAGGTTCAAATCATAGAAAGTCAGAGTGTCAGTCCTCTTGTACTTAAGTCGGCATTGTGCCCTTTGTATTAAATTCGGATGCAATTTCTGTGTTTCATCGTCAATAGGAAGGTCCAAGGTATACAGTAAACCTGAAGTGAAGCTTCGGAATCTAAAACTGGACTCACTGGAGAGGTTCAAATCATAGAAAGTTAGAGTGTCAGTCCTCTTGTACTTAAGTCGGCATTGTGCATTTTGTATTAAATTCGGATGCAATTTCTTTGTTTCATCGTCAATAGGAAGGTACAAGGGATACAGTAAACCTCAAGTGAAGCATCGGAATCTAAAACTGGACTCACAGGAGAGGTTCAGTTCATAGAATGTGAGAGTGTCAGTCCTCTTGTACTTAAGTCGGCATTGTGCCTTCTGTAATAAATTCGATTGTAATTTCTGTGTTTCATCGTAAATAAGAAGGTCTAAGGGATACAGTAAACCTTAAGTGAAGCATCGGAATCTAAAACTGGACTCACAGGAGTGGTTCAAATCATAGAAAGTGAGAGTGTCAGTCCTGTAGTACTTATGTCAGCATTGTGGCTTTTGCATTAAATTCGGATGCAATTACTGTGTTTCATCGTCATAAGAAGGTCCAAGGGATACGGTAAATTTGAAGTGAAGCATCGGAATCTAAAACTGGACTCACAGGAGAGGTGCAAATCATAGAAAGTTAGAGTGTCAGTCCTCTTGTACTTAAGTCGGCATTGTGCCTTTTGTGTTAAATTCGGATGCAATTTCTGTGTTTCATCGTCAATAAGAAGGTCCAAGGGATACATTAAACCTGAAGTGAAGCATTGGAATCTAAAACTGGACTCACAGGAGAGGTTCAAATCATAGAAAGTTAGAGTGTCAGTCCTCTTGTACTTAAGTCGGCATTGTGCCTTTTGTATTAAATTCGGATGCAATTTCTGTGTTTCATCGTCCATAAGATGGTCCAAGTGATACAGTAAACCTGAAGTGGAGCATCGGAATCTAAAACTGGACTCGCAGGAGAGGTTCAAATCATAGAAAGTTAGAGTGTCAGTCCTCTTGTACTTAAGTCGGCATTGTGCCTTTTGTGTTAAATTCGGATGCAATTTCTGTATTTCATGATCAATAAGAAGGTCCAAGTGATACAGTAAACCTGAAGTGAAGCATCGGAATCTAAAACTGGACTTACAGGATAGGTTCAAATCATAGAAATTAAGAGTGTCAGTCCTCATTTACTGAAGTCGGCATTGTGCCTTTTTATTAAATTCGCATGCAATTTCTGTGTTTCATCGTCAATATGAAGGTCCAAGGGATACAGTAAACCTGAAGTGAAGCATCAGAATCTAAAACTGGACCCACAGGACAGGTTCAAAACATAGAAAGTGAGAGTGTCAGTCCTCTTGTGCTGAAGTCGGCATTGTGCCTTTTGTATTAAATTCGGATGCAATTTCTGTGTTTCATCGTCAATAAGAAGGTCCCAGGGATACAGTAAACCTGAAGTGAAGCATCGGAATCTAAAACTGGACTCACAGGAGAGGTTCAAATCATGGAAAGTTAGAGTGTCAGTCCTCTTGTACTTAAGTCGGCATTGTGCCTTTTGTATTAAATTCGGATGCAATTTCTGTGTTTCATCGTCAATACGAAGGTCCAAGGGATACAGTAAACCTGAAGTGAAGCATCGGAATCTAAAACTGGACTCATAGGAGAGGTTCAAATCATAGAAAGTGAGAGAGTCAGTCCTCTTGTACTTAAGTCGGCATTGTGCACTTTGTATTAAATTCGGATCCAATATCTGTGTTTCATGGTCAATACGATGGTCCAAGGGATACAGTAAACCGGAAGTGAGGCATCGGAATCTAAAACTGCACTCACAGGAGCGGTTCAAATCATTGGAAGTTAGAGTGTAAGTCCTCTTGTACTTAAGTCGGCATTGTGCATATTGTATTAAATTCGGATGCAATTTCTTTGTTTCATCGTCAATAAGAAGGTACAAAGGATACAGTAAACCTCAAGAGAAGCATCGGAATCTGAAACTGGACTCACAGGATAGGTTCAAATCATAGAAAGTGAGAGTGTCAGTCCTCTTTTACTGAAGTCGGCATTGTGCCTTTTGTATTAAATTCGCATGCAATTTATGTGTTTCATCGTCAATAAGAAGGTCCAAGGGATACAGTAAACCTGAAGTGAAGCATCAGAATCTAAAACTGGACTCACAGGAGAGGTTCAAATCATAGAAAGTGAGAGTGTCAGTCCTCTTGTACTTGAGTCGGCATTGTTCCTTTTTATCAAATTTGGATGCAATTTCTGTGTTTCATCGTAAATTAGAAGGTCCAAGGGTTACAGTAAACCTGAAGTGAAGCATCGGAATCTAAAACTGGACTCACAGGAGAGGTTCAATTTATAGAAAGTGAGAGTGTCAGTCCTCTTGTACTTAAGTCGGCATTGTGCCTTTTGTATTACATTCGGATGCAATCTCTGTGTTTTTTCGTTAATAAGAAGGTCCTAGGAATACAGTGAACCTGAAGTGAGGCATCGGAATCTAAAACTGGACCCACAGGAGAGGATCAAATAATAGAATGTAAGAGTGTCAGTCCTCTTGTACTTAAGTCGGCATTGTGCCTTTTGTATTAAATTCAGATGCAATTTCTGTGTTTCATCGTCAATAAGAATGTCCAAGGTATACAGTAAACCTGAAGTAAAGCATCGGAATCTAAAACGGGACTCACAGGAGAGGTTCAAATCATAGAAAGACAGAGTGTCAGTCCTCTTGTACTTAAGCCGGCATTGAGCCTTTTGTATTAGATTCTGATGCAATTTCTGTGTTTCATCGTCAATAAGAAGGTCCCAGGGATACAGTACACCTGAAGTGAAGCATCGGAATCTAAAACTGGACTCACAGGAGACGTTCAAATCATAGAAAGTTAGAGTGTCAGTCCTCTTGTACTTAAGTCGGCATTGTGCCTTTTGTGTTAAATTCGGATGCAATTTCTGTGTTGCATCCTCAATAATAAGGTCCAAGGGATACAGTAAACCTGAAGTGAACCATCGGAATCTAAAACTGGACTCACAGGATAGGTTCAAAACATAGAAAGTGAGAGTGTCAGTCCTCTTGTACTTAATTCGGCATTGTGCCTTTTGTATTAAATTCGGATGCAATTTCTGTGTTTCATCGTCAATAAGAAGGTCCAACGGATACAGTAAACCTGAAGTGAAGCATCGGAGTCAGAAACTGGACTCACAGGAGAGGTTCAAATGATAGAAAGTGAGCGTGTCATTCCACTTGTACTTAAGTCGGTATTGTGCCTTTTGTATTCAATTCGGATGTAATTTCTGTGTTTCATCGTCAATAAGAAGGTCCAAGGTATACAGTAACCCTGAAGCGAAGCATCGGAATCTGAAACTGGACTCACAGGAGAGGTTCAAATCATAGAAAGACAGAGTGTCAGTCCTCTTGTACTTAATTCGGCATTGGGCCCTTTGTATTAAATTCGGATGCAATTTCTGTGTTTCATCGTCAATAGGAAGGTCCAAGGTATACAGCAAACCTGAAGTGAAGCATCGGAATCTAAAACTGGACTCACAGGAGAGGTTCAAATCATAGAAAGTTAGAGTGTCAGTCCTCTTGTACTTAAGTCGGCATTGTGCCTTTTGTATTCAATTCGGATGCAATTTCTGTGTTTTATCGTCAATAGGAATGTCCAAGGTATGCAGTAAACCTGAAGTGAAGCATCGGAATCTAAAACTGGACTCACAGGAGAGGTTCAAATCATAGAAAGTCAGAGTGTCAGTCCTCTTGTACTTAAGTCGGCATTGTGCCCTTTGTATTAAATTCGGATGCAATTTCTGTGTTTCATCGTCAATAGGAAGGTCCAAGGTATACAGTAAACCTGAAGTGAAGCTTCGGAATCTAAAACTGGACTCACTGGAGAGGTACAAATCATAGAAAGTTAGAGTGTCAGTCCTCTTGTACTTAAGTCGGCATTGTGCATTTTGTATTAAATTCGGATGCAATTTCTTTGTTTCATCGTCAATAGGAAGGTACAAGGGATACAGTAAACCTCAAGTGAAGCATCGGAATCTAAAACTGGACTCACAGGAGAGGTTCAGTTCATAGAATGTGAGTGTGTCAGTCCTCTTGTACTTAAGTCGGCATTGTGCCTTCTGTAATAAATTCGATTGTAATTTCTGTGTTTCATCGTAAATAAGAAGGTCTAAGGGATACAGTAAACCTTAACTGAAGCATCGGAATCTAAAACTGGACTCACAGGAGTGGTTCAAATCATAGAAAGTGAGAGTGTCAGTCCTGTAGTACTTATGTCAGCATTGTGCCTTTTGCATTAAATTCGGATGCAATTACTGTGTTTCATCGTCATAAGAAGGTCCAAGGGATACAGTAAATTTGAAGTGAAGCATCGGAATCTAAAACTGGACTCACAGGAGAGGTTCAAATCATAGAAAGTTAGAGTGTCAGTCCTCTTGTACTTAAGTCGGCATTGTGCCTTTTGTGTTAAATTCGGATGCAATTTCTGTGTTTCATCGTCAATAAGAAGGTCCAAGGGATACATTAAACCTGAAGTGAAGCATTGGAATCTAAAACTGGACTCACATTAGAGGTTCAAATCATAGAAAGTTAGAGTGTCAGTCCTCTTGTACTTAAGTCGGCATTGTGCCTTTTGTATTAAATTCGGATGCAATTTCTGTGTTTCATCGTCCATAAGATGGTCCAAGTGATACAGTAAACCTGAAGTGGAGCATCGGAATCTAAAACTGGACTCGCAGGAGAGGTTCAAATCATAGAAAGTTAGAGTGTCAGTCGTCTTGTACTTAAGTCGGCATTGTGCCTTTTGTATTAAATTCGGATGCAATTTCAGTGTTTCATCGTCAACAGGAAGGTTCAAGGTATACAGTTAACCTGAAGTGAAGCATCGGAATCTAAAACTGGTATCACTGGAGAGGTTCAAATCATAGAAAGTGAGCGTGTCAGTCCTCTTGTACTTAAGTCGGCATTGTGCCTTTTGTATTAAATTCGGATGCAATTTCTGTGTTTCATCGTCATTAAGACGGTCCAAGGGATACAGTAAACCTGAAGTGAAGCATCGGAATCTAAAACTGGACTCACAGGAGAGGTTCAAATCATAGAAAGTTTGAGTGTCAGTCCTCTTGTACTTAAGTCGGCATTGTGCCTTTTGTGTTAAATTCGGATGCAATTTCTGTATTTCATCATCAATAAGAAGGTCCAAGTGATACAGTAAACCTGAAGTGAAGCATCGGAATCTAAAACTGGACTTACAGGATAGGTTCAAATCATAGAAAGTGAGAGTGTCAGTCCTCATTTACTGAAGTCGGCATTGTGCCTTTTTATTAAATTCGCATGCAATTTCTGTGTTTCATCGTCAATATGAAGGTCCAAGGGATACAGTAAACCTGAAGTGAAGCATGAGAATCTAAAACTGGACCCACAGGACAGGTTCAAATCATAGAAAGTGAGAGTGTCAGTCCTCTTGTGCTGAAGTCGGCATTGTGCCTTTTGTATTAAATTCGGATGCAATTTCTGTGTTTCATTGTCAATAAGAAGGTCCCAGGGATACAGTAAACCTGAAGTGAAGCATCGGAATCTAAAACTGGACTCACAGGAGAGGTTCAAATCATGGAAAGTTAGAGTGTCAGTCCTCTTGTACTCAAGTCGGCATTGTGCCTTTTGTATTAAATTCGGATGCAATTTCTGTGTTTCATCGTCAATACGAAGGTCCAAGGGATACAGTAAACCTGAAGTGAAGCATCGGAATCTAAAACTGGACTCATAGGAGAGGTTCAAATCATAGAAAGTGAGAGAGTCAGTCCTCTTGTACTTAAGTCGGCATTGTGCACTTTGTATTAAATTCGGATCCAATATCTGTGTTTCATGGTCAATACGATGGTCCAAGGGATACAGTAAACCGGAAGTGAGGCATCGGAATCTAAAACTGCACTCACAGGAGCGGTTCAAATCATTGGAAGTTAGAGTGTAAGTCCTCTTGTACTTAAGTCGGCATTGTGCATTTTGTATTAAATTCGGATGCAATTTCTTTGTTTCATCGTCAATAAGAAGGTACAAAGGATACAGTAAACCTCAAGAGATGCATCGGAATCTGAAACTGGACTCACAGGAGAGGTTCAGATCATAGAAAGTGAGAGTGTCAGTCCTCTTGAACTTAAGTCGGCATTGTGCATTTTGTATTAAATTCGGATGCAATTGCTGTGTTTCATCGTCAGTAAGAAGGTCCAAGGGATACAGTAAACCTTAAGTGAAGCATCGGAATCTAAAACTGGACTCACAGGAGTGGTTCAAATCATAGAAAGTTAGAGCGTCAGCCCTCTTGTACTTAAATCGGCATTGTGCCTTTTGTATTAAATTCGGAAGCAATTTCTGTGTCTCTTCGTCATTAAGGAGGTCCAAGGGGTACAGTAAACCTGAAGTGAAGCATCGGAATCTAAAACTGGACTCACAGGAGAGGTTCAAATCATAGAAAGTTAGAGTGTCAGTCCTCTTGTACTTAAGTCGGCATTGTGCCTTTTGTGTTAAATTCGGATGCAATTTCTGTGTTTCATCGTCAATAAGAAGGGCCAAGGGATACAGTAAACCTGAAGTGAAGCATCGGAATCTAAAACTGGACTCACAGGAGAGGTTCAAATCATAGAGAGTGAGAGTGTCAATCCTCTTGTACTTAAGTCGGCATTGTGCCTTTTGTATTAAATTCGGATACAATTTCTGTGTTTCATCGTGAATAAGTAAGTCCAAGGGATACAGTAAACCTGAAGTGAGGCATCGGAATCTAAAACTGGACTCACAGGAGAACTTCAAATCATAGAAAGTTAGTGTGTCAGTCCTCTTGTACTTAAGTTGGCATTGTGCCTTTTGTATTAAATTCGGATGCAATTTCTGTGTTTTATCGTTAATAAGAAGGTCCAAGGTATGCAGTAAACCTGAGGTAAAGCATCGGAATCTATAACTGGACTCACAGGAGAGGTTCAAATCATAGAAAGTGAGTGTGTCAGTCCTGTTGTACATAAGTCGGCATTGTGCCTTTTGTATTAAATTCGGATGCTATTTCTGTGTTTCATCGTCATTAAGAAGGTCCGAGCGATACAGTAAACCTGAAGTGAGGCATCGGAATCTAAAACTGGACTCACAGGAGAACTTCAAATCATAGAAAGTTAGTGTGTCAGTCCTCTTGTACTTAAGTTGGCATTGTGCCTTTTGTATTAAATTCGGAAGCAATTTCTGTGTCTCTTCGTCATTAAGGAGGTCCAAGGGGTACAGTAAACCTGAAGTGAAGCATCGGAATCTGAAACTGGACTCACAGGAGAGGTTCAAATCATAGAAAGTTAGAGTGTCAGTCCTCTTGTACTTAAGTCGGCATTGTGCCGTTTGTATTCAATTCGGATGCAATTTCTGTGTTTCATCGTCAATAGGAAGGTCCAAGGTATACAGTAAACCTGAAGTGAAGCATCGGAATCTAAAACTGGACTCACAGGAGAGGTTCAAATCATAGAAAGTTAGAGTGTCAGTCCTCTTGTGCTTAAGTCGGGATTCTGCCTTTTGTATTAACTTCGGATGCAATTTCTGTGTTTCATCATCAATAAGAGGGTCCAAGGGGTACAGTAAACCTGAAGTGAAGCATCGGAAACTAACACTGGACTCACAGGAGAGGTTCAAATCATAGAAAGTTAGAGTGTCAGTCCTCTTGTACTTAAGTTGGCATCGTGCCTTTTGTATTAAATTCGGATGCAATTTCTGTGTTTTATCGTTAATACGAAGGTCCAAGGTATGCAGTAAACCTGAGGTAAAGCATCGGAATCTAAAACTGGACTCACAGGAGAGGTTCAAATCATAGAAAGTGAGTGTGTCAGTCCTGTTGTACATAAGTCGGCATTGTGCATTTTGTATTAAATTCGGATGCTATTTCTGTGTTTCATCGTCGTTAAGAAGGTCCGAGCGATACAGTAAACCTGAAGTGAAACATCGGAATCTAAAACTGGACTCACAGGAGAGGTTCAAATCATAGAAAGTTAGAGTGTCAGTCCTCTTATACTTAAGTCGGCATTGTGCCTTTTGTGTTAAATTTGGATGCAATTTCTGTGTTTCATCGTCAATAAGAAGATCCAAGGTATACAGTAAACCTGAAGTGAAGCATCGGAATCTAAATTGGACTCACAGGAGAGGTTCAAATCATAGAAAGACTGAGTGTCAGTCCTCTTGTACTTAAGTCGGCATTGTGCCCTTTGTATTAATTTCGGATGCAGTTTCTGTGTTTCATCGTCAATAGGAACGTCCAAGGTATACAGTAAACCTGAAGTGAAGCATCGGAATCTAAAACTGGACTCACTGGAGAGGTTCAAATCATAGAAAGTTAGATTGTCAGTCCTTTTGTACTTAAGTTGGCATTGTGCCTTTTGTATTAAATTCGGATGCATTGTTTGTGTTTCATCGTCAATAAGAAGGTCCAAGGGAGACAGTAAACCTTAAGTGAGGCATCGGAATCTAAAACTGCACTCACAGGAGAGGTTCAAATCATAGAAAGTTAGAGTGTTAGTCCTCTTGTACTTAAGTCGGCATTGTGCATTTTGTATTAAATTCGGATGCAATGTCTTTGTTTCATCGTCAATAAGAAGGTACAAGGGATACAGTAAACCTCAAGTGAAGCATCGGAATCTGAAACTGGTCTCACAGGAGTGGTTCAAATCATAGAAAGTGAGAGTGTCAGTCCTGCAGTACTTAAGTCGGCATTGTGCCTTTTGTATTAAATTCGGATGCAATTTCTGTGTTTCATCGTCAATAAGAAGGTCCATGGGACACAGTAAACCTGAAGTGAAGCATCGGAATCTAAAACTGGACTCACAGGAGAGGTTCAAATCATAGAAAGTGAACGTGTCAGTCCTCTTGTACTTAAGTCGGCATTGTGCCACTTGTATTAAATTCGGATGTAATTTCTGTGTTTCATCGTCAATAGGAAGGTCCAAGGTATACAGTACACCTGAAGTGAAGCATCGGAATCTAAAACTGAACTCACTGGAGAGGTTCAAATCATAGAAAGTTAGAGAGTCAGTCCTCTTGTACTTAAGTCGGCATTGTGCCTTTTGCATTGAATTCGGATGCAATTTCTGTGTTTTATCGTCAATAGGAATGTCCAAGGTATGCAGTAAACCTGAAGTGAAGCATCGGAATCTAAAACTGGACTCACTGGAGAGGTTCAAATCATAGAAAGTTAGAGTGTCAGTCCCCGTGTACTTAAGTTGGCATTGCGCCTTTTGTATTAACTTCGGATGCAATTTCTGTGTTTCATCGTCAATAAGAGGGTCCAAGGGGTACAGTAAACCTGAAGTGAGGCATCGGAATCTAAAACTGGACTCACAGGAGAGGTTCAAATCATAGAAAGTTAGAGTGTCAGTCGTCTTGTACTTAAGTCGGCTTTGTGCCTTTTGTATTAAATTCGGATGCAATTTCTGTGTTTCATCGTCAATAGGAAGGTCCAAGGTATACAGTTAACCTGAAGTGAAGCATCGGAATCTAAAACTGGACTCACTGGAGAGGTTAAAATCATTGAAAGTGAAAGTGTCAGTCCTCTTGTACTGAAGTCGGCATTGTGGCTTTTGTGTTAAATTCGGATCCAATTTCTGTGTTTCATCGTCAATAAGAAGGTCCAAGGGATACAGTAAACCTGAAGTGAAGCATCAGAATCTAAAGCTGGACTCCCAGGATAGGTTCAAAGCATAGAAAGTGAGAGTGTGAGTCCTTCTTTACTGAAGTCGGTTTTGTGCCTTTTGTATTAAATTCGGATGCAATTTCTGTGTTTCATCGTCAATAAGAAGGTCCAAGGGATACAGTAAACCTGAAGTGAAGCATCGGAATCTAAAACTGGATTCACAGGACAGGTTCAAATCATAGAAAAAGAGAGTGTCAGTCCTCTTGTACTTAAATCGGCATTGTGGCTTTTGTATTATATTCGGATGCAATTTCTGTGTTTCCTCGTCAATAAGAAGTTCCCAGGTATACAGTAAACCTTAAGTGAAGCATCGGAATCTAAAGCTGGACTCACAGGATAGGTTCAAAGCATAGAATGTGAGAGTGTATGTCCTTTTTTGCTGAAGTCGGTTTTGTGCCTTTTGTATTAAATTCGGATGCAAATTCTGTGTTTCATCGTCAATAAGAAGGTCCAAGGGATACAGTAAACCTGAAGTGAAGCATCGGAATCTAAAACTGGATTCACAGGACAGGTTCAAATCATAGAAAAAGAGAGTGTCAGTCCTCTTGTACTTAAGTCGGCATTGTGGCTTTTGTATTACATTCGGATGCGATTTCTGTGTTTCATCGTCAATAAGAAGTTCCCAAGGATACAGTAAACCTTAAGTGAAGCATCGGAATCTAAAACTGGACTCACAGGAGAGGTTCAAATCAAAGAAAGTTAGAGTGTCAGTCCTCTTGTACTTAAGTCGGCTTTGTGCCTTTTGTATTAAATTCGGATGCAATTTCTGTGTTTCATCGTTAATAAGAAGGTCCTAGGGATACAGTAAACCTGAAGTGAAGCATCAGAATCTAAAACTGGACTCACAGGAGAGGTTCAAATCATAGAAAGTGAGAGAGTCAGTCCTCTTGTACTTAAGTCGGCATGTGCCCTTTGTATTAATTTCGGATCCAATATCTGTGTTTCACCGTCAATAAGATGGTCCAAGGGATACAGTAAACCTGAAGTGAAGCATCGGAATCTAAAACTGGACTCACAGGAGAGGTTCAAATCATAGAAAATTAGAGTGTCAGTCGTCTTGTACGTAAGTCGGCATTGTGCCTTTTGTATTAAATTTGGATGCAATTCCTGTGTTTCATCGTCAATAGGAAGGTCCAAGGTATACAGTAAACCTGAAGTGAAAAATAGGAATCTAAAACTGGACTCACTGGAGAGGTTCAAATCATAGAAAGTTAGAGTGTCAGTCCTCTTGTACTTAGGTTGGCATTGTGCCTTTTGTATTAATTTCGGATGCAATTTCTGTGTTTAATCGTCAATAAGAAGGTCCAAGGGATACAGTAAACCTGAAGTGAGGCATCGGAATCTAAAACTT
The DNA here is from genome assembly GCF_021461395.2 of Schistocerca americana. Lineage (NCBI taxonomy): Eukaryota > Metazoa > Arthropoda > Insecta > Orthoptera > Acrididae > Schistocerca > Schistocerca americana. The sequence continues at coordinate 1,090,217,432 of NC_060120.1, read as the reverse complement.
GACTCATAGGAGAGGTTTAAATCATAGAAAGTTAGAGTGTCGGGCCTCTTGAACTTAAGTCGGCATTGTGCCTTTTGTATTAAATTCGGATGCAATTTCTGAGTTTCATCGTCAATAAGAAGGTCCATGGTATACAGTAAACCTGAAGTGAAGCATCGGAATCTAAAACTGGACTCACAGGAGAGGTTCAAATCATAGAAGGACAGAGTGACAGTCCTCTTGTACTTAAGTCGGCATTGTGCCCTTTGTATTAAATTTGTATGCAATTTCTGTGTTTCATCGTCAATAGGAAGGTCCAAGGTATACAGTAAACCGGAAGTGAGGCATCGGAATCTAAAACTGGGCTCACAGGAGAGGTTCAGTTCATAGAAAGTGAGAGTGTCAGTCCGCTTGTACTTAAGTCGGCATTCTGCATTTTTATTAAATTCGGATGCAATTTCTGTGTTTCATCGTCAATAAGAAGGTCCATGGGATACAGTATACCTTAAGTGAAGTATCGGAATCTAAAACTGTACTCACAGGAGTGGTTCAAATCATAGAAAGTGAGAGTGTCAGTCCTGTAGTATTTAAGTCGGCATTGTGATTTTTGTATTAAATTCGGATGCAATTTCTGTGTTTCCTCGTCATTAAGAAGGTCCAAGGGATACAGTAAACCTGAAGGGAAGCATCGGAATTTAAACTGGACCCACAGGAGAGGCTCAAATCATAGGAAGGTAGAGTGTCAGTCCTCTTGTACTCAAGTCGGCATTGTGCCTTTTGTGTTAAATTCGGATGCAATTTCTGTGTTTCATCGTCAATAAGAAGGTTCAAGGGATACAGTAAACCTGAAGTGAAGCATCGGATTCTAAAACTGGACTCACTGGAGAGGTTCTAATCATAGAAAGTTAGAGTGTCAGTCCTCTTGTACTTAAGTCGGCATTGTGCCTTTTGTATTAACTTCTGATGCAATTTCTGTGTTTCATCGTCAATAAGAGGGTAAAGGGGTACAGTAAACCTGAAGTGAGGCATCGGAATCTAAAACTGGACTCACAGGAGAGGTTCAAATCATAGAAAGTTAGAGTGTCAGTCGTCTTGTACTTAAGTCGGCATTGTGCCTTTTGTATTAAATTCGGTTGCTATTTTTGTGTTTCATCGTCATTAAGAAGGTCCGAGCGATACAGAAAACCTGAAGTGAAACATCGTAATCTAAAACTGGACTCACAGGAGAGGTTCCAATCATAGAAAGTTAGAGTGTCAGTCCTCTTGTACTTAAGTCGGCATTGTGCCTTTTGTGTTAAATTCGGATGCAATTTCTGTGATTCATCGTCAATACGAAGGTCCAAGGGATACAGTAAACCTGAAGTGAAGCATCGGAATCTAAAGCCTGACTCACAGGATAGGTTCAAAGCATAGAAAGTGAGAGTGAAAGTCCTTTTTTACTGAAGTCGGTTTTGTGCCTTTTGTATTAAATTCGGATGCAATTTCAGTGTTTCATCATCAATAAGAAGGTCCAAGGGATACAGTAAACCAGAAGTTAAACGTCGGAATCTAAAACTGGATTCACAGGACAGGTTCAAATCATAGAATAAGAGAATGTCAGTCCTCTTGTACTTAAGTCGGCATTGTGGCTTTTGTATTATATTCGGATGCAATTTCTATGTTTCATCGTCAATAAGAAGTTCCCAGGGATACAGTAAACCTTAAGTGAAGCATCGGAATCTAAAACTGGACTCACTGGAGATGTTCAAATCATAGAAAGTTAGAGTGTCAGTCCTCTTGTACTTAAGTCGGCATTGTGCCTTTTGTATTAAATTCGGATGCAATTTCTGTGTTTCATCGTCAATAAGAAGATCCTAGGTATACAGTAAACCGGAAGTGAAGCATCGGAATCTGAAACTGGACTCACAGGAGAGGTTCAAATCATAGAAAGACAGAGTGTCAGTCCTCTTATACATAAGTCGTCATTGTGCCTTTTGTATTAAATTCGGATGCAATTTCTGTGTTTCATCGTTAATAAGAAGGTCCTAGGGATACAGTAAAATTGAAGTCAGGCATCGGTATCTAAAACTGGACTCACAGGAGAGGTTCAAATCATAGAAAGACAGAGTGTCAGTCCTCTTATACATAAGTCGGCATTGTGTCTTGTGTATTAAATTCGGATGCAATTTCTGAGTTTCATCGTCAATAAGAAGGTCCAAATAATACAGTAAACCTGAAGTGAAGCATCGGAATCTAAATCTGGACTCATAGGAGAGGTTCAGATCATAGAAAGAGAGAGTGTCATTCCTTTTGTTCTTAAGTCGGCATTGTGCCTTTTGTATTAAATTCGGATGCAATTTCTCTGTTTCATCGTTAATAGGATGGTCCAAGGTATACAGTAAACCTGAAGTGAAGCATCGGAATTTAAAACTGGACTCACAGGAGAGGTTCTAATCATAGATAGTTAGAGTGTCAGTCGTCTTTTACTTAAGTCGGCATTGTGCCTTTTGTATTCAATTCGGATGCAATTTCTCTGTTTCATCGTCAATAGGATGGTCCAAGGTATACAGTAAACCTGAAGTGAAGCATCGGAATTTAAAACTGGACTCACAGGAGAGGATCTAATCATAGAAGTTAGAGTGTCAGTCCTCTTGTACTTAAGTCGTCATTGTGCCTTTTGTATTAAATTCGGATGCAATTTCAGTGTTTCATCGTCAGTAAGAGGGTCCAAGGGATACAGTAAACCTGAAGTGAGGCATCGGAATCTAAAACTGGACTCACAGGAGAGGTTAAAATCATAGACATTTAGAGTGTCAGTCCTCTTGTACTTATGTCGGCATTGTGCCTTGTGTATTAAATTCGGATGCAATTTCTGTGTTTCATCGTCAATAAGAAGGTAAAAGGTATACAGTAAACCTGAAGTGAAGCATCGGAATCTAAAACTGCACTCACAGGAAAGGTTCATATCATAGAAAGAGAGAGTGTCATTCCTCTTGTACTTAAGTCGGCATTGTGCCTTTTGTATTAAATTCGGATGCAATTTCTGTGTTTAATCGTCAACAAGAAGGTTCAAGGTATAATGGAAACATGAAGTGAAGCATCGGAATCTGAAACTGGACTCACAGGAGAGGTTCAAATCATAGAAAGTTAGAGTGTCAGTCCTCTTGTACTTAAGTCGGCATTGTGCCTTTTGTATTAAATTCAGATGCAATTTCTTTGTTTAATCGTCAATAAGAAGGTACAAGGGATACAGTAAACCTCAAGTGAAGCATCGGAATCGAAAACTGGACTCACAGGAGAGGTTCAGATCATAGAAAGTGAGAGTGTCAGTCCTCTTGTACTTAAGTCGGCATTGTTCCTTTTGTATTAAATTCGGATGCAATTTCTGTGTTTCATCGTCAATAAGAAGGTCCAAGTGATACAGCAAACCTGAAGTGAAGCATCGGAATCTAAAACTGGACTCATAGGAGAGGTTCAAATCATAGAAAGTGAGATTGTCAGTCCTCTTGTACTTAAGTCAGCATTGTGCCTTTTGTATTAAATTTGGATGCAATTTCTGTGTTTCATCGTCAATAAGAAGGTTCCAGGGATACAGTAAACCTGAAGTGAAGCATCGCAATCTAAAACTGGACTCACAGGAGAGGTTCCAATCATAGCAAGTTAGAGTGTCAGTACTCTTGTACTTAATTCGGCATTGTGCATTTTGTATTAAATTCGGATGCGATTTCTGTGTTTCATCGTCAATACGAGGGTCCAAGGGATACAGTAAACCTGAAGTAATGCATAGGAATCCAAAACTGGACTCACGGGAGAGGTTCAAATCATAGAAAGTTAGAGAGATAGTCCTCTTGTACTTAATTTGGCATTGTGCATTTTGCATTAAATTCGGATGCAATTTCTGTGTTTCGTCGTCAATAAGAAGGTCCAAGGGATACAGTAAACCTGAAGTGAAGCATCGGAATTTAAAACTGGACTCACAGGAGCGGTTCAAATCATAGAAAGTTAGAGTGTCAGTCCTCTTGTACATAAGTCGGCATTGTGCCATTTGTATTAACTTCGGATGCAATTTCTGTGTTTCATCGTCAATAAGTAGGTCCAAGGGAAACAGTAAACATGTAGTGAAGCATCGGAATCTAAAACTGGACTCACAGGATAGGTTCAAATCATAGAAAGTGAGAGTGTCAGTCCTCTTGTACTTAATTCGGCATTGTGCCTTTTGTATTAAATTCGGATGCAATTTCTGTGTTTCATCGTCAATAGGAAGGTTCAAGGGATACAGTAAACCTGAAGTGAAACATCGGAATCTATAACTGGACTCACAGGAGAGGTTCAAATCATAGAAAGTGAGAGTATCAGTCCTCTTGTACTTAATTAGGCATTGTGCCTTTTGTATTACATTCGGATGCAATTTCTGTGTTTCATCGACAATAAGAATTTCCAAGGGATATAGTAAACCTGAAGTGAAGCATCGGAATCTAAAACTGGACCCACAGGAGAAGTTCAAATCATAGAAAGTTAGAGTGTCAGTCCTCTTAAACTGAAGTCGGCAATGTGCATTTTGTATTAAGTTCCGATGCAATCTCTGTGTTTGATCGACAATAAGAGGTCCAAGGGATACAGTAAACCTGAAGTGAAGTATCGGAATCTGAAACCGGACTCACAGGGGAGGTTCAAATCATAGAAAGTGAGAGTGTTAGTCCTCTTGTACTTAAGTCGGCATTGTGCCTTTTGTTTTAAATTCGGATGCAATTTCTGTGTTTCATCGCCAATAAGAAGGTCCAAGGTATACAGTAAACCTGAAGTGAAGCATCGGAATCTAAAACTGGACTCACAGGATAGGTTCAAATCATAGAAAGTGAGGGTGTCAGTCCTCTTGTACTTAAGTCTTCATTGTGCTTTTGTATTACAATCGGATGCAATTTCTGTGTTTCATCGTCATTAAGAAGGTCCAAGGGATACAGTAAACCTGAAGTGAAGCATCGGAATGTCACACTGGACTCACAGGAGAGGTTCAGATCATTGAAAGTGAGAGTGTCAGTCCTCTTGTACTTAAGTCGGCATTGTGCCTTTTGTATTAAATTCAGATGCAATTTCTGTGTTTCATCGTCAATAGGAAGGTCCAAGGGATACAGTAAACCTGAGGTGAAGCATCGGTATCTAGAACTGGACCCACAGGAGGGGTTCAAATCATAGAAAGTGAGCGTGTCAGGCCTCTTGTACCTAATTCGGCATTGTGCCTTTTGTATTAGATTCGGATGCAATTTCTGTATTTCATCGTCAATAAGAAGGTCCAAGGGATACAGTAAACCTGAAGTGAGGCATCGAAATCTAAAACTGGACTCACAGGAGAGGTTCAAATAATTGAAAGTTAGAGTGTCAGTCCTCTTGTAATTAAGTCGGCATTGTCCATTTTGCATTAAATTGGGATGCAATTTCTGTGTTTCATCGTCAATAGGAAGGTCCAAGGTATACAGTAAACCTGAAGTGAAGCATCGTATTCTAAAACTGAACACACTGGAGAGGTTCAAATCATTGAAAGTTAGAGGTTCAGTCCTCTTGTACTTAAGTCGGCGTTGTGCCCTTTGTATTAAATTCGGATGCAATATCTGTGTTTAATCGTTAATAAAAAGGTCCTAGGGATACAGTAAGCCTGAAGTGAGGAATCGGAATCTAAAACTGGACTCACAGGAGAGGTTCAAATCATTGAAAGTTAGAGTGTCAGTCCTCTTGTAATTAAGTCGGCATTGTGCCTTTTGTATTAAATGTGGATGGGAATTCTGTGTTTCATCGTCAATAAGTAGGTCCAAGGAACACAGTAAACCTGAAGTGAAGCATCGGAATCTAAATCTGGACTCACAGTAGAGATTCAAATCATAGAAAGTTAGTGTGTCAGTCGTCTTGTACTTAAGTCGGCATTGTGCATTTTGAATAAAATTGGGATGCAATTTCTGTGTTTCATCGTCAATAGGAAGGTCCAAGGTATACTTTAAACCTGAAGTGAAGCATCGGAATCTAAAACTAAACTCACTGGAGAGGTTCAAATCATAGAAAGTTAGAGTGTCAGTCCTCTTGTACTTAAATCGGCATTGTGCCCTTTGTATTAAATTCGGATGCAGTTTCTGAGTTTCATCGTCAATAAGAAGGTCCAAGGTATAAAGGAAACCTGAAGTGAAGCATCGGAATCTAAAACTGGACTCACAGGAGAGGTTAAATCATAGAAAGTTAGTGTGTCAGTCCTCTTGTACTTAAGTCGGCAATGTACGATTTGTATTAAATTCGGATGCAATTTCTGTGTTTCGTCGTCAATAAGAAGGTCCAAGGGATACAGTAAACCTGAACTGAGGCATCGGAATCTAAAACTGGACTCACAGGAGAGGTTCAAATCATAGAAAGTGAGAAAGTCAGTCCTCTTGTACTTAAGTCGGCATTGTGCCTTTTGTATTAAATTCGGATGCAATTTCTGTGTTTCATCGTCAATAAGAAGGTCCAAGGGATACAGTAAACCTAAAATGAAGCACCGGAATCTAAAACTGGACTCACAGGAGAGGTTTAAATCATAGATTGTTAGAGTGTCAGTCCTCTTGCACTTAAGTCAGCAATGTGTTTTTTGAATTTAATTCCGAAGCAATTTCTGTGCCTCATCGTCAATAAAAAGGTCAAAGGTACACAGTGAAAATGAAGTGAAGCATCGGAATCTAAAGCTGAACTCACAGGATAGGTTCAAATCATAGTAAGTTAGAGTGGCAGTCCTCTTGTACTTAAGTCGGGATTGTGCTTTTTGAATTTAATTCCGATGCAATTTCTGTGTTTCATCATCAATAAGAAGGTCCAAGGTATACAGTAAACCTGAAGTGAAGCATCGGAATCTAAAGCTGGACTCACAGGAGAGGTTCAAATCATAAAAGTTAGAGTGTCAGTCGTCTTGTTCTTAAGTCGTCATTGTGCCTTTTGTATTATATTGGGATGCAAAGTCTGTGTTTCATCGTCAATAGGAAGGTCCAAGGTATACAGTAAACCTGAAGTGAAGCATCAGAATCTAAAACTGGACTCACTGGAAAGGTTCAAATCATAGAAAGTTAGATAGTCAGTCCACTTGTACTTAATTCGGCATTGTGCCTTTTGCATTAAATTCGGATGCAATTTCTGTGTTTCATCGCCAATAAGAAGGTCCAAGGGATACAGTAAACCTGAAGTGAGGCATCGGAATCTAAAAGTGGACTCACAGGAGAGGTTCAAATCATAGAAATTTAGAGTGTCAGTCCTCTTGTACTTATGACGGCATTGTGCTTTTGTATTAAATTCGGATGCAATTTCTGAGTTTCATCGTCAATACGAAGGTCCAAATAATACAGTAATCCTGAAGTGAAGCATCGGAATCTAAATCTGGACTCATAGGAGAGGTTCAAATCATAGAAAGAGAGAGTGTCATTCCTTTTGTTCTTAAGTCGGCATTGTGCCTTTTGTATTAAATTCGGATGCAATTTCTGTGGTTCATCGTCAATAAGAAGGTCCAAGGTATAAAGAAAGCCTGAAGTGAAGCATCGGAATCTAAAACTTGACTCACAGGAGAGGTTCAAATCATAGAAAGTTAGAGTGTCAGTCGTCTTGTACTTAAGTCGGCATTATGCCTTTTGTATTCAATTCGGATGCAATTTCTCTGTTTCATCGTCAATAGGATGGTCCAAGGTATACAGTAAACCTGAAGTGAAGCATCGGAATTTAAAACTGGACCCACAGGAGAGGTTCAAATCATAGAAAGTTAGAGTGTCAGTCCTCTTGTACGTAAGTCGGCATTGTGCCTTTTGTATTAAATTCAGATGCAATTTCTTTGTTTAATCGTCAATAAGAAGGTACAAGGGATACAGTAAACCTCAAGTGAAGCATCGGAATCTAAAACTGGACTCACAGGACAGGTTCAGATCATAGAAAGTGAGAGTGTCAGTCCTCTTGTACTTAAGTCGGCATTGTGCCTTTTGTATTAAATTCGGTTGCAATTTCTGTGTTTCATCGTCAATAAGAAGGACCAAGTGATACAGCAAACCTGAAGTGAAGCATCGGAATCTAAATCTGGACTCACAGGAGAGGTTCAAATCATAGAAAGTTAGAGTGTGAGTCCTCTTGTACTTAAGTCGGAATTGTGCGTTTTGAATTTAATGCCGATGAAATTTCTGTGTTTCATCGTCAATAAGAAGGTCCAAGGTATACAGTAAACCTGAAGTGAAGCATCGGAACGCAAAACTGGACTCCCAGGAGAGGTTCAAATCATAGAATGTTAGTGTGTCAGTCGTCTTGTATTTAAGTCGGCATTGTCCATTTTGCATTAAATTGGGATGCAATTTCTGTGTTTCATCGTCAATAGGAAGGTCCAAGGTATACAGTACACCTGAAGTGAAGCATCGGAATCAAAAACTGAACACACTGGAGCGGTTCAAATCATTGAAAGTTAGAGTGTCAGTCCTCTTGTACTTAAGTCGGCATTGTACAATTTGTATTAAATTCGGATGCAGTTTCTGAGTTTCATCGTCAATAAGAAGGTCCAAGGTATAAAGGAAACCTGAAGTGAAGCATCGGAATCTAAAACTGGACTTACAGGAGGGGTTCAAATCATAGACATTTAGAGTGTCAGTCCTCTTGAACTTATGTCGGCATTGTGCCTTGTGTATTAAATTTGGATGCAATTTCTGTGTTTCATCGTCAATAAGAAGGTCCAAGATATACAGTAAACCTGAAGTGAAGCATCGGAATCTAAAACTGCACTCACAGGAGAGGTTCAAATCACAGAAAGAGAGAGTGTCATTCCTCTTGTTCTTAAGTCAGCATTGTGCCTTTTGTATTAAATTCGGATGCAATTTCTGTGTTTAATCGTCAATAAGAAGGTTCAAGGTATAAAGGAAACATGAAGTGAAGCATCGTAATCTAAAACTGGACTCACAGGAGAGGTTCAAATCATAGAAAGTTAGAGTGTCAGTCCTCTTGTACGTAAGTCGGCATTGTGCCTTTTGTATTAAATTTAGATGCAATTTCTTTGTTTAATCGTCAATAAGAAGGTACAAGGGATACAGTAAACCTCAAGAGAAGCATCGGAATCTAAAACTGGACTCACAGGAGAGGTTCAGATCATAGAAAGTGAGAGTGTCAGTCCTCTTGTACTTAAGTCGGCATTGTGCCTTTTGTATTAAATTCGGTTGCAATTTCTGTGTTTCATCGTCAATAAGAAGGTCCAAGTGATACAGCAAACCTGAAGTGAAGCGTCGGAATCTAAAACTGGACTCATAGGAGAGGTTCCAATCATAGCAAGTTAGAGTGTCAGTACTCTTGTACTTAAGTCGGCATTGTGCCTTTTGTTTTAAATTCGGATGCAATTTCTGTGTTTCATCGTCAATAAGAAGGACCAAGGTATAAAGGAAACCTGAAGTGCAGCATCGGAATCCAAAACTGGACTCACAGGAGAGGTTCAAATCATAGAAAGTTAGAGAGTAAGTCCTCTTGTACTTAATTTGGCATTGTGCATTTTGCATTAAATTCGGATGCAATTTCTGTGTTTCGTCGTCAATAAGAAGGTCCAAGGGATACAGTAAACCTGAAGTGAAGCATCGGAATTTAAAACTGGTCTCACAGGAGCGGTTCAAATCATAGAAAGTTAGAGTGTCAGTCCTCTTGTACATTAGTCGGCATTGTGCCATTTGTATTAGATTCGGATGCAATTTCTGTGTTTCATCGTTAGTAAGAAGGTCCAAGGGATACAGTAAACATGTAGTGAAGCATCGGAATCTAAAACTGGACTCACAGGATAGGTTCAAATCATAGAAAGTGAGAGTGTCAGTCCTCTTGTACTTAATTCGGCATTGTGCCTTTTGTATTAAATTCGGATGCAATTTCTGTGTTTCATCGTCAATAGGAAGGTTCAAGGGATACAGTAAACCTGAAGTGAATCATCGGAATCTATAACTGGACTCACAGGAGAGGTTCAAATCATAGAAAGTGAGAGTGTCAGTCCTCTTGTACTTAATTAGGCATTGTGCCTTTTGTATTACATTCGGATGCAAATTCTGTGTTTCATCGACAATAAGAAGGTCCAAGGGATATAGTAAACCTGAAGTGAAGCATCGGAATCTAAAACTGGACTCACAGGATAGGTTCAAATCATAGAAAGTGAGAGTGTTAGTCCTCTTATACTTAAGTCGGCATCGTGCCTTTTGTATTAAATTCGGTTGCAATTTCTGTGTTTCATCGTCAATAAGAAGGACCAAGGTATAAAGGAAACCTGAAGTGAAGCATCGGAATCAAAAATTGGACTCACAGGAGTGGTTCAAATCATAGAAAGTTAGAGTGTCAGTCCTCTTGTACTTAAGGCGGCATTGTGCATTTTGAATTTAATTCCGATGCAATTTCTGTGTTTTATCGTCTATAAGAAGGTCCAAGGTATACAGTAAACCTGAAGTGAAGCATCGGAATCTAAAACTGGACTCACAGGAGAGGTTCAAATCATAGAATGCTAGAGTGTCGGTTCTCTTGTACTTAAGTCGGCAATGTGCTTTTTGTATTAAATTCGGAAGCTATTTCAGTGTTTCATCGTCAATAAGAAGATCCAAGTGATACAGTAAACCTTAAGGGAAGCATCGGAATCAAACACTGGACCCACAGGAGAGGTTCAAATCATAGAAAGTTAGAGTGTCAGTCCTCTTAAACTGAAGTCGGCATTGTGCATTTTGTATTAAATTCCGATGCATTCTCTGTGTTTCATCGACAATAAGAGGTTCAAGGGATACAGTAAACCTCAAGTGAAGCATCGGAATCTAAAACCGGACTCACAGGAGAGGTTCTAATCATAGAAAGTGAGAGTGTTAGTCCTCATGTACTTAAGTCGGCATTGTGCCTTTTGTTTTAAATTCGGATGTAATTTCTGTGTTTCATCGTCAATAAGAAGGACCAAGGTATAAAGGAAACCTGAAGTGCAGCATCGGAATCTAAAACTGGACTCACAGGAGAGGTTCAAATCATAGAAAGTGAGAAAGTCAGTCCTCTTGTACTTAAGTCGGCATTGTGCCTTTTGTATTAAATTCGGATGCAATTTCTGTGTTTCATCGTCAATAGGAAGGTCCAAGGTATACAGTAAACTTGAAGTGAAGCATCGGAATCTAAAATTGAACTCACTGGAGAGGTTCAAATCGTAGAAAGTTAGAATGTCAGTCCTCTTGTACTTAAGTCGGCATTGTGCCCTTTGAATTAAATTCGGATGCAATTTCTGAGTTTCATCGTCAATAAGAAGGTCCAAGGTATAAAGGAAACCTGAAGTGAAGCATCGGAATCTAAAACTGGACTCACAGGAGAGGTTCAAATCATAGAAAGTGAGAAAGTCAGTCCTCTTGTACTTAAGTCGGCATTGTGCCATTTGTATTAAATTCGGATGCAATTTCTGTGTTTCATCGTCAATAAGAAGGTCCAAGGGATACAGTAAACCCAAAATGAAGCACCGGAATCTAAAACTGGACTCACAGGCGATGTTTAAATCATAGAGTGTTAGAGTGTCAGTCCTCTTGCACTTAAGTCGGCAATGTGCCTTTTGAATTTAATTCCGAAGGAATTTCTGTGCCTCATCGTCAATAAAAAGGTCAAAGGTACACAGTAATCCTGAAGTGAAGCATCGGAATCTAAAGCTGGACTCACAGGAGAGGTTCAAATCATAGAAAGTTAGAGTGGCAGTCCCCTTGTACTTAAGTCGGGATTGTGCCTTTTGAAGTTAATTCCGATGCAATTTCTGTGTTTCATCGTCAATAAGAAGGTCCAAGGTATACAGTAAACCTGAAGCAACGGAATCTAAAGCTGGACTCACAGGAGAGGTTCAAATCATAGAAAGTTTGAGTGTCAGTCGTCTTGTACTTAAGTCGGCATTGTGCCTTTTGTATTATATTGGGATGCAAAGTCTGTGTTTCATCGTCAATAGGAAGGACCAAGGTATACAGGAAACCTGAAGTGAAGCATCAGAATCTAAAACTGGACTCACAGGAGAGGTTCAAATCATAGAAATTTAGAGTGTCAGTCCTCTTGTACTTATGTCGGCATTGTGCCTTTTGTATTAAATTCGGATGCAATTTCTGAGTATCATCGTCAATAAGAAGGTCCAAATAATACAGTAAATCTGAAGTGAAGCATCGGAATCTAAATCTGGGCTCATATAAGAGGTTCAAATCATAGAAAGTGAGAGTGTCATTCCTTTTGTTCTTAAGTCGGCATTGTGCCTTTTGTATTAAATTCGGATGCAATTTCTGTGGTTCATCGTCAATAAGAAGGTCCAAGGTATAAAGAAAACCTGAAGTGAAGCATCGGAATTTAAAACTGGACTCACAGGAGAGGTTCTAATCATAGAAGTTAGAGTGTCAGTCCTCTTGTACTTAAGTCGGCATTGTGCCTTTTGTATTCAATTCGGATGCAATTTCTCTTTTTCATCGTCAATAGGATGGTCCAAGGTATACAGTAAACCTGAAGTGAAGCATCGGAATTTAAAACTGGACTCACAGGAGAGGTTCTAATCATAGAAGTTAGAGTGTCAGTCCTCTTGTACTTAAGTCGGCATTGTACCGTTTGTATTAAATTCGGGTGCAATTTCTGTGTTTCATCGTCAATAAGAGTGTCCAAGGGATACAGCAAACCTGAAGGAGGCATCGAAATCTAAAACTGCACTCACAGGAGAGATTCAAATCATAGACATTTAGAGTGTCAGTACTCTTGTACTTAAGTCGGCATTGTGCCTTGTGTATTAAATTCGGATGCAATTTCTGTGATTCATCGTCAATAAGAAGGTCCAAGGTATACAGTAAACCTGAAGTGAAGCATCGGAATCTAAAACTGCACTCACAGGAGAGGTTCAAATCATAGAAAGAGAGAGTGTCATTCCTCTTGTACTTAAGTCGGCATTGTGCCTTTTGTATTAAATTCGGATGTAATTTCTGTGTTTAATCGTCAATAAGAAGGTCCAAGGTATAAAGGAAACATGAAGTGAAACATCGGAATCTAAAACTGGACTCACAGGAGAGGTTCAAATCATAGAAAGTTAGAGTGTCAGTCCTCTTGCACTTAAGTCGGCATTGTGCCTTTTGTATTAAATTCAGATGCAATTTCTTTGTTTAATCGTCAATAAGAAGGTACAAGGGATACAGTAAACCTCAAGTGAAGCATCGGAATCTAAAACTGGACTCACAGGAGAGGTTCAGATCATAGAATGTGAGAGTGTCAGTCCTCTTGTACTTAAGTCGGGATTGTGCCTTTTGTATTAAATTGGGATGCAATTTCTGTGTTTCATCGTCAATAAGAAGGTCCAAGTGATACAGCAAACCTGAAGTGAAGCATCGGAATCTAAAACTGGACTCATAGGAGAGGTTCAAATCATAGAAAGTGAGAGTGTCAGTCCTCTTGTACATAAGTCGGCATTGTGCCATTTGTATTAAATTCGGATTCAATTTCTGTGTTTCATCGTCAATAAGAAGGTCCAAGGGATACAGTAAACATGTAGTGAAGCATCGGAATCTAAAACTGGACTCACAGGATAGGTTCAAATGATAGAAAGTGAGAGTGTCAGTCCTCTTGTACATAATTAGGCATTGTGCCTTTTGTATTACATTCGGATGCAATTTCTGTGTTTCATCGACAATAAGAAGGTCCAAGGGATATAGTAAACCTGAAGTGAAGCATCGGAATCTAAAACTGGACTCGCAGGATAGGTTCAAATCATAGAAAGTGAGAGTGTTAGTCCTCTTATACTTAAGTCGGCATCGTGCCTTTTGTATTAAATTCGGATGCAATTTCTGTGTTTCATCGTCAATAAGAAGGACCAAGGTAGAAAGGAAACCTGAAGTGAAGCATCGGAATCAAAAACTGGACTCACAGGAGAGGTTCAAATCATAGAAAGTTAGAGTGTCAGTCCTCTTAAACTGAAGTCGGCATTGTGCATTTTGTATTAAACTCCTATGCAATCTCTGTGTTTCATCGACAATAAGAGGTCCAAAGGATACAGTAAACCTGAAGTGAAGCATCGGAATCTAAAACTAGACTAACAGGAGAGGTTCAAATCATAGAATGCTAGAGTGTCAGTTCACTTGTACTTAAGTCGGCATTGTGCTTTTTGTATTATATTCGGATGCAATTTCTGTGTTTCATTGTCAATAAGAAGGTCCAAGGGATACAGTAAACCTGAAGTGAAGCATCGGAATCTAAAACTGGACTCACAGGATAGGTTCAAATCATTGAAAGTGAGGGTGTCAGTCCTATTGTACTTAAGTCGGCATTGTGCCTTTTGTCTTAAATTCGGATGCAATTTCTGTGTTTCATCATCAATAAGAAGGTCCATTTGATACAGTAACCCTGAAGTGAAGCATCGGAATCTAAAACTGGACTCACAGGAGAGGTTCAAATAATAGAAAGTGAGAGTGTCAGTCCTCTTGTACTTAAGTCGGCATTGTGCCTTTTGTATTAAATTTGGATGCAAATTCTGTGTTTCATCGTCAATAACAAGGTCCAAGGGATACAGTAATCCTGAAGTGAAGCAGCGGAATCTAAAACTGGACTCTCAGGAGAGGTTCAAAACACAGTAAATTAGAGTGTCAGTCCTCTTGTACTTAAGTCGGCATTGTGCCTTTTGTATTAAATTCGGATGGAATTTCTGTTCTCCGTCGTCAATAAGAAGGTCCAAGGGATACAGTAAGCCTGAAGTGAAGCAGCGGAATCTGAAACTGGACTCACAGGCTAGGTCAAATCATAGAAAATTAGAGTGTCAGTCCTCTTGTACTTAAGGCGGCATTGTGACTTTTGTATTAAATTCGGATGCAATTTCTGTGTTTCATCGTCAATAAGGAGGTCCAAGGTATACAGGAAACCTGAAGTAAAGCATCGGAATCTAAAACTGGACTCACAGGAGAGGTTCAAATCGTAGAAAGTGAGAGTGTCAGTCCTCTTGTACTTAAGTCGGCATTGTGCCTTTTGTATTAAATTCGGATGCAATTTCTGTGTTTCATCGTCAATAAGAAGGTCCAAGGTATAAAGGAAATGTGATGTGCAGCATCGGAATCTAAAACTGGACTCACTGGAGAGGTTTAAATCACAGAAAGTTAGAGTGTCAATCCTCTTGTACTTAAGTCGGCATTGTTCCTCTTGTATTAAATTCGGATGCAATATCTGTGTTTCATCGTCAATAAGAAGGTCCAAGGTATAAAGGAAACCTCAAGTGAAGCATCGGAATCTAAAACTGTGGTCACTGGAGAGGTTTATATCATAGAAACCTAGAGAGTCAGTCCTCTTGTACTTCGGCATTGTGCCTTTTGTATTACATTTGGATGCAATTTCTTTGTTTCATCGTCAATAAGAAGGTACCAGGGATACAGTAAACCTGAAGTGAAGCATCGAAATCTAAAACTGGACTCACAGGAGAGGTTCAAATCATAGAAAGTTAGAGTGTCAGTCCTCTTGTTCTGAAGTCGGCATTGTGCCTTTTTTATTAAATTCGGATGCAATTTCTGTGTTTCATCGTCAATAAGAAGGTCCAAGGGATACAGTAAACCTGAAATGAAGCATCGGAATCTAAAACTGGACTCACAGGAGAGGTTCAAATCATAGAAAGTTAGAGTGTCAGTCCTCTTGTACTTAACTCGGCATTGTGCCTTTTGAATTTCGTTCCGATGGAATTTCTGTGCCTCATCGTCAATAAGAAGGTCCAAGGCACAAGTAAATCTGAAGTGAAGCATCGGAATCTAAAACTGAACTCACAGGAGAGGTTCAAATCATAGAAAGTGAGAGTGTCGGTACTCTTGTACTAAAGTCTTCATTCCGCCTTTTGAATTTAATTCCGATGCAATTTCTGTGTTTCATCGTCAATAAGAAGGTCCAAGGTATACAGTTAACATGAAGTGAAGCATCGGATTCTTAAACTGGACTCACAGGAGAGGTTCAAATCACAGAAAGTGAGATTGTCAGTCCTCTTGTACTAAAGTCGGCATTGTGCGTTTTGTATTAAATTGGGATGCAATTTCTGTATTTCATCGTCAATAAGAAGGTCCAAGGGATACAGTAAACCTGAAGTGAAGCAGCGGAATCTAAAACTGGACTCACAGGAGAGGTTCAAATCATAGAAACTTAGAGTGTCAGTCCTCTTGTACTTCAGTCGGCATTGTGCCTTTTGTATTAAATTTGGATGCAATTTCTGCGTTTCATCGTCAATAAGAAGGTCCAAGGGATACAGTAAACCTGAAGTTATGCATCGGAATCTAAAACTGGACTCACAGGAGAGGTTCAAATCATAGAAAGTGAATGTGTCAGTCCTCTTGTACTTAAGTCGTCATTGTGCCTTTTGTATTAAATTCGGATGCAATTTCTGTGTTTCATCGTCAATACGAAGGTCCAAGGGATACAGTTAACCTGAAGTGAAGCATCGGATTCTAAAACTGGACTCACAGGAGAGGTTCAAATCATAGAAAGTGAGAGTGTCAGTCCTCTTGTACAAAAGTCGGCATTGTGCCTTTGGTATTAAATTCGGATGCAATTTCTGTATTTCATCGTCAATAAGAAGGTCAAGGGGATACAGTAAACCTGAAGTGAAGCAGCGGAATCTAAAACTGGACTCACAGGAGAGGTTCAAATCATAGAAAGTTAGATTGTCAGTCCTCTTGTTCTTAACTCGGCATTGTGCCTTTTGAATTTAATTCCGATGCAATTTCTGTGCCTCATCGTCAATAAGAAGGTCCAAGGTGCACAGTAAATCTGAAGTGAAGCATCGGAATCTAAAACTAGACTCACAGGTGAGGTTCAAATCATAGAAAGTGAGATTGTCAGTCCTCTTGTACCTAAGTCGGCATTGTGCCTTTTGAATTTAATTCCGATGCAATTTCTGAGTTTCATCGTCAATAAGAAGGTCCAAGGTATACATTAAACCTGAAGTGAAGCATCGGGATTTAAAACTGGTCTCACAGGGGAGGTTCAAATCATAGAAAGTTAGAGTGTCAGTCCTCTTGCACTTCAGTGGGAATTGTGGCATTTGTATAAAATTCGGATGCAATTTCTGTGTTTCATCGTCAATAAGAAGGTCCAAGGGATACAGTAAACCTGAAGTTAAGCATCTGAATCTAAAACTGGACTCACAGGAGAGGTTCAAAACATAGAAAGTGAAAGTGTCAGTTCTCTTGTACTTATGTCGGCATTGTGCCTTTTGTATTAAATTCGGATGCAATTTCTGTGTTTCATCATCAATAAGAAGGTCCAAGGGATACAGTTAACCTGAAGTGAAGCATCGGATTCTTAAACTGGACTCACAGGAGAGGTTCAAATCACAGAAAGTGAGATTGTCAGTCCTGTTGTACTAAAGACGGCATTGTGCGTTTTGTATTAAATTCGGATGCAATTTCTGTATTTCATCGTCAATAAGAAGGTCCAAGGGATACAGTAAACCTGAAGTGAAGCAGCGGAATCTAAAACTGGACTCACAGGAGAGGTTCAAATCATAGAAAGTTAGAGTGTCAGTCCTCTTGTACTTAAGTCGGCATTGTGCCTTTGGTATTAAATTCGGATGCAATTTCTGTGTTTCATTGTCAATAAGAAGGTACAAGGTATACATTAAACCTGAAGTGAAGCATCTGAATCTAAAACTGGACTCACACGAGAGGTGCAAAGCATTGAAAGTGAGAGTGTCAGTCCTCTTGAACTTAAGTCGGCATTGTGCCTTTTGTATCAAATTCGGATGCAAATTCTGTGTTTCATCGTCAATAAGAAGGACCAAGGTATAGAGGAAACCTGAAGTGAAGCATCAGAATCTAAAACTGGACTCACAGGAGAGGTTCAAATTATAGAAATTTAGAGTGTCAGTCCTCTTGTACTTAAGTCGGCATTGTGCCTTTTGAATTCAATTCCGATGCAATTTTTGTGTATCATCGTCAATAAGAAGTTCCAAGGTATACAGCAAACCTGTTGTGAGGCATCGGAATCTAAAACTGGACTCACAGGAGAGGTTCAAATCATAGAAAGTTAGAGTGTCAGTCCTCTTGTACTTAAGTCGGCATTGTGCCCTTTGTATTAAATTTGGATGCAATTTCTGTGTTTCATCGTTAATAAAAAGGTCCAAGGGATACAGTAAACCTGAAGTTAAGCATCGGAATCTAAAACTGGACTCATAGGAGAGGTTCAAATCATAGAAAGTGAATGTGTCAGTCCTCTTGTACTTAAGTCGGCATTCTGCCTTTTGTATTAAATTCGGATGCAATTTCTGTGTTTCATCGTCAATAAGAAGGTCCAAGGGATACAGTTAACCTGAAGTGAAGCATCGGATTCTAAAACTGGACTCACAGGAGAGGTTCAAATCATAGAAAGTGAGAGTGTCAGTCCTCTTGTACAAAAGTCGGCATCGTGCCTTTGGTATTAAATTCGGATGCAATTTCTGTATTTCATCGTCAATAAGAAGGTCCAGGGGATACAGTAAACCTGAAGTGAAGTAGCGGAATCTAAAACTGGACTCACAGGAGAGGTTCAAATCATAGAAAGTTAGATTGTCATTCCTCTTGTACTTAACTCGGCATTGTGCCTTTTGAATTTAATTCCGATGCAATTTCTGTGCCTCATCGTCAATAAGAA
Source organism: Schistocerca americana (assembly GCF_021461395.2). Taxonomy (NCBI): domain Eukaryota; kingdom Metazoa; phylum Arthropoda; class Insecta; order Orthoptera; family Acrididae; genus Schistocerca; species Schistocerca americana. The sequence continues at coordinate 1,090,198,868 of NC_060120.1, read as the reverse complement.
GGTCCAAGGTAAATCTGAAGTGAAGCATCGGAATCTAAAACTGGACTCACAGGAGAGGTTCAAATCATAGAAAGTGAGAGTGTCAGTCCTCTTGTACCTAAGTCGGCATTGTGCCTTTTGAATTTAATTCCGATGCAATTTCTGTGTTTCATCGTCAATAAGAAGGTCCAAGGGATACAGTAAACCTGAAGTGAAGCATCTGAATCTAAAACAGGACTCACAGGAGAAGTTCAAATCATAGAAAGACAGAGTATCAATCCTCTTGTACTTAAGTCGGCATTGTGCCTTTTGTATTAAATTCGGATGCAATTTCTGTGTTTCATCGTCAATAAGAAGGTCCAAGGAATAAAGGAAACCAGAAGTGAAGCATCAGAATCTAAAACTGGCCTCACAGAAGAGGTTCAAATCATAGAATGTCAGAGTGTCAGTCCTCTTGTACTTAGGTCGGCATTGTGCCTTTTGTATTAAATTTGGATGCAATTTCTGTCTTTCATCGTCAATAAGAATGTCCAAGGGATACAGTAAACCTGAAGTTAAGCATCGGAATCTGAAAATGGACTCACAGGAGAGGTTCAAAACATAGAAAGTGAAAGTATTAGTCCTCTTGTACTTAAGTCGGCATTGTGCCTTTTGTTCTAAATTCGGATGCAATTTCTGTCTTTCATCGTCAATACGAAGGTCCAAGGAATACAGTTAACCTGAAGTGAAGCATCGGATTCTAAAACTGGACTCACAGGAGAGGTTCAAATCATAGAAAGTTTTAGTGTCACTCCTCTTGTACTTAACTCGGCATTGTGCCCTTTGAATTTCGTTCCGATGGAATTTCTGTGCCTCATCGTCAATAAGAAGGTCCAAGGTACAAGTAAATCTGAAGTGAAGCATCGGAATCTAAAACTGAACTCACAGGAGAGGTTCAAATCATAGAAAGTTAGAGTGTCAGTCCTCTTGAACTTAAGTCGGCATTGTGCCTTTGGTATTAAATTCGGATGCAATTTCTGTGTTTCATTGTCAATAAGAAGGTCCAAGGTATACATTAAACCTGAAGCGAAGCTACTGAAACTAAAACTGGACTCACACGAGAGGTTCAAATCATAGAAAGTGAGAGTGTCAGTCCTCTTGAACTTAAGTCGGCATTGTGCCTTTTGTATCAAATTCGGATGCAAATTCTGTGTTTCATCGTCAATAAGAAGGACCAAGGTATAGAGGAAACCTGAAGTGAAGCATCAGAATCTAAAACTGGACTCACAGGACAGGTTCAAATTATCGAAATTTAGAGTGTCAGTCCTCTTGTACTTAAGTCGGCATTGTGCCTTTTGAATTTAATTCCGATGCAATATTTGTGTATCATCGTCAATAAGAAGTTCCAAGGTATACAGCAAACCTGATGTGAAGCATCGGAATCTAAAACTGGACTCACAGGAGAGGTTCAAATCATAGAAAGTTAGAGTGTCAGTCCTCTTGTACTTAAGTCGGCATTGTGCCTTTTGTATTAAATTTGGATGTAATTTCTGTGTTTCATCCTCAATAAGAAGGTCCAAGGGATACAGTAAACCTGAAGTTAAGCATCGGATCTAAAACTGGACTCACAGGAGAGGTTCAAATCAAAGAAAGTGAATGTGTCAGTCCTCTTGTACTTAAGTCGGCATTCTGCCTTTTGTATTAAATTCGGATGCAATTTCTGTGTTTCATCGTCAATAAGAAGGTCCAAGGGATACAGTTAACCTGAAGTGAAGCATCGGATTCTAAAACTGGACTCACAGGAGAGGTTCAAATCATAGTAAGTGAGAGTGTCAGTCCTCTTGTACAAAATTCGGCATCGTGCCTTTGGTACTAAATTCGGATGCAATTTCTGTATTTCATCGTCAATAGGAAGGTCCAGGGGATACAGTAAACCTGAAGTAAAGCAGCGGAGTCTAAAACTGGTCTCACAGGGGAGGTTCAAATCATAGAAAGTTAGAGTATCAGTCCTCTTGCACTTCAGTGGGAATTGTGGCTTTTGTATAAAATTCGGTTGGAATTTCTGTGTTTCATCGTCAATAAGAAGGTCCAAGGGATACAGTAAACCTGAAGTGAAGCATCTGAATCTAAAGCAGGACTCACAGGAGAAGCTCAAATCATAGAAAGACAGAGTATCAGTCCACTTGTACTTAAGTCGGCATTGTGCCTTTTGTATTAAATTCGGATGCAATTTCTGTGTTTCATCGTCAATAAGCAGGTCCAAGGAATAAAGGAAACCTGAACTGAAGCATCAGAATCTAAAACTGGATTTACAGAAGAGGTTCAAATCATAGAAAGTTAGAGTGTCAGTCCTCTTGTACTTAAGTCGGCATTGTGCCTTTTGTATTAAATTCGGATGCAATTTCTGTGTTTCATCGTCAATACGAAGGTCCAAGGGATACAGTTAACCTGAAGTGAAGCATCGGATTCTAAAACTGGACTCACAGGAGAGGTTCAAATCATAGAAAGTTAGAGTGTCAGTCCTCTTGTACTTAACTCGGCATTGTGCCTTTTGAATTTCGTTCCGATGGAATTTCTGTGCCTCATCGTCAATAAGAAGGTCCAAGGTACAAGTAAATCTGAAGTGAAGCATCGGAAACAAAAACTGAACTCACAGGAGAGGTTCAAATCATAGAAACTGAGAGTGTCAGTACTCTTGTACTTACGTCGGCATTGCGCCTTTTGAATTTAATTCCGATGCGATTTCTGTGTTTCATCGTCAATAAGAAGGTCCAAGGTATACAGTAAACCTGAAGTGAAGCATCGGAATCTAAAACTGGACTCACAGGAGAGGTTCAAATCATAAAAAAGTTAGAGTGTCAGTCCTCTTGTACTTAAGTCGGCATTGTGCCATTTGTATTAAATTCGAATGCAATTTCTGTTTTTCATCGTCAATATGAAGGTCCAAGGGATACAGTAAACCTGAAGTGAGGCATCGGAATCTAGAACTGGACTCACAGGAAAGGTTCAAATCATAGAAAGTTAGAGTGTCAGTCCTCTTGTACTTAAGTCCCCATTGTGCCTTTGGTATTAAATACGGATGCAATTTCTGTGTTTCATTGTCAATAAGAAGGTCCAAGGTATATATTAAACCTGAAGTGAAGCATCTGAATCTAAAACTGGACTCACACGAGAGGTTCAAATCATAGAAAGTGAGAGTGTCAGTCCTCTTGAACTTAAGTCGGCATTGTGCCTTTTGTATCAAATTCGGATGCAAAATCTGTGTTTCATCGTCAATAAGAAGGACCAAGGTATGGAGGAACCCTGAAGTGAAGCATCAGAATCTAAAACTGGACTCACAGGACAGGTTCAAATTATCGAAATTTAGAGTGTCAGTCCTCTTGTACTTAAGTCGGCATTGTGCCTTTTGAATTTAATTCCGATGCAATTTTTGTGTATCATCGTCAATAAGAAGTTCCAAGGTATACAGCAAACCTGATGTGAAGCATCGGAATCTAAAACTGGACTCACAGGAGAGGTTCAAATCATAGAAAGTTAGAGTGTCAGTCCTCTTGTACTTAAGTCGGCATTGTGCCTTTTGTATTAAGTTTGGTGCAATTTCTGTGTTTCATCGTCAATAAGAAGGTCCAAGGGATACAGTAAACCTGAAGTTAAGCATCGGAATCTAAAACTGGACTCATAGGAGAGGTTCAAATCATAGAAAGTGAATGTGTCAGTCCTCTTGTACTTAAGTCGGCATTCTGCCTTTTGTATTAAATTCGGATGCAATTTCTGTGTTTCATCGTCAATAAGAAGGTCCAAGGGATACAGTTAACCTGAAGTGAAGCATCGGATTCTAAAACTGGACTCACAGGAGAGGTTCAAATCATAGAAAGTGAGAGTGTCAGTCCTCTTGTACAAAAGTCGGCATCGTTCCTTTGGTATTAAATTCGGATGCAATTTCTGTATTTCATCGTCAATAGGAAGGTCCAGAAGATACAGTAAACCTGAAGTGAAGCAGCGGAATCTAAAACTGGACTCACAGGAGAGGTTCAAATCATAGAAAGTTATATTGTCAGTCCTCTTGTACTTAACTCGGCATTGTGCCTTTTGAATTTAATTCCGATGCAATTTCTGTGTTTCATCGTCAATAAGAAGGTCCAAGGTATACAGTAAACCTGAAGTGAAGCATCGGAATTTAAAACTGGTCTCACAGGGGAGGTTCAAATCATAGAAAGTTAGAGTGTCAGTCATCTTGCACTTCAGTGGGAATTGTGGCTTTTGTATAAAATTCGGATGCAATTTCTGTGTTTCATCGTCAATAAGAAGGTCCAAGGGATACAGTAAACCTGAAGTGAAGCATCTGAATCTAAAACAGGACTCACAGGAGAAGTTCAAATCATAGAAAGACAGAGTATCAGTCCTCTTGTACTTAAGTCTGCATTGTGCCTTTTGTATTAAATTCGGATGCAATTTCTGTGTTTCATCGTCAATAAGAAGGTCCAAGGAATAAAGGAAACCTGAAGTCAAGCATCAGAATCTAAAACTGGCCTCACAGGAGAGGTTCAAGTCATTGAAAGTGAGAGTGTCAGTCATCTTGTACTTAAGTCGGCATTGTGCCGTTTGTATTAAATTCGGATGCAGTTTCTGTGTTTCATCGTCAATAAGAAGGTCCAAGGGATACAGTAAACCTGAAGTGATGCATCGGAATCTAAAACTGGACTCACAGGAGAGGTTTAAATCATAGGAAGTGAGAGTGTCAGCCCTCTTGTACTTAAGTCGGCATTGTGCCTTTTGAATTTAATTCCGATGCAATTTCTGAGTTTCATAGTCAATACGAAGTTCCAAGGTATACAGCAAATCTGAAGGGAAGCATCGAAATTTAAAACTGGACTCACAGGAGAGTTTCAAATCATAGAAAGTTAGAGTGTCAGTCCTCTTGTACTTAAGTCGGCATTGTGCCTTTTGTATTAAATTTGGGTGCAATTTCTGTCTTTCATCGTCAATAAGAATGTCCAAGGGATACAGTAAACCTGAAGTTAAGCATCGGAATCTAAAACTGGACTCACAGGAGAGGTTCATAGCATAGAAAGTTAAAGTATTAGTCCTCTTGTACTTAAGTCGGCATTGTGCCTTTTGTATTAAATTCGTATGCAATTTCTGTGTTTCATCGTCAATACGAAGGTCCAAGGGATACAGTTAACCTGAAGTGAAGCATCGGATTCTAAAACTGGACTCACAGGACAGGTTCAAATCATAGAAAGTTAGATTGTCAGTCCTCTTGTACTTAACTCGGCATTGTGCCTTTTGAATTTCGTTCCGATGGAATTTCTGTGCCTCATCGTCAATAAGAAAGTCCAAGGTACAAGTAAATCTGAAGTGAAGCATCGGAATCTAAAACTGAACTCACAGGAGAGGTTGAAATCATAGAAAGTGAGACTGTCAGTACTCTTGTACTTAAGTCGGCATTGCGCCTTTTGAATTTAATTCCGATGCAATTTCTGTGTTTCATCGTCAATAAGAAGGTCCAAGGTATACAGCAAACCTGAAGTGAAGCATCGGAATCTAAAACTGGAATCACAGGAAAGGTTCAAATCATAGAAAGTGAGAGTGTCAGTCCTCTTGTACTTTAGTCGGCATTGTACCCTTTGTATTAAATTTGGATGCAATTTCTGTGTTTCATTGTCAATAAGAAGGTCCAAGGGATACAGTAAACCTGAAGTAAGGCATCGGAATCTAAAACTGGACTCACAGGAAAGGTTCAAATCATAGAAAGTTAGAGTGTCAGTCCTCTTGTACTTAAGTCGGCATTGTGCCTTTGGTATTAAATTCGGATGCAATTTCTGTGTTTGATTGTCAATAAGAAGGTCCAAGGTATACATTAAACCTGAAGTGAAGCATCTGAATCTAAAACTGGACTCACAGGAGAGGTTCAAATCATAGAAAGTGAGAGTGTCAGTCCTGTTGAACTTAAGTCGGCATTGTGCCTTTTGTATCAAATTCGGATGCAAATTCTGTGTTTCATCGTCAATAAGAAGGACCAAGGTATAGAGGAAACCTGAAGTGAAGCATCAGAATCTAAAACTGGACTCACAGGAGAGGTTCAAATTATAGAAATTTAGAGTGTCAGTCCTCTTGTGCTTAAGTCGGCATTGTGCCTTTTGAATTTAATTCTGATGCAATTTTTGTGTATCATCGTCAATAAGAAGTTCCAAGGTATACAGCAAACCTGATGTGAAGCATCGGAATCTAAAACTGGACTCACAGGAGAGGTTCAAATCATAGAAAGTTAGAGTGTCAGTCCTCTTGTACTTAAGTCGGCATTGTGCCTTTTGTATTAAATTTGGATGCAATTTCTGTGATTCATCGTCAATAAGAAGGTCCAAGGGATACAGTAAACCTGAAGTTAAGCATCGGAATCTAAAACTGGACTCACAGGAGAGGTTCAAATCATAGAAAGTGAATGTGTCAGTCCTCTTGTACTTAAGTCGGCATTGTGCCATTTGTATTAAATTCGGATGCAATTTCTGTGTTTCATCGTCAATAAGAAGGTCCAAGGGATATAGTTAACCAGAAGTGAAGCATCGGAATCTAAAACTGGACTCACAGGAGAGGTTCAAATCACAGAAAGTGAGAGCGTCAGTCCTCTTGTACAAAAGTCGGCATCGTGCCTTTGGTATTAAATTCGGATGCAATTTCTGTATTTCATCGTCAATAAGAAGGTCCAGGGGATACAGTAAACCTGAAGTGAAGCAGCGGAATCTAAAACTGGACTCACAGGAGAGGTTCAAATCATAGAAAGTTAGATTGTCAGTCCTCTTGTACTTAACTCGGCATTGTGCCTTTTGAATTTAATTCCGATGCAATTTCTGTGCCTCATCGTCAATAAGAAGGTCCAAGGTGCACAGTAAATCTGAAGTGAAGCATCGGAATCTAAAACTGGACTCACAGGAAAGGTTCAAATAATAGAAAGTTAGAGTGTCAGTCCTCTTGTACCTAAGTCGGCATTGTGCCTTTTGAATTTAATTCCAATGCAATTTCTGTGTTTCATCGCCAATAAGAAGGTCCAAGGTATACCGTAAACCTGAAGTGAAGCATCGGAATTTAAAACTGGTCTCACAGGGGAGGTTCAAATCATAGAAAGTTAGAGTGTCAGTCCTCTTGCACTTCAGTGGGAATTGTGGCATATGTATAAAATTCGGATGCAATTTCTGTGTTTCATCGTCAATAAGAAGGTCCAAGGGATACAGTAAACCTGAAGTGAAGCATCTGAATCTAAAACTGGACTCACAGGAGAAGTTCAAATCATAGAAAGACAGAGTATCAGACCTCTTGTACTTAAGTCGGCATTGTGCCTTTTGTATTAAATTCGGATGCAATTTCTGTGTTTCATCGTCAATAAGAAGGTCCAAGGAATAAAGGAAACCTGAAGTGAAGCATCAGAATCCAAAACTGGCCTCACAGGAGAGGTTCAAATCATAGAAAGTTAGAGTGTCAGTCCTCTTGTACTTAAGTCGGCATTGTGTCTTTTGTTTTAAATTCGGATGCAATTTCTGTGTTTCATCTTCAATAAAAAGGTCCAAGGGATACAGTAACCCTGAAGATAAGCATCGGAATCTAAAACTGGACTCACAGGAGAGGTTCAAATCATTGAAAGTGAGAGTGTCAGTCATCTTGTACTTAAGTCGGCATTGTGCCGTTTGTATTAAATTCGGATGCAGTTTCTGTGTTTCATCGTCAATAAGAAGGTCCAAGGGATACAGTAAACCTGAAGTGAAGCATCGGAATCTAAAACTGGACTCACAGGAGAGGTTTAAATCATAGGAAGTTAGAGTGTCAGCCCTCTTGTACTTAAGTCGGCATTGTGCCTTTTGAATTTAATTCCGATGCAATTTCTGAGTTTCATAGTCAATACGAAGTTCCAAGGTATACAGCAAATCTGAAGTGAAGCATCGAAATCTAAAACTGGACTCACAGGAGAGGTTCAAATCATAGAAAGTGAGAGTGTCAGTCCTGTTGAACTTAAGTCGGCATTGTGCCTTTTGTATTAAATTCGGATGCAATTTCTGTGTTTCATCGTCAATACGAAGGTCCAAGGGATACAGTTAACCTGAGGTTAAGCATCGGAATCTAAAACTGGACTCACAGGAGAGGTTCAAAACATAGAAAGTGAAAGTATTAGTCCTCTTGTACTTAAGTCGGCATTGTGCCTTTTGTATTAAATTCGGATGCAATTTCTGTGTTTCATCGTCAATACGAAGGTCCAAGGGATACAGTTAACCTGAAGTGAAGCATCGGATTCTAAAACTGGACTCACAGGACAGGTTCAAATCATAGAAAGTTAGATTGTCAGTCCTCTTGTACTTAACTCGGCATTGTGCCTTTTGAATTTCGTTCCGATGGTATTTCTGTGCCTCATCGTCAATAAGAAAGTCCAAGGTACAAGTAAATCTGAAGTGAAGCATCGGAATCTAAAACTGAACTCACAGGAGAGGTTCAAATCATAGAAAGTGAGAGTGTCAGTACTCTTGTACTTAAGTCGGCATTGCGCCTTTTGAATTTAATTCCGATGCAATTTCTGTGTTTCATCGTCAATAAGAAGGTCCAAGGTATACAGCAAACCTGAAGTGAAGCATCGGAATTTAAAACTGGAATCACAGGAAAGGTTCAAATCATAGAAAGTGAGAGTGTCAGTCCTCTTGTACTTTAGTCGGCATTGTGCCCTTTGTATTAAATTTGGATGCAATTTCTGTGTTTCATTGTCAATAAGAAGGTCCAAGGGATACAGTAAACCTGAAGTGAGGCATCGGAATCTAAAACTGGACTCACAGGAAAGGTTCAAATCATAGAAAGTTAGAGTGTCAGTCCTCTTGTAATTAAGTCGGCATTGTGCCTTTGGTATTAAATTCGGATGCAATTTCTGTGTTTGATTGTCAATAAGAAGGTCCAAGGTATACATTAAACCTGAAGTGAAGCATCTGAATCTAAAACTGGACTCACAGGAGAGGTTCAAATCATAGAAAGTGAGAGTGTCAGTCCTGTTGAACTTAAGTCGGCATTGTGCCTTTTGTATCAAATTCGGATGCAAATTCTGTGTTTCATCGTCAATAAGAAGGACCAAGGTATAGAGGAAACCAGAAGTGAAGCATCAGAATCTAAAACTGGACTCACAGGAGAGGTTCAAATTATAGAAATTTAGAGTGTCAGTCCTCTTGTACTTAAGTCGGCATTGTGCCTTTTGAATTTAATTCTGATGCAATTTTTGTGAATCATCGTCAATAAGAAGTTCCAAGGTATACAGCAAACCTGATGTGAAGCATCGGAATCTAAAACTGGACTCACAGGAGAGGTTCAAATCATAGAAAGTTAGAGTGTCAGTCCTCTTGTACTTAAGTCGGCATTGTGCCTTTTGTATTAAATTTGGATGCAATTTCTGTGTTTCATCGTCAATAAGAAGGTGCAAGTTATACAGTAAACCTGAAGTTAAGCATCGGAATCTAAAACTGGACTCACAGGAGAGGTTCAAATCATAGAAAGTGAATGTTTCAGTCCTCTTGTACTTAAGTCGGCATTGTGCCTTTTGTATTAAATTCGGATGCAATTTCTGTGTTTCATCGTCAATAAGAAGGTCCAAGGGATATAGTTAACCTGAAGTGAAGCATCGGAATCTAAAACTGGACTCACAGGAGAGGTTCAAATCATAGAAAGTGAGAGTGTCAGTCCTCTTGCACAAAAGTCGGCATCGTGCCTTTGGTATTAAATTCGGATGCAATTTTCATATTTCATCGTCAATAAGAAGGTCCAGGGGATACAGTAAACCTGAAGTGAAGCAGCGGAATCTAAAACTGGACTCACAGGAGAGGTTCAAATCATAGAAATTTAGATTGTCAGTCCTCTTGTACTTAACTCGGCATTGTGCCTTTTGAATTTAATTCCGATGCAATTTCTGTGCCTCATCGTCAATAAGAAGGTCCAAGGTGCACAGTAAATCTGAAGTGAAGCATCGGAATCTAAAACTGGACTCACAGGAAAGGTTCAAATCATAGAAAGTGAGAGTGTCAGTCCTCTTGTACCTAAGTCGGCATTGTGCCTTTTGAATTTAATTCCAATGCAATTTCTGTGTTTCATCGTCAATAAGAAGGTCCAAGGTATACCGTAAACCTGAAGTGAAGCATCGGAATTTAAAACTGGTCTCACAGGGGAGGTTCAAATCATAGAAAGTTAGAGTGTCAGTCCTCTTGCACTTCAGTGGGAATTGTGGCTTTTGTATAAAATTCGGATGCAATTTCTGTGTTTCATCGTCAATAAGAAGGTACAAGGGATACAGTAAACCTGAAGTGAAGCATCTGAATCTAAAACTGGACTCACAGGAGAAGTTCAAATCATAGAAAGACAGAGTATCAGACCTCTTGTACTTAAGTCGGCATTGTGCCTTTTGTATTAAATTCGGATGCAATTTCTGTGTTTCATCGTCAATAAGAAGGTCCAAGGTATAAAGGAAACCTGAAGTGAAGCATCAGAATCTAAAACTGGCCTCACAGGAGAGGTTCAAATCATAGAAAGTTAGAGTGTCAGTCCTCTTGTACTTAAGTCGGCATTGTGCCTTTTGTTTTAAATTCGGATGCAATTTCTGTGTTTCATCTTCAATAAAAAGGTCCAAGGGATACAGTAACCCTGAAGAGAAGCATCGGAATCTAAAACTGGACTCACAGGAGAGGTTCAAATCATTGAAAGTGAGAGTGTCAGTCATCTTGTACTTAAGTCGGCATTGTGCCTTTTGTATTAAATTCGGATGCAGTTTCTGTGTTTCATCGTCAATAAGAAGGTCCAAGGGATACAGTAAACCTGAAGTGAAGCATCGGAATGTAAAACTGGACTCACAGGAGAGGTTTAAATCATAGAAAGTTAGAGTGTCAGCCATCTTGTACTTAAGTCGGCATTGTGCCTTTTGAATTTAATTCCGATGCAATTTCTGAGTTTCATCGTCAATAAGTAGTTCCAAGGCATACAGCAAATCTGAAGTGAGGCATCGGAATCTAAAACGGGACTCACAGGAAGGGTTCAAATCATAGAAAGTTAGAGTGTCAGTACTCTTGTACTTAAGTCGGCAGTGTGTCTTTGGTATTAAATTCGGATGCAATTTCTGTGTTTCATTGTCAATAAGAAGGTCCAAGGTATACATTAAACCTGAAGTGAAGCACCTGAATCTAAAACTGGACTCACACGAGAGGTTCAAATCATAGAAAGTGACAGTGTCAGTCCTCTTGTACCTAAGTCGGCATTGTGCCTTTTGAATTTAATTCCAATGCAATTTCTGTGTTTCATCGTCAATAAGAAGGTCCAAGGTATACCGTAAACCTGAAGTGAAGCATCGGAATTTAAAACTGGTCTCACAGGGGAGGTTCAAATCATAGAAAGTTAGAGTGACAGTCCTCTTGCACTTCAGTGGGAATTGTGGCTTTTGTATAAAATTCGGATGCAATTTCTGTGTTTCATCGTCAATAAGAAGGTCCAAGGGATACAGTAACCCTGAAGAGAAGCATCGGAATCTAAAACTGGACTCACAGGAGAGGTTCAAATCATTGAAAGTGAGAGTGTCAGTCATCTTGTACTTAAGTCGGCATTGTGCCGTTTGTATTAAATTCGGATGCAGTTTCTGTGTTTCATCGTCAATAAGAAGGTCCAAGGGATACAGTAAACCTGAAGTGAAGCATCGGAATCTAAAACTGGACTCACAGGAGAGGTTTAAATCATAGGAAGTTAGAGTGTCAGCCCTCTTGTACTTAAGTCGGCATTGTGCCTTTTGAATTTAATTCCGATGCAATTTCTGAGTTTCATAGTCAATACGAAGTTCCAAGGTATACAGCAAATCTGAAGTGAAGCATCGAAATCTAAAACTGGACTCACAGGAGAGGTTCAAATCATAGAAAGTGAGAGTGTCAGTCCTGTTGAACTTAAGTCGGCATTGTGCCTTTTGTATTAAATTCGGATGCAATTTCTGTGTTTCATCGTCAATACGAAGGTCCAAGGGATACAGTTAACCTGAGGTTAAGCATCGGAATCTAAAACTGGACTCACAGGAGAGGTTCAAAACATAGAAAGTGAAAGTATTAGTCCTCTTGTACTTAAGTCGGCATTGTGCCTTTTGTATTAAATTCGGATGCAATTTCTGTGTTTCATCGTCAATACGAAGGTCCAAGGGATACAGTTAACCTGAAGTGAAGCATCGGATTCTAAAACTGGACTCACAGGACAGGTTCAAATCATAGAAAGTTAGATTGTCAGTCCTCTTGTACTTAACTCGGCATTGTGCCTTTTGAATTTCGTTCCGATAGTATTTCTGTGCCTCATCGTCAATAAGAAAGTCCAAGGTACAAGTAAATCTGAAGTGAAGCATCGGAATCTAAAACTGTACTCACAGGAGAGTTTCAAATCATAGAAAGTGAGAGTGTCAGTACTCTTGTACTTAAGTCGGCATTGCGCCTTTTGAATTTAATTCCGATGCAATTTCTGTGTTTCATCGTCAATAAGAAGGTCCAAGGTATACAGCAAACCTGAAGTGAAGCATCGGAATTTAAAACTGGAATCACAGGAAAGGTTCAAATCATAGAAAGTGAGAGTGTCAGTCCTCTTGTACTTTAGTCGGCATTGTGCCCTTTGTATTAAATTTGGATGCAATTTCTGTGTTTCATTGTCAATAAGAAGGTCCAAGGGATACAGTAAACCTGAAGTGAGGCATCGGAATCTAAAACTGGACTCACAGGAAAGGTTCAAATCATAGAAAGTTAGAGTGTCAGTCCTCTTGTACTTAAGTCGGCATTGTGCCTTTGGTATTAAATTCGGATGCAATTTCTGTGTTTGATTGTCAATAAGAAGGTCCAAGGTATACATTAAACCTGAAGTGAAGCATCTGAATCTAAAACTGGACTCACAGGAGAGGTTCAAATCATAGAAAGTGAGAGTGTCAGTCCTGTTGAACTTAAGTCGGCATTGTGCCTTTTGTATCAAATTCGGATGCAAATTCTGTGTTTCATCGTCAATAAGAAGGACCAAGGTATAGAGGAAACCAGAAGTGAAGCATCAGAATCTAAAACTGGACTCACAGGAGAGGTTCAAATTATAGAAATTTAGAGTGTCAGTCCTCTTGTACTTAAGTCGGCATTGTGCCTTTTGAATTTAATTCCGATGCACTTTTTGTGAATCATCGTCAATAAGAAGTTCCAAGGTACACAGCAAACCTGATGTGAAGCATCGGAATCTAAAACTGGACTCACAGGAGAGGTTCAAATCACAGAAAGTTAGAGTGTCAGTCCTCTTGTACTTAAGTCGGCATTGTGCCTTTTGTATTAAATTTGGATGCAATTTCTGTGTTTCATCGTCAATAAGAAGGTGCAAGTTATACAGTAAACCTGAAGTTAAGCATCGGAATCTAAAACTGGACTCACTGGAGAGGTTCAAATCATAGAAAGTGAATGTTTCAGTCCTCTTGTACTTAAGTCGGCATTGTGCCTTTTGTATTAAATTCGGATGCAATTTCTGTGTTTCATCGTCAATAAGAAGGTCCAAGGGATATAGTTAACCTGAAGTGAAGCATCGGAATCTAAAACTGGACTCACAGGAGAGGTTCAAATCATAGAAAGTGAGAGTGTCAGTCCTCTTGTACAAAAGTCGGCATCGTGCCTTTGGTATTAAATTCGGATGCAATTTTCATATTTCATCGTCAATAAGAAGGTCCAGGGGATACAGTAAACCTGAAGTGAAGCAGCGGAATCTAAAACTGGACTCACAGGAGAGGTTCAAATCATAGAAATTTAGATTGTCAGTCCTCTTGTACTTAACTCGGCATTGTGCCTTTTGAATTTAATTCCGATGCAATTTCTGTGCCTCATCGTCAATAAGAAGGTCCAAGGTGCACAGTAAATCTGAAGTGAAGCATCGGAATCTAAAACTGGACTCACAGGAAAGGTTCAAATCATAGAAAGTGAGAGTGTCAGTCCTCTTGTACCTAAGTCGGCATTGTGCCTTTTGAATTTAATTCCAATGCAATTTCTGTGTTTCATCGTCAATAAGAAGGTCCAAGGTATACCGTAAACCTGAAGTGAAGCATCGGAATTTAAAACTGGTCTCACAGGGGAGGTTCAAATCATAGAAAGTTAGAGTGTCAGTCCTCTTGCACTTCAGTGGGAATTGTGGCTTTTGTATAAAATTCGGATGCAATTTCTGTGTTTCATCGTCAATAAGAAGGTCCAAGGTATAAAGGAAACCAGAAGTGAAGCATCAGAATCTAAAACTGGCCTCACAGGAGAGGTTCAAATCATAGAAAGTTAGAGTGTCAGTCCTCTTGTACTTAAGTCGGCATTGTGCCTTTTGTTTTAAATTCGGATGCAATTTCTGTGTTTCATCTTCAATAAAAAGGTCCAAGGGATACAGTAACCCTGAAGAGAAGCATCGGAATCTAAAACTGGACTCACAGGAGAGGTTCAAATCATTGAAAGTGAGAGTGTCAGTCATCTTGTACTTAAGTCGGCATTGTGCTTTTTGTATTAAATTCGGATGCAGTTTCTGTGTTTCATCGTCAATAAGAAGGTCCAAGGGATACAGTAAACCTGAAGTGAAGCATCGGAATGTAAAACTGGTCTCACAGGAGAGGTTTAAATCATAGAAAGTTAGAGTGTCAGCCATCTTGTACTTAAGTCGGCATTGTGCCTTTTGAATTTAATTCCGATGCAATTTCTGAGTTTCATCGTCAATAAGAAGTTCCAAGGTATACAGCAAATCTGAAGTGAGGCATCGGAATCTAAAACGGGACTCACAGGAAGGGTTCAAATCATAGAAAGTTAGAGTGTCAGTCCTCTTGTACTTAAGTCGGCAGTGTGCCTTTGGTATTAAATTCGGATGCAATTTCTGTGTTTCATTGTCAATAAGAAGGTCCAAGGTATACATTAAACCTGAAGTGAAGCACCTGAATCTAAAACTGGACTCACACGAGAGGTTCAAATCATAGAAAGTGACAGTGTCAGTCCTCTTGTACCTAAGTCGGCATTGTGCCTTTTGAATTTAATTCCAATGCAATTTCTGTGTTTCATCGTCAATAAGAAGGTCCAAGGTATACCGTAAACCTGAAGTGAAGCATCGGAATTTAAAACTGGTCTCACAGGGGAGGTTCAAATCATAGAAAGTTAGAGTGTCAGTCCTCTTGCACTTCAGTGGGAATTGTGGCTTTTGTATAAAATTCGGATGCAATTTCTGTGTTTCATCGTCAATAAGAAGGTACAAGGGATACAGTAAACCTGAAGTGAAGCATCTGAATCTAAAACTGGACTCACAGGAGAAGTTCAAATCATAGAAAGACAGAGTATCAGACCTCTTGTACTTAAGTCGGCATTGTGGCTTTTGTATAAAATTCGGATGCAAATTCTGTGTTTCTTCGTCAATAAGAAGGACCAAGGTATAGAGGAAACCTGAAGTGAAGCATCAGAATCTAAAACTGGACTCACAGGATACGTTCAAATTATAGAAATTTAGAGTGTCAGTCCTCTTGTACGTAAGTCGGCATTGTGCCTTTTGAATTTAATTCCGATGCAATTTTTGTGTATCATCGTCAATAAGAAGTTCCAAGGTATACAGCAAACCTGATGTGAAGCATCGGAATCTAAAACTGGACTCACAGGAGAGGTTCAAATCATAGAAAGTTAGAGTGTCAGTCCTCTTGTACTTAAGTCGGCATTGTGCCTTTTGTATTAAATTTGGATGCAATTTCTGTGTTTCATCGTCAATAAGAAGGTCCAAGGGATACAGTAAACCTGAAGTTAAGCATCGGAATCTAAAACTGGACTCACAGGAGAGGTTCAAATCATAGAAAGTGAATGTGTCAGTCCTCTTGTACTTAAGTTGGCATTGTGCCTTTTGTATTAAATTCGGATGCAATTTCTGTATTTCATCGTCAATAAGAAAGTCCAGGGGATACAGTAAACCTGAAGTGAAGCAGCGGAATCTAAAACTAGACTCACAGGAGAGGTTCAAATCATAGAAAGTTACATTGTCAGTCCTCTTGTACTTAAATCGGCATTGTGCCTTTTGAATTTAATTCCGATGCAATTTCTGTGCCTCATCGTCAATAAGAAGGTCCAAGGTGCACAGTAAATCTGAAGTGAAGCATCGGAATCTAAAACTGGACACACAGGAGAGGTTCAAATCATAGAAAGTGAGAGTGTCAGTCCTCTTGTACCTAAGTCGGCATTGTGCCTTTTGAATTTATTTCCGATGCAATTTCTGTGTTTCATCGTCAATAAGAACGTCCAAGGTATACAGTAAAACTGAAGTGAAGCATCGGAATTTAAAACTGGTCTCACACGGGAGGTTCAAATCATAGAAAGTTAGAGTGTCAGTCCCCTTCACTTCAGTGGGAATTGTGGCTTTTGTATAAAATTCGGATGCAATTTCTGTGTTTCATCGTCAATAAGAAGGTCCAAGGGATACAGTAAACCTGAAGTGAAGCATCGGAATCTAAAACTGGACTCACAGGAGAGGTTTAAATCATAGAAAGTTTGAGTGTCAGCCCTCTTGTACTTAAGTCGGCATTGTGCCTTTTGAATTTAATTCCGATGCAATTTCTGAGTTTCATCGTCAATAAGAAGTTCCAAGGTATACAGCAAATCTGAAGTGAAGCATCGAAATCTAAAACTGGACTCACAGGAGAGGTTCAAAACATAGAAAGTGAAAGTGTCAGTACTCTTGTACTTAAGTCGGGATTGTGCCTTTTGTATTAAATTCGGATGCAATTTCTGTGTTTCATCGTCAATAAGAAGGTCCAAGGTATACAGTAAACCTGAAGTGAAGCATCGGAATCTAAAACTGGACTCACAGGGGAGGTTGAAATCATAGAAAGTTAGAGTGTCAGTCCTCTTGTACTTAAGTCGGTATTGTGTCTGTTGTATAAAATTCGGATGCAATTTCTGTGTTTCATCGTCAATAAGAAGGTCCAAGGGATACAGTAAACCTGAAGTGAAGCACCGGAATCTAAAACTGGACTCACAGGAGAGGTTCAAATCATAGAAAGTTAGAGTGTCAGTCCTCTTGTACTTAAGTCGGCATTGTGCCTATTGTATTAAATTCCGATGCAATTTCTGTGTTTCATCGTCAATAAGAAGGTCCAAGGTATACAGGAAACCTGCAGTGAAGCATCGGAACCTAAAACTGGACTCACAGGAGAGGTTCAGATCATAGAAAGTGAGAGTGTCAGTCCTCTTGTACTTAAGTCGGCATTATGCCATTTGTATTAAATTCGGATGCAATTTCTGTGTTTCATCGTCAATAAGAAGGTACATGGGATACAGTAAACCTGAATTGAAGCATCGGAATCTAAAACTGGACTCACAGGAGAAGTTCAAATCATAGAAAGTTAGAGTGTCAGTCCTCTTGTTCTTAAGTCGGCTTTGTGCCTTAGGTTTTAAATTCGGATGCAATTTCCGTGTTTCAGCTTCAATAAAAAGGTCCAAGGGATACAGTAACCCTGAAGTGAACCATCGGAATCTAAAACTGGACTCACAGGAGAGGTACAAATCATTGAAAGTGAATGTGTCAGTCCTCTTGTACTTAAGTCGGCATTTTGCCTTTTGTATTAAATTCGGATGCAATTTCTGTGTTTCATCGTCAATAAGAAGGTCCATGGGAAACAGTTAACCTGAAGTGAAGCATCGGAATCTAAAACTGGACTCACAGGAGAGGTTCAAATCATAGAAAGTGAGAGTGTCAGTCCTCTTGTACCTAAGTCGGCATTGTGCCTTTTGAATTTAACCCCAATGCAATTTCTGTGTTTCATCGTCAATAAGAAGGTCCAAGGTATACAGTAAACCTGAAGTGAAGCATCGGAATTTAAAACTGGTCTCACAGGGGAGGTTCAAATCATAGAAAGTTAGAGTGTCAGTCCTCTTGCACTTCAGTGGGAATTGTGGCTTTTGTATAACATTCGGATGCAATTTCTGTGTTTCATCGTCAATGAGAAGGTCCAAGGGATACAGTAAACCTGAAATGAAGCATCTGAATCTAAAACTGGACTCACAGGAGAAGTTCAAATCATAGAAAGACAGAGTATCAGACCTCTTGTACATAAGTCGGCATTGTGCCTTTTGTGTTAAATTCGGATGCAATTTCTGTGTTTCATCGTCAATAAGAAGGTCCAAGGAATAAAGGAAACCTGAAGTGAAGCATCAGAATCTAAAACTGGCCTCACAGGAGAGGTTCAAATCATAGAAAGTTAGAGTGTCAGTCCTCTTGTACTTAAGTCGGCATTGTGCCATTTGTTTTAAATTCGGATGCAATTTCTGTGTTTCATCTTCAATAAAAAGGTCCAAGGGATACAGTAACCCTGAAGAGAAGCATCGGAATCTAAAACTGGACTCACAGGAGAGGTTCAAATCATTGAAAGTGAGAGTGTCAGTCATCTTGTACTTAAGTCGGCATTGTGCCTTTTGTATTAAATTCGGATGCAGTTTCTGTGTTTCATCGTCAATAAGAAGGTCCAAGGGATACAGTAAACCTGAAGTGAAGCATCGGAATCTAAAACTGGACTCACAGGAGAGGTTTAAATCATAGAAAGTTAGAGTGTCAGCCCTCTTGTACTTAAGTCGGCATTGTGCCTTTTGAATTAAATTCCGATGCAATTTCTGAGTTTCATCGTCAATAAGAAGTTCCAAGGTATACAGCAAATCTGAAGTGAAGCATCGAAATCTAAAACTGGACTCACAGGAGAGGTTCAAATCATAGAATGTTAGAGTGTCAGTTCTCTTGTACTGAAGTCGGCATTGTGCCTTTTGTATTAAATTTGGATGCAATTTCAGTGTTTCATCGTCAATAAGAAGGTCCAAGGGATACAGTAAACCTGAAGTTAAGCATCGGAATCTAAAACTGGACTCACAGGAGAGGTTCAAATCATAGAAAGTTAGAGTGTCAGTCCTCTTGTACTTAAGTCGGCATTGTGCCATTTGTATTAAATTCGAATGCAATTTCTGTTTTTCATCGTCAATATGAAGGTCCAAGGGATAGAGTAAACCTGAAGTGAGGCATCGGAATCTAAAACTGGACTCACAGGAAAGGTTCAAATCATAGAAAGTTAGAGTGACAGTCCTCTTGTACTTAAGTCGGCAGTGTGCCTTTGGTATTAAATTCGGATGCAATTTCTGTGTTTCATTGTCAATAAGAACGTCCAAGGTATACATTAAACCTGAAGTGAAGCACCTGAATCTAAAACTGGACTCACACGAGAGGTTCAAATCATAGAAAGTGAGAGTGCCAGTCCTCTTGAACTTAAGTCGGCATTGTGCCTTTTGTATCAAATTCGGATGCAAATTCTGTGTTTCATCGTCAATAAGAAGGACCTAGGTATAGAGGAAACCTGAAGTGAAGCATCAGAATCTTAAACTGGACTCACAGGAGAGGTTCAAATTATAGAAATTTAGAGTGTCAGTTCTCTTGTACTTAAGTCGGCATTGTGCCTTTTGAATTTAATTCCGATGCAATTTTTGTGTATCGTCGTCAATAAGAAGTACCAAGGTATACAGCAAACCTGATGTGAAGCATCGGAATCTAAAACTGGACTCACAGGAGAGGTTCAAATCATAGAAAGTTAGAGTGTCAGTCCTCTTGTACTTAAGTCGGCATTGTGCCTTTTGTATTAAATTTGGATGCAATTTCTGTGTTTCATCGTCAATAAGAAGGTCCAAGGGATACAGTAAACCTGAAGTTAAGCATCGGAATCTAAAACTGGACTCACAGGAGAGGTAGAAATCATAGAAAGTTAGAGTGTCAGTCCTCTTGTACTTAAGTCGGTATTGTGTCTGTTGTATAAAATTCGGATGCAATTTCTGTGTTTCATCGTCAATAAGAAGGTCCAAGGGATACAGTAAACCTGAAGTGAAGCACCGGAATCTAAAACTGGACTCACAGGAGAGGTTCAAATCATAGAAAGTTAGAGTGTCAGTCCTCTTGTACTTAAGTCGGCATTGTGCCTTTTGTATTAAATTCCGATGCAATTTCTGTGTTTCATCGTCAATAAGAAGGTCCAAGGTATACAGGAAACCTGCAGTGAAGCATCGGAACCTAAAACTGGACTCACAGGAGAGGTTCAGATCATAGAAAGTGAGAGTGTCAGTCCTCTTACACTTAAGTCGGCATTATGCCATTTGTATTAAATTCGGATGCAATTTCTGTGTTTCATCGTCAATAAGAAGGTACATGGGATACAGTAAACCTGAAGTGAAGCATCGGAATCTAAAACTGGACTCACAGGAGAAGTTCGAATCATAGAAAGTTAGAGTGTCAGTCCTCTTGTTCTTAAGTCGGCTTTGTGCCTTAGGTTTTAAATTCGGATGCAATTTCCGTGTTTCATCTTCAATAAAAAGGTCCAAGGGATACAGTAACCCTGAAGTGAAGCATCGGAATCTAAAACTGGACTCACAGGAGAGGTACAAATCATTGAAAGTGAATGTGTCAGTCCTCTTGTACTTAAGTCGGCATTTTGCCTTTTGTATTAAATTCGGATGCAATTTCTGTGTTTCATCGTCAATAAGAAGGTCCAAATGAAACAGTTAACCTGAAGTGAAGCATCGGAATCTAAAACTGGACTCACAGGAGAGGTTCAAATCATAGAAAGTGAGAGTGTCAGTCCTCTTGTACCTAAGTCGGCATTGTGCCTTTTGAATTTAATTCCAATGCAATTTCTGTGTTTCATCGTCAATAAGAAGGTCCAAGGTATACAGTAAACCTGAAGTGAAGCATCGGAATTTAAAACTGGTCTCACAGGGGAGGTTCAAATCATAGAAAGTTAGAGTGTCAGTCCTCTTGCACTTCAGTGGGAATTGTGGCTTTTGTATAACATTCGGATGCAATTTCTGTGTTTCATCGTCAATGAGAAGGTCCAAGGGTTACAGTAAACCTGAAATGAAGCATCTGAATCTAAAACTGGACTCACAGGAGAAGTTCAAATCATAGAAAGACAGAGTATCAGACCTCTTGTACATAAGTCGGCATTGTGCCTTTTGTGTTAAATTCGGATGCAATTTCTGTGTTTCATCGTCAATAAAAAGGTCCAAGGGATACAGTAACCCTGAAGAGAAGCATCGGAATCTAAAACCGGACTCACAGGAGAGGTTCAAATCATTGAAAGTGAGAGTGTCAGTCATCTTGTACTTAAGTCGGCATTGTGCCTTTTGTATTAAATTCGGATGCAGTTTCTGTGTTTCATCGTCAATAAGAAGGTCCAAGGGATACAGTAAACCTGAAGTGAAGCATCGGAACCTAAAAGTGGACTCACAGGAGAGGTTTAAATCATAGAAAGTTAGAGTGTCAGCCCCCTTGTACTTAAGTCGGCATTGTGCCTTTTGAATTTAATTCCGATGCAATTTCTGAGTTTCATCGTCAATAAGAAGTTCCAAGGTATACAGCAAATCTGAAGTGAAGCATCGAAATCTAAAACTGGACTCACAGGAGAGGTTCAAATCATAGAAAGTTAGAGTGTCAGTCCTCTTGTACGTAAGTCGGCATTGTGCCTTTTGTATTAAATTTGGATGCAATTTCTGTGTTTCATCGTCAATAAGAAGGTCCAAGTGATACAGTAAACCTGAAGTTAAGCATCGGAATCTAAAACTGGACTCACAGGAGAGGTTCAAAACATAGAAAGTGAAAGTGTCAGTCCTCTTGTACTTAAGTCGGCATTGTGCCTTTTGTATTAAATTCGGATGCAATTTCTGTGTTTCATCGTCAATAAGAAGGTCCAAGGGATACAGTTAACCTGAAGTGAAGCATCGGATTCTTAAACTGGACTCACAGGAGAGGTTCAAATCACAGAAAGTGAGAGTGTCAGTCCTCTTGTACTAAAGTCGGCACTGTGCCTTTTGTATTAAATTCGGATGCAGTTTCTGTGTTTCATCGTCAATAAAAAGGTCCAAGGGATACAGTAAACCTGAAGTAAAGCATCGGAATCTAAAACTGGACTCACAGGAGAGGTTTACATCATAGAAAGTTAGAGTGTCAGCCCCCTTGTACTTAAGTCGGCATTGTGCCTTTTGAATTTAATTCCGATGCAATTTCTGAGTTTCATCGTCAATAAGAAGTTCCGAGGTATACAGCAAATCTGAAGTGAAGCATCGACATCTAAAACTGGACTCACAGGAGAGGTTCAAATCGTAGAAAGTTAGAGTGTCAGTCCTCTTGTACTTAAGTCGGCATTGTGCCTTTTGTATTAAATTTGGATGCAATTTCTGTGTTTCATCGTCAATAAGAAGGTCCAAGTGATACAGTAAACCTGAAGTTAAGCATCGGAATCTAAAACTGGACTCACAGGAGAGGTTCAAAACATAGAAAGTGAAAGTGTCAGTCCTCTTGTACTTAAGTCGGCATTGTGCCTTTTGTATCAAATTCGGATGCAATTTCTGTGTTTCATCGTCAATAAGAAGGTCCAAGGGATACAGTTAACCTGAAGTGAAGCATCGGATTCTTAAACTGGACTCACAGGAGAGGTTCAAATCACAGAAAGTGAGATTGTCAGTCCTCTTGTACTAAAGTCGGCATTGTGCGTTTTGTATTAAATTCGGATGCAATTTCTGTATTTCATCGTCAATAAGAAGGTCCAAGGGATACAGTAAACCTGAAGTGAAGCAGCGGAATCTAAAACTGGACTCACAGGAGGGGTTCAAATCATAGAAAGTTAGAGTGTCAGTCCTCTTGTACTTACCTCGGCATTGTGCCTTTTGAAATTGATTCCGATACAATATCTGTGCCTCATCGTCAATAAGAAGGTCCAAGGTACACAGTAAATCTGAAGTGAAGCATCGGAATCTAAAACTGGACTCACAGGAGAGGTTCCAATCATAGAAAGTGAGAGCGTCAGTCCTCTTGTACCTATGTCGGCATTGTGCCTTTTGAATTTAATTCCGATGCAATTTCTGTGTTTCATCGTCAATAAGAAGGTCCAATTTATACAGTAAACCTGAAGTGAAGCATCGGAATCTAAAACTGGACTCACAGGGGAGGTTGAAATCATAGAAAGTTAGAGTGTCGGTCCTCTTGTACTTAAGTTGGTATTGTGTCTTTTGTATAAAATTCGGATGCAATTTCTGTGTTTCATCGTCAATAAGAAGGTCCAAGGGATACAGTAAACCTGAAGTGAAGCACCGGAATCTAAAACTGGACTCACAGGAGAGGTACAAATCATAGAAAGTTAGAGTGTCAGTCCTCTTGTACTTAAGTCGGCATTGTGCCTTTTGTATTAAATTCCGATGCAATTTCTGTGTTTCATCGTCAATAAGAAGGTCCAAGGTATACAGGAAACCCGAAGTGAAGCATCGGAACCTAAAACTGGACTCACAGGAGAGGTTCAGATCATAGAAAGTGAGAGTGTCAGTCCTCTTATACTTAAGTCGGCATTATGCCATTTGTATTAAATTCGGATGCAATTTCTGTGTTTCATCGTCGATAAGAAGGTACATGGGATACAGTAAACCTGAAGTGAAGCATCGGAATCTAAAACTGGACTCACAGGAGAAGTTCGAATCATAGAAAGTTAGAGTGTCAGTCCTCTTGTTCTTAAGTCGGCTTTGTGCCTTAGGTTTTAAATTCGGATGCAATTTCCGTGTTTCATCTTCAATAAAAAGGTCCAAGGGATACAGTAACCCTGAAGTGAAGCATCGGAATCTAAAACTGGACTCACAGGAGAGGTACAAATCATTGAAAGTGAATGTGTCAGTCCTCTTGTACTTAAGTCGGCATTTTGCCTTTTGTATTAAATTCGGATGCAATTTCTGTGTTTCATCGTCAATAAGAAGGTCCAAGGGAAACAGTTAACCTGAAGTGAAGCATCGGAATCTAAAACTGGACTCACAGGAGAGGTTCAAATCATAGAAAGTGAGAGTGTCAGTCCTCTTGTACCTAAGTCGGCATTGTGCCATTTGAATTTAATTCCAATGCAATTTCTGTGTTTCATCGTCAATAAGAAGGTCCAAGGTATACAGTAAACCTGAAGTGAAGCATCGGAATTTAAAACTGGTCTCACAGGGGAGGTTCAAATCATAGAAAGTTAGAGTGTCAGTCCTCTTGCACTTCAGTGGGAATTGTGGCTTTTGTATAACATTCGGATGCAATTTCTGTGTTTCATCGTCAATGAGAAGGTCCAAGGGATACAGTAAACCTGAAATGAAGCATCTGAATCTAAAACTGGACTCACAGGAGAAGTTCAAATCATAGAAAGACAGAGTATCAGACCTCTTGTACATAAGTCGGCATTGTGCCTTTTGTGTTAAATTCGGATGCAATTTCTGTGTTTCATCGTCAATAAAAAGGTCCAAGGGATACAGTAACCCTGAAGAGAAGCATCGGAATCTAAAACCGGACTCACAGGAGAGGTTCAAATCATTGAAAGTGAGAGTGTCAGTCATCTTGTACTTAAGTCGGCATTGTGCCTTTTGTATTAAATTCGGATGCAGTTTCTGTGTTTCATCGTCAATAAGAAGGTCCAAGGGATACAGTAAACCTGAAGTGAAGCATCGGAACCTAAAAGTGGACTCACAGGAGAGGTTTAAATCATAGAAAGTTAGAGTGTCAGCCCCCTTGTACTTAAGTCGGCATTGTGCCTTTTGAATTTAATTCCGATTTAATTTCTGAGTTTCATCGTCAATAAGAAGTTCCAAGGTATACAGCAAATCTGAAGTGAAGCATCGAAATCTAAAACTGGACTCACAGGAGAGGTTCAAATCATAGAAAGTTAGAGTGTCAGTCCTCTTGTACGTAAGTCGGCATTCTGCCTTTTGTATTAAATTTGGATGCAATTTCTGTGTTTCATCGTCAATAAGAAGGTCCAAGTGATACAGTAAACCTGAAGTTAAGCATCGGAATCTAAAACTGGACTCACAGGAGAGGTTCAAAACATAGAAAGTGAAAGCGTCAGTCCTCTTGTACTTAAGTCGGCATTGTGCCTTTTGTATTAAATTCGGATGCAATTTCTGTGTTTCATCGTCAATAAGAAGGTCCAAGGGATACAGTTAACCTGAAGTGAAGCATCGGATTCTTAAACTGGACTCACAGGAGAGGTTCAAATCACAGAAAGTGAGATTGTCAGTCCTCTTGTACTAAAGTCGGCACTGTGCCTTTTGTATTAAATTCGGATGCAGTTTCTGTGTTTCATCGTCAATAAAAAGGTCCAAGGGATACAGTAAACCTGAAGTAAAGCATCGGAATCTAAAACTGGACTCACAGGAGAGGTTTAAATCATAGAAAGTTAGAGTGTCAGCCCCCTTGTACTTAAGTCGGCATTGTGCCTTTTGAATTTAATTCCGATGCAATTTCTGAGTTTCATCGTCAATAAGAAGTTCCGAGGTATACAGCAAATCTGAAGTGAAGCATCGAAATCTAAAACTGGACTCACAGGAGAGGTTCAAATCGTAGAAAGTTAGAGTGTCAGTCCTCTTGTACTTAAGTCGGCATTGTGCCTTTTGTATTAAATTTGGATGCAATTTCTGTGTTTCATCGTCAATAAGAAGGTCCAAGTGATACAGTAAACCTGAAGTTAAGCATCGGAATCTAAAACTGGACTCACAGGAGAGGTTCAAAACATAGAAAGTGAAAGTGTCAGTCCTCTTGTACTTAAGTCGGCATTGTGCCTTTTGTATCAAATTCGGATGCAATTTCTGTGTTTCATCGTCAATAAGAAGGTCCAAGGGATACAGTTAACCTGAAGTGAAGCATCGGATTCTTAAACTGGACTCACAGGAGAGGTTCAAATCACAGAAAGTGAGATTGTCAGTCCTCTTGTACTAAAGTCGGCATTGTGCGTTTTGTATTAAATTCGGATGCAATTTCTGTATTTCATCGTCAATAAGAAGGTCCAAGGGATACAGTAAACCTGAAGTGAAGCAGCGGAATCTAAAACTGGACTCACAGGAGGGGTTCAAATCATAGAAAGTTAGAGTGTCAGTCCTCTTGTACTTACCTCGGCATTGTGCCTTTTGAAATTGATTCCGATGCAATATCTGTGCCTCATCGTCAATAAGAAGGTCCAAGGTACACAGTAAATCTGAAGTGAAGCATCGGAATCTAAAACTGGACTCACAGGAGAGGTTCCAATCATAGAAAGTGAGAGCGTCAGTCCTCTTGTACCTATGTCGGCATTGTGCCTTTTGAATTTAATTCCGATGCAATTTCTGTGTTTCATCGTCAATAAGAAGGTCCAATTTATACAGTAAACCTGAAGTGAAGCATCGGAATCTAAAACTGGACTCACAGGGGAGGTTGAAATCATAGAAAGTTAGAGTGTCGGTCCTCTTGTACTTAAGTTGGTATTGTGTCTTTTGTATAAAATTCGGATGCAATTTCTGTGCTTCATCGTCAATAAGAAGGTCCAAGGGATACAGGAAACCCGAAGTGAAGCATCGGAACCTAAAACTGGACTCACAGGAGAGGTTCAGATCATAGAAAGTGAGAGTGTCAGCCCTCTTGTACTTAAGTCGGCATTGTGCCTTTTGAATTTAATTCCGATGCAATTTCGGAGTTTCATAGTCAATACGAAGTTCCAAGGTATACAGCAAATCTGAAGTGAAGCATCGAAATCTAAAACTGGACTCACAGGAGAGGTTCAAATCATAGAAAGTTAGAGTGTCAGTCCTCTTGTACTTAAGTCGGCATTGTGCCTTTCGTATTAAATTTGGATGCAATTTCTGTCTTTCATCGTCAATAAGAATGTCCAAGGGATACAGTAAACCTGAAGTTAAGAATCGGAATCTAAAACTGGACTCACAGGAGAGGTTCAAAACATAGAAAGTGAAAGTATTAGTCCTCTTCTACTTAAGTCGGCATTGTGCCTTTTGTATTAAATTCGGATGCAATTTCTGTGTTTCATCGTCAATACGAAGGTCCAAGGGATACAGATAACCTGAAGTGAAGCATCGGATTCTAAAACTGGACTTACAGGAGAGGTTCAAATCATAGAAAGTGAGATTGTCAGTCCTCTTGTACTAAAGTCGGCATTCAGAGTTTTGTATTAAATTCGGATGCAATTTCTGTATTTCATCGTGAATAAGAAGGTCCAAGGGATACAGTAAACCTGAAGTGAAGCAGCGGGATCTAAAACTGGACGCACAGGAGAGGTTCAAATCATAGATAGTTAGAGTGTCAGTCCTCTTGTACTTAACTCAGCATTGTGCCATTTGAATTTAATTGCGATGCAATTTCTGTGTTTCATCGTCAATAAGAAGGTCCAAGGTATACAGTAAACCTGAAGTGAAGCATCGGAATCTAATACTGGACTCACAGGTGAGGTTGAAATCATAGAAAGTTAGAGTGTCAGTCCTCTTGTACTTAAGTCGGTATTGTGTCTTTTGTATAAAATTCGGATGCAATTTCTGTGTTTCATCGTCAATAAGAAGGTCCAAGGGATACAGTAAACCTGAAGTGAAGCACCGGAATCTAAAACTGGACTCACAGGAGAGGTTCAAATCATAGAAAGTTAGAGTGTCAGTCCTCTTGTACTTAAGTCGGCATTGTGCCTTTTGTATTAAATTCGGATGCAATTTCTGTGTTTCATCGTCAATAAGAAGGTCCAAGGGATACAGTTAACCTGAAGTGAAGCATCGGATTCTAAAACTGGACTCACAGGAGAGGTTCAAATCATAGAAAGTTAGAGTGTCAGTCCTCTTGTACTTAACTCGGCATTGTGCCTTTTGAATTTCGTTCCGATGGAATTTCTGTGCCTCATCGTCAATAAGAAGGTCCAAGGTACAAGTAAATCTGAAGTGAAGCATCGGAATCTAAAACTGAACTCACAGGAGAGGTTCAAATCATAGAAAGTGAAAGTGTCAGTCCTCTTGTACTGAAGTCGGCATTGTGCCTTTTGTATTAAATTCGGATGTAATTTCTGTGTTTCATCGTCAATAAGAAGGTCCAAGGGATACAGTTAACCTGAAGTGAAGCATCGGATTCTAAAACTGGACTCACAGGAGAGGTTCAAATCGTAAAAAGTGAGAGTGTCAGTCCTCTTGTACTAAAGTCGGCATTGTGCCTTTTGTATTAAATTCGGATGCAATTTCTGTATTTCATCGTCAATAAGAAGGTCCAAGGGATACAGTAAACCTGAAGTGAAGCAGCGGAATCTAAAACTGGACGCACAGGAGAGGTTCAAATCATAGAAAGTTAGAGTGTCAGTCCTCTTGTACTTAACTCAGCATTGTGCCATTTGAATTTAATTCCGATGCAATTTCTGTGCCTCATCGTCAATAATTAGGTCCAAGGTACACAGTAAATCTGAAGTGAAGCATCCGAATCTAAAACTGGACGCACAGGAGAGGTTCAAATCATAGAAAGTGAGAGTGTCAGTCCTCTTGTACCTATGTCTGCATTGTGCCTTTTGAATTTAATTCCAATGCAATTTCTGTGTTTCATCGTCACTAAGAAGGTCCAAGGTATACAGTAAACCTGAAGTGAAGCATCAGAATCTAAAACTGGACTCACAGGGGAGGTTCAAATCACATAAAGTTAGAGTGTCAGTCCTCTTGTACCTAAGTCGGCATTGTGCCTTTTGAATTTAATTCCGATGCAATTTCTGTGTTTCATCGTCAATACGAAGAACGAAGGTATACAGTAAAGCTGAAGTGAGGCATCGGAATCTAAAACTGGACTCACAGCAGAGGTTCAAATCATAGAAAGTGAGAGTGTCAGTCCTCTTGTACTTAATTCGGCATTGTGCCTTCTGTATTAAATTCAGATGCAATTTCTGTATTTCATCGTCAATAAGAAGGTTCAAGGGATACAGTAAACGTGAAGTGAAGCATCGGAATCTAAAACTGGACTCGCAGGAGAGGTTCAAATCATAGAAAGTGAGAGTGTCAGTCCTTTTGTACTTATTTAGGCATTGTGCCTTTTGTATTACATTCGGATGCAATTTCTGTGTTTCATCGACAATAAGAAGGTCCAAGGGATACAGTAAACCTGAAGTGAAGCATCGGAATCTAAAACTGGACTCACATTAGAGGTTCAAATCATAGAAAGTGAGAGTGTTAGTCCTCTTGTACTTAAGTCGTCATTGTGCCTTTTGTATTATATTCGGATGCAATTTCTGTGTTTCATCGTCAATAAGAAGGACCAAGGTATAAAGGAAACCTGAAGTGAAGCATCGGAATCTAAAACTGGACTCACAGGGGAGGTTCAAATCATAGAATGCTAGAGTTTCAGTTCTCTTGTACTTAAGTCGGCATTGTGCCTTTTGTATTAAATTCCGATGCAATTTCTGTGTTTCATCGCCAATAAGAAGGTCCAAGGTATACAGTAAACCTGAAGTGAAGCATCGGAATCTAAAACAGGACTCACAGGATAGGTTCAAATCATAGAACGTGAGGGTGTCAGTCCTCTTGCACTTATGTCGGCATTGTGCCTTTTGTATTAAATTCCGATGCAATTTCTGTGTTTCATCGTCAATAAGAAGGTCCAAGGTATACAGGAAACCTGTAGTGAAGCATCGGAATCTAAAACTGGACTCACAGGAGAGGTTCAAATCATAGAAAGTGAGAGTGCCAGTCCTCTTGTACTTAAGTCGGCATTCTGCCTTTTGTATTTATTTCCGATGCAATTTCTGTGTTTCATCGTCAATAAGAAGTTCCATGGTATACACCAAACTTGAAGTGAAGCATCGGAATCTAAAACTGGACTCACAGGAGAGGTTCAAATCATAGAAAGTTAGAGTGTCAGTCCTCTTGTACTTTAGTCGGCATTGTGCCTTTTGTATTAAATTTAGATGCAATTTCTGTGTTTCATTGTCAATAAGAAGGTCGAAGGGATACAGTAAACCTGAAATTAAGATTCTGAATCTAAAACTGGACTCACAGGAGAGGTTCAAATCATAGAAAGTGAAAGTGTCAGTCCTCTTGTACTTAAGTCGGCATTGTGGCTTTTGTATTAAATTCGGATGCAATTTCTGTGTTTCATCGTCAATAAGAAGGTCCAAGGGATACAGTAAACCTGAAGTGAAGCATCGGAATCTAAAACTGGACTCACAGGAGAGGTTTAAATCATAGGAAGTTAGAGTGTCAGCCCTCTTGTACTTAAGTCGGCATTGTGCCTTTTGAATTTAATTCCGATGCAATTTCGGAGTTTCATAGTCAATACGAAGTTCCAAGGTATACAGCAAATCTGAAGTGAAGCATCGAAATCTAAAACTGGACTCACAGGAGAGGTTCAAATCATAGAAAGTTAGAGTGTCAGTCCTCTTGTACTTGAGTCGGCATTGTGGCTTTCGTATTAAATTTGGATGCAATTTCTGTCTTTCATTGTCAATAAGAATGTCCAAGGGATACAGTAAACCTGAAGTTAAGAATCGGAATCTAAAACTGGACTCACAGGAGAGGTTCAAAACATAGAAAGTGAAAGTATTAGTCCTCTTGTACCTAAGTCGGCATTGTGCCTTTTGTATTAAATTCGGATGCAAATTTCTGTGTTTCATCGTCAATACGAAGGTCCAAGGGATACAGTTAACCTGAAGTGAAGCATCGGATTCTAAAACTGGACTCACAGGAGAGGTTCAAATCATAGAAAGTGAGATTCTCAGTCCTCTTGTACTAAAGTCGGCAATGTGCGTTTTGTATTAAATTCGGATGCAATTTCTGTATTTCATCGTCAATAAGAAGGTCCAAGGGATACAGTTAACCTGAAGTGAAGCATCGGATTCTTAAACTGGACTCACAGGAGAGGTTCAAATCACAGAAAGTGAGATTGTCAGTCCTCTTGTACTAAAGTCGGCATTGTGCGTTTTGTATTAAATTCGGATGCAATTTCTGTATTTCATCGTCAATAAGAAGGTCCAAGATATACAGTAAACCTGAAGTGAAGCAGCGGAATCTAAAACTGGACTCACAGGAGGGGTTCAAATCATAGAAAGTTAGAGTGTCAGTCCTCTTGTACTTACCTCGGCATTGTGCCTTTTGAAATTGATTCCGATACAATATCTGTGCCTCATCGTCAATAAGAAGGTCCAAGGTACACAGTAAATCTGAAGTGAAGCATCGGAATCTAAAACTGGACTCACAGGAGAGGTTCAAATCATAGAAAGTTCGAGTGTCAGTCCTCTTGTACTTAAGTCGGCATTGAGCCTTTTGTTTTAAATTCGGATGTAATTTCTGTGTTTCATCGTCAATAAAAAGGTCCAAGGGATACAGTAACCCTGAAGAGAAGCATCGGAATCTAAAACTGGACTCACAGGAGAGGTTCAAATCATTGAAAGTGAGAGTGTAAGTCATCTTGTACTTACGTCGGCATTGTGCCTTTTGTATTAAATTCGGATGCAGTTTCTGTGTTTCATCGTCAATAAGAAGGTCCAAGGGATACAGTTAACCTGAAGTGAAGCATCGGAATCTAAAACTGGACTCACAGGAGAGGTTTAAATCATAGAAAGTTAGAGTGTCAGCCCCCTTCTACTTAAGTCGGCATTGTGCCTTTTGAATTTAATTCCGATGCAATTTCTGAGTTTCATCGTCAATAAGAAGTTCCAAGGTATACAGCAAATCTGAAGTGAAGCATCGAAATCTAAAACTGGACTCACAGGAGAGGTACAAATCATAGAAAGTTAGAGTGTCAGTCCTCTTGTACTTAAGTCGGCATTGTGCCTTTTGTATTAATTTGCGATGCAATTTCTGTGTTTCATCGTCAATAAGAAGGTCCAAGGTATACAGGAAACCCGAAGTGAAGCATCGGAACCTAAAACTGGACTCACAGGAGAGGTTCAAATCATAGAAAGTGAGATTCTCAGTCCTCTTGTACTAAAGTCGGCATTGTGCGTTTTGTATTAAATTCGGATGCAATTTCTGTATTTCATCGTCAATAAGAAGGTCCAAGGGATACAGTAAACCTGAAGTGAAGCATCGGAAACTAAAACTGGACTCACAGGAGAGGTTCAAATCATTGAAAGTGAGAGTGTAAGTCATCTTGTACTTACGTCGGCATTGTGCCTTTTGTATTAAATTCGGATGCAGTTTCTGTGTTTCATCGTCAATAAGAAGGTCCAAGGGATACAGTTAACCTGAAGAGAAGCATCGGAATCTAAAACTGGACTCACAGGAGAGGTTCAAATCATTGAAAGTGAGAGTGTAAGTCATCTTGTACTTACGTCGGCATTGTGCCTTTTGTATTAAATTCGGATGCAGTTTCTGTGTTTCATCGTCAATAAGAAGGTCCAAGGGATACAGTTAACCTGAAGTGAAGCATCGGAATCTAAAACTGGACTCACAGGAGAGGTTCAAATCATTGAAAGTGAGAGTGTCAGTCATCTTGTACTTAAGTCGGCATTGTGCCTTTTGTATTAAATTCGGATGCAGTTTCTGTGTTTCATCGTCAATAAAAAGTTCCAAGGTATACAGCAAATCTGAAGTGAAGCATCGAAATCTAAAACTGGACTCACAGGAGAGGTTCAAATCATAGAAAGTTGGAGTGTCAGTCCTCTTGTACTTAAGTCGGCATTGTGCCTTTTGTATTAAATTTGAATGCAATTTCTGTGTTTCATCGTCAATAAGAAGGTCCAAGTGATACAGTAAACCTGAAGTTAAGCATCGGAATCTAAAACTGGACTCACAGGAGAGGTTCAAAACATAGAAAGTGAAAGTGTCAGTCCTCTTGTACTTAAGTCGGCATTGTGCCTTTTGTATTAAAGTCGGATGCAATTTCTGTGTTTCATCGTCAATAAGAAGGTCCAAGGGATACAGTTAACCTGAAGTGAAGCATCGGATTCTTAAACTGGACTCACAGGAGAGGTTCAAATCACAGAAAGTGAGATTGTCAGTCCTCTTGTACTAAAGTCGGCATTGTGCGTTTTGTATTAAATTCGGATGCAATTTCTGTATTTCATCGTCAATAAGAAGGTCCAAGGGATACAGTAAACCTGAAGTGAAGCAGCGGAATCTAAAACTGGACTCACAGGAGGGGTTCAAATCATAGAAAGTTAGAGTGTCAGTCCTCTTGTACTTACCTCGGCATTGTGCCTTTTGAAATTGATTCCGATGCAATATCTGTGCCTCATCGTCAATAAGAAGGTCCAAGGTACACAGTAAATCTGAAGTGAAGCATCGGAATCTAAAACTGGACTCACAGGAGAGGTTCCAATCATAGAAAGTGAGAGCGTCAGTCCTCTTGTACCTATGTCGGCATTGTGCCTTTTGAATTTAGTTCCGATGCAATTTCTGTGTTTCATCGTCAATAAGAAGGTCCAATTTATACAGTAAACCTGAAGTGAAGCATCGGAATCTAAAACTGGACTCACAGGGGAGGTTGAAATCATAGAAAGTTAGAGTGTCAGTCCTCTTGTACTTAAGTCGGCATTGTGGCTTTTGTATTAAATTCGGATGCAATTTCTGTGTTTCATCGTCAATAAGAAGGTCCAAGGGATACAGTAAACCTGAAGTGAAGCATCGGAATCTAAAACTGGACTCACAGGAGAGGTTTAAATCATAGGAAGTTAGAGTGTCAGCCCTCTTGTACTTAAGTCGGCATTGTGCCTTTTGAATTTAATTCCGATGCAATTTCGGAGTTTCATAGTCAATACGAAGTTCCAAGGTATACAGCAAATCTGAAGTGAAGCATCGAAATCTAAAACTGGACTCACAGGAGAGGTTCAAATCATAGAAAGTTAGAGTGTCAGTCCTCTTGTACTTGAGTCGGCATTGTGGCTTTCGTATTAAATTTGGATGCAATTTCTGTCTTTCATTGTCAATAAGAATGTCCAAGGGATACAGTAAACCTGAAGTTAAGAATCGGAATCTAAAACTGGACTCACAGGAGAGGTTCAAAACATAGAAAGTGAAAGTATTAGTCCTCTTGTACCTAAGTCGGCATTGTGCCTTTTGTATTAAATTCGGATGCAAATTTCTGTGTTTCATCGTCAATACGAAGGTCCAAGGGATACAGTTAACCTGAAGTGAAGCATCGGATTCTAAAACTGGACTCACAGGAGAGGTTCAAATCATAGAAAGTGAGATTCTCAGTCCTCTTGTACTAAAGTCGGCAATGTGCGTTTTGTATTAAATTCGGATGCAATTTCTGTATTTCATCGTCAATAAGAAGGTCCAAGGGATACAGTTAACCTGAAGTGAAGCATCGGATTCTTAAACTGGACTCACAGGAGAGGTTCAAATCACAGAAAGTGAGATTGTCAGTCCTCTTGTACTAAAGTCGGCATTGTGCGTTTTGTATTAAATTCGGATGCAATTTCTGTATTTCATCGTCAATAAGAAGGTCCAAGATATACAGTAAACCTGAAGTGAAGCAGCGGAATCTAAAACTGGACTCACAGGAGGGGTTCAAATCATAGAAAGTTAGAGTGTCAGTCCTCTTGTACTTACCTCGGCATTGTGCCTTTTGAAATTGATTCCGATACAATATCTGTGCCTCATCGTCAATAAGAAGGTCCAAGGTACACAGTAAATCTGAAGTGAAGCATCGGAATCTAAAACTGGACTCACAGGAGAGGTTCCAATCATAGAAAGTTAGAGTGTCAGTCCTCTTGTACTTAAGTCGGCATTGTGCCTTTTGTATTAAATTCGGATGCAATTTCTGTGTTTCATCGTCAATAAGAAGGTCCAAGGATAAAGGAAACCTGAAGTGAAGCATCAGAATCTAAAACTGGCCTCACAGAAGAGGTTCAAATCATAGAATGTTAGAGTGTCAGTCCTCTTGTACTTAAGTCGGCATTGTGCCTTTTGTATTAAATTTGCATGCAATTTCTGTCTTTCATCGTCAATAAGAATGTCCAAGTGATACAGTAAACCTGAAGTTAAGCATCGGAATCTAAAACTGGACTCTCAGGAGAGGTTCAAATCATAGAAAGTGAATGTGTCAGCCCTCTTGTACTTAAGTCGGCATTGTGGATTTTGTATTAAATTCGGATGCAATTTCTGTATTTCATCGTCAATAAGAAGGTCCAGGGGATACAGTAAATCTGAAGTGAAGCAGCGGAATCTAAAACTGGACTCACAGGAGAGGTTCAAATCATAGAAAGTTAGATTGTCAGTCCACTTGTACTTAAATCGGCATTGTGCCTTTTGAATTTAATTCCGATGCAATTTCTGTGCCTCATCGTCAATGAGAAGGTCCAAGGTGCACAGTAAATCTGAAGTGAAGCATCGGAATCTAAAACTGGACTCACAGGAGAAGTTCAAATCATAGAAAAACAGAGTATCAGACCTCTTGTACTTAAGTCGGCATTGTGCCTTTTGTATTAAATTCGGATGCAATTTCTGTGTTTCATCGTCAATAAGAAGGTCCAAGGAATAAAGGAAACCTGAAGTGAAGCATCAGAATCTAAAACTGGCCTCACAGGAGAGGTTCAAATCATAGAAAGTTCGAGTGTCAGTCCTCTTGTACTTAAGTCGGCATTGAGCCTTTTGTTTTAAATTCGGATGTAATTTCTGTGTTTCATCGTCAATAAAAAGGTCCAAGGGATACAGTAACCCTGAAGAGAAGCATCGGAATCTAAAACTGGACTCACAGGAGAGGTTCAAATCATTGAAAGTGAGAGTGTAAGTCATCTTGTACTTACGTCGGCATTGTGCCTTTTGTATTAAATTCGGATGCAGTTTCTGTGTTTCATCGTCAATAAGAAGGTCCAAGGGATACAGTTAACCTGAAGTGAAGCATCGGAATCTAAAACTGGACTCACAGGAGAGGTTTAAATCATAGAAAGTTAGAGTGTCAGCCCCCTTCTACTTAAGTCGGCATTGTGCCTTTTGAATTTAATTCCGATGCAATTTCTGAGTTTCATCGTCAATAAGAAGTTCCAAGGTATACAGCAAATCTGAAGTGAAGCATCGAAATCTAAAACTGGACTCACAGGAGAGGTACAAATCATAGAAAGTTAGAGTGTCAGTCCTCTTGTACTTAAGTCGGCATTGTGCCTTTTGTATTAAATTGCGATGCAATTTCTGTGTTTCATCGTCAATAAGAAGGTCCAAGGTATACAGGAAACCCGAAGTGAAGCATCGGAACCTAAAACTGGACTCACAGGAGAGGTTCAGATCATAGAAAGTGAGAGTGTCAGTCCTCTTGTACTTAAGTCGGCATTATGCCTTTTGTATTAAATTTGGATGCAATTTCTGTGTTTCATCGTCAATAAGAAGGTACATGGGATACAGTAAACCTGAAGTGAAGCATCGGAATCTAAAACTGGACTCACAGGAGAAGTTCAAATCATAGAAAGTTAGAGTGTCAGTCCTCTTGTCCTTAAGTCGGCTTTGTGCCTTTGGTTTTAAATTCGGATGCAATTTCCGTGTTTCATCTTCAATAAAAAGGTCCAAGGGATACAGTAACCCTGAAGTGAAGCATCGGAATCTAAAACTGGACTCACAGGAGAGGTTCAAATCATTGAAAGTGAGAGTGTCAGTCATCTTGTACTTAAGTCGGCATTGTGCCTTTTGTATTAAATTCGGATGCAGTTTCTGTGTTTCATCGTCAATAAAAAGTTCCAAGGTATACAGCAAATCTGAAGTGAAGCATCGAAATCTAAAACTGGACTCACAGGAGAGGTTCAAATCATAGAAAGTTGGAGTGTCAGTCCTCTTGTACTTAAGTCGGCATTGTGCCTTTTGTATTAAATTTGAATGCAATTTCTGTGTTTCATCGTCAATAAGAAGGTCCAAGTGATACAGTAAACCTGAAGTTAAGCATCGGAATCTAAAACTGGACTCACAGGAGAGGTTCAAAACATAGAAAGTGAAAGTGTCAGTCCTCTTGTACTTAAGTCGGCATTGTGCCTTTTGTATTAAAGTCGGATGCAATTTCTGTGTTTCATCGTCAATAAGAAGGTCCAAGGGATACAGTTAACCTGAAGTGAAGCATCGGATTCTTAAACTGGACTCACAGGAGAGGTTCAAATCACAGAAAGTGAGATTGTCAGTCCTCTTGTACTAAAGTCGGCATTGTGCGTTTTGTATTAAATTCGGATGCAATTTCTGTATTTCATCGTCAATAAGAAGGTCCAAGGGATACAGTAAACCTGAAGTGAAGCAGCGGAATCTAAAACTGGACTCACAGGAGGGGTTCAAATCATAGAAAGTTAGAGTGTCAGTCCTCTTGTACTTACCTCGGCATTGTGCCTTTTGAAATTGATTCCGATGCAATATCTGTGCCTCATCGTCAATAAGAAGGTCCAAGGTACACAGTAAATCTGAAGTGAAGCATCGGAATCTAAAACTGGACTCACAGGAGAGGTTCCA
Organism: Schistocerca americana; assembly: GCF_021461395.2. Lineage (NCBI taxonomy): Eukaryota > Metazoa > Arthropoda > Insecta > Orthoptera > Acrididae > Schistocerca > Schistocerca americana. The sequence goes on along the minus strand of NC_060120.1, from coordinate 1,090,161,705 downwards.
ATCATAGAAAGTGAGAGCGTCAGTCCTCTTGTACCTATGTCGGCATTGTGCCTTTTGAATTTAGTTCCGATGCAATTTCTGTGTTTCATCGTCAATAAGAAGGTCCAATTTATACAGTAAACCTGAAGTGAAGCATCGGAATCTAAAACTGGACTCACAGGGGAGGTTGAAATCATAGAAAGTTAGAGTGTCAGTCCTCTTGTACTTAAGTCGGCATTGTGCCTTTTGTATTAAATTCCGATGCAATTTCTGTGTTTCATCGTCAATAAGAAGGTCCAAGGTATACAGGAAACCCGAAGTGAAGCATCGGAACCTAAAACTGGACTCACAGGAGAGGTTCAGATCATAGAAAGTGAGAGTGTCAGCCCTCTTGTACTTAAGTCGGCATTGTGCCTTTTGAATTTAACTCCGATGCAATTTCGGAGTTTTATAGTCAATACGAAGTTCCAAGGTATACAGCAAATCTGAAGTGAAGCATCGAAATCTAAAACTGGACTCACAGGAGAGGTTCAAATCATAGAAAGTTAGAGTGTCAGTCCTCTTGTACTTGAGTCGGCATTGTGGCTTTCGTATTAAATTTGGATGCAATTTCTGTCTTTCATCGTCAATAAGAATGTCCAAGGGATACAGTAAACCTGAAGTTAAGAATCGGAATCTAAAACTGGACTCACAGGAGAGGTTCAAAACATAGAAAGTGAAAGTATTAGTCCTCTTGTACTTAAGTCGGCATTGTGCCTTTTGTATTAAATTCGGATACAATTTCTGTGTTTCATCGTCAATACGAAGGTCCAAGAGATACAGTTAACCTGAAGTGAAGCATCGGATTCTAAAACTTAACTCACAGGAGAGGTTCAAATCATAGAAAGTTAGAGTGTCAGTCCTCTTGTACTTAACTCCTCATTGTGCCTTTTGAATTTCGTTCCGATGGAATTTCTGTGCCTCATCGTCAATAAGAAGGTCCAAGGTACAAGTAAATCTGAAGTGAAGCATCGGAATCTAAAACTGAACTCACAGGAGAGGTTCAAATCATAGAAAGTGAGAGTGTCAGTCCTCTTGTACTAAAGCCGGCATTGTGCCTTTTGTATTACATTCGGATGCAATTTCTGTATTTCATCGTCAATAAGAAGGTCCAAGGTACACAGTAAATCTGAAGTGAAGCATCGGAATCTAAAACTGGACTCACAGGGGAGGTTCAAATCACATAAAAATAGAGTGTCAGTCCTCTTGTACCTAAGTCGGCATTGTGCCTTTTGAATTTAATTCCGATGCAATTTCTGTGTTTCATCGTCACTAAGAAGGTCCAAGGTATACAGTAAACCTGAAGTGAAGCATCGGAATCTAAAACTGGACTCACAGGGGAGGTTCAAATCACATAAAAATAGAGTGTCAGTCCTCTTGTACCTAAGTCGGCATTGTGCCTTTTGAATTTAATTCCGATGCAATTTCTGTGTTTCATCGTCAATACGAAGAACCAAGGTATACAGTAAACCTGAAGTGAGGCATCGGAATCTAAAACTGGACTCACAGCAGAGGTTCAAATCATAGAAAGTGAGAGTGTCAGTCCTCTTGTACTTAATTCGGCATTGTGCCTTCTGTATTAAATTCAGATGCAATTTCTGTATTTCATCGTCAATAAGAAGGTTCAAGGGATACAGTAAACCTGAAGTGAAGCATCGGAATCTAAAACTGGACTCACAGGAGAGGTTCAAATCATAGAAAGTGAGAGTGTCAGTCCTTTTGTACTTAATTAGGCATTGTGCCTTTTGTATTACATTCGGATGCAATTTCTGTGTTTCATCGACAATAAGAAGGTCCAAGGGATACAGTAAACCTGAAGTGAAGCATCGGAATCTAAAACTGGACTCACATTAGAGGTTCAAATCATAGAAAGTGAGAGTGTTAGTCCTCTTGTACTTAAGTCGTCATTGTGCCTTTTGTATTATATTCGGATGCAATTTCTGTGTTTCATCGTCAATAAGAAGGACCAAGGTATAAAGGAAACCTGAAGTGAAGCATCGGAATCTAAAACTGGACTCACAGGGGAGGTTCAAATCATAGAATGCTAGAGTTTCAGTTCTCTTGTACTTAAGTCGGCATTGTGCTTTTTGTATTAAATTCGGATGCAATTTCTGTGTCTCATCGTCAATAAGAAGGACCATGGGATACAGTAAACCTGAAGTGAAGCATCGGAATCAAACACTGGACCCGTAGGAGAGGTTCAAATCAGAGAAAGTTAGAGTGTCGGTCCTCTTGTACTGAAGTCGGCATTGTGCCTTTTGTATTAAATTCCAATGCAATTTCTGTGTTTCATCGCCAATAAGAAGGTCCAAGGTATACAGTAATCCTGAAGTGAAGCATCGGAATCTAAAACAGGACTCACAGGATAGGTTCAAATCATAGAACGTGAGGGTGTCAGTCCTCTTGTACTTAAGTCGGCATTGTGCCTTTTGTATTAAATTCGGATGCAATTTCTGTGTTTCATCGTCAATAAGAAGGTCCATGGGATACAGTAACCCTGAAGTGAAGCATCGGAATCTAAAACTGGACTCACAGGAGAGGTTCAAATCATAGAAAGTTAGAGTGTCAGTCCTCTTGTACTTAAGTCGGAATTGTGCCTATTGTATTAAATTCGGATACAATTTCTGTGTTTCATCGTCAATAAGAAGGTCCAAGGTATACAGGAAACCTGTAGTGAAGCATCGGAATCTAAAACTGAACTCACAGGAGAGGTTCAAATCATAGAAAGTGAGAGTGTCAGTCCTCTTGTACTTAAGTCGGCATTCTGCCTTTTGTATTTATTTCCGATGCAATTTCTGTGTTTCATCGTCAATAAGAAGTTCCATGGTATACACCAAACTTGAAGTGAAGCATCGGAATCTAAAACTGGACTCACAGGAGAAGTTCAAATCATAGGAAGTTAGAGTGTCAGTCCTCTTGTACTTTAGTCGGCATTGTGCCTTTTGTATTAAATTTGGATGCAATTTCTGTGTCTGATTGTCAATAAGAAGGTCGAAGGGATACAGTAAACCTGAAATTAAGATTCTGAATCTAAAACTGGACTCACAGGAGAGGTTCAAATCATAGAAAGTGAAAGTGTCAGTCCTCTTGTACTTAAGTCGGCATTGTGGCTTTTGTATTAAATTCGGATGCAATTTCTGTGTTTCATCGTCAATAAGAAGGTCCAAGGGATACAGTAAACCTGAAGTGAAGCATCGGAATCTAAAACTGGACTCACAGGAGAGGTTTAAATCATAGGAAGTTAGAGTGCCAGCCCTCTTGTACTTAAGTCGGCATTGTGCCTTTTGAATTTAATTCCGATGCAATTTCGGAGTTTCATAGTCAATACGAAGTTCCAAGGTATACAGCAAATCTGAAGTGAAGCATCGAAATCTAAAACTGGACTCACAGGAGAGGTTCAAATCATAGAAAGTTAGAGTGTCAGTCCTCTTGTACTTGAGTCGGCATTGTGGCTTTCGTATTAAATTTGGATGCAATTTCTGTCTTTCATTGTCAATAAGAATGTCCAAGGGATACAGTAAACCTGAAGTTAAGAATCGGAATCTAAAACTGGACTCACAGGAGAGGTTCAAAACATAGAAAGTGAAAGTATTAGTCCTCTTGTACCTAAGTCGGCATTGTGCCTTTTGTATTAAATTCGGATGCAAATTTCTGTGTTTCATCGTCAATACGAAGGTCCAAGGGATACAGTTAACCTGAAGTGAAGCATCGGATTCTAAAACTGGACTCACAGGAGAGGTTCAAATCATAGAAAGTGAGATTCTCAGTCCTCTTGTACTAAAGTCGGCAATGTGCGTTTTGTATTAAATTCGGATGCAATTTCTGAATTTCATCGTCAATAAGAAGGTCCAAGGGATACAGTTAACCTGAAGTGAAGCATCGGATTCTTAAACTGGACTCACAGGAGAGGTTCAAATCACAGAAAGTGAGATTGTCAGTCCTCTTGTACTAAAGTCGGCATTGTGCGTTTTGTATTAAATTCGGATGCAATTTCTGTATTTCATCGTCAATAAGAAGGTCCAAGATATACAGTAAACCTGAAGTGAAGCAGCGGAATCTAAAACTGGACTCACAGGAGGGGTTCAAATCATAGAAAGTTAGAGTGTCAGTCCTCTTGTACTTACCTCGGCATTGTGCCTTTTGAAATTGATTCCGATGCAATATCTGTGCCTCATCGTCAATAAGAAGGTCCAAGGTACACAGTAAATCTGAAGTGAAGCATCGGAATCTAAAACTGGACTCACAGGAGAGGTTCCAATCATAGAAAGTTAGAGTGTCAGTCCTCTTGTACTTAAGTCGGCATTGTGCCTTTTGTATTAAATTCGGATGCAATTTCTGTGTTTCATCGTCAATAAGAAGGTCCAAGGATAAAGGAAACCTGAAGTGAAGCATCAGAATCTAAAACTGGCCTCACAGAAGAGGTTCAAATCATAGAATGTTAGAGTGTCAGTCCTCTTGTACTTAAGTCGGCATTGTGCCTTTTGTATTAAATTTGCATGCAATTTCTGTCTTTCATCGTCAATAAGAATGTCCAAGGGATACAGGAAACCTGAAGTTAAGCATCGGAATCTAAAACTGGACTCACAGGAGAGGTTCAAAGCATAGAAAGTGAAAGTATTAGTCCTCTTCTACTTAAGTCGGCATTGTGCCTTTTGTATTAAATTCGGATGCAATTTCTGTCTTTCATCGTCAATAAGAATGTCCAAGGGATACAGTAAACCTGAAGTTAAGCATCGGAATCTGAAACTGGACTCACAGGAGAGGTTCAAATCATAGAAAGTGAATGTGTCAGCCCTCTTGTACTTAAGTCGGCATTGTGCCTTTTGTATTAAATTCGGATGCAATTTCTGTATTTCATCGTCAATGAGAAGGTCCAGGGGATACAGTAAATCTGAAGTGAAGCAGCGGAATCTAAAACTGGACTCACAGGAGAGGTTCAAATCATAGATAGTTAGATTGTCAGTCCACTTGTACTTAAATCGGCATTGTGCCTTTTGAATTTAATTCCGATGCAATTTCTGTGCCTCATCGTCAATGAGAAGGTCCAAGGTGCACAGTAAATCTGAAGTGAAGCATCGGAATCTAAAACTGGACTCACAGGAGAAGTTCAAATCATAGAAAAACAGAGTATCAGACCTCTTGTACTTAAGTCGGCATTGTGCCTTTTGTATTAAATTCGGATGCAATTTCTGTGTTTCATCGTCAATAAGAAGGTCCAAGGAATAAAGGAAACCTGAAGTGAAGCATCAGATTCTAAAACTGGCCTCACAGGAGAGGTTCAAATCATAGAAAGTTCGAGTGTCAGTCCTCTTGTACTTAAGTCGGCATTGAGCCTTTTGTTTTAAATTCGGATGTAATTTCTGTGTTTCATCGTCAATAAAAAGGTCCAAGGGATACAGTAACCCTGAAGAGAAGCATCGGAATCTAAAACTGGACTCACAGGAGAGGTTCAAATCATTGAAAGTGAGAGTGTCAGTCATCTTGTACTTACGTCGGCATTGTGCCTTTTGTATTAAATTCGGATGCAGTTTCTGTGTTTCATCGTCAATAAGAAGGTCCAAGGGATACAGTAAACCTGAAGTGAAGCATCGGAATCTAAAACTGGACTCACAGGAGAGGTTTAAATCATAGAAAGTTAGAGTGTCAGCCCCCTTCTACTTAAGTCGGCATTGTGCCTTTTGAATTTAATTCCGATGCAATTTCTGAGTTTCATCGTCAATAAGAAGTTCCAAGGTATACAGCAAATCTGAAGTGAAGCATCGAAATCTAAAACTGGACTCACAGGAGAGGTACAAATCATAGAAAGTTAGAGTGTCAGTCCTCTTGTACTTAAGTCGGCATTGTGCCTTTTGTATTAAATTGCGATGCAATTTCTGTGTTTCATCGTCAATAAGAAGGTCCAAGGTATACAGGAAACCCGAAGTGAAGCATCGGAACCTAAAACTGGACTCACAGGAGAGGTTCAGATCATAGAAAGTGAGAGTGTCAGTCCTCTTGTACTTAAGTCGGCATTATGCCTTTTGTATTAATTTTGGATGCAATTTCTGTGTTTCATCGTCAATAAGAAGGTACATGGGATACAGTAAACCTGAAGTGAAGCATCGGAATCTAAAACTGGACTCACAGGAGAAGTTCAAATCATAGAAAGTTAGAGTGTCAGTCCTCTTGTCCTTAAGTCGGCTTTGTGCCTTTGGTTTTAAATTCGGATGCAATTTCCGTGTTTCATCTTCAATAAAAAGGTCCAAGGGATACAGTAACCCTGAAGTGAAGCATCGGAATCTAAAACTGGACTCACAGGAGAGGTTCAAATCATTGAAAGTGAGAGTGTCAGTCATCTTGTACTTAAGTCGGCATTGTGCCTTTTGTATTAAATTCGGATGCAGTTTCTGTGTTTCATCGTCAATAAAAAGGTCCAAGGGATACAGTAAACCTGAAGTGAAGCATCGGAATCTAAAACTGGACTCACAGGAGAGGTTTAAATCATAGAAAGTTAGAGTGTCAGCCCCCTTGTACTTAAGTCGGCATTGTGCCTTTTGAATTTAATTCCGATGCAATTTCTGAGTTTCATCGTCAATAAAAAGTTCCAAGGTATACAGCAAATCTGAAGTGAAGCATCGAAATCTAAAACTGGACTCACAGGAGAGGTTCAAATCATAGAAAGTTGGAGTGTCAGTCCTCTTGTACTTAAGTCGGCATTGTGCCTTTTGTATTAAATTTGAATGCAATTTCTGTGTTTCATCGTCAATAAGAAGGTCCAAGTGATACAGTAAACCTGAAGTTAAGCATCGGAATCTAAAACTGGACTCACAGGAGAGGTTCAAAACATAGAAAGTGAAAGTGTCAGTCCTCTTGTACTTAAGTCGGCATTGTGCCTTTTGTATTAAAGTCGGATGCAATTTCTGTGTTTCATCGTCAATAAGAAGGTCCAAGGGATACAGTTAACCTGAAGTGAAGCATCGGATTCTTAAACTGGACTCACAGGAGAGGTTCAAATCACAGAAAGTGAGATTGTCAGTCCTCTTGTACTAAAGTCGGCATTGTGCGTTTTGTATTAAATTCGGATGCAATTTCTGTATTTCATCGTCAATAAGAAGGTCCAAGGGATACAGTAAACCTGAAGTGAAGCAGCGGAATCTAAAACTGGACTCACAGGAGGGGTTCAAATCATAGAAAGTTAGAGTGTCAGTCCTCTTGTACTTACCTCGGCATTGTGCCTTTTGAAATTGATTCCGATGCAATATCTGTGCCTCATCGTCAATAAGAAGGTCCAAGGTACACAGTAAATCTGAAGTGAAGCATCGGAATCTAAAACTGGACTCACAGGAGAGGTTCCAATCATAGAAAGTGAGAGCGTCAGTCCTCTTGTACCTATGTCGGCATTGTGCCTTTTGAATTTAAATCCGATGCAATTTCTGTGTTTCATCGTCAATAAGTAGGTCCAATTTATACAGTAAACCTGAAGTGAAGCATCGGAATCTAAAACTGGACTCACAGGGGAGGTTGAAATCATAGAAAGTTAGAGTGTCAGTCCTCTTGTACTTAAGTCGGCATTGTGCCTTTTGTATTAAATTCCGATGCAATTTCTGTGTTTCATCGTCAATAAGAAGGTCCAAGGTATACAGGAAACCCGAAGTGAAGCATCGGAACCTAAAACTGGACTCACAGGAGAGGTTCAGATCATAGAAAGTGAGAGTGTCAGCCCTCTTGTACTTAAGTCGGCATTGTGCCTTTTGAATTTAATTCCGATGCAATTTCGGAGTTTCATAGTCAATACGAAGTTCCAAGGTATACAGCAAATCTGAAGTGAAGCATCGAAATCTAAAACTGGACTCACAGGAGAGGTTCAAATCATAGAAAGTTAGAGTGTCAGTCCTCTTGTACTTGAGTCGGCATTGTGGCTTTCGTATTAAATTTGGATGCAATTTCTGTCTTTCATCGTCAATAAGAATGTCCAAGGGATACAGTAAACCTGAAGTTAAGAATCGGAATCTAAAACTGGACTCACAGGAGAGGTTCAAAACATAGAAAGTGAAAGTATTAGTCCTCTTGTACTTAAGTCGGCATTGTGCCTTTTGTATTAAATTCGGATACAATTTCTGTGTTTCATCGTCAATACGAAGGTCCAAGAGATACAGTTAACCTGAAGTGAAGCATCGGATTCTAAAACTTAACTCACAGGAGAGGTTCAAATCATAGAAAGTTAGAGTGTCAGTCCTCTTGTACTTAACTCCTCATTGTGCCTTTTGAATTTCGTTCCGATGGAATTTCTGTGCCTCATCGTCAATAAGAAGGTCCAAGGTACAAGTAAATCTGAAGTGAAGCATCGGAATCTAAAACTGAACTCACAGGAGAGGTTCAAATCATAGAAAGTGAAAGTGTCAGTCCTCTTGTACTTAAGTCGGCATTGTGCCTTTTGTATTAAATTCGGATGTAATTTCTGTGTTTCATCGTCAATAAGAAGGTCCAAGGGATACAGTTAACCTGAAGTGAAGCATCGGATTCTAAAACTGGACTCACAGGAGAGGTTCAAATCGTAGAAAGTGAGAGTGTCAGTCCTCTTGTACTAAAGCCGGCATTGTGCCTTTTGTATTACATTCGGATGCAATTTCTGTATTTCATCGTCAATAAGAAGGTCCAAGGGATACAGTAAACCTGAAGTGAAGCAGCGGAATCTAAAACTGGACGCACAGGAGAGGTTCAAATCTAGAAAGTTAGAGTGTCAGTCCTCTTGTACTTAACTCAGCATTGTGCCATTTCAATTTAATTCCGATGCAATTTCTGTGCCTCAGCGTCAATAAGTAGGTCCAAGGTACACAGTAATTCTGAAGTGAAGCATCGGAATCTAAAACTGGACTCAAAGGGGAGGTTCAAATCACATAAAAATAGAGTGTCAGTCCTCTTGTACCTAAGTCGGCATTGTGCCTTTTGAATTTAATTCCGATGCAATTTCTGTGTTTCATCGTCACTAAGAAGGTCCAAGGTATACAGTAAACCTGAAGTGAAGCATCGGAATCTAAAACTGGACTCACAGGGGAGGTTCAAATCACATAAAAATAGAGTGTCAGTCCTCTTGTACCTAAGTCGGCATTGTGCCTTTTGAATTTAATTCCGATGCAATTTCTGTGTTTCATCGTCAATACGAAGAACCAAGGTATACAGTAAACCTGAAGTGAGGCATCGGAATCTAAAACTGGACTCACAGCAGAGGTTCAAATCATAGAAAGTGAGAGTGTCAGTCCTCTTGTACTTAATTCGGCATTGTGCCTTCTGTATTAAATTCAGATGCAATTTCTGTATTTCATCGTCAATAAGAAGGTTCAAGGGATACAGTAAACCTGAAGTGAAGCATCGGAATCTAAAACTGGACTCACAGGAGAGGTTCAAATCATAGAAAGTGAGAGTGTCAGTCCTTTTGTACTTAATTAGGCATTGTGCCTTTTGTATTACATTCGGATGCAATTTCTGTGTTTCATCGACAATAAGAAGGTCCAAGGGATACAGTAAACCTGAAGTGAAGCATCGGAATCTAAAACTGGACTCACATTAGAGGTTCAAATCATAGAAAGTGAGAGTGTTAGTCCTCTTGTACTTAAGTCGTCATTGTGCCTTTTGTATTATATTCGGATGCAATTTCTGTGTTTCTTCGTCAATAAGAAGGACCAAGGTATAAAGGAAACCTGAAGTGAAGCATCGGAATCTAAAACTGGACTCACAGGGGAGGTTCAAATCATAGAATGCTAGAGTTTCAGTTCTCTTGTACTTAAGTCGGCATTGTGCTTTTTGTATTAAATTCGGATGCAATTTCTGTGTCTCATCGTCAATAAGAAGGACCATGGGATGCAGTAAACCTGAAGTGAAGCATCGGAATCAAACACTGGACCCGTAGGAGAGGTTCAAATCAGAGAAAGTTAGAGTGTCGGTCCTCTTGTACTGAAGTCGGCATTGTGCCTTTTGTATTAAATTCCAATGCAATTTCTGTGTTTCATCGCCAATAAGAAGGTCCAAGGTATACAGTAATCCTGAAGTGAAGCATCGGAATCTAAAACAGGACTCACAGGATAGGTTCAAATCATAGAACGTGAGGGTGTCAGTCCTCTTGTACTTAAGTCGGCATTGTGCCTTTTGTATTAAATTCGGATGCAATTTCTGTGTTTCATCGTCAATAAGAAGGTCCATGGGATACAGTAACCCTGAAGTGAAGCATCGGAATCTAAAACTGGACTCACAGGAGAGGTTCAAATCATAGAAAGTTAGAGTGTCAGTCCTCTTGTACTTAAGTCGGAATTGTGCCTATTGTATTAAATTCGGATGCAATTTCTGTGTTTCATCGTCAATAAGAAGGTCCAAGGTATACAGGAAACCTGTAGTGAAGCATCGGAATCTAAAACTGAACTCACAGGAGAGGTTCAAATCATAGAAAGTGAGAGTGTCAGTCCTCTTGTACTTAAGTCGGCATTCTGCCTTTTGTATTTATTTCCGATGCAATTTCTGTGTTTCATCGTCAATAAGAAGTTCCATGGTATACACCAAACTTGAAGTGAAGCATCGGAATCTAAAACTGGACTCACAGGAGAAGTTCAAATCATAGGAAGTTAGAGTGTCAGTCCTCTTGTACTTTAGTCGGCATTGTGCCTTTTGTATTAAATTTGGATGCAATTTCTGTGTCTGATTGTCAATAAGAAGGTCGAAGGGATACAGTAAACCTGAAATCAAGATTCGGAATCTAAAACTAGACTCACAGGAGAGGTTCAAATCATTGAAAGTGAAAGTGTCAGTCCTCTTGTACTTAAGTCGGCATTGTGCCTTTTGTATTAAATTCGGATGCAATTTCTGTGTTTCATCGTCAATAAGAAGTTCCAAGGGATACAGTTAACCTGAAGTGAAGCATCGGATTCTAAAACTGGACTCACAGGTGAGGTTCAAATCATAGAAAGTGAGAGTGTCAGTCCTCTTGTACTAAAGTCGGCATTGTGCCTTTTGTATTAAATTCGGATGCAATTTCTGTATTTCATCGTCAATAAGAAGGTCCAAGGGATACAGTAAACCTGAAGTGAAGCAGCGGAATCGAAAACTGGTCTCACAGGAGAGGTTCAAATCATAGAAAGTTAGAGTGTCAGTCCTCTTGTACCTAGGTCGGCATTGTGCCTTTTGAATTTAATTCCGATGCAATTTCTGTGTTTCATCGTCAATACGAAGGTCCAAGGTATACAGTAAACCTGAAGTGAAGCATCGGAATCTAAAACTGGACTCACAGCAGAGGTTCAAATCATAGAAAGTTAGAGTGTCAGTCCTCTTGTACTTAAGTCGGCATTGTGCTTTTTGTATTAAATTCGGATGCAATTTCTGTGTTTCATCGTCAATAAGAAGGTCCATGTGATACAGTAAACCTGAAGTGAAGCATCGGATTCAAACACTGGACCCGTAGGAGAGGTTCAAATCAAAGAAAGTTAGAGTGTCAGTCCTCTTGTACCTAAGTCGGCATTTGGGCCTTTTGAATTTAATTCCGATGCAATTTCTGTGTGTCATCGTCAATACGAAGAACCAAGGTATACAGTAAACCTGAAGTGAGGCATCGGAATCTAAAACTGGACTCACAGGAGACGTTCAAATCATAGAAAGTGAGAAAGTCAGTCCTCTTGTACTTAAGTCGGCATTGTGCCTTTTGTATTAAATTCGGATGCAATTTCTGTTTCTCATCGTCAATAGGAAGGTCCAAGGGATACAGTAAACCTCAAGTGAGGCATCGGAATCTAAAACTGGACTCACAGGAGAGGTTCAAATCATAGAAAATTAGAGTGTCAGTCCTCTGGTCATTAAGTCGACATTGTGCCTTTTGTATTAAATTCGGATGCAATTTCTGTTTTTCGTCGTCAATAAGAAGTTCCATGCGATACAGTAAACCGGAAGTGAAGCATCGGAATCTAAAACTGCAGTCACAGGAGCGGTACAAATCATAGAAAGTTTGAGTGTCAGTCCTCTTGTACTTAAGTCGGAATTGTGCTTTTTGTATAAAATTTGGATGCAATTTCTGTGTTTCATCGTCAATAAGAGGGTCCAAGGGATACAGTAAACCTGAAGTGAAGCATCGGAATCTAAAACTGGACTCACAGGAGAGGTTCAAATCATAGAAAGTGAGAGTGTCAGTCCTCTTATACTTAATTCGGCATTGTGCCATTTGTATGAAATTCAGATGCCATTTCTGTGTTTCATCGTCAATAAGAAGGTTCAGGGGTTACAGTAAACCTGAAGTGAAGCATCGGAATCTAAAACTGGACTCACAGGAGAGGTTCAAATCATAGAAAGTGAGAGTGTCAGTCCTCTTGTACTTAATTAGGCATTGTGCCTTTTGTATTACATTCGGATGCAATTTCTGTGTTTCATCGACAATAAGAAGGTCCAAGGGATACAGTAAACCTGATGTGAAGCATCGGAATGTAAAACAGGACTCACAGGAGAGGTTCAAATCATAGAAAGACAGAGTGTCAGTCCTCTTGTACTTAAGCCTTCATTGAGCCTTTTGCATTAGATTCTGATGCAATTACTGTGTTTCATCGTCAATAAGAAGGTCCAAGGTAAAAAGGAAACCTGAAGTGAAGCTTCGGAATAAAAAACTGGACTCACAGATGAAGTTCAAATCATAGAATGTTAGAGTGTCAGTCTGCATTGTGCCAATTGTATGAAATTCAGATGCCATTTCTGTGTTTCATCGTCAATAAGAAGGTTCAGGGGTTACAGTAAACCTGAAGTGAACCATCGGAATCTAAAACTGGACTCACAGGAGAGGTTCAAATCATAGAAAGTGAGAGTGTCAGTCCTCTTGTACTTAATTAGGCATTGTGCCTTTTGTATTACATTCGGATGCAATTTCTGTGTTTCATCGACAATAAGAAGGTCCAAGGGATACAGTAAACCTGAAGTGAAGCATCGGAATCTAAAACTGGACTCACAGGAGAGGTTCAAATCATAGAAAGTGAGAGTGTTAGTCCTCTTGTACTTAAGTCCCCATTGTGCCTTTTGTATTAAATTTGGATGCAATTTCTGTGTTTCATCGTCACTAAGAAGGTCCAAGGGATACAGTAAACCTGAAGTTAAGCAAGGGAATCTAAATCTGGACTCACAGGAGAGGTTCAAATCATAGAAAGTGAAAGTGTCAGTCCTCTTGTACTTAAGTCGGCATTGTGCCTTTTGTATAAAATTTGGATGCAATTTCTGTGTTTCATCGACAATAAGAGGGTCCAAGCGATACAGTAAACCTGAAGTGAAGCATCGGAATCTAAAACTGGACTCACAGGAGAGGTTCAAATCATAGAAAGTGAGAGTGTCAGTCCTCTTGTACTTAATTCGGCATTGTGCCAATTGTATGAAATTGAGATGCCATTTCTGTGTTTCATCGTCAATAAGAAGGTTCAGGGGTTACAGTAAACCTGAAGTGAACCATCGGAATCTAAAACTGGACTCACAGGAGAGGTTCAAATCATAGAAAGTGAGAGTGTCAGTCCTCTTGTACTTAATTAGGCATTGTGCCTTTTGTATTACATTCGGATGCAATTTCTGTGTTTCATCGACAATAAGAAGGTCCAAGGGATACAGTAAACCTGAAGTGAAGCATCGGAATCTAAAACTGGACTCACAGGAGAGGTTCAAAACATAGAAAGTGAGAGTGTTAGTCCTCTTGTACTTAAGTCGGCATTGTGCCTTTTGTATTAAATTTGGATGCAATTTCTGTGTTTCATCGTCACTAAGAAGGTCCAAGGGATACAGTAAACCTGAAGTTAAGCAAGGGAATCTAAATCTGGACTCACAGGAGAGGTTCAAATCATAGAAAGTGAAAGTGTCAGTCCTCTTGTACTTAAGTCGGCATTGTGCCTTTTGTATTAAATTCGGATGCAATTTCTGTGTTTCATCGTCAATAAGAAGGTCCATGGGATACAGTAAACCTGAAGTGAAGCATCGGATTCAAACACTGGACCCATAGGAGAGGTTCAAATCATAGAAAGTTAGAGTGTCAGTCCTCTTGTACTGAAGTCGGCATTGTGCCTTTTGTATTAAATTCCGATGCAATTTCTGTGTTTCATCGCCAATATGAAGGTCCAAGGTATACAGTAAACCTGAAGTGAAGCATCGGAATCTAAAACTGTACTCACAGGATAGGTTCAAATCATAGAAAGTGAGGGTGTCAGTCCTCTTGTACTTAAATCGGCATTGTGCCTTTTGTATTAAATTCGGATGCAATTTATGTGTTTCATCGTCAATAAGAAGGTCCATGGGATACAGTAACCCTGAAGTGAAGCATCGGAATCTAAAACTGGACTCACAGGAGAGGTTCATATCATAGAAAGTGAGAGTGTCAGTCCTCTTGTACTTATGTCGGCATTGTGTATTTGTATTAAATCCGGACGCAATTTCTGTGTTTCATCGTCAATAACAAGGTCCAAGGGATAGAGTAAACGTGAATTGAAGCAGCGGAATCTAAAACTGGACTCACAGGAGAGGTTCAAATCATAGAAAGTGAGAGTGTCAGTCCTTTTGTACTTAATTAGGCATTGTGCCTTTTGTATTGCATTCGGATGCAATTTCTGTGTTTCATCGACAATAAGAAGATCCAAGGGATACAGTAAACCTGAAGTGAAGCATGGGAATCTAAAACTGGACTCACATTAGAGGTTGAAATCATAGAAAGTGAGAGTGTTAGTCCTCTTGTTCTTAAGTCGGCATTGTGCCTTTTGTATTAAATTCGGATGCAATTTCTGTGTTTCATCGTCAATAAGAAGGACCATGGGATACAGTAAACCTGAAGTGATGCATCGGATTCAAACACTGGACTCGTAGGAGAGGTTCAAAGCATAGAAATTTAGAGTGTCAGTCCTCTTGTACTTAAGTCGGCATTGTGCCTTTTGTAATTATTTCCGATGCAATTTCTGTGTTCCATCGTCATTAAGAAGCTCCATGGTATACAGCAAACCTGAAGTGAAGCATCGGAATCTAAAACTGGACTCACAGGAGAGTTTCAAATCATAGAAAGTTAGAGTGTCAGTCCTCTTGTACTTTAGTCGAGATTGTGCCTTTTGTATTACATTTGGTTGCAATTTCTGTGTTTCATTGTCAATAAGGAGGTCGAAAGGATACAGTAAACCTGAAATTAAGCATCGGAATCTAAAACTGGACTCACAGGAGAGGTTCAAATCATAGAGAGTGAAAGAGTCAGTCCTCTTGTACTTAAGTCGGCATTGTGCCTTTTGTATTAAATTCCGATGCAATTTCTGTGTTTCATCGCCAATAAGAAGGTCCAAGGTATACAGTAAACCTGAAGTGAAGCATTGGAATCTAAACTGGACTCACAGGATAGGTTCAAATCATAGAAAGTGAGGGTGTCAGTCCTCTTGTACTTAAATCGGCATTGTGCCTTTTGTATTAAATTCGGATGCAATTTCTGTGTTTCATCGTAAATAAGAAGGTCCATGGGATACAGTAACCCTGAAGTGAAGCATCGGAATCCAAAACTGGACTCACAGGAGAGGTTTAAATCATAGTAAATTAGAGTGTCGGTCCTCTTTTACTTAAGTCGGCATTGTGCCTTTTGTATTAAAGTCGGATGCAATTTCTGTGTTTCATCGTCAATAAGAAGGTCCATGGGATACAGTAACCCTGAAGTGAAGCATCGGAATCTAAAACTGGACCCACAGGAGAGGTTCAAATCATAGAAAGTTAGTGTGTCAGTCCTCTTGTACTTAAGTCGGAATTGTGCCTTTTGTATTAAATTCGGATGCAATTTCTGTGTTTCATCGTCAATAAGAAAGTCCAAGGTATACAGGAAACCTGAAGTGAAGCATCGGAATCTAAAACTGGACTCACAGGAGAGGTTCAAATCATAGAAAGTGAGAGTGTCAGTCCTCTTGTACTTAAGTCGGCATTGTGCCTTTTGTATTTATTTCCGATGCAATTTCTGTGTTTCATCGTCATTAAGAAGCTCCATGGTATACAGCAAACCTGAAGTGAAGCATCGGAATCTAAAACTGGACTCACAGGAGAGTTTCAAATCATAGAAAGTTAGAGTGTCAGTCCTCTTGTACTTTAGTCGGGATTGTGCCTTTTGTATTAAATTTGGATGCAATTTCTGTGTTTCATTGTCAATAAGAAAGTCGAAGGGATACAGTAAAAATGAAATGAAGCATCGGAATCTAAAACTGGACTCACAGGAGAGGTTCAAATCATAGAAAGTGAGAGTGTCAGTCCTCTTGTACTTAAGTCGGCATTGTGCCTTTTGTATTTATTTCCGATGTAATTTCTGTTTTTCGTCGTCAATAAGAAGGTCCAAGGGATACAGTAAACCTAAAGTGAAGCTTGGGAATCTAAAACTGGACTCACAGGAGAGGTTCAAATCATAGATAGTTAGAGTGTCAGTCCTCTTGTACTTAATTCGGAAATGTGCCTTTTGTATTAAATTTGGATGCGATTTCTGTGTTCCATCGTCAATAAGAAGGTCCAAGGTATACAGGAAACCTGAAGTGAACCATCGGAATCTAAAACCGGACTCACAGGAGAGGTTCAAATCATAAAAAATGAGAGTGTCAGTCCTCTTGTACTTAAGTCGGCATTGTGCATTTTGTATATATTTCCGATGCAATTTCTGTGTTTCATCGTCAATAAGAAGTTCCATGGTATACAGCAAACCTGAAGTGAAGCATCGGAATCCAAAACTGGACTCACAGGAGAGTTTCAAATCATAGAAAGTGAGAGTGTCAGTCATCTTGTACTTTAGTCGGCATTGTGCCTTTTGTATTAAATTTGGATGCAATTTCTGTGTTTCATTGTCAATAAGAAGGTCCAAGGGATACAGTAAACCTGAAGTTAGGCATCGGAATCTAAAACTGGACTCACAGGATAGGTACAAATCATAGAAAGTGAAAGTGTCAGTCCTCTTGTACTTAAGTCGGCATTGTGCCTTTTGTTTAAATTCGGATGCAATTTCTGTGTTTTTATCGTCAATAAGAAGGTCCAAGGGATACAGTAAACCTGAAGTGAAGCAGCGGTATCGAAAATTGGACTCACAGGAGAGGTTCAAATCATAGAAAGTTAGAGTGTGAGTCCACTTGTACTTAACTCGGCATTGTGCCTTTTGAATTTAATTCCGATACAATTTCTATGCCTCTTCGTCAATAAGTAGGTCCCAGGTACACAGTAAATCTGAAGTGAAGCATCGGAATCTAAAACTGGACTCACAGGAGAGGTTCAAGTAATAGAAAGTGAGAGTGTCAGTCCTCTTGTAATAAAGTCGGAATTGTGCCTTTTGTATTAAATTTGGATGCAATTTCTGTATTTCATCTTCAATAAGAAGGTCCAAGGGATACAGTAAACCTGAAGTGATGCAGCGGTATCGAAAACTGGACTCACAGGAGAGGTTCAAATCATAGAAAGCTAGAGTGTCAGTCCACTTGTACTTAACTCGGCATTGTGCCTTTTGAATTTAATTCCGATACAATTTCTATGCCTCATCGTCAATAAGTAGGTCCCAGGTACACAGTAAATCTGAAGTGAAGCATCGGAATCTAAAACTGGACTCACAGGAGAGGTTCAAATAATAGAAAGTGAGAGTGTCAGTCCTCTTGTAATAAAGTCGGAATTGTGCCTTTTGTATTAAATTTGGGTGCAATTTCTGTATTTCATCTTCAATAAGAAGGTCCAAGGGATACAGTAAACCTGAAGTGAAGCAGCGGTATCGAAAACTGGACTCACAGGAGAGGTTCAAATCATAGAAAGTTAGAGTGTCAGTCCACTTGTACTTAACTCGGCATTGTGCCTTTTGAATTTAATTCCGATACAATTTCTATGCCTCATCGTCAATAAGTAGGTCCCAGGTACACAGTAAATCTGAAGTGAAGCAACGGAATCTAAAACTGGACTCACAGGAGAGATTCAAATCATAGAAAGTGAGAGTGTCAGTCCTCTTGTACCTTAGTCGGCATTGTGCCTTTTGAATTTAATTCCGAAGCATATTTCTGTGTTTCATCGTCACTAAGAAGGTCCAAGGTTTACAGTAAACCTGAAGTGGAGCATCGGAATCTAAAACTGGACGCACAGGATAGGTTCAAATCATAGAAAGTGAAAGTGTCAGTCCTCTTGTACTAAAGTCGGCATTGTGCCTTTTGTATTAAATTCGGATGCAATTTCTGTATTTCATCGTCAATAAGAAGGTCCAAGGGATACAGTAAACCTGAAGTGAAGTAGCGGAATCGAAAACTGGTCTCACAGGAGAGGTTCAAATCATAGAAAGTTAGAGTGTCAGTCCTCTTGTGCTGAACTCGGCATTGTGCCTTTTGAATTTAATTCCGATGCAATTTCTGTGCCTCATCGTCAATAAGTAGGTCAAAGGTTCACACTAAATCTGAAGTGAAGCATCGGAATCTAAATCTGGACTCACAGGAGAGGTTCAAATCATAGAAAGTGAGAGTGTCAGTCCTCTTGTACCTAAGTCGGCATTGTGCCTTTTGAATTTAATTCCGAAGCAAATTTCTGTGTTTCATCGTCACTAAGAAGGTCTTAGGTATACAGTAAACCTGAAGTGAAGCATCGGAATCTAAAACTGGACTCACGGGGGAGGTTCAAATCATAGAAAGTTAGAGTGTCAGTCCTCTTGTACCTAGGTCGGCATTGTGCCTTTGGAATTTAATTCCGATGCAATTTCTGTGTTTCATCGTCAATACGAAGGTCCAAGGTATACAGTAAACCTGAAGTGAAGCATCGGAATCTAAAACTGGACTCACAGCAGAGGTTCAAATCATAGAAAGTTAGAGTGTCAGTCCTCTTGTACTTAAATCGGCATTGTGCTTTTTGTATTAAATTCGGATGCAATTTCTGTGTTTCATCCTCAATAAGAAGGTCCATGTGATACAGTAAACCTGAAGTGAAGCATCGGATTCAAACACTGGACCCGTAGGAGAGGTTCAAATCAAAGAAAGTTAGAGTGTCAGTCCTCTTGTACCTAAGTCGGCATTGTGCCTTTTGAATTTAATTCCGATGCAATTTCTGTGTGTCATCGTCAATACAAAGAACCAAGGTATACAGTAAACCTGAAGTGAGGCATCGGAATCTAAAACTGGACTCACAGGAGACGTTCAAATCATAGAAAGTGAGAAAGTCAGTCCTCTTGTACTTAAGTCGGCATTGTGCCTTTTGTATTAAATTCGGATGCAATTTCTGTTTCTCATCGTCAATAGGAAGGTCCAAGGGATACAGTAAACCTCAAGTGAGGCTTCGGAATCTAAAACTGGACTCACAGGAGAGGTTCAAATCATAGAAAATTAGAGTGTCAGTCCTCTGGTCATTAAGTCGACATTGTGCCTTTTGTATTAAATTCGGATGCAATTTCTGTTTTTCGTCGTCAATAAGAAGTTCCATGCGATACAGTAAACCGGAAGTGAAGCATCGGAATCTAAAACTGCAGTCGCAGGAGCGGTACAAATCATAGAAAGTTTGAGTGTCAGTCCTCTTGTACTTAAGTCGGAATTGTGCCTTTTGTATAAAATTTGGATGCAATTTCTGTGTTTCATCGTCAATAAGAGGGTCCAAGGGATACAGTAAACCTGAAGTGAAGCATCGGAATCTAAAACTGGACTCACAGGAGAGGTTCAAATCATAGAAAGTGAGAGTGTCAGTCCTCTTGTACTTAATTCGGCATTGTGCCATTTGTATGAAATACAGATGCCATTTCTGTGTTTCATCGTCAATAAGAAGGTTCAAGGGATACAGTAAACCTGAAGTGAAGCATCGGAATCTAAAACTGGACTCACAGGAGAGGTTCAAATCATAGAAAGTGAGAGTGTCAGTCCTCTTGTACTTAATTAGGCATTGTGCCTTTTGTATTACATTCGGATGCAATTTCTGTGTTTCATCGACAATAAGAGGGTCCAAGGGATACAGTAAACCTGAAGTGAAGCATCGGAATCTAAAACTGGACTCACAGGAGAGGTTCAAATCATAGAAAGTGAGAGTGTTAGTCCTCTTGTACTTAAGTCGGCATTGTGCCTTTTGTATTAAATTTGGATGCAATTTCTGTGTTTCATCGTCACTATGTAGGTCCAAGGGATACAGTAAACCTGAAGTTAAGCAAGGGAATCTAAATCTGGACTCACAGGAGAGGTTCAAATCATTGAAAGTGAAAGTGTCAGTCCTCTTGTACTTAAGTCGGCATTGTGCCTTTTGTATTAAATTCGGATGCAATTTCTGTGTTTCATCGTCAATAAGAAGGTCCATGGGATACAGTAAACCTGAAGTGAAGCATCGGATTCAAACACTGGACCCGTAGGAGAGGTTCAAATCATAGAAAGTTAGTGTGTCAGTCCTCTTGTACTGAAGTCGGCATTGTGCCTTTTGTAATAAATTCCGATGCAATTTCTGTGTTTCATCGCCAATAAGAAGGTCCAAGGTATACTGTAAACCTGAAGTGAAGCATCGGAATCTAAAACTGGACTCACAGAATAGGTTCAAATCATAGAAAGTGAGGGTGTCAGTCCTCTTGTACTTAAGTCGGCATTGTGCCTTTTGTATTAAATTCGGATGCAATTTCTGTGTTTCATCGTCAATAAGAAGGTCCATGGGATACAGTAACCCTGAAGTGAAGCATCGGAATCTAAAACTGGACTCACAGGAGAGGTTCATATCATAGAAAGTGAGAGTGTCAGTCCACTTGTACTTAAGTCGGCATTGTGCCTTTTGTATTAAATCCGGACGAAATTTCTGTGTTTCATCGTCAATAACAAGGTCCAAGGGAGAGAGTAAACCTGAATTGAAGCAGCGGAATCTAAAACTGGACTCACAGGAGAGGTTCAAATCATAGAAAGTGAGAGTGTCAGTCCTTTTGTACTTAATTAGGCATTGTGCCTTTTGTATTACATTCGGATGCAATTTCTGTGTTTCATCGACAATAAGAAGATCCAAGGGATACAGTAAACCTGAAGTGAAGCATGGGAATCTAAAACTGGACACACATTAGAGGTTGAAATCATAGAAAGTGAGAGTGTTAGTCCTCTTGTTCTTAAGTCGGCATTGTGCCTTTTGTATTAAATTCGGACGCAATTTCTGTGTTTCATCGTCAATAAGAAGGACCATGGGATACAGTAACCCTGAAGTGAAGCATCGGAATCTAAAACTGGACCCACAGGAGAGGTTCAAATCATAGAAAGTTAGTGTGTCAGTCCTCTTGTACTTAAGTCGGAATTGTGCCTTTTGTATTAAATTCGGATGCAGTTTCTGTGTTTCATCGTCAATAAGAAGGTCCAAGGTATACAGGAAACCTGAAGTGAAGCATCGGAATCTAAAACTGGACTCACAGGAGAGGTTCAAATCATAGAAAGTGAGAGTGTCCGTCCTCTTGTACTTAAGTCGGCATTGTGCCTTTTGTAATTATTTCCGATGCAATTTCTGTGTTTCATCGTCATTAAGAAGCTCCATGGTATACAGCAAACCTGAAGTGAAGCATCGGAATCTAAAACTGGACTCACAGGAGAGTTTCAAATCATAGAAAGTTAGAGTGTCAGTCCTCTTGTACTTTAGTCGGGATTGTGCCTTTTGTATTCAATTTGGATGCAATTTCTGTGTTTCATTGTCAATAAGGAGGTCGAAGGGATACAGTAAACCTGAAATTAAGCATCGGAATCTAAAACTGGACTCACAGGAGAGGTTCAAATCATAGAAAGTGAAAGAGTCAGTCCTCTTGTACTTAAGTCGGCATTGTGCCTTTTGTATTAAATTCCGATGCAATTTCTGTGTTTCATCGCCAATAAGAAGGTCCAAGGTACACAGTAAACCTGAAGTGAAGCATTGGAATCTAAACTGGACTCACAGGATAGGTTCAAATCATAGAAAGTGAGGGTGTCAGTCCTCTTGTACTTAAATCGGCATTGTGCCTTTTGTATTAAATTCGGATGCAATTTCTGTGTTTCATCGTAAATAAGAAGGTCCATGGGATACAGTAACCCTGAAGTGAAGCATCGGAATCCAAAACTGGACTCACAGGTGAGGTTTAAATCATAGTAAATTAGAGTGTCAGTCCTCTTTTACTTAAGTCGGCATTGTGCCTTTTGTATTAAAGTCGGATGCAATTTCTGTGTTTCATCGTCAATAAGAAGGTCCATGGGATACAGTAACCCTGAAGTGAAGCATCGGAATCTAAAACTGGACCCACAGGAGAGGTTCATATTATAGAAAGTTAGTGTGTCAGTCCTCTTGTACTTAAGTCGGAATTGTGCCTTTTGTATTAAATTCGGATGCAATTTCTGTGTTTCATCGTCAATAAGAAGGTCCAAGGTATACAGGAAACCTGAAGTGAAGCATCGCAATCTAAAACTGGACTCACAGGAGAGGTTCAAATCATAGAAAGTGAGAGTGTCAGTCCTCTTGTACTTAAGTCGGCATTGTGCCTTTTGTATTTATTTCCGATGCAATTTCTGTGTTTCATCGTCATTAAGAAGCTCCATGGTATACAGCAAACCTGAAGTGAAGCATCGGAATCTAAAACTGGACTCACAGGAGAGTTTCAAATCATAGAAAGTTAGAGTGTCAGTCCTCTTGTACTTAATTCGGAAATGTGCCTTTTGTATTAAATTTGGATGCAATTTCTGTGTTTCATCGTCAATAAGAAGGTCCAAGGTATACAGGAAACCTGAAGTGAACCATCGGAATCTAAAACCGGACTCACAGGAGAGGTTCAAATCATAAAAAGTGAGAGTGTCAGTCCTCTTGTATTAAAGTCGGCATTGTGCATTTTGCATATATTTCCGATGCAATTTCTGTGTTTCATCGTCAATAAGAAGTTCCATGGTATACAGCAAACCTGAAGTGAAGCATCGGAATCCAAAACTTGACTCACAGGAGAGTTTCAAATCATAGAAAGTGAGAGTGTCAGTCCTCTTGTACTTTAGTCGGCATTGTGCCTTTTGTATTAAATTTGGATGCAATTTCTGTGTTTCATTGTCAATAAGAAGGTCCAAGGGATACAGTAAACCTGAAGTTAGGCATCGGAATCTAAAACTGGACTCACAGGATAGGTTCAAATCATAGAAAGTGAGAGTGTCAGTCCTCTTGTACTTAAGTCGGCATTGTGAATTTTGTATTACATTCGGATGCAATTTCTGTGTTTTTATCGTCAATAAGAAGGTCCAAGGGATACAGTAAACCTGAAGTGAAGCAGCGGTATCGAAAATTGGACTCACAGGAGAGGTTCAAATCATAGAAAGTTAGAGTGTCAGTCCACTTGTACTTAACTCGGCATTGTGCCCTTTGAATTTAATTCCGATACAATTTCTATGCCTCATCGTCAATAAGTAGGTCCCAGGTACACATTAAATCTGAAGTGAAGCATCGGAATCTAAAACTGGACTCACAGGAGAGGTTCAAATAATAAAAAGTGAGAGTGTCAGTCCTCTTGTAATAAAGTCGGAATTGTGCCTTTTGTATTAAATTTGGGTGCAATTTCTGTATTTCATCGTCAATAAGAAGGTCCAAGGGATACAGTAAACCTGAAGTGAAGCAGCGGTATCGAAAACTGGACTCACAGGAGAGGTTCAAATCATAGAAAGTGAGAGTGTCAGTCCACTTGTACTTAACTCGGCATTGTGCCTTTTGAATTTAATTCCGATACAATTTCTATGCCTCATCGTCAATAAGTAGGTCCCAGGTACACAGTAAATCTGAAGTGAAGCAACGGAATCTAAAACTGGACTCACAGGAGAGGTTCAAATCATAGAAAGTGAGAGTGTCAGTCCTCCTGTACCTTAGTCGGCATTGTGGCTCTTGAATTTAATTCCGAAGCATATTTCTGTGTTTCATCGTCACTAAGAAGGTCCAAGGTATACAGTAAACCTGAAGTGGTGCATCGGAATCTAAAACTGGACGCACAGGATAGGTTCAAATCATAGAAAGTGAAAGTGTCAGTCCTCTTGTACGTAAGTCGGCATTGTGCCTTTTGTATTAAATTCGCATGCAATTTCTGTGTTTCATCGTCAATAAGAAGGTCCAAGGGATATAGTAAACCTGAAGTGAAGCATCGGATTCTAAAACTGGACTCACAGGAGGGGTTCAAATAATAGAAAGTGAGAGTGTCAGTCCTCTTGTAATAAAGTCTGAATTGTGCCTTTTGTATTAAATTTGGGTGCAATTTCTGTATTTCATCGTCAATAAGAAGGTCCAAGGGATACAGTAAACCTGAAGTGAAGCAGCGGTATCGAAAACTGGACTCACAGGAGAGGTTCAAATCATAGAAAGTTAGAGTGTCAGTCCACTTGTACTTAACTCGGCATTGTGCCTATTGAATTTAATTCCGATACAATTTCTATGCCTCATCGTCAATAAGTAGGTCCCAGGTACACAGTAAATCTGAAGTGAAGCATCGGAATCTAAAACTGGACTCACAGGAGAGGTTCAAATCATAGAAAGTGAGAGTGTCGGTCCTCTTGTACCTTAGTCGGCATTGTGCCTCTTGAATTTAATTCCGAATCATATTTCTGTGTTTCATCGTCACTAAGAAGGTCCAAGGTATACAGTAAACCTGAAGTGAAGCATCGGAATCTAAAACTGGACTCACAGCGGAGGTTCAAATCATAGAAAGTTAGAGTGTCAGTCCTCTTGTACCTAAGTCTGCATTGTCTCTTTTGAATTTAATTCCGATGCAATTTCTGTGTTTCATCGTCAATACGAAGGTCCAAGGTATACAGTAAACCTGAAGTGAAGCATCGGAATCTAAAACTGTACTCACAGCAGAGGTTCAAATTATAGAAAGTTAGAATGTCAGTCCTCTTGTGCTTAAGTCGACATTGTGCCTTTTGTATTAAATTCGGATGCAATTTCTGTTTTTCATCGTCAATACGAACGTCCACGGGATACAGTAAACCTAAAGTGAGGCATCGGAATCTAAAACTGGACTCACAGGAGAGGTTCAAATCATAGAAAATTAGTGTGTCAGTCCTCTGGTAATTAACTCGGCATTGTGCCTTTTGTATTAAATTCGGATGCAATTTCTGTTTTTCGTCGTCAATAAGAAGGTCCAAGGGATGCAGTTAACCTGAAGTGCAGCTCCGGAACCTAAAACTGGAGTCACAGGAGAGGTTCAGATCATAGAAAGTTAGAGTGTCAGTCCTGTTGTACTTAAGTCGGATTTGTGCCTTTTGTAAAAAATTCGGATGCAATTTCTGTGTTTCGTCGTCAATAGGAAGGTCCAAGGGATACAGTAAACCTGAAGTGAAGCATCGGAATTTAAAATTGGACTCACAGGAGAGGTTCAATCCAAAGAAAGTGAGAGTGTCAGTCCTCTTGTACTTAATTCGGCATTGTGCCTTTTGTATTAAATTCGGATGCAATATCTGTGTTTCATCGTCAATAAGAATGTTCAAGGGATACAGTAACCCTGAAGTGAAGCATCGGAATCTAAAACTGGTCTCACAGAAGAGGTTCCAATCATAGATAGTGAGAGTGTCAGTCCTCTTGTACTTAAGTCGGCATTGTGCCTTTTGTATTTATTTCCGATGCAATTTCTGTGTTTCATCGTCAATAAGAAGTTCCATGGTATACAGCAAACCTGAAGTGAAGCATCGGAATCTAAAACTGGACTCACCGGAGCGGTTCAAATCATAGAAAGTTAGAGTGTCAGTACTCTTGTACTTTAGTCGGCATTGTGCCTTTTGTATTAAATTTGGATGCATATTCTGTGTTTCATTGTCAATAAGAAGGTCCAAGGGATACAGTAAACCTGAAGTAAAGCTTCGGAATCTAAAACTGGACTCAGAGGAGAGGTTCAAATCATAGAAAGTTAGAGTGTCAGTCCTGTTGTACTTAAGTCGGAATTGTGCTTTTTGTATTAAATTCGGATGCAATTTCTGTGTTTCATCGTCAATAAGATGGTCCAAGGTATACAGGAAACCTGAAATGAGGCATCGGAATCTAAAACTGGACTCACAGGAGAGGTTCAAGTCATAGAAAGTTAGACAGCCAGTCCTCTTGTTCTTAAGTCGGCATTGTGCCTTTTTTATTAAATTCGGATGCAATTTCTGTGTTTCATCGTCAATAAGATGGTCCAAGGGATACAGTAAACCTGAGATGAAGCATCGGAATCTAAAACTAAACTCACAGGAGAGGTTCAAATCATAGAAAGTTACAGTGTCAGTCCTCTAGTACTTAACTCGGCATTGTGCCTTTTGAATTTAATTCCGATGCAATTTCTGTGCCTCATCGTTAATAAGAACGTCCAAGGTACACAGTAAATCAGAAGTGAAGCATCGGAAACTAAAACTGGACTCACAGGAGAGGTTCAAATCATAGAAAATGAGAGTGTCAGTCCTCTTGTACTTAATTCGGCATTGTGCCTTTTGTATTACTTTCGGATGCAAGTTCTGTGTTTCATCGACAATAAGAAGGTCCAAGGGATACAGTAAACCTTAAGTGAAGCATCGGAATCTAAAACTGGACTCACAGGAGAGGTTCAAATCATCGAAAGTGAGAGTGTTAGTCCTATTGTTTTTAAGTCGGCATTATGCCTTTTGTATTAAATTCGGTTGCAATTTCTGTGTTTCATGGTCAATAAGAAGGACCAAGGTATAAAGGAAACCTGAAGTGAAGCATCTGAATCTAAAACTGGACTCACAGGAGAGGTTCAAATCATAGAAAGTTAGAGTGTCAGTCCTCTTGTACTTAAGGCGGCAATGTGCCTTTTGTATTAAATTCGGATGCAATTTCTGTGCTTCATCGTCAATAAGAAGGTCCAAGGGATACAGTAAACCTGAAGTGAAGCATCGGATTCAAACACTGGACCCACAGGAGAGGTTCAAAAAAATAGAAAGTTAGAGTGTCCGGCCTCGTGTACTGAAGTCGGCATTGTGCCTTTTGTATTAAATTCCGATGCAATTTCTGTGTTTCATCGCCAATAAGAAGGTCCAAGGTATACAGTAAACCTGAAGTGAAGAAGCGGAATCTAAAACTGGACTCACAGGAGAGGTTCAAATCTTAGTAAATTAGAGTGTCAGCCTTCTTGTACTTAAGACGGCATTGTGCCTTTTTGTATTAAATTCGTATGCAATTTCTGTCTTTCGTCGTTAATAAGAAGGTCCAAAGGATACAGTAAACCTGAAGTGAAGCTTCGGAATCTAAAACTGGACTCACAGGAGAGGTTCAAATCATAGAAAATTAGTGTGTCAGTCCTCTTGTACTTAAGTCGGAATTGTGCCTTTTGAATTATATTCGGATGCAACTTCTGTGTTTCATCGTCAATAAGAAGGTCCAAGGTATACAGGAAACCTGAAGTGAAGCATCGGAATCTAAAACTCGACTCACAGGTGAGGTTCTAATCATGGAAAGTTAGAGTGTCAATCCTCTTGTACTTAAGTCGGCATTGTGCCTTTTGTATTAAATTTGGATGCAATTTCTGTGTTTCATCGTCACTAAGAAGGTCCAAGGGATACAGTAAACCTGAAGTTAAGCAAGGGAATCTAAATCTGGACTCACAGGAGAGGTTCAAATCATAGAAAGTGAAAGTGTCAGTCCTCTTGTACTTAAGTCGGCATTGTGCCTTTTGTAGTAATTTGGATGCAATTTCTGTGTTTCATCGTCAATAAGAAGGTCCATGGGATACAGTAAACCTGAAGTGAAGCATCGGATTCAAACACTGGACCCGTAGGAGAGGTTCAAATCATAGACAGTTAGAGTGTCAGTCCTCTTGTACTGAAGTCGGCATTGTGCCTTTTGTATTAAATTCCGATGCAATTTCTGTGTTTCATCGCCAATAAGAAGGTCCAAGGTATACAGTAAACCTGAGTGAAGCATCGGAATCTAAAACTGGACTCACAGGATAGGTTCAAATCACAGAAAGTGAGGGTGTCAGTCCTCTTGTACTTAAGTCGGCATTGTGCCTTCTGTATTAAATTCGGATGCAATTTCTGTGTTTCATCGTCAATAAGAAGGTCCATGGGATACAGTAACCCTGAAGTGAAGCATCGGAATCTAAAACTGGACTCACAGGAGAGGTTCATATCATAGAAAGTGAGAGTGTCAGTCCTCTTGTACTTAAGTCGGCATTGTGCCTTTTGTATTAAATCCGGACGCAATTTCTGTGTTTCATCGTCAATAACAAGGTCCAAGGGATAGAGTAAACCTGAATTGAAGCAGCGGAATCTAAAACTGGACTCACAGGAGAGGTTCAAATCATAGAAAGTGAGAGTGTCAGTCCTTTTGTACTTAATTAGGCATTGTGCCTTTTGTATTACATTCGGATGGAATTTCTGTGTTTCATCGACAATAAGAAGATCCAAGGGATACAGTAAACCTGAAGTGAAGCATGGGAATCTAAAACTGGACTCACATTAGAGGTTGAAATCATAGAAAGTGAGAGTGTTAGTCCCCTTGTACTTAAGTCGGCATTGTGCCATTTGTATTAAATTCGGATGCAATTTCTGTGTTTCATCGTCAATAAGAAGGACCATGGGATACAGTAAACCTGAAGTGATGCATCGGATTCAAACACTTGACCCGTAGGAGAGGTTCAAATCATAGAAAGTTAGAGTGTCAGTCCTCTTGTACTGAAGTCGGCATTGTGCCTTTTGTATTAAATTCCGATGCAATTTCTGTGTTTCATCGCAAATAAGAAGGTCCAAGGTATACAGTAAACCTGAAGTGAAGCATCGGAATCTAAAACTGGACTCACAGGATAGGTTCAAATCATAGAAAGTGAGGGTGTCAGTCCTCTTGTACTTAAGACGGCATTGTGCATTTTGTATTACATTCGGATGCAATTTCTGTGTTTCATCGTCAATAAGAAGGTCCATGGGATACAGTAACCCTGAAGTGAAGCATCGGAATCTAAAACTGGACCCACAGGAGAGGTTCAAATCATAGAAAGTTAGTGTGTTAGTCCTCTTGTACTTAAGTCGGAATTGTGCCTTTTGTATTAAATTCGGATGCAATTTCTGTGTTTCATGGTCAATAAGAAGGTCCAAGGTATACAGGAAACCTGAAGTGAAGCATCGGAATCTAAACCTGGACTCACAGGAGAGGTTCATATCATAGAAAGTGAGAGTGTCAGTCCTCTTGTACTTAAGTCGGCATTGTGCCTTTTGTATTTATTTCCGATGCAATTTCTGTGTTTCATCGTCATTAAGAAGCTCCATGGTATACAGCAAACCTGACGTGAAGCATCGGAATCTAAAACTGGACTCACAGGAGAGTTTCAAATCATAGAAAGTTAGAGTGTCAGTCCTCTTGTACTTTAGTCGGGATTGTGCCTTTTGTATTAAATTTGGATGCAATTTCTGTGTTTCATTGTCAATATGAAAGTCGAAGGGATACAGTAAACCTGAAATTAAGCATCGGAATCTAAAACTGGACTCACAGGAGAGGTTCAAATCATAGAAAGTGAAAGAGTCAGTCCTCTTGTACTTAAGTCGGCATTGTGCCTTTTGTATTAAATTCCGATGCAATTTCTGTGTTTCATCGCCAATAAGAAGGTCCAAGGCATACAGTAAACCTGAAGTGAAGCATTGGAATCTAAACTGGACTCACAGGATAGGTTCAAATCATAGAAAGTGAGGGTGTCAGTCCTCCTGTACTTAAATCGGCATTGTGCCATTTTGTATTAAATTCGGATGCAATTTCTGTGTTTCATCGTAAATAAGAAGGTCCATGGGATACAGTAACCCTGAAGTGAAGCATCGGAATCCAAAACTGGACTCACAAGAGAGGTTTAAATCATAGTAAATTAGAGTGTCAGTCCTCTTTTACTTAAGTCGGCATTGTGCCTTTTGTATTAAAGTCGGATGCAATTTCTGTGTTTCATCGTCAATAAGAAGGTCCATGGGATACAGTAACCCTGAAGTGAAGCATCGGAATCTAAAACTGGACCCACAGGAGAGGTTCAAATCATAGAAAGTTAGTGTGTCAGTCCTCTTGTACTTAAGTCGGAATTGTGCCTTTTGTATTAAATTCGGATGCAATTTCTGTGTTTCATCGTCAATAAGAAGGTCCAAGGTATACAGGAAACCTGAAGTGAAGCATCGGAATCTAAAACTGGACTCACAGGAGAGGTTCAAATCATAGAAAGTGAGAGTGTCAGTCCTCTTGTACTTAAGTCGGCATTGTGCCTTTTGTATTTATTTCCGATGCAAGTTCTGTGTTTCATCGTCATTAAGAAGCTCCATGGTATACAGCAAACCTGAAGTGAAGCATCGGAATCTAAAACTGGACTCACAGGAGAGTTTCAAATCATAGAAAGTTAGAGTGTCAGTCCTCTTGTACTTTAGTCGGGATTGTGCCTTTTGTATTAAATTTGGATGCAATTTCTGTGTTTCATTGTCAATAAGAAGGTCGAAGGGATACAGTAAACCTGAAATTAAGCATCGAAATCTAAAACTGGACTCACAGGAGAGGTTCAAATCACAGAAAGTGAGAGTGTCAGTCCTCTTGTACGTAAGTCGGCATTGTGCCTTTTGTATTTATTTCCGATGCAATTTCTGTTTTTCGTCGTCAATAAGAAGGTCCAAGGGATACAGTAAACCTGAAGTGAAGCTTGGGAATCTAAAACTGGACTCACAGGAGAGGTTCAAATCATAGATAGTTAGAGTGTCAGTCCTCTTGTACTTAATTCGGAAATGTGCCTTTTGTATTAAATTTGGATGCAATTTCTGTGTTTCATCGTCAATAAGAAGGTCCAAAGTATACAGGAAACCTGAAGTGAACCATCGGAATCTAAAACCGGACTCACAGGAGAGGTTCAAATCATAAAAAGTGAGAGTGTCAGTCCTCTTGTGCTTAAGTCGGCATTGTGCATTTTGTATATATTTCCGATGCAATTTCTGTGTTTCATCGTCAATAAGAAGTTCCATGGTATACAGCAAACCTGAAGTGAAGCATCGGAATCCAAAACTGGACTCACAGGAGAGTTTCAAATCATAGAAAGTGAGAGTGTCAGTCCTCTTGTACTTTAGTCGGCATTGTGCCTTTTGTATTAAATTTGGATGCAATTTCTGTGTTTCATTGTCAATAAGAAGGTCCAAGGGATACAGTAAACCTGAAGTTAGGCATCGGAATCTAAAACTGGACTCACAGGAGGGGTTCAAATCATAGAAAGTGAGAGTGTCAGTCCTCTTGTACTTAATTCGGCATTGTGCCTTTTGTATTACTTTCGGATGCAAGTTCTGTGTTTCATCGACAATAAGAAGGTCCAAGGGATACAGTAAACCTTAAGTGAAGCATCGGAATCTAAAACTGGACTCACAGGAGAGGTTCAAATCATCGAAAGTGAGAGTGTTAGTCCTATTGTTTTTAAGTCGGCATTATGCCTTTTGTATTAAGTTCGGTTGCAATTTCTGTGTTTCATGGTCAATAAGAAGGACCAAGGTATAAAGGAAACCTGAAGTGAAGCATCTGAATCTAAAACTGGACTCACAGGAGAGGTTCAAATCATAGAAAGTTAGAGTGTCAGTCCTCTTGTACTTAAGGCGGCAATGTGCCTTTTGTATTAAATTCGGATGCAATTTCTGTGCTTCATCGTCAATAAGAAGGTCCAAGGGATACAGTAAACCTGAAGTGAAGCATCGGATTCAAACACTGGACCCACAGGAGAGGTTCAAAAAAATAGAAAGTTAGAGTGTCCGGCCTCGTGTACTGAAGTCGGCATTGTGCCTTTTGTATTAAATTCCGATGCAATTTCTGTGTTTCATCGCCAATAAGAAGGTCCAAAGTATACAGTAAACCTGAAGTGAAGAAGCGGAATCTAAAACTGGACTCACAGGAGAGGTTCAAATCTTAGTAAATTAGAGTGTCAGCCTTCTTGTACTTAAGACGGCATTGTGCCTTTTTGTATTAAATTCGTATGCAATTTCTGTCTTTCGTCGTTAATAAGAAGGTCCAAAGGATACAGTAAACCTGAAGTGACGCTTCGGAATCTAAAACTGGACTCACAGGAGAGGTTCAAATCATAGAAAATTAGTGTGTCAGTCCTCTTGTACTTAAGTCGGAATTGTGCCTTTTGAATTATATTCGGATGCAACTTCTGTGTTTCATCGTCAATAAGAAGGTCCAAGGTATACAGGAAACCTGAAGTGAAGCATCGGAATCTAAAACTGGACTCACAGGTGAGGTCCTAATCATGGAAAGTTAGAGTGTCAATCCTCTTGTTCTTAAGTCGGCATTGTGCCTTTTGTATTAAATTTGGATGCAATTTCTGTGTTTCATCGTCACTAAGAAGGTCCAAGGGATACAGTAAACCTGAAGTTAAGCAAGGGAATCTAAATCTGGACTCACAGGAGAGGTTCAAATCATAGAAAGTGAAAGTGTCAGTCCTCTTGTACTTAAGTCGGCATTGTGCCTTTTGTAGTAATTTGGATGCAATTTCTGTGTTTCATCGTCAATAAGAAGGACCATGGGATACAGTAAACCTGAAGTGATGCATCGGATTCAAACACTTGACCCGTAGGAGAGGTTCAAATCATAGAAAGTTAGAGTGTCAGTCCTCTTGTACTGAAGTCGGCATTGTGCCTTTTGTATTAAATTCCGATGCAATTTCTGTGTTTCATCGCAAATAAGAAGGTCCAAGGTATACAGTAAACCTGAAGTGAAGCATCGGAATCTAAAACTGGACTCACAGGATAGGTTCAAATCATAGAAAGTGAGGGTGTCAGTCCTCTTGTACTTAAGTCGGCATTGTGCATTTTGTATTACATTCGGATGCAATTTCTGTGTTTCATCGTCAATAAGAAGGTCCATGGGATACAGTAACCCTGAAGTGAAGCATCGGAATCTAAAACTGGACCCACAGGAGAGGTTCAAATCATAGAAAGTTAGTGTGTTAGTCCTCTTGTACTTAAGTCGGAATTGTGCCTTTTGTATTAAATTCGGATGCAATTTCTGTGTTTCATGGTCAATAAGAAGGTCCAAGGTATACAGGAAACCTGAAGTGAAGCATCGGAATCTAAACCTGGACTCACAGGAGAGGTTCATATCATAGAAAGTGAGAGTGTCAGTCCTCTTGTACTTAAGTCGGCATTGTGCCTTTTGTATTTATTTCCGATGCAATTTCTGTGTTCATCGTCATTAAGAAGCTCCATGGTATACAGCAAACCTGACGTGAAGCATCGGAATCTAAAACTGGACTCACAGGAGAGTTTCAAATCATAGAAAGTTAGAGTGTCAGTCCTCTTGTACTTTAGTCGGGATTGTGCCTTTTGTATTAAATTTGGATGCAATTTCTGTGTTTCATTGTCAATATGAAAGTCGAAGGGATACAGTAAACCTGAAATTAAGCATCGGAATCTAAAACTGGACTCACAGGAGAGGTTCAAATCATAGAAAGTGAAAGAGTCAGTCCTCTTGTACTTAAGTCGGCATTGTGCCTTTTGTATTAAATTCCGATGCAATTTCTGTGTTTCATCGCCAATAAGAAGGTCCAAGGCATACAGTAAACCTGAAGTGAAGCATTGGAATCTAAACTGGACTCACAGGATAGGTTCAAATCATAGAAAGTGAGGGTGTCAGTCCTCCTGTACTTAAATCGGCATTGTGCCATTTTGTATTAAATTCGGATGCAATTTCTGTGTTTCATCGTAAATAAGAAGGTCCATGGGATACAGTAACCCTGAAGTGAAGCATCGGAATCCAAAACTGGACTCACAAGAGAGGTTTAAATCATAGTAAATTAGAGTGTCAGTCCTCTTTTACTTAAGTCGGCATTGTGCCTTTTGTATTAAAGTCGGATGCAATTTCTGTGTTTCATCGTCAATAAGAAGGTCCATGGGATACAGTAACCCTGAAGTGAAGCATCGGAATCTAAAACTGGACCCACAGGAGAGGTTCAAATCATAGAAAGTTAGTGTGTCAGTCCTCTTGTACTTAAGTCGGAATTGTGCCTTTTGTATTAAATTCGGATGCAATTTCTGTGTTTCATCGTCAATAAGAAGGTCCAAGGTATACAGGAAACCTGAAGTGAAGCATCGGAATCTAAAACTGGACTCACAGGAGAGGTTCAAATCATAGAAAGTGAGAGTGTCAGTCCTCTTGTACTTAAGTCGGCATTGTGCCTTTTGTATTTATTTCCGATGCAAGTTCTGTGTTTCATCGTCATTAAGAAGCTCCATGGTATACAGCAAACCTGAAGTGAAGCATCGGAATCTAAAACTGGACTCACAGGAGAGTTTCAAATCATAGAAAGTTAGAGTGTCAGTCCTCTTGTACTTTAGTCGGGATTGTGCCTTTTGTATTAAATTTGGATGCAATTTCTGTGTTTCATTGTCAATAAGAAGGTCGAAGGGATACAGTAAACCTGAAATTAAGCATCGAAATCTAAAACAGGACTCACAGGAGAGGTTCAAATCATAGAAAGTGAGAGTGTCAGTCCTCTTGTACGTAAGTCGGCATTGTGCCTTTTGTATTTATTTCCGATGCAATTTCTGTTTTTCGTCGTCAATAAGAAGGTCCAAGGGATACAGTAAACCTGAAGTGAAGCTTGGGAATCTAAAACTGGACTCACAGGAGAGGTTCAAATCATAGATAGTTAGAGTGTCAGTCCTCTTGTACTTAATTCGGAAATGTGCCTTTTGTATTAAATTTGGATGCAATTTCTGTGTTTCATCGTCAATAAGAAGGTCCAAAGTATACAGTAAACCTGAAGTGAAGCATCGGAATCTAAAACTGGACTCACAAGGGGGGGTTCAAATCATAGAAAGTTAGAGTGTCAGCCCTCTTGTACCTAAGTCGGCATTGTGCCTTTTGAATTTAATTCCGATGCAATTTCTGTGTTTCATCGTCAATACGAAGGTCCAAGGTATACAGTAAACCTGAAGTGAAGCATCGGAATGTAAAACTGTACTCACAGCAGAGGTTCAAATTATAGAAAGTTAGAATGTCAGTCCTCTTGTGCTTAAGTCGACATTGTGCCTTTTGTATTAAATTCGGATGCAATTTCTGTTTTTCATCGTCAATACGAACGTCCAAGGGATACAGTAAACCTAAAGTGAGGCATCGGAATCTAAAACTGGACTCACAGGAGAGGTTCAAATCATAGAAAATTAGTGTGTCAGTCCTCTGGTAATTAAGTCGGCATTGTGCCTTTTGTATTAAATTCGGATGCAATTTCTGTTTTTCGTCGTCAATAAGAAGGTCCAAGGGATGCAGTTAACCTGAAGTGCAGCTCCGGAACCTAATACTGGAGTCACAGGAGAGGTTCAGATCATAGAAAGTTAGAGTGTCCGTCCTCTTGTACTTAAGTCGGAATTGTGCCTTTTGTATTAAATTCGGATGCAATATCTGTGTTTCATCGTCAATAAGAATGTTCAAGGGATACAGTAACCCTGAAGTGAAGCATCGGAATCTAAAACTGGTCTCACAGAAGAGGTTCAAATCATAGATAGTGAGAGTGCCAGTCCTGTTGTACTTAAGTCGGAATTGTGCCTTTTGTATTACATTCGGATGCAATTTCTGTGTTTCATCGTCAATAAGATGGTCCAAGGTATACAGGAAACCTGAAATGAGGCATCGGAATCTAAAACTGGACTCACAGGAGAGGTTCAAGTCATAGAAAGTTAGACTGCCAGTCCTCTTGTTCTTAAGTCGGCATTGTGCCTTTTTTATTAAATTCGGATGCCATTTCTGTGTTTCATCGTCAATAAGATGGTCCAAGGGATACAGTAAACCTGAGATGAAGCATCGGAATCTAAAACTAAACTCACAGGAGAGGTTCAAATCATAGAAAGTTAGAGTGTCAGTCCTCTAGTACTTAACTCGGCATTGTGCCTTTTGAATTTGATTCCGATGCAATTTCTGTGCCTCATCGTTAATAAGAACGTCCAAGGTACACAGTAAATCAGAAGTGAAGCATCGGAAACTAAAACTGGATTCACAGGAGAGGTTCAAATCATAGAAAATTAGAGTGTCAGTCCTCTGGTCATTAAGTCGGCATTGTGCCTTTTGTATTAAATTCGGATGCAATTTCTGTTTTTCGTCGTCAATAAGAAGGTACAAGGGATACAGTAAACCAGAAGTGAAACTCCGGAATCTGAAACTGAAGTCACAGGAGAGGTTCAAATCATAGAAACTTAGAGTGTCAGTCCTCTTGTACTTAAGTCGGAATTGTGCCTTTTGTATAAAATTCGGATGCAATATCTGTGTTTCATCGTCAATAGGAACGTCCAAGATATACAGTAAACCTGAAGTGAAGCATCGGAATCTAAAACTGGGCTCACAGGAGAGGTTCAAATCATAGAAAATGAGAGTGTCAGTCCTCTTGTACTTAATTCGGCATTGTGCCTTTTGTATTACATTCGGATGCAATTTCTGTGTTTCATCGACAATAAGAAGGTCCAAGGGATACAGTAAACCTTAAGTGAAGCATCGGAATCTAAAACTGGACTCACAGGAGAGGTTCAAATCATCGAAAGTGAGAGTGTTAGTCCTCTTGTTTTTAAGTCGGCATTATGCCTTTTGTATTAAATTCGGTTGCAATTTCTGTGTTTCATGGTCAATAAGAAGGACCAAGGTATAAAGGAAACCTGAAGTGAAGCATCGGAATCTAAAACTGGACTCACAGGAGAGGTTCAAATCATAGAAAGTTAGAGTGTCAGGCCTCTTGTACGTAAGCCGGCAATGTGCCTTTTGTATTAAATTCGGATGCAATTTCTGTGTTTCATCGTCAATAAGAAGGTCCAAGGGATACAGTAAACCTGAAGTGAAGCATCGGATTCAAACACTGGACCCACAGGAGAGGTTCAAAAAAATAGAAAGTTAGAGTGTCCGGCCTCGTGTACTGAAGTCGGCATTGTGCCTTTTGAATTAAATTCGGATGCAATTTCTGTGTTTCATCGTCAATAAGAAGGTCCATATGATACAGTAACCCTGAAGTGAAGCATCGGAATCTAAAACTGGACTCACAGGAGAGGTTCATATCATAGAAAGTGAGAGTGTCAGTCCTCTTGTACTTAAGTCGGCATTGTGCCTTTTGTATTAAATCCGGACGCAATTTCTGTGTTTCATCGTCAATAACAAGGTCCAAGGGATAGAGTAAACCTGAATTGAAGCAGCGGAATCTAAAACTGGACTCACAGGAGAGGTTCAAATCATAGAAAGTGAGAGTGTCAGTCCTTTTGTCCTTAATTAGGCATTGTGCCTTTTCTATTACATTCGGTTGCAATTTCTGTGTTTCATGGTCAATAAGAAGGACCAAGGTATAAAGGAAACCTGAAGTGAAGCATCGGAATCTAAAACTGGACTCACAGGAGAGGTTGAAATCATAGAAACTGAGAGTGTTAGTCCTCTTGTACTTAAGTCGGCATTGTGCCTTTTGTATTCAATTCGGATGCAATTTCTGTGTTTCATCGTCAATAAGAAGGACCATGGGATACAGTAAACCTGAAGTGATGCATCGGATTCAAACACTGGACCCGTAGGAGAGGTTCAAATCATAGAAAGTTAGAGTGTCAGTCCTCTTGTACTGAAGTCGGCATTGTGCCTTTTGTATTAAATTCCGATGCAATTTCTGTGTTTCATCGCAAATAAGAAGGTCCAAGGTATACAGTAAACCTGAAGTGAAGCATCGGAATCTAAAACTGGACTCACAGGATAGGTTCAAATCATAGAAAGTGAGGGTGTCAGTCCTCTTGTACCTTAGTCGGCATTGTGCCTTTTGAATTTAATTCCGAAGCATATTTCTGTGTTTCATCGTCACTAAGAAGGTCCAAGGTATACAGTAAACCTGAAGTGGAGCATCGGAATCTAAAACTGGACGCACAGGATAGGTTCAAATCATAGAAAGTGAAAGTGTCAGTCCTCTTGTACTTAAGTCGGCATTGTGCCTTTTGTATTAAATTCGCATGCAATTTCTGTGTTTCATCGTCAATAAGAAGGTCCAAGGGATATAGTAAACCTGAAGTGAAGCATCGGATTCTAAAACTGGACTCACAGGAGAGGTTCAAATAATAGAAAGTGAGAGTGTCAGTCCTCTTGTAATAAAGTCGGAATTGTGCCTTTTGTATTAAATTTGGGTGCAATTTCTGTATTTCATCGTCAATAAGAAGGTCCAAAGGATACAGTAAACCTGAAGTGAAGCAGCGGTATCGAAAACTGGACTCACAGGAGAGGTTCAAATCATAGAAAGTTAGAGTGTCAGTCCACTTTTACTTAACTCGGCATTGTGCCTTTTGAATTTAATTCCGATACAATTTCTATGCCTCATCGTCAATAAGTAGGTCCCAGGTACACAGTAAATCTGAAGTGAAGCATCGGAATCTAAAACTGGACTCACAGGGGAGGTTCAAATCATAGAAAGTTAGAGTGTCAGTCCTCTTGTACCTAAGTCGGCATTGTGCCTTTTGAATTTAATTCCGATGCAATTTCTGTGTTTCATCGTCAATACGAAGGTCCAAGGTATACAGTAAACCTGAAGTGAAGCATCGGAATCTAAAACTGTACTCACAGCAGAGGTTCAAATTATAGAAAGTTAGAATATCAGTCCTCTTGTGCTTAAGTCGACATTGTGCCTTTTGTATTAAATTCGGATGGAATTTCTGTTTTTCATCGTCAATACGAACGTCCAAGGGATACAGTAAACCTAAAGTGAGGCATCGGAATCTAAAACTGGACTCACAGGAGAGGTTCAAATCATAGAAATTTAGTGTGTCAGTCCTCTGGTAATTAAGTCGGCATTGTGCCTTTTGTATTAAATTCGGATGCAATTTCTGTTTTTCGTCGTCAATAAGAAGGTCCAAGGGATGCAGTTA
Organism: Schistocerca americana; assembly: GCF_021461395.2. Classification (NCBI taxonomy): domain Eukaryota; kingdom Metazoa; phylum Arthropoda; class Insecta; order Orthoptera; family Acrididae; genus Schistocerca; species Schistocerca americana. The sequence continues at coordinate 1,090,122,952 of NC_060120.1, read as the reverse complement.
ACCTGAAGTGCAGCTCCGGAACCTAAAACTGGAGTCACAGGAGAGGTTCAGATCATAGAAAGTTAGAGTGTCCGTCCTCTTGTACTTAAGTCGGAATTGTGCCTTTTGTATAAAATTCGGATGCAATTTCTGTGTTTCATCGTCAATAGGAACGTCCAAGATATACAGTAAACCTGAAGTGAAGCATCGGAATCTAAAACTGGACTCACAGGAGAGGTTCAAATCATAGAAAATGAGAGTTTCAGTCCTCTTGTTTTTAAGTCGGCATTATGCCTTTTGTATTAAATTCGGTTGCAATTTCTGTGTTTCATGGTCAATAAGAAGGACCAAGGTATAAAGGAAACCTGAAGTGAAGCATCGGAATCTAAAACTGGACTCACAGGAGAGGTTCAAATCATAGAAAGTTAGAGTGTCAGTCCTCTTGTACTTAAGGCGGCAATGTGCCTTTTGTATTAAATTCGGATGCAATTTCTGTGTTTCATCGTCAATAAGAAGGTCCAAGGGATACAGTAAACCTGAAGTGAAGCATCGGATTCAAACACTGGACCCACAGGAGAGGTTCAAAAAAATAGAAAGTTAGAGTGTCCGGCCTCGTGTACTGAAGTCGGCATTGTGCCTTTTGTATTAAATTCCGATGCAATTTCTGTGTTTCATCGCCAATAAGAAGGTCCAAGGTATACAGTAAACCTGAAGTGAAGAAGCGGAATCTAAAACTGGACTCACAGGAGAGGTTCAAATCTTAGTAAATTAGAGTGTCAGCCTTCTTGTACTTAAGACGGCATTGTGCCTTTTTGTATTAAATTCGTATGCAATTTCTGTCTTTCGTCGTTAATAAGAAGGTCCAAAGGATACAGTAAACCTGAAGTGAAGCTTCGGAATCTAAAACTGGACTCACAGGAGAGGTTCAAATCATAGAAAATTAGTGTGTCAGTCCTCTTGTACATAAGTCGGAATTGTGCCTTTTGAATTATATTCGGATGCAACTTCTGTGTTTCATCGTCAATAAGAAGGTCCAAGGTATACAGGAAACCTGAAGTGAAGCATCGGAATCTAAAACTGGACTCACAGGTGAGGTTCAAATCATGGAAAGTTAGAGTGTCAATCCTCTTGTTCTTAAGTCGGCATTGTGCCTTTTGTATTAAATTTGGATGCAATTTCTGTGTTTCATCGTCACTAAGAAGGTCCAAGGGATACAGTAAACCTGAAGTTAAGCAAGGGAATCTAAATCTGGACTCACAGGAGAGGTTCAAATCATAGAAAGTGAAAGTGTCAGTCCTCTTGTACTTAAGTCGGCATTGTGCCTTTTGTAGTAATTTGGATGCAATTTCTGTGTTTCATCGTCAATAAGAAGGTCCATGGGATACAGTAAACCTGAAGTGAAGCATCGGATTCAAACACTGGACCCGTAGGAGAGGTTCAAATCATAGACAGTTAGAGTGTCAGTCCTCTTGTACTGAAGTCGGCATTGTGCCTTTTGTATTAAATTCCGATGCAATTTCTGTGTTTCATCGCCAATAAGAAGGTCCAAAGTATACAGTAAACCTGAAGTGAAGCATCGGAATCTAAAACTGGACTCACAGGATAGGTTCAAATCATAGAACGTGAGGGTGTCAGTCCTCTTGTACTTAAGTCGGCATTGTGCCTTCTGTATAAAATTCGGATGCAATTTCTGTGTTTCATCGTCAATAAGAAGGTCCATGGGATACAGTAACCCTGAAGTGAAGCATCGGAATCTAAAACTGGACTCACAGGAGAGGTTCATATCATAGAGAGTGAGAGTGTCAGTCCTCTTGTACTTAAGTCGGCATTGTGCCTTTTGTATTAAATCCGGACGCAATTTCTGTGTTTCATCGTCAATAACAAGGTCCAAGGGATAGAGTAAACCTGAATTGAAGCAGCGGAATCTAAAACTGGACTCACAGGAGAGGTTCAAATCATAGAAAGTGAGAGTGTCAGTCCTTTTGTACTTAATTAGGCATTGTGCCTTTTGTATTACATTCGGATGCAATTTCTGTGTTTCATCGACAATAAGAAGATCCAAGGGATACAGTAAACCTGAAGTGAAGCATGGGAATCTAAAACTGGACTCACATTAGAGGTTGAAATCATAGAAAGTGAGAGTGTTAGTCCCCTTGTACTGAAGTCGGCATTGTGCCATTTGTATTAAATTCGGATGCAATTTCTGTGTTTCATCGTCAATAAGAAGGACCATGGGATACAGTAAACCTGAAGTGATGCATCGGATTCAAACACTTGACCCGTAGGAGAGGTTCAAATCATAGAAAGTTAGAGTGTCAGTCCTCTTGTAATGAAGTCGGCATTGTGCCTTTTGTATTAAATTCCGATGCAATTTCTGTGTTTCATCGCAAATAAGAAGGTCCAAGGTATACAGTAAACCTGAAGTGAAGCATCGGAATCTAAAACTGGACTCACAGGATAGGTTCAAATCATAGAAAGTGAGGGTGTCAGTCCTCTTGTACTTAAGTCGGCATTGTGCATTTTGTATTACATTCGGATGCAATTTCTGTGTTTCATCGTCAATAAGAAGGTCCATGGGATACAGTAACCCTGAAGTGAAGCATCGGAATCTAAAACTGGACCCACAGGAGAGGTTCAAATCATAGAAAGTTAGTGTGTCAGTCCTCTTGTACTTAAGTCGGAATTGTGCCTTTTGTATTAAATTCGGATGCAATTTCTGTGTTTCATGGTCAATAAGAAGGTCCAAGGTATACAGGAAACCTGAAGTGAAGCATCGGAATCTAAACCTGGACTCACAGGAGAGGTTCATATCATAGAAAGTGAGAGTGTCAGTCCTCTTGTACTTAAGTCGGCATTGTGCCTTTTGTATTTATTTCCGATGCAATTTCTGTGTTTCATCGTCATTAAGAAGCTCCATGGTATACAGCAAACCTGACGTGAAGCATCGGAATCTAAAACTGGACTCACAGGAGAGTTTCAAATCATAGAAAGTTAGAGTGTCAATCCTCTTGTACTTTAGTCGGGATTGTGCCTTTTGTATTAAATTTGGATGCAATTTCTGTGTTTCATTGTCAATATGAAAGTCGAAGGGATACAGTAAACCTGAAATTAAGCATCGGAATCTAAAACTGGACTCACAGGAGAGGTTCAAATCATAGAAAGTGAAAGAGTCAGTCCTCTTGTACTTAAGTCGGCATTGTGCCTTTTGTATTAAATTCCGATGCAATTTCTGTGTTTCATCGCCAATAAGAAGGTCCAAGGCATACAGTAACCCTGAAGTGAAGCATTGGAATCTAAACTGGACTCACAGGATAGGTTCAAATCATAGAAAGTGAGGGTGTCAGTCCTCTTGTACTTAAATCGGCATTGTGCCATTTTGTATTAAATTCGGATGCAATTTCTGTGTTTCATCGTAAATAAGAAGGTCCATGGGATACAGTAACCCTGAAGTGAAGCATCGGAATCCAAAACTGGACTCACAAGAGAGGTTTAAATCATAGTAAATTAGAGTGTCAGTCCTCTTTTACTTAAGTCGGCATTGTGCCTTTTGTATTAAAGTCGGATGCAATTTCTGTGTTTCATCGTCAATAAGAAGGTCCATGGGATACAGTAACCCTGAAGTGATGCATCGGAATCTAAAACTGGACCCACAGGAGAGGTACAAATCATAGAAAGTTAGTGTGTCAGTCCTCTTGTACTTAAGTCGGAATTGTGCCTTTTGTATTAAATTCGGATGCAATTTCTGTGTTTCATCGTCAATAAGAAGGTCCAAGGTATACAGGAAACCTGAAGTGAAGCATCGGAATCTAAAACTGGACTCACAGGAGAGGTTCAAATCATAGAAAGTGAGAGTGTCAGTCCTCTTGTACTTAAGTCGGCATTGTGCCTTTTGCATTTATTTCCGATGCAATTTCTGTGTTTCATCGTCATTAAGAAGCTCCATGGTATACAGCAAACCTGAAGTGAAGCATCGGAATCTAAAACTGGACTCACAGGAGAGTTTCAAATCATAGAAAGTTAGAGTGTCAGTCCTCTTGTACTTTAGTCGGGATTGTGCCTTTTGTATTAAATTTGGATGCAATTTCTGTGTTTCATTGTCAATAAGAAGGTCGAAGGGATACAGTAAACCTGAAATTAAGCATCGAAATCTAAAACTGGACTCACAGGAGAGGTTCAAATCATAGAAAGTGAGAGTGTCAGTCCTCTTGTACGTAAGTCGGCATTGTGCCTTTTGTATTTATTTCCGATGCAATTTCTGTTTTTCGTCGTCAATAAGAAGGTCCAAGGGATACAGTAAACCTGAAGTGAAGCTTGGGAATCTAAAACTGGACTCACAGGAGAGGTTCAAATCATAGATAGTTAGAGTGTCAGTCCTCTTGTACTTAATTCGGAAATGTGCCTTTTGTATTAAATTTGGATGCAATTTCTGTGTTTCATCGTCAATAAGAAGGTCCAAAGTATACAGGAAACCTGAAGTGAACCATCGGAATCTAAAACCGGACTCACAGGAGAGGTTCAAATCATAAAAAGTGAGAGTGTCAGTCCTCTTGTGCTTAACTCGGCATTGTGCATTTTGTATATATTTCCGATGCAATTTCTGTGTTTCATCGTCAATAAGAAGTTCCATGGTATACAGCAAACCTGAAGTGAAGCATCGGAATCCAAAACTGGACTCACAGGAGAGTTTCAAATCATAGAAAGTGAGAGTGTCAGTCCTCTTGTACTTTAGTCGGCATTGTGCCTTTTGTATTAAATTTGGATGCAATTTCTGTGTTTCATTGTCAATAAGAAGGTCCAAGGGATACAGTAAACCTGAAGTTAGGCATCGGAATCTAAAACTGGACTCACAGGAGGGGTTCAAATCATAGAAAGTGAAAGTGTCAGTCCTCTGGTACTTAAGTCGGCATTGTGCCTTTTGTATTAAATTCGGATGCAATTTCTATGTTTCATCGTCAATAAGAAGGTCCAAGGGATACAGTAAACCTGAAGTGAAGCAGCGGTATCGAAAACTGGACTCACAGGAGAGGTTCAAATCATAGAAAGTTAGAGTGTCAGTCCACTTGTACTTAACTCGGCATTGTGCCTTTTGAATTTAATTCCGATACAATTTCTATGCCTCATCGTCAATAAGTAGGTCCCAGGTACACAGTAAATCTGAAGTGAAGCATCGGAATCTCAAACTGGACTCACAGGAGAGGTTCAAATAATAGAAAGTGAGAGTGTCAGTCCTCTTGTAATAAAGTCGGAATTGTGCCTTTTGTATTAAATTTGCGTGCAATTTCTGTATTTCATCGTCAATAAGAAGGTCCAAGGGATACAGTAAACCTGAAGTGAAGCAGCGGTATCGAAAACTGGACTCACAGGAGAGGTTCAAATCATAGAAAGTTAGAGTGTCAGTCAACTTGTACTTAACTCGGCATTGTGCCTTTTGAATTTAATTCCGATACAATTTCTATGCCTCATCGTCAATACGTAGATCCCAGGTACACAGTAAGTCTGAAGTGAAGCAACGGAATCTAAAACTGGACTCACAGGAGAGGTTCAAATCATAGAAAGTGAGAGTGTCAGTCCTCTTGTACCTTAGTCGGCATTGTGCCTTTTGAATTTAATTCCGAAGCATATTTCTGTGTTTCATCGTCACTATGAAGGTCCAAGGTATACAGTAAACCTGAAGTGAAGCATCGGAATCTAAAACTGGACTCACAGGGGAGGTTCAAATCATAGAAAGTTAGAGTGTCAGTCCTCTTGTACCTAAGTCGGCATTGTGCCTTTTGAATTTAATTCCGATGCAATTTCTGTGTTTCATCGTCAATACGAAGGTCCAAGGTATACAGTAAACCTGAAGTGAAGCATCGGAATCTAAAACTGTACTCACAGCAGAGGTTCAAATTATAGAAAGTTAGAATGTCAGTCCTCTTGTGCTTAAGTCGACATTGTGCCTTTTGTATTAAATTCGGATGCAATTTCTGTTTTTTATCGTCAATACGAACGTCCAAGGGATACAGTAAACCTAAAGTGAGGCATCGGAATCTAAAACTGGACTCACAGGAGAGGTTCAAATCATAGAAAATTAGTGTGTCAGTCCTCTGGTAATTAAGACGGCATTGTGCCTTTTGTATTAAATTCGGATGCAATTTCTGTTTTTCGTCGTCAATAAGAAGGTCCAAGGGATGCAGTTAACCTGAAGTGCAGCTCCGGAACCTAATACTGGAGTCACAGGAGAGGTTCAGATCATAGAAAGTTAGAGTGTCCGTCCTCTTGTACTTAAGTCGGAATTGTGCCTTTTGTATTAAATTCGGATGCAATATCTGTGTTTCATCGTCAATAAGAATGTTCAAGGGATACAGTAACCCTGAAGTGAAGCATCGGAATCTAAAACTGGTCTCACAGAAGAGGTTCAAATCATAGATAGTGAGAGTGCCAGTCCTCTTGTTCTTAAGTCGGCATTGTGCCTTTTTTATTAAATTCGGATGCCATTTCTGTGTTTCATCGTCAATAAGATGGTCCAAGGGATACAGTAAACCTGAGATGAAGCATCGGAATCTAAAACTAAACTCACAGGAGAGGTTCAAATCATAGAAAGTTAGAGTGTCAGTCCTCTAGTACTTAACTCGGCATTGTGCCTTTTGAATTTAATTCCGATGCAATTTCTGTGCCTCATCGTTAATAAGAACGTCCAAGGTACACAGTAAATCAGAAGTGAAGCATCGGAAACTAAAACTGGATTCACAGGAGAGGTTCAAATCATAGAAAATTAGAGTGTCAGTCCTCTGGTCATTAAGTCGGCATTGTGCCTTTTGTATTAAATTCGGATGCAATTTCTGTTTTTCGTCGTCAATAAGAAGGTACAAGGGATACAGTAAACCAGAAGTGAAGCTCCGGAAACTGAAACTGAAGTCACAGGAGAGGTTCAAATCATAGAAAGTTAGAGTGTCAGTCCTCTTGTACTTAAGTCGGAATTGTGCCTTTTGTATAAAATTCGGATGCAATATCTGTGTTTCATCGTCAATAGGAACGTCCAAGATATACAGTAAACCTGAAGTGAAGCATCGGAATCTAAAACTGGACTCACAGGAGAGGTTCAAATCATAGAAAATGAGAGTGTCAGTCCTCTTGTACTTAATTCGGCATTGTGCCTTTTGTATTACTTTCGGATGCAAGTTCTGTGTTTCATCGACAATAAGAAGGTCCAAGGGATACAGTAAACCTTAAGTGAAGCATCGGAATCTAAAACTGGACTCACAGGAGAGGTTCAAATCATCGAAAGTGAGAGTGTTAGTCCTATTGTTTTTAAGTCGGCATTATGCCTTTTGTATTAAATTCGGTTGCAATTTCTGTGTTTCATGGTCAATAAGAAGGACCAAGGTATAAAGGAAACCTGAAGTGAAGCATCTGAATCTAAAACTGGACTCACAGGAGAGGTTCAAATCATAGAAAGTTAGAGTGTCAGTCCTCTTGTACTTAAGGCGGCAATGTGCCTTTTGTATTAAATTCGGATGCAATTTCTGTGTTTCATCGTCAATAAGAAGGTCCAAGGGATACAGTAAACCTGAAGTGAAGCATCGGATTCAAACACTGGACCCACAGGAGAGGTTCAAAAAAATAGAAAGTTAGAGTGTCCGGCCTCGTGTACTGAAGTCGGCATTGTGCCTTTTGTATTAAATTCCGATGCAATTTCTGTGTTTCATCGCCAATAAGAAGGTCCATGGTATACAGTAAACCTGAAGTGAAGAAGCGGAATCTAAAACTGGACTCACAGGAGAGGTTCAAATCTTAGTAAATTAGAGTGTCAGCCTTCTTGTACTTAAGACGGCATTGTGCCTTTTTGTATTAAATTCGTATGCAATTTCTGTCTTTCGTCGTTAATAAGAAGGTCCAAAGGATACAGTAAACCTGAAGTGAAGCTTCGGAATCTAAAACTGGACTCACAGGAGAGGTTCAAATGATAGAAAATTAGTGTGTCAGTCCTCTTGTACTTAAGTCGGAATTGTGCCTTTTGAATTATATTCGGATGCAACTTCTGTGTTTCATCGTCAATAAGAAGGTCCAAGGTATACAGGAAACCTGAAGTGAAGCATCGGAATCTAAAACTGGACTCACAGGTGAGGTTCAAATCATGGAAAGTTAGAGTGTCAATCCTCTTGTTCTTAAGTCGGCATTGTGCCTTTTGTATTAAATTTGGATGCAATTTCTGTGTTTCATCGTCACTAAGAAGGTCCAAGGGATACAGTAAACCTGAAGTTAAGCAAGGGAATCTAAATCTGGACTCACAGGAGAGGTTCAAATCATAGAAAGTGAAAGTGTCAGTCCTCTTGTACTTAAGTCGGCATTGTGCCTTTTGTAGTAATTTGGATGCAATTTCTGTGTTTCATCGTCAATAAGAAGGTCCATGGGATACAGTAAACCTGAAGTGAAGCATTGGATTCAAACACTGGACCCGTAGGAGAGGTTCAAATCATAGACAGTTAGAGTGTCAGTCCTCTTGTACTGAAGTCGGCATTGTGCCTTTTGTATTAAATTCCGATGCAATTTCTGTGTTTCATCGCCAATAAGAAGGTCCAAGGTATACAGTAAACCTGAAGTGAAGCATCGGAATCTAAAACTGGACTCACAGGATAGGTTCAAATCATAGAAAGTGAGGGTGTCAGTCCTCTTGTACTTAAGTCGGCATTGTGCCTTCTGTATTAAATTCGGATGCAATTTCTGTGTTTCATCGTCAATAAGAAGGTCCATGGGATACAGTAACCCTGAAGTGAAGCATCGGAATCTAAAACTGGACTCACAGGAGAGGTTCATATCATAGAAAGTGAGAGTGTCAGTCCCCTTGTACTTAAGTCGGCATTGTGTCTTTTGTATTAAATCCGGACGCAATTTCTGTGTTTCATCGTCAATAACAAGGTCCAAGGGATAGAGTAAACCTGAATTGAAGCAGCGGAATCTAAAACTGGACTCACAGGAGAGGTTCAAATCATAGAAAGTGAGAGTGTCAGTCCTTTTGTACTTAATTAGGCATTGTGCCTTTTGTATTACATTCGGATGCAATTTCTGTGTTTCATCGACAATAAGAAGATCCAAGGGATACAGTAAACCTGAAGTGAAGCATGGGAATCTAAAACTGGACTCACATTAGAGGTTGAAATCATAGAAAGTGAGAGTGTTAGTCCCCTTGTACTTAAGTCGGCATTGTGCCATTTGTATTAAATTCGGATGCAATTCCTGTGTTTCATCGTCAATAAGAAGGACCATGGGATACAGTAAACCTGAAGTGATGCATCGGATTCAAACACTTGACCCGTAGGAGAGGTTCAAATCATAGAAAGTTAGAGTGTCAGTCCTCTTGTACTGAAGTCGGCATTGTGCCTTTTGTATTAAATTCCGATGCAATTTCTGTGTTTCATCGCAAATAAGAAGGTCCAAGGTATACAGTAAACCTGAAGTGAAGCATCGGAATCTAAAACTGGACTCACAGGATAGGTTCAAATCATAGAAAGTGAGGGTGTCAGTCCTCTTGTACTTAAGTCGGCATTGTGCATTTTGTATTACATTCGGATGCAATTTCTGTGTTTCATCGTCAATAAGAAGGTCCATGGGATACAGTAACCCTGAAGTGAAGCATCGGAATCTAAAACTGGACCCACAGGAGAGGTTCAAATCATAGAAAGTTAGTGTGTCAGTCCTCTTGTACTTAAGTCGGAATTGTGCCTTTTGTATTAAATTCGGATGCAATTTCTGTGTTTCATGGTCAATAAGAAGGTCCAAGGTATACAGGAAACCTGAAGTGAAGCATCGGAATCTAAACCTGGACTCACAGGAGAGGTTCATATCATAGAAAGTGAGAGTGTCAGTCCTCTTGTACTTAAGTCGGCATTGTGCCTTTTGTATTTATTTCCGATGCAATTTCTGTGTTTCATCGTCATTAAGAAGCTCCATGGTATACAGCAAACCTGACGTGAAGCATCGGAATCTAAAACTGGACTCACAGGAGAGTTTCAAATCATAGAAAGTTAGAGTGTCAGTCCTCTTGTACTTTAGTCGGGATTGTGCCTTTTGTATTAAATTTGGATGCAATTTCTGTGTTTCATTGTCAATATGAAAGTCGAAGGGATACAGTAAACCTGAAATTAAGCATCGGAATCTAAAACTGGACTCACAGGAGAGGTTCAAATCATAGAAAGTGAAAGAGTCAGTCCTCTTGTCCTTAAGTCGGCATTGTGCCTTTTGTATTAAATTCCGATGCAATTTCTGTGTTTCATCGCCAATAAGAAGGTCCAAGGCATACAGTAAACCTGAAGTGAAGCATTGGAATCTAAACTGGACTCACAGGATAGGTTCAAATCATAGAAAGTGAGGGTGTCAGTCCTCTTGTACTTAAATCGGCATTGTGCCATTTTGTATTAAATTCGGATGCAATTTCTGTGTTTCATCGTAAATAAGAAGGTCCATGGGATACAGTAACCCTGAAGTGAAGCATCGGAATCCAAAACTGGACTCACAAGAGAGGTTTAAATCATAGTAAATTAGAGTGTCAGTCCTCTTTGACTTAAGTCGGCATTGTGCCTTTTGTATTAAAGTCGGATGCAATTTCTGTGTTTCATCGTCAATAAGAAGGTCCATGGGATACAGTAACCCTGAAGTGAAGCATCGGAATCTAAAACTGGACCCACAGGAGAGGTTCAAATCATAGAAAGTTAGTGTGTCAGTCCTCTTGTACTTAAGTCGGAATTGTGCCTTTTGTATTAAATTCGGATGCAATTTCTGTGTTTCATCGTCAATAAGAAGGTCCAAGGTATACAGGAAACCTGAAGTGAAGCATCGGAATCTAAAACTGGACTCACAGGAGAGGTTCAAATCATAGAAAGTGAGAGTGTCAGTCCTCTTGTACTTAAGTCGGCATTGTGCCTTTTGTATTTATTTCCGATGCAATTTCTGTGTTTCATCGTCATTAAGAAGCTCCATGGTATACAGCAAACCTGAAGTGAAGCATCGGAATCTAAAACTGGACTCACAGGAGAGTTTCAAATCATAGAAAGTAAGAGTGTCAGTCCTCTTGTACTTTTGTCGGGATTGTGCCTTTTGTATTAAATTTGGATGCAATTTCTGTGTTTCATTGTCAATAAGAAGGTCGAAGGGATACAGTAAACCTGAAATTAAGCATCGAAATCTAAAACTGGACTCACAGGAGAGGTTCAAATCATAGAAAGTGAGAGTGTCAGTCCTCTTGTACGTAAGTCGGCATTGTGCCTTTTGTATTTATTTCCGATGCAATTTCTGTTTTTCGTCGTCAATAAGAAGGTCCAAGGGATACAGTAAACCTGAAGTGAAGCTTGGGAATCTAAAACTGGACTCACAGGAGAGGTTCAAATCATAGATAGTTAGAGTGTCAGTCCTCTTGTACTTAATTTGGAAATGTGCCTTTTGTATTAAATTTGGATGCAATTTCTGTGTTTCATCGTCAATAAGAAGGTCCAAAGTATACAGGAAACCTGAAGTGAACCATCGGAATCTAAAACCGGACTCACAGGAGAGGTTCAAATCATAAAAAGTGAGAGTGTCAGTCCTCTTGTGCTTAAGTCGGCATTGTGCATTTTGTATATATTTCCGATGCAATTTCTGTGTTTCATCGTCAATAAGAAGTTCCATGGTATACAGCAAACCTGAAGTGAAGCATCGGAATCCAAAACTGGACTCACAGGAGAGTTTCAAATCATAGAAAGTGAGAGTGTCAGTCCTCTTGTACTTTAGTCGGCATTGTGCCTTTTGTATTAAATTTGGATGCAATTTCTGTGTTTCATTGTCAATAAGAAGGTCCAAGGGATACAGTAAACCTGAAGTTAGGCATCGGAATCTAAAACTGGACTCACAGGAGGGGTTCAAATCATAGAAAGTGAAAGTGTCAGTCTTCTGGTACTTAAGTCGGCATTGTGCCTTTTGTATTAAATTCGGATGCAATTTCTGTGTTTCATCGTCAATAAGAAGGTCCAAGGGATACAGTAAACCTGAAGTGAAGCAGCGGTATCGAAAACTGGACTCACAGGAGAGGTTCAAATCATAGAAAGTTAGAGTGTCAGTCCACTTGTACTTAACTCGGCATTGTGCCTTTTGAATTTAATTCCGATACAATTTCTATGCCTCATCGTCAATAAGTAGGTCCCAGGTACACAGTAAATCTGAAGTGAAGCATCGGAATCTAAAACTGGACTCACAGGAGAGGTTCAAATAATAGAAAGTGAGAGTGTCAGTCCTCTTGTAATAAAGTCGGAATTGTGCCTTTTGTATTAAATTTGGGTGCAATTTCTGTATTTCATCGTCAATAAGAAGGTCCAAGGGATACAGTAAACCTGAAGTGAAGCAGCGGTATCGAAAACTGGACTCACAGGAGAGGTTCAAATCATAGAAAGTTAGAGTGTCAGTCCACTTGTACTTAACTCGGCATTGTGCCTTTTGAATTTAATTCCGATACAATTTCTATGCCTCATCGTCAATAAGTAGATCCCAGGTACACAGTAAGTCTGAAGTGAAGCAACGGAATCTAAAACTGGACTCACAGGAGAGGTTCAAATCATAGAAAGTGAGAGTGTCAGTCCTCTTGTACCTTAGTCGGCATTGTGCCTTTTGAATTTAATTCCGAAGCATATTTCTGTGTTTCATCGTCACTATGAAGGTCCAAGGTATACAGTAAACCTGAAGTGAAGCATCGGAATCTAAAACTGGACTCACAGGGGAGGTTCAAATCATAGAAAGTTAGAGTGTCAGTCCTCTTGTACCTAAGTCGGCATTGTGCCTTTTGAATTTAATTCCGATGCAATTTCTGTGTTTCATCGTCAATACGAAGGTCCAAGGTATACAGTAAACCTGAAGTGAAGCATCGGAATCTAAAACTGTACTCACAGCAGAGGTTCAAATTATAGAAAGTTAGAATGTCAGTCCTCTTGTGCTTAAGTCGACATTGTGCCTTTTGTATTAAATTCGGATGCAATTTCTGTTTTTTCATCGTCAATACGAACGTCCAAGGGATACAGTAAACCTAAAGTGAGGCATCGGAATCTAAAACTGGACTCACAGGAGAGGTTCAAATCATAGAAAATTAGTGTGTCAGTCCTCTGGTAATTAAGTCGGCATTGTGCCTTTTGTATTAAATTCGGATGCAATTTCTGTTTTTCGTCGTCAATAAGAAGGTCCAAGGGATGCAGTTAACCTGAAGTGCAGCTCCGGAACCTAATACTGGAGTCACAGGAGAGGTTCAGATCATATAAAGTTAGAGTGTCCGTCCTCTTGTACTTAAGTCGGAATTGTGCCTTTTGTATTAAATTCGGATGCAATATCTGTGTTTCATCGTCAATAAGAATGTTCAAGGGATACAGTAACCCTGAAGTGAAGCATCGGAATCTAAAACTGGTCTCACAGAAGAGGTTCAAATCATAGATAGTGAGAGTGCCAGTCCTGTTGTACTTAAGTCGGAATCGTGCCTTTTGTATTAAATTCGGATGCAATTTCTGTGTTTCATCGTCTATAAGATGGTCCAAGGTATACAGGAAACCTGAAATGAGGCATCGGAATCTAAAACTGGACTCACAGGAGAGGTTCAAGTCATAGAAAGTTAGACTGCCAGTCCTCTTGTCCTTAAGTCGGCATTGTGCCTTTTTTATTAAATTCGGATGCCATTTCTGTGTTTCATCGTCAATAAGATGGTCCAAGGGATACAGTAAACCTGAGATGAAGCATCGGAATCTAAAACTAAACTCACAGGAGAGGTTCAAATCATAGAAAGTTAGAGTGTCAGTCCTCTAGTACTTAACTCGGCATTGTGCCTTTTGAATTTAATTCCGATGCAATTTCTGTGCCTCATCGTTAATAAGAACGTCCAAGGTACACAGTAAATCAGAAGTGAAGCATCGGAAACTAAAACTGGATTCACAGGAGAGGTTCAAATCATAGTAAATTAGAGTGTCAGTCCTCTGGTCATTAAGTCGGCATTGTGCCTTTTGTATTAAATTCGGATGCAATTTCTGTTTTTCGTCGTCAATAAGAAGGTACAAGGGATACAGTAAACCAGAAGTGAAGCTCCGGAATCTGAAACTGAAGTCACAGGAGAGGTTCAAATCATAGAAAGTTAGAGTGTCAGTCCTCTTGTACTTAAGTCGGAATTGTGCCTTTTGTATAAAATTCGGATGCAATATCTGTGTTTCATCGTCAATAGGAACGTCCAAGATATACAGTAAACCTGAAGTGAAGCATCGGAATCTAAAACTGGACTCACAGGAGAGGTTCAAATCATAGAAAATGAGAGTGTCAGTCCTCTTGTACTTAATTCGGCATTGTGCCTTTTGTATTACATTCGGATGCAATTTCTGTGTTTCATCGACAATAAGAAGGTCCAAGGGATACAGTAAACCTTAAGTGAAGCATCGGAATCTAAAACTGGACTCACAGGAGAGGTTCAAATCTTCGAAAGTGAGAGTGTTAGTCCTCTTGTTTTTAAGTCGGCATTATGCCTTTAGTATTAAATTCGGTTGCAATTTCTGTGTTTCATGGTCAATAAGAAGGACCAAGGTATAAAGGAAACCTGAAGTGAAGCATCGGAATCTAAAACTGGACTCACAGGAGAGGTTCAAATCATAGAAAGTTAGAGTGTCAGTCCTCTTGTACGTAAGCCGGCAATGTGCCTTTTGTATTAAATTCGGATGTAATTTCTGTGTTTCATCGTCAATAAGAAGGTCCAAGGGATACAGTAAACCTGAAGTGAAGCATCGGATTCAAACACTGGACCCACAGGAGAGGTTCAAAAAAATAGAAAGTTAGAGTGTCCGGCCTCGTGTACTGAAGTCGGCATTGTGCCTTTTGTATTAAATTCGGATGCAATTTCTGTGTTTCATCGTCAATAAGAAGGTCCATGGGATACAGTAACCCTGAAGTGAAGCATCGGAATCTAAAACTGGACTCACAGGAGAGGTTCATATCATAGAAAGTGAGAGTGTCAGTCCTCTTGTACTTAAGTCGGCATTGTGCCTTTTGTATTAAATCCGGACGCAATTTCTGTGTTTCATCGTCAATAACAAGGTCCAAGGGATAGAGTAAACCTGAATTGAAGCAGCGGAATCTAAAACTGGACTCACAGGAGAGGTTCAAATCATAGAAAGTGAGAGTGTCAGTCCTTTTGTACTTAATTAGGCATTGCGCCTTTTCTATTACATTCGGTTGCAATTTCTGTGTTTCATGGTCAATAAGAAGGACCAAGGTATAAATGAAACCTGAAGTGAAGCATCGGAATCTAAAACTGGACTCACAGGAGAGGTTGAAATCATAGAAAGTGAGAGTGTTAGTCCTCTTGTACTTAAGTCGGCATTGTGCCTTTTGTATTAAATTCGGATGCAATTTCTGTGTTTCATCGTCAATAAGAAGGACCATGGGATACAGTAAACCTGAAGTGATGCATCGGATTCAAACACTGGACCCGTAGGAGAGGTTCAAATCATAGAAAGTTAGAGTGTCAGTCCTCTTGTACTGAAGTCGGCATTGTGCCTTTTGTATTAAATTCCGATGCAATTTCTGTGTTTCATCGCAAATAAGAAGGTCCAAGGTATACAGTAAACCTGAAGTGAAGCATCGGAATCTAAAACTGGACTCACAGGATAGGTTCAAATCATAGAAAGTGAGGGTGTCAGTCCTCTTGTACCTTAGTCGGCATTGTGCCTTTTGAATTTAATTCCGAAGCATATCTCTGTGTTTCATCGTCACTAAGAAGGTCCAAGGTATACAGTAAACCTGAAGTGGAGCATCGGAATCTAAAACTGGACGCACAGGATAGGTTCAAATCATAGAAAGTGAAAGTGTCAGTCCTCTTGTACTTAAGTCGGCATTGTGCCTTTTGTATTAAATTCGCATGCAATTTCTGTGTTTCATCGTCAATAAGAAGGTCCAAGGGATATAGTAAACCTGAAGTGAAGCATCGGATTCTAAAACTGGACTCACAGGAGAGGTTCAAATAATAGAAAGTGAGAGTGTCAGTCCTCTTGTAATAAAGTCGGAATTGTGCCTTTTGTATTAAATTTGGGTGCAATTTCTGTATTTCATCGTCAATAAGAAGGTCCAAAGGATACAGTAAACCTGAAGTGAAGCAGCGGTATCGAAAACTGGACTCACAGGAGAGGTTCAAATCATAGAAAGTTAGAGTGTCAGTCCACTTTTACTTAACTCGGCATTGTGCCTTTTGAATTTAATTCCGATACAATTTCTATGCCTCATCGTCAATAAGTAGGTCCCAGGTACACAGTAAATCTGAAGTGAAGCATCGGAATCTAAAACTGGACTCACAGGGGAGGTTCAAATCATAGAAAGTTAGAGTGTCAGTCCTCTTGTACCTAAGTCGGCATTGTGCCTTTTGAATTTAATTCCGATGCAATTTCTGTGTTTCATCGTCAATACGAAGGTCCAAGGTATACAGTAAACCTGAAGTGAAGCATCGGAATCTAAAACTGTACTCACAGCAGAGGTTCAAATTATAGAAAGTTAGAATATCAGTCCTCTTGTGCTTAAGTCGACATTGTGCCTTTTGTATTAAATTCGGATGGAATTTCTGTTTTTCATCGTCAATACGAACGTCCAAGGGATACAGTAAACCTAAAGTGAGGCATCGGAATCTAAAACTGGACTCACAGGAGAGGTTCAAATCATAGAAAATTAGTGTGTCAGTCCTCTGGTAATTAAGTCGGCATTGTGCCTTTTGTATTAAATTCGGATGCAATTTCTGTTTTTCGTCGTCAATAAGAAGGTCCAAGGGATGCAGTTAACCTGAAGTGCAGCTCCGGAACCTAAAACTGGAGTCACAGGAGAGGTTCAGATCATAGAAAGTTAGAGTGTCCGTCCTCTTGTACTTAAGTCGGAATTGTGCCTTTTGTATAAAATTCGGATGCAATTTCTGTGTTTAATCGTCAATAGGAAGGTCCAAGGGATACAGTAAACCTGAAGTGAAGCATCGGAATTTAAAATTGGACTCACAGGAGAGGTTCAATCCAAAGAAAGTGAGAGTGTCAGTCCTCTTGTACTTAATTCGGCATTGTGCCTTTTGTATTAAATTCGGATGCAATATCTGTGTTTCATCGTCAATAAGAATGTTCAAGGGATACAGTAACCCTGAAGTGAAGCATCGGAATCTAAAACTGGTCTCACAGAAGAGGTTCAAATCATAGATAGTGAGAGTGTCAGTCCTCTTGTACTTAAGTCGGCATTGTGCCTTTTGTATTTATTTCCGATGCAATTTCTGTGTTTCATCGTCAATAAGAAGTTCCATGGTATACAGCAAACCTGAATTGAAGCATCGGAATCTAAAACTGGACTCACCGGAGCGGTTCAAATCATAGAAAGTTAGAGTGTCAGTCCTCTTGTACTTTAGTCGGCATTGTGCCTTTTGTATTAAATTTGGATGCATATTCTGTGTTTCATTGTCAATAAGAAGGTCCAAGGGATACAGTAAACCTGAAGTGAAGCTTCGGAATCTAAAACTGGACTCAGAGGAGAGGTTTAAATCATAATAAGTTAGAGTGTCAGTCCTGTTGTACTTAAGTCGGAATTGTGCCTTTTGTATTAAATTCGGATGCAATTTCTGTGTTTCATCGTCAATAAGATGGTCCAAGGGATACAGTAAACCTGAGATGAAGCATCGGAATCTAAAACTAAACTCACAGGAGAGGTTCAAATCATAGAAAGTTAGAGTGTCAGTCCTCTAGTACTTAACTCGGCATTGTGCCTTTTGAATTTAATTCCGATGCAATTTCTGTGCCTCATCGTTAATACGAACGTCCAAGGTACACAGTAAATCAGAAGTGAAGCATCAGAAACTAAAACTGGACTCACAGGAGAGGTTCAAATCATAGAAAATTAGAGTGTCAGTCCTCTGGTCATTAAGTCGGCATTGTGCCTTTTGTATTAAATTCGGATGCAATTTCTGTTTTTCGTCGTCAATAAGAAGGTACAAGGGATACAGTAAACCAGAAGTGAAGCTCCGGAATCTGAAACTGGAGTCACAGGAGAGGTTCAAATCATAGAAAGTTAGAGTGTCAGTCCTCTTGTACTTAAGTCGGAATTGTGCATTTTGTATAAAATTCGGATGCAATATCTGTGTTTCATCGTCAATAGGAACGTCCAAGATATACAGTAAACCTGAAGTGAAGCATCGGAATCTAAAACTGGACTCACAGGAGAGGTTCAAATCATAGAAAATGAGAGTTTCAGTCCTCTTGTTTTTAAGTCGGCATTATGCCTTTTGTATTAAATTCGGTTGCAATTTCTGTGTTTCATGGTCAATAAGAAGGACCAAGGTATAAAGGAAACCTGAAGTGAAGCATCGGAATCTAAAACTGGACTCACAGGAGAGGTTCAAATCATAGAAAGTTAGAGTGTCAGTCCTCTTGTACTTAAGGCGGCAATGTGCCTTTTGTATTAAATTCGGATGCAATTTCTGTGTTTCATCGTCAATAAGAAGGTCCAAGGGATACAGTAAACCTGAAGTGAAGCATCGGATTCAAACACTGGACCCACAGGAGAGGTTCAAAAAAATAGAAAGTTAGAGTGTCCGGCCTCGTGTACTGAAGTCGGCATTGTGCCTTTTGTATTAAATTCCGATGCAATTTCTGTGTTTCATCGCCAATAAGAAGGTCCAAGGTATACAGTAAACCTGAAGTGAAGAAGCGGAATCTAAAACTGTACTCACAGCAGAGGTTCAAATTATAGAAAGTTAGAATGTCAGTCCTCTTGTGCTTAAGTCGACATTGTGCCTTTTGTATTAAATTCGGATGCAATTTCTGTTTTTCATCGTCAATACGAACGTCCAAGGGATACAGTAAACCTAAAGTGAGGCATCGGAATCTAAAACTGGACTCACAGGAGAGGTTCAAATCATAGAAAATTAGTGTGTCAGTCCTCTGGTAATTAAGTCGGCATTGTGCCTTTTGTATTAAATTCGGATGCAATTTCTGTTTTTCGTCGTCAATAAGAAGGTCCAAGGGATGCAGTTAACCTGAAGTGCAGCTCCGGAACCTAATACTGGAGTCACAGGAGAGGTTCAGATCATAGAAAGTTAGAGTGTCCGTCCTCTTGTACTTAAGTCGGAATTGTGCCTTTTGTATTAAATTCGGATGCAATATCTGTGTTTCATCGTCAATAAGAATGTTCAAGGGATACAGTAACCCTGAAGTGAAGCATCGGAATCTAAAACTGGTCTCACAGTAGAGGTTCAAATCATAGATAGTGAGAGTGCCAGTCCTGTTGTACTTAAGTCGGAATTGTGCCTTTTGTATTACATTCGGATGCAATTTCTGTGTTTCATCGACAATAAGAAGGTCCAAGGGATACAGTAAACCTTAAGTGAAGCATCGGAATCTAAAACTGGACTCACAGGAGAGGTTCAAATCATCGAAAGTGAGAGTGTTAGTCCTCTTGTTTTTAAGTCGGCATTATGCCTTTAGTATTAAATTCGGTTGCAATTTCTGTGTTTCATGGTCAATAAGAAGGACCAAGGTATAAAGGAAACCTGAAGTGAAGCATCGGAATCTAAAACTGGACTCACAGGAGAGGTTCAAATCATAGAAAGTTAGAGTGTCAGTCCTCTTGTACGTAAGCCGGCAATGTGCCTTTTGTATTAAATTCGGATGCAATTTCTGTGTTTCATCGTCAATAAGAAGGTCCAAGGGATACAGTAAACCTGAAGTGAAGCATCGGATTCAAACACTGGACCCACAGGAGAGGTTCAAAAAAATAGAAAGTTAGAGTGTCCGGCCTCGTGTACTGAAGTCGGCATTGTGCCTTTTGTATTAAATTCGGATGCAATTTCTGTGTTTCATCGTCAATAAGAAGGTCCATGGGATACAGTAACCCTGAAGTGAAGCATCGGAATCTAAAACTGGACTCACAGGAGAGGTTCATATCATAGAAAGTGAGAGTGTCAGTCCTCTTGTACTTAAGTCGGCATTGTGCCTTTTGTATTAAATCCGGACGCAATTTCTGTGTTTCATCGTCAATAACAAGGTCCAAGGGATAGAGTAAACCTGAATTGAAGCAGCGGAATCTAAAACTGGACTCACAGGAGAGGTTCAAATCATAGAAAGTGAGAGTGTCAGTCCTTTTGTACTTAATTAGGCATTGCGCCTTTTCTATTACATTCGGTTGCAATTTCTGTGTTTCATGGTCAATAAGAAGGACCAAGGTATAAAGGAAACCTGAAGAGAAGCATCGGAATCTAAAACTGGACTCACAGGAGAGGTTGAAATCATAGAAAGTGAGAGTGTTAGTCCTCTTGTACTTAAGTCGGCATTGTGCCTTTTGTATTAAATTCGGATGCAATTTCTGTGTTTCATCGTCAATAAGAAGGGCCATGGGATACAGTAAACCTGAAGTGATGCATCGGATTCAAACACTGGACCCGTAGGAGAGGTTCAAATCATAGAAAGTTAGAGTGTCAGTCCTCTTGTACTGAAGTCGGCATTGTGCCTTTTGTATTAAATTCCGATGCAATTTCTGTGTTTCATCGCAAATAAGAAGGTCCAAGGTATACAGTAAACCTGAAGTGAAGCATCGGAATCTAAAACTGGACTCACAGGATAGGTTCAAATCATAGAAAGTGAGGGTGTCAGTCCTCTTGTACCTTAGTCGGCATTGTGCCTTTTGAATTTAATTCCGAAGCATATTTCTGTGTTTCATCGTCACTAAGAAGGTCCAAGGTATACAGTAAACCTGAAGTGGAGCATCGGAATCTAAAACTGGACGCACAGGATAGGTTCAAATCATAGAAAGTGAAAGTGTCAGTCCTCTTGTACTTAAGTCGGCATTGTGCCTTTTGTATTAAATTCGCATGTAATTTCTGTGTTTCATCGTCAATAAGAAGGTCCAAGGGATATAGTAAACCTGAAGTGAAGCATCGGATTCTAAAACTGGACTCACAGGAGAGGTTCAAATAATAGAAAGTGAGAGTGTCAGTCCTCTTGTAATAAAGTCGGAATTGTGCCTTTTGTATTAAATTTGGGTGCAATTTCTGTATTTCATCGTCAATAAGAAGGTCCAAAGGATACAGTAAACCTGAAGTGAAGCAGCGGTATCGAAAACTGGACTCACAGGAGAGGTTCAAATCATAGAAAGTTAGAGTGTCAGTCCACTTTTACTTAACTCGGCATTGTGCCTTTTGAATTTAATTCCGATACAATTTCTATGCCTCATCGTCAATAAGTAGGTCCCAGGTACACAGTAAATCTGAAGTGAAGCATCGGAATCTAAAACTGGACTCAGAGGAGAGGTTCAAATCATAGAAAGTTAGAGTGTCAGTCCTGTTGTACTTAAGTCGGAATTGTGCCTTTTGTATTAAATTCGGATGCAATTTCTGTGTTTCATCGTCAATAAGATGGTCCAAGGTATACAGGAAACCTGAAATGAGGCATCAGAATCTAAAACTGGACTCACAGGAGAGGTTCAAGTCATAGAAAGTTAGACTGCCAGTCCTCTTGTTCTTAAGTCGGCATTGTGCCTTTTCAATTAAATTCGGATGCAATTTCTGTGTTTCATCGTCAATAAGATGGTCCAAGGGATACAGTAAACCTGAGATGAAGCATCGGAATCTAAAACTAAACTCACAGGAGAGGTTCAAATCATAGAAAGTTAGAGTGTCAGTCCTCTAGTACTTAACTCGGCATTGTGCCTTTTGAATTTAATTCCGATGCAATTTCTGTGCCTCATCGTTAATACGAACGTCCAAGGTACACAGTAAATCAGAAGTGAAGCATCAGAAACTAAAACTGGACTCACAGGAGAGGTTCAAATCATAGAAAATTAGAGTGTCAGTCCTCTGGTCATTAAGTCGGCATTGTGCCTTTTGTATTAAATTCGGATGCAATTTCTGTTTTTCGTCGTCAATAAGAAGGTACAAGGGATACAGTAAACCAGAAGTGAAGCTCCGGAATCTGAAACTGGAGTCACAGGAGAGGTTCAAATCATAGAAAGTTAGAGTGTCAGTCCTCTTGTACTTAAGTCGGAATTGTGCCTTTTGTATAAAATTCGGATGCAATATCTGTGTTTCATCGTCAATAGGAACGTCCAAGATATACAGTAAACCTGAAGTGAAGCATCGGAATCTAAAACTGGACTCACAGGAGAGGTTCAAATCACAGAAAATGAGAGTTTCAGTCCTCTTGTTTTTAAGTCGGCATTATGCCTTTCGTATTAAATTCGGTTGCAATTTCTGTGTTTCATGGTCAATAAGAAGGACCAAGGTATAAAGGAAACCTGAAGTGAAGCATCGGAATCTAAAACTGGACTCACAGGAGAGGTTCAAATCATAGAAAGTTAGAGTGTCAGTCCTCTTGTACTTAAGGCGGCAATGTGCCTTTTGTATTAAATTCGGATGCAATTTCTGTGTTTCATCGTCAATAAGAAGGTCCAAGGGATACAGTAAACCTGAAGTGAAGCATCGGATTCAAACACTGGACCCACAGGAGAGGTTCAAAAAAATAGAAAGTTAGAGTGTCTGGCCTCGTGTACTGAAGTCGGCATTGTGCCTTTTGTATTAAATTCCGATGCAATTTCTGTGTTTCATCGCCAATAAGAAGGTCCAAGGTATACAGTAAACCTGAAGTGAAGAAGCGGAATCTAAAACTGGACTCACAGGAGAGGTTCAAATCTTAGTACATTAGAGTGTCAGCCCTCTTGTACTTAAGACGGCATTGTGCCTTTTTGTATTAAATTCGTATGCAATTTCTGTGTTTCATCGTCAATAAGTAGGTCCAAGGTATACAGGAAACCTGAAGTGAAGCATCGGAATCTAAAACTGGACTCACAGGAGAGGTTCAAATCATAGAAAGTGAGAGTGTCAGTCCGCTTGTACTTAAGTCGGCATTGTGCCTTTTGTATTTAATTCCGATGCAATTTCTGTGTTTCATCGTCAATAAGAAGTTTCATGGTATACAGCAAACCTTAAGTGAACCATCGGAATCTATAACTGGACTCACAGGTGAGGTTCAAATCATGGAAAGTTAGAGTGTCAGTCCTCTTGTTCTTAAGTCGGCATTGTGCCTTTTGTATTAAATTTGGATGCAATTTCTGTGTTTCATCGTCACTAAGATGGTCCAAGGGATATAGTAAACCTGAAGTTAAGCAAGGGAATCTAAATCTGGACTCACAGGAGAGGTTCAAATCGTAGAAAAGAAAGTGTCAGTCCTCTTGTACTTAAGTCGGCATTGTGCCTTTTGTATTAAATTCGGATGTAATTTCTGTGTTTCATCGTCAATAAGAAGGTCCAAGGGATACAGCTAACCTGAAGTGAAGCATCGGATTCTAAAACTGGACTCACAGGAGAGGTTCAAATCGTAAAAAGTGAGAGTGTCAGTCCTCTTGTACTAAAGTCGGCATTGTGCCTTTTGTGTTAAATTCGGATGCAATTTCTGCATTTCATCGTCAATAAGAAGGTCCAAGGGATACAGTAAACCTGAAGTGAAGCAGCGGAATCTAAAACTGGACGCACAGGAGAGGTTCAAATCACAGAAAGTTAGAGTGTCAGTCCTCTTGTACTTAACTCAGCATTGTGCCATTTGAATTTAATTCCGATGCAATTTCTGTGCCTCATCGTCAATAAGTAGGTCCAAGGTACACAGTAAATCTGAAGTGAAGCATCGGAATCTAAAACTGGACTCACAGGAGAGGTTCAAATCATAGAAAGTGAGAGTGTCAGTCCTCTTGTACCTAAGTCGGCATTGTGCCTTTTGACTTTAATTCTGATGCAATTTCTGTGTTTCATCGTCACTAAGAAGGTCCAAGGTATACAGTAAACCTGAAGTGAAGCATCGGAATCTAAAACTGGACTCACAGGGAGGTTCAAATCATATAAAGTTAGAGTGTCAGTCCTCTTGTACCTAAGTCGGCATTGTGCCTTTTGAATTTAATTCCGATGCAATTTCTGTGTTTCATCGTCAATACGAAGAACCAAGTTATACAGTAAACCTGAAGTGAGGCATCGGAATCTAAAACTGGACTCACAGCAGAGGTTCAAATCATAGAAAGTTAGAGTGTCATTCCTCTTGTACTTAAGTCAGCATTGTACCTTTTGTATTAAATTCGGATGCAATTTCTGTGTTTCATCGTCAATAGGATGGTCCAAGGGATACAGTAAACCTGAAGTGAAGCATCGGAATTTAAAATTGGACTCACAGGAGAGGTTCAATCCAAAGAAAGTGAGAGTGTCAGTCCTCTTGTACTTAATTCGGCATTGTGCCTTTTGTATTAAATTCGGATGCAATATCTGTGTTTCATCGTCAATAAGAATGTTCAAGGGATACAGTAACCCTGAAGTGAAGCATCGGAATCTAAAACTGGTCTCACAGAAGAGGTTCAAATCATAGATAGTGAGAGTGTCAGTCCTCTTGTACTTAAGTCGGCATTGTGCCTTTTGTATTTATTTCCGATGCAATTTCTGTGTTTCATCGTCAATAAGAAGTTCCATGGTATACAGCAAACCTGAAGTGAAGCATCGGAATCTAAAACTGGACTCACCGGAGCGGTTCAAATCATAGAAAGTTAGAGTGTCAGTCCTTTTGTACTTTAGTCGGCATTGTGCCTTTTGTATTAAATTTGGATGCATATTCTGTGTTTCATTGTCAATAAGAAGGTCCAAGGGATACAGTAAACCTGAAGTTAAGCATTGTAATCTGTAACTGGACTCACAGGAGAGGTTCAAATCATAGAAAGTGAAAGTGTCAGTCCTCTTGTACTTAAGTCGGCATTGTGCATTTTGTATTAAATTCGGATGCAATATCTGTGTTTCATCGTTAATAAGAAGGTCCAAGGGATACAGTTAACCTGAAGTGAAGCATCGGATTCTGAAACTGGACTCACAGGAGAGGTTCAAATCATAGAAAGTGAGAGTGTCAGTCCTCTTGTACCTAAGTCGGCATTGTGCCTTTTGAATTTAATTCCGATGCAATTTCTGTGTTTCATCGTCAATACGGAGGTCCAAGGTATACAGTAAACCTGAACTGAAGCATCGGAATCTAAAACTGGATTCACAGCAGAGGTTCAAATCATAGAAAGTTAGAGTGTCTGTCCTCTTGTACTTAAGTCGGCCTTGTGCCTTTTGTATTAAATTCGGATGCAATTTCTGTTTTTCGTCGTCAATAAGAAGGTCCAAGGGATACAGTAAACCTGAAGTGAAGCTTCGGAATCTAAAACTGGACTCACAGGAGAGGTTCAAATCATAGAAAGTTAGAGTGTCAGTCCTGTTGTACTTAAGTTGGAATTGTGCCTTTTGTATTAAATTCGGATGCAATTTCTGTGTTTCATCGTCAATAAGATGGTCCAAGGTATACAGGAAACCTGAAGTGAGGCATCGGAATCTAAAACTGGACTCACAGGAGAGGTTCAAGTCATAGAAAGTTAGACTGCCAGTCCTCTTGTTCTTAAGTCGGCATTGTGGCTTTTTTATTAAATTCGGATGCAATTTCTGTGTTTCATAGTCAATAAGATGGTCCAAGGGATACAGTAAACCTGAGATGAAGCATCGGAATGTAAAACTAAACTCACAGGAGAAGTTCAAATCATAGAAAGTTAGAGTGTCAGTCCTCTTGTACTTAAGTCGGAATTGTGCCTTTTGAATTATTTTCGGATGCAACTTCTGTGTTTCATCGTCAATAAGAAGGTCCAAGGTATACAGGAAACCTGAAGTGAAGCATCGGAATCTAAAACTGGACTCACAGGAGAGGTTCAAATCATAGAAAGTTAGAGTGTCAGTCCTCTTGTACTTAAGGCGGCAATGTGCCTTTTGTATTAAATTAGGATGCAGTTTCTGTGTTTCATCGTCAATAAGAAGGTCCAAGGGATACAGTAAACCTGAAGTGAAGCATCGGATTCAAACACTGGACCCACAGGAGAGGTTCAAAACATAGAAAGTTAGAGTGTCCGGCCTCGTGTACTGCAGTCGGCATTGTGCCTTTTGTATTAAATTCCGATGCAATTTCTGTGTTTCATCGCCAATAAGAAGGTCCAAGGTATACAGTAAACCTGAAGTGAAGAAGCGGAATCTAAAACTGGACTCACAGGAGAGGTTCAAATCTTAGTAAATTAGAGTGTCAGCCCTCTTGTACTTAAGACGGCATTGTGCCTTTTGTATTTAATTCCGATGCAATTTCTGTGTTTCATCGTCAATAAGAAGTTTCATGGTATACAGAAAACCTTAAGTGAACCATCGGAATCTAAAACTGGACTCACCGGAGCGGTTCAAATCATAGAAAGTTAGAGTGTCATTCCTCTTGTACTTTAGTCGGCATTGTGCCTTTTGTATTAAATTTGGATGCATATTCTGTGTTTCATTGTCAATAAGAAGGTCCAAGGGATACAGTAAACCTGAAGTTAAGCATTGTAATCTGTAACTGGACTCACAGGAGAGGTTCAAATCATAGAAAGTGAAAGTGTCAGTCCTCTTGTACTTAAGTCGGCATTGTGCATTTTGTATTAAATTCGGATGCAATTTCTGTGTTTCATCGTTAATAAGAAGGTCCAAGGGATACAGTTAACCTGAAGTGAAGCATCGGATTCTGAAACTGGACTCACAGGAGAGGTTCAAATCATAGAAAGTGAGAGTGTCAGTCCTCTTGTACTATAGTCGGCATTGTGCCTTTTGTATTAAATTCGGATGCAATTTCTGTATTTCAGCGTCAATAAGAAGGTCCAAGGCATACAGTAAACCTGAAGTGAAGCAGCGGAATCGAAAACTGGCCTCACAGGACAGGTTCAAATCACAGAAAGTTAGAGTGTCAGTCCTCTTGTACTTAACATGGCACTGTGCCTTTTGAATTTAATTCCGATGCAATTTCTGTGCCTCATCGTCAATAAGTAGGTCCAAGGTACACAGTAAATCTGAAGTGAAGCATCGGAATCTAAAACTGGACTCACAGGGGAGGTTCAAATCATAGAAAGTGAGAGTGTCAGTCCTCTTGTACCTATGTCGGCATTGTGCCTATTGAATTTAATTCCGATGCAATTTCTGTGTTTCATCGTCAATACGGAGGTCAAAGGTATACAGTAAACCTGAACTGAAGCATCGGAATCTAAAACTGGATTCACAGCAGAGGTTCAAATCATAGAATATTAGAGTGTCAGTCCTCTGGTCATTAAGTCGGCATTGTGCCTTTTGTATTAAATTCGGATGCAATTTCTGTGTTTCATCGTCAATAAGAAGGTTCAAGGGATACAGTAAACCTGAAGTGAAGCATCGGAATCTAAAACTGGACTCACAGGAGAGGTTCAAATCATAGAAAGAGAGAGTGTCAGTCCTTTTGTACTTAATTCGGCATTGTGCCTTTTGTATTACATTCGGATGCAATTTCTGTGTTTCATCGACAATAAGATGGTCCAAGGGATACAGTAAACCTGAAGTGAAGCATCGGATTCTAAAACTGGACACACAGGAGAGGTTCAAATCATAGAAAGTGAGAGTGTCAGTCCTCTTGTACTTAAGTCGGCATTGTGCCTTTTGTATTAAATTCGGATGCAATTTCTGTGTTTCATCGTCAATAAGAAGGACCAAGGTATAAAGGAAACCTGAAGTGAAGCATCGGAATCTAAAACTGGACTCACAGGAGAGGTTTAAATCATAGAATGCTAGAGTGTCAGTTCTCTTGTACTTAAGTCGGCAATGTGCTTTTTGTATTAAATTCGGATGCAATTTCTGTGTTTCATCGTCAATAATAAGGTCCATGGGATACAGTAAACCTGAAGTGAAGCATTGGATTCAAACACTGGACCCGTAGGAGAGGTTCAAATCATAGAAAGTTAGAGTGTCAGTCCTCTTGTACTGAAGTCGACATTGTGCCTTTTGTATTATATTCCGATGCAATTTCTGTGTTTCATCGCCAATAAGAAGGTCCAAGGTATACAGTAAACCTGAAGTGAAGCATCGGAATCTAAAACTGGACTCACAGGATAGGTTCAAATCATAGAAAGTGAGGGTGTCAGTCCTCTTGTACTTAAGTCGTCATTGTGCCTTTTGTATTAAATTCGGATGCAATTTCTGTGTTTCATCGTCAATAAGAAGGTCCATGGGATACAGTAACCCTGAAGTGAAGCATAGGAATTTAAAACTGGACTCACAGGAGAGGTTCAAATCATAGAAAGTGAGAGTGTCAGTCCTCTTGTACTTAAGTCGGCATTGTGCCTTTTGTATTAAATCCGGACGCAATTTCTGTGTTTCATCGTCAATAACAAGGTCCAAGGGATACAGTAAACCTGAATTGAAGCAGCGGAATCTAAAACTGGACTCACAGGAGAGTTTCAAATCATAGAAAGTGAGAGTGTCAGTCCTTTTGTACTTAATTATTCATTGTGCCTCTTGTATTCCATTCGGATGCAATTTCTGTGTTTCATCGACAATAAGAAGGTCCAAGGGATACAGTAAACCTGAAGTGAAGCATTCGAATCTAAAACTGGACTCACATTAGAGGTTCCAATCATAGAAAGAGAGAGTGTTAGTCCTCTTGTACTTAAGTCGGCATTTGTGCCTTTTGTATTAAATTCGGATGCAATTTCTGTGTTTCATCGTCAATAAGAATTACCAAGGTATAAAGGAGACCTCAAGTGAAGCATCGGAATCTAAAACTGGACACACAGGAGAGGTTCAAATAACAGAAAGTTAGAGTGTCAGTCCTCTTCTCTTAAGGCGGCATTGTGCTTTTTGAATTAAATTCGGATGCAATTTCTGTGTTTCATCGTCAATAAGAAGGTCCATGGGATACAGTAAACCTGAAGTGAAGCATCGGCTTCAAAAACTGGACCCGTAGGAGAGGTTCAAATCATAGAAAGTAAGGGTGTCAGTCCTCTTGTACTTAAGTCGGCATTGTGGCTTTTGTATTAAATTCGGATGCAATTTCTGTGTTTCATCGTCAATACGAATGTCCAAGGGATACAGTAACCCTGAAGTGAAGCATTGGTATCTAAAACTGGACTCACAGGACAGGTTCAAATCAAAGAAAGTGAGAGTGTCAGTCCTCTTGTACTTAATTCGGCATTGTGCCTTTTGTATTACATTCGGATGCAATTTCTGTGTTTCATCGACAATAAGAAGGTCCAAGGGATACAGTAAACCTTAAGTGAAGCATCAGAATCTAAAACTGGACTCACAGGAGAGGTTCAAATCATAGAAAGTGAGAGTGTTAGTCCTCTTGTTTTTAAGTCGGCATTATGCCTTTTGTATTAAATTCGGTTGCAATTTCTGTGTTTCATGGTCAATAAGAAGGACCAAGGTATAAGGGAAACCTGAAGTGAAGCATCGGAGTCTAAAACTGGTTTCACAGGAGAGGTTCAAATCATAGAAAGTTAGAGTGTCAGTCCGCTTGTACTGAAGTCGGCATTGTGCCATTTGTATTTAATTCCGATGCAATTTCTGTGTTTCATCGTCAATTAGAAGGTCCATGGGATACAGTAACCCTGAAGTGAAGCATCGGAATCTAAAACTGGACGCACAGGAGAGGTTCAAATCATAGAAAGTGAGAGTGTCAGTCCTCTTGTACTTAAGTCAGCATTGTGTCAGTTGTATTAAATTCGGATGCAATTTCTGTGTTTCATCGTCAATAACAAGGTCCAAGGGATACAGTAAACCTGAAGTGAAGAAGCGGAATCTAAAACTGGACTCACTGGAGAGTTTCAAATCTTAGAAAAATTAGAGTGTCAGCCCTCTTGTACATAAGACGGCATCGTACCTTTTTGTATTAAATTCGGATGCAATTTCTGTTTTTCGTCGTTAATAAGAAGGTCCAAGAGATACAGTAAACCTGAAGTGAAACTTCGCAATCTAAATCTGGACTCACAGGAGAGGTTCAAATCATAGAAAGTTAGAGTGTCAGTCCTCTTGTACTTAAGTTGGAATTGTGCCTTTTGTATTATATTCGGATGCAACTTCTGTGTTTCATCGTCAATAAGAAGGTCAAAGGTATACGGGAAACCTGAAGTGAAGCATCGGAATCTAAAACTGGACTCACAGGGGAGGTTCAAATCATAGAAAGTGAGAGTGTCAGTCCGCTTGTACTTAAGTCGGCATTGTGCCATTTGTATTTAATTCCGATGCAATTTCTGTGTTTCATCGTCAATAAGAAGTTTCATGGTATACAGCAAACCTTAAGTGAACCTTCGGAATCTAAAACTGGACTCACAGGTGAGGTTCAAATCATGGAAAGTTAGAGTGTCAGTCCTCTTGTACTTAAGTCGGCATTGTGCCTTTTGTATTAAATTTGGATGCAATTTCTGTGTTTCATCGTCACTAAAAAGGTCCAAGGGATACAGTAAACCTGAAGTTAAGCATCGGAATCTAAATCTGGACTCACAGAGGAGGTTCAAATCATAGAAAGTGAAAGTGTCAGTCCTCTTGTACTTAAGTCGGCATTGTGCCTCTTGTATTAAATTCGGATGTAATTTCTGTGTTTCATCGTCAATAAGAAGGTCCAAGGGATACAGTTAACCTGAAGTGAAGCATCGGATTCTAAAACTGGACTCACAGGAGAGGTTCAAATCGTAGAAAGTGAGAGTGTCAGTCCTCTTATACTAAAGTCGGCATTGTGAATTTTATATTAAATTCGGATGCAATTTCGGTATTTCATCGTCAATATGAAGGACCGAGGGATACAGTAAACCTGAAGTGAAGCAGCGGAATCTAAAACTGGACTCACAGGAGAGGTTCAAATCATAGAATGCTAGAATGTCATTTTTCTTGTACGTAAGTCGGCATTGTGCCTTTTGTATTGAATTCGGATGCAATTTCTGTGTTTCATCGTCGATAAGAAGGTCCATGGGATACAGTAAACCTGAAGCGAAGCATCGGATTCAAACACTGGACCCGTAGGAGAGGTTCAAATCATAGAAAGTTAGTGTGTCAGTCCTTTTGTACTGAAGTCGGCATTGTGCCTTTTGTATTAAATTCCGATGCAATTTCTGAGTTTCATCGCCAATAAGAAAGTCCAAGGTATACAGTAAACCTGAAGTGAAGCATCGGAATCTAAAACTGGACTCACAGGATAGGTTCAAATCATAGAAAGTGAGGGTGTCAGTCCTCTTGTACTTAAGTCGGCATTGTGCCTTTTGTATTAAATTCGGATGCAATTTCTGTGTTTCATCGTCAATAAGAAGGTCCATGGGATACAGTAACCCTGGAGTGAAGCATCGGAATCTAAAACTGGACTCACAGGAGAGGTTCAAATCATAGAAAGTTAGAGTGTCAGTCCTCTTGTACTTAAGTCGGAATTGTGCCTTCTGTATTAAATTCGGATGCAATATCTGTGTTTCATCGTCAATAAGAAGGTCCAAGGTAAACAGGAAACCTGAAGTGAAGCATCGGAATCTAAAACTGGACTCACAGGAGAGGCTCAAATCATAGAAAGTGAGAGTGTAAGTCCTCTTGTACTTATGTCGGCATTGTGCCTTTTGTATTTATTTCCGATGCAATTTCTGTGTTTCATCGTCAATAAGAAGTTCCATGGTATACAGCAAACCTGAAGTGAAGCATCGGAATCTAAAACTGGACTCACAGGAGAGGTTCAAATCATAGAAAGTTGGAGTGTCAGTCCTCTTGTACTTTAGTCGGCATTGTGCCTTTTGTATTAAATTTGGATGCAATTTCTGTGTTTCATTGTCAATATGAAGGTCGAAGGGATAGAGTAAACCTGAAGTTAAGCATCGGAATCTAAAACTGGACTCACAGGAGAGGTTCAAATCATAGAAAGTGAAAGTGTCAGTCCTCTTGTACTTAAGTCGGCATTGTGCCTTTTGTATTAAATTCGGATGCAATTTCTGTGTTTCATCGTCAATAAGAAGGTCCAAGGGATACAGTTAACCTGAAGTGAAGCATC
The DNA here is from genome assembly GCF_021461395.2 of Schistocerca americana. NCBI lineage: Eukaryota > Metazoa > Arthropoda > Insecta > Orthoptera > Acrididae > Schistocerca > Schistocerca americana. The sequence goes on along the minus strand of NC_060120.1, from coordinate 1,090,091,117 downwards.
TGATTCTAAAACTGGACTCACAGGAGGGGTTCAAATCATAGAAAGGTAGAGTGTCAGTCCTCTTGTACTAAAGTCGGCATTGTGCCTTTTGTATTAAATTCGGAAGCAATTTCTGTATTTCATCGTCAATAAGAAGGTCCAAGGGATACAGTAGACCTGAAGTGAAGCAGCGGAATCGAAAGCTGGTCTCACAGGAGAGGTTCAAATCATAGAAAGTTAGAGTGTCAGTCCTCTTGTACTTAACTCGGCACTGTGCCTTTTGAATTTAATTCCGATGCAATTTCTGTGCCTCATCGTCAATAAGTAGGTCCAAGGTACACAGTAAATCTGAATTGAAGCATCGGAATCTAAAACTGGACTCACAGGAGAGTTTCAAATCATAGAAAGTGAGAATGTCAGTCCTCTTGTACCTATGTCGGCATTGTGCCTTTTGAAATTTATTCCGATGCAATTTCTGTGTTTCATCGTCAATACGAAGGTCCAAGGTATACAGTAAACCTAAGGTGAAGCATCGGAATCTAAAACTGGACTCACAGCAGAGGTTCAAAGCATAGAAAGTTAGAGTATCAGTCCTCTTGTACTTAAGTCGGCATTGTGCCTTATGTATTAAATTCGGATGCAATTTCTGTTTTTCATCGTGAATATGAAGGTCCAAGGGATGCAGTAAACCTGAAGTGAGGCATCGGAATCTAAAACTGGACTCACAGGAGAGGTTCAAGTCATAGAAAATTAGAGTGTCAGTCCTCTGGTCATTATGTCGGCATTGTGCCTTTTGTATTAAATTCAGATGCAATTTCTGTTTTTGGTCGTCAATAAGAAGGTCCAAGGGATACAGTAAACCTGAAGTGAAGCATCGGAATCTAAAACTGGACTCACAGGGAGGTTCAAATCATATAAAGTTAGGGTGTCAGTCCTCTTGTACCTAAGTCGGCATTGTGCCTTTTGAATTTAATTCCGATGCAATTTCTGTGTTTCATCGTCAATACGAAGAACCAAGGTATACAGTAAACCTGAACTGAGGCATTGGAATCTAAAACTGGACTCACAGCAGAGGTTCAAATCATAGAAAGTTAGAGTGTCAGTCCTCTTGTACTTAAGTCTGCATTGTGCCTTTTGTATTAAATCCGGACGCAATTTCTGTGTTTCATCGTCAATAACAAGGTCCAAGGGATACAGTAAACGTGAATTGAAGCAGCGGAATCTAAAACTGGACTCACAGGAGAGTTTCAAATCATAGAAAGTGAGAGTGTCAGTCCTTTTGTACTTAAGTAGGCATTGTGCCTCTTGTATTACATTCGGATGCGATTTCTGTGTTTCATCGACATTAAGAAGGTCCAAGGGATACAGTAAACCTGAAGTGAAGCATTCGAATCTAAAACTGGACTCACATTAGAGGTTCCAATCATGGAAAAAGAGAGTGTTAGTCCTGTTGTACTTAAGTCGGCATTGTGCCTTTTGTATTAAATTCGGATGCAATTTCTGTGTTTCATCGTCAATAAGAAGGACCAAGGTATAAAGGAGACCTGAAGTGAAGCATCGGAATCTAAAACTGGACTCACAGGAGAGGTTCAAATCATAGAATGCTAGAATGTCATTTTTCTTGTACGTAAGTCGGCATTGTGCCTTTTGTATTGAATTCGGATGCAATTTCTGTGTTTCATCGTCGATAAGAAGGTCCATGGGATACAGTAAACCTGAAGCGAAGCATCGGATTCAAACACTGGACCCGTAGGAGAGGTTCAAATCATAGAAAGTTAGAGTGTCAGTCCTCTTGTACTGAAGTCGGCATTGTGCCTTTTGTGTTAAATTCCGAGGCAATTTCTGTGTTTCATCGCCAATAAGAAAGTCCAAGGTATACAGTAAACCTGAAGTGAAGCATCGGAATCTAAAACTGGACTCACAGGATAGGTTCAAATCATAGAAAATGAGGGTGTCAGTCCTCTTGTACTTAAGTCGGCATTGTGCCTTTTGTATTAAATTCGGATGCAATTTCTGTGTTTCATCGTCAATAAGAAGGTCCATGGGATACAGTAAGCCTGAAGTGAAGCACCGGAATCTAAAACTGGACTCACAGTAGGGGTTCAAATCATAGAAAGTTAGAGTGTCAGTCCTCTTGTACTTAAGTCGGAATTGTGCCTTTTGTATTAAATTCGGATGCAATATCTGTGTTTCATCGTCAATAAGAAGGTCCAAGGTATACAGGAAACCTGAAGTGAAGCATCGGAATCTAAAACTGGACTCACAGGAGAGGCTCAAATCATAGAAAGTGAGAGTATAAGTCCTCTTGTACTTAAGTCGGCATTGTGCCTTTTGTATTTATTTCCGATGCATTTTCTGTGTTTCATCGTCAATAAGAAGTTCCATGGTATACAGCAAACCTGAAGTGAAGCATCGGAATCTAAAACTGGACTCACAGGAGATGTTCAAATCATAGAAAGTTGGAGTGTCAGTCCTCTTGTACTTTACTCGGCATTGTGCCTTTTGTATTAAATTTGGATGCAATTTCTGTGTTTCATTGTCAATAAGAAGGTCGAAGGGATACAGTAAACCTGAAGTTATGCATCGGAATCTAAAACTGGACTCACAGGAGAGGTTCAAATCATAGAAAGTGAAAGTGTCAGTCCTCTTGTACATAAGACGGCATTGTGCCTTTTGTATTAAATTCGGATGCAATTTCTGTGTTTCATCGTCAATAAGAAGGTCCAAGAGATACAGTTAACCTGAAGTGAAGCATCGGATTCTAAAACTGGACTCACAGGAGGGGTTCAAATCATAGAAAGTGAGAGTGTCAGTCCTCTTGTACTAAAGTCAGCACTGTGCCTTTTGTATTAAATTCGGATGCAATTTCTGTATTTCATCGTCAATGAGATGGTCTAAGGGATACAGTAAACCTGAAGTGAAGCAGCGGAATCGAAAACTGGTCTCACAGGAGAGGTTCAAATCATAGGAAGTTAGAGTGTCAGTCCTCTTGTACTTAACTCGGCATTGTGCCTTTTCAATTTAATTCCGATGCAATTTCTGTGCCTCATCGTCAATAGGTAGGTCCAAGGTACACAGTAAATCTAAATTGAAGCATCGGATTCTAAAACTGGACTCACAGGAGAGGTTCAAGTCATAGAAAGTGAGAGTTTCAGTCCTCTTGTACCTAAGTCGGCATTGTGCCTTTTGAATTTTATTCCGATGCAATTTCTGTGTTTCATCGTCAATACGAAGGTCCAAGGTATACAGTAAACCTGAGGTGAAGCATCGGAATCTAAAACTGGACTCACAGCAGAGGTTCAAATCATAGAAAGTTAGAGTGTCAGTCCTCTTGTACTTAAGTCGGCATTGTGCCTTATGTATTAAATTCGGATGCAATTTCTGTTTTTCATCGTGAATATGAAGGTCCAAGGGATACAGTAAACCTGAAGTGAGGCATCGGAATCTAAAACTGGACACACAGGAGAGGTTCAAGTCATAGAAAATTAGAGTGTCAGTCCTCTGGTCATTATGTCGGCGTTGTGCCTTTTGTATTAAATTCGGATGCAATTTCTGTTTTTGGTCGTCAATAAGAAGGTCCAAGGGATACAGTAAACCTGAAGTGAAGCTCCGGAATCTAAAACTGGATTTACAGGAGAGGTTCAAATCATAGAAAGTTTGAGTGTCAGTCCTCTTGTACATAAGTCGGAATTGTGCCTTTTGTATAAAATTCGGATGCAATTTCTGTGTTTCATCGTCAATAAGAAGGTCCAAGGGATACAGTAAACCTCAAGTGATGCATCGGATTCAAACACTGGACCCATAGGAGAGGTTCAAATCATAGAAATTTAAAGTGTCAGTCCTCTTGTACTGAAGTCGGCATTGTGCCTTTTGTATTAAATTCCGATGCAATTTCTGTGTTTCATCGCCAAAAAGAAGGTCCAAGGTATACAGTAAACCTGAAGTGAAGCATCGGAATCTAAAACTGGACTCACAGGATAGGTTCAAATCATAGAAAGTGAGGGTGTCAGTCCTCTTTTACTTAAGTCGGCATTGTGCCTTTTGTATTAAATTCGGATGCAATTTCTGTTTTTCGTCGTCAATAAGAAGGTCCATGGGATACAGTAACCCTGAAGTGAAGCATCGGAAACTAAAACTGGAATCTCAGGAGGGGTTCAAATCATAGATAGTTAGAGTGTCAGTCCACTTGCACTTAAGTCGGAAATGTGCCTTTTGTATTAAATTCGGATGCAATTTCTGTGTTTCATCGTCAATAAGAAGGTCCAAGGTATACAGTAATCCTGAAGTGAAGCATCGGAATCTAAACCTGGACTCACAGGGGAGGTTCAAATCATAGAAAGTTAGAGTGTCAGTCCTCTTGTACCTAAGTCGGCATTGTGCCTTTTGAATTTAATTCCGATGCAATTTCTGTGTTTCATCGTCAATACGAAGGTCCAAGGTATACAGTAAACCTGAAGTGAAGCATCGGAATCTAAAACTGGACTCACAGCAGAGGTTCAAATTATAGAAAGTTAGAGTGTCAGTCCTCTTGTACTTAAGTCGGCATTGTGCCTTATGTATTAATTTCGGATGCAATTTCTTTTTTTCATCGTCAATATGAAGGTCCAAGGGATATAGTAAACCTAAAGTGAGGCATCGGAATCTAGAACTGGACTCACAGGAGAGGTTCAAATCATAGAAAATTAGTGTGTCAGTCCTCTGGTAATTAAGTCGGCATTGTGCCTTTTGTATTAAATTCGGATTCAATTTCTGTTTTTCGTCGTCAATAAGAAGGTCCAAGGGTTACAGTAAACCTGAAGTGAAGCCTCGGAACCTAAAACTGGAGTCACAGGAGAGGTTCAGGTCATAGAAAGTTAGAGTGTCCGTCCTCTTGTACTGAAGTCGGAATTGTGCCTTTTGTATAAAATTCGGATGCACTTTCTGTGTTTCATCGTCAATAGGAACGTCCAAGGGATACAGTATACCTGAAGTGAAGCATCGGAATCTAAAACTGGACTCACAGGAGAGGTTCAAATTAAAGAAAGTGAGAAAGTCAGTTCTCTTGGACTTAATTCGGCATTGTGCCTTTTGTATTAAATTCGGATGCAATTTCTGTGTTTCATCGTCAATAAGAAGGTTCAAGGGATACAGTAAACCTGAAGTGAAGCATCGGAATCTAAAACTGGACTCACAGGAGAGATTCAATTCATAGAAAGTGAGAGTGTCAGTCTTCTTGTAATTAATTAGGCATTGTGACTTTTGTATTAAATTCGGATGCAATTTCTGTGTTTCATCGTCAATAAAAATGTCCAAGGGATTCAGTAACCCTGAAGTGAAGCGTCGGAATCTAAAACTGGACTCACAGAAGAGGTTCAAATCATGGATAGTGAGAGTGTCAGTCCTCTTGTACTTATGTCGGCATTGTGCGTTTAGTACTAAATTTGGACGCAATTTCAGTGTTTCATCGTCAATAACAAGGTCCAAGGGATACAGTAAACCTGAAGTGAGGCATCGGAATCTAAAACTGGACTCACAGGAGAGGTTCAAATCATAGAAAGTGAGAGTGTCAGTCCTCTTGTACTTAAGTCGGCATTGTGCCTTTTGTATTTATTTCCGATGCAATTTCTGCGTTTCATCGTCAATAAGAAGTTCCATGGTATACAGCAAACCCATGGTGAAGCATCGGAATCTAAAACTGGACTCACCAGAGAGGTTCAAATCATAGAAAGTTAGAGTGTCAGTCCTCTTGTACTCTAGTCGGCATTGTGCCTTTTGTATTAAATGTGGATGCAATTTCTGTGTTTCCTTGTCAATAAGAATGTCCAAGGGATACAGTAAACCTGAAGTTAAGCTTCGGAATCAAAAACTGGACTCACAGGAGAGGTTCAAATCATAGAAAGTGAGAGTGTCAGTCCTCTTGTACTTAAGTCGGCATTGTGCCTTTTGTATTATATTCGGATGCAATTTCTGTGTTTCATCGTCAATAAGAATGTCCAAGGGATACAGTTAACCTGAAGTGAAGCATCCGATTCTAAAACTGGACTCACAGGAGAGGTTCAAATCATAGAAAGTGAGAGTGTCAGTCCTCTTGTACTATAGTCGGCATTGTGCCTTTTGTATTAAATTCAGATGCAATTTCTGTATTTCATCTTCAATAAGAAGGTCCAAGGCATACAGTAAACCTGAAGTGAAGCAGCGGAATCGAAAACTGGTCTCACAGTAGAGGTTCAAATCATAGATAGTCAGATTGTCAGTCCTCTTGTACTTAACGTGGTATTGTGCCTTTTGAGGTTAATTCCGATGCAATTTCTGTGCCTCATCGTCAATAAGTAGGTCCAAGGTACATAGTAAATCTGAAGTGAAGCATCGCAATCTGAAACTGGACTCACAGGAGAGGTTCAAATCATAGAAAGTGATAGTGTCAGTCCTCTTGTACCTAAGTCGGCATTGTGCCTTTTGAATTAAATTCCGAAGCAAATTTCTGTGTTTCATCGTCACTAAGAAGGGCCAAGGTATACAGTAAACCTGAAGTGAAGCATCGGAATCTAAAACTGGACTCACAGGGTAGGTTCAAATCATAGAAAGTTAGAGTGTTAGTCCTCTTGTACCTAAGTCGGCATTGTGCCTTTTGAATTTAATTCTGATGCAATTTCTGTGTTTCATCGTCAATACGATGGTCCAAGGTATACAGTAAACCTGAAGTGAAGCATCGTAATCTGAAACTGGACTCACAGCAGAGGTCCAAATTATAGAAAGTTAGAGTGTCAGTCCTCTTGTACATATGTCGGCATTGTGCCTTTTGTATTAAATTCGGATGCAAAATCTGTTTTTCGTCGTCGATAAGAAGGTCCAAGGGTTAAATTTAACCTGAAGTGAAGCTTCGGAATCTAAAACTGGACTCACAGGAGAGGTTCAAAACATAGGAAGTTAGAGTGTCAGTCCGCTTGTACTTAAGTCGGAATTGTGCCTTTTGTATTAAATTCGGATGCAATTTCTGTATTTCATCGTCAATAAAAAGGTCCAAGGTATACAGGAATCCTGAAGTGAAGCATCGGAATCTAAAACTGGACTCACAGGAGAGGTTCAAATCATAGAAAGTGAGAGTGTCAGTCCTCTTGTACTTAAGTCGGCATTGTGCCTTTTGTATTTATTTCCAATGCAATTTCTGTGTTACATCGTCAATAAGAAGTTCCATGGTATACAGCAAACCTGAAGTGAAGCATCGGAATCTAAAACTGGACGCACAGGAGAGGTTCAAATCACAGAAAGTTAGAGTGTCAGTCCTCTGGTACTTTAGTCGGCATTGTGCCCTTTGTTTTAAATTTGGATGCAATTTCTGTGTTTCATTGTCAATAAGAAGGTCGAAGGGATACAGTAAACCTGAAGTGAAGCATCGGAATCTAAAACTGGACCCACAGGAGAGCTTCAAATCATAGAAAGTGAAAGTGTCAGTCCTCTTGTACTTAAGTCGGCATTGTGCCTTTTGTATTAAATTCGGATGCAATTTCTGTGTTTCATCGTCAATAAGGAGGTCCAAGGGATACAGTTAACCTGAAGTGAAGCATCATATTCTAAAACTGGACTCACAGGAGAGGTTCAAATCATAGAAAGTGAGAGTGTCAGTCCTCTTTTACTAAAGTCGGCATTGTGCCTTTTGTAATAAATTCGGATGCAATTTCTGTATTTCATCGTCAATAAGAACGTCCAAGGGATACAGTAAACCTGAAGTGAAGCAGCGGAATCGAAAACTGGTCTCACAGGAGAGGTTCAAATCATAGAAAGTTAGAGTGTCAGTCCTCTTGTACTTACCTCGGCATTGTGCCTTTTGAATTTAATTCCGATGCAATTTCTGTGCCTCATCGTCAATGAGTTGGTCCAAGGTACACAGTAAATCTTAAGTGAAGCATCGGAATCTAAAACTGGACTCACAGGAGAGGTTCAAATCATACTAAATGAGAGTGTCAGTCCTCTTGTACCTAAGTCGGCAATGTGAATTTTGAATTTAATTCCGAAGCAAATTTCTGTGTTTCATCGTCACTAAGAAGGTCCAAGGTATACAGTAAACCTGAAGTGAAGCATCGGAATCTAAAACTGGACTCACAGGGGAGGTTCAAATCATAGAAAGTTAGAGTGTCAGTCCCCTTGTACCTAAGTCGGCATTGTGCCTTTTAAATTTAAATCCGATGCAATTTCTGTGTTTCATCGTCAATACGAAGGTCCAAGGTATACAGTAAACCTGAAGTGAAGCATCGGAATCTAAAACTGGACTCACAGCAGAGGTTCAAATCATAGAAAGTTAGAGTGTCAGTCCCCTTGTACTTAATTCGGCATTGTGCCTTTTGTATTAAATTCGGATGCAATTTCTGTGTTTCATTGTCAATAAGAAGGTCCAAGGAATACAGTAAACCTGAAGTTAAGCATCGGAATCTAAAACTGGACTCACAGGAAAGGTTCAAATCAAATAAAAGTGAAAGTGTCAGTCCTCTTGTACTTAAGTCGGCATTGTGCCTTTTGTATTAAATTCGGATGCAATTTCCGTTTTTCGTCGTCAACAAGAAGGTCCAAGGGATACAGTAAACCTGAAGTGAAGCTCCGGAATCTAGAACTGGAGTCACAGGAGGGGTTCAGATCATAGAAAGTTAGAGTGTCCGTCCTCTTGTACTTAAGTCGGAATTGTGCCTTTTGTATAAAATTCGGATGCAATTTCTGTGTTTCATCGTCAATAAGAAGGTCCAAGGGATACAGTAAACCTGAAGTGAAGCATCGGAATCTAAAACTGGACTCACAGGAGAGGTTCAAATCATAGAAAGTGAGAGTGTCATTCCTCTTGTACTTAATTCGGCATTGTGCCTTTTGTATTAAATTCGGATGCAATTTCTGTGTTTCATCGTCAATAAGAAGGTTCAAGGGATACAGTAAACCTGAGGTGAAGCATCGGAATCTAAATCTGGACTCACAGGAGAGGTTCAAGTCATAGAAAGTGAGATTGTCAGTCCTCTTGTACTTAATTAGGTATTGTGCCTTTTGTATTAAATTCGGATGCAATTTCTGTGTTTCATCGTCAATAAAAAGTTCCAAGGTACACAGTAAACCTGAAGTGAAGCATCGGAATCTAAAACTGGACTCACAGCAGAGGTTCAAATCATAGAAAGTTAGAGTGTCAGTCCCCTTGTACTTAATTCGGCATTGTGCCTTTTGTATTAAATTCGAATGCAATTTCTGTGTTTCATCGTCAATAAGGAGGTCCAAGGGATACAGTAAACCTGAAGTGAAGCATCGGAAACTAAAACTGGACTCACATAAGAGGTTTATATCATAGAAAGTTAGAGTGTCAGTCTTCTTGTACTTAAGTCGGCATTGTGCCTTTTGTATTAAATTCGGATGCAATTTCTGTTTTTCGTCGTCAACAAGAAGGTCCGAGGGATACAGTAAACCTGAAGTGAAGCATCGGAATCTAAAACTGGACTCACAGGAGAGGTTCAAATCATAGAAAGTAAGAGTGTCATTCCTCTTGTACTTAATTCGGCATTGTGCCTTTTGTATTAAATTCGGATGCAATTTCTGTGTTTCATCGTCAATAAGAAGGTTCAAGGGATACAGGAAACCTGAAGTGAAGCATCGGAATCTAAAACTGGACTCACAGGAGAGGTTCAAATCATAAAAAGTGAGAGTGTCAGTCCTCTTGTACTTTAGTCGGCATTGTGCCGTTTGTATATATTTCCGATGCAATTTCAGTTTTTCATCGTCAATAAGAAGTTCCATGGTATACAGCAAACCTGAAGTGAAGCATCGGAATCTAAAACTGGATTCACAGGAGAGGTTCAAATCATAGAAATTTAGAGTGTCAGTCCTCCTGTACTTTAGTCGGCATTATGCCTCTTGTATTAAATTTGGATGCAATTTCTGTGTTTCATTGTAATTAAGAAGGTCCAAGGGATACAGTTAACCTGAAGTGAAGCATCGATCTCTAAAACTGGACTCACAGGAGAGGTTCAAATCATAGAAAGTGAGAGTGTCAGTCCTCTTGTACTTAACTCGGCATTGTGCCTTTTGAATTTAATTTCGATACAATTTCTGTGCCCCATCGTCAATAAGTAGGTCCAAGGTACACAGTTAATCTGAAGTGAAGCATCGGAATCTAAAACTGGACTCACAGGAGAGGTTCAAATCATAGGAAGTGAGAGTGTCAGTCCTCTTGTACCTATGTCGGCATTGTGCCTTTTGAATTTAATTCCGAAGCTTATTTCTGTGTTTCATCGTCACTAAGAAGGTCCAAGGTATACAGTAAACCTGAAGTGAAGCATCGGAATCTAAAACTGGACTCACAGGGGAGGTTCAAATCATAGAAAGTTAGTGTGTCAGTTCTCTTGTACCTAAGTCGGCATTGTGCCTTTTGAATTTAATTCCGATGCAATTTCTGTGTTTCATCGTCAATACGAAGGTCCAAGGTATACAGTAAACCTGAAGTGAAGCATCGGAATTTAAAACTGGACTCACAGCAGAGGTTCATATTATAGAAAGTGAGAGTGTCAGTCCTCTTGTACTTTAGTCGGCATTGTGCCCTTTGTATTAAATTTGGATGCAATTTCTGTGTTTCATTGTCAATAAGAAGGTCCAAGGGATACAGTAAACCTGAAGTTAAGCATCGGAATCTAAAACTGGACTCACAGGAGAGGTCCAAATCAAATAAAAGTGAAAGTGTCAGTTCTCTTGTACTTAAGTCGGCATTGTGCCTTTTGTATTAAATTCGGATGCAGTTTCTGTTTTTCATCGTCAATATGAAGGTCCAAGGGATACAGTAAACCTAAAGTGAGGCATCGGAATCTAAAACTGGACTCACAGGAGAGGTTCAAATCATAGAAAATTGGAGTGTCAGTCCTCTGGTCATTAAGTCGGCATTGTGCCTTTTGTATTAAATTCGGATGCAATTTCTGTTTTTCGTCGTCAATAAGAAGGCCCAAGGGATACAGTTAACCTGAAGTGAAGCTCCAGAATCTAAAACTGGAGTCACAGGAGAGGTTCAGATCATAGAAAGTTAGAGTGCCTGTCCTCTTATACTTAAGTCGGAATTGTGCCTTTTGTATTAAATTCGGATGCAATTTCTGTGTGTCATCGTCAATAAGAAGGTCCAAGGGATACAGTAAACCTGAAGTGAAGCATCGGAATCTAAAACTGGACTCACAGGAGAGGTTTAAATCATAGAAAGTTAGAGTGTCAGTCCTCTTGTACTTAAGTCGGCATTGTGCCTTTTGAAATTAATTCCGGTGCAATATCTGTGTTTCATCGTCAATAAGAAGTTCCAAGGTATACAGCAAACCTGAAGTGAAGCATCGGAATCTAAAACTGGACTCACAGGAAAGGTTCAAATCATAGAAAGTTAGAGTGTCTGTCCTCTTGTACTTAAGACGGCATTGTGCCTTTTGTATTACATTTGGATGCAATTTCTGTGCTTCATCGTCAATAAGAAGGTCCAAGGGATACAGTAAACCTGAAGTGAAGCATCGGAATCCAAAACTGGACTCACAGGAGAGGTTTAAATCATACAAAGTTAGAGTGTCAGTCCTCTTGTACTTAAGTCGGCATTCTGCCTTTTGAAATTAATTCCGATGCAATATCTGTGTTTCATCGTCAATAAGAAGTTCCAAGGTATACAGCAAACCTGAAGTGAAGCATCGGAATCTAAAACTGGAATCACAGGAAAGGTTCAAATCATAGAAAGTGAGAGTGTCAGTCCTCTTGTACTTTAGTCGGCATTGTGCCCTTTGTATTAAATTTGGATGCAATTTCTGTGTTTCATTGTCAATAAGAAGGTCCAAGGGATACAGTAAACCTGAAGTTAAGCATCGGAATCTAAAACTGGACTCACAGGAGAGGTTCAAATCTAATAAAAGTGAAAGTGTCAGTCCTCTTGTACTTAAGTCGGCATTGTGCCTTTTGTATTAAATTCGGATGCAATTTCTGTGTTTCATCGTCAATAAGAAGGCCCAAGGGATACAGTTAACCTGAAGTGAAGCATCGGATTCTAAAACTGGACTCACAGGACAGATTCAAATCATAGAAAGTGAGAGTGTCAGTCCTCTTGTACTTTAGTCGGCATTGTGCCTTTTGAATTTAATTCCGAAGCGTATTTCTGTGTTTCATCGTCACTAAGAAGGTACAAGGTATACAGTAAACCTGAACTGAAGCATTGGAATCTAAAACTGGACTCACAAGGGAGGTTCAAATCATAGAAAGTGAGAGTGTCAGTCCTCTTGTACTTTAGTCGGCATTGTGCCCTTTGTATTAAATTTGGATGCAATTTCTGTGTTTCATTGTCAATAAGAAGGTCCAAGGGATACAGTAAACCTGAAGTTCAGCATCGGAATCTACAACTGGACTCACAGGAGAGGTTCAAATCAAATAAAAGTGAAAGTGTCTGTCCTCTTGTACTTAAGTCGGCATTGTGCCTTTTGTATTAAATTCGGAAGCAATTTCTGTTTTTCATCGTCAATATGAAGGTCCAAGGGATACAGTAAACCTAAAGTGAGGCATCGGAATCTAAAACTGGACTCACAGGAGAGGTTCAAATCGTAGAAAATTAGAGTGTCAGTCCGCTGGTCATTAAGTCGGCATTGTGCCTTTTGTATTAAATTCGGATGCAATTTCTGTTTTTCGTCGTCAATAAGAGGGTCCAAGGGATACAGTAATTCTTAAGTGAAGCTCCGGAATCTAAAACTGGAGTCACAGGAGAGGTTCAGATCATAGAAAGTTAGAGTGTCAGTCCTCTTGTACTTAAATCGGCATTGTGAATTTTGTATTAAATTTGGATGCAATTTCTGTGTTTCATTGTCAGTAAGAAGGTCCAAGGGATACAGTAAACCTGTCGTCAAGCATCGGAATCTAAAACTGGACTCACAGGAGAGGTTCAAATCAAATAAAAGTGAAAGTGTCAGTCCTCTTGTACTTAAGTCGGCATTGTGCCTTTTGTATTAAATTCGGATGCAATTTCTGTTTTTCATCGTCAATATGAGTTTCCAAGGGATACAGTAAACCTAAAGTGAGGCATCGGAATCTAAAACTGACCTCACAGGAGAGGTTCAAATCATAGAAAATTAGAGTGTCAGTCCTCTGGTCAATTAGTCGGCATTGTGCCTTTTGCATTAAATTCGGATGCATTTTCTGTTTTTCGTCGTCTATAAGAAGGTCCAAGGATACAGTAAACCTGAAGTGAAGCTTCAGAATCTAAAACTGGACTCCCAGGAGAGGTTCAAATCATAGAAAGATAGAGTGTCAGTCCTCTTCTACTTAAGTCGGCATTGTGCCTTTTGAATTTAATTCCGATGCAATTTCTGTGTTTCATCGTCAATAAGAAGTTCCAAGGTATACAGCAAGCCTGAAGTGAAGCATCGGAATCTAAAACAGGACTCACAGGAGAGGTTCTAATCATAGAAAGTTAGAGTGTCAGTCCTCTTGTACTTAAATCGGCATTGTGAATTTTGTATTAAATTTGGATGCAATTTCTGTGTTTCATCGTCAATAAGAAGGTCCAAGGAATACAGTAAACCTGAAGTTAAGCATCGGAATCTAATACTGGACTCACAGGAGAGGTTCAAATCATAGAAAGTGAAAGTGTGAGTCCTAATGTACTTAAGTCGGCATTGTGCCTTTTGTATTAAATTCGGATGCCATTTCTGTGTTTCAACGTCAATAAGAAGGTCCAAGGGATACAGTTAACCTGAAGTGAAACATCGGATTCTACAACTGGTCTCACAGGAGAGGTTCAAATCATAGAAAGTGAAAGTGTCAGTCCTCTTGTACTAAAGTCGGCATTGTGCCTTTTGTATTAAGTTCGGATGCAAATTCTGTGTTTCATCGTCAATACGAAGGTCCAAGGGATACAGTAAACTTGAAGTGAAGCAGCGGAATCTAAATCTGGACTCACAGGAGAGGTTCAAATCAAATAAAAGTGAAAGTGTCAGTCCTCTTGTACTTAAGTCGGCATTGTGCCTTTTGTATTAAATTCGGATGCAATTTCTGTGTTTCATCGTCAATAAGAAGGTCCAAGGGATACAGTTAACCTGATGTAAAGCATCGGATTCTAAAACTGGACTCACAGGAGAGGTTCAAATCATAGAAAGTGAGAGTGTCAGTCCTCTTGTACTTTAGTCGGCATTGTGATTTGAATTTAATTCCGAAGCATATTTCAGTGTTTCATCGTCACTAAGAAGGTACAAGGTATACAGTAAACCTGAAGTGAAGCATCGGAATCTAAAACTGGACTCACAGGGGAGGTTCAAATCATAGAAAGTGAGAGTGTCAGTCCTCTTGTACTTTAGTCGGCATTGTGCCCTTTGTATTAAATTTGGATGCAATTTCTGTGTTTCATTGTCAATAAGAAGGTCCAAGGGGTACAGTAAACCTGAAGTTAAGCATCGGAATCTAAGACTGGACTTACAGGAGAGGTTCAAATCAAATAAAAATGAAAGTGTCTGTCCTGTTGTACTTAAGTCGGCATTGTGCCTTTTGTATTAAATTCGGATGCAATTTCTGTTTTTCATCGTCAATATGAAGGTCCAAGGGATACAGTAAACCTAAAGTGAGGCATCGGAATCTAAAACTCACCTCACAGGAGAGGTTCAAATCATAGAAAATTAGAGTGTCAGTCCTCTGGTCATTAAGTCGGCATTGTGCCTTTTGTATTAAATTCTGATGCAATTTCTGTTTTTCGTCGTCAATAAGAAGGTCCAAGGGATACAGTAAAACTGAAGGGAAGCTCCGGAATCTAAAACTGGAGTCACAGGAGAGGTTCAGATCGTAGAAAGTTAGAGTGTCCGTCCTCTTGTACTTAAGTCGGAATTGTGCCTTTTGCATAAAATTCGGATGCAATTTCTGTGTTTCATCGTCAATAAGAAGGTCCAAGGGATACAGTAAACCTGAAGTGAAGCATCGGAATCTAAAACAGGACTCGCAGGAGAGGTTCAAATCATAGAAAGTGAGAGTGTCAGTCGTCTTGTACTTAATTCGGCATTGTGCCTTTTGTATTAAATTCGGATGCAATTTCTGTGTTTCATCGTCATTAAGAAGGTTCAAGGGATACAATAAACCTGAAGTGAAGCATCGGAATCTAAAACTGGACTCACAGGAGGGGTTCAAATCATAGAAAGTGAGAGTGTCGGTCCTCTTGTACTTAATTAGGCATTGTGCCTTTTGTATTAAATTCGGATGCAATTTCTGTGTTTCATCGTCAATAAAAAGGTCCAAGGCATACAGTAACCCTGAAGTGAAGCATCGGAATCTAAAACTGTACTCACAGAAGAGGTTCAAATCATAGAAAGTGAGAGTGTCAGTCATCTTGTACTTAAGTCGGCATTGTGCCTTTTGTATTAAATTCGAATGCAATTTCTGTGTTTCATCGTCAATAAGGAGGTACAAGGGATACAGTAAACCTGAAGTGAAGCATCGGAACCTAAAACTGGACTCACAGGAGAGGTTTAAATCACAGAAAGTTAGAGTGTCAGTCCTCTTGTACTGAAGTCGGCATTGTGCCTTTTGAAATTAATTCCGATGCAATATCTGTGTTTCATCATCAATAAGAAGTTCCAAGGTATACAGCAAACCTGAAGTGAAGCATCGGAATCTAAAACTGGACAAACAGGAAAGGTTCAAATCATAGAAAGTTAGAGTGTCTGTCCTCATGTACTTAAGACGGCATTGTGCCTTTTGTATTAAATTTGGATGCAATTTCTGTGCTTCATCGTCAACAAGAAGGTCCAAGGGATACAGTAAACCTGAAGTGAAGCATCGGAATCTAAAACTGGACTCACAGGAGAGGTTCAAATCATAGAAAGTGAAAGTGTCAGTCCTCTTGTACTTAAGTCGGCATTGTGCCTTTTGTATTAAATTCGGATGCAATTTCTGTGTTTCTTCGTCAATAAGAAGGCCCAAGGGATAGAGTTAAATTTAAGTGAAGCATCGGATTCCAAAACTGGACTCACAGGAGAGGTTCAAATCATAGAAAGTGAGAGTGTCGGTCCTCTTGTACTAAAGGCGGCATTGTGCTTTTTGTATTAAATTCGGATGCTATTTCTGTGTTTCATCGTCAATAGGAAGGTCTATGGGATACAGTATACCTGAAATGAAGCATCGGAATCTAAAACTAGACGCACAGGAGAGCTTCAAATCATAGAAAATTAGAGTGTCAGTCCTCTTGTACTTAAGTCTGCATTGTGCCTTTTGCATTAAATTCGGATGCAATTTCTGTTTTTCGTCGTCAATAAGAAGATCCAAGGGTACAGTAAACCTGAAGTGAAGCTTCAGAATCTAAAACTGGACTCCCAGGAGAGGTTTAAATCATAGAAAGATAGAGTGTCAGTCCTCTTCTACTTAAGTCGGCATTGTGCCTTTTGAATTTAATTCCGATGCAATTTCTGTGTTTCATCGTCAATAAGAAGTTCCAATATATACAGCAAGCCTGAAGTGAAGCATCGGAATCTAAAACTGGACTCACAGGACAGGTTCAAATCATAGAAAGTTAGAGTGTCAGTCCTCTTGTACTTAAATCGGCATTGTGAATTTTGTATTAAATTTGGATGCAATTTCTGTGTTTCATCGTCAATAAGAAGGTCCAAGGGATACAGTAAACCTGAAGTGAAGGAGCGGAATCTAAAACTGGACTCACAGGATAGGTACAAATCAAATAAAAGTGAAAGTGTCAGTCCTCTTGTTCTTAAGTCGGCATTGTGCCTTTTGTATTAAATTCGGTTGCCATTTCTGTGTTTCAACGTCAATTAGAAGGTCCAAGGGATACAGTTAACCTGAAGTGAAGCATCGGATTCTAAAACTGGACTCACAGGAGAGGTTCAAATCATAGAAAGTGAGAGTGTCAGTCCTCTTGTACTTTAGTCGGCATTGTGCCTTTTGAATTTAATTCCGAAGCATATTTCTGTGTTTCATCGTCACTAAGAAGGTACAAGGTATACAGTAAACCTGAAGTGAAGCATCGGAATCTAAAACTGGACTCACAGGGGAGGTTCAAATCATAGAAAGTGAGAGTGTCAGGCCTATGGTACTTTAGTCGGCATTGTGCCCTTTGTATTAAATTTGGATGCAATTTCTGTGTTTCATTGTCAATAAGAAGGTCCAAGGGATACAGTAAACCTGAAGTTAAGCATCGGAATCTAAAACTGGACTCACAGGAGAGGTTCAAATCAAATAAAAGTGAAAGTGTCAGTCCTCTTGTACTTAAGTCGGCATTGTGCCTTTTGTATTAAATTCGGATGCATTTTCTGTTTTTCATCGTCAATATGAAGGTCCAAGGGATACAGTAAACCTAAAGTGAGGCATCGGAATCTAAAACTGACCTCACAGGAGACGTTCAAATCATAGAAAATTAGAGTGTCAGTCCTCTGGTCATTAAGTCGGCATTGTGCCTTTCATATTAAATTCGGATGCAATTTCTGTTTTTCGTCGTCAATAAGAAGGTCCAAGGGATACAGTAAACCTGAAGTGAAGCTCCGGAATCTAAAACTGGAGTCACAGGAGAGGTTCAGATCACAGAAAGTTAGTGTGTCCGTCCTCTTGTACTTAAGTCGGAATTGTGCCTTTTGTATAAAATTCGGATGTAATTTCTGTGTGTCATCGTCAATAAGAAGGTCCAAGGGATACAGTAAACCTGAAGTGAAGCATCGGAATCTAAAACTGGACTCACAGGAGAGGTTCAAATCATCGAAAGTGAGAGTGTCAGTCCTCTTGTACTTAATTCGTCATTGTGCCTTTTGTATTAAATTCGGAAGCAATTTCTGTGTTTCATCGTCAATAAGAAGGTTCAAGGGATACAGTAAACCTGAAGTGAAGCATCGGAATCTAAAACTGGACTCACAGGAGAGGTTCAAATCATAGAAAGTGAGAGTGTAAGTCGTCTTCTACTTAATTCGGCATAGTGCCTTTTGAATTAAATTCGGATGCAATTTCTGTGTTTCATCGTCAATAAGAAGGTTCAAGGGAAACAGTAAACCTGAAGTGAAGCATCGGAATCTAAAACTGCACTCACAGGAGAGGTTCAAATCATAGAAAGTGAGAGTGTAAGTCCTCTTGTACTTAATTAGGCATTGTGCCTTTTGTATTAAATTCGGATGCAATTTCTGTGTTTCATCGTCAATAAAAAGGTCCAAGGCATACAGTAACCCTGAAGTGAAGCATCGGAATCTGAAACTGTACTCACAGAGGAGGTTCAAATCATAGAAAGTAAGAGTGTCAGTCATCTTGTACTAAAGTCGGCATTGTGCCTTTTGTATTAAGTTCGGATGCAAATTATGTGTTTCATCGTCAATAAGAAGGTCCAAGGGATACAGTAAACCTGAAGTGAAGCAGCGGAATCTAAAACTGGACTCACAGGAGATGTACAAATCAAGTAAAAGTGAAAGTGTCAGTCCTCTTGTACTTTAGTCGACATTGTGCCTTTTGTATTAAATTCGGATGCAATTTCTGTGTTTCATCGTCAATAAGAAGGTCCAAGGGATACAGTTAACCTGAAGTGAAGCATCGGATTGTAAAACTGGACTCACAGGAGAGGTTCAAATCATAGAAAGTGAGAGTGTCAGTCCTCTTGTACTTTAGTCGGCATTGTGCCTTTTGAATTTAATTCCGAAGCATATTTCTGTGTTTCATCGTCACTACGAAGGTACAAGGTATTCATTATACCTGAAGTGAAGCATCGGAATCTAAAACTGGACTCACAGGGGAGGTTCAAATCATAGAAAGTGAGAGTGTCAGTCCTCTTGTACTTTAGTCGGCATTGTGCCTTTTGTATTAAATTCGGATGCAATTTCTGTTTTTCATCGTCAATATGAAGGTCCAAGGGATACAGTAAACCTAAAGTGAGGCATCGGAATCTAAAACTCACCTCACAGGAGAGGTTCAAATCATAGAAAATTAGAGTGTCAGTCCTCTGGTCATTAAGTCGGAATTGTGCCTTTTGCATAAAATTCGGATGCAATTTCTGTGTTTCATCGTCAATAAGAAGGTCCAAGGGATACAGTAAACCTGAAGTGAAGCATCGGAATCTAAAACTGGACTCACAGGAGAGGTTCAAATCATAGTAAGTGAGAGTGTCAGTCGTCTTGTACTTAATTCGGCATTGTGCCTTTTGTATTAAATTCGGATGCAATTTCTGTGTTTCATCGTCAATAAGAAGGTACAAGGGATACAGTAAACCTGAAGTGAAGCATCGGAATCTAAAACTGGACTCACAGGAGAGGTTCAAATCATAGAAAGTGAGAGTGTCAGTCCTCTTGTACTTAAGTCGGCATTGTGCCTTTTGAAATTAATTCCGATGCAATATCTGTGTTTCATCATCAATAAGAAGTTCCAAGGTATACAGCAAACCTGAAGTGAAGCATCGGAATCTAAAACTGGACACACAGGAAAGGTTCAAATCATAGAAATTTGGAGTGTCTGTCCTCTTGTACTTAAGACGGCATTGTGCCTTTTGTATTAAATTTGGATGCAATTTCTGTGCTTCATCGTCAATAAGAAGGTCCAAGGGATACAGTAAACCTGAAGTTAAGCATCGGAATCTAAAACTGGACTCACAGGAGAGGTTCAAATCATAGAAAGTTAAAGTGTCAGTCCTCTTGTACTTAAGTCGGCATTGTGCCTTTTGTATTAAATTCGGATGCAATTTCTGTGATTCTTCGTCAATAAGAAGGCCCAAGGGATAGAGTTAACCTTAAGTGAAGCATCGGATTCTAAAACTGGACTCACAGGAGAGGTTCAAATCATAGAAAGTGAGAGTGTCAGTCCTCTTGTTCCAAAGGCGGCATTGTGCCTTTTGTATTAAATTCGGATGCTATTTCTGTGTTTCATCGTCAATAAGAAGGTCTATGGGATACAGTAAACCTGAAATGAAGCATCGGAATCTAAAACTGGACTCACAGGAGAGGTTCAAATCATTGAAAATTAGAGTGTCAGTCCTCTTGTACTTAAGTCTGCATTGTGCCTTTTGCATTAAATTCGGATGCAATTTCTGTCTTTCGTCGTCAATAAGAAGGTCCAAGGACACAGTAAACCTGAAGTGAAGCTTCAGACTCTAAAACTGGACTCCCAGGAGAGGTTTAAATCATAGAAAGATAGAGTGTCAGTCCTCTTCTACTTAAGTCGGCATTGTGCCTTTTTAATTTAATTCCGATGCAATTTCTGTGTTTCATCGTCAATAAGAAGTTCCAATATATACAGCAAGCCTGAAGTGAAGCATCGGAATCTAAAACTGGACTCACAGGAGAGGTTCAAATCATAGAAAGTTAGAGTGTCAGTGCTCTTGTACTTAAATCGGCATTGTGAATTTTGTATTAAATTTGGATGCAATTTCTGTGTTTCATCGTCAATAAGAAGGTCCAAGGGATACAGTAAACCTGAAGTTAAGCATCGGAATCTAATACTGGACTCACAGGAGAGGTTCAAATCATAGAAAGTGAAAGTGTCAGTCCTCATGTACTTAAGTCGGCATTGTGCCTTTTGTATTAAATTCGGATGCCATTTCTGTGTTTCAACGTCAATTAGAAGGTCCAAGGGATACAGTTAACCTGAAGTGAAGCATCGGATTCTACAACTGGTCTCACAGGAGAGGTTCAAATCATAGAAAGTGAGAGTGTTAGTCCTCTTGTACTAAAGTCGGCATTGTGCCTTTTGTATTAAGTTCGGATGCAAATTCTGTGTTTCATCGTCAATAAGAAGGCCCAAGGGATACAGTAAACCTGAAGTGAAGCAGCGGAATCTAAAACTGGACTCACAGGATAGGTACAAATGAAATAAAAGTGAAAGTGTCAGTCCTCTTGTACTTAAGTCGGCATAGTGCCTTTGTATTAAATTCGGATGCAATTTCTGTTTTTCATCGTCAATAAGAAGGTCCAAGGGATACAGTTAACCTGAAGTGAAGCATCGTATTCTAAAACTGGACTCACAGGGGAGGTTCAAATCATAGAAAGTGAGAGTGTCAGTACTCTTGTACTTTAGTCGGCATTGTGCCTTTTGAATTGAATTCCGAAGCATATTTCTGTGTTTCATCGTCACTAAGAAGGTACAAGGTATACAGTAAACCTGAAGTGAAGCATCGGAATCTAAAACTGGACTCACAGGGGAGGTTCAAATCATAGAAAGTGAGAGTGTCAGTCCTCTTGTACTTTAGTCGGCATTGTGCCCTTTGTATTAACTTTGGATGCAATTTCTGTGTTTCTTTGTCAATACGAAGGTCCAAGGGATACAGTAAACCTGAAGTTAAGCATCGGAGTCTAAAACTGGACTCACGGGAGAGGTTCAAATCAAATAAAAGTGAAAGTGTCAGTCCTCTTGTACTTAAGTCGGCATTGTGCCTTTTGTTTTAAATTCGCATGCAATTTCTGTTTTTCATCGTCAATATGAAGGTCCAAGGGATACAGTAAACCTAAAGTGAGGCATCGGAATCTAAAACTGACCTCACAGGAGACGTTCAAATCATAGAAAATTAGAGTGTCAGTCCTCTGGTCATTAAGTCGGCATTGTGCCTTTTATATTAAATTCGGATGCAATTTCTGTTTTTCGTCGTCAATAAGAAGGTCCAAGGGATACAGTAAACCTGAAGTGAAGCTCCGGAATCTAAAACTGGAGTCACAGGAGAGGTTCAGATCATAGAAAGTTAGAGTGTCGGTCCTCTTGTACTTAAGTCGGAATTGTGCCTTTTGTATAAGATTCGGATGCAATTTCTGTGTGTCATCGTCAATAAGAAGGTCCAAGGCATACAGTAAACCTGAAGTGAAGCATCGGAATCTAAAACTGGACTCACAGGAGAGGTTCAAATCATAGAAAGTGAGAGTGTCAGTCCTCTTGTACTTAATTCGTCATTGTGCCTTTTGTATTAAATTCGGATGCAATTTCTGTGTTTCATCGTCAATAAGAAGGTTCAAGGGATACAGTAAACCTGAAGTGAAGCATCGGAATCTAAAACTGGACTCACAGGAGAGGTTCAAATCATAGAAAGTGAGAGTGTCAGTCGTCTTGTACTTAATTCGGCATTGTGCCTTTTGTATTAAATTCGGATGCAATTTCTGTGTTTCATCGTCAATAAGAAGGCTCAAGGGATACAGTAAACCTGAAGTGAAGCATCGGAATCTAAAACTGCACTCACAGCAGAGGTTCAAATCATAGAACGTGAGAGTGTCAGTCCTCTTGTACTTAATTAGGCATTGTGCCTTTTGTATTAAATTCGGATGCAATTTCTGTATTTCATCGTCAATAAAAAAGTCCAAGGCATACAGTAACCCTGAAGTGAAGCTTCGGAATCTAAAACTGTACTCACAGAGGAGGTTCAAATCATAGAAACTGAGAGTGTCAGTCATCTTGTACTTAAGTCGGCATTGTGCCTTTTGTATTAAATTCGAATGCAATTTCTGTGTTTCATCGTCAATAAGAAGGTCCAAGGGATACAGTAAACCTGAAGTTAAGCATCGGAATCTAAAACTGGACTCACAGGAGAGGTTCATATCACAGAAAGTGAAAGTGTCAGTCCTCTTGTACTTAAGTCGGCATTGTCCCGTTTGTATTAAATTCGGATGCAATTTCTGTGTTTCTTCGTGAATAAGAAGGCCCAAGGGATAGAGTTAACCTTAAGTGAAGCATCGGATTCTAAAACTGGACTCACAGGAGAGGTTCAAATCATAGAAAGTGAGAGTGTCAGACCTCTTGTACTAAAGGCGGCATTGTGCCTTTTGTATTAAATTCGGATGCTATTTCTGTGTTTCATCGTCAATAAGAAGGTCTATGGGATACAGTAAACCTGAAATGAAGCATCGGAATCTAAAACTGGCCTCACAGGAGAGGTTCAAATCATAGAAAATTAGAGTGTCAGTCCTCTTGTACTTAAGTCTGCATTGTGCCTTTTGCATTAAATTCGGATGCAATTTCTGTTTTTCGTCGTCAATAAGAAGGTCCAAGGATACAGTAAACCTGAAGTGAAGCTTCAGAATCTAAAACTGGACTCCCAGGAGAGGTTTAAATCACAGAAAGATAGAGTGTCAGTCCTCTTCTACTTAAGTCGGCATTGTGCATTTTGAATTAAATTCCGATGCGATTTCTGTGTTTCATCGTCAATAAGAAGTTCCAATATATACAGCAAGCCTGAAGTGAAGCATCGGAATCTAAAACTGGACTCACAGGAGAGGTTCAAATCATAGGAAGTTAGAGTGTCAGTCCTCTTGTACTTAAATCGGCATTGTGAATTTTGCATTTAATTTGGATGCAATTTCTGTGTTTCATCGTCAATAAGAAGGTCTAAGGGATACAGTAAACCTGAAGTTAAGCATCGGAATCTAATACTGGACTCACAGGAGAGGTTCAAATCATAGAAAGTGAAAGTGTCAGTCCTCATGTACATAAGTCGGCATTGTGCCTTTTGTATTAAATTCGGATGCCATTTCTGTGTTTCAACGTCAATTAGAAGGTCCAAGGGATACAGTTAACCTGAAGTGAAGCATCGGATTCTACAACTGGTCTCACAGGAGAGGTTAAATCATAGAAAGTGAGAGTGTCAGTCCTCTTGTACTAAAGTCGGCATTGTGCCTTTTGTATTAAGTTCGGAAGCAAATTCTGTGTTTCATCGTCAATAAGAAGGTCCAAGGGATACAGTAAACCTGAAGTGAAGCAGCGGAATCTAAAACTGGGCTCACAGGAGGGGTACAAATTAAATAAAAGTGAAAGTGTCAGTCCTCTTGTACTTCAGTCGACATTGTGCCTTTTGTATTAAATTCGGATGCAATTTCTGTGTTTCATCGTCAATAAGAAGGTCCAGGGGATACAGTTAACCTGAAGTGAAGCATCGGAATCTAAAACTGGACTCACAGGAGAGGTTCAAATCATAGAAAGTGAGAGTGTCAGTCCTCTTGTACTTTAGTCGGCATTGTGCATTTTGAATTTAATTCCGAAGCATATTTCTGTGTTTCATCGTCACTAAGAAGGTACAAGGTATACAGTAAACCTGAAGTGAAGCATCGGAATCTAAACCTGGACTCACAGGGGAGGTTCAAATCATAGAAAGTTAGAGTGTCAGTCCTCTTGTACTTTAGTCGGCATTGTGCCCTTTGTATTAAATTTGGATGCAATTTCTGTGTTTCATTGTCAATAAGAAGGTCCAAGGGATACAGTAAACCTGAAGTTAAGCATCGGAATCTAAAACTGGACTCACAGGAGAGGTTCAAATCAAATAAAAGTGAAAGTGTCAGTCCTCTTGTACTTAAGTCGGCATTGTGCCTTTTGTATTAAATTCGGATGCAATTTCTGTTTTTCATCGTCAATATGAAGGTCCAAGGGATACAGTAAACCTAAAGTGAGGCATCAGAATCTAAAACTGATCTCACAGGAGACGTTCAAATCATAGAAAATTAGAGTGTCAGTCCTCTGGTCATTAAGTCGGCATTGTGCCTTTTATATTAAATTCGGATGCAATTTCTGTTTTTCGTCGTCAATAAGAAGGTCCAAGGGATACAGTAAACCTGAAGTGAAGCTCCGGAATCTAAAACTGGCGTCACAGGAGAGGTTCAGATCATAGAAAGTGAGAGTGTCAGTCCTCTTGTACTTATTTCGGCATTGTGCCTTTTGTATTAAATTCGGATGCAATTTATGTGTTTCATCGTCAATAAGAAGGTTCAAGGGATACAGTAAACCTGAAGTGAAGCATCGGAATCTAAAACTGGACTTACAGGAGAGGTTCAAATCATAGAAAGTGAGAGTGTCAGTTCTCTTGTACTTAATTAGGCATTGTGCCTTTTGTATTAGATTCGGATGCAATTTCTGTGTTTCATCGTCAATAAAAAGGTCCAAGGCATACAGTAACCCTGAAGTGAAGCATCGGAATCTAAAACTGGACTCACAGGAGAGGTTTAAATCATAGAAAGTTAGAGTTTCAGTCCTCTTGTACTTAAGTCGGCATTGTGACTTTTGAAGATATTTCCGATGCAATGTCTGTGTTACATAGTCAATAAGAAGTTCCAAGGTATACAGCAAACCTGAAGTGAAGCATCGGAATCTAAAACTGGACTCACAGGAAAGGTTCAAATCATAGAAAGTTAGAGTGTCTGCCCTCTTGTACTTTAGTCGGCATTGTGCCCTTTGTATTAAATTTAGATGCAATTTCTGTGTTTCATTGTCAATAAGAAAGTCCAAGGGATACAGTAAACCTGAAGTTATGCATCGGAATCTAAAACTGGACTCACAGGAAAGGTTCAAATCAAATAAAAGTGAATGTGTCAGTCCTCTTGTACTTAAGTCGGCATTGTGCCTTTTGTATTAAATTCGGATGCAATTTCTGTGTTTCATCGTCAATAAGAAGGTCCAAGGGATACAGTTAACCTGAAGTGAAGCATCGGATTCTAAATCTGGACTCACAGGAGAGGTTCAAATCATAGAAAGTGAGAGTGTCAGTCCTCTTGTACTTAATTAGGCATTGTGCCTTTTATATTAAATTCGGATGCAATTTCTGTGTCTCATCGTCAATAAAAAGGTCCAAGGCATACAGTAACCCTGAAGTGAAGCATCGGAATCTAAAACTGTTCTCACAGAAGAGGATCAAATCATAGTAAGTGAGAGTGTCAGTCCTCTTGTACTTAAGTCGGCATTGTGCCTTTTGTATTAAATTCGAATGCAATTTCTGTGTTTCATCGTCAATAAGGAGGTCCAAGGGATACAGTAAACCTGAAGTGAAGCATCGGAATCTAAAACTGGACTCACAGGAGAGGTTTAAATCATAGAAAGTTAGAGTGTCAGTCCTCTTGTACTTAAGTCGGCATTGTGCCTTTTGAAATTAATTCCGATGCTATATCTGTGTTTCATCGTCAATAAGAAGTTCCAAGGTATACAGCAAACCTAAAGTGAAGCATCGGAATCTAAAACTGGACTCACAGGAAAGGTTCAAATCATAGAAAGTTAGAGTGTCTGTCCTCTTGTACTTAAGACGACATTGTGCCTTTTGTATTAAATTTGGATGCAATTTCTGTGCTTCATCGTCAATAAGAAAATCCAAGGGATACAGTAAACCTGAAGTTAAGCATCGGAATCTAAAACTGGACTCACAGGAGAGGTTCAAATCATAGAAAATGAAAGTGTCAGTACTCTTGTACTTAAGTCGGCATTGTGCCTTTTGTATTAAATTCGGATGCAATTTCTGTGTTTCTTCGTCAATAAGAAGGTCCAAGGGATAGAGTTAACCTTAAGTGAAGCATCGGATTCTAAAACTGGACTCAAAGGAGAGGTTCAAGTCATAGAAAATGAGAGTGTCTGTCCTCTTGTACTAAAGGCGGCAATGTGCCTTTTGTATTAAATTCGCATTCTATTTCTGTGTTTCATCGTCAATAAGAAGGTCTATGGGATACAGTAAACCTGAAATCAAGAATCGGAATCTAAAACTGGACTCACAGGAGATTATCAAATGATAGAAAATTAGAGTGTCAGTCCTCTTGTACTTAAGTCGGAATTGTGCCTTTTGTATAACAGTCGGATGCAATTTCCGTGTTTCATCGTCAACAACAAAGTCCAAGGGATACAGTAAACCTGAAGTGAAGCATCGGATTCTAAAACTGGACTCAAAGGAGAGGTTCAAGTCATAGAAAATGAGAGTGTCTGTCCTCTTGTACTAAAGGCGGCAATGTGCCTTTTGAATTAAATTCGGATGCAATTTCTGTGTTTCATCGTCAATAAGAAGGTCAGGGTATACAGTAAACCTGAAGTGAAGCATCGGAATCTAAAACTGGTTCCACAGGAGAGGTTCAAATCATAGAAAGTGAGAGTGTCAGTCCTCTTGTACTTAAGTCGGCATTGTGCCTTTTGTATTAAATTCGGATGCAATTTCTGTGTTTCATCGTCCATAAGAAGGTCCAAGTTATAATGGAAACCAGAAGTGAAGCATCGGAATCTAAAACTGGACTCACAGGAGACGTTTAAATCATAGAAAGTTATTGTCAGTCCTCTTGTAGTTAAGTCGGCATTGTGCCTTTTGTATTAATTTCGAATGCAATTTCCTTGATTCATCATCAATAAGAAGGTACCAGGGATACAATATACCTGAAGTGAAGCATCGGAATCTAAAAGTGGACTCACAGGAGAGGTTCAAATCATAGAAAGTTAGAGCGTCAGTCCTCTTGTACTTAAGTCGGCATTGTGCATTTTGTTTTAAATTCGGATGCAATGTCTGTGTTTCATCGTCAATAAAAACGTCCAAGGGATACAGTAACGCTGAAGTGAAGCATCTGAATCTAAAACTGGACCCACAGAAGAGGTTCAAATCATAGAAAGTGAGAGTGTCAGTCCTCTTGTACTTAAGTCGGCATTGTGCCTTTTGCATTAAATTAGGATGCAATTTCGTTGTTTCATCTTCAATAATCAGGTCCAAGGGACACAGTAAACCTGAAGTGAAGCAGCGAAATCTAAAACTGGACTTACCGGAGAGTTTCAAATCATAGTAAATTAGAGTGTCAGTCCTCTTGTACTTAAGTCGGTATTGTGCCTTTTGTACTAAATTCGTATGCAATTTCTGTGTTTCATCGTCAATACGAAGGTCCAAGGTAAACAGGAAACCTGAGGTGAAGCATCGGAATCTAAAACTGGTTCCACAGGAGAGGTTCAAACCATAGAAAGTGAGAGTGTCAGTCCTCGTGTAGCTAAGTCGGCATTGTGCCTGTTGAATTAAATTCCGTAGCAAATTTCTGTGTTTCATCGTCACTAAGAAGGTCCAAGGTATACAGTAAACCTGAAGTGAAGCATCGGAATCTAAAACTGGACTCTCAGGGTAGGTTCAAATCATAGAAAGTTAGAGTGTCAGTCCTCTTGTACGTAAGTCGGCATTGTGCCTTTTGAATTTAATTCCGATGCAATTTCTGTGTTTCATCGTCAATACGAAGATCCAAGATATACAGTAAACCTGAAGTGAAGCATCGGAATCTAAAACTGGACTCACAGCAGAGGTTCAAATCATAGAAAGTTAGAGTGTCAGTCCTCTTGTACTTAAGTCGGCATTGTGCCTTTTGTATTAAATTCGGATGAAATTTCTGTTTTTCATCGTCAATATGAAGGTCCAAGGGATACAGTAAACCAAAAGTGAGGCATCGAAATCTAAAACTGGACTCACAGGAGAGGTTCAAATCATAGAAAGTTAGAGTGTCAGTCCTCTGGTCATTAAGTCGGCATTGTGCCTTTTGTATTAAATTCGGTAACAATTTCTGTTTTTCGTCGTCAATAAGAAGATCCAAGGGATACAGTAAACCTGAAGTGAAGCTCCGGAATCTAAAACTGGAGTCACAGGAGAGGTTCAAATCATAGAAAGTTAGAGTGTCAGTCCTCTTGTACTTAAGTCGGAATTGTGCCTTTTGTATAAAATTCGGATGCAATTTCTGTGTTTCATCGTCAATAAGAAGGTCCAAGGGATACAGTAAACCTGAAGTGAAGCATCGGAATCTAAAACTGGACTCACAGGAGAGGTTCAAATCATAGAAAAAGAGAGTGTCAGTCCTCTTGTACTTAAGTCGGCATTGTGCCTTTTGTATTAAATTCGGATGCAATTTCTGTGTTTCATCGTCAATAAGCAGGTCCAAGGGACACAGTAAACCTGAAGTGAAGCAGCGAAATCTAAAACTGCACTCACCGGAGAGGTTCAAATCATAGAAAATTAGAGTGTCTGTCCTCTTGTACTTAAGTCGGTATTGTGCCTTTTGTATTAAATTCGTATGCAATTTCTGTGTTTCATCGTCAATAAGAAGGTCCAAGGTAAGCTGGAAACCTGAAGTGAAGCATTGGAATCTAAAACTGGACCCACAGGAGAGGTTCAAGTCATAGAAAGTGGGAGTGTCAGTCCTCTTGTACTTAAGTCGGCATTGCGTCTTTTGTATTAAATTCGGATGCAATTTCTGTGTTTCATCGACCATAAGAAGGTCCAAGTTATAATGGAAACCTGAAGTGAAGCATCGGAATCTAAAACTGGACTCACAGGAGACGTTTAAATCATAGAAAGTTAGTGTCAGTCCTCTTGTAGTTAAGTCGGCACTGTGAATTTTTTATTAATTTCGAATGCAATTTCCTTGATTCATCATCAATAAGAAGGTACCAGGGATACAATATACCTGAAGCGAAGCATCGTAATCTAAAACTGGACTCACAGGAGAGGTTCAAATATAAGAAAGTGAGAGTGTCAGTAATCTTGTACTTACGTCGGCATTGCGCCTTTTGTATTTAATTCGGAAGCAATTTCTGTGTTTCATCGTCAATAAGAAGGTCCAAGGTAAACAGGAAACCTTAAGTGAAGCATCGGAATCTAAAACTTGTCCCACAGGAGAGGTTCAAATCGTAGAAAGTGAGAGTGTCAGTCCTCTTGTACCTAAGTCGTCATTGTGCCTTTTGAATTTAATTCCGATGCAATTTCTGTGTTTCATCGTCAATACGAAGGTCCAAGGTATACAGTAAACCTGAAGTGAAGTATCGGAATCTAAAACTGGACTCACAGCAGAGGTTCAAATCATAGAAAGTTAAAGTGTCAGTCCTCTTGTACTTAAGTCGGCATTATGCCTTTTGTATTAAATTCGGTTGAAATTTCTGTTTTTCATCGTCAATATGAAGGTCCAAGGGATACAGTAAAACTAACGTGAGGCATCGGAATCTAAAACTGGACTCACAGGAGAGGTTCCAATCATAGAAATTTAGAGTGGCAGTCCTCTGGTCATTAAGTCGGCATTGTGCCTTTTGTATTAAATTCGGATGCAATTTCTGTTTTTCGTCGTCAATAAGAAGGTCCAAGGAATACTGTAAACCTGAAGTGAAGCTCCGGAATCAAAAACTGGAGTCACAGGAGAGGTTCAAATCATCGAAAGTTAGAATGTCAGTCCTCTTGTACTTAAGTCGGAATTGTGCCTTTTGTATAAAATTCGGATGCAATTTCTGTGTTTCATCGTCAATAAAAAGGTCCAAGGGATACAGTAACCCTGAAGTGAAGCATCGGAATCTAAAACTGCACTCACAGAAGAGGTTCAAATCATAGAAAGTGAGAGTGTCAGTCATCTTGTACTTAAGTCGGCATTGTGCCTTTTGTATTAAATTCGGATGCAATTTCGTTGTTTCATCTTCAATAATCAGGTCCAAGGGACACAGTAAACCTGAAGTGAAGCAGCGAAATCTAAAACTGGACTTACCGGAGAGTTTCAAATCATAGTAAATTAGAGTGTCAGTCCTCTTGTACTTAAGTCGGTATTGTGCCTTTTGTACTAAATTCGTATGCAATTTCTGTGTTTCATCGTCAATACGAAGGTCCAAGGTAAACAGGAAACCTGAGGTGAAGCATCGGAATCTAAAACTGGTTCCACAGGAGAGGTTCAAGTCATAGAAAGTGAGAGTGTCAGTCCTCTTGTACTTAAGTCGGCATTGTGCCTTTTGTATTACATTCGGATGCAATTTCTGTGTTTCATCGTCCATAAGAAGGTCCAAGTTATAATGGAAACCAGAAGTGAAGCATCGGAATCTAAAACTGGACTCATAGGAGACGTTTAAATCATAGAAAGTTAGTGTCAGTCCTCTTGTAGTTAAGTCGGCAATGTGCCTTTTGTATTAATTCCGAATGCAATTTCCTTGATTCATCATCAATAAGAAGGTACCAGGGATACAATATACCTGAAGTGAAGCATCGGAATCTAAAACTGGACTCACAGGAGAGGTTCAAATCATAGAAAGTTAGAGTGTCAGTCCTCTTGTACTTAAGTCGGCATTGTGCCTTTTGCATTAAATTAGGATGCAATTTCGTTGTTTCATCTTCAATAATCAGGTCCAAGGGACACAGTAAACCTGAAGTGAAGCAGCGAAATCTAAAACTGGACTTACCGGAGAGTTTCAAATCATAGTAAATTAGAGTGTCAGTCCTCTTGTACTTAAGTCGGTATTGTGCCTTTTGTACTAAATTCGTATGCAATTTCTGTGTTTCATCGTCAGTACGAAGGTCCAAGGTAAACAGGAAACCTGAGATGAAGCATCGGAATCTAAAACTGGTTCCACAGGAGAGGTTCAAATCATAGAAAGTGAGAGTGTCAGTCCTCGTGTACCTAATTCGGCATTGTGCCTGTTGAATTAAATTCCGAAGCAAATTTCTGTGTTTCATCGTCACTAAGAAGGTCCAAGGTATACAGTAAACCTGAAGTGAAGCATCGGAATCTAAAACTGGACTCTCAGGGTAGGTTCAAATCATAGAAAGTTAGAGAGTCAGTCCTCTTGTACTTAAGTCGGCATTGTGCCTTTTGTATTAAATTCCGATGCAATTTCTGTTTTTCATCGTCAATATGAAGGTCCAAGGGATACAGTAAACCTGAAGTGAGGCATCGGAATCTAAAACTGGACTCACAGGAGAGGTTCAAATCATTTAAAGTTTGAGTGTCAGTCCTCTTGTACTTAAGCCGGCATTGTGCCTTTTGTATTAAATTCGGATGCAATTTCTGTGGTTCACTGTCAAAAAGAAGGTCCAAGGTATACAGTAAACCTGAAGTGAAGCATCGGATTTTAAACTGGACTCACAGGAGAGGTTCAAATCATGGAAAGTGAGAGTGTCAGTCCTCTTGTACTTAAGTCGGCATTGTGCCTTTTGTATTAAATTCGGATGCAATTTCTGTGTTTCATCGTCAATAAGCAGGTCCAAGGGACACAGTAAACCTGAAGTGAAGCAGCGAAATCTTAAACTGCACTCACCGGAGAGGTTCAAATCATAGAAAATTAGAGTGTCTGTCCTCTTGTACTTAAGTCGGTATTGTGCCTTTTGTATTAAATTCGTATGCAATTTTTGTGTTTCATCGTCAATAAGAAGGTCCAAGGTAAACTGGAAACCTGAAGTGAAGCATCGGAATCTAAAACTGGTCCCACAGGAGAGGTTCAAGTCATAGAAAGTGAGAGTGTCAGTCCTCTTGTACTTAAGTCGGCATTGCGTCTTTTGTATTAAATTCGGATGCAATTTCTGTGTTTCATCGACCATAAGAAGGTCCAAGTTATAATGGAAACCTGAAGTGAAGCATCGGAATCTAAAACTGGACTCACAGGAGACGTTTAAATCATAGAAAGTTAGTGTCAGTCCTCTTGTAGTTAAGTCGGCATTGTGCCTTTTGTATTAATTTCGAATGCAATTTCCTTGATTCATCATCAATAAGAAGGTACCAGGGATACAATATACCTGAAGCGAAGCATCGTAATCTAAAACTGGACTCACAGGAGAGGTTCAAATATAAGAAAGTGAGTGTGTCAGTAATCTTGTACTTACGTCGGCATTGCGCCTTTTGTATTTAATTCGGAAGCAATTTCTGTGTTTCATCGTCAATTAGAAGGTCCAAGGTAAACAGGAAACCTTAAGTGAAGCATCGGAATCTGAAACTTGTCCCACATTAGAGGTTCAAATCGTAGAAAGTGGAAGTGTCAGTCCTCTTGTACCTAAGTCGGCATTGTGTCTTTTGAATTTAATTCCGATGCAATTTCTGTGTTTCATCGTCAATACGAAGGTCCAAGGTATACAGTAAACCTGAAGTGAAGTATCGGAATCTAAAACTGGACTCACAGCAGAGGTTCAAATCATAGAAAGTTAAAGTGTCAGTCCTCTTGTACTTAAGTCGGCATTATGCCTTTTGTATTAAATTCGGATGAAATTTCTGTTTTTCATCGTCAATATGAAGGTCCAAGGGATACAGTAAAACTAACGTGACGCATCGGAATCTAAAACTGGACTCACAGGAGAGGTTCCAATCATAGAAATTTAGAGTGGCAGTCCTCTGGTCATTAAGTCGGCATTGTGCCTTTTGTATTAAATTCGGATGCAATTTCTGTTTTTCGTCGTCAATAAGAAGGTCCAAGGAATACTGTAAACCTGAAGTGAAGCTCCGGAATCAAAAACTGGAGTCACAGGAGAGGTTCAAATCATCGAAAGTTAGAATGTCAGTCCTCTTGTACTTAAGTCGGAATTGTGCCTTTTGTATAAAATTCGAATGCAATTTCTGTGTTCCATCGTCAATAAAAACGTCCAAGGGATACAGTAACCCTGAAGTGAAGCATAGGAATCTAAAACTGCACTCACAGAAGAGGTTCAAATCATAGAAAGTGAGAGTGTCAGTCATCTTGTACTTAAGTCGGCATTGTGCCTTTTGTATTAAATTCGGACGCAATTTCTGTGTTTCATCGTCAATAAGGAGGTCCAAGGGATACAGTAAACCTGAAGTGAAGCATCGGAATCAAAAACTGGACTCACAGGAGAGGTTTAAATCGTAGAAAGTTAGAGTGTCAGTCCTCTTGTACTTAAGTCGGCGTTGTGCTTTTTGTATTAAATTCGGATGCAATTTCTGTGTTTCTTCGTCAATAAGAACGTCCAAGGGAAACAGTTAACCTGAAGTGAAGCATCGGATTCTAAAACTGGACTCACAGGAGAGGTTCAAATCATAGAACGTGAGAGTGTCTGTCCACTTGTACTAAAGGCGGCATTGCGCCTTTTGTATTAAATTCGGATGTTATTTCTGTGTTTCATCGTCAATAAGAAGGTCTATGGGATACAGTAAACCTGAAATGAAGCATCGGAATCTAAAACTGGACTCACAGGAGACGTTCTAATCATAGAAACTTAAAGTGTCAGTCCTCTGGTACTTAAGTCGGCATTGTGCTTTTTGTACTACATTCGGATGCAATTTCTGTTTTTCGTCGTCAATAAGAAGGTCGAAGGGATATAGTAAACCTGAAGTGAAGCTTCTCAATCTAAAACTGGACTCACAGGAGAGGTTTAAATCATAGAAAGGTAGAGTGTCAGTCCTCTTCTACTTAAGTCGGCATTGCGCATTTTGTATTTAATTCCGATGCAATTTCTGTGTTTCATCGTCAATAAGAAGTTCCAAGGTATACAACAAACCTGAAGTGAAGCATCGGATTCTAAAACTGGGCCCACAGGAGAGGTTCAAATCATAGAAAGTTAGAGTGTCAGTTCTCTTGTACTTTAGTCGGTATTGTGCCTTTTGTATTAAATTCGGATGCAATTTCTGTGTTTCATCGTCAATAGGAAGGTCCAAGTTATACAGTAAACCTGAAGTGAAGCATCGGAATCTAAAACTGGACTCACAGGAGAGATTCAAATCATAGAAAGTTAGGGTGTCAGTCCTTTTGTAATTAGGACGGCATTGGGCCTTTTGTATTAAATTCGGATGCAATATCTGTGTTTCATCGTAATTAAGAGGGTACAAAGGTTACAGTAAGCCTGAAGTGAAGCATCGGAATCTAAAACTGGACTCACAGGGTAGGTTCAAATCATAGAAAGTTAGAGAGTCAGTCCTCTTGTACTTAAGTCGGCATTGTGCCTTTTGTATTAAATTCCGATGCAATTTCTGTTTTTCATCGTCAATATGAAGGTCCAAGGGATACAGTAAAGCTGAAGTGAGGCATCGGAATCTAAAACTGGACTCACAGGAGAGGTTCAAATCACTGAAAGTTTGAGTGTCAGTCCTCTTGTACTTAACTCGGCATTGTGCCTTTTGTATTAAATTCGGATGCAATTTCTGTGGTTCACTGTCAAAAAGAAGGTCCAAGGTATACAGTAAACCTGAAGTGAAGCATCGGAATCTAAAACTGGACTCACAGGAGAGGTTCAAATCATAGAAAGTGAGAGTGTCAGTCCTCATGTACTTAAGTCGGCATTGTGCCTTTTGTATTAAATTCGGATGCAATTTCTGTGTTTCATCGTCAATAAGAAGGTCCAAGGTATAAAGGAAACCTGAAGTGAAGCATCAGAATCTAAAACTGGACTCACAGGAGAGGTTCAAATCATAGAAAGTTAGAGTGCCAGTCCTCTTGTACTTAAGTCGACATTGTGCGTTTTGTATTACATTCGGATGCAATTTCTGTGTTTCATCGTCAATAAAAAGCTCCAAGGGATACAGTAACCCTGAAGTGAAGCATCGGAATCTAAAACTGGACTCACAGAAGAGGTTCAAATCACAGAGAGTGAGAGAGTCAGTCCCTCTTGTACTTAAGTCGGCATTGGGCCTTTTGTATTAAATTCGGATGCAATTTCTGTGTTTCATCGTCAATAAGTAGGTCCAAGGGATACAGTAAACTGAAGTGCAGCATCGGAATCTAAAACTAGACTCACAGGAGAGGTTCAAATTATAAAAATTTAGAGTGTCAGTCCTCTTGTTCTTAAGTCGGCATTGTGCCTTTTATATTAAATTCGGATGCTATTTCTGTTTTTCATCGACAATAAGAAGGTCCAAGGGATACAGTAAACCTGAAGTGAAGCATCGGAATCTAAAACTGGACTCACAGGAGAGGTTGAAATCATAAAAAGTTAGAGGCTCAGAAGTCCTGTACTTAACTCGGCATTGTGCCTTTTTAATTTAATTGCGATGCAATATCTGTGCCTCATCGCCAATAAGAAGGTCAAGGTACACAGTAAATCTCAAGTGAAGCATCGGAATCTAAAACTGGACTCACAGGAGGGGTTCAAATCATTGAAAGTTAGAGTGTCAGTCCTCATGTACTTAAGTCGGCATTGAGCCTTTTGTATTAAATTCGGATGCAATTTCTGTTTATCATCGTCAATATGAAGGTCCAAGGGATACAGTAAACCTGAAGTGAGGCATCGGAATCTAAAACTGGACTCACAGGAGAGGTACAAACCATAGAAAGATAGAGTGTCAGTCCTCTTGTACTTAAGTCGGCATTGTGCCTTTTGTATTAAATTCGGATGCAATTTCTGTGTTTCATCGTCAATAAGAAGGTCCAAGGGAAACTGGAAACCTGAAGTGAAGCATCGGAATCTAAAACTGGTCCCACAGGAGAGGTTCAAGTCATAGAAAGTGAGAGTGTCAGTCCTCTTGTACTTAAGTCGGCATTGCGTCTTTTGTATTAAATTCGGATGCAATTTCTGTGTTTCGTCGACCATAAGAA
Source organism: Schistocerca americana (assembly GCF_021461395.2). NCBI lineage: Eukaryota > Metazoa > Arthropoda > Insecta > Orthoptera > Acrididae > Schistocerca > Schistocerca americana. Next base: position 1,090,055,237 of record NC_060120.1, on the reverse strand, counting down.
GGGTCCAAGTTATAATGGAAACCTGAAGTGAGGCATCGGAATCTAAAACTGGACTCACAGGAGACGTTTGAATCATAGAAAGTTAGTGTCATTCCTCTTGTAGTTAAGTCGGCATTGTGCGTTTTGTATTAATTTCGAATGCAATTTCCTTGATTCTTCATCAATAAGAAGGTACCAGGGATACAATATACCTGAAGCGAAGCATCGTAATCTAAAACTGGACTCACAGGAGAGGTTCAAATATAAGAAAGTGAGAGTGTCAGTAATCTTGTACTTACGTCGGCATTGCGCCTTTTGTATTTAATTCGGAAGCAATTTCTGTGTTTCATCGTCAATAAGACGGTCCAAGGTAAACAGGAAACCTTAAGTGAAGCATCGGAATCTGAAACTTGTCCCACAGGAGAGGTTCAAATCGTAGAAAGTGGAAGTGTCAGTCCTCTTGTACCTAAGTCGGCATTGTGCCTTTTGAATTTAATTCCGATGCAATTTCTGTGTTTCATCGTCAATACGAAGGTCCAAGGTATACAGTAAACCTGAAGTGAAGTATCGGAATCTAAAACTGGACTCACAGCAGAGGTTCAAATCATAGAAAGTTAAAGTGTCAGTCCTCTTGTACTTAAGTCGGCATTGTGCCTTTTGTATTAAATTCGGATGAAATTTCTGTTTTTCATCGTCAATATGAAGGTCCAAGGGATACAGTAAAACTAACGTGACGCATCGGAATCTAAAACTGGACTCACAGGAGAGGTTCCAATCATAGAAATTTAGAGTGGCAGTCCTCTGGTCATTAAGTCGGCATTGTGATTTTTGTATTGAATTCGGATGCAATTTCTGTTTTTCGTCGTCAATAAGAAGGTCCAAGGAATACTGTAAACCTGAAGTGAAGCTCCGGAATCAAAAACTGGACTCACAGGAGAGGTTCAAATCATCGAAAGTTAGAATGTCAGTCCTCTTGTACTTAAGTCGGAATTGTGCCTTTTGTATTAAATTCGGATGCAATTTCTGTGTTTCATCGTCAATAAGGAGGTCCAAGGGATACAGTAAACCTGAAGTGAAGCATCGGAATCTAAAACTGGAATCACAGGAGAGGTTTAAATCATAGAAAGTTAGGGTGTCAGTCCTTTTGTAATTAGGACGGCATTGGGCCTTTTGTATTAAATTCGGATGCAATATCTGTGTTTCATCGTAATTAAGAGGGTACAAAGGTTACAGTAAGCCTGAAGTGAAGCATCGGAATCTAAAACTGGACTCACAGGGTAGGTTCAAATCATAGAAAGTTAGAGAGTCAGTCCTCTTATACTTAAGTCGGCATTGTGCCTTTTGTATTAAATTCCGATGCAATTTCTGTTTTTCATCGTCAATATGAAGGTCCAAGGGATACAGTAAAGCTGAAGTGAGGCATCGGAATCTAAAACTGGACTCACAGGAGAGGTTCAAATCACTGAAAGTTTGAGTGTCAGTCCTCTTGTACTTAACTCGGCATTGTGCCTTTTGTATTAAATTCGGATGCAATTTCTGTGGTTCACTGTCAAAAAGAAGGTCCAAGGTATACAGTAAACCTGAAGTGAAGCATCGGAATCTAAAACTGGACTCACAGGAGAGGTTCAAATCATAGAAAGTGAGAGTGTCAGTCCTCATGTACTTAAGTCGGCATTGTGCCTTTTGTATTAAATTCGGATGCAATTTCTGTGTTTCATCGTCAATAAGAAGGTCCAAGGTATAAAGGAAACCTGAAGTGAAGCATCAGAATCTAAAACTGGACTCACAGGAGAGGTTCAAATCATAGAAAGTTAGAGTGCCAGTCCCCTTGTACTTAAGTCGACATTGTGCCTTTTGTATTACATTCGGATGCAATTTCTGTGTTTCATCGTCAATAAAAAGCTCCAAGGGATACAGTAACCCTGAAGTGAAGCATCGGAATCTAAAACTGGACTCACAGAAGAGGTTCAAATCACAGAAAGTGAGAGAGTCAGTCCTCTTGTACTTAAGTCGGCATTGGGCCTTTTGTATTAAATTCGGATGCAATTTCTGTGTTTCATCGTCAATAAGTAGGTCCAAGGGATACAGTAAACATGAAGTGCAGCATCGGAATCTAAAACTAGACTCACAGGAGAGGTTCAAATTATAAAAATTTAGAGTGTCAGTCCTCTTGTTCTTAAGTCGGCATTATGCCTTTTATATTAAATTCGGATGCTATTTCTGTTTTTCATCGACAATAAGAAGGTCCAAGGGATACAGTAAACCTGAAGTGAAGCATCGGAATCTAAAACTGGACTCACAGGAGAGGTTCAAATCATAGAAAGTTAGTGGCTCAGAAGTCCTGTACTTAACTCGGCATTGTGCCTTTTTAATTTAATTGCGATGCAACATCTGTGCCTCATCGCCAATAAGAAGGTCCAAGGTACACAGTAAATCTGAAGTGAAGCATCGGAATCTAAAACTGGACTCACAGGAGGGGTTCAAATCATTGAAAGTTAGAGTGTCAGTCCTCATGTACTTAAGTCGGCATTGAGCCTTTTGTATTAAATTCGGATGCAATTTCTGTTTATCATCGTCAATATGAAGGTCCAAGGGATACAGTAAACCTGAAGTGAGGCATCGGAATCTAAAACTGGACTCACAGGAGAGGTACAAACCATAGAAAGATAGAGTGTCAGTCCTCTTGTACTTAAGTCGGCATTGTGCCTTTTGTATTAAATTCGGATGCAATTTCTGTGTTTCATCGTCAATAAGAAGGTCCAAGGGAAACTGGAAACCTGAAGTGAAGCATCGGAATCTAAAACTGGTCCCACAGGAGAGGTTCAAGTCATAGAAAGTGAGAGTGTCAGTCCTCTTGTACTTAAGTCGGCATTGCGTCTTTTGTATTAAATTCGGATGCAATTTCTGTGTTTCGTCGACCATAAGAAGGTCCAAGTTATAATGGAAACCTGAAGTGAAGCATCGGAATCTGAAACTGGACTCACAGGAGACGTTTAAATCATAGAAAGTTAGTGTCAGTCCTCTTGTAGTTAAGTCGGCATTGTGCGTTTTGTATTAATTTCGAATGCAATTTCCTTGATTCATCATCAATAAGAAGGTACCAGGGATACAATATACCTGAAGCGAAGCATCGTAATCTAAAACTGGACTCACAGGAGAGGTTCAAATATAAGAAAGTGAGAGTGTCAGTAATCTTGTACTTACGTCGGCATTGCGCCTTTTGTATTTAATTCGGAAGCAATTTCTGTGTTTCATCGTCAATAAGAAGGTCCAAGGTAAACAGGAAACCTTAAGTGAAGCATCGGAATCTGAAACTTGTCCCACAGGAGAGGTTCAAATCGTAGAAAGTGGAAGTGTCAGTCCTCTTGTACCTAAGTCGGCATTGTGCCTTTTGAATTTAATTCCGATGCAATTTCTGTGTTTCATCGTCAATACGAAGGTCCAAGGTATACAGTAAACCTGAAGTGAAGTATCGGAATCTAAAACTGGACTCACAGCAGAGGTTCAAATCATAGAAAGTTAAAGTGTCAGTCCTCTTGTACTTAAGTCGGCATTGTGCCTTTTGTATTAAATTCGGATGAAATTTCTGTTTTTCATCGTCAATATGAAGGTCCAAGGGATACAGTAAAACTAACGTGACGCATCGGAATCTGAAACTGGACTCACAGGAGAGGTTCCAATCATAGAAATTTAGAGTGGCAGTCCTCTGGTCATTAAGTCGGCATTGTGCCTTTTGTATTAAATTCGGATGCAATTTCTGTTTTTCGTCGTCAATAAGAAGGTCCAAGGAATACTGTAAACCTGAAGTGAAGCTCCGGAATCAAAAACTGGACTCACAGGAGAGGTTCAAATCATCGAAAGTTAGAATGTCAGTCCTCTTGTACTTAAGTCGGAATTGTGCGTTTTGTATAAAATTCGGATGCAATTTCTGTGTTTCATCGTCAATAAAAAGGTCCAAGGGATACAGTAACCCTGAAGTGAAGCATCGGAATCTAAAACTGCACTCACAGAAGAGGTTCAAATCATAGAAAGTGAGAGTGTCAGTCATCTTGTACTTAAGTCGGCATTGTGCCTTTTGTATTAAATTCGGATGCAATTTCTGTGTTTCATCGTCAATAAGGAGGTCCAAGGGATACAGTAAACCTGAAGTGAAGCATCGGAATCTAAAACTGGACTCACAGGAGAGGTTTAAATCATAGAAAGTTAGAGTGTCAGTCCTCTTGTACTTAAGTCGGCATTGTGCCTTTTGTATTAAATTCGGATGCAATTTCTGTGTTTCTTCGTCAATAAGAACGTCCAAGGGATACAGTTAACCTGAAGTGAAGCATCGGATTCTAAAACTGCACTCACAGGAGAGGTTCAAATAATAGAACGTGAGAGTGTCTGTCCACTTGTACTAAAGGCGGCATTGTGCCTTTTGTATTATATTCGGATGTTATTTCTGTGTTTCATCGTCAATAAGAAGGTCTATGGGATACAGTAAACATGAAATGAAGCATCGGAATCTAAAACTGGACTCACAGGAGACGTTCAAATCATAGAAACTTAGAGTGTCAGTCCTCTGGTACTTAAGTCGGCATTGTGCTTTATGTACTACATTCGGATGCAATTTCTGTTTTTCGTCGTCAATAAGAAGGTCGAAGGGATACAGTAAACCTGAAGTGAAGCTTCACAATCTAAAACTGGACTCACAGGAGTGGTTTAAATCATAGAAAGGTAGAGTGTCAGTCCTCTTCTACTTAAGTCGGCATTGCGCATTTTGTATTTAATTCCGATGCAATTTCTGTGTTTCATCGTCAATAAGAAGTTCCACGGTATACAACAAACCTGAAGTGAAGCATCGGATTCTAAAACTGGGCCCACAGGAGAGGTTCAAATCATAGAAAGTTGGAGTGTCAGTTCTCTTGTACTTAAGTCGGTATTGTGCCTTTTGTATTAAATTCGGATGCAATTTCTGTGTTTCATCGTCAATAGGAAGGTCCAAGTTATACAGTAAACCTGAAGTGAAGCATCGGAATCTAAAACTGGACTCACAGGAGAGATTCAAATCATAGAAAGTTAGGGTGTCAGTCCTTTTGTAATTAGGACGGCATTGGGCCTTTTGTATTAAATTCGGATGCAATATCTGTGTTTCATCGTAATTAAGAGGGTACAAAGGTTACAGTAAGCCTGAAGTGAAGCATCGGAATCCAAAACTGGACTCACAGGGTAGGTTCAAATCATAGAAAGTTAGAGAGTCAGTCCTCTTGTACTTAAGTCGGCATTGTGCCTTTTGTATTAAATTCGGATGCAATTTCTGTGTTTCATCGTCAATAAGAAGGTGCAAGGTATAAAGGAAACCTGAAGTGAAGCATCAGAATCTAATACTGGACTCACAGGAGAGGTTCAAATCATAGAAAGTGAGAGTGTCAGTCCTCATGTACTTAAGTCGGCATTGTGCCTTTTGTATTAAATTCGGATGCAATTTCTGTGTTTCATCGTCAATAAGAAGGTCCAAGGTATAAAGGAAACCTGAAGTGAAGCATCAGAATCTAATACTGGACTCACAGGAGAGGTTCAAATCATAGAAAGTTAGAGTGCCAGTCCTCTTGTACTTAAGTCGACATTGTGCCTTTTGTATTACATTCGGATGCAATTTCTGTGTTTCATCGTCAATAAAAAGCTCCAAGGGATACAGTAACCCTGAAGTGAAGCATCGGAATCTAAAACTGGACTCACAGAAGAGGTTCAAATCACAGAAAGTGAGAGAGTCAGTCCTCTTGTACTTAAGTCGGCATTGGGCTTTTTGTATTAAATTCGGATGCAATATCTGTGCCTCATCGCCAATAAGAAGGTCCAAGGTACACAGTAAATCTGAAGTGAAGCATCGGAATCTAAAACTGGACTCACAGGAGGGGTTCAAATCATTGAAAGTTAGAGTGTCAGTCCTCATGTACTTAAGTCGGCATTGAGCCTTTTGTATTAAATTCGGATGCAATTTCTGTTTATCATCGTCAATATGAAGGTCCAAGGGATACAGTAAACCTGAAGTGAGGCATCGGAATCTAAAACTGGACTCACAGGAGAGGTACAAACCATAGAAAGATAGAGTGTCAGTCCTCTTGTACTTAAGTCGGCATTGTGCCTTTTGTATTAAATTCGGTTGCAATTTCTGTGTTTCATCGTCAATAAAAAGGTCCAAGGGATACAGTAACCCTGAAGTGAAGCATCGGAATCTAAAACTGGACTCACAGAAGAGGTTCAAATCATAGAAAGTGAGAGTGTCAGTCCTCTTGTACTTAAGTCGGCATTGTGCCTTTTGTATTAATTTCGAATGCAATTTCCTTGATTCATCATCAATAAGAAGGTACCAGGGATACAATATTCCTGAAATGAAGCATCGGAATCTAAAACTGGACTTACAGGAGACTTTAAAATGTAAGAAAGTGAGAGTGTCAGTAATCTTGTACTTACGTCGGCATTGCGCCTTTTGTATTTAATTCGGTAGCAATATCTGTGTTTCATCGTCAATAAGGAGGTCGAAGGGATTCAGTAAACCTGAAATGAAGCAGCGGAATCTAAAACTGGACTCACAGGAGAGGTTCAAATAATAGAAAATTAGAGTCTCAGTCCTCTAGTACTTAAGTCGGCATTGTGCATTTTGTATTAAATTCGGATGCAATTTCTGTTTTTCGTCGTCAATAAGAAGGTCCAAGGGATACAGTGAACCTGAAGTGAAGCTTCGGAATCTAAAACTGGACACACAGGAGAGGTTCAAATCATTGAAAGTTAGAGTGTCAGTCCTCTTGTACTTAAGTCGGAATTGTGCCTTCTGTATAAAATTCGGATGCAATTTCTGTGTTTCATCGCCAATAAGAATGTCCAAGGGATACAGTAAAGCTGAAATGAAGCATTGGAATCTAAAAGTGGACTCACAGGAGAGGTTCAAATCATAGAATGTTAAAGTGTCAGTCCTCTTGTACATTACTCGGCATTGTGACTTTTGAATTTAATTCGGATGCAATTTCTGTGGTTCATTGTCAAAAAGAAGGTCCAAGGTATACAGTAAACCTGAAGTGAAGCATCGGAATCTAAAACTGGACTCACAGGAGAGGTTCAAATCATAGAAAGTGAGAGTGTCAGTCCTCATGTACTTAAGTCGGCATTGTGCCTTTTGTATTAAATTCGAATGCAATTTCCGTGTTTCATCGACAATAAGAAGGTCCAAGGTATAAAGGAAACCTGAAGTGAAGCATCAGAATCTAAAACTGGACTCACAGGAGAGGATCAAATCATAGAAAGTTAGAGTGCCAGTCCTCTTGTACTTAAATCGACATTGTGCCTTTTGTATTACATTCGGATGCAATTTCTGTGTTTCATCGTCAATAAAAAGGTCCAAGGGATACAGTAACCCTGAAGTGAAGCATCGGAATCTAAAACTGGACTCACAGAAGAGGTTCAAATCACAGAAAGTGAGAGAGTCAGTCCTCTTGTACTTAAGTCGGCATTGGGCCTTTTGTATTAAATTCGGATGCAATTTCTGTGTTTCATCGTCAATAAGTAGGTCCAAGGGATACAGTAAACCTGAAGTGAAGCATCGGAATCTAAAACTTGACTCACAGAAGAGGTTTAAATCATAGAAAGTTAGAGGCTCAGAAGTCCTGTACTTAACTCGGCATTGTGCCTTTTTAATTTAATTGCGATGCAATATCTGTGCCTCATCGCCAATAAGAAGGACCAAGGTACACAGTAAATCTGAAGTGAAGCATCGGAATCTAAAACTGCACTCACAGGAGAGGTTCAAATCATAGAAAGTGAGAGTGTCAGTATCCTTGTACCTAAGTGGGCATAGTGCCTTCTGAATTTAATTCTGATGCAATTTCTGTGTTTCATCGTCAATACGAAGGTCCAAGGTATACAGTAAACCTGAAGTGAAGCATCGGAATCTAAAACTGGACTCACAGGAGGGGTTCAAATCATAGAAAGTTAGAGTGTCAGTCCTCATGTACTTAAGTCGTCATTGAGCCTTTTGTATTAAATTCCGATGCAATTTCTGTTTATCATCGTCAGTATGAAGGTCCAAGGGATACAGTAAACCATAAGTGAGGCATCGGAATCTAAAACTGGACTCACAGGAGAGGTACAAATCATAGAAAGATAGAGTGTCAGTCCTCTTGTACTTAAGTCGGCATTGTGCCTATTGTATTAAATTCGGATGCAATTTCTGTGTTTCATCGTCAATAAGAAGGTCCAAGGTATAAAGGAAACCTGAAGTGAAGCATCAGAATCTAAAACTGGACTCACAGGAGAGGTTCAAATCATAGAAAGTTACAGTGTCAGTCCTCTTGTACTTAAGTCGGCATTGTGCATTTCGTATTAAATTCGGATGCAATGTCTGTGTTTCATCGTCAATAAAAAGGTCCAAGGGATACAGTAACCCTGAAGTGAAGCATCGGAATCTAAAACTGGACTCACAGGAGAGGTTCAAATCATAGAAAGTGAGAGTGTCAGTCCTCATGTACTTAAGTCGGCATTGTGCCTTTTGTATTAAATTCGAATGCAATTTCCGTGTTTCATCGACAATAAGAAGGTCCAAGGTATAAAGGAAACCTGAAGTGAAGCATCAGAATCTAAAACTGGACTCACAGGAGAGGATCAAATCATAGAAAGTTAGAGTGCCAGTCCTCTTGTACTTAAGTCGACTTTGTGCCTTTTGTATTACATTCGGATGCAATTTCTGTGTTTCATCGTCAATAAAAAGGTCCAAGGGATACAGTAACCCTGAAGTGAAGCATCGGAATCTAAAACTGGACTCACAGAAGAGGTTCAAATCACAGAAAGTGAGAGAGTCAGTCCTCTTGTACTTAAGTCGGCATTGGGCCTTTTGTATTAAATTCGGATGCAATTTCTGTGTTTCATCGTCAATAAGCAGGTCCAAGGGACACAGTAAACCTGAAGTGAAGCAGTGAAATCTAAAACTTTACTCACCGGAGAGGTTCAAATCATAGAAAATTAGTGTGTCAGTCCTCTTGTACTTAAGTCGGTATTGTGCCTTTTGTATTAAATTCTGATGCAATTTCTGTGTTTCATCGTCAATAAGAAGTTCCAAGGTAAACAGGAAACCTGAAGTGAAGCATCGGAATCCAAAACTGATCCCACAGGAGAGGTTTAAGTCATAGAAAGTTAGAGTGTCAGTCCTCTTGTAGTTAAGTCGGCATTGTGCCTTTTGTATTAATTTCGAATGCAATTTCCTTGATTCATCATCAATAAGAAGGTACCAGGGATACAATATTCCTGAAATGAAGCATCGGAATCTAAAACTGGACTCACAGGAGAGGTTCAAATGTAAGAAAGTGAGAGTGTCAGTAATCTTGTACTTACGTCGGCATTGCGCCTTTTGTATTTAATTCGGAAGCAATTTCTGTGTTTCATCGTCAATAAGACGGTCCAAGGGATACAGTAAACCTGAAGTGAAGCAGCGGAATCTAAAACTGGACTCACAGGAGAGGTTCAAATAATAGAAAATTAGAGTCTCAGTCCTCTTGTACTTAAGTCGGCATTGTGCCTTTTGTATTAAATTCGGATGCAATTTCTGTTTTTCGTCGTCAATAAGAAGGTCCAAGGGATACAGTGAACCTAAAGTGAAGCTTCGGAATCTAAAACTGGACACACAGGGGAGGTTCAAATCATTGAAAGTTAGAGTGTCAGTCCTCTTGTACTTAAGTCGGAATTGTGCCTTCTGTATAAAATTAGGATGCAATTTCTGTGTTTCATCGCCAATAAGAAGGTCCAAGGGATACAGTAAAGCTGAAGGGAAGCATTGGAATCTAAAAGTGGACTCACAGGAGAGGTTCAAACCATAGAAAGTTAGAGTGTCAGTCCTCTTGTACTTAAGTCGGCATTGTGCCTTTTATATTAAATTCGGATGCAATTTCTGTGTTTCATCGTCAATAAGAAGGTTCAAGGGATACAGTAAACCTGAAGTGAAGCATCGGAATCTATAACTGGACTCACAGGAGAGGTTCAAATCATAGAATGTTAAAGTGTCAGTCCTCTTGTACATTACTCGGCATTGTGACTTTTGAATTTAATTCGGATGCAATTTCTGTGTTTCATTGTCAAAAAGAAGGTCCAAGGTATAAAGGAAACCTGAAGTGAAGCATCAGAATCTAAAACTGGACTCACAGGAGAGGTTCAAATCATAGAAAGTTAGAGTGCCAGACCTCTTGTACTTAAGTCGACATTGTGCCTTTTGTATTAAATTCGTATGCAATTTCTGTGTTTCATCGTCAATAAAAAGGTCCAAGGGATACAGTAACCCTGAAGTGAAGAATCTGAATCTAAAACTGGACTCACAGAAGAGGTTCAAATCACAGAAAGTGAGGGAGTCAGTCCTCTTGTACTTAAGTCGGCATTGGGCCTTTTGTATTAAATACGGATGCAATTTCTGTGTTTCATCGTCAATTAGTAGGTTCAAGGGATACAGTAAACCTGAAGTGCAGCATCGGAATCTAAAACTAGACTCACAGGAGAGGTTCAAATAATAAAAAGTTAGAGTGTCAGTCCTCTTGTACTTAAGTCGGCATTGTGCCTTTTATATTAAATTCGGATGCTATTTCTGTTTTTCATCGTCAATAAGAAGGTCCAAGGGATACAGTAAACCTGAAGTGAAGCATCGGAATCTAAAACTGGACTCACAGGAGAGGTTCAAATCATAGAAAGTTAGAGGCTCAGAAGTCCTGTACTTACCTCGGCATTGTGCCTTTTAATTTAATTGCGATGCAATATCTGTGCCTCATCGCCAATAAGAAGGTCCAAGGTACACAGTAAATCTGAAGTGAAGCATCGGAATCTAAAACTGGACTCACAGGAGAGGTTCAAATCATAGAAAGTGAAAGTGTCAGTCCCCTTGTACCTAAGTGGGCATAGTGCCTTTTGAATTTAATTCTGATGCAATTTCTGTGTTTCATCGTCAATACGAAGGTCCAAGGTATACAGTAAACCTGAAGTGAAGCATCGGAATCTAAAACTGGACTCACAGGAGGGGTTCAAATCATAGAAAGTTAGAGTGTCAGTTTTCATGTACTTAAGTCGGCATTGAGCCTTTTGTATTAAATTCGGATGCAATTTATGTTTATCATCGTCAATATGAAGGTCCAAGGGATACAGTAAACCTGAAGTGAGGCATCGGAATCTAAAACTGGACTCACAGGAGAGGTACAAATCATAGAAAGATAGAGTGTCAGCCCTCTTGTACTTAAGTCGGCATTGTGCCTTTTGTATTAAATTCGGATGCAATTTCTGTGTTTCATCGTCAATAAGAAGGTCCAAGGTATAAAGGAAACCTGAAGTGAAGCATCAGAATCTAAAACTGGACTCACAGGAGAGGTTCAAATCATAGAAAGTTACAGTGTCAGTCCTCTTGTACTTAAGTCGGCATTGTGCATTTCGTATTAAATTCGGATGCAATGTCTGTGTTTCATCGTCAATAAAAAGGTCCAAGGGATACAGTAACCCTGAAGTGAAGCATCGGAATCTAAAACTGGACTCACAGAAGAGGTGCAAATCATAGAAAGTGAGAGTGTCAGTCCTCTTGTACTTAAGTCGGCATTGTGCCTTTTGCATTAAATTCGGATGCAATTTCTCTGTTTCATCGTCAATAAGAAGTTCCAAGGTAAACAGGAAACCTGAAGTGAAGCATCGGAATCTAAAACTGGTCCCACAGGAGAGGTGTAAGTCATAGAAAGTTAGAGTGTCAGTCCTCTTGTAGTTAAGTCGGCATTGTGCCTTTTGTATTAATTTCGAATGCAATTTCCTTGATTCATCATCAATAAGAAGGTACCAGGGATACGATATTCCCGAAATGAAGCATCGGAATCTAAAACTGGACTCACAGGAGAGGTTCAAATGTAAGAAAGTGAGAGTGTCAGTAATCTTGTACTTACGTCGGCATTGCGCCTTTTGTATTTAATTCGGAAGCAATTTCTGTGTTTCATCGTCAATAAGAAGGTCCAAGGGATACAGTAAACCTGAAGTGAAACAACGGAATCTAGAACCGGACACACAGGAGTGGTTCAAATCATAGAAAGTTAGAGTGTCAGTCGTCTTGTACTTAAATCAGAATTGTGCCTTTTGTATTAAATTCGGATTCCATATCTGTGTTTCATCGTCAATAAGAAGGTCCAAGGGATACAGTTAACCTGAAGTGAAGCATCGGATTCTACAACTGGACTCACAGGAGAGGTTCAAATCATAGAAAGTGAGAGTGTCAGTCCTCTTGTACTAAAGTCGGCATTGAGCCTTTTGTATTAAATTCGGATGCAAATTCTGTGTTTCATCGTCAATAAGAAGGTCCAAGGGATACAGTAAACCTGAAGTGAAGCAGCGGAATCTAAAACTGGACTCACAGGAGAGTTTCAAATCATAGAAAATTAGAGTGTCAGTCCTCTTGTACTTAGGTCGGCATTGTGCTTTTGTGTTAATTTCGGATGTAATTTCTGTTTTTCGTCGTCAATAAGAAGGTCCAAGGGATACAGTAGACCTAAAGTGAAGCTTCGGAATCTAAAACTGGACTCACAGGAGAGGTTCAAATTATAGAAAGTGAGAGTGTCAGTCCTCTTGTACTTAAGTCGGCATTGTGCCTTTTGTACTAAAATCGGATGCAATTTCTGTGGTTCATTGTCAAAAAGAAGGTCCAAGGTATACAGTAAACCTGAAGTGAAGCATCGGAATCTAAAACTGGACTCACAGGAGAGGTTCAAATCATAGAAAGCGAGAGTGTCAGTCCTCATGTACTTAAATCGGCATTGTGCCTTTTGTATTTAATTCTGATGCAATTTCTGTGTTTCATCGTCAATAAGAAGGTCCAAGGTATAAAGGAAACCTGAAGTGAAGCATCAGAATCTAAAGCTGGACTCACAGGAGAGGTTCAAATCATAGAAAGTTAGAGTGTCAGTCCTCTTGTACTTAAGTCGCATTGTGCCTTTTGTATTACATTCAGATGCAATTTCTGTGTTTCATCGTCAATAAAAAGGTCCAAGGGATACAGTAAAGCTGAAGTGAAGCATCGGAATCTAAAACTGGACTCACAGGAGAGGTTCAAATCATAGAAAGTGAGAGTGTCAGTCCTCTTGTACTTAAGTCGGCATTGTGCCTTTTGTATTAAATTCGGATGCAATTTCTGTGTTTCATCGTCAATAAGATGGTCCAAGGGATACAGTAAACCTGAAGTGAAGCATCGGAATCTAAAACTGGACTCACAGGGGAGGTTCAAATTATAGAAAGTTTGAGTGTCAGTCCTCTTGTACAAAAGTCGGCATTGTGCCTTTTGAATTTAATTCCGATGCAATATCTGTGGTTCATAGTCAATACGAAGGTCCACGGTAAACAGTAAACCTGAAATGAAGCATCGGAATCTAAAACTGGACTCACAGGAGAGGTTCAAATCATAGAAAGTGAAAGTGTCAGTCCTCTTGTACTTAAGTCGTTATTGTGTCTTTTGTATTAAATTCGGATGCAATTTCTGTGTTTCATCGTCAATAAGAAAGTCCAATGGAACTAGTAAACCTGAAGTGAAGCATCGGAATCTAAAACTGGACTCACAGGAGAGGTTCAAATCATAGAAATTGAGATCGTCAGTCCTCTTGTACTTAAGTCGGCATTGTGCCTTTTGTATTAAATTCGGATGCAATTTCTGTGGTTCATCGTAAATAAGAAGGTCCAAGGGATACAGTAAACCTGAAGTGAAGCAACGGAATCTAAAACTGGACTCACAGGAGAGGTTCAAATCGTAGAAAGTTAGAAAGTCAGTCGTCTTGTACTTAAGTCAGAATTGTGCCTTTTGTATTAATTTCTGATGGAATTTCTGTGTTTCATCGTTAATAAGAAGGTCCAAGGGACACAGTAAAGCTGAAGTGAAGCATCGGAATCTAAAACTGGACTCACAGGAGAGGTTCAAATCATAGAAAGTGAGAGTGTCAGTCCTCTTGTACTTAAGTCGGCATTGTGCCTTTTGTATTAAATTCGGATGCAATTTGTGTGTTTCATCGTCGATAAGATGGTCCATGGGATACAGTAAACCTGAAGTGATGCATCGGAATCTTAAACTGGACTCACAGGAGAGGTTCAAATGATGGAAAGTTAGAGTGTCAGTCATTTTGTACATAAGTCGGCATTGTGCCTTTTGAATATAATTCCGATGCTATTTCTGCGTTTCATCGTCAATAAGAAGATCCAAGGTATACAGTAAACCTGAGGTGAAGCATCGGAATCCAAAACTGGACTCACAGGAGAGGTTCAAATCATAGAAAGTGAACGTGTAAGTCCTCTTGTACTTAAGTCGGCATTGTGCCTTTTGTATTAAATTCGGATGCAATTTCTGTGTTTCATCGTCAATAAGATGGTCCAAGGGATACAATAACCTGAAGTGAAGCATCGGAATCTAAAACTGGAATCACAGGAGAGGTTCAAATGATAGAGAGTTTGAGTGTCAGTCCTCTTGTAATTAAGTCGGTATTGTGCCTTTTGTAATACATTCGGATGCAATTTCTGTGTTGCATCGTCAATAGGAAGGTCCAAGGTATACAGTAAACCTGAAGTGAAGCATCGGAATCTAAAACTGGACTCACAGGAGAGGTTCAAATCATAGAAATGGAGAGTGTCGGGCCTCTTGTACTTAAGTTAACATTGTGCCTTTTGTGTTAAATTCGGATGCAATTTCTGTGTTTCATCGTCAATAAGATGGTCCAAGGGATACAATAACATCAAGTGAAGCATCGGAATCTAAAACTGGACTCACAGGAGAGGTTCAAATCATAGAAAGTAAGAGTGTCAGTCCTCTTGTACCTAAGTCGGCATTGAGCATTTTGTTTTTAATTACGATGCAATCTCTGTGTTTCATCATCAATAAGAAGGTCCAAGGTATACAGTAAACCTGAAGGGAAGCATCGGAATCTAAAACTGGACTGACAAGAGAGGTTCAAATCATAGAATGTGAACGTGTCAGTCCTCTCGTACTTAAGTCGGCATTGTGCCTTTTGTATTAAATTCGGATGCAATTTCTGTTTTTCGTCGTCAATAAGAAGGTCCAAGGGATACAGTAAACCTTAAGTGAAGCTGCGGAATCTAAAACTGGACTCACAGGAGAGATTCAAATCATAGAAAGAGAGAGTGTCAGTCCTCTTGTACTTAAGTCGGCATTGTGCCTTTTGTATTAAATTCGGATGCAATTTCTGTATTTCATCGTCAATAAGAAGGTCCAAGGAATACAGTGAACCTGAAGTGAAGCATCGGAATCTAAAACTGGACTCACAGGAGAGGTTCAAATCATAGAAAGTTAGAGTGTCAGTCCTCTTGTACTTAAGTCGGCATTGTGCCTTTTGTATTAAATTCGGATGCAGTTTCTGTGTTTCATCGTCAATAAAAAGGTCCAAGGGATACAGTAAACCTGAAGAGAAGCATCGGAATCTAAAACTGGACTCACAGTAGAGGTACAAATCATAGAATGTGAGAGTGTCACTCCTCTTGTACGTAAGTCGGCATTGTAACTTTTGTATTAAATTCTAATGCAATTTCTGTGTTTCATCGTTAGTAAGAAGGTCCAAGGGATATACTAAGCCTGAAGTGAAGCATCGGAATCTATAACTGGACTCACAGGAGAGGTTCAAATCATAAAAAATTAGAGTGTCAGTCCTCTTTTACCTAAGTCGGCATTGTTCCTTTTGAATTTAATTCCGAAGCAATCTCTGTGTTTCATCGTCAGTAAGAAGGTCCAAGGTATACAGTAAACCTGAGGTGAAGCATCGGAATCTAAAACTGGACTCACAGGGGAGGTACAAATCATAGAAAGTTAGAGTGTCAGTCCTCTTGTACCTAAGTCGGCATTGTACCTTTTGAATTTAATTCCGAAGCAATCTCTGTGTTTCATCGTCAATGAGAAGGTCCAAGGTATACAGTAAACCTGAGGTGAAACATCGGAATACAAAACTGGACTCACAGGAGAGGTTCAAATCATAGAAAGTGAACGTGTCAGTCCTCTTGTACTTAAGTCGGCATTGTGCCTTTTGTATTAAATTCGGATGCAATTTCAGTGTTTCATCGCCAATAAGAGAGTCCAAGGGATACAGCAAACCTGAAGCGAAGCATCGGAATCTAAAACTGGGCTCACAGGAGAGGTTCAAATGATAGAAAGTGAGAGTGTCAGTCCTCTTGAACTTACGTCGGCATTGTGCATTTTGTATTGAATTCGGATGCAATTTCTGTGTTTCATCGTCAATAAGAAGGTCCAAGGGATACAGTAAACCTGAAGTGAAGCAGCGGAATCTAAAACTGGACTCACAGGAGAGGTTCAAATCATAGAAAGTGAGAGTGTCAGTCCTCTTGTACTTAAGTCGGCATTGTGCCTTTTATATAAAATTCGGATGCAATTTCTGTGATTCATCGTCAATAAGAAGGTCCAAGGGATGCAGTAAACCTGAAGTGAAGCATCGGAATCTAAAACTTGACTCACAGGAGAGGTTTAAATCATAGAATGCAAACGTGTCAGTCCACGTGTACTTAAGTCGGCATTGTGAATTTTGTATTAAATTCGGATGCAATTTCTGTGTTTCATCGTCAATAAGAGAGTCCAAGGGATACAGTAAAATTGAAGTGAAGCTTCGGAATCTAAAACTTGAATCACAGGAGAGGTTCAAATCATAGAAAGTTAGAGTGTCAGTCCTCTTGTACCAAAGTCGGCTTTGTGCCTTTTGAATTTAATTCCGAAGCAATCTCTGTGTTTCATCATCAATAAGAAGGTCCAAGGTATACAGTAAACCTGAAGTGAAGCATCGGAATCTAAAACTGGACTCACAAGAGAGGTTCAATCCATAGAAAGTGAACTTGTCAGTCCTCTCGTACTTAAGTCGGCATTGTGCCTTTTGTATTAAATTCGGATGCAATTTCTGTATTTCATCGTCAATAAGAAGGTCCAAGGAATACAGTGAACCTGAAGTGAAGCATCGGAATCTAAAACTGGACTCACAGGAGAGGTTCAAATCATAGGAAGTTAGAGTGTCAGTCCTCTTGTACTTAAGTCGGCATTGTGCCTTTTGTATTAAATTCGGATGCAGTTTCTGTGTTTCATCGTCAATAAAAAGGTCCAAGGGATACAGTAAACCTGAAGAGAAGCATCGGAATCTAAAACTGGACTCACAGGAGAGGTTCAAATCATAGAATGTGAGAGTGTCAGTCCTCTTGTACGTAAGTCGGCATTGTAACTTTTGTATTAAATTCTGATGCAATTTCTGTGTTTCATCGTTAGTAAGAAGGTCCAAGGGATATACTAAGCCTGAAGTGAAGCATCGGAATCCAAAACTGGACTCACAGGAGAGGTTCAAATCATAG
Source organism: Schistocerca americana (assembly GCF_021461395.2). Lineage (NCBI taxonomy): Eukaryota > Metazoa > Arthropoda > Insecta > Orthoptera > Acrididae > Schistocerca > Schistocerca americana. The sequence goes on along the minus strand of NC_060120.1, from coordinate 1,090,037,897 downwards.
AAAGTGAGAGTGTCAGTCCTCTTGAACTTACGTCGGCATTGTGCATTTTGTATTAAATTCGGATGCAATTTCTGTGTTTCATCGTCAATAAGAAGGTCCAAGGGATACAGTAAACCTGAAGTGAAGCAGCGGAATCTAAAACTGGACTCACAGGGGAGGTTCAAATTATAGAAAGTTTGAGTGTCAGTCCTCTTGTACAAAAGTCGGCATTGTGCCTTTTGAATTTAATTCCGATGCAATATCTGTGGTTCATAGTCAATACGAAGGTCCACGGTAAACGGTAAACCTGAAATGAAGCATCGGAATCTAAAACTGGACTCACAGGAGAGGTTCAAATCATAGAAAGTGAAAGTGTCAGTCCTCTTGTACTTAAGTCGTTATTGTGTCTTTTGTATTAAATTCGGATGCAATTTCTGTGTTTCATCGTCAATAAGAAAGTCCAATGGAACTAGTAAACCTGAAGTGAAGCATCGGAATCTAAAACTGGACTCACAGGAGAGGTTCAAATCATAGAAATTGAGATCGTCAGTACTCTTGTACTTAAGTCGGCATTGTGCCTTTTGTATTAAATTCGGATGCAATTTCTGTGGTTCATCGTAAATAAGAAGGTCCAAGGGATACAGTAAACCTGAAGTGAAGCAACGGAATCTAAAACTGGACTCACAGGAGAGGTTCAAATCGTAGAAAGTTAGAAAGTCAGTCGTCTTGTACTTAAGTCCGAATTGTGCCTTTTGTATTAATTTCTGATGCAATTTCTGTGTTTCATCGTTAATAAGAAGGTCCAAGGGACACAGTAAAGCTGAAGTGAAGCATCGGAATCTAAAACTGGACTCACAGGAGAGGTTCAAATCATAGAAAGTGAGAGTGTCAGTCCACTTGTACTTAAGTCGGCATTGTGCCTTTTGTATTAAATTCGGATGCAATTTGTGTGTTTCATCGTCAATAAGATGGTCCATGGGATACAGTAAACCTGAAGTGATGCATCGGAATCTTAAACTGGACTCACAGGAGAGGTTCAAATGATGGAAAGTTAGAGTGTCAGTCATTTTGTACATAAGTCGGCATTGTGCCTTTTGAATATAATTCCGATGCTATTTCTGCGTTTCATCGTCAATAAGAAGATCCAAGGTATACAGTAAACCTGAGGTGAAGCATCGGAATCCAAAACTGGACTCACAGGAGAGGTTCAAATCATAGAAAGTGAACGTGTAAGTCCTCTTGTACTTAAGTCGGCATTGTGCCTTTTGTATTAAATTCGGATGCAATTTCTGTGTTTCATCGTCAATAAGATGGTCCAAGGGATACAATAACCTGAAGTGAAGCATCGGAATCTAAAACTGGAATCACAGGAGAGGTTCAAATGATAGAGAGTTTGAGTGTCAGTCCTCTTGTAATTAAGTCGGTATTGTGCCTTTTGTAATAAATTCGGATGCAATTTCTGTGTTGCATCGTCAATAGGAAGGTCCAAGGTATACAGTAAACCTGAAGTGAAGCATCGGAATCTAAAACTGGACTCACAGGAGAGGTTCAAATCATAGAAAGGGAGAGTGTCGGGCCTCTTGTACTTAAGTCAACATTGTGCCTTTTGTGTTAAATTCGGATGCAATTTCTGTGTTTCATCGTCAATAAGATGGTCCAAGGGATACAATAACATCAAGTGAAGCATCGGAATCTAAAACTGGACTCACAGGAGAGGTTCAAATCATAGAAAGTAAGAGTGTCAGTCCTCTTGTACCTAAGACGGCATTGAGCCTTTTGTTTTTAATTACGACGCAATCTCTGTGTTTCATCATCAATAAGAAGGTCCAAGGTATACAGTAAACCTGAAGGGAAGCATCGGAATCTAAAACTGGACTGACAAGAGAGGTTCAAATCATAGAATGTGAACGTGTCAGTCCTCTCGTACTTAAGTCGGCATTGTGCCTTTTGTATTAAATTCGGATGCAATTTCTGTTTTTCGTCGTCAATAAGAAGGTCCAAGGGATACAGTAAACCTTAAGTGAAGCTTCGGAATCTAAAACTGGACTCACAGGAGAGGTTCAAATCATAGAAAGTTAGAGTGTCAGTCCTCTTGTACTTAAGTCGGCATTGTGCCTTTTGTATTAAATTCGGATGCAATTTCTGTATTTCATCGTCAATAAGAAGGTCCAAGGAATACAGTGAACCTGAAGTGAAGCATCGGAATCTAAAACTGGACTCACAGGAGAGGTTCAAATCATAGAAAGTTAGAGTGTCAGTCCTCTTGTACTTAAGTCGGCATTGTGCCTTTTGTATTAAATTCGGATGCAGTTTCTGTGTTTCATCGTCAATAAAAAGGTCCAAGGGATACAGTAAACCTGAAGAGAAGCATCGGAATCTAAAACTGGACTCACAGTAGAGGTTCAAATCATAGAATGTGAGAGTGTCACTCCTCTTGTACGTAAGTCGGCATTGTAACTTTTGTATTAAATTCTGATGCAATTTCTGTGTTTCATCGTTAGTAAGAAGGTCCAAGGGATATACTAAGCCTGAAGTGAAGCATCGGAATCTATAACTGGACTCACAGGAGAGGTTCAAATCATAAAAAATTAGAGTGTCAGTCCTCTTTTACCTAAGTCGGCATTGTTCCTTTTGAATTTAATTCCGAAGCTATCTCTGTGTTTCATCGTCAATAAGAAGGTCCAAGGTATACAGTAAACCTGAGGTGAAGCATCGGAATCTAAAACTGGACTCACAGGGGAGTTACAAATCATAGAAAGTTAGAGTGTCAGTCCTCTTGTACCTAAGTCGGCATTGTACCTTTTGAATTTAATTCCGAAGCAATCTCTGTGTTTCATCGTCAATGAGAAGGTCCAAGGTATACAGTAAACCTGAGGTGAAACATCGTAATCCAAAACTGGACTCACAGGAGAGGTTCAAATCATAGAAAGTGAACGTGTCAGTCCTCTTGTACTTAAGTCGGCATTGTGCCTTTTGTATTAAATTCGGATGCAATTTCTGTGTTTCATCGCCAATAAGAGAGTCCAAGGGATACAGCAAACCTGAAGCGAAGCATCGGAATCTAAAACTGGGCTCACAGGAGAGGTTCAAATGATAGAAAGTGAGAGTGTCAGTCCTCTTGAACTTACGTCGGCATTGTGCATTTTGTATTAAATTCGGATGCAATTTCTGTGTTTCATCGTCAATAAGAAGGTCCAAGGGATACAGTAAACCTGAAGTGAAGCAGCGGAATCTAAAACTGGACTCACAGGAGAGGTTCAAATCATAGAAAGTGAGACTGTCAGTCCTCTTGTACTTAAGTCGGCATTGTGCCTTTTATATAAAATTCGGATGCAATTTCTGTGATTCATCGTCAATAAGAAGGTCCAAGGGATGCAGTAAACCTGAAGTGAAGCATCGGAATCTAAAACTTGACTCACAGGAGAGGTTTAAATCATAGAATGCAAACGTGTCAGTCCACGTGTACTTAAGTCGGCATTGTGAATTTTGTATTAAATTCGGATGCAATTTCTGTGTTTCATCGTCAATAAGAGAGTCCAAGGGATACAGTAAAATTGAAGTGAAGCTTCGGAATCTAAAACTTGACTCACAGGAGAGGTTCAAATCATAGAAAGTTAGAGTGTCAGTCCTCTTGTACCAAAGTCGGCTTTGTGCCTTTTGAATTTAATTCCGAAGCAATCTCTGTGTTTCATCATCAATAAGAAGGTCCAAGGTATACAGTAAACCTGAAGTGAAGCATCGGAATCTAAAACTGGACTCACAAGAGAGGTTCAATCCATAGAAAGTGAACTTGTCAGTCCTCTCGTACTTAAGTCGGCATTGTGCCTTTTGTATTGAATTCGGATGCAATTTCTGTTTTTCGTCGTATAAGAAGGTCCAAGGGATACAGTAAACCTGAAGTGAAGCTTCGGAATCTAAAACTGGACTCACAGGAGAGGTTCGAATCATAGAAAGAGAGAGTGTCAGTCCTCTTGTACTTAAGTCGGCATTGTGCCTTTTGTATTAAATTCGGATGCAATTTCTGTGTTTCATCGTCAATAAGATGGTCCATGGGATACAGTAAACCTGAAGTGATGCATCGGAATCTTAAACTGGACTCACAGGAGAGGTTCAAATGATGGAAAGTTAGAGTGTCAGTCATTTTGTACATAAGTCAGCATTGTGCCTTTTGAATTTAATTCCGATGCTATTTCTGCGTTTCATCGTCAATAAGAAGATCCAAGGTATACAGTAAACCTGAGGTGAAGCATCGGAATCCAAAACTGGACTCACAGGAGAGGTTCAAATCATAGAAAGTGAACGTGTCAGTCCACTTGTACTTAAGTCGGCATTGTGCCTTTTGTATTAAATTCGGATGCAATTTCTGTGTTTCATCGTCAATAAGATGGTCCAAGGGATACAATAACCTGAAGTGAAGCATCGGAATCTAAAACTGGAATCACAGGAGAGGTTCAAATGATAGAGAGTTTGAGTGTCAGTCCTCTTGTAATTAAGTCGGTATTGTGCCTTTTGTAATAAATTCGGATGCAATTTCTGTGTTGCATCGTCAATAGGAAGGTCCAAGGTATACAGTAAACCTGAAGTGAAGCATCGGAATCTAAAACTGGACTCACAGGGGAGGTTCCAATCATAGAAAGGGAGAGTGTCAGTCCTCTTGTACTTAAGTCAACATTGTGCCTTTTGTGTTAAATTCGGATGCAATTTCTGTGTTTCATCGTCAATAAGATGGTCCAAGGGATACAATAACATCAAGTGAAGCATCGGAATCTAAAACTGGACTCACAGGAGAGGTTCAAATCATAGAAAGTAAGAGTGTCAGTCCTCTTGTACCTAAGTCGGCATTGAGCCTTTTGAATTTAATTACGATGCAATCTCTGTGTTTCATCATCAATAAGAAGGTCCAAGGTATACAGTAAACCTGAAGGGAAGCATCGGAATCTAAAACTGGACTGACAAGAGAGGTTCAAATCATAGATTGTGAACGTGTCAGTCCTCTCGTACTTAAGTCGGCATTGTGCCTTTTGTATTAAATTCGGATGCAATTTCTGTTTTTCGTCGTCAATAAGAAGGTCCAAGGCATACAGTAAACCTTAAGTGAAGCTTCGGAATCTAAAACTGGACTCACAGGAGAGGTTCAAATCATAGAAAGAGAGAGTGTCAGTCCTCTTGTACTTAAGTCGGCATTGTGCCTTTTGTATTAAATTCGGATGCAATTTCTGTATTTCATCGTCAATAAGAAGGTCCAAGGAATACAGTGAACCTGAAGTGAAGCATCGGAATCTAAAACTGGACTCACAGGAGAGGTTCAAATCATAGGAAGTTAGAGTGTCAGTCCTCTTGTACTTAAGTCGGCATTGTGCCTTTTGTATTAAATTCGGATGCAGTTTCTGTGTTTCATCGTCAATAAAAAGGTCCAAGGGATACAGTAAACCTGAAGAGAAGCATCGGAATCTAAAACTGGACTCACAGGAGAGGTTCAAATCATAGAATGTGAGAGTGTCAGTCCTCTTGTACGTAAGTCGGCATTGTAACTTTTGTATTAAATTCTGATGCAATTTCTGTGTTTCATCGTTAGTAAGAAGGTCCAAGGGATATACTAAGCCTGAAGTGAAGCATCGGAATCCAAAACTTTACTCACAGGAGAGGTTCAAATCATAGAAAGTGACCGTGTCAGTCCTCTTGTACTTAAGTCGGCATTGTGCCTTTTGTATTAAATTCGGATGCAATTTCTGTGTTTCATCGTCAATAAGATGGTCCAAGGGATACAATAACCTGAAGTGAAGCATCGGAATCTAAAACTGGAATCACAGGAGAGGTTCAAATGATAGAGAGTTTGAGTGTCAGTCCTCTTGTAATTAAGTCGGTATTGTGCCTTTTGTAATAAATTCGGATGCAATTTCTGTGTTGCATCGTCAATAGGAAGGTCCAAGGTATACAGTAAACCTGAAGTGAAGCATCGGAATCTAAAACTGGACTCACAGGAGAGGTTCAAATCATAGAAAGGGAGAGTGTCAGTCCTCTTGTACTTAAGTCAACATTGTGCCTTTTGTGTTAAATTCGGATGCAATTTCTGTGTTTCATCGTCAATAAGATGGTCCAAGAGATACAATAACATCAAGTGAAGCATCGGAATCTAAAACTGGACTCACAGGAGAGGTTCAAATCATAGAAAGTAAGAGTGTCAGTCCTCTTGTACCTAAGTCGGCATTGAGCCTTTTGAATTTAATTACGATGCAATCTCTGTGTTTCATCATCAATAAGAAGGTCCAAGGTATACAGTAAACCTGAAGGGAAGCATCGGAATCTAAAACTGGACTGACAAGAGAGGTTCATATCATAGAATGTGAACGTGTCAGTCCTCTCGTACTTAAGTCGGCATTGTGCCTTTTGTATTAAATTCGGATGCAATTTCTGTTTTTCGTCGTCAATAAGATGGTCCAAGGGATACAGTAAACCTTAAGTGAAGCTTCGGAATCTAAAACAGGACTCACAGGAGAGGTTCAAATCATAGAAAGAGAGAGTGTCAGTCCTCTTGTACTTAAGTCGGCATTGTGCCTTTTGTATTAAATTCGGATGCAATTTCTGTATTTCATCGTCAATAAGAAGGTCCAAGGAATACAGTGAACCTGAAGTGAAGCATCGGAATCTAAAACTGGACTCACAGGAGAGGTTCAAATCATACAAAGTTAGAGTGTCAGTCCTCTTGTACTTAAGTCGGCATTGTGCCTTTTGTATTAAATTCGGATGCAGTTTCTGTGTTTCATCGTCAATAAAAAGGTCCAAGGGATAGAGTAAACCTGAAGAGAAGCATCGGAATCTAAAACTGGACTCACAGGAGAGGTTCAAATCATAGAATGTGAGAGTGTCAGTCCTCTTGTACGTAAGTCGGCATTGTAACTTTTGTATTAAATTCTGATGCAATTTCTGTGTTTCATCGTTAGTAAGAAGGTCCAAGGGATATACTAAGCCTGAGGTGAAGCATCGGAATCTATAACTGGACTCACAGGAGAGGTTCAAATCATAGAAAGTGAACGTGTCAGTCCTCTTCTACTTAAGTCGGCATTGTGCCTTTTGTATTAAATTCGGATGCAATTTCTGTGTTTCATCGCCAATAAGAGAGTCCAATTGATACAGCAAACCTGAAGCGAAGCATCGGAATCTAAAACTGGGCTCACAGGAGAGGTTCAAATGATAGAAAGTGAGAGTGTCAGTCCTCTTGAACTTACGTCGGCATTATGCATTTTGTATTAAATTCGGATCCAATTTCTGTGTTTCATCGTCAATAAGAAGGTCCAAGGGATACAGTCAACCTGAAGTGAAGCAGCGGAATCTAAAACTGGACTCACAGGAGAGGTTCAAATCAAAGAAAGTGAGAGTGTCAGTCCTCTTGTACTTAAGTCGGCATTGTGCCTTTTATATAAAATTCGGATGCAATTTCTGTGATTCATCGTCAATAAGAAGGTCCAAGGGATGCAGTAAACCTGAAGTGAAGCATCGGAATCTAAAACTTGACTCACAGGAGAGGTTTAAATCATAGAATGCAAACGTGTCAGTCCACGTGTACTTAAGTCGGCATTGTGAATTTTGTATTAAATTCGGATGCAATTTCTGTGTTTCATCGTCAATAAGAGAGTCCAAGCGATACAGTAAAATTGAAGTGAAGCTTCGGAATCTAAAACTTGACTCACAAGAGAGGTTCAAATCATAGAAAGTGAACTTGTCAGTCCTCTCGTACTTAAGTCGGCATTGTGCCTATTGTATTGAATTCGGATGCAATTTCTGTTTTTCGTCGTATAAGAAGGTCCAAGGGATAAAGTAAACCTGAAGTGAAGCTTCGGAATCTAAAACTGGACTCACAGGAGAGGTTCGAATCATAGAAAGAGAGAGTGTCAGTCCTCTTGTACTTAAGTCGGCATTGTGCCTTTTGTATTAAATTCGGATGCAATTTCTGTGTTTCATCGTCAATAAGAAGGTCCAAGGGATACAGTGAACCTGAAGTGAAGCATCGGAATCTAAAACTGGACTCACAGGAGAGGTTCAAATCATAGAAAGTTAAAGTGTCAGTCCTCTTGTACTTAAGTCGGCATTGTGCCTTTTGTATTAAATTCGGATGCAGTTTCTGTGTTTCATCGTCAATAACAAGGTCCAAGGGATACAGTAAACCTGAAGTGAAGCATCGGAATCTAAAACTGGACTCACAGGAGAGGTTCAAATCATAGAAAATTAGAGTGTCAGTCCTCTTGTACTTAAGTCGGCATTGTGCCTTTTGTATTAAATTCGGATGCAATTTCTGTGTTTCATCGTCAATAAGAAGGTCCACGGTATACAGTAAACCTGAAATGAAGCATCGGAATCTAAAACTGGACTCACAGGAGAGGTTCAAATCATAGAAAGTGAAAGTGTCAGTCCTCTTGTACTTAAGCCGTTATCGTGTCTTTTGTATTAAATTCGGATGAATTTCTGTGTTTCATCGTCAATAAGAAAGTCCAATGGATACAGTAAACCTGAAGTGAAGCATGGGAATCTAAAACTGGACTCACAGGAGAGGTTCAAATCATAGAAAGTGAGAGTGTCAGTCCTCTTGTACTTAAGTCGGCATTGTGCCTTTTGTATTAAATTCGGATGCAATTTCTGTGTTTCATCGTCAATAAGATGGTCCAAGGGATACAGTAAACCTGAAGTGATGCATCGGAATCTTAAACTGGACTCACAGGAGAGGTTCAAATGATAGAAAGTTAGAGTGTCAGTCATTTTGTACATAAGTCGGCATTGTGCCATTTGAATTTTATTCCGATGCAATTTCTGCGTTTCATCGTCAATAAGAAGGTCCAAGGTATACAGTAAACCTGAAGTGAAGCATCGGAATCTAAAACTGAACTCACAGGAGAGGTTCAAATCATAGAAAGTGAAAGTGTCAGTCCTCTTGTACTTAAGTCGGCATTGTGCCTTTTGTAATAAATTCGGACGCAATTTCTGTGTTTCATCGTCAATAAGAAAGTCCACGGTATACAGTAAACCTGAAGTGAAGCATCGGAATCTAAAACTGGACTCACAGGAGAGGTTCAAATCATAGAAAGTGAGAGTGTCAGTCCTCTTGCACCTAAGTCGGCATTGTGCCTTTTGTATTTAATTCGGATGCAATTTCTGTGTTTCATCGTCAATAAGAAGGTCCAAGGGATACAGTAAACCTGAAGTGAAGCAACGGAATCTGAAATTGGACTCACAGGAGAGGTTCAAATCATAGAAAGTTAGAGTGTCAGTCGTCTTGTACTTAAGTCAGAATTGTGCTTTTTGTATTAAATTCGGATGCAATTTCTGTGTTTCATCGTCAATAAGGAGGTCCAAGGGGTACAGTAAACCTGAAGTGAAGCTTCGGAATCTAAAACTGGACTCACAGGAGAGGTTCAAATCATAGAAAGGGAGAGTGTCAGTCCTCTTGTACTTAAGTCAACATTGTGCCTTTTGTATTAAATTCGGATGTAATTTCTGTGTTTCATCGTCAATAAGAAGGTCCAAGGGGTACAGTAAACCTGAAGTGAAGCTTCGGAATCTAAAACTTGACTCACAGGAGAGGTTCAAATCATAGAAAGGGAGAGTGTCAGTCCTCTTGTACTTAAGTCAACATTGTGCCTTTTGTATTAAATTCGGATGCAATTTCTGTGTTTCATCGTCAATAAGATGGTCCAAGGGATACAATAACCTCAAGTGAAGCATCGGAATCTAAAACTGGACTCAAAGGAGAGATTCAAATCATAGAAAGTTAGAGTGTCAGTCCTCTTGTACTTATGTCGGCATTGTGCCATTTATATAAAATTCGGATGCAATTTCTGTGATTCATCGTCAACAAGAAGGTCCAAGGGATACAGTAAACCTGAAGTGTAGTATCGCAATCTAAAACTTGAATCACAGGAGAGGTTTAAATCATAGAAAGCGAACGTGTCAGTCCTCTTGTACTTAAGTCAGCATTGTGAATTTTGTATTAAATTTGGATGCAATTTCTGTGTTTCATCGTCAATAAGAGAGTCCAAGGGATACAGTAAAATTCAAGTGAAGTTTCGGAATCTTAAACTGGACTCACAGGAGAGGTTCAAATCATAGAAAGTAAGAGTGTCAGTCCTCTTGTACCTAAGTCGGCATTGAGCCTTTTGAATATAATTCCGATGCAATCTCAGTGTTTCATCATCAATAAGAAGGTCCAAGGTATACAGTAAACCTGAAGGAAAGCATCGGAATCTAAAACTGGACTCACAAGAGAGGTTCAAATCATAGAAAGTGAACGTGTCAGTCCTCTCGTACTTAAGTCGGCATTGTGCCTTTTGTATTAAACTCGGATGCAATTTCTGTTTTTCGTCGTCAATAAGAAGGTCCAAGGGATACAGTAAACCTGAAGTGAAGCTTCGCCATCTAAAACTGGACTCACAGGAGAGGTTCAAATCATAGAAAGAGAGAGTGTCAGTCATCTTGTACTTAAGTCGGCATTGTGCCTTTTGTATTAAATTCGGATGCAGTTTCTGTGTTTCATCGTCAATAAAAATGTCCAAGGGATACAGTAAACCTGAAGAGAAGCATCGGAATCTAAAACTGGACTCACAGGAGAGGTTCAAATCATAGAATGTGAGAGTGTCAGTCCTCTTGTACGTAAGTCGGCATTGTAACTTTTGTATTAAATTCTGATGCAATTTCTGTGTTTCATCGTTAGTAAGAAGGTCCAAGGGATATAGTAAGCCTGAAGTGAAGCATCGGAATCTATAACTGGACTCACAGGAGGGGTTCAAATCATAAAAAATTAGAGTGTCAGTCCTCTTTTACCTAAATCGGCATTGTTCCTTTTGAATTTAATTCCGAAGCAATCTCTGTGTTTCTACGTCAATAAGAAGGTCCAAGGTATACAGTAAACCTGAGGTGAAGCATCGGAATCTAAAACTGGACTCACTGGGGAGGTACAAATCATAGAAAGTTAGAGTGTCAGTCCTCTTGTACCTAAGTCGGCATTGTTCCTTTTGAATTTAATTCCGAAGCAATCTCTGTGTTTCATCGTCAATAACAAGGTCCAAGGTATACAGTAAACCTGAGGTGAAGCATCGGAATCTAAAACTGGACTCAAAGGAGAGGTTCAAATCATAGAAAGTGAACGTGTCAGTCCTCTCGTACTTAAGTCGGCATTGTGCCTTTTGTATTAAATTCGGATGCAATTTCTGTTTTTCGTCGTCAATGAGAAGGTCCAAGGTATACAGTAAACCTGAAGTGAAGCATCGGAATCCAAAACTGGACTCACAGGAGAGGTTCAAATCATAGAAAGTTAGAGTGTCAGTCCTCTTGTACTTAAGTCGGCATTGTGCCTTTTGTATTAAATTCGGATGCAGTTTCTGTGTTTCATCGTCAATAAAAAGGTCCAAGGGATACAGTAAACCTGAAGTGAAGCATCGGAATCTAAAACTGGACTCACAGGAGAGGTTCAAATCATAGAAAGTTGGAGTGTCAGTCCTCTTGTACTTAACTCGGAATTGTCCTTTTTGAATTTAATTCCTATGCAATATCTGTGCCCCATCGTCAATAAGAAAGTCCAAGGTACACAGTAAACCTGAAGTGAAGCATCGGAATCTAAAACTGGACTCACAGGAGAGGTTCAAATCATAGAAAGTGAAAGTGTCAATCCTCTTGTACTTAAGTCGTTATTATGTCTTTTGTATTAAATTCGGATGCAATTTCTGTGTTTCATCGTCAATAAGAAAGTCCAATGGATACAGTAAACCTGAAGTGAAGCAACAGAATCTAAAACTGGACTCACAGGAGAGGTTCAAATCATAGAAATTGAGAGCGTCAGTCCTCTCGTACTTAAGTCGGCATTGTGCCTTTTGTATTAAATTCGAATGCAATTTCAGTGGTTCATCGTAAATAAGAAAGTCCAAGGGATACAGTAAACCTGAAGTGAAGCAACGGAAGCTAAAACTGGACTCACAGGAGAGGTTCAAATCATAGAAAGTTAGAAAGTCAGTCGTCTTGTACTTAAGTCAGAATTGTGCCTTTTGTATTAATTTCTTATGCAATTTCTGTGTTTCTTCGTTAATAAGAAGGTCCAAGGGATACAGTAAAGCTGAAGTGAAGCATCGGAATCTAAAACTGGACTCACAGGAGAGGTTCAAATCATAGAAAGTGAGAGTGTCAGTCCTCTTGTACTTAAGTCGGCATTGTGCCTTTTATAAAAAATTCGGATGCAATTTCTGTGTTTCATCATCAATAATAAGGTCCAAGGTATACAGTAAACCAGAAGTGAAGCATCGGAATCTAAAACTGGACTCACAAGAGAGGTTCAAATCATAGAAAGTGAACGTGTCAGTCCTCTCGTACTTAAGTCGGCATTGTGTCTTTTGTATTAAATTCGGATGCAATTTCTGTTTTTCATCGTCAATGAGAAGGTCCAAGGTATACAGTAAACCTGAAGTGAAGCATCGGAATCTAAAACTGGACTCACAGGAGAGGTTCAAATCATAGAAAGTTAGAGTGTCAGTCCTCTTGTACTTAAGTCGGCATTGTGCTTTTTGTATTAAATTCGGATGCAGTTTCTGTGTTTCATCGTCAATAAAAAGGTCCAAGGGATACAGTAAACTTGAAGTGAAGCATCGGAATCTAAAACTGGACTCACAGGAGAGGTTCAAATCATAGAAAGTTGGAGTGTCAGTCCTCTTGTACTTAACTCGGAATTGTCCTTTTTGAATTTAATTCCTATGCAATATCTGTGCCTCATCGTCAATAAGAAAGTCCAAGGTACACAGTAAACCTGAAGTGAAGCATCGGAATCTAAAACTGGACTCACAGGAGAGGTTCAAATCATAGAAAGTGAAAGTGTCAATCCTCTTGTACTTTAGTCGTTATTGTGTCTTTTGTATTAAATTCGGATGCAATTTCTGTGTTTCATCGTCAATAAGAAAGTCCAATGGATACAGTAAACCTGAAGTAAAGCATCGGAATCTAAAACTGGACTCACAGGAGAGGTTCAAATCATAGAAATTGAGAGCGTCAGTCCTCTTGTACTTAAGTCGGCATTGTGCCTTTTGTATTAAATTCGGATGCAATTTCAGTGGTTCATCGTAAATAAGAAAGTCCAAGGGATACAGTAGACCTGAAGTGAAGCAACGGAATCTAAAACTGGACTCACAGGAGAAGTTCAAATCATAGAAAGTTAGAAAGTCAGTCGTCTTGTACTTAAGTCTGAATTGTGGAATTTGCATTAATTTCTGATGCAATTTCTGTGTTTCTTCGTTAATAAGAGGGTCCAAGGGATACAGTAAAGCTGAAGTGAAGCATCGGAATCTAAAACTGGTTTCAAGTGAGAGGTTCAAATCATAGAAAGTGAGAGTGTCAGTCCTCTTGTACTTAAGTCGGCATTGTGCCTTTTGTATTAAATTCGGATGCAATTTCTGTGTTTCATCGTCATAAAGATGGTCCAAGGGATACAGTAAACCTGAAGTGATGCATCGGAATCTTAAACTGGACTCACAGGAGAGGTTCGAATGATAGAAAGTTAGAGTGTCAGTCCTTTTGTACCTAAGTCGGCATTATGCCTTTTGAATTTAATTCCGATGCAATTTCTGCGTTTCATCGTCAATAAGAAGGTCCAAGGTATACAGTAAACCTGAAGTGAAGCATCGGAATCTAAAACTGAAATCACAGGAGAGGTTCAAATCATATAAAGTGAAAGTGTCAGTCCTCTTGTACTTAAGTCGGCATTGTGCCTTTTGTAATAAATTCGGATGCAATTTCTGTGTTTCATCGTCAATAAGAAAGTCCACGGGATACAGTAAACCTGAAGTGAAGCATCGGAATCTAAAACTGGACTCACAGTAGAGGTTTAAATCATAGAAAGTGAGAGTGTCAGTCCTCTTGCACCTAAGTCGGCATTGTGCTTTTTGTATTTAATTCGGATGCAATTTCTGTGTTTCATCGTCAATAATAAGGTCCAAGGGATACAGTAAACCTGAAGTGAAGCAACGGAATCTAAAACTGGACTCACAGGAGAGGTCCAAATCATAGAAAGTTAGAGTGTCAGTCGTCTTGTACTTAAGTCAGAATTGTGCCTTTTGTATTAAATTCGGATGCAATTTCTGTGTTTCATCGTCAATAAGAAGGTCCAAGGGGTGCAGTAAACCTGAAGTGTAGCTTCGGAATCTAAAACTGGACTCATAGGAGAGGTTCAAATCATAGAAAGGGAGAGTGTCAGTCCTCTTGTACTTAAGTCAACATTGTGCCTTTTGTATTAAATTCGGATGCTATTTCTGTGTTTCATCGTCAATAAGATGGTCCAAGGGATACAATAACCTGAAGTGAAGCATCGGAATCTAAAACTGGACTCACAGGAGAGGTTCAAATCATAGAAAGTTAGAGTGTCAGTCCTCTTGTACTTAAGTCGGCATTGTGCCTTTTATATAAAATTCGGATGCATTTCTGTGATTCATCGTCAATAAGAAGGTCCAAGGGATACAGTAAACCTGAAGTGAAGCATCGGAATCTAAAACTGGACTCACAAGAGAGGTTCAAATCATAGAAAGTGAAATTGTCAGTCCTCTCGTCCTTAAGTCGGCATTGTGCCTTTTGTATTAAATTCGGATGCAATTTCTGTTTTTCGTCGTCAATAAGAAGGTCCAAGGGACACAGTAAACCTATAGTGAAGCTTCGGAATCTAAAACTGGACTCACAGGAGAGGTTCAAATCATAGAAATAGGGAGTCTCAGTCCTCTTGTACTTAAGTCGGCATTGTGCCTTTTGTATTAAATTCGGATGCAATTTCTGTGTTTCATCGTCAATAAGAACGTCCAAGGGATACAGTAAACCTGAGGTGAAGCATCGGAATCTAAAACTGGACTCACAGGGGAGGTACAAATCATAGAAAGTTAGAGTGTCAGTCCTCTTGTGCCTAAGTCGGCATTGTTCCTTTTGAATTTAATTCCGAAGCAATCTCTGTGTTTCATCGTCAATACGAAGGTCCAATGTATACAGTTAACCTGAGGTGAAGCATTGGAATCTAAAACTCGACTCACAGGAGAGGTTCAAATCATAGAAAGTGAACGTGTCAGTCCTCTTGTACTTAAGCCGGCATTGTGCCTTTTGTATTAAAATCGGATGCAATTTCTGTGTTTCATCGCAAATAAGAGAGTCCAAGGGATACAGCAAACCTGAAGTGAAGCATCGGAATCTAAAACTGGGCTCACAGGAGAGGTTCAAATCATAGAAAGTGAGAGTGTCAGTCCTCTTGTACTTAAGTCGGCATTGTGCCTTTTGTATTAAATTCGGATGCAATTTCTGTGTTTCATCGTCAATAAGATGATCCAAGGGATACTGTAAACCTGAAGTGAAGCATCGGAATCTAAAACCTGACTCACAGGAGAGGTTCAAATCATAGAAAGTGAGAGTGTCAGTCCTCTTGTACTTAAGTCGGCATTGTGCCTTTTATATAAAACTCGGATGCAATTTCTGTGATTCATCGTCATCAAGAAGGTCCAAGGGATGCAGTAAACCTGAAGTGAAGCATCGAAATCTAAAACTTGACTCACAGGAGAGGTTTAAATCAAAGAAAGCGAAAGTGTCAGTCCACTTGTACTTAAGTCGGCATTGTGAATTTTGTATTAAATTCGGATGCAATTTCTGTGTTTCATCGTCAATAAGAGAGTCCAAGGGATACAGTTAAATTGAGGTGAAGCTTCGGAATCCAAAACTGGACTTACAAGAGAGGTTCAAATCATAGATAGTGAACGTGTCAGTCCTCTTGTACTTAAGTCTGCATTGTGCCTATTGTATTCAATTCGGATGCAATTTCTGTTTTTCGTCGTCAATAAGAAGGTCCAAGGGATACAGTAACCTGAAGTGAAGCTTCGGAATCTAAAACTGGGCTCACAGGAGAGGTTCAAATCATAGAAAGAGAGAGTGTCAGTCCTCTTGTACTTAAGTCGGCATTGTGCCTTTTGTATTAAATTCGGATGCAATTTCTGTGTTTCATCGTCAATAAGATGGTCCAAGGGATACAGTGAACCTGAAGTGAAGCATCGGAATCTAAAACTGGACTCACAGGAGAGGTTCAAATCATAGAAATAGGGAGTCTCAGTCCTCTTGTACTTAAGTCGGCATTGTGCCTTTTGTATTAAATTCGGATGCAATTTCTGTGTTTCATCGTCAATAAGAACGTCCAAGGGATACAGTAAACCTGAGGTGAAGCATCGGAATCCAAAACTGGACTCACAGGGGAGGTACAAATCATAGAAAGTTAGAGTGTCAGTCCTCTTGTGCCTAAGTCGGCATTGTTCCTTTTGAATTTAATTCCGAAGCAATCTCTGTGTTTCATCGTCAATAAGAAGGTCCAATGTATACAGTTAACCTGAGGTGAAGCATCGGAATCTAAAACTGGACTCACAGGAGAGGTTCAAATCATAGAAAGTGAACGTGTCAGTCCTCTTGTACTTAAGCCGGCATTGTGCCTTTTGTATTACATTCGGATGCAATTTCTGTGTTTCATCGCAAATAAGAGAGTCCAAGGGATACAGCAAACCTGAAGTGAAGCATCGGAATCTAAAACTGGGCTCACAGGAGAGGTTCAAATCATAGAAAGTGAGAGTGTCAGTCCTCTTGTACTTATGTCGTCATTGTGCATTTTGTATTAAATTCGCATGCATTTTCAGTGTTTCATCGTCAATAAGAAGGTCCAAGGGATACAGTAAACCTGAAGTGAAGCAGCGGAATCTAAAACTGGACTCACAGGAGAGGTTCAAATCATAGAAAGTGAGAGTGTCAGTCCTCTTGTACTTAAGTCGGCATTGTGCCTTTTGTATTAAATTCGGATGCAATTTCTGTGTTTCATCGTCAATAAGATGATCCAAGGGATACTGTAAACCTGAAGTGAAGCATCGGAATCTAAAACCTGACTCACAGGAGAGGTTCAAATCATAGAAAGTGAGAGTGTCAGTCCTCTTGTACTTAAGTCGGCATTGTGCCTTTTATATAAAACTCGGATGCAATTTCTGTGATTCATCGTCATCAAGAAGGTCCAAGGGATGCAGTAAACCTGAAGTGAAGCATCGAAATCTAAAACTTGACTCACAGGAGAGGTTTAAATCATAGAAAGCGAACGTGTCAGTCCACTTGTACTTAAGTCGGCATTGTGAATTTTGTATTAAATTCGGATGCAATTTCTGTGTTTCATCGTCAATAAGAGAGTCCAAGGGATACAGTTAAATTGAGGTGAAGCTTCGGAATCCAAAACTGGACTTACAAGAGAGGTTCAAATCATAGATAGTGAACGTGTCAGTCCTCTTGTACTTAAGTCTGCATTGTGCCTATTGTATTCAATTCGGATGCAATTTCTGTTTTTCGTCGTCAATAAGAAGGTCCAAGGGATACAATAAACCTGAAGTGAAGCTTCGGAATCTAAAACTGGGCTCACAGGAGAGGTTCAAATCATAGAAAGAGAGAGTGTCAGTCCTCTTGTACTTAAGTCGGCATTGTGCCTTTTGTATTAAATTCGGATGCAATTTCTGTGTTTCATCGTCAATAAGAAGGTCCAAGGGATACAGTGAACCTGAAGTGAAGCATCGGAATCTAAAACTGGACCCACAGGAGAGGTTCAAATCATAGAAAGTTAGAGTGTCAGTCCTCTTGTACTTAAGTCGGCATTGTGCCTATTGTATTAAATTCGGATGCAGTTTCTGTGTTTCATCGTCAATAACAAGGTCCAAGGGATACAGTAAACCTGAATTGAAGCATCGGAATCTAAAACTGGACTCACAGGAGAGGTTCAAATCATAGAAAGTTAAAGTGTCAGTCCTCTTGTACTTAACTCGGCATTGTCCTTTTTGAATTTAATTCCTATGCAATATCTGTGCCTAATCGTCAATAAGAAAGTCCAAGGTGCACAGTAAACCTGAAGTGAAGCATCGGAATCTAAAACTGGACTCACAGGGGAGGTTCAAATCATAGAAAGTTTGAGTGTCAGTCCTCTTGTACCTAAGTCGGCAATGTGCCTTTTGAATTTAATTCCGATGCAATTTCTGTGTTTCATCGTCAATAACAAGGTCCACGGTATACAGTAAACCTGAAATGAAGCATCGGAATCTAAAACTGGACTCAAAGGAGAGGTTCAAATCATAGAAAGTGAAAGTGTCGGTCCTCTTGTACTTAAGTCGTTATTGTGTCTTTTGTATTAAATTCGGATGCAATTTCTGTGTTTCATCGTCAATAAGAAAGTCCAATGGATACAGTAAACCTGAAGTGAAGCATCGGAATCTAAAACTGGACTCACAGGAGAGGTTCAAATCATAGTAATTGAGAGCGTCAGTCCTCTTGTACTTAAGTCGGCATTGTGCCTTTTGTATTAAATTCG
The DNA here is from genome assembly GCF_021461395.2 of Schistocerca americana. Lineage (NCBI taxonomy): Eukaryota > Metazoa > Arthropoda > Insecta > Orthoptera > Acrididae > Schistocerca > Schistocerca americana. The sequence goes on along the minus strand of NC_060120.1, from coordinate 1,090,019,554 downwards.
GATGCAATTTCAGTGGTTCATCGTAAATACGAAAGTCCAAGGGATACAGTAAACCTGAAGTGAAGCAAAGGAATCTAAAACTTGACTCACAGGAGAGGTTCAAATCATAGAAAGTTAGAAAGTCAGTCGTCTTGTACTTAAGTCAGAAATGTGCCTTTTGTATTAATTTCTGATGCAATTTCTGTGTTTCATCGTTAATAAGAAGGTCCAAGGGATACAGTAAAGCTGAAGTGAAGCATCGGAATCTAAAACTGCTTTCACAGGAGAGGTTCAAATCATAGAAAGTGAGAGTGTCAGTCCTCTTGTACTTAAGTCGGCATTGTGCCTTTTGTATTTAATTCGGATGCAATTTCTGTGTTTCATCGTCATAAAGATGGTCCAAGGGATACAGTAAACCTGAAGTGATGCATCGGAATCTTAAACTGGACTCACAGGAGAGGTTCAAATGATAGAAAGTTAGAGTGTCAGTCCTTTTGTACCTAAGTCGGCATTGTGCCTTTTGAATTTAATTCCGATGCAATTTCTGCGTTTCATCGTCAATAAGATGGTCCAAGGTTTAGAGTAAACCTGAAGTGAAGCATCGGAATCTAAAACTGAAATCACAGGAGAGGTTCAAATCATAGAAAGTGAAAGTGTCAGTCCTCTCGTACTTAAGTCGGCATTGTTCCTTTTGTAATAAATTCGGATGCAATTTCTGTATTTCATCGTCAATAAGAAAGTCCACCGGATACAGTAAACCTGAATTGAAGCATCGGAATCTAAAACTGGACTCACATTAGAGGTTGAAATCATAGAAAGTGAGAGTGTCAGTCCTCTTGCACCTAAGTCGGCATTGTGCCTTTTGTATTTACTTCGGATGCAATTTCTGTGTTTCATCGTCAATAATAAGGTCCAAGGGATACAGTAAACCTGAAGTGAAGCATCGGAATCTAAAACTGGACTCACAGGGGAGGTTCAAATCATAGAAAGTTTGAGTGTGCCTTTTGAATTTAATTCCGATGCAATTTCTGTGTTTCATCGTCAATAAGAAGGTCCACGGTATACAGTAAACCTGAAATGAAGCATCGGAATCTAAAACTGGACTCACAGGAGAGGTTCAAATCATAGAAAGTCAAAGTGTCGGTCCTCTTGTACTTAAGTCGTTATTGTGTCTTTTGTATTAAATTCGGATGCAATTTCTGTGTTTCATCGTCAATAAGAAAGTCCAATGGATACAGTAAACCTGAAGTGAAGCATCGGAATCTAAAACTGGACTCACAGGAGAGGTTCAAATCATAGTAATTGAGAGCGTCAGTCCTCTTGTACTTAAGTCGGCATTGTGCCTTTTGTATTAAATTGGGATGCAGTTTCTGTGTTTCATCGGCAATAAAAAGGTCCAAGGGATACAGTAAACCTGAAGTGAAGCATCGGAATCTAAAACTGGACTCACAGGAGAGGTTCAAATCATAGAAAGTTAGAGCGTCGGTCCTCTTGTACTTAACTCGGCATTGTCCTTTTTGAATTTAATTCCTATGCAATATCTGTGCCTCATCGTCAATAAGATACGAAAGTCCAAGGGATACAGTAAACCTGAAGTGAAGCAAAGGAATCTAAAACTTGACTCACAGGAGAGGTTCAAATCATAGAAAGTTAGAAAGTCAGTCGTCTTGTACTTAAGTCAGAATTGTGCCTTTTGTATTAATTTCTGATGCAATTTCTGTGTTTCATCGTTAATAAGAAGGTCCAAGGGATACAGTAAAGCTGAAGTGAAGCATCGGAATCTAAAACTGGTTTCACGTGAGAGGTTCAAATCATAGAAAGTGAGAGTGTCAGTCCTTTTGTACCTAAGTCGGCATTGTGCCTTTTGAATTTAATTCCGATGCAATTTCTGCGTTTCATCGTCAATACGATGGTCCAAGGTTTAGAGTAAACCTGAAGTGAAGCATCGGAATCTATAACTGAAATCACAGGAGAGGTTCAAATCATAGAAAGTGAAAGTGTCAGTTCTCTTGTACTTAAGTCGGCATTGTTCCTTTTGTAATAAATTCGGATGCAATTTCTGTGTTTCGACGTCAATAAGAAAGTCCACGGGATACAGTAAACCTAAAGTGAAGCATCGGAATCTAAAACTGGACTCACAGGAGAGGTTCAAATCATAGCAAGTTAGAGTGTCAGTTGTCTTGTACTTAAGTCAGAATTGTGCCTTTTGTATTAAATTCGGATGCAATTTCTGTGTTTCATCGTCAATAAGAAGGTCCAAGGGATACAGTAAACCTGAAGTGAAGCATCGGAATCTAAAACTTGACTCACAGGAGAGGTTTAAATCATAGAAAGCGAACGTGTCAGTCCACTTGTACTTAAGTCGGCATTGTGAATTTTGTATTAAATTCGGATGCAATTTCTGTGTTTCATCGTCAATAAGAGAGTCAGAGGGATACAGTAAAATTGAAGTGATGCTTCGGAATCTAAAACTGGACTCACAGGAGAGGTTCAAATCATAGAAAGTTAGAGTGTCAGTCCTCTTGTACCAAAGTCGGCATTGGTCCTTTTGAATTTAATTCCGATGCAATCTCTGTGTTTCATCATCAATAAGAAGGACCAAGGTATACAGTAAACCTGAAGTGAAGCATCGGAATCTAAAACTGGACTCACAAGAGAGGTTCAAATCATAGAAAGTGGACGTGTCAGTCCTATCGTACTTAAGTCGGCATTGTGCCTTTTGTATTAAATTCTGATGCAATTTCTGTTTTTCGTCGTCAATAAGAAGGTCCAAGGGATACAGTAAACCTGAAGTGAAGCTTCGGAATCTAAAACTGGACTCACAGGAGAGGTTCAAATCATAGAGAAAGAGAGTGTCAGTCCTCTTGTACTTAAGTCGGCATTGTGCCTTTTGTATTAAATTCAGATGCAATTTCTGTGTTTCATCGACAATACGAAGGTCCAAGGGATACAGTGAACCTGAAGTGAAGCATCGGAATCTAAAACTGGACTCACAGGAGAGGTTCAAATCATAGAAAGTTAGAGTGTCAGTCCTCTTGTACTTAAGTCGGCATTGTGCCTTTTGTATTAAATTCGGATGCAGTTTCTGTGTTTCATCGGCAATAAAAAGGTCCAAGGGATACAGTAAACCTGAAGTGAAGCATCGGAATCTAAAACTGGACTCACAGGAGAGGTTCAAATCATAGAAAGTTAGAGTGTTAGTCCTCTTGTACTTAACTCGGCATTGTCCTTTTTGAATTTAATTCCTATGCAATATCTGTGCCTCATCGTCAATAAGAAAGTCCAAGGTACACAGTAAACCTGAAGTGAAGCATCGGAATCTAAAACTGGACTCACAGGGGAGGTTCAAATCATAGAAAGTTTGAGTGTCAGTCCTCTTGTACCTAAGTCGGCATTGTGCCTTTTGAATTTAATTCCGATGCAATTTCTGTGTTTCATCGTCAATAAGAAGGTCCACGGTATACAGTAAACCTGAAATGAAGCATCGGAATCTAAAACTGGACTCACAGGAGAGGTTCAAATCATAGAAAGTGAAAGTGTCAGTCCTCTTGTACTTAAGTCGGCATTGTGCCTTTTGTATTAAATTCGGATGCAATTTCAGTGGTTCATCGTAAATAAGAATGTCCAAGGGATACAGTAAACCTGAAGAGAAGCAACGGAATCTAAAACTGGACTCACAGTAGAGGTTCAAATCATACAGAGTTAGAAAGTCTGTCGTATTGTACTTCAGTCAGAATTGTGCCTTTTGTATTAATTTCTGTTGCAATTTCTGTGTTTCATCGTTAATAAGAAGGTCCAAGGGATACAGTAAAGCTGAAGTGAAGCATCGGAATCTAAAACTGGTTTCACAGGAGAGGTTCAAATCATAGAAAGTGAGAGTGTCAGGCCTCTTGTACTTAAGTCGGCATTGTGCCTTTTGTATTAAATTCGGATGCAATTTCTGTGTTTCATCGTCATAAAGATGGTCCAAGGGATACAGTAAACCTGAAGTGATGCATCGGAATCTTAAACTGGACTCACAGGAGAGGTTCAAATGATAGAAAGTTAGAGTGTCAGTCCTTTTGTACCTAAGTCGGCATTATGCCTTTTGAATTTAATTCCGATGCAATTTCTGCGTTTCATCGTCAATAAGAAGGTCCAAGGTATACAGTAAACCTGAAGAGAAGCATCGGAATCTAAAACTGAAATCACAGGAGAGGTTCAAATCATAGAAAGTGAAAGTGTCAGTCCTCTTGTACTTAAGTCGGCATTGTGCCTTTTGTAATAAATTCGGATGCAATTTCTGTGTTTCATCGTCAATAAGAAAGTCCACGGGATACAGTAAACCTGAAGTGAAGCATCGGAATCTAAAACTGGACTCACAGGAGAGGTTCAAATCATAGAAAGTGAGAGTGTCAGTCCTCTTGCACCTAAGTCGGCATTGTGCCTTTTGTATTTAATTCGGATGCAATTTCTGTGTTTCATCGTCAATAATAAGGTCCAAGGGATACAGTAAACCTGAAGTGAAGCAACGGAATCTAAAACTGGACTCACAGGAGAGGTTCAAATCATAGAAAGTTAGAGTGTCAGTCGTCTTGTACTTAAGTCAGAATTGTGCCTTTTGTATTAAATTCGGATGCAATTTCTGTGTTTCACCGTCAATGAGATGGTCCAAGGGATACAATAACTTGAAGTGAACCATCGGAATCTAAAACTGGAATCACAGGAGAGGTTCAAATGATGGAAAGTTTGAGTGTCAGTCCTCTTGTAATTAAGTCGGTATTGTGCCTTTTGTATTCAATTCGGATGCAATTTCTGTGTTGCATCGTCAATAGGAAGTTCCAAGGTATACAGTAAACCTTAAGTGAAGCATCGGAATCTAAAACTGGACTCACAGGAGAGGTTCAAATCATAGAAAGGGAGAGTGTCAGTCCTCTTGTACTTAAGTCAACATTATGCCTTCTGTATTAAATTCGGATGCAATTTCTGTGTTTCATTGTCAATAAGATTGTCCAAGGGATACAATAACCTGAAGTGAAGCATTGGAATCTAAAACTGGACTCACAGGAGAGGTTCAAATCATAGAAAGTTAGAGTGTCAGTCCTCTTGTTCTTATGTCGGCATTGTGCCTTTTGTATTAAATTCGGATGCAATTTCTGTGTTTCATCGACAATAAGAAGGTCCAAGGGACACAGTAAACCTGAAGTGAAGCATCGGAATCTAAAACTTGACTCACAGGAGAGGTTTAAATCATAGAAAGCGAACGTGTCAGTCCTCTTGTACTTATGTCAGCATTGTGAATTTTATGTTAAATTCGGATGCAATTTCTGTGTTTCATCGTCAATAAGAGAGTCCAAGGGATACAGTAAAATTCAAGTGAAGTTTCGGAATCTAAAACTGGACTCACAGGAGAGGTTCAAATCATAGTAATTGAGAGCGTCAGTCCTCTTGTACTTAAGTCGGCATTGTGCCTTTTGTTTTAAATTCGGATGCAATTTCAGTGGTTCATCGTAAATAAGAAAGTCCAAGGGATACAGTAAACCTGAAGTGAAGCAACGGAATCTAAAACTTGACTCACAGGAGAGGTTCAAATCATAGAAAGTTAGAAAGTCAGTCGTCTTGTACTTAAGTCAGAATTGTGCCTTTTGTATTAATTTCTGATGCAATTTCTGTGTTTCATCGTTAATAAGAAGGTCGACGGGATACAGTAAAGCTGAAGTGAAGCATCGGAATCTAAAACTGGTTTCACAGGAGAGGTTCAAATCATAGAAAGTGAGAGTGTCAGTCCTCTTGTACTTAAGTCGGCATTGTGCCTTTTGTATTAAATTCGGATGCAATTTCTGTGTTTCATCGTCATAAAGATGGTCCAAGGGATACAGTAAACCTGAAGTGATGCATCGGAATCTTAAACTGGACTCACAGGAGAGGTTCAAATGATAGAAAGTTAGAGTGTCAGTCCTTTTGTACCTAAGTCGGCATTGTGCCTTTTGAATTTAATTCCGATGCAATTTCTGCGTTTCATCGTCAATAAGATGGTCCAAGGTTTAGAGTAAACCTGAAGTGAAGCATCGGAATCTAAAACTGAAATCACAGGAGAGGTTCAAATCATAGAAAGTGAAAGTGTCAGTCCTCTTGTACTTAAGTCGGCATTGTTCCTTTTGTAATAAATTCGGATGCAATTTCTGTGTTTCATCGTCAATAAGAAAGTCCACGGGATACAGTAAACCTGAAGTGAAACATCGGAATCTAAAACTGGACTCACAGGAGAGGTTCAAATCATAGAAAGTTAGAGTGTCAGTCGTCTTGTACTTAAGTCAGAATTGTGCCTTTTGTATTAAATTCGGATGCAATTTCTGTGTTTCATCGTTAATAAGAAGGTCCAAGGGGTACAGTAAACCTGAAGTGAAGCATCGGAATCTAAAACCTGACTCACAGGAGAGGTTTAAATCATAGAAAGCGAACGTGTCAGTCCACTTGTACTTAAGTCGGCATTGTGAATTTTGTATTAAATTCGGATGCAATTTCTGTGTTTCATCGTCAGTAAAAGAGTCCAAGGGATACAGTTAAATTGAAGTGAAGCTTCGGAATCTAAAACTGGACTCACAGGAGAGGTTCAATTTATAGAAAGTTAGAGTGTCAGTCCTCATGTACCAAAGTCGGCATTGTGCCTTTTGAATTTAATTCCGATGCAATCTCTGTGTTTCATCATCAATAAGAATGTCCAAGGTATACAGTAAACCTGAAGTGAAGCATCGGAATCTAAAACTGGACTCACAAGAGAGGTTCAAATCATAGAAAGTGGACGTGTCAGTCCTCTCGTACTGAAGTCGGCATTGTGCCTTTTGTATTAAATTCGGATGCAATTTCTGTTTTTCTTCGTCAATAAAAAGGTCCAAGGAATACAGTAAACCTGAAGTGAAGCTTCGGAATCTAAAACTGGACTCACAGCAGAGGTTCAAATCATAGAAAGAGAGAGTGTCAGTCCTCTCGTACTTAAGTCGGCATTGTGCCTTTTGTGTTAAATTCGGATGCAATTTCTGTGTTTCATCGTCAATAAGAGGGTCCAAGGGATACAGTGAACCTGAAGTGAAGCATCGGATTCTAAAACTGGACTCACAGGAGAGGTTCAAATCATAGAAATTTAGAGTGTCAGTCCTCTTGTACTTAAGTCGGCATTGTGCCTTTTGTACTAAATTCGGATGCAGTTTCTGTGTTTCATCGTCAATAAAAAGGTCCAAGGGATACAGTAAACCTGAAGTGAAGCATCGGAATCTAAAACTGGACTCACAGGAGAGGTTCAAATCATAGAAAGTTAGAGTGTCAGTCCTCTTGTACCAAAGTCGGCACTGTGCCTTTTGAATTTAATTCCTATGCAATATCTGTGCCTCATCGTCAATAAGGAAGTCCAAGGTACACAGTAAACCTGAAGTGAAGCATCGGAATCTAAAACTGGACTCACAGGGGAGGTTCAAATCATAGAAAGTTTGAGTGTCAGTCCTCTTGTACCTAAGTCGGCATTGTGCCTTTTGAATTTAATTCCGATGCAATTTCTGTGTTTCATCGTCAATAAGAAGGTCCACGGTATACAGTAAACCTGAAGTGAAGCATCGGAATCTAAAACTGGACTCACAAGAGAGGTTCAAATCATAGAAAGTGGACGTGTCAGTCCTCTCGTACTTAAGTCGGCATTGTGCCTTTTGTATTAAATTCGGATGCAATTTCTGTTTTTCGTCGTCAATAAGAAGGTCCAAGGGATACAGTAAACCTGAAGTGAAGCTTCGGAATCTAGAACTGGACTCACAGGAGAGGTTCAAATCATAGAGAGAGAGAGTGTCAGTCCTCTTGTACTTAAGTCGGCATTGTGCCTTTTGTATTAAATTCGGATGCAATTTCTGTGTTTCATCGACAATAAGAAGGTCCAAGGGATACAGTGAACCTGAAGTGAAGCATCGGAATCTAAAACTGGACTCACAGGAGAATTTCAAATCATAGAAAGTTAGAGTGTCAGTCCTCTTGTACTTAAGTCGGCATCTTGCCTTTTGTATTAAATTCGGATGCAGTTTCTGTGTTTCATCGGCAATAAAAAGGTCCAAGGGATACAGTAAACCTGAAGTGAAGCATCGGAATCTAAAACTGGACTCACAGGAGAGGTTCAAATCATAGAAAGTTAGAGTGTCGGTCCTCTTGTACTTAACTCGGCATTGTCCTTTTTTAATTTAATTCCTATGCAATATCTGTGCCTCATCGTCAATAAGAAAGTCCAAGGTACACAGTATACCTGAAGTGAAGCATCGGAATCTAAAACTGGACTCACAGGGGAGGTTCAAATCATAGAAAATTTGAGTGTCAGTCCTCTTGTACCTAAGTCGGCATTGTGCCTTTTGAATTTAATTCCGATGCAATTTCTGTGTTTCATCGTCAATAAAAAGGTCCACGGTATACAGTAATCCTGAAATGAAGCATCGGAATCTAAAACTGGACTCACAGGAGAGGTTCAAATCATAGAAAGTGAAAGTGTCAGTCCTCTAGTACTTAAGTCGGCATTGTGCCTTTTGTATTAAATTCGGATGCTATTTCAGTGGTTCATCGTAAATAAGAAAGTCCAAGGGATACAGTAAACCTGAAGTGAAGCAACGGAATCTAAAACTGGACTCACAGGAGAGGTTCAAATCATAGAGAGTTAGAAAGTCTGTCGTCTTGTACTTAAGTCAGAATTGTGCCTTTTGTATTAATTTCTGATGCAATTTCTGTGTTGCATCGTTAATAAGAAGGTCCAAGGGATACAGTAAAGCTGAAGTGAAGCATCGGAATCTATAACTGGTTTCACAGGAGAGGTTCAATTCATAGAAACTGAGAGTGTCAGTCCTCTTGTACTTAAGTCGGCATTGTGCCTTTTGTATAAAATTCGGATGCAATTTCTGTGTTTCATCGTCATAAAGATGGTCCAAGGGATACAGTAAACCTGAAGTGATGCATCGGAATCTTAAACTGGACTCACAGGAGAGGTTCAAATGATAGAAAGTTAGTGTGTCAATCCTTTTGTACCTAAGTCGGCATTATGCCTTTTGAAATTAATTCCGATGCAATTTCTGCGTTTCATCGTCAATAAGAAGGTCCAAGGTATACAGTAAACCTGAAGTGAAGCATCGGAATCTAAAACTGAAATCACAGGAGAGGTTCAAATCATAGAAAGTGAAAGTGTCAGTCCTCTTGTACTTAAGTCGGCATTGTGCCTTTTGTATTAAATTCGGATGCAATTTCTGTGTTTCATCGTCAATAAGAAAGTCCACGGGATACAGTAAACCTGAAGTGAAGCATCGGAATCTAAAACTGGACTCACAGGAGAGGTTCAAATCATAGAAAGTGAGAGAGTCAGTCCTCTTGCACCTAAGTCGGCATTGTGCCTTTTGTATTTAATTCGGATGCAATTTCTGTGTTTCATCGTCAATAATAAGGTCCAAGGGATACAGTAAACCTGAAGTGAACCAACGGAATCTAAAACAGGACTCACAGGAGAGGTTCAAATCATAGAAAGTTAGAGTGTCAGTCGTCTTGTACTTAAGTCAGAATTGTGCCTTTTGTATTAAACTCGGATGCAATTTCTGTGTTTCATCGTCAATAAGAAGGTCCAAGGGGTACAGTAAACGTGAAGTGAAGCTTCGGAATCTAAAACTGGACTCACAGGAGAGGTTCAAATCATAGAAAGGGAGAGTGTCAGTCTTCTTGTACTTAAGTCAACATTGTGCCTTTTGTATTGAATTCGGATGCAATTTCTGTGTTTCATCGTCAATAAGATGGTCCAAGGGATACAATAACTTGAAGTGAAGCATCGGAATCTAAAACTGGAATCACAGGAGAGGTTCAAATGATAGAAAGTTTGAGTGTCAGTCCTCTTGTAATTAAGTCGGTATTGTGCCTTTTGTATTCAATTCGGATGCAATTTCTGTGTTGCATCGTCAATAGGAAGGTCCAAGGTATACAGTAAACCTTAAGTGAAGCATCGGAATCTAAAACTGGACCCACAGGAGAGGTTCAAATCATGGAAACGGAGAGTGTCAGTCCTCTTGTACTTAAGTCAACATTGTGACTTTTGTATGAAATTCGGATGCAATTTCTGTGTTTCATCGTCAATAAGATGGTCCAAGGGATACAATAACCTAAAGTGAAGCATCGGAATCTAAAACTGGACTCACAGGAGAGGTTCAAATCATAGAAAGTTAGAGTGTCAGTCCTCTTGTACTTAAGTCGGCATTGTGCCTTTTATATAAAAATCGGATGCAATTTCTGTGATTCATCGCCAATAAGAAGGTCCAAGGGATACAGTAAACCAGAAGTGAAGCATCGGAATCAAAAACTTGACTCACAGGAGAGGTTTAAATCATAGAAAGCGAACGTGTCAGTCCACTTGTACTTAAGTCGGCATTGTGAATTTTGTATTAAATTCAGGTGCAATTTCTGTGTTTCATCGTCAATAAGAGAGTCCAAGGGATACAGTAAAATTCAAGTGAAGCTTCGGAATCTAAAACTGGACTCACAGGAGAGGTTCAAATCATAGAAAGTGAACGTGTCAGTCCTCGCGTACTTAAGTCGGCATTGTGCCTTTTGTATTAGATTCGGATGCAATTTCTGTTTTTCGTCGTCAATAAGAAGGTCCAAGGGATACAGTAAACCTGAAGAGAAGCTTAGGAATCTAACACTGGACTCACAGGAGAGGTTCAAATCATAGAAAGAGAGAGTGTCAGTCCTCTTGTACTTAAGTCGGCATTGTGCCTTTTGAATTTAATTCCTATGCAATATCTGTGCCTCATCGTCAATAAGAAAGTCCAAGGTACACAGTAAACCTGAAGTGAAGCATCGGAATCTAAAACTGGACTCACAGGGGAGGTTCAAATCATACAAAGTTTGAGTGTCAGTCCTCTTGTACCTAAGTCGGCATCGTGCCTTTTGAATTTAATTCCGATGCAATTTCTGTGTTTCATCGTCAATAAGAAGGTCCACGGTATACAGTAAACCTGAAGTGAAGCATCGGAATCTAAAACTGGACTCACAAGAGAGGTTCAAATCATAGAAAGTGGACGTGTCAGTCCTCTCGTACTTAAGTCGGCATTGTGCCTTTTGTATTAAATTCGGATGCAATTTCTGTTTTTCGTCGTCAATAAGAAGGTCCAAGGGATACAGTAAACCTGAAGTGAAGCTTCGGAATCTAAAACTGGACTCACAGGAGAGGTTCAAATCATAGAGAGAGAGAGTGTCAGTCCTCTTGTACTTAAGTCGGCATTGTGCCTTTTGTATTAAATTCGGATGCTATTTCAGTGGTTCATCGTAAATAAGAAAGTCCAAGGGATACAGTAAACCTGAAGTGAAGCAACGGAATCTAAAACTGGACTCACAGGAGAGGTTCAAATCATAGAGAGTTAGAAAGTCTGTCGTCTTGTACTTAAGTCAGAATTGTGCCTTTTGTATTAATTTCTGATGCAATTTCTGTGTTGCATCGTTAATAAGAAGGTCCAAGGGATACAGTAAAGCTGAAGTGAAGCATCGGAATCTATAACTGGTTTCACAGGAGAGGTTCAATTCATAGAAACTGAGAGTGTCAGTCCTCTTGTACTTAAGTCGGCATTGTGCCTTTTGTATTAAATTCGGATGCAATTTCTGTGTTTCATCGTCATAAAGATGGTCCAAGGGATACAGTAAACCTGAAGTGATGCATCGGAATCTTAAACTGGACTCACAGGAGAGGTTCAAATGATAGAAAGTTAGAGTGTCAGTCCTTTTGTACCTAAGTCGGCATTATGCCTTTTGAAATTAATTCCGATGCAATTTCTGCGTTTCATCGTCAATAAGAAGGTCCAAGGTATACAGTAAACCTGAAGTGAAGCATCGGAATCTAAAACTGAAATCACAGGAGAGGTTCAAATCATAGAAAGTGAAAGTGTCAGTCCTCTTGTACTTAAGTCGGCATTGTGCCTTTTGTATTAAATTCGGATGCAATTTCTGTGTTTCATCGTCAATAAGAAAGTCCACGGGATACAGTAAACCTGAAGTGAAGCATCGGAATCTAAAACTGGACTCACAGGAGAGGTTCAAATCATAGAAAGTGAGAGAGTCAGTCCTCTTGCACCTAAGTCGGCATTGTGCCTTTTGTATTTAATTCGGATGCAATTTCTGTGTTTCATCGTCAATAATAAGGTCCAAGGGATACAGTAAACCTGAAGTGAAGCAACGGAATCTAAAACTGGACTCACAGGAGAGGTTCAAATCATAGAAAGTTAGAGTGTCAGTCGTCTTGTACTTAAGTCAGAATTGTGCCTTTTGTATTAAACTCGGATGCAATTTCTGTGTTTCATCGTCAATAAGAAGGTCCAAGGGGTACAGTAAACCTGAAGTGAAGCTTCGGAATCTAAAACTGGACTCACAGAAGAGGTTCAAATCATAGAAAGGGAGAGTGTCAGTCTTCTTGTACTTAAGTCAACATTGTGCCTTTTGTATTGAATTCGGATGCAATTTCTGTGTTTCATCGTCAATAAGATGGTCCAAGTGATACAATAACTTGAAGTGAAGCATCGGAATCTAAAACTGGAATCACAGGAGAGGTTCAAATGATAGAAAGTTTGAGTGTCAGTCCTCTTGTAATTAAGTCGGTATTGTGCCTTTTGTATTCAATTCGGATGCAATTTCTGTGTTGCATCGTCAATAGGAAGGTCCAAGGTATACAGTAAACCTTAAGTGAAGCATCGGAATCTAAAACTGGATCCACAGGAGAGGTTCAAATCATGGAAAGCGAGAGTGTCATTCCTCTTGTACTTAAGTCAACATTATGATTTTTGTATTAAATTCGGATGCAATTTCTGTGTTTCATCGTCAATAAGATGGTCCAAGGGATACAATAACCTGAAGTGAAGCATCGGAATCTAAAACTGGACTCACAGAAGAGGTTCAAATCATAGAAAGTTAGAGTGTCAGTCCTCTTGTACTTAAGTCGGCATTGTGCCTTTTATATAAAAATCGGATGCAATTTCTGTGATTCATCGCCAATAAGAAGGTCCAAGGGATACAGTAAACCTGAAGTGAAGCATCGGAATCAAAAACTTGACTCACAGGAGAGGTTTAAATCATAGAAAGCGAACGTGTCAGTCCACTTGTACTTAAGTCGGCATTGTGAATTTTGTATTAAATTCGGATGCATTTTCTGTGTTTCATCGTCAATAAGAGAGTCCAAGGGATACAGTAAAATTCAAGTGAAGCTTCGGAATCTAAAACTGGACTCACAGGAGAGGTTCAAATCATAGAAAGAGAGAGTGTCAGTCCTCTTGTACTTAAGTCGGCATTGTGCCTTTTGTATTAAATTCGGATGCAATTTCTGTGTTTCATCGTCAATAAGAACGTCCAAGGGATACAGTGAACCTGAAGTGAAGCATCGGAATCTAAAACCGGACTCACAGGAGAGGTTCAAATCATAGAAAATTAGAGTGTCAGTCCTCTTGTACTTATGTCGGCATTGTGCCTTTTGTATTAAATTCAGATGCAGTTTCTGTGTTTCATCGTCAATAAAAAAGGTCCAAGGGATACAGTAAACCTGAAGTGAAGCATCGGAATCTAAAACAGGACTCACAGGAGAGGTTCAAATCATAGAATGTGAGAGTGTCAGTCCTCTTGCACTAAGTCGGCATTGTAACTTTTGTATTAAATTCTGATGCAAATTCTGTGTTACATCGTTAGTAAGAAGGTCCAAGGGATATAGTAAGCCTGAAGTGAAGCATCGGAATCTATAACTGGACTCACAGGAGAGGTTCAAATCATAGAAAATTAGAGTGTCAGTCCTCTTTTACCTAAGTCGGCATTGTTCCTTTTGAATTTAATTCCGTAGCAATCTCTGTGTTTCATCGTCAGTAAGAAGGTCCAAGGTATACAGTAAACCTGAGGTGAAGAATCGGAATCTAAAACTGGACTCACAGGGGACGTACAAATCATAGAAAGTTAGAGTGTCAGTCCTCTTGTACCTAAGACGGCATTGTTCCTTTTGAATTTAATTCCGAAGCAATCTCTGTGTTTCATCGTCAATAAGAAGGTCCAAGGTATACAGTTAACCTGAGGTGAAGCATCGGAATCTAAAACTGGACTCACAGGAGAGGTTCAAATCATAGAAAGTGAACGTGTCAGTCCTCTTGTACTTAAGTCGGCATTGTGCCTTTTGTATTAAATTCGGATGCAATTTCTGTGTTTCATCGCCAATACGAGAGTCCAAGGGATACAGCAAATCTGAAGTGAAGCATCGGAATCTAAAACTGGGCTCACAGGAGAGGTTCAAATCATAGAATGTGAGAGTGTCAGTCCTCCTGTACTTACGTCGGCATTGTGCATTTTGTATTAAATTCGGATGCAATTTCAGTGTTTCATCGTCAATAAGAAGGTCCAAGGGATACAGAAAACCTGAAGTGAAGCAGCGGAATCTAAAACTGGACTCACAGGAGAGGTTCAAATCATAGAAAGTGAGAGTGTCAGTCCTCTTGTACTTAAGTCGGCATTGTGCCTTTTATATAAAATTCGGATGCAATTTCTATGATTCATCGTCAATAAGAAGGTCCAAGGGATGCAGTAAACCTGAAGTGAAGCATCGGAATCTAAAACTTGACTCACAGGAGAGGTTTAAATCATAGAAAGCGAACGTGTCAGTCCACTTGTACTTAAGTCGGCATTGTGAATTTTGTATTAAATTCGGATGCAATTTCTGTGTTTCATCGTCAATAAGAGAGTCCAAGAGATGCAGTTAAATTAAAGTGAAGCTTCGGAATCCAAAACTGGACCCACAAGAGAGGTTAAAATCATAGAAAGTGAACGTGTCAGTCCTCTCGTACTTAAATTCGGATGCAATTTCTGTTTTTCGTCGTCAATAAGAAGTTCCAAGGGATACAGTAAACCTGAAGTGAAGCTTCGGAATCTAAAACTGGACTCACAGGAGAGGTTCAAATCATAGAAAGAGAGAGTGTCATTCCTCTTGTACTTAAGTCGGCATCGTGCCTTTTGTATTAAATTCGGATGAAATTTCTGTGTTTCATCGTCAATAAGAAGGTCCAAGGGATACAATGAACCTGAAGTGAAGCATCGGAATCTAAAATTGGACTCACTGGAGAGGTTCAATTCATAGAAAGTTAGAGTGTCAGTCCTCTTGTACTTACGTCGGCATTGTGCCTATTGTATTAAATTCGGATGCAGTTTCTGTGTTTCATCGTCAATAAAAAGGTCCAAGGGATACAGTAAACCTGAAGTGAAGCATCGGAATCTAAAACTGGACTCACAGGAGAGGTTCAAATCATAGAAAGTTAAAGTGTCAGTCCTCTTGTACTTAACTCGGCATTGTCCTTTTTGAACTTAGTTCCTATGCAATATCTGTGCCTCATCGTTAATAAGAAAGTCCAAGGTACACAGTAAACCTGAAGTGAAGCATCGGAATCTAAAACTGGACGCACAGGGGAGGTTCAAATCATAGAAAGCTTGAGTGTCAGTCCTCTTGTGCCTAAGTCGGCATTGTGCCTTTTGAATTTAATTCCGATGCAATTTCTATGTTTCATCGTCAATAAGAAGGTCCACGGTATACAGTAAACCTGAAATGAAGCATGGGAATCTAAAACTGGACTCACAGGAGAGGTTCAAATCATAGAAAGTGAAAGTGTCAGTCCTCTTGTACTTAAGTCGGCATTGTGCCTTTTGTATTAAATTTGGATGCAATTTCAGTGGTTCATCGTAAATAAGAAAGTCCAAGGGATACAGTAAACCTGAAGTGAAGCAACGGAATCTAAAACTGGACTCACAGGAGAGATTCAAATCATAGAAAGTTAGAAAGTCAGTCGTCTTGTACTTAAGTCAGAATTGTGCCTTTTGTATTAATTTCTGATGCAATTTCTGTGTTTCATCGTTAATAAGAAGGTCCAAGGGATACAGTACTGCTGAGGTGAAGCATCGGAATCTAAAACTGGTTTCACAGGAGAGGTTCAAATCATAGAAAGTGAGAGTGTCAGTCCTCTTGTACTTAAGTCGGCATTGTGCCTTTTGTATTAAATTCGGATGCAATTTCTGTGTTTCATCGTCAATAAGAAAGTCCACGGGATACAGTAAACCAGAAGTGAAGCATCGGAATCTAAAACTGGACTCACAGGAGGGGTTCAAATCATAGAAAGTTAGAGTGTCAGTCGTCTTGTACTTAAGTCAGAATTGTGCCTTTTGTATTAAATTCGGATGCAATTTCTGTGTTTCATCGTCAATAAGAAGGTCCAAGGGGTACAGTAAACCTGAAGTGAAGCTTCGGAATCTAAAACTGGACTCACAGGAGAGGTTCAAATCATAGAAAGGGAGAGTGTCAGTCCTCTTGTACTTAAGTCAACATTGTGCCTTTTGTATTAAATTCGGATGCAATTTCTGTGTTTCATCGTCAATAAGATGGTCCAAGGGATACTATAACTTGAAGTGAAGCTTCGGAATCTAAAACTGGAATCACAGGAGAGGCTCAAATGATAGAAAGTTTGAGTGTCAGTCCTCTTGTAATTAAGTCGGTATTGTGCCTTTTGTATTCAATTCGGATGCAATTTCTGTGTTGCATCGTCAATAGGAAGGTCCAAGGTATACAGTAAACCTGAAGTGAAGCATCAGAATCTAAAACTGGACTCACAGGAGAGGTTTAAATCATAGAAAGCGAACGTGTCAGTCCTCTTGTACTTAAGTCGGCATTGTGAATTTTGTATTAAATTCGGATGCAATTTCTGTGTTTCATCGTCAATAAGAGAGTCCAAGGGATACAGTAAAATTCAAGTGAAGCTTCGGAATCTAAAACTGGACTCACAGGAGGGGTTCAAATCATAGAAAGTTAGAGTGTCAGTCCTCTTGTACCTAAGTCGGCATTGAGCCTTTTGAATTTAATTCCGATGCAATGTCTGTGTTTCAACATCAATAAGAAGGTCCAAGGTATACAGTAAACCTGAAGTGAAGCATCGGAATCTAAAACTGGACTCACAAGAGAGGTTCAAATCATAGAAAGTTAGAGAGTCAGTCCTCTTGTACTTATGTCGGCATTGTGCCTTTTGTATTAAATTCGGATGCAATTTGTGTTTTTCGTCGTCAATAAGAAGGTCCAAGGGATACAGTAAACCTGAAGTGAAGCAACGGAATCTAAAACTGGACTCACAGGAGAGGTTCAAATCATAGAAAGTGAGAGTGTCAGTCCTCTTGTACTTAAGTCGGCATTGTGCCTTTTGTATTAAATTCGGATGCAATTTCTGTGTTTCATCGTCAATACGATGATCCAAGGGATACAGTAAACCTGAAGTGAAGCATCGGAATCTATAACTGGACTCACAGGAGAGGTTCAAATCATAGAAAATTAGAGTGTCAGTCGTCTTTTACCTAAGTCGGCATTGTTCCTTTTGAATTTAATTCCGAAGCAATCTCTGTGTTTCATCGTCAATAAGAAGGTCCAAGGTATACAGTAAACCTGAGGTGAAGCATCGGAATCTAAAACTGGACTCACAGGAGAGGTTCAAATCATAGAAAGTGAACGTGTCAGTCCTCTTGTACTTAAGTCGGCATTGTGCCTTTTGTATTAAATTCGGATGCAATTTCTGTGTTTCATCGCCAATAAGAGAGTCCAAGGGATACAGCAAACCTGAAGTGAAGCATCGGAATCTAAAACTGGGCTCACAGGAGAGGTTCAAGTCATAGAAAGTGAGATTGTCAGTCCTCTTGTACTTACGTCGGCAGTGTGCATTTTGTATTAAATTCGGATGCAATTTCAGTGTTTCATCGTCAATAAGAAGGTCCAAGGGATACAGTAAACCTGAAGTGAAGCGACGGAACCTAAAACTGGACTCACAGGAGAGGTTCAAAACATAGAAAGTGAGAGTGTCAGTCCTCTTGTACTTAAGTCGGCATTGTGCCTTTCGTATTAAATTCGGATGCAATTTCTGTGTTTCATCGTCAATAAGATGATCCAAGGGATACAGTAAACCTAAAGTGAAGCATCGGAATCTAAAACTGGACTCACAGGAGAGGTTCAAATCATAGAAAGTGAGAGTGTCAGTCCTCATGTACTTAAGTCGGCATTGTGCCTTTTATATAAAATTCGGATGCAATTTCTGTGATTCATCGTCAATAAGAAGGTTCAAGGGATACAGTGAACCTGAAGTGAAGCATCGGAATCTAAAACTGGACTCACAGGAGAGGTTCAAATCATAGAAAGTTAGAGTGTCAGTCCTCTTGTACTTAAGTCGGCATTGTTCCTTTTGTATTAAATTCGGATGCAGTTTCTGTGTTTCATCGTCAATAGAAAGGTCCAAGGGATACAGTAAACCTGAAGTGAAGCATCGGAATCTAAAACTGGACTCACAGGAGAGGTTCAAATCATACAATGTGAGTTGTCAGTCCTGTTGTACGCAAGTCGGCATTGTAACTTTTGTATTAAATTCTGATGCAATTTCTGTGTTTCATCGTCAGAAAGAAGGTCCAAGGGATATAGTAAGCCTGAAGTGAAGCATCGGAATCTATTACTGGACTCACAGGAGAGGTTCAAATCATAGAAAGTGAGAGTGTCAGTCCTCTTGTACTTAAGACGGCATTGTGCCTTTTCTATTAAATTCGGATGCAATTTCTGTGTTTCATCGTCAATAAGAAGGTCCAAGGGATACAGTAAACCTGAAGTGAAGCAGCGGAATCTAAAACTGGACTCACACGAGAGGTTGAAAACATAGAAAATTAGAGTGTCAGTCCTCTTTTACCTAAGTCGGCATTGTGCATTTTGAATTTAATTCCGATCCAATTTCTGTGTATCATGGTCAACAAGACGGTCCAAGGTATACAGTAAACCTGAATTGAAGCACTGGAATCTGAGACTGGACTCACAGAGGAGGTACATATCATAGAAAGTTAAAGTGTCACTCCTCTTGTACCTAAGTCGGCATTGTGCCATTTGAATTTAATTCCGAAGCAATCTCTGTGTTTCATCGTCAATAAGAAGGTCCAAGGTATACAGTAAACCTGAGGTGAAGCATCGGAATCTAAAACTGGACTCACAGGAGAGGTTCAAATCATAGAAAGTTAACGTGTCAGTCCTCTTGTACTTAAGTCGGCATTCTGCCTTTTGTATTAAATTCGGATGCAATTTCTGTGTTTCATCGCCAATAAGAGAGTCCAAGGGATACAGTAAACCTAAAGTGAAGCATCGGAATCTAAAACTGGGCTCACAGGAGAGGTTCAAATCATAGAAAGTGAGAGTGTGAGTCCTCTTGTACTTACGTCGGCATTGTGCCATTTGTATTACATTCGGATGGAATTTCTGTGTTTCATCGTCAATAAGAAGGTCCAAGGGATACAGTAAACCTGACGTGAAGCAACGGAAGCTAAAACTGGACTCACAGGAGAGGTTCAAATCATAGAAAATTAGAGTGTCAGTCCGCTTGTACTTAAGTCGGCATTGTGCCTTTTGTATTAAATTCGGATGCAATTTCAGTTTTTCGTCGTCTATAAGAAGGTCCAAGGGATACAGTAACCCTGAAGTTAAGCTTCGGAATCTAAAACTGGACTCACAGGAGACGTTCAAATCATAGAAAGTTAGAGTGTCAGTCCTCTTGTACTTAAGTCGGAATTGTGCCTTTTATATAAAATTCGTATGCTATTTCTGTGTTTCATCGTCAATAAGAAGGTCCAAGGGATACAGTAAACCTGAAGCGAAGCTTCGGAATCTAAAACTGGACTCACAGGAGAGGTTCAGATCATAGAAAGAGAGAGTGTCACTCCTCTTGTACTTAAGTCGGCATTGTGCCTTTTGTATTAAATTCGGATGCAATTTCTGTGTTTCATCGTCAATAAGTAGGTCCAAGGGATACAGTGAACCTAAAGTGAAGCATCGGAATCTAAAACTGCACTCACAGGAGAGGTTCAAATCATAGAAAGTTAGAGTGTCAGTCCTCTTGTACTTATGTCGGCATTGTACCTTTTGTATTAAATTCGGATGCAGTTTCTGTGTTTCATCGTCAATAAAAAGGTCCAAGGGATACAGTAAACCTGAAGTGAAGCATCGGAATCTAAAACTGGACTCACAGGAGAGGTTCAAATCATACAATGTGAGAGTGTCAGTCCTCTTGTACGTAAGTCGGCATTGTGCACTTTGAATTTAATTCCAATCCAATTTCTGTGTTTCATGGTCAATAAGAAGGTCCAAGGTATACAGTAAACCTGAAGTGAAGCATCGGAATCTATAACTGGACTCACAGGAGAGGTTCAAATCATAGAAAATTAGAGTGTCAGTCGTCTTTTACCTAAGTCGGCATTGTTCCTTTTGAATTTAATTCCGAAGCAATCTCTGTGTTTCATCGTCAATAACAAGGCCCAAGGTATACAGTAAACCTGAGGTGAAGCATCGGAATCTAAAACTGGACTCACAGGGGAGGTACAAATCATAGAAAGTTAGAGTGTCAGTCGTATTGTACCTAAGTCGGCATTGTTCCTTTTGAATTTAATTCCGAAGCAATCTCTGTGTTACATCGTCAATAAGAAGGTCCAAGGTATACAGTAAACCTGAGGTAAAGCATCGGAATCTAAAACTGGACTCACAGGAGAGGTTCAAATCGTAGAAAGTGAACGTGTCAGTCCTCTTGTACTTAAGTCGGCATTGTGCCTTTTGTATTAAATTCGGATGCAATTTCTGTGTTTCATCGCCAATAAGAGAGTCCAAGGGATACAGCAAACCTAAAGTGAAGCATCGGAATCTAAAACTGGGCTCACAGGAGAGGTTCAAGTCATAGAAAGTGAGATTGTCAGTCCTCTTGTACTTACGTCGGCAGTGTGCATTTTGTATTAAATTCGGATGCAATTTCTGTGTTTCATCGTCAATAAGAAGGTCCAAGGGATACAGTAAACCTGAAGTGAAGCAGCGGAATCTAAAACTGGACTCACAGGAGAGGTTCAAATCATAGAATGTGAGAGTGTCAGTCCTCTTGTACTTAAGTCGGCATTGTGCCTTTTGTATTAAATTCGGATGCAATTTCTGTGTTTCATCGTCAATAAGATGATCCAAGGGACACAGTAAACCTGAAGTGAAGCATCGGAATCTAAAACTGGACTCACAGGAGAGGTTCAAATCATAGAAAGTGAGAGTGTCAGTCCTCTTGTACTTATGTCGGCATTGTGCCTTTTGTATTAAATTCGGATGCAATTTCAGTTTATCGTCGTCTATAAGAAGGTCCAAGGGATACAGTAACCCTGAAGTGAAGCTTCGGAATCTAAAACTGGACTCACAGGAGACGTTCAAATCATAGAAAGTTAGAGTGTCTGTCCTCTTGTACTTAAGTCGGAATTGTGCCTTTTATATAAAATTCGTATGCTATTTCTGTGTTTCATCGTCAATAAGAAGGTCCAAGGGATACAGTAAACCTGAAGCGAAGCTTCGGAATCTAAAACTGGACTCACAGGAGAGGTTCAAATCATAGAAAGAGAGAGTGTCAGTCCTCTTGTACTTAAGTCGGCATTGTGCCTTTTGTATTAATTCGGATGCAATTTCTGTGTTTCATCGTCAATAAGTAGGTCCAAGGGATACAGTAAACCTGAAGTGAAGCAGCGGAATCTAAAACTGGACTCACAGGAGAGGTTCAAATCATAGAATGTGAGAGTGTCAGTCCTCTTGTACTTAAGTCGGCATTGTGCCTTTTGTATTAAATTCGGATGCAATTTCTGTGTTTCACCGTCAATAAGATGATCCAAGGGATACAGTAAACCTGAAGTGAAGCATCGGAATCTAAAACTGGACCCACAGGAGAGGTTCAAATCATAGAAAGTGAGAGTGTCAGTCCTCTTGTACTTAAGTCGGCATTGTGCCTTTTATATAAAATTCGGATGCAATTTCTGTGATTCATCGTCAATAAGAAGGTCCAAGGTATACAGTAAACCTGAAGTGAAGCATCGGAATCTAAAACTGGACTCACAAGAGAGGTTCAAATCATAGAAAGTGAACGTGTCAGTCCTCTCGTACTTAAGTCGGCATTGTGCCTTTTGTATTAAATTCGGATGCAATTTCTGTTTTTCGTCGTCAATAAGAAGGCCCAAGGGATACAGTAAACCTGAAGTGAAGCTTCGGAATCTAAAACTGGACTCACAGGAGAGGTTCAAATCATAGAAAGAGGGAGTGTCAGTCCTCTTGTACTTAAGTCGGCATTGTGATTTTTATTTTAAATTCGGATGCAATTTCTGTGTTTCGTCGTCAATAAGAGGGTCCAAGGGATACAGTGAACCTGAAGTGAAGCATCGGAATCTAAAACTGGACTCACAGGAGAGGTTCAAATCATAGAAAGTTAGAGTGTAAGTCCTCTTGTACTTAAGTCGGCATTGTGCCTTTTGTATTAAATTCGGATGCAGTTTCTGTGTTTCATCGTCAATAAAAAGGTCCAAGGGATACAGTAAACCTGAAGTGAAGCATCGGAATCTAAAACTGGACTCACAGGAGAGGTTCAAATCATACAATGTGAGTTGTCAGTCCTGTTGTACGCAAGTCGGCATTGTAACTTTTGTATTAAATTCTGATGCAATTTCTGTGTCTCATCGTCAGAAAGAAGGTCTAAGGGATATAGTAAGCCTGAAGTGAAGCATCGGAATCTATAACTGGACTCACAGAAGAGGTTCAAATCATAGAAAGTGAGAGTGTCAGTCCTCTTGTACTTAAGACGGCATTGTGCCTTTTCTATTAAATTCGGATGCAATTTCTGTGTTTCATCGTCAATAAGAAGGTCCAAGGGATACAGTAAACCTGAAGTGAAGCACTGGAATCTAAAACTGGACTCACAGGGGAGGTACAAATCATAGAAAGTTAAAGTGTCAGTCCTCTTGTACCTAAGTCGGCATTGTGCCATTTGAATTTAATTCCGAAGCAATCTCTGTGTTTCATCGTCAATAAGAAGGTCCAAGGTATACAGTAAACCTGAGGTGAAGCATCGGCATCTAAAAGTGGACTCACAGGAGAGGTTCAAATCATAGAAAGTTAACGTGTCAGTCCTCTTGTACTTAAGTCGGCATTGTGCCTTTTGTATTAAATTCGGATGCAATTTCTGTGTTTCATCGCCAATAAGAGAGTCCAAGGGATACAGTAAACCTAAAGTGAAGCATCGGAATCTAAAACTGGGCTCACAGGAGAGGTTCAAATCATAGAAAGTGAGAGTGTGAGTCCTCTTGTACTTACGTCGGCATTGTGCCATTTGTATTACATTCGGATGCAATTTCTGTGTTTCATCGTCAATAAGAAGGTCCAAGGGATACAGTAAACCTGACGTGAAGCAGCGGAAGCTAAAACTGGACTCACAGGAGAGGTTCAAATCAAAGAAAATTAGAGTGTCAGTCCGCTTGTACTTAAGTCGGCATTGTGCCTTTTGTATTAAATTCGGATGAAATTTCAGTTTTTCGTCGTCTATAAGAAGGTCCAAGGGATACAGTAAACCTGAAGTGAAGCTTCGGAATCTAAAACTGGACTCACAGGAGACGTTCAAATCATAGGAAGTTAGAGTGTCAGTCCTCTTGTACTTAAGTCGGAATTGTGCCTTTTGTATTAAATTCGTATGCTATTTCTGTGTTTCATCGTCAATAAGAAGGTCCAAGGGATACAGTAAACCTGAAGTGAAGCTTTGGAATCTAAAACTGGACTCACAGGAGAGGTTCAAATCATAGAAAGAGAGAGTGTCAGTCCTCTTGTACTTAAGTCGGCATTGTGCCTTTTGTATTAAATTCGGATGCAATTTCTGTGTTTCATCGTCAATAAGTAGGTCCAAGGGATACAGTGAACCTAAAGTGAAGCATCGGAATCTAAAACTGCACTCACAGGAGAGGTTCAAATCATAGAAAGTTAGAGTGTCAGTCCTCTTGTACTTATGTCGGCATTGTGCCTTTTGTATTAAATTCGGATGCAATTTCTGTGTTTCATCGTCAATAAGAGAGTCCAAGGGATACAGTAAAATTCAAGTGAAGCTTCGGAATCTAAAACTGGACTCACAGGAGGGGTTCAAATCATAGAAAGTTAGAGTGTCAGTCCTCTTGTACCTAAGTCGGCATTGAGCCTTTTGAATTTAATTCCGATGCAATGTCTGTGTTTCAACATCAATAAGAAGGTCCAAGGTATACAGTAAACCTGAAGTGAAGCATCGGAATCTAAAACTGGACTCACAAGAGAGGTTCAAATCATAGAAAGTGAACGTGTCAGTCCTCTCGTACTTAAGTCGGCATTGTGCCTTTTGTATTACATTCGGATGCAATTTCTGTTTTTCGTCGTCAATAAGAAGGTCCAAGGCATACAGTGAACCTGAAGTGAAGCATCGGAATCTAAAACTGGACTCACAGGAGTGGTTCAAATCATAGAAAGTTAGAGAGTCAGTCCTCTTGTACTTATGTCGGCCTTGTGCCTTTTGTATTAAATTCGGATGTAATTTCTGTTTTTCGTCGTCAATAAGAAGGTCCAAGGGATACAGTAAACCTGAAGTGAAGCAACGGAATCTAAAACTGGACTCACAGGAGAGGTTCAAATCATAGAAAGTGAGAGTGTCAGTCCTCTTGTATTTAAGTCGGCATTGTGCCTTTTGTATTAAATTCGGATGCAATTTCTGTGTTTCATCGTCAATAAGATGATCCAAGGGATACAGTAAACCTGAAGTGAAGCATCGGAATCTATAACTGGACTCACAGGAGAGGTTCAAATCATAGAAAATTAGAGTGTCAGTCGTCATTTACCTAAGTCGGCATTGTTCCTTTTGAATTTAATTCCGAAGCAATCTCTGTGTTTCATCGTCAATAACAAGGTCCAAGGTATACAGTAAACCTGAGGTGAAGCATCGGAATCTAAAACTGGACTCACAGGGGAGGTACAAATCATAGAAAGTTAGAGTGTCAGTCCTCTTGTACCTAAGTCGGCATTGTTCCTTTTGAATTTAATTCCGAAGCAAATCTCTGTGTTTCATCGTCAATAAGATGGTCCAAGGTATACAGTAAACCTGAGGTGAAGCATCGGAATCTAAAACTGGACTCACAGGAGAGGTTCAAATCATAGAAAGTGAACGTGTCAGTCCTCTTGTACTTAAGTCGGCATTGTGCCTTTTGTATTAAATTCGGATGCAATTTCTGTGTTTCATCGCCAATAAGAGAGTCCAAGGGATACAGCAAACCTGAAGTGAAGCATCGGAATCTAAAACTGGGCTCACAGGAGAGGTTCAAGTCATAGAAAGTGAGATTGTCAGTCCTCTTGTACTTACGTCGGCAGTGTGCATTTTGTATTAAATTCGGATGCAATTTCAGTGTTTCATCGTCAATAAGAAGGTCCAAGGGATACAGTAAACCTGAAGTGAAGCAACGGAACCTAAAACTGGACTCACAGGAGAGGTTCAAAACATAGAAAGTGAGAGTGTCAGTCCTCTTGTACTTAAGTCGGCATTGTGCCTTTCGTATTAAATTCGGATGCAATTTCTGTGTTTCATCGTCAATAAGATGATCCAAGGGATACAGTAAACCTAAAGTGAAGCATCGGAATCTAAAACTGGACTCACAGGAGAGGTTCAAATCACAGAAAGTGAGAGTGTCAGTCCTCTTGTACTTAAGTCGGCATTGTGCCTTTTATATAAAATTCGGATGCAATTTCTGTGATTCATCGTCAATAAGAAGGTCCAAGGGATACAGTGAACCTGAAGTGAAGCATCGGAATCTAAAACTGGACTCACAGGAGAGGTTCAAATCATAGAAAGTTAGAGTGTCAGTCCTCTTGTACTTAAGTCGGCATTGTGCCTTTTGTATTAAATTCGGATGCAGTTTCTGTGTTTCATCGTCAATAAAAAGGTCCAAGGGATACAGTAAACCTGAAGTGAAGCATCGGAATCTAAAACTGGACTCACAGGAGAGGTTCAAATCATACAATGTGAGTTGTCAGTCCTGTTGTACGCAAGTCGGCATTGTAACTTTTGTATTAAATTCTGATGCAATTTCTGTGTTTCATCGTCAGAAAGAAGGTCCAAGGGATATAGTAAGCCTGAAGTGAAGCATCGGAATCTATAACTGGACTCACAGGAGAGGTTCAAATCATAGAAAGTGAGAGTGTCAGTCCTCTTGTACTTAAGACGGCATTGTGCCTTTTCTATTAAATTCGGGTGCAATTTCTGTGTTTCATCGTCAATAAGAAGGTCCAAGGGATACAGTAAACCTGAAGTGAAGCAGCGGAATCTAAAACTGGACTCACACGAGAGGTTGAAAACATAGAAAATTAGAGTGTCAGTCCTCTTTTACCTAAGTCGGCATTGTGCATTTTGAATTTAATTCCGATCCAATTTCTGTGTATCATGGTCAACAAGACGGTCCAAGGTATACAGTAAACCTGAATTGAAGCACTGGAATCTGAAACTGGACTCACAGAGGAGGTACAAATCATAGAAAGTTAAAGTGTCAGTCCTCTTGTACTTAAGTCGGCATTCTGCCTTTTGTATTAAATTCGGATGCAATTTCTGTGTTTCATCGCCAATAAGAGAGTCCAAGGGATACAGTAAACCTAAAGTGAAGCATCGAAATCTAAAACTGGGCTCACAGGAGAGGTTCAAATCATAGAAAGTGAGAGTGTGAGTCCTCTTGTACTTACGTCGGCATTGTGCCATTTGTATTACATTCGGATGGAATTTCTGTGTTTCATCGTCAATAAGAAGGTCCAAGGGATACAGTAAACCTGACGTGAAGCAGCGGAAGCTAAAACTGGACTCACAGGAGAGGTTCAAATCATAGAAAATTAGAGTGTCAGTCCGCTTGTACTTAAGTCGGCATTGTGCCTTTTGTATTAAATTCGGATGCAATTTCAGTTTTTCGTCGTCTATAAGAACGTCCAAGGGATACAGTAACCCTGAAGTGAAGCTTCGGAATCTAAAACTGGACTCTCAGGAGACGTTCAAATCATAGAAAGTTAGAGTGTCAGTCCTCTTGTACTTATGTCGGAATTGTGCCTTTTATATAAAATTCGTATGCTATTTCTGTGTTTCATCGTCAATAAGAAGGTCCAAGGGATACAGTAAACCAGAAGCGAAGCTTCGGAATCTAAAACTGGACTCACAGGAGAGGTTCAAATCATAGAAAGAGAGAGTGTCACTCCTCTTGTACTTAAGTCGGCATTGTGCCTTTTGTATTAAATTCGGATGCAATTTCTGTGTTTCATCGTCAATAAGTAGGTCCAAGGGATACAGTGAACCTAAAGTGAAGCATCGGAATCTAAAACTGCACTCACAGGAGAGGTTCAAATCATAGAAAGTTAGAGTGTCAGTCCTCTTGTACTTATGTCGGCATTGTACCTTTTGTATTAAATTCGGATGCAGTTTCTGTGTTTCATCGTCAATAAAAAGGTCCAAGGGATACAGTAAACCTGAAGTGAAGCATCGGAATCTAAAACTGGACTCACAGGAGAGGTTCAAATCATACAATGTGAGAGTGTCAGTCCTCTTGT
Organism: Schistocerca americana; assembly: GCF_021461395.2. Classification (NCBI taxonomy): domain Eukaryota; kingdom Metazoa; phylum Arthropoda; class Insecta; order Orthoptera; family Acrididae; genus Schistocerca; species Schistocerca americana. The sequence goes on along the minus strand of NC_060120.1, from coordinate 1,089,992,118 downwards.
ACGTAAGTCGGCATTGTGCACTTTGAATTTAATTCCAATCCAATTTCTGTGTTTCATGGTCAATACGAAGGTCCAAGGTATACAGTAAACCTGAAGTGAAGCATCGGAATCTATAACTGGACTCACAGGAGAGGTTCAAATCATAGAAAATTAGAGTGTCAGTCGTCTTTTACCTAAGTCGGCATTGTTCCTTTTGAATTTAATTCCGAAGCAATCTCTGTGTTTCATCGTCAATAACAAGGTCCAAGGTATACAGTAAACCTGAGGTGAAGCATCGGAATCTAAAACTGGACTCACAGGGGAGGTACAAATCATAGAAAGTTAGAGTGTCAGTCCTATTGTACCTAAGTCGGCATTGTTCCTTTTGAATTTAATTCCGAAGCAATCTCTGTGTTTCTTCGTCAATAAGAAGGTCCAAGGTATACAGTAAACCTGAGGTAAAGCATCGGAATCTAAAACTGGACTCACAGGAGAGGTTCAAATCGTAGAAAGTGAACGTGTCAGTCCTCTTGTACTTAAGTCGGCATTGTGCCTTTTGTATTAAATTCGGATGCAATTTCTGTGTTTCATCGCCAATAAGAGAGTCCAAGGGATACAGCAAACCTGAAGTGAAGCATCGGAATCTAAAACTGGGCTCACAGGAGAGGTTCAAGTCATAGAAAGTGAGATTGTCAGTCCTCTTGTACTTACGTCGGCAGTGTGCATTTTGTATTAAATTCGGATGCAATTTCTGTGTTTCATCGTCAATAAGAAGGTCCAAGGGATACAGTAAACCTGAAGTGAAGCAGCGGAATCTAAAACTGGACTCACAGGAGAGGTTCAAATCATAGAATGTGAGAGTGTCAGTCCTCTTGTACTTAAGTCGGCATTGTGCCTTTTGTATTAAATTCGGATGCAATTTCTGTGTTTCATCGTCAATAAGATGATCCAAGGGACACAGTAAACCTGAAGTGAAGCATCGGAATCTAAAACTGGACTCACAGGAGAGGTTCAAATCATAGAAAGTGAGAGTGTCAGTCCTCTTGTACTTAAGTCGGCATTGTGCCTTTTGTATTAAATTCGGATGCAATTTCAGTTTTTCGTCGTCTATAAGAAGGTCCAAGGGATACAGTAACCCTGAAGTGAAGCTTCGGAATCTAAAACTGGACTCAGAGGAGACGTTCAAATCATAGAAAGTTAGAGTGTCTGTCCTCTTGTACTTAAGTCGGAATTGTGCCTTTTATATAAAATTCGTATGCTATTTCTGTGTTTCATCGTCAATAAGAAGGTCCAAGGGATACAGTAAACCTGAAGCGAAGCTTCGGAATCTAAAACTGGACTCACAGGAGAGGTTCAAATCATAGTAAGAGAGAGTGTCAGTCCTCTCGTACTTAAGTCGGCATTGTGCCTTTTGTATTAATTCGGATGCAATTTCTTTGTTTCATCGTCAATAAGTAGGTCCAAGGGATACAGTGAACCTAAAGTGAAGCATCGGAATCTAAAACTGCACTCACAGGAGAGGTTCAAATCATAGAAAGTTAGAGTGTCAGTCCTCTTGTACTTATGTCGGCATTGTACCTTTTGTATTAAATTCGGATGCAGTTTCTGTGTTTCATCGTCAATAAAAAGGTCCAAGGGATACAGTAAACCTGAAGTGAAGCATCGGAATCTAAAACTGGACTCACAGGAGAGGTTCAAATCATACAATGTGAGAGTGTCAGTCCTCTTGTACGTAAGTCGGCATTGTGCACTTTGAATTTAATTCCAATCCAATTTCTGTGTTTCATGGTCAATAAGAAGGTCCAAGGTATACAGTAAACCTGAAGTGAAGCATCGGAATCTATAACTGGACTCACAGGAGAGGTTCAAATCATAGAAAATTAGAGTGTCAGTCGTCTTTTACCTAAGTCGGCATTGTTCCTTTTGAATTTAATTCCGAAGCAATCTCTGTGTTTCATCGTCAATAACAAGGTCCAAGGTATACAGTAAACCTGAGGTGAAGCATCGGAATCTAAAACTGGACTCACAGGGGAGGTACAAATCATAGAAAGTTAGAGTGTCAGTCCTCTTGTACCTAAGTCGGCATTGTTCCTTTTGAATTTAATTCCGAAGCAATCTCTGTGTTTCATCGTCAATAAGAAGGTCCAAGGTATACAGTAAACCTGAGGTGAAGCATCGGAATCTAAAACTGGACTCACAGGAGAGGTTCAAATCGTAGAAAGTGAACGCGTCAGTCCTCTTGTACTTAAGTCGGCATTGTGCCTTTTGTATTAAATTCGGATGCAATTTCTGTGTTTCATCGCCAATAAGAGAGTCCAAGGGATACAGCAAACCTGAAGTGAAGCATCGGAATCTAAAACTGGGCTCACAGGAGAGGTTCAAGTCATAGAAAGTGAGATTGTCAGTCCTCTTGTACTTACGTCGGCAGTGTGCATTTTGTATTAAATTCGGATGCAATTTCTGTGTTTCATCGTCAATAAGAAGGTCCAAGGGATACAGTAGACCTGAAGTGAAGCAGCGGAATCTAAAACTGGACTCACAGGAGAGGTTCAAATCATAGAATGTGAGAGTGTCAGTCCTCTTGTACTTAAGTCGGCATTGTGCCTTTTGTATTAAATTCGGATGCAATTTCTGTGTTTCATCGTCAATAAGATGATCCAAGTGATACAGTAAACCTGAAGTGAAGCATCGGAATCTAAAACTGGACCCACAGGAGAGGTTCAAATCATAGAAAGTGAGAGTGTCAGTCCTCTTGTACTTAAGTCGGCATTGTGCCTTTTATATAAAATTCGGATGCAATTTCTGTGATTCATCGTCAATAAGAAGGTCCAAGGTATACAGTAAACCTGAAGTGAAGCATCGGAATCTAAAACTGGACTCACAAGAGAGGTTCAAATCATAGAAAGTGAACGTGTCAGTCCTCTCGTACTTAAGTCGGCATTGTGCCTTTTGTATTAAATTCGGATGCAATTTCTGTTTTTCGTCGTCAATAAGAAGGCCCAAGGGATACAGTAAACCTGAAGTGAAGCTTCGGAATCTAAAACTGGACTCACAGGAGAGGTTCAAATCATAGAAAGAGGGAGTGTCAGTCCTCTTGTACTTAAGTCGGCATTGTGCCTTTTATATTAAATTCGGATGCAATTTCTGTGTTTCGTCGTCAATAAGAGGGTCCAAGGGATACAGTGAACCTGAAGTGAAGCATCGGAATCTAAAACTGGACTCACAGGAGAGGTTCAAATCATAGAAAGTTAACGTGTCAGTCCTCTTGTACTTAAGTCGGCATTCTGCCTTTTGTATTAAATTCGGATGCAATTGCTGTGTTTCATCGCCAATAAGAGAGTCCAAGGGATACAGTAAACCTAAAGTGAAGCATCGGAATCTAAAACTGGGCTCACAGGAGAGGTTCAAATCATAGAAAGTGAGAGTGTGAGTCCTCTTGTACTTACGTCGGCATTGTGCCATTTGTATTACATTCGGATGGAATTTCTGTGTTTCATCGTCAATAAGAAGGTCCAAGGGATACAGTAAACCTGACGTGAAGCAGCGGAAGCTAAAACTGGACTCACAGGAGAGGTTCAAATCATAGAAAATTAGAGTGTCAGTCCGCATGTACTTAAGTCGGCATTGTGCCTTTTGTATTAAATTCGGATGCAATTTCAGTTTTTCGTCGTCTATAAGAAGGTCCAAGGGATACAGTAACCCTGAAGTGAAGCTTCGGAATCTAAAACTGGACTCACAGGAGACGTTCAAATCATAGAAAGTTAGAGTGTCAGTCCTCTTGTACTTAAGTCGGAATTGTGCCTTTTATATAAAATTCGTATGCTATTTCTGTGTTTCATCGTCAATAAGAAGGTCCAAGGGATACAGTAAACCTGAAGCGAAGCTTCGGAATCTAAAACTGGACTCACAGGAGAGGTTCAAATCATAGAAAGAGAGAGTGTCAGTCCTCTTGTACTTAAGTCGGCATTGTGCCTTTTGTATTAAATTCGGATGCAATTTCTGTGTTTCATCGTCAATAAGAAGGTCCAAGGGATACAGTAAACCTGAAGCGAAGCTTCGGAATCTAAAACTGGACTCACAGGAGAGGTTCAAATCATAGTAAGTTAGAGTGTCAGTCCTCTTGTACTTATGTCGGCATTGTACCTTTTGTATTAAATTCGGATGCAGTTTCTGTGTTTCATCGTCAATAAAAAGGTCCAAGGGATACAGTAAACCTGAAGTGAAGCATCGGAATCTAAAACTGGACTCACAGGAGAGGTTCAAATCATACAATGTGAGAGTGTCAGTCCTCTTGTACTTAAGTCGGCATTGTGCCTTTTGTATTAAATTCGGATGCAATTTCTGTGTTTCATCGTCAATAAGATGATCCAAGGGACACAGTAAACCTGAAGTGAAGCATCGGAATCTAAAACTGGACTCACAGGAGAGGTTCAAATCGTAGAAAGTGAGAGTGTCAGTCCACTTGTACTTAAGTCGGCATTGTGCCTTTTGTATTAAATTCGGATGCAATTTCAGTTTTTCGTCGTCTATAAGAAGGTCCAAGGGATACAGTAACCCTGAAGTGAAGCTTTGGAATCTAAAACTGGACTCACAGGAGACGTTCAAATCATAGAAAGTTAGAGTGTCTGTCCTCTTGTACTTAAGTCGGAATTGTGCCTTTTATATAAAATTCGTATGCTATTTCTGTGTTTCATCGTCAATAAGAAGGTCCAAGGGATACAGTAAACCTGAAGCGAAGCTTCGGAATCTAAAACTGGACTCACAGGAGAGGTTCAAATCATAGTAAGAGAGAGTGTCAGTCCTCTTGTACTTAAGTCGGCATTGTGCCTTTTGTATTAATTCGGATGCAATTTCTGTGTTTCATCGTCAATAAGTAGGTCCAAGGGATACAGTGAACCTAAAGTGAAGCATCGGAATCTAAAACTGCACTCACAGGAGAGGTTCAAATCATAGTAAGTTAGAGTGTCAGTCCTCTTGTACTTATGTCGGCATTGTACCTTTTGTATTAAATTCGGATGCAGTTTCTGTGTTTCATCGTCAATAAAAAGGTCCAAGGGATACAGTAAACCTGAAGTGAAGCATCGGAATCTAAAACTGGACTCACAGGAGAGGTTCAAATCATACAATGTGAGAGTGTCAGTCCTCTTGTACGTAAGTCGGCATTGTGCACTTTGAATTTAATTCCAATCCAATTTCTGTGTTTCATGGTCAATAAGAAGGTCCAAGGTACACAGTAAACCTGAAGTGAAGCATCGGAATCTATAACTGGACTCACAGGAGAGGTTCAAATCATAGAAAATTAGAGTGTCAGTCGTCTTTTACCTAAGTCGGCATTGTTCCTTTTGAATTTAATTCCGAAGCAATCTCTGTGTTTCATCGTCAATAACAAGGTCCAAGGTATACAGTAAACCTGAGGCGAAGCATCGGAATCTAAAACTGGACTCACAGGGGAGGTACAAATCATAGAAAGTTAGAGTGTCAGTCCTCTTGTACCTAAGTCGGCATTGTTCCTTTTGAATTTAATTCCGAAGCAATCTCTGTGTTTCATCGTCAATAAGAAGGTCCAAGGTATACAGTAAACCTGAGGTGAAGCATCGGAATCTAAAACTGGACTCACAGGAGAGGTTCAAATCGTAGAAAGTGAACGCGTCAGTCCTCTTGTACTTAAGTCGGCATTGTGCCTTTTGTATTAAATTCGGATGCAATTTCTGTGTTTCATCGCCAATAAGAGAGTCCAAGGGATACAGCAAACCTGAAGTGAAGCATCGGAATCTAAAACTGGGCTCACAGGAGAGGTTCAAGTCATAGAAAGTGAGATTGTCAGTCCTCTTGTACTTACGTCGGCAGTGTGCATTTTGTATTAAATTCGGATGCAATTTCTGTGTTTCATCGTCAATAAGAAGGTCCAAGGGATACAGTAAACCTGAAGTGAAGCAGCGGAATCTAAAACTGGACTCACAGGAGAGGTTCAAATCATAGAATGTGAGAGTGTCAGTCCTCTTGTACTTAAGTCGGCATTGTGCCTTTTGTATTAAATTCGGATGCAATTTCTGTGTTTCATCGTCAATAAGATGATCCAAGGGATACAGTAAACCTGAAGTGAAGCATCGGAATCTAAAACTGGACCCACAGGAGAGGTTCAAATCTAAGAAAGTGAGAGTGTCAGTCCTCTTGTACTTAAGTCGGCATTGTGCCTTTTATATAAAATTCGGATGCAATTTCTGTGATTCATCGTCAATAAGAAGGTCCAAGGTATACAGTAAACCTGAAGTGAAGCATCGGAATCTAAAACTGGACTCACAAGAGAGGTTCAAATAATAGAAAGTGAACGTGTCAGTCCTCTCGTACTTAAGTCGGCATTGTGCCTTTTGTATTAAATTCGGATGCAATTTCTGTTTTTCGTCGTCAATAAGAAGGCCCAAGGGATACAGTAAACCTGAAGTGAAGCTTCGGAATCTAAAACTGGACTCACAGGAGAGGTTCAAATCATAGAAAGAGGGAGTGTCAGTCCTCTTGTACTTAAGTCGGCATTGTGCCTTTTATATTAAATTCGGATGCAATTTCTGTGTTTCGTCGTCAATAAGAGGGTCCAAGGGATACAGTGAACCTGAAGTGAAGCATCGGAATCTAAAACTGGACTCACAGGAGAGGTCCAAATCATAGAAAGTTAGAGTGTCAGTCCTCTTGTACTTAAGTCGGCATTGTGCCTTTTGTATTAAATTCGGATGCAGTATCTGTGTTTCATCGTCAATAAAAAGGTCCAAGGGATACAGTAAACCTGAAGTGAAGCATCGGAATCTAAAACTGGTCTCACAGGAGAGGTTCAAATCATACAATGCGAGTTGTCAGTCCTGTTGTACGCAAGTCGGCATTGTAAGTTTTGTATTAAATTCTGATGCAATTTCTGTGTTTCATCGTCAGAAAGAAGGTCTAAGGGATATAGTAAGCCTGAAGTGAAGCATCGGAATCTATAACTGGACTCACAGAAGAGGTTCAAATCATAGAAAGTGAGAGTGTCAGTCCTCTTGTACTTAAGACGGCATTGTGCCTTTTCTATTAAATTCGGATGCAATTTCTGTGTTTCATCGTCAATAAGAAGGTCCAAGGGATACAGTAAACCTGAAGTGAAGCAGCGGAATCTAAAACTGGACTCACACGAGAGGTTGAAAACATAGAAAATTAGAGTGTCAGTCCTCTTTTACCTAAGTCGGCATTGTGCATTTTGAATTTAATTCCGATCCAATTTCTGTGTATCATGGTCAACAAGACGGTCCAAGGTATACAGTAAACCTGAAGTGAAGCACTGGAATCTAAAACTGGACTCACAGGGGAGGTACAAATCATAGAAAGTTAAAGTGTCAGTCCTCTTGTACCTAAGTCGGCATTGTGCCATTTGAATTTAATTCCGAAGCAATCTCTGTGTTTCATCGTCAATAAGAAGGTCCAAGGTATACAGTAAACCTGAGGTGAAGCATCGGCATCTAAAAGTGGACTCACAGGAGAGGTTCAAATCATAGAAAGTTAACGTGTCAGTCCTCTTGTACTTATGTCGGCATTGTGCCTTTTGTATTAAATTCGGATGCAATTTCTGTGTTTCATCGTCAATAAGTAGGTCCAAGGGATACAGTGAACCTAAAGTGAAGCATCGGAATCTAAAACTGCACTCACAGGAGAGGTTCAAATCATAGAAAGTGAGAGTGTGAGTCCTCTTGTACTTACGTCGGCATTGTGCCATTTGTATTACATTCGGATGCAATTTCTGTCTTTCATCGTCAATAAGAAGGTCCAAGGGATACAGTAAACCTGACGTGAAGCAGCGGAAGCTAAAACTGGACTCACAGGAGAGGTTCAAATCAAAGAAAATTAGAGTGTCAGTCCTCTTGTACATAAGGCGGCATTGTGCATTTTGAATTTAATTCCAATCCAATTTCTGTGTTTCATGGTCAATAAGAAGGTGCAAGGTATACAGTAAACCTGAAGTGAAGCATCGGAGTCTAAAACTGGACTCACAGGGGAGGTACAAATCATAGAAAGTTAGAGTGTCAGTCCTCTTTTACCTAAGTCGGCATTGTGCCTTTTGAATTGAATTCCGAAGCAATCTCTGTGTTTCATCGTCAATAAGAAGGTCCAAGGTATACATTAAACCTGAGGTGAAGCATCGGAATCTTAAACAGGACTCACAGGAGAGGTTCAAATCATAGAAAGTTAACGTGTCAGTCCTCTTGTACTTAAGTCGGCATTGTGCCTGTTGTATTAAATTTGGATGCAATTGCTGTGTTTCATCGCCAATAAGAGAGTCCAAGGAATACAGTAAACCTGAAGTGAAGCATCGGAATCTAAAACTGGGCTCACAGGAGAGGTTCAAATCATAGAAAGTGAGAGTGTCAGTCCTCTTGTACCTAAGTCGGCATTGTCCCTTTTGAATTTAATTCCGATCCAATTTCTGTGTTTCATCGTCAATAAGAATGTCCAAGGTATAGAGTAAACCTGAAGTGAAGCAACGGAATCTAAAACTGGACTCACAGGGGAGGTTCAAATCATAGAAAATTAGAGTGTCAGTCCTCTTGTACCTAAGTCGGCATTGTGCCTTTTGATTTTAATTCCGATGCAATCTCTGTGTTTCATCGTGAATAAGAAGGACCAAGTTATACAGTAAACCTGAAGTGAAGCATCGGAATCTAAAACTGGACTCACAGAAGAGGTTCAAATCATAGAAAGTGAACGTGTCAGTCCTCTTGTACTTAAGTCGGCATTGTGCCTTTTGTATTAAATTCAATGCAATTTCTGTGTTTCATCGTCAATAAGAGAGTCCAAGGGGTACAGTAAACCTGAAGTGAAGCATCGGAATCTAAAACATGACTCACAGGAGAGGTTCAAATCATAGAATGTGAGAGTGGCAGTCCTCTTGTACTTAAGTAGGCATTGAGCCTTTTGTATTAAATTCGGATGCAATTTCTGTGTTTCATCGTAAATAAGAAGGTCCAAGGGATACAGTAAACCTGAAGTGAAGCAACGGAATCTAAAACTGGACTCACAGGAGAGGTTCAAATCATAGAAAGTTAGAGTGTCAGTCGTCTTGTACTTAAGTCAGAATTGTGCCTTTTGTATTAAATTCGGATGCAATTTCTGTGTTTCATCGTCAATAAGAAGGTCCAAGGGATACAGTAAAGCTGAAGTGAAGCATCGTAATCTAAAACTGGACTCACAGGAGAGGTTCAAATCATAGAAAGTTAGAGTGTGAGTCGTCTTGTACTTCAGTCGGTATTGTGCCTTTTCTGTTCAATTTGGATGCAATTTATGTGTTTTATCGTCAATAGGAAGGTCCAAGGTATACAGTAAACCTGAAGTGAAGCATCAGAATCTAAAACTGGTTTCACAGGTCCAAGGTATACAGTAAACCTGAAGTGAAGCATCAGAATCTAAAACTGGTTTCACAGGTTCAAATCATAGAAAGTTAGAGTGTCAGTCCTCTTGTACTTAAGTCGGCATTGTAGCTTTTGTATTAAATTCGGATGCAATTTCTGTGTTTCATTGTCAATAAGAAGGTCATAGGGATACAGTAAACCTGAAGTGAGGCATCGGAATCTAATACTGGACTCTCAGGGGAGTTTCAAGTCATACAAAGTTAGAGTGTCAGTCCTCTTGTACTTACGTCGGCATTGTGCCGTTTGTATTACATCCGGATGCAATTACAGTGTTTCATCGTCTATAAGAAGGTCCAAGGTATAAAGAAAACCTGAAGTGAAGCATCGGAATCTAAAAGTGGACTCACAGGAGAGGTTCCATCATGGAAAGTGAACGTGTCAGTCCTCTTGTACTTAAGTCGGCATTGTGCCTTTTGTATTAAATTCGGATGCATTTTCTGTGTTTCATCATCAATAAGAAGGTACAAGGGATACAGTAAACCTGAAGTGAAGCATCGGAATCTAAAACTGGACTCACAGGGAAGATACAAATCATAGAAAGTGAGAGTGTTTGTCCTCTTTCACCTATGTCGGCAGTGTGCCATTTGAATTTAATTCCGAAGCAATCTCTGTGTTTCATCGTCAATAAGAAGGTCCAAGGTATACAGTAAACCTGAGGTGAAGCATCGGAATCAAAAACTGGACTCACAGGAGAGGTGCAAATCATAGAAAGTTAACGTGTCAGTCCTCTTGTACTGAAGTCAGCATTGTGCCTTTTGTATTAAATTCGGATGCAATTTCTGTGTTTCATCGCCAATAAGAGAGTCCAAGGGATACAGTAAAGCTGAGGTGAAGCATCGTAATCTAAAACTGGACTCACAGGAGAGGTTCAAATCATAGAAAGTTAGAGTGTCAGTCGTCTTGTACTTCACTCGGTATTGTGCCTTTTCTGTTCAATTTGGATGCAATTTATGTGTTTTATCGTCAATAGGAAGGTCCAAGGTATACAGTAAACCTGAAGTGAAGCATCAGAATCTAAAACTGGTTTCACAGGAGAGGTTCAAATCATAGAAAGTTAGAGTGTCAGTCCTCTTGTACTTAAGTCGGCATTGTGGCTTTTGTATTAAATTCGGTTGCAATTTCTTTGTTTCATCGTCAATAAGAAGGTACAAGGGATACAGTAAACCTGAAGTGAAGCATCGGAACCTAAAACTGGACTCACAGGGAAGGTACAAATCATAGAAAGTGAGAGTGTCTGTCCTCTTTTACCTGAGTCTGCATTGTGCATTTTGAATTTAATTCCGAAACAATCACTGTGTTTCATCGTCAATAAGAAGGTCCAAGGTATACAGTAAGCCTGAGGTGAAGCATCGGAATCTAAAACTGGACTCACAGGAGAGGTTCAAATCATAGAAAGTGAACGTGTCAGTCCTCTTGTACTTAAGTCGGCATTGTGCCTTTTGTATTAAATTCGGATGCATTTTCTGTGTTTCATCGTCAATAAGAAGGTACAAGGGATACAGTAAACCTGAAGTGAAGCATTGGAATCTAAAACTGGACTCACAGGGAAGATACAAATCACAGAAAGTGAGAGTGTTTGTCCTCTTTCACCTATGTCGGCAGTGTGCCATTTGAATTTAATTCCGAAGCAATCTCTGTGTTTCATCGTCAATAAGAAGGTCCAACGTATACAGTAAACCTGAGGTGAAGCATCGGAATCAGAAACTGGACTCACAGGAGAGGTGCAAATCATAGAAAGTTAACGTGTCAGTCCTCTTGTACTGAAGTCAGCATTGTGCCTTTTGTATTAAATTCGGATGCAATTTCTGTGTTTCATTGCCAATAAGAGACTCCAAGGGATACAGTAAACCTGAAGTGAAGCATCGGAATCAAAAACTGGACTCACAGGAGATTTCAAATCATAGAAATTGAGAGTGTCAGTCCTCTTGTACTTAAGTCGGCATTGTGCCTTTTGTATTGAATTCGGATGCAATTTCTATGGTTAATCATCAATAAGAAGGTCCAAGGGATATAGTAAACCTGAAGTGAAGCAGCAGAATCTAAAACTGGACTCACAGGAGAGGTCCAAATCATAGATAATTAGAGTGTCAGTCCTCTTGTACTTAAGTCGGCATTCTGCCTTTTGTATTAAATTCGGATGCAATTTCAGTTTTTCGTCATCTATAAGAAGGTCCAAGGGATACAGTGAACCTGAAGTGAACCTTCGGAATTTAAAACTGGACTCACAGGAGACGTTCAAATCATAGAAAGTTAGAGTGTCAGACCTCTTGTACTTAAGTCGGAATTGTGCCTTTTGTATAAAATTCGGATGCAATATCTGTGTTTCATCGTCAATAAGAAGGTCCAAGGGATACAGTAAACCTGAAGTGATGCATTGGAATCTAAAACTGTACTCACAGGAGAGGTTCAAATCATAGAAAGTTAGAGTGTCAGTCCTCTTGTACTTAAGTCGGCATCGTGCCTTTTGTATTAAATTCGGATGCAATTTCTGTCTTTCATCGTCAATAAGAAAGTCCGAGGTATAAAGGAAACCTGAAGTGAAGCATCGAAATCTAAAAATGGACTCACAGGAGAGGTTTATATCATAAAAATATAGAGTGTCAGTCCTCTTGTACTTAAGTCGGCATTGTGCCTTTTGTATTAAATTCGGATGCAATTTCTGTGTTTCATCGTCAATAAGAAGGTCCAAGGGATACAGTAAACCTGAAGTGAAGCATCGGAATGTAAAACTGGACTCACAGGAGAGGTTCAAATCTTAGAAAGTTAGAGTGTCAGTCCTCTTGTACTTAAGTCGGCATTGTGCCTTTTATATAAAAGTCGGATGCAATTTCTGTGATTCATCGTCAATAAGAAGGTCCAAGGGATACAGTAAACCTGAAGTGAAGCATCGGAATCTAAAACTGGACTCACAGGAGAGGTTCAAATCTTAGAAAGCTAGAGTGTCAGTGCTCTTGTACCTATGTCGGCATTGTGCCATTTGAATTTAATTCCGAAGCAATCTCTGTGTTTCATCGTCAATAAGAAGGTCCAAGGTATACAGTAAACCTGAGGTGAAGCATCGGAATCTAAAACTGGACTCACAGCAGAGGTGCAAATCATAGGAAGTGAACGTGTCGGTCCTCTTGTACTGAAGTCAGCATTGTGCCTTTTGTATTAAATTCGGATGCAATTTCTGTGTTTCATCGCCAATAAGAGAGTCCAAGGGATACAGTAAACCTGAAGTGAAGTATCGGAATCTAAAACTGGACTCACAGGAGATTTAAAATCATAGAAATTGAGAGTGTCAGTCCTCTTGTACTTAAGTCGGCATTGTGCCTTTTGTATTAAATTCGGATGCAATTTCTGTGTTTCATCGTAAATATAAAGGTCTCAGGGATACAGTAAACCTGACGTGAAGCAACGGAATCTAAAACTGAACTCACAGGAGAGGTTCAAATCATAGAAAGGAGAGTGTCAGTCCTCTTGTACTTAGGTCATCATTGTGCCTTTTGTTTTAAATTCGGATGCAATTTCTGTGTTTCATCGTCAATAAGAAGGTCCAAGGTATAAAGGAAACCTGAATTGAAGCATCGGAATCTAAAACTGGAATCACAGGAGAGGTTTAAATCACAGAAAGTTAGAGTGTCAGTCCTCTTGTTCTTAAGTCGGCATTGTGCCTTTTGTATTAAATTCGGATGCAATTTCTATGTTTCATCGTCAATAAGAAGGTCCAAGGGATATAGTAAACCTGAAGTGAAGCAGCGGAATCTAAAAGTGGACCCACAGGAGAGGTCCAAATCATAGATAATTAGAGTGTCAGTCCTCTTGTACTTAAGTCGGCATTCCGCCTTTTGTGTTAAATTCGGATGCAATTTCAGTTTTTCGTCGTCTATAAGAAGGTCCAAGGGATACAGTAAACCTGAAGTGAAGCATCGGAATCTAAAACATGACTCACAGGAGAGGTTCAAATCATAGAATGTGAGAGTGGCAGTCCTCTTGTACTTAAGTAGGCATTGAGCCTTTTGTATTAAATTCGGATGCAATTTCTGTGTTTCATCGTAAATAAGAAGGTCCAAGGGATACAGTAAACCTGAAGTGAAGCAACGGAATCTAAAACTGGACTCACAGGAGAGGTTCAAATCATAGAAAGTTAGAGTGTCAGTCGTCTTGTACTTAAGTCAGAATTGTGCCTTTTGTATTAAATTCGGATGCAATTTCTGTGTTTCATCGTCAATAAGAAGGTCCAAGGGATACAGTAAAGCTGAAGTGAAGCATCGTAATCTAAAACTGGACTCACAGGAGAGGTTCAAATCATAGAAAGTTAGAGTGTGAGACGTCTTGTACTTCAGTCGGTATTGTGCCTTTTCTGTTCAATTTGGATGCAATTTATGTGTTTTATCGTCAATAGGAAGGTCCAAGGTATACAGTAAACCTGAAGTGAAGCATCAGAATCTAAAACTGGTTTCACAGGTCCAAGGTATACAGTAAACCTGAAGTGAAGCATCAGAATCTAAAACTGGTTTCACAGGTTCAAATCATAGAAAGTTAGAGTGTCAGTCCTCTTGTACTTAAGTCGGCATTGTAGCTTTTGTATTAAATTCGGATGCAATTTCTGTGTTTCATTGTCAATAAGAAGGTCATAGGGATACAGTAAACCTGAAGTGAGGCATCGGAATCTAATACTGGACTCTCAGGGGAGTTTCAAGTCATACAAAGTTAGAGTGTCAGTCCTCTTGTACTTACGTCGGCATTGTGCCGTTTGTATTACATCCGGATGCAATTACAGTGTTTCATCGTCTATAAGAAGGTCCAAGGTATAAAGAAAACCTGAAGTGAAGCATCGGAATCTAAAAGTGGACTCACAGGAGAGGTTCCATCATGGAAAGTGAACGTGTCAGTCCTCTTGTACTTAAGTCGGCATTGTGCCTTTTGTATTAAATTCGGATGCATTTTCTGTGTTTCATCATCAATAAGAAGGTACAAGGGATACAGTAAACCTGAAGTGAAGCATCGGAATCTAAAACTGGACTCACAGGGAAGATACAAATCATAGAAAGTGAGAGTGTTTGTCCTCTTTCACCTATGTCGGCAGTGTGCCATTTGAATTTAATTCCGAAGCAATCTCTGTGTTTCATCGTCAATAAGAAGGTCCAAGGTATACAGTAAACCTGAGGTGAAGCATCGGAATCAAAAACTGGACTCACAGGAGAGGTGCAAATCATAGAAAGTTAACGTGTCAGTCCTCTTGTACTGAAGTCAGCATTGTGCCTTTTGTATTAAATTCGGATGCAATTTCTGTGTTTCATCGCCAATAAGAGAGTCCAAGGGATACAGTAAAGCTGAGGTGAAGCATCGTAATCTAAAACTGGACTCACAGGAGAGGTTCAAATCATAGAAAGTTAGAGTGTCAGTCGTCTTGTACTTCACTCGGTATTGTGCCTTTTCTGTTCAATTTGGATGCAATTTATGTGTTTTATCGTCAATAGGAAGGTCCAAGGTATACAGTAAACCTGAAGTGAAGCATCAGAATCTAAAACTGGTTTCACAGGAGAGGTTCAAATCATAGAAAGTTAGAGTGTCAGACCTCTTGTACTTAAGTCGGAATTGTGCCTTTTGTATAAAATTCGGATGCAATATCTGTGTTTCATCGTCAATAAGAAGGTCCAAGGGATACAGTAAACCTGAAGTGATGCATTGGAATCTAAAACTGTACTCACAGGAGAGGTTCAAATCATAGAAAGTTAGAGTGTCAGTCCTCTTGTACTTAAGTCGGCATCGTGCCTTTTGTATTAAATTCGGATGCAATTTCTGTCTTTCATCGTCAATAAGAAAGTCCGAGGTATAAAGGAAACCTGAAGAAAGCTAGAGTGTCAGTGCTCTTGTACCTATGTCGGCATTGTGCCATTTGAATTTAATTCCGAAGCAATCTCTGTGTTTCATCGTCAATAAGAAGGTCCAAGGGATACAGTAAACCTGAAGTGAAGTATCGGAATCTAAAACTGGACTCACAGGAGATTTAAAATCATAGAAATTGAGAGTGTCAGTCCTCTTGTACTTAAGTCGGCATTGTGCCTTTTGTATTAAATTCGGATGCAATTTCTGTGTTTCATCGTAAATAAGAAGGTCTCAGGGATACAGTAAACCTGACGTGAAGCAACGGAATCTAAAACTGAACTCACAGGAGAGGTTCAAATCATAGAAAGGAGAGTGTCAGTCCTCTTGTACTTAGGTCATCATTGTGCCTTTTGTTTTAAATTCGGATGCAATTTCTGTGTTTCATCGTCAATAAGAAGGTCCAAGGTATAAAGGAAACCTGAATTGAAGCATCGGAATCTAAAACTGGAATCACAGGAGAGGTTTAAATCACAGAAAGTTAGAGTGTCAGTCCTCTTGTTCTTAAGTCGGCATTGTGCCTTTTGTATTAAATTCGGATGCAATTTCTATGTTTCATCGTCAATAAGAAGGTCCAAGGGATATAGTAAACCTGAAGTGAAGCAGCGGAATCTAAAAGTGGACCCACAGGAGAGGTCCAAATCATAGATAATTAGAGTGTCAGTCCTCTTGTACTTAAGTCGGCATTCCGCCTTTTGTGTTAAATTCGGATGCAATTTCAGTTTTTCGTCGTCTATAAGAAGGTCCAAGGGATACAGTAAACCTGAAGTGAAGCATCGGAATCTAAAACATGACTCACAGGAGAGGTTCAAATCATAGAATGTGAGAGTGGCAGTCCTCTTGTACTTAAGTAGGCATTGAGCCTTTTGTATTAAATTCGGATGCAATTTCTGTGTTTCATCGTAAATAAGAAGGTCCAAGGGATACAGTAAACCTGAAGTGAAGCAACGGAATCTAAAACTGGACTCACAGGAGAGGTTCAAATCATAGAAAGTTAGAGTGTCAGTCGTCTTGTACTTAAGTCAGAATTGTGCCTTTTGTATTAAATTCGGATGCAATTTCTGTGTTTCATCGTCAATAAGAAGGTCCAAGGGATACAGTAAAGCTGAAGTGAAGCATCGTAATCTAAAACTGGACTCACAGGAGAGGTTCAAATCATAGAAAGTTAGAGTGTGAGACGTCTTGTACTTCAGTCGGTATTGTGCCTTTTCTGTTCAATTTGGATGCAATTTATGTGTTTTATCGTCAATAGGAAGGTCCAAGGTATACAGTAAACCTGAAGTGAAGCATCAGAATCTAAAACTGGTTTCACAGGTCCAAGGTATACAGTAAACCTGAAGTGAAGCATCAGAATCTAAAACTGGTTTCACAGGTTCAAATCATAGAAAGTTAGAGTGTCAGTCCTCTTGTACTTAAGTCGGCATTGTAGCTTTTGTATTAAATTCGGATGCAATTTCTGTGTTTCATTGTCAATAAGAAGGTCATAGGGATACAGTAAACCTGAAGTGAGGCATCGGAATCTAATACTGGACTCTCAGGGGAGTTTCAAGTCATACAAAGTTAGAGTGTCAGTCCTCTTGTACTTACGTCGGCATTGTGCCGTTTGTATTACATCCGGATGCAATTACAGTGTTTCATCGTCTATAAGAAGGTCCAAGGTATAAAGAAAACCTGAAGTGAAGCATCGGAATCTAAAAGTGGACTCACAGGAGAGGTTCCATCATGGAAAGTGAACGTGTCAGTCCTCTTGTACTTAAGTCGGCATTGTGCCTTTTGTATTAAATTCGGATGCATTTTCTGTGTTTCATCATCAATAAGAAGGTACAAGGGATACAGTAAACCTGAAGTGAAGCATCGGAATCTAAAACTGGACTCACAGGGAAGATACAAATCATAGAAAGTGAGAGTGTTTGTCCTCTTTCACCTATGTCGGCAGTGTGCCATTTGAATTTAATTCCGAAGCAATCTCTGTGTTTCATCGTCAATAAGAAGGTCCAAGGTATACAGTAAACCTGAGGTGAAGCATCGGAATCAAAAACTGGACTCACAGGAGAGGTGCAAATCATAGAAAGTTAACGTGTCAGTCCTCTTGTACTGAAGTCAGCATTGTGCCTTTTGTATTAAATTCGGATGCAATTTCTGTGTTTCATCGCCAATAAGAGAGTCCAAGGGATACAGTAAAGCTGAGGTGAAGCATCGTAATCTAAAACTGGACTCACAGGAGAGGTTCAAATCATAGAAAGTTAGAGTGTCAGTCGTCTTGTACTTCACTCGGTATTGTGCCTTTTCTGTTCAATTTGGATGCAATTTATGTGTTTTATCGTCAATAGGAAGGTCCAAGGTATACAGTAAACCTGAAGTGAAGCATCAGAATCTAAAACTGGTTTCACAGGAGAGGTTCAAATCATAGAAAGTTAGAGTGTCAGTCCTCTTGTACTTAAGTCGGCATTGTGGCTTTTGTATTAAATTCGGTTGCAATTTCTTTGTTTCATCGTCAATAAGAAGGTACAAGGGATACAGTAAACCTGAAGTGAAGCATCGGAACCTAAAACTGGACTCACAGGGAAGGTACAAATCATAGAAAGTGAGAGTGTCTGTCCTCTTTTACCTGAGTCTGCATTGTGCATTTTGAATTTAATTCCGAAACAATCACTGTGTTTCATCGTCAATAAGAAGGTCCAAGGTATACAGTAAGCCTGAGGTGAAGCATCGGAATCTAAAACTGGACTCACAGGAGAGGTTCAAATCATAGAAAGTGAACGTGTCAGTCCTCTTGTACTTATGTCGCATTGTGCCTTTTGTATTTAATTCGGATGCATTTTTTGTGTTTCATCGTCAATAAGAAGGTACAAGGGATACAGTAAACCTGAAGTGAAGCATTGGAATCTAAAACTGGACTCACAGGGAAGATACAAATCATAGAAAGTGAGAGTGTTTGTCCTCTTTCACCTATGTCGGCAGTGTGCCATTTGAATTTAATTCCGAAGCAATCTCTGTGTTTCATCGTCAATAAGAAGGTCCAACGTATACAGTAAACCTGAGGTGAAGCATCGGAATCAGAAACTGGACTCACAGGAGAGGTGCAAATCATAGAAAGTTAACGTGTCAGTCCTCTTGTACTGAAGTCAGCATTGTGCCTTTTGTATTAAATTCGGATGCAATTTCTGTGTTTCATCGCCAATAAGAGACTCCAAGGGATACAGTAAACCTGACGTGAAGCATCGGAATCAAAAACTGGACTCACAGGAGATTTCAAATCATAGAAATTGAGAGTGTCAGTCCTCTTGTACTTAAGTCGGCATTCAGCCTTTTGTATTAAATTCGGATGCAATTTCAGTTTTTCGTCATCTATAAGAAGGTCCAAGGGATACAGTGAACCTGAAGTGAACCTTCGGAATTTAAAACGGGACTCACAGGAGACGTTCAAATCATAGAAAGTTATAGTGTCAGACCTCTTGTACTTAAGTCGGAATTGTGCCTTTTGTATAATATTCGGATGCAATATCTGTGTTTCATCGTCAATAAGAAGGTCCAAGGGATACAGTAAACCTGAAGTGATGCATTGGAATCTAAAACTGTACTCACAGGAGAGGTTCAAATCATAGAAAGTTAGAGTGTCAGTCCTCTTGTACTTAAGTCGGCATCGTGCCTTTTGTATTAAATTCGGATGCAATTTCTGTCTTTCATCGTCAATAAGAAGGTCCGAGGTATAAAGGAAACCTGAAGTGAAGCATCGAAATCTAAAAATGGACTCACAGGAGAGGTTTATATCATAAAAATATAGAGTGTCAGTCCTCTTGTACTTAAGTCGGCATTGTGCCTTTTGTATTAAATTCGGATGCAATTTCTGTGTTTCATCGTCAATAAGAAGGTCCAAGGGATACAGTAAACCTGAAGTGAAGCATCGGAATGTAAAACTGGACTCACAGGAGAGGTTCAAATCTTAGAAAGTTAGAGTGTCAGTCCTCTTGTACTTAAGTCGGCATTGTGCCTTTTATATAAAAGTGGGATGCAATTTCTGTGATTCATCGTCAATAAGAAGGTCCAAGGGATACAGTAAACCTGAAGTGAAGCATCGGAATCTAAAACTGGATTCACAGGAGAGGTTCACACCATAGAAAGTTAGAGTGTCAGTCCTCTTGTACCAAAATCGGCATTGTGCCTTTTGAATTTAATTCCGATCCAATTTCTGTGTTTCATCATCAATAAGAATGTCCAAGGTATACAGGAAACCTGAAGTGAAGCATCGGAATCTAAAACTGGATTCACAGGAGATTTCAAATCATAGAAATTGAGAGTGTCAGTCCTCTTGTACTTAAGTCGGCATTGTGCCTTTTGTATTAAATTCGGATGCAATTTCTGTGTATCATCGTAAATAAGAGGGTCCAAGGGATACAGTAAACCTGAAGTGAAGCATCGGAATCTAAAACTGGACACACAGGAGAGGTTTAAATCACAGAAAGTTAGAGTGTCAGTCCTCTTGTACTTCAGTCGGCATTGTGCTTTTTGTATTAAATTCGGATGCAATTTCTTTGTGTCATCGTCAAGAAGAAGGTACCAGGGATACAGTAACACTGAAGTGAAGCATCGGAATCTAAAACTGGACTCACAGGAGAGGTTCAAATCATAGAAAGTGAGTGTGTCAGTCCTCTCGTACTTAAGTCGTCAATGTGCCTTTTGTATTAAATTCGGATGCAATTTCTATGTTTCATCGTCAATAAGAAGGTCCAAGGGATATAGTAAACCTGAAGTGAAGCAGCAGAATCTAAAACTGGACTCACAGGAGAGGTCCAAATCATAGATAATTAGAGTGTCAGTCCTCTTGTACTTAAGTCGGCATTCTGCCTTTTGTATTAAATTCGGATGCAATTTCAGTTTTTCGTCATCTATAAGAAGGTCCAAGGGATACAGTGAACCTGAAGTGAACCTTCGGAATCTAAAACTGGACTCACAGGAGACGTTCAAATCATAGAAAGTTAGAGTGTCAGACCTCTTGTACTTAAGTCGGAATTGTGCCTTTTGTATAAAATTCGGATGCAATTTCTGTGTTTCATCGTCAATAAGGAGGTCCAAGGGATACAGTAAACCTGAAGTGATGCATTGGAATCTAAAACTGTATTCACACGAGAGGTTCAAATCATAGAAAGTTAGAGTGTCAGTCCTCTTGTACTTAAGTCGGCATCGTGCCTTTGTATTAAATTCGGATGCAATTTCTGTCTTTCATCGTCAATAAGAGGGTCCAAGGTATAAAGGAAACCTGAAGTGAAGCATCGAAATCTAAAAATGGACTCACAGGAGAGGTTTATATCATAGAAATATAGAGTGTCAGTCCCCTTGTACTTAAGTCGGCATTGTGCCTTTTGTATTAAATGCGGATGCAATTTCTGTGTTTCATCGTCAATAAGAAGGTCCAAGGGATACAGTAAACCTGAAGTGAAGCATCGGAATCTAAAACTGGACTCACAGGAGAGGTTCAAATCTTAGAAAGCTAGAGTGTCAGTGCTCTTGTACCTATGTCGGCATTGTGCCATTTGAATTTAATTCCGAAGCAATCTCTGTGTTTCATCGTCAATAAGAAGGTCCAAGGTATACAGTAAACCTGAGGTGAAGCATCGGAATCTAAAACTGGACTCACAGCAGAGGTGCAAATCATCGGAAGTGAACGTGTCAGTCCTCTTGTACTGAAGTCAGCATTGTGCCTTTTGTATTAAATTCGGATGCAATTTCTGTGTTTCATCGCCAATAAGAGAGTCCAAGGGATACAGTAAACCTGAAGTGAAGTATCGGAATCTAAAACTGGACTCACAGGAGATTTAAAATCATAGAAATTGAGAGTGTCAGTCCTCTTGTACTTAAGTCGGCATTGTGCCTTTTGTATTAAATTCGGATGCAATTTCTGTGTTTCATCGTAAATAAGAAGGTCTCAGGGATACAGTAAACCTGACGTGAAGCAACGGAATCTAAAACTGGACTCACAGGAGAGGTTCAAATCATAGAAAGGAGAGTGTCAGTCCTCTTGTACTTAGGTCAGCATTGTGCCTTTTGTTTTAAATTCGGATGCAATTTCTGTGTTTCATCGTCAATAAGAAGGTCCAAGGTATAAAGGAAACCTGAATTGAAGCATCGGAATCTAAAACTGGAATCACAGGAGAGGTTTAAATCACAGAAAGTTAGAGTGTCAGTCCTCTTGTTCTTAAGTCGGCATTGTGCCTTTTGTATTAAATTCGAATGCAATTTCTATGTTTCATCGTCAATAAGAAGGTCCAAGGGATATAGTAAACCTGAAGTGAAGCAGCGGAATCTAAAAGTGGACCCACAGGAGAGGTCCAAATCATAGATAATTAGAGTGTCAGTCCTCTTGTACTTAAGTCGGCATTCCGCCTTTTGTGTTAAATTCGGATGCAATTTCAGTTTTTCGTCGTCTATAAGAAGGTCCAAGGGATACAGTAAACCTGAAGTGAAGCTTCGGAATCTAAAACTGGACTCACAGGAGACGTTCAAATCATAGAAAGTTAGAGTGTCAGACCTCTTGTACTTAAGATGGAATTGTGCCTTTTGTATAAAATTCGGATGCAATTTCTGTGTTTCATCGTCAATAAGAAGGTCCAAGGGATACAGTAAACCTGAAGTGATGCACTGGAATCTAAAACTGTAATCACAGGAGAGGTTCAAATCATAGAAAGTTAGAGTGTCAGTCCTCTTGTACTAAAGTCGGCATCGTGCCTTTTGTATTAAATTCGGATGCAATTTCTGTGTTTCATCGTCAATAAGAGGTTCCAAGGGATACAGTAAACCTGAAGTGAAGCATCGGAATCTGAAACTGGATTCACAGGAGAGGTTCACACCATAGAAAGTTAGGGTGTCCGTCCTCTTGTACTTAACTCGGCATTGTGCTTTTTGAATTAAATTACGATGCAATTTCTGTGCCTCATCGTCAATAAGAAGGTCCAAGGTACACAGTAAAACTGAAGTGAAGCATCGGAATCTAAAACTGGACTCACAGGAGAGGTAAAAATAATAGGAAGTGAGAGTGTCAGTCCTCTTGTACCTAAGTCGGCATTGTGCCTTTTGAATTTAATTCCGATCCAATTTCTGTGTTTCATCATCAATAAGAATGTCCAAGGTATACAGTAAACCTGAAGTGAAGCATCGGAATCTAAAACTGGACTCACAGGGGAGGTTCAAATCATAGAAAGTTAGAGTGTCAATCCTCTTGTACCGAAGTCGGCATTGTGCCTTTTGAATTTCATTCCGATGCAATCTCTGTGTTTCATCGTGAATATGACGGTTTAAGGTATACAGTAAACCTGAAGTGAAGCATCGGAATCTAAAACTAGACACACAGGAGAGGTTCAAATCATAGAAAGTGAGAGTGTCAGTCCTCTTGTACTTAAGTCGGCATTGTGCATTTTGTATTAAATTCGGATGCAATTACTGTGTTTCATCGTCAATAAGAAGGTCCACGGTATAAAGGAATCCTGAATTGAAGCGTCGGAATCTAAAACTGGACTCACATTAGAGGTTTAAATCACAGAAAGTTAGAGTGTCAGTCCTCTTGTACTTAAGTCGGCATTGTGCCTTTTGTATTAATTTCGGATGCAATTTCTTTGTTTCATCGTCAAGAAGAAGGTACCAGCGATACAGTAACACTGTAGTGAAGCATCGGAATCTAAAACTGGACTCACAGGAGAGCTTCAAATCATAGAAAATTAGAGTGTCAGTCCTCTTGTACTTCAGTCAGCATTGTGCCTTTTGTATTAAATTCGGATGCAATTTCAGTTTTTCGTCGTCTATAAGAAGGTCCAAGGGATACAGTAAACCTGAAGTGAAGCTTCGGAATCTAAAACTCTACTCACAGGAGACGTTCAAATCATAGAATGTTAGAGTGTCAGACCTCTTGTACTTAAGTCGGAATTGTGCCTTTGTATAAAATTCCGATGCAATTTCTGTGTTTCACCGTCAATAAGAAGGTCCAAGGGATACAGTAAACCTGAAGTGAAGCATCGGAATCTAAAACTGGATTCACAGGAGAGGTTCACACCATAGAAAGTTAGAGTGTCAGTCCTCTTGTACTTAACTCGGCATTGTGCTTTTTGAATTAAATTACGATGCAATTTCTGTGCCTCATCGTCAATAAGAAGGTCCAAGGTACACAGTAAAACTGAAGTGAAGCATCGGAATCTAAAACTGGACTCACAGGGGAGGTTCAAATCATAGAAAGTTAGCGTGTCAATCCTCTTGTACCTAAGTCGGCATTGTGCCTTTTGAATTTCATTCCGATGCAATCTCTGTGTTTCATCGTGAATATGACGGTTTAAGGTATACAGTAAACCTGAAGTGAAGCATCGGAATCTAAAACTAGACTCACAGGAGAGGTTCAAATCATAGAAAGTGAGAGTGTCAGTCCTCTTGTACTTAAGTCGGCATTGTGCATTTTGTATTAAATTCGGATGCAATTACTGTGTTTCATCGTCAATAAGAAGGTCCAAGGTATAAAGGAAACCTGAATTGAAGCATCGGAATCTAAAACTGGACTCACAGGAGAGGTTTAAATCACAGAAAGTTAGAGTGTCAGTCCTCTTGTACTTAAGTCGGCATTGTGCCTTTTGTATTAATTTCGGATGCAATTTCTTTGTTTCATCGTCAAGAAGAAGGTACCAGCGATACAGTAACACTGTAGTGAAGCATCGGAATCTAAAACTGGACTCACAGGAGAGCTTCAAATCATAGAAAGTGAGAGTGTCAGTCCTCTTGTACTTAAGTCGGCATTGTGCCTTTTGTATTAAATTCGGATGCAATTTCTATGTTTCATCGTCAATAAGAAGGTCCAAGGTACACAGTAAAACTGAAGTGAAGCATCGGAATCTAAAACTGGACTCACAGGAGAGGTAAAAATAATAGGAAGTGAGAGTGTCAGTCCTCTTGTACCTAAGTCGGCATTGTGCCTTTTGAATTTAATTCCGATCCAATTTCTGTGTTTCATCATCAATAAGAATGTCCAAGGTATACAGTAAACCTGAAGTGAAGCATCGGAATCTAAAACTGGACTCACAGGGGAGGTTCAAATCATAGAAAGTTAGCGTGTCAATCCTCTTGTACCTAAGTCGGCATTGTGCCTTTTGAATTTCATTCCGATGCAATCTCTGTGTTTCATCGTGAATATGACGGTTTAAGGTATACAGTAAACCTGAAGTGAAGCATCGGAATCTAAAACTAGACTCACAGGAGAGGTTCAAATCATAGAAAGTGAGAGTGTCAGTCCTCATGTACTTAAGTCGGCATTGTGCATTTTGTATTAAATTCGGATGCAATTACTGTGTTTCATCGTCAATAAGAAGGTCCAAGGTATAAAGGAAACCTGAATTGAAGCATCGGAATCTAAAACTGGATTCACAGGAGAGGTTTAAATCACAGAAAGTTAGAGTGTCAGTCCTCTTGTACTTAAGTCGGCATAGTGCCTTTTGTATTAAATTCGAATGCAATTACTGTGTTTCATCGTCAATAAGAAGGTCCAAGGTATAAAGGCAACCTGAATTGAAGCATCGGAATCTAAAACTGGACTCACAGGAGAGGTTCAAATCATAGAAAGTTAGAGTGTCAGTCCTCTTGTACTTAAGTCGGCATTGTGCCTTTTGTATTAAATTCGGATGCAATTTCTTTGTTTCATCGTCAAGAAGAAGGTACCAGGGATACAGTAACACTGTAGTGAAGCATCGGAATCTAAAACTGGACTCACAGGAGAGCTTCAAATCATAGAAAGTGAGAGTGTCAGTCCTCTTGTACTTAAGTCGGCATTGTGCCTTTTGTATTAAATTCGGATGCAATTTCTATGTTTCATCGTCAATAAGAAGGTCCAAGGGATATAGTAAACCTGAAGTGATGCAGCGGAATCTAAAACTGGACTCACAGGTGAGGTCCAAATCATAGAAAATTAGAGTGTCAGTCCTCTTGTACTTCAGTCAGCATTGTGCCTTTTGTATTAAATTCGGTTGCAATTTCAGTTTTTCGTCGTCTATAAGAAGGTCCAAGGGATACAGTAAACCTGAAGTGAAGCTTCGGAATCTAAAACTGGACTCACAGGAGACGTTCAAATCATAGAATGTTAGAGCGTCAGACCTCTTGTACTTAAGTCGGAATTGTGCCTTTTGTATAAAATTCCGATGCAATTTTTGTGTTTCATCGTCAATAAGAAGGTCCAAGGGATACAGTAAACCTGAAGTGAAGCATTGGAATCTAAAACTGTACTCACAGGAGAGGTTCAAATCATAGAAAGTTAGAGTGTCAGTCCTCTTGTACTTAAGTCGGCATTGTGCCTTTTGTATTAATTTCGGATGCAATTTCTGTGTTTCATCGTCAATAAGAAGGTCCAAGGTATAAAGGAAACCTGAAGTGAATAATCGGAATCTAAAACTGGACTCACAGGAGAGGTTTAAATCATAGAAATTTAGAGTGTCAGTCATCTTGTACTTAAGTCGGCATTGTCCCTTTTGTATTAAATTCGGATGCAATTTCTGTGTTTCATCGTCGATAAGAAGGTCCAAGGTATAAAGGAAACCTGAAGTGAAGCATCGGAATCTAAAACTGGACTCACAGGAGAGGTTTAAATCATAGAAATTTAGAGTGTCAGTCCTCTTGTACTTAAGTCGGCATTGTGCCTTTTCTATTAAATTCGGATGCAATTTCTGTGTTTCTTCGTCAATAAGAAGTTCCAAGGGATACAGTAAACCTGAAGTGAAGCATCGGAATCTAAAACTGGATTCACAGGAGAGGTTCACACCATAGAAAGTTAGAGTGTCAGTCCTCTTGTACTTAACTCGGCATTGTGCTTTTTGAATTAAATTACGATGCAATTTCTGTGCCTCATCGTCAGTAAGAAGGTCCAAGGTACACCGTAAAACTGAAGTGAAGCATCGGAATCTTAAACTGGACTCACAGGAGAGGTAAAAATAATAGGAAGTGAGGGTGTCAGTCCTCTTGTACCTAAGTCGGCATTGTGCCTTTTGAATTTAATTCCGATCCAATTTCTGTGTTTCATCATCAATAAGAATGTCCAAGGTATCCAGTAAACCTGGAGTGAAGCATCGGAATCTAAAACTGGACTCACAGGGGAGGTTCAAATCATAGAAAGTTAGAGTGTCAATCCTCTTGTACCTAAGTCGGCATTGTGCCTTTTGAATTTCATTCCGATGCAATCTCTGTGTTTCATCGTGAATAAGACGGTTTAAGGTATACAGTAAACCTGAAGTGAAGCATCGGAATCTAAAACTAGACTCACAGGAGAGGTTCAAATCATCGAAAGTGAGAGTGTCAGTCCTCTTGTACTTAAGTCGGCATTGCGCCTTTTGTATTAAATTCGGATGCAATTACTGTGTTTCATCGTCAATAAGAAGGTCCAAGGGATACAGTAAACCTGAAGTGAAGCATTGGAATCTAAAACTGTACTCACAGGAGAGGTTCAAATCATAGAAAGTGAGAGTGTCAGTCCTCTTGTACTTAAGTCGGCATTGTGCAATTTGTATTAAATTCGGATGCAATTACTGTGTTTCATCGTCAATAAGAAGGTCCAAGGTATAAAGGAAACCTGAATTGAAGCATCGGAATCTAAAACTGGACTCACAGGAGAGGTTTAAATCACAGAAAGTTAGAGTGTCAGACCTCTTGTACTTAAGTCGGAATTGTGCCTTTGTATAAAATTCCGATGCAATTTCTGTGTTTCATCGTCAATAAGAAGGTCCAAGGGATACAGTAAACCTGAAGTGA
Source organism: Schistocerca americana (assembly GCF_021461395.2). Taxonomy (NCBI): domain Eukaryota; kingdom Metazoa; phylum Arthropoda; class Insecta; order Orthoptera; family Acrididae; genus Schistocerca; species Schistocerca americana. The sequence goes on along the minus strand of NC_060120.1, from coordinate 1,089,965,083 downwards.
AGCATTGGAATCTAAAACTGTACTCACAGGAGAGGTTCAAATCATAAAAAGTTAGAGTGTCAGTCCTCTTGTACTTAAGTCGGCAACGTGCCTTTTGTATTAAATTCGGATGCAATTTCCATGTTTCATCGTCAATAAGAAGGTCCAAGGTATAAAGGAAACCTGAAGTGAAGCATCGGAATCTAAAACTGGACTCACAGGAGAGGTTTAAATCATAGAAATTTAGAGTGTCAGTCCTCTTGTACTCAAGTCGGCATTGTGCCTTTTGTATTAAATTCGGATGCAATTTCTGTGTTTCATCGTCAATAAGAAGTTCCAAGGGATACAGTAAACCTGAAGTGAAGCATCGGAATCTAAAACTGGACTCACAAGAGAGGTTCAAATCATAGAAAAATAGAGTGTCAGTCCTCTTGTACTTAAGTCGGCATTGTGCCTTTTATATAAAAGTCGGATGCAATGTCTGTGATTCATCGTCAATAAGAAGGTCCAACGGATACAGCAAACCTGAAGTGAAGCATCGGAATCTAAAACTGGATTCACAGGAGAGGTTCACACCATAGAAAGTTAGAGTGTCAGTCCTCTTGTACTTAACTCGGCATTGTGCTTTTTGAATTAATTTACGATGCAATTCCTGGCCTCATCGTCAGTAAGAAGGTCCAAGGTACAGAGTAAACATGAAGTGAAGCATCGGAGTCTAAAACTGGACTCAAAGGAGAGGTAAAAATTATAGGAAGTGAGAGTGTAAGTCCTCTTGTACCTAAGTCGGCATTGTGCCTTTTGAATTTAATTCCGATCCAATTTCTGTGTTTCATCATCATTAAGAATGTCCAAGGTATACAGTAAACCTGAAGTGAAGCATCGGAATCTAAAACTGGACTCACAGGGGAGGTTCAAATCATAGAAAGTTAGAGTGTCAATCCTCCTGTAATTAAGTCGGCATTGTGCCTTTTGAATTTCATTGCGATTCAATCTCTGTGTTTCATCGTGAATAAGACGGTTTAAGGTATACAGTAAACCTGAAGTGAAGCATCGGAATCTAAAACTAGACTCACAGGAGAGGTTCAAATCATAGAAAGTGAGAGTGTCAGTCCTCCTTTACTTAAGTCGGCATTGTGCCTTTTGTATTAAATTCGAATGCAATTACTGTGTTTCATCGTCAATAAGAAGGTCCAAGGTATAAAGGAAACCTGAATTGAAGCATCGGAATCTAAAACTGGACTCACAGGAGAGGTTTAAATCACAGAAAGTTAGAGTGTCAGTCCTCTTCTACTTAAGTCGGCATTGTGCCTTTTGTATTAAATTCGGATGCAATTTCTTTGTTTCATCGTCAAGACGAAGGTACCAGGGATACAGTAAGACTGTAGTGAAGCATCGGAATCTAAAACTGGACTCACAGGAGAGCTTCAAATCATAGAAAGTGAGAGTGTCAGTCCTCTTGTACTTCAGTCAGCATTGTGCCTTTTGTATTAAATTCGGATGCAATTTCAGTTTTTCGTCGTCTATAAGAAGGTCCAAGGGATACAGTAAACCTGAAGTGAAGCTTCGGAATCTAAAACTGGACTCACAGGAGACGTTCAAATCATAGAATGTTAGAACGTCAGACCTCTTGTACTTAAGTCGGAATTGTGCCTTTTGTATAAAATTCCGATGCAATTTCTGTGTTTCATCGTCAATAAGAAGGTCCAAGGGATACAGTAAACCTGAAGTGAAGCATTGGAATCTAAAACTGTATTCACAGGAGAGGTTCAAATCATAGAAAGTTAGAGTGTCAGTCCTCTTGTACTTAAGTCGGCATTGTGCCTTTTGTATTAATTTCGGATGCAATTTCTGTGTTTCATCGTCAATAAGAAGGTCCAAGGTATAAAGGAAACCTGAAGTGAATAATCGGAATCTAAAACTGGACTCACAGGAGAGGGTTAAATCATAGAAATTTAGAGTGTCAGTCCTCTTGTACTTAAGTCGGCATTGTCCCTTTTGTATTAAATTCGGATGCAATTTCTGTGTTTCATCATCAATAAGAATGTCCAAGGTATCCAGTAAACCTGAAGTGAAGCATCGGAATCTAAAACTGGACTCACAGGGGAGGTTCAAACCACAGAAAGTTAGAGTGTCAATCCTCTTGTACCTAAGTCGGCATTGTGCCTTTTGAATTTCATTCCGATGCAATCACTGTGTTTCATCGTGAATAAGACGGTTTAAGGTATACAGTAAACCTGAAGTGTAGCATCGGAATCTAAAACTAGACTCACAGGAGAGGTTCAAATCATCGAAAGTGAGAGTGTCAGTCCTCTTGTACTTAAGTCGGCATTGTGCCTTTTGTATTAAATTCGGATGCAATTACTGTGTTTCATCGTCAATAAGAAGGTCCAAGGGATACAGTAAACCTGAAGTGAAGCATTGGAATCTAAAACTGTACTCACAGGAGAGGTTCAAATCATAGAAAGTTAGAGTGTCAGTCCTCTTGTACTTAAGTCGGCATCGTGCCTTTTGTATTAAATTCGGATGCAATTTCTATGTTTCATCGTCAATAAGAAGGTCCAAGGTATAAAGGAAACCTGAAGTGAAGCATCGGAATCTAAAACTGGACTCACAGGAGAGGTTTAAATCATAGAAATTTAGAGTGTCAGTCCTCTTGTACTTAAGTCGGCATTGTGCCTTTTGTATTAAATTCGGATGCAATTTCTGTGTTTCATCGTCAATAAGAAGTTCCAAGGGATACAGTAAACCTGAAGTGAAGCATCGGAATCTAAAACTGGACTCACAGGAGAGGTTCAAATCATAGAAAGTTAGAGTGTCAGTCCTCTTATACTTAAGTCGGCATTGTGCCTTTTATATAAAAGTCGGATGCAATGTCTGTGATTCATCGTCAATAAGAAGGTCCAACGGATACAGCAAATCTGAAGTGAAGCATCGGAATCTAAAACTGGATTCACAGGAGAGGTTCACACAATAGAAAGTTAGAGTGTCAGTCCTCTTGTACTTAACTCGGCATTGTGCTTTTTGAATTAATTTACGATGCAATTTCTGTGCCTCATCGTCAGTAAGAAGGTCCAAGGTACACAGTAAACCTGAAGTGAAGCATCGGAATCTAAAACTGGACTATCAGGAGAGGTAAAAATAATAGGAAGTGAGAGTGTCAGTCCTCTTGTACCTAATTCGGCATTGTGCCTTTTGAATTTAATTCCGATCCAATTTCTGTGTTTCATCATCAATAAGAATGTCCAAGGTATACAGTAAACCTGAAGTGAAGCATCGGAATCTAAAACTGGACTTACTGGGGAGGTTCAAATCATAGAAAGTTAGAGTGTCAATCCTCTTGTACCTAAGTCGGCATTGTGCCTTTTGAATTTCATTCCGATGCAATCTCTGTGTTTCATCGTGAATAAGACGGTTTAAGGTATACAATAAACCTGAAGTGAAGCATCGGAATCTATAACTAGACTCACAGGAGAGGTTCAAATCATAGAAAGTGAGAGTGTCTGTCCTCTTGTACTTAAGTCGGCATTGTGCCTTTTGTATTAAATTCGGATGCAATTACTGTGTTTCATCGTCAATAAGAAGGTCCAAGGTATAAAGGAAACCTGAACTGAAGCATCGGAATCTAAAACTGGACTCACAGGAGAGGTTTAAATCACAGAAAGTTAGAGTGTCAGTCCTCTTGTACTTAAGTCGGCATTGTGCCTTTTGTATTAAATTCGGATGCAATTTCTTTGTTTCATCGTCAAGAAGAAGGTACCAGGGATACAGTAACACTGTAGTGAAGCATCGGAATCTAAAACTGGACTCACAGGAGAGCTTCAAATCATAGAAAGTGAGAGTGTCAGTCCTCTTGTACTTGAGTCGGCATTGTGCCTTTTGTATTAAATTCGGATGCAATTTCTATGTTTCATCGTCAATAAGAAGGTCCAAGGGATATAGTAAACCTGAAGTGAAGCTGCGGAATCTAAAACTGGACTCACAGGTGAGGTCCAAATCATAGAAAATTAGAGTGTCAGTCCTCTTGTACTTCAGTCAGCATTGTGCCTTTTGTATTAAATTCCGATGCAATTTCAGTTTTTCGTCGTCTATAAGAAGGTCCAAGGGATACAGTAAACCTGAAGTGAAGCTTCGGAATCTAAAACTGGACTCACAGGAGACGTTCAAATCATAGAATGTTAGAGTGTCAGACCTCTTGTACTTAAGTCGGAATTGTGCCTTTTGTATAAAATTCCGATGCAATTTCTGTGTTTCATCGTCAATAAGAAGGTCCAAGGGATACAGTAAACCTGAAGTGAAGTATTGGAATCTAAAACTGTACTCACAGGAGAGGTTCAAATCATAGAATGTTAGAGTGTCAGTCCTCTTGTACTAAACTCGGCATTGTGCTTTTTGAATTAATTTACGATGCTATTCTGTGCCTCATCGTCAGTAAGAAGGTCCAAGGTACACAGTAAACCTGAAGTGAAGCATCGGAATCTAAAACTGGACTCACAGGAGAGGTAAAAATAATAGGAAGTGAGAGTGTCAGTCCTCTTGTACCTAAGTCGGCATTGTGCCTTTTGAATTTAATTCCGATCCAATTTCTGTGTTTCATCATCAATAAGAATGTCCAAGGTATACAGTAAACCTGAAGTGAAGCATCGGAATCTAAAACTGGACTCACAGGGGAGGTTCAAATCATAGAAAGTTAAAGTGTCAATCCTCTTTACCTAAGTCGGCATTGTGCCTTTAGAATTTCATTCCGATGCAATCTCTGTATTCCATCGTGAATAAGACGGTTTAAGGTATACAGTAAACCTGAAGTGAAGCATCGGAATCTAAAACTAGACTCACAGGAGAGGTTCAAATCATAGAAAGTGAGAGTGTCAGTCCTCTTGTACTTAAGTCGGCATTGTGCCTTTTGTACTATATTCGGATGCAATTACTGTGTTTCATCGTCAATATGAAGGTCCAAGGTATAAAGGAAACCTGAATTGAAGCATCGGAATCTAAAACTGAACTCACAGGAGAGGATTAAATCACAGAAAGTTAGAGTGTCAGTCCTCTTGTACTTAAGTCGGCATTGTGCCTTTTGTATCAAATTCGGATGCAATTTCTATGTTTCATCGTCAATAAGAAGGTCCAAGGGATATAGTAAACCTGAAGTGATGCAGCGGATTCTAAAACTGGACTCACAGGTGAGGTCCAAATCATAGAAAATTAGAGTGTCAGTCCTCTTGTACTTCAGTCAGCATTGTGCCTTTTGTATTAAATTCGGATGCAATTTCAGTTTTTCGTCGTCTATAAGAAGGTCCAAGGGATACAGTAAACCTGAAGTGAAGCTTCGGAATCTAAAACTGGACTCACAGGAGACGTTCAAATCATAGAATGTTAGAGTGTCAGATCTCTTGTACTTATGTCGAAATTGTGCCTTTTGTATAAAATTCCGATGTAATTTCTGTGTTTCATCGTCAATAAGAAGGTCCAAGGGATACAGTAAACCTGAAGTGAAGCATTGGAATCTAAAACTGTACTCACAGGAGAGGTTCAAATCATAGACAGTTAGAGTGTCAGTCCTCTTGTACTTAAGTCGGCATTGTGCCTTTTGTATTAATTTCGGATGCAATTTCTGTGTTTCATCGTCAATAAGAAGGTCCAAGGTATAAAGGAAACCTGAAGTGAATAATCGGAATCTAAAACTGGACTCACAGGAGACGTTTAAATCATAGAAATTTAGAGTGTCAGTCCTCTTGTACTTAAGTCGGCATTGTGCCTTTTGTATTAAATTCGGATGCAATTTCTGTGTTTCATCGTCAATAAGAAGGTCCAAGGTATAAAGGAAACCTGAAGTGAAGCATCGGAATCTAAAACTCGACTCACAGGAGAGGTTTAAATCATAGAAATTTAGAGTGTGAGTCCTCTTGTACTTAAGTCGGCATTGTACCTTTTGTATTAAATTCGGATGCAATTTCTGTGTTTCATCGTCAATAAGAAGGTTCAAGTGATACAGTAAACCTGTAGTCAATCATCGGGATCTAAAACTGGACTCACAGGAGACGTTCAAGTCATAGAAAGTTAGAGTGTCAGTCATCTTGTACTTAAGTCGGCATTGTGCCTTTTGAATTTAATTCCCATCCAATTTCTATGTTTCATCGTCAATAAGAATGTCCAAGGTATACAGTAAACCTGAAGTGAAGCATCGGTATCTAAAACTGGACTCACAGGGGAGGTTCAAATCATAGAAAGTTAGAGAGTCAGTCCTCTTGTACCTAAGTCGGCATTGTGCCTTTTGAATTTCATTCCGATGCAATCTCCGTGTTTCATCGTGAATAAGAAGGTTTAAGGTATACAGTAAACCTGAAGTGAAGCATCGGAATCTAAAACTGGACTCACAGGAGAGGTTCAAATCATAGAAAGTGAACGTGTCAGTCCTCTTGTACTTAGGTCGGCAATGTGCCTTTTGTATTAAATTCGGATGCAATTTCTGTGTTTCATCGTCAATAAGAGAGTCCAAGGGATACAGTAAACCTGAGGTAAGGCATCGGAATCTAAAACTGGACTCACAGGAGAAGTTCAAATCATAGAAAGTGAGAGTTTCAGTCCTCTTGTACTTATGTCGGCATTAAGACTTTTGTATTAAATTCGGATGCAATTTCTGTGTTTCATCGTCAATAAGAAGGTTCAAGTGATACAGTAAACCTGTAGTGAAGCAACGGAATCTAAAACTGGACCCACAGGAGAGGTTCAAATCATAGAAAGTTAGAGTGTCAGTCGTCTTGTACTTAAGTCGGTAATGTGCCTTTTGTGTTCAATTTGGATGCAATTTATGTGTTTCATCGTCAATAGGAAGGTCCAAGGTATACAGCAAACCTAAAGTGAAGCATAGGAATCTAAAACTGGACTCACAGGAGAGGTTCAAATCATAGAAAGTAAGAGTGTCAGTCCACTTGTACTTAAGTCGGCATTGTGGCTTTTGTATTAAATTCGGATGAAATTTCTGTGTTTCATCGTCAATAAGATGGTCCAAGAATACAGTAAACCTGAAGTGAAGCATCGGAATCTAAAACTGCACTCACAGGAGAGGTTCAAATCATAGAAAGTTAGAGTGTCAGTCGTCTTGAACTTAAGTCGGTAATGTGCCTTTTGTGTTCAATTTGGATGCAATTTCTGTGTTTCATCGTCAATAAGGAGGTCCAAGGGATACAGTATACCTGAAGTGAAGCATCGGAATCTAAAACTGGACTCACAGGAGAGGTTCAAATCATAGAAAGTTAGAGTGTCAGTCCTCTTGTACATAAAACGGCATTGTGCCTTTTATATAAAATTCGGATGCAATTTCTGTGATTCATCGTCAATAAGAAGGTCCAAGGGATACAGTAAACCTGAAGTGAAGCATCGGAATCTAAAACTGGATTCACAGGAGAGGTTCAAGCCATAGAAATGTAGAGTGTCAGTCCTCTTGTACTTAACTCGGCATTGTGCTTTTTGAATTAAATTACGATGCAATTTCTGTGCCTCATCGTCAGCAAGAAGGTCCAAGGTACACAGTAAACCTGAAGTGAAGCTGCGGAATCTAAAACTGGACTCACAGGTGAGGTCCAAATCATAGAAAATTAGAGTGTCAGTCCTCTTGTACTTCAGTCAGCATTGTGCCTTTTGTATTAAATTCCGATGCAATTTCAGTTTTTCGTCGTCTATAAGAAGGTCCAAGGGATACAGTAAACCTGAAGTGAAGCTTCGGAATCTAAAACTGGACTCACAGGAGACGTTCAAATCATAGAATGTTAGAGTGTCAGACCTCTTGTACTTAAGTCGGAATTGTGCCTTTTGTATAAAATTCCGATGCAATTTCTGTGTTTCATCGTCAATAAGAAGGTCCAAGGGATACAGTAAACCTGAAGTGAAGTATTGGAATCTAAAACTGTACTCACAGGAGAGGTTCAAATCATAGAATGTTAGAGTGTCAGTAATCTTGTACTTAAGTCGGCATCGTGCCTTTTGTATTAAATTCGGATGCAATTTCTATGTTTCATCGTCAATAAGAAGGTCCAAGGTATAAAGGAAACCTGAAGTGAAGCATCGGAATCTAAAACTGGACTCACAGGAGAGGTTTAAATCATAGAAATTTAGAGTGTCAGTCCTCTTGTACTTAAGTCGGCATTGTGCCTTTTGTATTAAGTTCGGATGCAATTTCTGTGACTCATCGTCAATAAGAAGTTCCAAGGGATACAGTAAACCTGAAGTGAAGCATCGGAATCTAAAACTGGACTCACAGGAGAGGTTTAAATCATAGAAATTTAGAGTGTCAGTCCTCTTGTACTTAAGTCGGCATTGTGCCTTTTATATAAAAGTCGGATGCAATGTCTGTGACTCATCGTCAATAACAAGGTCCAACGGATACAGCAAACCTGAAGTGAAGCATCGGAATCTAAAACTGGATTCAAGGGAGAGGTTCACACCATAGAATGTTAGAGTGTCAGTCCTCTTGTCCTAAACTCGGCATTGTGCTTTTTGAATTAATTTACGATGCTATTCTGTGCCTCATCGTCAGTAAGAAGTTCCAAGGGATACAGTAAACCTGAAGTAAAGCATCGGAATCTAAAACTGGACTCACAGGGGAGGTTCAAATCATAGAAAGTTAAAGTGTCAATCCTCTTTACCTAAGTCGGCATTGTGCCTTTAGAATTTCATTCCGATGCAATCTCTGTGTTCCATCGTGAATAAGACGGTTTAAGGTATACAGTAAACCTGAAGTGAAGCATCGGAATCTAAAACTAGACTCACAGGAGAGGATTAAATCACAGAAAGTTAGAATGTCAGTCCTCTTGCACTTAAGTCGGCATTGTGCCTTTTGTACTAAATTCGGATGCAATTTCTTTGTTTCATCGTCAAGAAGAAGGTACCAGGGATACAGTAACACTGTAGTGAAGCTTCAGAATCTAAAACTGGACTCACAGGAGAGCTTCGAATCATAGAAAGTGAGAGTGTCAGTCCTCTTGTACTTAAGTCGGCATTGTGCCTTTTGTATCAAATTCGGATGCAATTTCTATGTTTCATCGTCAATAAGAAGGTCCAAGGGATATAGTAAACCTGAAGTGATGCAGCGGATTCTAAAACTGGACTCACAGGTGAGGTCCAAATCATAGAAAATTAGAGTGTCAGTCCTCTTGTACTTCAGTCAGCATTGTGCCTTTTGTATTAAATTCGGATGCAATTTCAGTTTTTCGTCGTCTATAAGAAGGTCCAAGGGATACAGTAAACCTGAAGTGAAGCTTCGGAATCTAAAACTGGACTCACAGGAGACGTTCAAATCATAGAATGTTAGAGTGTCAGACCTCTTGTACTTAAGTCGAAATTGTGCCTTTTGTATAAAATTCCGATGTAATTTCTGTGTTTCATCGTCAATAAGAAGGTCCAAGGGATACAGTAAACCTGAAGTGAAGCATTGGAATCTAAAACTGTACTCACAGGAGAGGTTCAAATCATAGACAGTTAGAGTGTCAGTCCTCTTGTACTTAAGTCGGCATTGTGCCTTTTGTATTAATTTCGGATGCAATTTCTGTGTTTCATCGTCAATAAGAAGGTCCAAGGTATAAAGGAAACCTGAAGTGAATAATCGGAATCTAAAACTGGACTCACAGGAGACGTTTAAATCATAGAAATTTAGAGTGTCAGTCCTCTTGTACTTAAGTCGGCATTGTGCCTTTTGTATTAAATTCGGATGCAATTTCTGTGTTTCATCGTCAATAAGAAGGTCCAAGGTATAAAGGGAACCTGCAGTGAAGCATCGGAATCTAAAACTCGACTCACAGGAGAGGTTTAAATCATAGAAATTTAGAGTGTGAGTCCTCTTGTACTTAAGTCGGCATTGTACCTTTTGTATTAAATTCGGATGCAATTTCTGTGTTTCATCGTCAATAAGAAGGTTCAAGTGATACAGTAAACCTGTAGTGAATCATCGGGATCTAAAACTGCACTCACAGGAGACGTTCAAATCATAGAAAGTTAGAGTGTCAGTCATCTTGTACTTAAGTCGGCATTGTGCCTTTTGAATTTAATTCCCATCCAATTTCTATGTTTCATCGTCAATAAGAATGTCCAAGGTATACAGTAAACCTGAAGTGAAGCATCGGTATCTAAAACTGGACTCACAGGGGAGGTTCAAATCATAGAAAGTTAGAGAGTCAGTCCTCTTGTACCTAAGTCGGCATTGTGCCTTTTGAATTTCATTCCGATGCAATCTCCGTGTTTCATCGTGAATAAGAAGGTTTAAGGTATACAGTAAACCTGAAGTGAAGCATCGGAATCTAAAACTGGACTCACAGGAGAGGTTCAAATCATAGAAAGTGAACGTGTCAGTCCTCTTGTACTTAGGTCGGCAATGTGCCTTTTGTATTAAATTCGGATGCAATTTCTGTGTTTCATCGTCAATAAGAGAGTCCAAGGGATACAGTAAACCTGAAGTAAGGCATCGGAATCTAAAACTGGACTCACAGGAGAAGTTCAAATCATAGAAAGTGAGAGTTTCAGTCCTCTTGTACTTATGTCGGCATTAAGACTTTTGTATTAAATTCGGATGCAATTTCTGTGTTTCATCGTCAATAAGAAGGTTCAAGTGATACAGTAAACCTGTAGTGAAGCAACGGAATCTAAAACTGGACCCACAGGAGAGGTTCAAATCATAGAAAGTTAGAGTGTCAGTCGTCTTGTACTTAAGTCGGTAATGTGCCTTTTGTGTTCAATTTGGATGCAATTTATGTGTTTCATCGTCAATAGGAAGGTCCAAGGTATACAGCAAACCTAAAGTGAAGCATAGGAATCTAAAACTGGACTCACAGGAGACTTTCAAATCATAGAAAGTAAGAGTGTCAGTCCACTTGTACTTAAGTCGGCATTGTGGCTTTTGTATTAAATTCGGATGAAATTTCTGTGTTTCATCGTCAATAAGATGGTCCAAGAATACAGTAAACCTGAAGTGAAGCATCGGAATCTAAAACTGCACTCACAGGAGAGGCTCAAATCATAGAAAGTTAGAGTGTCAGTCGTCTTGAACTTAAGTCGGTAATGTGCCTTTTGTGTTCAATTTGGATGCAATTTCTGTGTTTCATCGTCAATAAGGAGGTCCAAGGGATACAGTATACCTGAAGTGAAGCATCGGAATCTAAAACTGGACTCACAGGAGAGGTTCAAATCATAGAAAGTTAGAGTGTCAGTCCTCTTGTACATAAAACGGCATTGTGCCTTTTATATAAAATTCGGATGCAATTTCTGTGATTCATCGTCAATAAGAAGGTCCAAGGGATACAGTAAACCTGAAGTGAAGCATCGGAATCTAAAACTGGATTCACAGGAGAGGTTCAACCCATAGAAATGTAGAGTGTCAGTCCTCTTGTACTTAACTCGGCATTGTGCTTTTTGAATTAAATTACGATGCAATTTCTGTGCCTCATCGTCAGCAAGAAGGTCCAAGGTACACAGTAAACCTGAAGTGAAGCTGCGGAATCTAAAACTGGACTCACAGGTGAGGTCCAAATCATAGAAAATTAGAGTGTCAGTCCTCTTGTACTTCAGTCAGCATTGTGCCTTTTGTATTAAATTCCGATGCAATTTCAGTTTTTCGTCGTCTATAAGAAGGTCCAAGGGATACAGTAAACCTGAAGTGAAGCTTCGGAATCTAAAACTGGACTCACAGGAGAGGTTCAAATCATAGAATGTTAGAGTGTCAGACCTCTTGTACTTAAGTCGGAATTGTGCCTTTTGTATAAAATTCCGATGCAATTTCTGTGTTTCATCGTCAATAAGAAGGTCCAAGGGATACAGTAAACCTGAAGTGAAGTATTGGAATCTAAAACTGTACTCACAGGAGAGGTTCAAATCATAGAATGTTAGAGTGTCAGTAATCTTGTACTTAAGTCGGCATCGTGCCTTTTGTATTAAATTCGGATGCAATTTCTATGTTTCATCGTCAATAAGAAGGTCCAAGGTATAAAGGAAACCTGAAGTGAAGCATCGGAATCTAAAACTGGACTCACAGGAGAGGTTTAAATCATAGAAATTTAGAGTGTCAGTCCTCTTGTACTTAAGTCGGCATTGTGCCTTTTGTATTAAGTTCGGATGCAATTTCTGTGATTCATCGTCAATAAGAAGTTCCAAGGGATACAGTAAACCTGAAGTGAAGCATCGGAATCTAAAACTGGACTCACAGGAGAGGTTTAAATCATAGAAATTTAGAGTGTCAGTCCTCTTGTACTTAAGTCGGCATTGTGCCTTTTATATAAAAGTCGGATGCAATGTCTGTGACTCATCGTCAATAACAAGGTCCAACTGATACAGCAAACCTGAAGTGAAGCATCGGAATCTAAAACTGGATTCAAGGGAGAGGTTCACACCATAGAATGTTAGAGTGTCAGTCCTCTTGTCCTAAACTCGGCATTGTGCTTTTTGAATTAATTTACGATGCTATTCTGTGCCTCATCGTCAGTAAGAAGTTCCAAGGGATACAGTAAACCTGAAGTAAAGCATCGGAATCTAAAACTGGACTCACAGGGGAGGTTCAAATCATAGAAAGTTAAAGTGTCAATCCTCTTTACCTAAGTCGGCATTGTGCCTTTAGAATTTCATTCCGATGCAATCTCTGTGTTCCATCGTGAATAAGACGGTTTAAGGTATACAGTAAACCTGAAGTGAAGCATCGGAATCTAAAACTAGACTCACAGGAGAGGATTAAATCACAGAAAGTTAGAATGTCAGTCCTCTTGCACTTAAGTCGGCATTGTGCCTTTTGTACTAAATTCGGATGCAATTTCTTTGTTTCATCGTCAAGAAGAAGGTACCAGGGATACAGTAACACTGTAGTGAAGCTTCAGAATCTAAAACTGGACTCACAGGAGAGCTTCGAATCATAGAAAGTGAGAGTGTCAGTCCTCTTGTACTTAAGTCGGCATTGTGCCTTTTGTATCAAATTCGGATGCAATTTCTATGTTTCATCGTCAATAAGAAGGTCCAAGGGATATAGTAAACCTGAATTGATGCAGCGGATTCTAAAACTGGACTCACAGGTGAGGTCCAAATCATAGAAAATTAGAGTGTCAGTCCTCTTGTACTTCAGTCAGCATTGTGCCTTTTGTATTAAATTCGGATGCAATTTCAGTTTTTCGTCGTCTATAAGAAGGTCCAAGGTATAAAGGAAACCTGAAGTGAATAATCGGAATCTAAAACTGGACTCACAGGAGACGTTTAAATCATAGAAATTTAGAGTGTCAGTCCTCTTGTACTTAAGTCGGCATTGTGCCTTTTGTATTAAATTCGGATGCAATTTCTGTGTTTCATCGTCAATAAGAAGGTCCAAGGTATAAAGGGAACCTGCAGTGAAGCATCGGAATCTAAAACTCGACTCACAGGAGAGGTTTAAATCATAGAAATTTAGAGTGTGAGTCCTCTTGTACTTAAGTCGGCATTGTACCTTTTGTATTAAATTCGGATGCAATTTCTGTGTTTCATCGTCAATAAGAAGGTTCAAGTGATACAGTAAACCTGTAGTGAATCATCGGGATCTAAAACTGCACTCACAGGAGACGTTCAAATCATAGAAAGTTAGAGTGTCAGTCATCTTGTACTTAAGTCGGCATTGTGCCTTTTGAATTTAATTCCCATCCAATTTCTATGTTTCATCGTCAATAAGAATGTCCAAGGTATACAGTAAACCTGAAGTGAAGCATCGGTATCTAAAACTGGACTCACAGAGGAGGTTCAAATCATAGAAAGTTAGAGAGTCAGTCCTCTTGTACCTAAGTCGGCATTGTGCCTTTTGAATTTCATTCCGATGCAATCTCCGTGTTTCATCGTGAATAAGAACGTTTAAGGTATACAGTAAACCTGAAGTGAAGCATCGGAATCTAAAACTGGACTCACAGGAGAGGTTCAAATCATAGAAAGTGAACGTGTCAGTCCTCTTGTACTTAGGTCGGCAATGTGCCTTTTGTATTAAATTCGGATGCAATTTCTGTGTTTCATCGTCAATAAGAATGTCCAAGGTATACAGTAAACCTGAAGTGAAGCATCGGTATCTAAAACTGGACTCACAGAGGAGGTTCAAATCATAGAAAGTTAGAGAGTCAGTCCTCTTGTACCTAAGTCGGCATTGTGCCTTTTGAATTTCATTCCGATGCAATCTCCGTGTTTCATCGTGAATAAGAACGTTTAAGGTATACAGTAAACCTGAAGTGAAGCAACGGAATCTAAAACTGGACCCACAGGAGAGGTTCAAATCATAGAAAGTTAGAGTGTCAGTCGTCTTGTACTTAAGTCGGTAATGTGCCTTTTGTGTTCAATTTGGATGCAATTTATGTGTTTCATCGTCAATAGGAAGGTCCAAGGTATACAGCAAACCTAAAGTGAAGCATAGGAATCTAAAACTGGACTCACAGGAGCGGTTCAAATCATAGAAAGTAAGAGTGTCAGTCCTCTTGTACTTAAGTCGGCATTGTGGTTTTGTATTAAATTTGGATGAAATTTCTGTGTTTCATCGTCAATAAGATGGTCCAAGAATACAGTAAACCTGAAGTGAAGCATCGGAATCTAAAACTGCACTCACAGGAGAGGTTCAAATCATAGAAAGTTAGAGTGTCAGTCGTCTTGAACTTAAGTCGGTAATGTGCCTTTTGTGTTCAATTTGGATGCAATTTCTGTGTTTCATCGTCAATAAGGAGGTCCAAGGGATACAGTATACCTGAAGTGAAGCATCGGAATCTAAAACTGGACTCACAGGAGAGGTTCAAATCATAGAAAGTTAGAGTGTCAGTCCTCTTGTACATAAAACGGCATTGTGCCTTTTATATAAAATTCGGATGCAATTTCTGTGATTCATCGTCAATAAGAAGGTCCAAGGGATACAGTAAACCTGAAGTGAAGCATCGGAATCTAAAACTGGATTCACAGGAGAGGTTCAAGCCATAGAAATGTAGAGTGTCAGTCCTCTTGTACTTAACTCGGCATTGTGCTCTTTGAATTAAATTACGATGCAATTTCTGTGCCTCATCGTCAGCAAGAAGGTCCAAGGTACACAGTAAACCTGATGTGAAGCATCGGAATCTAAAACTGGACTCACAGGAGAGGTACAAATAATAGGAAGTGAGAGTGTCAGTCCTCTTGTACCTAAGTCGGCATTGTGCCTTTTGAATTTAATTCCGATCCAATTTCTGTGTTTCATCGTCAATAAGAATGTCCAAGGTATACAGTAAACTTGAAGTGAAGCATCGGAATCTAAACCTGGACTCACGGGAGAGGTTCATATCATAGAAAGTGAAAGTGTCAGTCCTTTTGTACTTAAGTCGGCATTGTGGCTTTTGTATTAAACTCGGATGCAATTTCTTTGTTTCATCGTCTATAAGAAGGTCCAAGGTATAAAGGAATCCTGAAGTGAAGCATCGGATTCTAAAAGTGGACTCACAAGAGAGGTTCAATCATAGAAAGTTAGAGTGTCAGTCCTGTTGTACTTAAGTCGGCATTGTGCATTTTGTATTAAACTCGGATGCAATTTCTTTGTTTCATCGTCAATAAGAAGGTACAAGGGATACAGTAATCCTGAAGTGAAGCATCGGAATCTGAAACTGGACTCACAGGAAAGGTTCAAATAATAGAAAGTGAGAGTGTCGGTCCTCTTGTACTTAAGTCGGCATTGTGCCCTTTGAAATTAATTCCGATAAAATTTCTGTGTTTCATCGTCAATAAGAAGTTCCAAGGTATACAGCAAGCTGAAGTGAAGCATCGGAATCTAAAACTGGACTTACAGGAGAGGTTCAAATCATAGAAAGTTAGAGTGTCAGTCCTCTTGCACTTAAGTCGGCATTGTGCCTTTTGTATTAAATTTGGATGCAATTTCTGTGTTTCATCGTCAATAAGAAGGTCCAAGGAATACAGTAAACCTGAAGTGAAGCATCGGAATCTAAAACTGGACTCACAGGAGAGGTTCAAATCACAGATAGTGAGAGTGTCAGTCCTCTTGTACTTAAGTCGGCATTGTGCCTTTTGTATTAAATTCCGATGCTAGTTCTGTGTTTCATCGTCAATAAGAAGGTCCAAGGGATACAGTACACCTGAAGTGAAGCATCGGATTCTAAATCTGGACTCACATTAGAGGTTCAAATAATAGAAAGTGAGAGTGTCAGTCCACTTGTACTTAAGTCGGCATTGTGAATTTTGTATTAAATTCGGATGAAATTTCTGTGTTTCATCGTCAATAAGAAGTTCCAAGGGATACAGTTAACCTGAAGTGAAGCATCGGAATCTAAAACTGGACTCACAGGAGAGGTTCAAATCATAGAAAGTGAGAGTGTCAGTCCTCTTGTACTTAAGTCGGCATTGTGCCCTTTGTGTTAAATTCGGCTGCTATTTCTGTGTTTCATCGTCAAGAAAAAGGTCAAAGGGATACAGTAAACCTGAAGTGAAGCATCGGAATTTAAAACTGAACTCACAGGAGAGGTTCAAATCATAGAAATATTAGAGTGTCAGTCCTCTTGTACTTAAGTTGGCATTGAGATTTTTGAATTTAATTGCGAAGCAATTTCTGTGTTTCATCGTCAATAAGAGCTTCCGAGGTATACAGTAAACCTGAAGTGAAGCATCGGAATCCAAAACTGGACTCACATGAGAGGTTTTAATCATAGAAAGTTAGAGTGACAGTCCTCTTGTACTTAAGTCGGCGTTGTGCCTTTTGTATTAAATTCGGATGCAATTTCTGTGTTTCAGTGTCTATAAGAAGGTCCAAGGTATAAAGGAAACCTGAAGTGAAGCACCGGAATCTAAAACTGGACTCACAGGAGAGGTTCAATCATAGAAAGTTAGAGTGTCAGTCCTCTTGTACTTAAGTCGGCATTGTGCCTTTTGTATTAAATTCGGATGCAATTTCTGTGTTTCATCGTCAAGAAGAAGGTACCAGGGATACAGTAAAACTGTAGTGAAGCATCGGAATCTAAAACTGGACTCACAGAAGAGCTTCAAATCATAGAAAGTGAGAGTGTCAGTCCTCTTGTACTTAAGTCGGCATTGTGCCTTTTGTATTAAATTCGGATGCAATTTCTATGTTTCATCGTCAATAAGAAGGTCCAAGGGATATAGTAAACCTGAAGTGAAGCCGCGGAATCTAAAACTGGACTCACAGGTGAGGTCCAAATCATAGAAAATTAGAGTGTCAGTCCTCTTGTACTTCAGTCAGCATTGTGCCTTTTGTATTAAATTCGGATGCAATTTCAATTTTTCGTCGTCTATAAGAAGGTCCAAGGGATACAGTAAACCTGAAGTGAAGCTTCGGAATCTAAAACTGGACTCACAGGAGACGTTTAAATCATAGAATGTTAGAGTGTCAGACCTCTTGTACTTAAGTCGGAATTGTGCCTTTTGTATAAAATTCCGATGCAATTTCCGTGTTTCATCGTCAATAAGAAGGTCCAAGGTACACAGTAAACCTGAAGTGAAGCATCGGAATCTAAAACTGGACTCACAGGAGAGGTAAAAATAATAGGAAGTGAGAGTGTCAGTCTTCTTTTACCTAAGTCGGCATTGTGCCTTTTGAATTTAATTCCGATCCAATTTCTGTGTTTCATCATCAATAAGAATGTCCAAGGTATACAGTAAACCTGAAGTGAAGCATCGGAATCTAAAACTGGACTCACAGGGGAGGTTCAAATCATAGAAAGTTAAAGTGTCAATCCTCTTTACCTAAGTCGGCATTGTGCCTTTAGAATTTCATTCCGATGCAATCTCTGTGTTCCATCGTGAATAAGACGGTTTAAGGTATACAGTAAACCTGAAGTGAAGCATCGGAATCTAAAACTAGACTCACAGGAGAGGTTCAAATCATAGAAAGTGAGAGTGTCAGTCCTCTTGTACTTAAGTCGGCATTGTGCCTTTTGTATTAAATTCGGATGCAATTACTGTGTTTCATCGTCAATATGAAGGTCCAAGGTATAAAGGAAACCTGAATTGAAGCATCGGAATCTAAAACTGGACTCTCAGGAGAGGATTAAATCACAGAAAGTTAGAATGTCAGTCCTCTTGCACTTAAGTCGGCATTGTGCCTTTTGTACTAAATTCGGATGCAATTTCTTTGTTTCATCGTCAAGAAGAAGGTACCAGGGATACAGTAACACTGTAGTGAAGCTTCAGAATCTAAAACTGGACTCACAGGAGAGCTTCGAATCATAGAAAGTGAGAGTGTCAGTCCTCTTGTACTTAAGTCGGCATTGTGCCTTTTGTATCAAATTCGGATGCAATTTCTATGTTTCATCGTCAATAAGAAGGTCCAAGGGATATAGTAAACCTGAAGTGATGCAGCGGATTCTAAAACTGGACTCACAGGTGAGGTCCAAATCATAGAAAATTAGAGTGTCAGTCCTCTTGTACTTCAGTCAGCATTGTGCCTTTTGTATTAAATTCGGATGCAATTTCAGTTTTTCGTCGTCTATAAGAAGGTCCAAGGGATACAGTAAACCTGAAGTGAAGCTTCGGAATCTAAAACTGGACTCACAGGAGACGTTCAAATCATAGAATGTTAGAGTGTCAGACCTCTTGTACTTAAGTCGAAATTGTGCCTTTTGTATAAAATTCGGATGTAATTTCTGTGTTTCATCGTCAATAAGAAGGTCCAAGGGATACAGTAAACCTGAAGTGAAGCATTGGAATCTAAAACTGTACTCACAGGAGAGGTTCAAATCATAGACAGTTAGAGTGTCAGTCCTCTTGTACTTAAGTCGGCATTGTGCCTTTTGTATTAATTTCGGATGCAATTTCTGTGTTTCATCGTCAATAAGAAGGTCCAAGGTATAAAGGAAACCTGAAGTGAATAATCGGAATCTAAAACTGGACTCACAGGAGACGTTTAAATCATAGAAATTTAGAGTGTCAGTCCTCTTGTACTTAAGTCGGCATTGTGCCTTTTGTATTAAATTCGGATGCAATTTCTGTGTTTCATCGTCAATAAGAAGGTCCAAGGTATAAAGGGAACCTGAAGTGAAGCATCGGAATCTAAAACTCGACTCACAGGAGAGGTTTAAATCATAGAAATTTAGAGTGTGAGTCCTCTTGTACTTAAGTCGGCATTGTACCTTTTGTATTAAATTCGGATGCAATTTCTGTGTTTCATCGTCAATAAGAAGGTTCAAGTGATACAGTAAACCTGTAGTGAATCATCGGGATCTAAAACTGCACTCACAGGAGACGTTCAAATCATAGAAAGTTAGAGTGTCAGTCATCTTGTACTTAAGTCGGCATTGTGCCTTTTGAATTTAATTCCCATCCAATTTCTATGTTTCATCGTCAATAAGA
This sequence comes from Schistocerca americana, assembly GCF_021461395.2. NCBI lineage: Eukaryota > Metazoa > Arthropoda > Insecta > Orthoptera > Acrididae > Schistocerca > Schistocerca americana. The sequence continues at coordinate 1,089,945,805 of NC_060120.1, read as the reverse complement.
ATGTCCAAGGTATACAGTAAACCTGAAGTGAAGCATCGGTATCTAAAACTGGACTCACAGAGGAGGTTCAAATCATAGAAAGTTAGAGAGTCAGTCCTCTTGTACCTAAGTCGGCATTGTGCCTTTTGAATTTCATTCCGATGCAATCTCCGTGTTTCATCGTGAATAAGAACGTTTAAGGTATACAGTAAACCTGAAGTGAAGCATCGGAATCTAAAACTGGACTCACAGGAGAGGTTCAAATCATAGAAAGTGAACGTGTCAGTCCTCTTGTACTTAGGTCGGCAATGTGCCTTTTGTATTAAATTCGGATGCAATTTCTGTGTTTCATCGTCAATAAGTAAGTCCAAGGGATACAGTAAACCTGAAGTAAGGCATCGGAATCTAAAACTGGACTCACAGGAGAAGTTCAAATCATAGAAAGTGAGAGTTTCAGTCCTCTTGTACTTATGTCGGCATTAAGACTTTTGTATTAAATTCGGATGCAATTTCTGTGTTTTATCGTAAATAAGAAGGTCCAAGGGATACAGTAAACCTGAAGTGAAGCAACGGAATCTAAAACTGGACCCACAGGAGAGGTTCAAATCATAGAAAGTTAGAGTGTCAGTCGTCTTGTACTTAAGTCGGTAATGTGCATTTTGTGTTCAATTTGGATGCAATTTATGTGTTTCATCGTCAATAGGAATGTCCAAGGTATACAGCAAACCTAAAGTGAAGCATACGAATCTAAAACTGGACTCACAGGAGCGGTTCAAATCATAGAAAGTAAGAGTGTCAGTCCTCTTGTACTTAAGTCGGCATTGTGGCTTTTGTATTAAATTTGGATGAAATTTCTGTGTTTCATCGTCAATAAGATGGTCCAAGAATACAGTAAACCTGAAGTGAAGCATCGGAATCTAAAACTGCACTCACAGGAGAGGTTCAAATCATAGAAAGTTAGAGTGTCAGACGTCTTGAACTTAAGTCGGTAATGTGCCTTTTGTGTTCAATTTGGATGCAATTTCTGTGTTTCATCGTCAATAAGGAGGTCCAAGTGATACAGTATACCTGAAGTGAAGCATCGGAATCTAAAACTGGACTCACAGGAGAGGTTCAAATCATAGAAAGTTAGAGTGTCAGTCCTCTTGTACATAAAACGGCATTGTGCCTTTTATATAAAATTCGGATGCAATTTCTGTTATTCATCGTCAATAAGAAGGTCCAAGGGATACAGTAAACCTGAAGTGAAGCATCGGAATCTAAAACTGGATTCACAGGAGAGGTTCAAGCCATAGAAATGTAGGGTGTCAGTCCTCTTGTACTTAACTCGGCATTGTGCTTTTTGAATTAAATTACGATGCAATTTCTGTGCCTCATCGTCAGCAAGAAGGTCCAAGGTACACAGTAAACCTGATGTGAAGCATCGGAATCTAAAACTGGACTCACAGGAGAGGTACAAATAATAGGAAGTGAGAGTGTCAGTCCTCTTGTACCTAAGTCGGCATTGTGCCTTTTGAATTTAATTCCGATCCAATTTCTGTGTTTCATCGTCAATAAGAATGTCCAAGGTATACAGTAAACTTGAAGTGAAGCATCGGAATCTAAAACTGGACTCACGGGAGAGGTTCATATCATAGAAAGTGAAAGTGTCAGTCCTTTTGTACTTAAGTCGGCATTGTGGCTTTTGTATTAAATTCGGATGCAATTTCTGTGTTTCATCGTCAAGAAGAAGGTACCAGGGATACAGTAAAACTGTAGTGAAGCATCGGAATCTAAAACTGGACTCACAGAAGAGCTTCAAATCATAGGAAGTGAGAGTGTCAGTCCTCTTGTACTTAAGTCGGCATTGTGCCTTTTGTATTAAATTCGGATGCAATTTCTATGTTTCATCGTCAATAAGAAGGTCCAAGGTATAAAGGAAACCTGAAGTGAAGCACCGGAATCTAAAACTGGACTCACAGGAGAGGTTCAATCATAGAAAGTTAGAGTGTCAGTCCTCTTGTACTTAAGTCGGCATTGTGCCTTTTGTATTAAATTCGGATGCAATTTCTGTGTTTCATCGTCAAGAAGAAGGTACCAGGGATACAGTAAAAATGTAGTGAAGCATCGGAATCTAAAACTGGACTCACAGAAGAGCTTCAAATCATAGAAAGTGAGAGTGTCAGTCCTCTTGTACTTAAGTCGGCATTGTGCCTTTTGTATTAAATTCGGATGCAATTTCTATGTTTCATCGTCAATAAGAAGGTCCAAGGGATATAGTAAACCTGAAGTGAAGCCGCGGAATCTAAAACTGGACTCACAGGTGAGGTCCAAATCATAGAAAATTAGAGTGTCAGTCCTCTTGTACTTCAGTCAGCATTGTGCCTTTTGTATTAAATTCGGATGCAATTTCAGTTTTTCGTCGTCTATAAGAAGGTCCAAGGGATACAGTAAACCTGAAGTGAAGCTTCGGAATCTAAAACTGGACTCACAGGAGACGTTTAAATCATAGAATGTTAGAGTGTCAGACCTCTTGTACTTAAGTCGGAATTGTTCCTTTTGTATAAAATTCCGATGCAATTTCCGTGTTTCATCGTCAATAAGAAGGTCCAAGGTACACAGTAAACCTGAAGTGAAGCATCGGAATCTAAAACTGGACTCACAGGAGAGGTAAAAATAATAGGAAGTGAGAGTGTCAGTCCTCTTGTACCTAAGTCGGCATTGTGTCTTTTGAATTTAATTCCGATCCAATTTCTGTGTTTCATCATCAATAAGAATGTCCAAGGTATACAGTAAACCTGAAGTGAAGCATCGGAATCTAAAACTGGACTCACAGGGGAGGTTCAAATCATAGAAAGTTAAAGTGTCAATCCTCTTTACCTAAGTCGGCATTGTGCCTTTAGAATTTCATTCCGATGCAATCTCTGTGTTCCATCGTGAATAAGACGGTTTAAGGTATACAGTGAACCTGAAGTGAAGCTTCAGAATCTAAAACTGGACTCACAGGAGAGCTTCGAATCATAGAAAGTGAGAGTGTCAGTCCTCTTGTACTTCAGTCAGCATTGTGCCTTTTGTATTAAATTCGGATGCAATTTCAGTTTTTCGTCGTCTATAAGAAGGTCCAAGGGATACAGTAAACCTGAAGTGAAGCTTCGGAATCTAAAACTGGACTCACAGGAGACGTTCAAATCATAGAATGTTAGAGTGTCAGACCTCTTGTACTTAAGTCGAAATTGTGCCTTTTGTATAAAATTCCGATGTAATTTCTGTGTTTCATCGTCAATAAGAAGGTCCAAGGGATACAGTAAACCTGAAGTGAAGCATTGGAATCTAAAACTGTACTCACAGGAGAGGTTCAAATCATAGACAGTTAGAGTGTCAGTCCTCTTGTACTTAAGTCGGCATTGTGCCTTTTGTATTAATTTCGGATGCAATTTCTGTGTTTCATCGTCAATAAGAAGGTCCAAGGTATAAAGGAAACCTGAAGTGAATAATCGGAATCTAAAACTGGACTCACAGGAGACGTTTAAATCATAGAAATTTAGAGTGTCAGTCCTCTTGTACTTAAGTCGGCATTGTGCCTTTTGTATTAAATTCGGATGCAATTTCTGTGTTTCATCGTCAATAAGAAGGTCCAAGGTATAAAGGGAACCTGAAGTGAAGCATCGGAATCTAAAACTCGACTCACAGGAGAGGTTTAAATCATAGAAATTTAGAGTGTGAGTCCTCTTGTACTTAAGTCGGCATTGTACCTTTTGTATTAAATTCGGATGCAATTTCTGTGTTTCATCGTCAATAAGAAGGTTCAAGTGATACAGTAAACCTGTAGTGAATCATCGGGATCTAAAACTGCACTCACAGGAGACGTTCAAATCATAGAAAGTTAGAGTGTCAGTCATCTTGTACTTAAGTCGGCATTGTGCCTTTTGAATTTAATTCCCATCCAATTTCTATGTTTCATCGTCAATAAGAATGTCCAAGGTATACAGTAAACCTGAAGTGAAGCATCGGTATCTAAAACTGGACTCACAGAGGAGGTTCAAATCATAGAAAGTTAGAGAGTCAGTCCTCTTGTACCTAAGTCGGCATTGTGCCTTTTGAATTTCATTCCGATGCAATCTCCGTGTTTCATCGTGAATAAGAACGTTTAAGGTATACAGTAAACCTGAAGTGAAGCATCGGAATCTAAAACTGGACTCACAGGAGAGGTTCAAATCATAGAAAGTGAACGTGTCAGTCCTCTTGTACTTAGGTCGGCAATGTGCCTTTTGTATTAAATTCGGATGCAATTTCTGTGTTTCATCGTCAATAAGTAAGTCCAAGGGATACAGTAAACCTGAAGTAAGGCATCGGAATCTAAAACTGGACTCACAGGAGAAGTTCAAATCATAGAAAGTGAGAGTTTCAGTCCTCTTGTACTTATGTCGGCATTAAGACTTTTGTATTAAATTCGGATGCAATTTCTGTGTTTTATCGTAAATAAGAAGGTCCAAGGGATACAGTAAACCTGAAGTGAAGCAACGGAATCTAAAACTGGACCCACAGGAGAGGTTCAAATCATAGAAAGTTAGAGTGTCAGTCGTCTTGTACTTAAGTCGGTAATGTGCCTTTTGTGTTCAATTTGGATGCAATTTATGTGTTTCATCGTCAATAGGAAGGTCCAAGGTATACAGCAAACCTAAAGTGAAGCATAGGAATCTAAAACTGGACTCACAGGAGCGGTTCAAATCATAGAAAGTAAGAGTGTCAGTCCTCTTGTACTTAAGTCGGCATTGTGGCTTTTGTATTAAATTTGGATGAAATTTCTGTGTTTCATCGTCAATAAGATGGTCCAAGAATACAGTAAACCTGAAGTGAAGCATCGGAATCTAAAACTGCACTCACAGGAGAGGTTCAAATCATAGAAAGTTAGAGTGTCAGTCGTCTTGAACTTAAGTCGGTAATGTGCCTTTTGTGTTCAATTTGGATGCAATTTCAGTGTTTCATCGTCAATAAGGAGGTCCAAGGGATACAGTATACCTGAAGTGAAGCATCGGAATCTAAAACTGGACTCACAGGAGAGGTTCAAATCATAGAAAGTTAGAGTGTCAGTCCTCTTGTACATAAAACGGCATTGTGCCTTTTATATAAAATTCGGATGCAATTTCTGTGATTCATCGTCAATAAGAAGGTCCAAGGGATACAGTAAACCTGAAGTGAAGCATCGGAATCTAAAACTGGATTCACAGGAGAGGTTCAAGCCATAGAAATGTAGAGTGTCAGTCCTCTTGTACTTAACTCGGCATTGTGCTTTTTGAATTAAATTACGATGCAATTTCTGTGCCTCATCGTCAGCAAGAAGGTCCAAGGTACACAGTAAACCTGATGTGAAGCATCGGAATCTAAAACTGGACTCACAGGAGAGGTACAAATAATAGGAAGTGAGAGTGTCAGTCCTCTTGTACCTAAGTCGGCATTGAGCCTTTTGAATTTAATTCCGATCCAATTTCTGTGTTTCATCGTCAATAAGAATGTCCAAGGTATACAGTAAACTTGAAGTGAAGCATCGGAATCTAAAACTGGACTCACGGGAGAGGTTCATATCATAGAAAGTGAAAGTGTCAGTCCTTTTGTACTTAAGTCGGCATTGTGGCTTTTGTATTAAACTCGGATGCAATTTCTTTGTTTCATCGTCTATAAGAAGGTCCAAGGTATAAAGGAATCCTGAAGTGAAGCATCGGATTCTAAAAGTGGTCTCACAAGAGAGGTTCAATCATAGAAAGTTAGAGTGTCAGTCCTGTTGTACTTAAGTCGGCATTGTGCATTTTGTATTAAACTCGGATGCAATTTCTTTGTTTCATCGTCAATAAGAAGGTACAAGGGATACAGTAAACCTGAAGTGAAGCATCGGAATCTGAAACTGGACTCACAGGAGAGGTTCAAATAATAGAAAGTGAGAGTGTCGGTCCTCTTGTACTTAAGTCGGCATTGTGCCCTTTGAAATTAATTCCGATACAATTCCTGTGTTTCATTGTCAATAAGAAGTTCCAAGGTATACAGCAAGCCTGAAGTGAAGCATCGGAATCTAAAACTGGTCTTACAGGGGAGGTTCAAATCATAGAAAGTTAGAGTGTCAGTCCTCTTGCACTTAAGTCGGCATTGTGCCTTTTGTATTAAATTTGGATGCAATTTCTGTGTTTCATCGTCAATACGAAGGTCCAAGGAATACAGTAAACCTGAAGTGAAGCATCGGAATCTAAAACTGGACTCACAGGAGAGGTTCAAATCACAGATAGTGAGAGTGTCAGTCCTCTTGTACTTAAGTCGGCATTGTGCCTTTTGTATTAAATTCCGATGCTAGTTCTGTGTTTCATCGTCAATAAGAAGGTCCAAGGGGTACAGTAAATCTGAAGTGAAGCATCGGAATTTAAAACTGGACTCACAGGACAGCTGCAAATCATAGAAAGTGAAAGTGTCAGTCCTCTTGTACTTAAGTCGGCATTGTGCCTTTTGTGTTAAATTCGGATGCTATTTCTGTGTTTCATCGTCAATAAAAAGGTCCAAGTGATACGGTAATCCTGAGGTGAAGCATCGGAGTCAAATACTGGACTCACAGGAGAGGTTCAAATCATAGAAATATTAGAGTGTCAGTCCTCTTTTACTTAAGTGGGCATTGTGCCTTTTGAATATAATTCCGTTGCAATTTCTGTGTTTCATCGTCAATAAGGAGTTCCAAGGTATACAGCAATCCTGAAGTGAAGCATCGGAATCTAAAACTGGACTCACAGGAGAGGTTCAAATCATAGAAAGTTAGAGTGTCAGTCCTTTTGTACTTAAGTCGGCATTGTGCCTTTTGTATTAAATTTGGATGCAATTTCTTTGTTTCATCGTCAATTAGAAGGTCCAAGGGATACAGTAAATCTGAAGTGAAGCATCGGAATCTAAAACTGGACTCACAGGAGAGGCTCAAATCATTGAATGTGAGAGAGTCAGTCCTCTCGTACTTAGGTCGGCATTGTGACTTTTGTAATAAATTCGGATGCAATTTCTGTGTTTCATCGTCAATAAGAAGGTCCAAGGGATACAGTAATCCTGAAGTGAAGCATCGGAATCTAAAACTGGACTCACAGGAGTGGTTTAAATCATGGAAAGTGAGAGTGTCAGTCCTGTTGTACTTCAGTCAACATTGTGCCTTTTGTATTAAATTCGGATGCAATTTCTGTGTTTCATCGTCAATAAGAAGGTCCAAGGTATACAGCAAACCTGAAGTGAAGCATCGGAATCTAAAACTGGACTCACAGAAGAGGTTCAAATCATAGAAAGTGAAAGAGTCAGTCCCCTTTTACTTAAGTCGGAATTGTGCCTTTTGTATTAAATTTGGATGCAATTTCTTTGTTTCATCGTCAATAAGAAGGTGCAAGGGATACAGTACACCTGAAGTGAAGCATCGGATTCTAAATCTGGACTCACATTAGAGGTTCAAATAATAGAAAGTGAGAGTGTCAGTCCACTTGTACTTAAGTCGGCATTGTGAATTTTGTATTAAATTCGGATGAAATTTCTGTGTTTCATCGTCAATAAGAAGTTCCAAGGGATACAGTTAACCTGAAGTGAAGCATCGGAATCTAAAACTGGACTCACAGGAGAGGTTCAAATCATAGAAAGTGAGAGTGTCAGTCCTCTTGTACTTAAGTCGGCATTGTGCCCTTTGTGTTAAATTCGGCTGCTATTTCTGTGTTTCATCGTCAAGAAAAAGGTCAAAGGGATACAGTAAACCTGAAGTGAAGCATCGGAATTTAAAACTGAACTCACAGGAGAGGTTCAAATCAAAGAAATATTAGAGTGTCAGTCCTCTTGTACTTAAGTTGGCATTGAGATTTTTGAATTTAATTGCGAAGCAATTTCTGTGTTTCATCGTCAATAAGAGCTTCCGAGATATACAGTAAACCTGAAGTGAAGCATCGGAATCCAAAACTGGACTCACATGAGAGGTTTTAATCATAGAAAGTTAGAGTGACAGTCCTCTTGTACTTAAGTCGGCGTTGTGCCTTTTGTATTAAATTCGGATGCAATTTCTGTGTTTCAGTGTCTATAAGAAGGTCCAAGGTATAAAGGAAACCTGAAGTGAAGCACCGGAATCTAAAACTGGACTCACAGGAGAGGTTCAATCATAGAAAGTTAGAGTGTCAGTCCTCTTGTACTTAAGTCGGCATTGTGCCTTTTGTATTAAATTCGGATGCAATTTCTGTGTTTCATCGTCAAGAAGAAGGTACCAGGGATACAGTAAAACTGTAGTGAAGCATCGGAATCTAAAACTGGACTCACAGAAGAGCTTCAAATCATAGAAAGTGAGAGTGTCAGTCCTCTTGTACTTAAGTCGGCATTGTACCTTTTGTATTAAATTCGGATGCAATTTCTATGTTTCATCGTCAATAAGAAGGTCCAAGGGATATAGTAAACCTGAAGTGAAGCTGCGGAATCTAAAACTGGACTCACAGGTGAGGTCCAAATCATAGAAAATTAGAGTGTCAGTCCTCTTGTACTTCAGTCAGCATTGTGCCTTTTGTATTAAATTCGGATGCAATTTCTGTGTTTCATCGTCAATAAGAAGGTCCAAGGGATACAGTAAACCTGAAGTGAAGCTTCGGAATCAAAAACTGGACTCACAGGAGACGTTTAAATCATAGAATGTTAGAGTGTCAGACCTCTTGTACTTAAGTCGGAATTGTGCCTTTTGTATAAAATTCCGATGCAATTTCCGTGTTTCATCGTCAATAAGAAGGTCCAAGGGATACAGTAAACCTGAAGTGAAGTATTGGAATCTAAAACTGTACTCACAGGAGAGGTTCAAATCATAGAATGTTAGAGTGTCAGTCCTCTTGTACTTAAGTCGGCATCGTGCCTTTTCTATTAAATTCGGATGCAATTTCTATGTTTCATCGTCAATAAGAAGGTCCAAGGTATAAAGGAAACCTGAAGTGAAGCATCCGAATCTAAAACTGGACTCACAGGAGAGGTTTAAATTATAGAAATTTAGAGTGTCAGTCCTCTTGTACTTAAGTCGGCATTGTGCCTTTTGTATTAAATTCGGATGCAATTTCTGTGTTTCATCGTCAATAAGAAGTTCCAAGGGATACAGTAAACCTGAAGTGAAGCATCGGAATCTAAAACTGGACTCACAGGAGAGGTTCAAATCATAGAAAGTTAGAGTGTCAGTCCTCTTGTACTTAAGTCGGCATTGTGCCTTTTATATAAAAGTCGGATGCAATGTCTGTGATTCATCGTCAATAAGAAGGTCCAACGCATACAGCAAACCTGAAGTGAAGCATCGGAATCTAAAACTGGATTCACAGGAGAGGTTCACACCATAGAATGTTAGAGTGTCAGTCCTCTTGTACTAAACTCGGCATTGTGCTTTTTGAATTAATTTACGATGCTATTCTGTGCCTCATCGTCAGTAAGAAGGTCCAAGGTACACAGTAAAACTGAAGTGGAGCATCGGAATCTAAAACTGGACTCACAGGAGAGGTAAAAATAATAGGAAGTGAGAGTGTCAGTCCTCTTGTACCTGAGTCGGCATTGTGCCTTTTGAATTTAATTCCGATCCAATTTCTGTGTTTCATCATCAATAAGAATGTCCAAGGTATACAGTAAACCTGAAGTGAAGCATCGGAATCTAAAACTGGACTCACAGGAGAGGCGCAAATCAAAGAAAGTGAGAGTGTCAGTCCTCTTGTACTTAAGTCGGCATTGTGCCTTTTGTATTAAATTCGGATGCAATTACTGTGTTTCATCGTCAATAAGAAGGTCCAAGGTATAAAGGAAACCTGAATTGAAGCATCGGAATCTAAAACTGGACTCACAGGAGAGGATTAAATCACAGAAAGTTAGAGTGTCAGTCCTCTTGTACTTAAGTCGGCATTGTGCCTTTTGTATCAAATTTGGATGCAATTTCTATGTTTCATCGTCAATAAGAGGGTCCAAGGGATATAGTAAACCTGAAGTGATGCAGCGGAATCTAAAACTGGACTCACAGGTGAGGTCCAAATCATAGAAAATTAGAGTGTCAGTCCTCTTGTACTTCAGTCAGCATTGTGCCTTTTGTATTAAATTCGGATGCAATTTCAGTTTTTCGTCGTCTATAAGAAGGTCCAAGGGATACAGTAAACCTGAAGTGAAGCTTCGGAATCTAAAACTGGACTCACAGGAGACGTTCAAATCAAAGAATGTTAGAGTGTCAGACCTCTTGTACTTAAGTCGAAATTGTGCCTCTTGTATAAAATTCCGATGTAATTTCTGTGTTTCATCGTCAATAAGAAGGTCCAAGGGATACAGTAAACCTGAAGTGAAGCATTGGAATCTAAAACTGTACTCACAGGAGAGGTTCATATCATAGAAAGTTATAGTGTCAGTCCTCTTGTACTTAAGTCGGCATTGTGCCTTTTGTATTAATTTCGGATTTAATTTCTGTGTTTCATCGTCAATAAGAAGGTCCAAGGTATAATGGAAACCTGAAGTGAATAATCGGAATCTAAAACTGGACTCACAGGAGACGTTTAAATCATAGAAATTTAGAGTGTCAGTCCTCTTGTACTTAAGTCGGCATTGTGCCTTTTGTATTAAATTCGGATGCAATTTCTGTGTTTCATCGTCAATAAGAAGGTCCAAGGTATAAAAGAAACCTGAAGTGAAGCATCGGAATTTAAAACTCGACTCACAGGAGAGGTTTAAATCATAGAAATTTAGAGTGTCAGTCCTCTTGTACTTAAGTCGGCATTGTACCTTTTGTATTAAATTCGGATGCAATTTCTGTGTTTCATCGTCAATAAGAAGGTTCAAGTGATACAGTAAACCTGTAGTGAATCAACGGGATCTAAAACTGGACTCACAGGAGACGTTCAAATCATAGAAAGTTAGAGTGTCAGTCCTCTTGTACTTAAGTCGGCATTGTGCCTTTTGAATTTAATTCCCATCCAATTTCTATGTTTCATCGTCAATAAGAATGTCCAAGGTATACAGTAAACCTGAAGTGAAGCATCGGAATCTAAAACTGGACTCACAGGGGAGGTTCAAATCATAGAAAGTTAGAGAGTCAGTCCTCTTGTACCTAAGTCGGCATTGTGCCTTTTGAATTTCATTCCGATGCAATCTCCGTGTTTCATCGTGAATAAGAAGGTTTAAGGTATACAGTAAACCTGAAGTGAAGCATCGGAATCTAAAACTGGACTCACAGGAGAGGTTCAAATCATAGAAAGTGAACGTGTCAGTCCTCTTGTACTTAGGTCGGCAATGTGCCTTTTGTATTTAATTCGGATGCAATTTCTGTGTTTCATCGTCAATAAGAGAGTCCAAGGGATACAGTAAACCTGAAGTAAGGCATCGGAATCTAAAACTGGACTCACAGGAGAAGTTCAAATCATAGAAAGTGAGAGTTTCAGTCCTCTTGTACTTATGTCGGCATTAAGCCTTTTGTATTAAATTCAGATGCAATTTCTGTGTTTTGTCGTAAATAAGAAGGTCCAAGGGATACAGTAAACCTGAAGTGAAGCAACGGAATCTAAAACTGGACCCACAGGAGAGGGTCAAATCATAGAAAGTTAGAGTGTCAGTCGTCTTGTACTTAAGTCGGTAATGTGCCTTTTGTGTTCAATTTGGATGCAATTTATGTGGTTCATCGTCAATAAGGAGGTCCAAGGGATACAGTAAACCTGAAGTGAAGCATCGGAATCTAAAACTGCACTCACAGGAGAGGTTCAAATCATAGAAAGTTAGAGTGTCAGTCGTCTTGTACTTAAGTCGGTAATGTGCCTTTTGTGTTCAATTTGGATGCAATTTCTGTGTTTCATCGTCAATAAGGAGGTCCAAGGGATACAGTATACCTGAAGTGAAGCATCGGAATCTAAATCTGGACTCACAGGAGAGGTTCAAATCATAGAAAGTTAGAGTGTCAGTCCTCTTGTACATAAAACGGCATTGTGCCTTTTATATAAAATTCGGATGCAATTTCTGTGATTCATCGTCAATAAGAAGGTCCAAGGGATACAGTAAACCTGAAGTGAAGCATCGGAATCTAAAACTGGATTCACAGGAGAGGTTCAAGCCATAGAAATGTAGAGTGTCAGTCCTCTTGTACTTAACTCGGCATTGTGCTTTTTGAATTAAATTACGATGCAATTTCTGTGCCTCATCGTCAGCAAGAAGGTCCAAGGTACACAGTAAACCTGATGTGAAGCATCGGAATCTAAAACTGGACTCACAGGAGAGGTACAAATAATAGGAAGTGAGAGTGTCAGTCCTCTTGTACCTAAGTCGGCATTGTGCCTTTTGAATTTAATTCCGATCCAATTTCTGTGTTTCATCGTCAATAAGAATGTCCAAGGTATACAGTAAACTTGAAGTGAAGCATCGGAATCTAAAACTGGACTCACGGGAGAGGTTCATATCATAGAAAGTGAAAGTGTCAGTCCTTTTGTACTTAAGTCGGCATTGTGGCTATTGTATTAATTTCGGATGCAATTTCTGTGTTTCATCGTCTATAAGAAGGTCCAAGGTATAAAGGAATCCTGAAGTGAAGCATCAGATTCTAAAAGAGGTCTCACAAGAGAGGTTCAATCATAGAAAGTTAGAGTGTCAGTCCTGTTGTACTTAAGTCGGCATTGTGCAATTTGTAATAAATTCGGATGCAATTTCTTTGTTTCATCGTCAATAAGAAGGTACAAGGGATACAGTAAACCTGAAGTGAAGCATCGGAATCTAAAACTGGACTCACAGGAGAGGTTCAAATAATAGAAAGTGAGAGTGTCGGTCCTCTTGTACTTAAGTCGGCATTGTGCCCTTTGAAATTAATTCCGATACAATTTCTGTGTTTCATCGGTAATAAGAAGTTCCAAGGTATACAGCAAGCCTGAAGTGAAGCATCGGAATCTAAAACTGGACTTACAGGAGAGGTTCAAATCATAGAAAGTTAGAGTGTCAGTCCTCTTGCACTTATGTTGGCATTGTGCCTCTTGTATTAAATTTGGATGCAATTTCTGTGTTTCATCGTCAATAAGAAGGTCCAAGGAATACAGTAAACCTGAAGAGAAGCATCGGAATCTGAAACTGGACTCACAGGAGAGGTTCAAATCACAGATTGTGAGAGTGTCAGTCCTCGTGTACTTAAGTCGGCATTGTGCCTTTTGTATTAAATTCGGATGCTAGTTCTGTGTTTCATCGTCCATAAGAAGGTCCAAGGGATACAGTAAGCCTGAAGTGAAGCATCGGAATCTAAAACTGGAGTCACAGGAGTGGTTTAAATCTTAGAAAAGCTAGAGTGTCAGTTATCTTGTACTTAAGTCGGCATTGTGCCTTTTGAATTTAATTCCGATACAATTTCTGTGTTTCATCGTCAATAAGAAGTTCCAAAGTGTACAGCAAACCTGAAGTGAAGCATCGGACTCTAAAACTGGACTTACAGGAGAGGTTCAAATCATAGAAAGTTAGAGCGTCAGTCCTCTTGTACTTAAGTCTTCATTGTGCCTTTTGTATTAAATTTGGATGCAATTTCTGTGTTTCATCGTCAATAAGAAGGTCCAAGGGATACAGTAAACCTGAAGTGAAGCATTGGAATCTAAAACTGGACTCACAGGACAGGTTCAAATCACAGAAAGTGAGAGTGTCAGTCCTCTTGTACTTAAGTCGGCATTGTGCCTTTTGTATTAAATTCGGATGCAATATCTGTGTTTCTTCGTCAATAAGAAGGTCCAAGGGGTACAGTAAATCTGAAGTGAAGCATCGGAATTTAAAACTGGACTCACAGGAGAGCTGCAAATCATAGAGAGTGAATGTGTCAGTCCTCTTGTACTTAAGTCGGCATTGTGCCTTTTGTGTTAAATTCGGATGCTATTTCTGTGTTTCATCGTCAATAAAAAGGTCCAAGTGATACGGTAATCCTGAGGTGAAGCATCGGAATCAAAAACTGGACTCACAGGAGAGGTTCAAATCATAGAAATATTAGAGTGTCAGTCCTCTTTTACTTAAGTGGGCATTGTGCCTTTTGAATATAATTCCGTTGCAATTTCTGTGTTTCATCATCAATAAGGAGTTCCAAGGTATACAGCAATCCTGAAGTGAAGCATCGGAACCTAAAACTGGACTCACAGGAGAGGTTCAAATCATAGAAAGTTAGAGTGTCAGTCCTTTTGTACTTAAGTCGGCATTGTGCCTTTTGTATTAAATTTGGATGCAATTTCTTTGTTTCATCGTCAATTAGAAGGTCCAAGGGATACAGTAAATCTGAAGTGAGGCATCGGAATCTAAAACTGGACTCACAGGAGAGGCTCAAATCATTGAAAGTGAGAGAGTCAGTCCTCTTGTACTTAGGTCGGCATTGTGACTTTTGTATTAAATTCGGATGCAATTTCTGTGTTTCATCGTCAATAAGAAGGTCCAAGGGATACAGTAATCCTGAAGTGAAGCATCGGAATCTAAAACTAGACTCACAGGAGTGGTTTAAATCATGGAAAGTGAGAGTGTCAGTCCTGTTGTACTTCAGTCAACATTGTGCCTTTTGTATTAAATTCGGATGCAATTTCTGTGTTTCATCGTCAATAAGAAGGTCCAAGGTATACAGCAAACCTGAAGTGAAGCATCGGAATCTAAAACTGGACTCACACGAGAGGTTCAAATCATAGAAAGTGAAAGAGTCAGTCCCCTTGTACTTAAGTCGGCATTGTGCCTTTTGTATTAAATTCGGATGAAATTTCTGTGTTTCGTCGTCAATGAGAAGATCCAAGGTATACAGCAAACCTGAAGTGAAGCATCGGAATCTAAAACTGAACTCACAGGAGAGGTTCAAATCATAGAAATATTAGAGTGTCAGTTCTCTTGTACTTAAGTTGGCATTGAGATTTTTGAATTTAATTGCGAAGCAATTTCTGTGTTTCATCGTCAATAAGAGCTTCCGAGGTATACAGTAAACCTGAAGTGAAGCATCGGAATCCAAAACTGGACTCACATGAGAGGTTTTAATCATAGAAAGTTAGAGTGACAGTCCTCTTGTACTTAAGTCGGCGTTGTGCCTTTTGTATTAAATTCGGATGCAATTTCTGTGTTTCAGTGTCTATAAGAAGGTCCAAGGTATAAAGGAAACCTGAAGTGAAGCACCGGAATCTAAAACTGGACTCACAGGAGAGGTTCAATCATAGAAAGTTAGAGTGTCAGTCCTCTTGTACTTAAGTCGGCATTGTGCCTTTTCTATTAAATTCGGATGCAATTTCTGTGTTTCATCGTCAAGAAGAAGGTACCAGGGATACAGTAACACTGTAGTGAAGCATCGGAATCTAAAACTGGACTCACAGGAGAGGTTCAAATCATAGAAGGTTAGAGTGTCAGTCCTCTTGTACTTAAGTTGGCATTGAGATTTTTGAATTTAATTCCGATGCAATTTCTGTGTTTCATCGACAATAAGAACTTCCGAGGTATACAGTAATCCTGAAGTGAAGCATCGGAATCTAAAACTGGACTCACATGAGAGGTTTAAATCATAGAAAATTAGAGTGTCAGTCCTCTTGTAATTAAGTGGGCATTGTGCCTTTTATATTAAAATCGGATGCAATTTCTGTGTTTCATTGTCTATAAGAAGGTCCAAGATATAAAGGAAACCTGAAGTGAAGCATCGGAATCTAAAACTGGACTCAAAGGAGAGGTTCAATCATAGAAGGTTAGAGTGTCAGTCCTCTTGTACTTAAGTCGGCATAGTGCCTTTTGTATTGAATTCGGATGCAATTTCTTTGTTTCATCGTCAATAAGAAGGTTCAAGGGATACAGTTAACCTGAAGTGAAGCATCGGAATCTAAAACTGGACTCACAGGAGAGGTTCAAATCATAGAAAGTGAGAGAGTCAGTCCTCTTGTACTTAAGTCGGCGTTGTGAATTTCGTATTAAATTCGGATGCAATATCTGTGTTTCATCGTCAATAATAAGGTCCAAGGGATACAGTAAACCTGAAGTGAAGCATCAGAATCTAAAACTGGACTCACAGGGGAGGTTCAAATCATAGAAAGTGAGAGTGTCTGTCCTCTTGTACTTATGTCGGCATTGTGCCTTTTGTGTTAAATTCGGATGCTATTTCTGTGTTTCATCGTCAATAAAAAGGTCCAAGGGATACAGTAATCCTGAAGTGAAGCATCGGAATCTAAAACGGGACTCACAGGAGAGGTTCAAATCATAGAAATATTAGAGTGTCAGTCCTCTTGTACTAAAGTCGGCATTGTGCCTTTTGAATACAATTCCGATGCAATTTCTGTGTTTCATCGTCAATAAGAAGTTCCAAGGTATACAGCAAACCTGAAGTGAAGCATCGGAATCTAAAACTGGACTCACAGGAGAGGTTCAAATCATAGAAAGTTCGAGTGTCAGTCCTTTTGTACTTAAGTCGGCATTGTGCCTTTTGTATTCAATTTGGATGCAATTTCTGTGTTTAATCGTCAATAGGAAGGTCCAAGGGATACAGTAAATCGGAAGTGAAGCATCGGAATCTAAAACTGGACCCACAGGAGAGGTTCAAATCATTGAAAGTGAGAGAGTCAGTCCTCTTGTACTTAAGACAGCATTGTGCATTTTGTATTAAATTCGGATGCAATTTCTGTGTTCCATCGTCAATAAGAAGGTCCAAGGGATACTGTAATCCTGAAGTGAAGCATCGGAATCCCAAACTGGACTCACAGGAAAGGTTCAAATCATAGAAAGTGAAAGAGTCAGTCCCCCTGTACTTAAGTCGGCATTGTGCCTTTTGTATTAAATTCGGATGCAATTTCTTTGTTTCATCGTCGATAAGAAGGTACAAGGGATACAGTAAACCTGAGGTGAAGCATCGGATTCTAAAACTGGACTCACAGGTGAGGTTCAAATAATAGAAAGTGAGAGTGTCAGTCCTCTTGTACTTAAGTAAGCATTGTGAATTTTGTATTAAATTTGGATGCAATTTCTGTGTTTCATCGTCAATAAGAAGGTCCAAGGGATACAGTAAACCTGAAGTGAGGCATCGGGAATCTAAAACTGGACTCACAGGTGAGGTTCAAATCATAGAAAGTGAGAGTGTCAGTCCTCTTGTACTTAAGTCGGCATTGTGCCTTTTGTGTTAAATTCGGATGCTATTTCTGTGTTTCATCGTCAATAAAAAGGTCCAAGGGATACAGTAATCCTGAAGTGAAGCATCGAAATCTAAAAGTGGACTCACAGGAGAGGTTCAAATCATAGAAAGTTCGAGTGTCAGTCCTTTTGTACTTAAGTCGGCATTGTGCCTTTTGAATATAATTCCGATGCAATTTCTGTGTTTCATCGTCAATAAGAAGTTCCAAGGTATACAGCAAACCTGAAGTGAAGCATCGGAATCTAAAACTGGACTCACAGGAGAGGTTCAAATCATAGAAAGTTCGAGTGTCAGTCCTTTTGTACTTAAGTCGGCATTGTGCCTTTTGTATTAAATTTGGATGCAATTTCTGTGTTTCATCGTCAATAGGAAGGTCCAAGGGACACAGTAAATCTGAAGTGAAGCATCGGAATCTAAAACTGGACTCACAGGAGAGGTTCAAATCATTGAAAGTGAGAGAGTCAGTTCTCTTGTACTTAAGTCAACATTGTGCCTTTTGTATTAAATTCGGATGCAATTTCTGTGTTTCATCGTCAATAAGAAGGTCCAAGGTATACAGCAAACCTAAAGTGAAGCATCGGAATCTAAAACTGGACTCACAGGAGAGGTTCAAATCATAGAATGTGAAAGAGTCAGTCCCGTTGTACTTAAGTCGGCATTGTGCCTTTTGTATTAAATTCGGATGCAATATCTGTGTTTCATCGTCAATAATAAGGTCCAAGGTATACAGTAAACCTGAAGTGAAGCATCGGAATCTAAAACTGGACTCACAGGTGAGCTTCAAATCATAGAAAGTGAGAGTGTCAGTCCTCTTGTACTTAAGTCGGCATTGTGCCTTTTGTGTTAAATTCGGATGCTATTTCTGTGTTTCATCGTCAATAAAAAGGTCCAAGGGATACAGTAATCCTGAAGTGAAGCATCGGAATCTAAAACTGGACCCACAGGAGAGGTTCAAATCATAGAAATATTAGAGTGTCAGTCCTCTTGTACTTTAGTCGGCATTGTGCCTTTTGAATATAATTCCGATGCAATTTCTGTGTTTCATCGGCAATAAGAAGTTCCAAGGTATACAGCAAACCTGAAGTGAAGCATCGGAATCTAAGGGACTCACAGGAGAGGTTCAAATCATAGAAAGTTCGAGTGTCAGTCCTTTTGTACTTAAGTCGGCATTGTGCCTTTTGTATTCAATTTGGATGCAATTTCTGTTTTTAATCGTCAATAGGAAGGTCCAAGGGATACAGTAAATCGGAAGTGAAGCATCGGAATCTAAAACTGGACTCACAGGAGAGGTTCAAATCATTGAAAGTGAGAGAGTCAGTCCTCTTGTACTTAAGACAGCATTGTGCATTTTGTATTAAATTCGGATGCAATTTCTGTGTTCCATCGTCAATAAGAAGGTCCAAGGGATACAGTAATCCTGAAGTGAAGCATCGGAATCCCAAACTGGACTCACAGGAAAGGTTCAAATCATAGAAAGTGAAAGAGTCAGTCCCCCTGTACTTAAGTCGGCATTGTGCCTTTTGTATTAAATTCGGATGCAATTTCTTTGTTTCATCGTCGATAAGAAGGTACAAGGGATACAGTAAACCTGAGGTGAAGCATCGGATTCTAAAACTGGACTCACAGGAGAGGTTCAAATAATAGAAAGTGAGAGTGTCAGTCCTCTTGTACTTAAGTAAGCATTGTGAATTTTGTATTAAATTTGGATGCAATTTCTGTGTTTCATCGTCAATAAGAAGGTCCAAGGGATACAGTAAACCTGAAGTGAGGCATCGTAAATCTAAAACTGGACTCACAGGTGAGGTTCAAATCATAGAAAGTGAGAGTGTCAGTCCTCTTGTACTTAAGTCGGCATTGTGCCTTTTGAATATAATTCCGATGCAATTTCTGTGTTTCATCGTCAATAAGAAGTTCCAAGGTATACAGCAAACCTGAAGTGAAGCATCGGAATCTAAGGGACTCACAGGAGAGGTTCAAATCATAGAAAGTTCGAGTGTCGGTCCTTTTGTACTTAAGTCAGCATTGTGCCTTTTGTATTAAATTTGGATGCAATTTCTGTGTTTCATCGTCAATAGGAAGGTCCAAGGGATACAGTAAATCTGAAGTGATGCATCGGGATCTAAAACTGGACTCACATTGGAGGTTCAAGTCATAGAAAGTTAGAGAGTCAGTCCACTTGTACTTAAGTCGGCATTGTGCCTTTTGTATTAAATTCGGATGCATTTTCTGTTTCTCAACGTCAATAAGAAGGTCTTAGGGATACAGTAAACTTGAAGTGAAGCATCGGAATTTATAACTGGACTCACAGGAGAGGTTCAAATCATAGAAAGTGAGAGTGTCGGTCCTCTTGTACTTATGTCGCCATTGTGCCTTTTGTATTAAATTCGGATGCAATTTCTGTGTTTCATCGTCAATAATAAGGTCCAAGGGACACAGTAAACCTGAAGTGAAGCATCGGGATCTAAAACTGGACTCACATTGGAGGTTCAAGTCATAGAAAGTTAGAGAGTCAGTCCACTTGTACTTAAGTCGGCATTGTGCCTTTTGTTTTAGATTCGGATGCAATTTCTGTGTTTCATCGTCAATAGGATGGTCCAAGGTATACAGTAAACCTGAAGTGAAGCATCGGAATCTAAAACTGGACTCACAGGGGAGGTTCAAATCATAGAAAGTTAGAGTGTCAGTCCTTTTGTACTTAAGTCGGCATTGTGCCTTTTGTATTAAATTCGGTTGTAATTTCTGTGTTTCATCGTCAATAAGAAGGTCCAAGGGATACAGTAAACCTGAAGTGAAGCATCGGAATCTAAAACTGGACTCACAGGAGAGGTTCAAATCATAGAAAGTTAGAGTGTCAGTCCTCTTGTACTTACGTCGGCATTGTGCCTTTTGTATTAAATTCGGATGCAATTTCAGTGTTTCATTGTCTATAAGAAGGTACAAGGTATAATGGAAACCTGAAGTGAAGCATCGGATCTAATACTGGACTCACAGGAGAGGTTCAATCACAGAAAGTTAGAGTGTCAGTCCTCTTGTACTTAAGTCGGCATAGTGCCTTTTGTATTAAATTCGCATGCAATTTCTGTGTTTCATCGTCAATAAGAAGGTCCAAGGGATACAGTAAACCTGAAGTGAAGCATCGGAATCTAAAACTGGACTCACAGGAGAGGTTCAAATCATCGAAGGTTAGAGTGTCAGTTATCTTGTACTTAAGTTGGCATTGAGATATTTGAATTTAAAGACGATGCAATTTCTGTGTTTCATCGTCAATAAGAACTTCCGAGGTATACAGTAAACCTGAAGGGAAGCATCGGAATCTAAAACTGGACTCACATGAGAGGTTTAAATCATAAAAAGTTAGAGGGTCAGTCCTTTTGTACTTATGTCGGCATTGTGCCTTTTGTATTAAAATAGGATGCAATTTCTGTGTTTCATCGTCAATAAGAAGGTTCAAGGGATACAGTAACCCATGAAGTGAAGCATCGGAATCTAAAACTGGACTCACAGGTGAGGTTCAAATCATAGAAAGTGAGAGTGTCAGTCCAGTTGTACTTAAGTCAACATTGTGCTTTTTGTATTAAATTCGGATGCAATTTCTGTGTTTCATCGTCAATAAGAAGGTCCACGGGATACAGTAAACCTGAAGTGAAGCATCGGAATCTAAAATTGGACTCACAGGAGAGGTTCAAATCATAGAAATATTAGAGTGTCTGTCCTCTTTTACTTAAGTCGACATTGTGACTTTTGTATTAAATTCGGTTGTAATTTCTGTGTTTCATCGTCAATACGAAGGTCCAAGGGATACAGTAAACCTGAAGTGAAGCATCGGAATCTAAACCTGGACTCACAGGAGAGGTTCAAATCATAGAAAGTTAGAGTGTCAGTCCTCTGGGACTTAAGTCGGCATAATGCCTTTTGAATTTAATTCCGATGCAACTTCTGTGTTCCATCGTCAATAAGAAGTTAAGAGGTATACAGTAAACCAGAAGTGAAGCATCAGAATCTAAAACTGGACTCACATGAGAGGTATACAGTAAACCTAAAGTGAAGCATCAAAATCTGAAACATGACTCACATGAGAGGTTCAAATCATAGAAAGTTAGAGTGTCAGTCCTCTTGTAATTAAGTCGGCATTGTGCGTTTTGCATTAAATTCGGATGCGATTTCTGTGTTTCATCGTCAATACGAAGGTCCAAGGGATACAGTAACCCTGAAGTGAAGCATTGGAATCCAAAACTGGACTCACAGGAGAGGTTCAAATCATAGAAAGTTAGAGTGTCAGTCCTCTTGTACTTAAGTCGGCATTGTGACTTTTGTATTAAATTTGGATGCAATTTCTGTGTTTCATGGTCAATAAGAAGGTCCAAGGGATACAGTAAACCTGAAGTGAAGCATTGGAATCTAAAACTAGACTCACAGGAGTGGTTCAAATAATAGAAAGTGAGAGTGTCAGTCATCTCGTACTTAAGTCGGCATTGTGAATTTTGTATTACATTTGGATTCAATTTCTGTGTTTCATCGTCATTAAGAAGGTCCAAGGGATACAGTAAACCTGAAGTGAAGCATCGGAATCTAAAACTGGACTCACATGAGAGGTTTAAATCAAAGAAATATTAGAGTGTCAGTCCTCTTGTACTAAAGTCGGCATTGTGCCTTTTGAATATAATTCCGATGCAATTTCTGTGTTTCATCGTCAATAAGAAGTTCCAAGGTATACAGCAAACCTGAAGTGAAGCATCGGAATCTAAAACTGGACTCACAGGAGAGGTTCAAATCATAGAAAGTTCGAGTGTCAGTCCTTTTGTACTTAAGTCGGCATTGTGCCTTTTGTATTCAATTTGGATGCAATTTCTGTGTTTAATCGTCAATAGGAAGGTCCAAGGGATACAGTAAATCGGAAGTGAGGCATCGGAATCTAAAACTGGACTCACAGGAGAGGTTCAAATCATTGAAAGTGAGAGAGTCAGTCCTCTTGTACTTAAGACAGCATTGTGCATTTTGTATTAAATTCGGATGCAATTTCTGTGTTCCATCGTCAATAAGAAGGTCCAAGGGATACAGTAATCCTGAAGTGAAGCATCGGAATCCCAAACTGGACTCACAGGAAAGGTTCAAATCATAGAAAGTGAAAGAGTCAGTCCCCCTGTACTTAAGTCGGCATTGTGCCTTTTGTATTGAATTCGGATGCAATTTCTTTGTTTCATCGTCGATAAGAAGGAACAAGGGATACAGTAAACCTGAGGTGAAGCATCGGATTCTAAAACTGGACTCACAGGAGAGGTTCAAATAATAGAAAGTGAGAGTGTCAGTCCTCTTGTACTTAAGTAAGCATTGTGAATTTTGTATTAAATTTGGATGAAATTTCTGTGTTTCATCGTCAATAAGAAGGTCCAAGGGATACAGTAAACCTGAAGTGAGGCATCGGGAATCTTAAACTGGACTCACAGGTGAGGTTCAAATCATAGAAAGTGAGAGTGTCAGTCCTCTTGTACTTAAGTCGGCATTGTGCCTTTTGTGTTAAATTCGGATGCTATTTCTGTGTTTCATCGTCAATAAAAAGGTCCAAGGGATACAGTAATCCTGAAGTGAAGCATCGAAATCTAAAAGTGGACTCACAGGAGAGGATCAATTCATAGAAATATTAGAGTGTCAGTCCTCTTGTACTTAAGTCGGCATTGTGCCTTTTGAATATAATTCCGATGCAATTTCTGTGTTTCATCGTCAATAAGAAGTTCCAAGGTATACACCAAACCTGAAGTGAAGCATCGGAATCTAAAACTGGACTCACAGGAGAGGTTCAAATCATAGAAAGTTCGAGTGTCAGTCCTTTTGTACTTAAGTCGGCATTGTGCCTTTTGTATTAAATTTGGATGCAATTTCTGTGTTTCATCGTCAATAGGAAGGTCCAAGGGACACAGTAAATCTGAAGTGAAGCATCGGAATCTAAAACTGGACTCACAGGAGAGGTTCAAATCATTGAAAGTGAGAGAGTCAGTTCTCTTGTACTTAAGTCAACATTGTGCCTTTTGTATTAAATTCGGATGCAATTTCTGTGTTTCATCGTCAATAAGAAGGTCCAAGGTATACAGCAAACCTAAAGTGAAGCATCGGAATCTAAAACTGGACTCACAGGAGAGGTTCAAATCATAGAATGTGAAACAGTCAGTCCCCTTGTACTTAAGTCGGCATTGTGCCTTTTGTATTAAATTCGGATGCAATATCTGTGTTTCATCGTCAATAATAAGGTCCAAGGTATACAGTAAACCTGAAGTGAAGCATCGGAATCTAAAACTGGACTCACAGGTGAGGTTCAAATCATAGAAAGTGAGAGTGTCAGTCCTCTTGTACTTAAGTCGGCATTGTGCCTTTTGTGTTAAATTCGGATGCTATTTCTGTGTTTCATCGTCAATAAAAAGGTCCAAGGGATACAGTAATCCTGAAGTGAAGCATCGGAATCTAAAACTGGACCCACAGGAGAGGTTCAAATCATAGAAATATTAGAGTGTCAGTCCTCTTGTACTTAAGTCGGCATTGTGCCTTTTGAATATAATTCCGATGCAATTTCTGTGTTTCATCGTCAATAAGAAGTTCCAAGGTATACAGCAAACCTGAAGTGAAGCATCGGAATCTAGGGGACTCACAGGAGAGGTTCAAATCATAGAAAGTTCGAGTGTCAGTCCTTTTGTACTTAAGTCAGCATTGTGCCTTTTGTATTAAATTTGGATGCAATTTCTGTGTTTCATCGTCAATAGGAAGGTCCAAGGGATACAGTAAATCTGAAGTGAAGCATCGGAATCTAAAACTGGACTCACAGGAGAGGTTCAAATCATTGAAAGTGAGAGATTCAGTCCTCTTGCACTTAAGTCGGCATTGTGCCTTTTGTATTGAATTCGGATGCAATTTCTGTGTTCCATCGTCAATAAGAAGGTCCAAGGGATACAGTAATCCTGAAGTGAAGCATCGGAATCTAAAACTGGACTCACAGGAGAGGTTCAAATCATAGAAAGTGAGAGTGTCGGTCCTCTTGTACTTAAGTCGGCATTGTGCCTTTTGTATTAAACTCGGATGCAATTTCTGTGTTTCATCGTCAATAAGAAGGTCCAAGGGACACAGTAAACCTGAAGTGATGCATCGGGATCTAAAACTGGACTCACATTGGAGGTTCAAGTCATAGAAGGTTAGAGAGTCAGTCCACTTGTACTTAAGTCGGCATTGTGCCTTTTGTATTAAATTCGGATGCATTTTCTGTTTCTCGTCGTCAATAAGAAGGTCCGAGGGATACAGTAAACCCGAAGTGAAGCATCGGAATTTATAACTGGACTCACAGGAGAGGTTCAAATCACAGAAAGTGAGAGTGTCGGTCCTCTTGTACTTATGTCGGCATTGTGCCTTTTGTATTAAATTCGGATGCAATTTCTGTGTTTCGTCGTCAATAATAAGGTCCAAGGGACACAGTAAACCTGAAGTGAAGCATCGGGATCTAAAACTGGACTCACATTGGAGGTTCAAGTCATAGAAAGTTAGAGAGTCAGTCCACTTGTACTTAAGTCGGCATTGTGCCTTTTGTTTTAGATTCGGATGCAATTTCTGTGTTTCATCGTCAATAGGAAGGTCCAAGGTATACAGTAAACCTGAAGTGAAGCATCGGAATCTAAAACTGGACTCACAGGGGAGGTTCAAATCATAGAAAGTTAGAGTGTCAGTCCTTTTGTACTTAAGTCGGCATTGTGCCTTTTGTATTAAATTCGGTTGTAATTTCTGTGTTTCATCGTCAATAAGAAGGTCCAAGGGATACAGTAAACCTGAAGTGAAGCATCGGAATCTAAAACTGGACTCACAGGAGAGGTTCAAATCATAGAAAGTTAGAGTGTCAGTCCTCTTGCACTTACGTCGGCATTGTGCCTTTTGTATTAAATTCGGATGCAATTTCAGTGTTTCATTGTCTATAAGAAGGTACAAGGTATAAAGGAAACCTGAAGTGAAGCATCGGATCTAATACTGGACTCACAGGAGAGGTTCAATCACAGAAAGTTAGAGTGTCAGTCCTCTTGTACTTAAGTCGGCATAGTGCCTTTTGTATTAAATTCGCATGCAATTTCTGTGTTTCATCGTCAATAAGAAGGTCCAAGGGATACAGTAAACCTGAAGTGAAGCATCGGAATCTAAAACTGGACTCACAGGAGAGGTTCAAATCATCGAAGGTTAGAGTGTCAGTTATCTTGTACTTAATTTGGCATTGAGATATTTGAATTTAAATACGATGCAATTTCTGTGTTTCATCGTCAATAAGAACTTCCGAGGTATACAGTAAACCTGAAGTGAAGCATCGGAATCTAAAACTGGACTCACATGAGAGGTTTAAATCATAAAAAGTTAGAGGGTCAGTCCTCTTGTACTTATGTCGGCATTGTGCCTTTTGTATTAAATTAGGATGCAATTTCTGTGTTTCATCGTCAATAAGAAGGTCCAAGGGATACAGTAACCCATGTAGTGAAGCATCGGAAACTAAAACTGGACTCACAGGTGAGGTTCAAATCATAGAAAGTGAGAGTGTCAGTCCAGTTGTACTTAAGTCAACATTGTGCTTTTTGTATTAAATTCGGATGCAATTTCTGTGTTTCATCGTCAATAAGAAGGTCCACGGGATACAGTAAACCTGAAGTGAAGCATCGGAATCTAAAACTGGACTCGCAGGAGAGGTTCAAATCATAGAAATATTAGAGTGTCTGTCCTCTTTTACTTAAGTCGACATTGTGACTTTTGTATTAAATTCGGTTGTAATTTCTGTGTTTCATCGTCAATACGAAGGTCCAAGGGATACAGTAAACCTGAAGTGAAGCATCGGAATCTAAACCTGGACTCACAGGAGAGGTTCAAATCATAGAAAGTTAGAGTGTCAGTCCTCTGGGACTTAAGTCGGCATAATGCCTTTTGAATTTAATTCCGATGCAACTTCTGTGTTCCATCGTCAATAAGAAGTTAAGAGGTATACAGTAAACCAGAAGTGAAGCATCAGAATCTAAAACTGGACTCACATGAGAGGTATACAGTAAACCTAAAGTGAAGCATCAAAATCTGAAACATGACACACATGAGAGGTTCAAATCATAGAAAGTTAGAGTGTCAGTCCTCTTGTAATTAAGTCGGCATTGTGCGTTTTGCATTAAATTCGGATGCGATTTCTGTGTTTCATCGTCAATACGAAGGTCCAAGGGATACAGTAACCCTGAAGTGAAGCATTGGAATCCAAAACTGGACTCACAAGAGAGGTTCAAATCATAGAAAGTTAGAGTGTCAGTCCTCTTGTACTTAAGTCGGCATTGTGACTTTTGTATTAAATTTGGATGCAATTTCTGTGTTTCATGGTCAATAAGAAGGTCCAAGGGATACAGTAAACCTGAAGTGAAGCATTGGAATCTAAAACTAGACTCACAGGAGTGGTTCAAATAATAGAAAGTGAGAGTGTCAGTCATCTCGTACTTAAGTCGGCATTGTGAATTTTGTATTACATTTGGATTCAATTTCTGTGTTTCATCGTCATTAAGAAGGTCCAAGGGATACAGTAAACCTGAAGTGAAGCATCGGAATCTAAAACTGGACTCACAGGAGATATTCAAATCATAGAAAGTGAGACTGTCAGTCCTCTTGTACTAAAGTCGGCATTGTGCCCTTTGTGTTAAATTCGGATGCTATTCTGTGTTTCATCGTCAATAAAAAGGTCCAAGGGATATAGTAAACGTGAAGTGAAGCATCGGAATCTAAAACTGGACTCACGCGAGAGGTTCAAATCATAGAAGGTTAGAGTGTCAGTCCTCTTGTACTTAAGTTGGCATTGAGATTTTTGAATTTAATTCCGATGCAATTTCTGTGTTTCATCGTCAATAAGAACTTCCGAGGTATACAGTAAACCTGAAGTGAAGCATCGGAATCTAAAACTGGACTCACATGAGAGGTTTAAATCATAGAAAGTTAGAGTGTCAGTCCTCTTGTACGTAAGTCGGCATTGTGCATTTTGTATTAATTTCGGATGCAATTTATGTTTTTCATTGTCTATAAGAAGGTCCAAGGTATAAAGGAAACCTGAAGTGAAGCATCGGAATCTAATACTGGACTCACTGGAGAGGATCAATCATAGAAAGTTAGAGTGTCAGTACTCTTGTACTTAAGTCGGCATAGTGCCTTTTGTATTAAATTCGCATGCAATTTCTGTGTTTCATCGTCAATAAGAAGGTCCAAGGGATACAGTAAACCTGAGTGAAGCATCGGAATCTAAAACTGGACTCACAGGAGAGGTTCAAATCATAGAAGGTTAGAGTGTTAGTCCTCTTGTACTTAAGTTGGCATTGTACTTAAGACGGCATAGTGCCTTTTGTATTAAATTCGCATGCAATTTCTGTGTTTCATCGTCAATAAGAAGGTCCAAGGGATACAGTAAACCTGAAGTGAAGCATCGGAATCTAAAACTGGACTCACAGGAGAGGTTCAAATCATAGAAGGTTAGAGTGTCAGTCCTCTTGTACTTCAGTTGGCATTGAGATATTTGAATTTAATTACGATGCAATTTCTGTGTTTCATCGTCAATAAGAACTTCCGAGGTATACTGTATACCTGATTTGAAGCATCGGAATCTAAAACTGGACTCACATGAGAGGTTTAAATCATAGAAAGTTAGAGTGTCACTCCTCTTGTACTTAAGTCGGCATTGTGCCATTTGAATAGAATTCCGATGCAATTTCTGTGTTTCATCGTCAATAAGAAGGTCCAAGGGATACAGTAACCCATGAAGTGAAGCATCGGAATCTAAAACTGGACTCACAGCAGAGGTTCAAATCATAGAAAGTGAGAGAGTCAGTCCTCTTGCACTTAAGTCGGCATTGTGCCTTTTGTATTAAATTCGGATGCAATTTCTGTGTTTCATCGTCAATAAGAAGGTCCAAGGGATACAGTTAACCTGAAGTGAAGCATCGGAATCTAAAACTGGACTCACAGGAGAGGTTCAAATCATAGAAAGTGAGAGTGTCGGTCCTCTTGTACTTAAGTCGGCATTGTGCCTTTTGTATTAAATTCGGATGCAATTTCTGTGTTTCATCGTCAATAAGAAGGTCCAAGGGACACAGTAAACCTGAAGTGAAGCATCGAGATCTAAAACTGGACTCACATTGGAGGTTCAAGTCATAGAAAGTTACAGAGTCAGTCCTCTTGTACTTAAGTCGGCATTGTGCCTTTTGTATTAAATTCGGATGCATTTTCTGTTTTTCGTCGTAAAGAAGAAGGTCCGAGGTATACAGTAAACCTGAAGTGAAGTATCGGAATTTAAAACTGGACTCACAGGAGAGGTTCAAATCACAGAAAGTGAGAGTGTCAATCCTCTTGTACTTAAGTCGGCATTGTGCCTTTTGTATTAAATTCGGATGCAATTTCTGTGTTTCATCGTCAATAGGAAGGTCTAAGGTATACAGTAAACCTGAAGTGAAGCATCGGAATCTAAAACTGGACTCACAGGGGAGGTTCAAATCATAGAAAGTTAGAGTGTCAGTCCTTTTGTACTTAAGTCGGCATTGTGCCTTTTGTATTAAATTCGGATGCAATTTCTGTGTTTGATCGTCATTAAGAAGGTCCAAGGGATGCGGTAAACCTAAAGTGAAGCATCGGAATTTAAAACTGGACTCACAGAAGATGTATAAATCATAGAAAGTGAGACTGTCAGTCCTCTTGTACTTAAGTCGGCATTGTGCCCTTTGTGTTAAGTTCGGATGCTATTTCTGTGTTTCATCGTCAGTAAAAAGGTCCAAGGCATACAGTAAACCTGAAGTGAAGCATCGGAATCTAAAACTGCACTCACGGGAGAGGTTCAAATCTTAGAAGGTTAGAGTGTCTGTCCTCTTGTACTTAAGTTGGCATTGAGATTTTTGAATTTAATTGCGATGCAATTTCTGTGTTTCATCGTCAATAAGAACTTCCGAGGTATACAGTAAACCTGAAGTGAAGCATCGGAATCTAAAACTGGACTCACATGAGAGGTTTAAATCATAGAAAGTTAGAGTGTCAGTCCTCTTGTACTTACGTCGGCATTGTGCCTTTTGTATTAAATTCAGATGCAATTTCTGTGTTTCATTGTCTATAAGAAGGTCCAAGGTATAAAGGAAACCTGAAGTGAAGCATCGGAATCTAATACTGGACTCACAGGAGAGGTTCAGCCATAGAAAGTTAGAGTGTCAGTCCTCTTGTACTTATGTCGGCATTGTGCCTTTTGTATTAAATTCAGATGCAGTTTCTGTGTTTCATCGTCAATAAAAAGGTCCAAGGGATGCAGTAAACCTGAAGTGAAGCATCGGAATTTAAAACTGGACTCACAGAAGATGTTTAAATCATAGAAAGTGAGACTGTCAGTCCTCTTGTACTTAAGTCGGCATTGTGCCCTTTGTGTTAAGTTCGGATGCTATTTCTGTGTTTCATCGTCAATAATAAGGTCCAAGGGATACAGTAAACCTGAAGTGAAGCATCAGAATCTAAAACTGGACTCACAGGAGAGGTTCAAATAATAGAAATATTAGAGTGTCTGTCCTCTTGTACTTAAGTCGGCATTGTGCCTTTTGTATTAAATTCGGTTGTAAATTCTGTGTTTCATCGTCAATACGAAGGTCCAAGGGATACAGTAAACCTGAAGTGAAGCATCGGATCTAAAACTGGACTCACAGGAGAGGTTCAAATCATAGAAAGTTAGAGTGTCAGTCCTCTTGTACTTAAGTCGGCATAATGCCTTTTGAATTTAATTCCGATGCAACTTCTGTGTTCCACCGTCAATAAGAAGTTCCGAGGTATACAGTAAACCAGAAGTGAAGCATCAGAATCTGAAACTGGACTCACATGAGGGGTATACAGTAAACCTGAAGTGAAGCATCAGAATCTGAATCTGGACTGACGGGAGAGGTTCAAATCATAGAAAGTTAGAGTGTCAGTCCTCTTGTAATTAAGTCGGCATTCTGCCTTTTGCATTAAATTCGGATGCAATTTCTGTGTTTCATCGTCAATACGAAGGTCCAAGGGATACATTAACCCTGAAGTGAAGCATTGGAATCTAAAACTGGACTCACAGGAGAGGTTCAAATCATAGAAAGTTAGAGTGTGAGTCCTCTTGTACTTAAGTTGGCATTGTGCCTTTTGTATTAAATTTGGATGCAATTTCTGTGTTTCATCGTCAATAAGAAGGTCCAAGGGATACAGTAAACCTGAAGTGAAGCATTGGAATCTAAAACTAGACTCACAGGAGTGGTTCAAATAATAGAAAGTGAGAGTGTCAGTCATCTCGTACTTAAGTCGGCATTGTGAATTTTGTATTAAATTCGGATGCAATTTCTGTGTTTCATCGTCATTAAGAAGGTCCAAGGGATACAGTAAACCTGAAGTGAAGCATCGGAATCTAAAACTGGACTCACAGGAGATGTTCAAATCATAGAAAGTGAGACTGTCATTCCTCTTGTGCTTAAGTCGGCATTGTGCCCTTTGTGTTAAATCCGGATGCTATTTCTGTGTTTCATCGTCAATAGGAAGGTCCAAGGTATACAGTAAACCTGAAGTGAAGCTTTGGAATCTAAAACTGGACTCACAGGGGAGGTTCAAATCATAAAAAGTTAGAGTGTCAGTCCTCTTGTACTTAAGTCGGCATTGTGCCTTTTGTATTGAATTCGGTTGTAATTTCTGTGTTTCATCGTCAATAAGAAGGTCCAAGGGATACAGTAAACCTGAAGTGAAGCATCGGAATCTAAAACTGGACTCACAGGAGAGGTTCAAATCATAGAAAGTTAGAGTGACAGTCCTCTTGTACTTAAGTCGGCATTATGCCTTTTGAATTTAATTCCGATGCAACTTTTGTGTTTCATCGTCAATAAGAAGTTCCGAGGTATACAGTAAACCTGAAGTGAAGCATCAGAATCTGAAACTGGGCTCACATGAGAGGTTCAAATCATTGAAAGTTAGAGTGTCAGTCCTCTTGTAATTAAGTCAGCATTGTGCCTTTTGTATTAAATTCGGATGCAATTTCTGTGTTTCATCGTCAATAAGAAGGTCCAAGGGATACAGTAATCCTGAAGTGAAGCTTCGGAATCTAAAACTGGACTCACAGGAGAGGTTCAAATCATAGAAAGTTAGAGTGACAGTCCTCTTGTACTTAAGTCGGCATTATGCCTTTTGAATTTAATTCCGATGCAACTTCTGTGTTTCATCGTCAATAAGAAGTTCCGAGGTATACAGTAAACCTGAAGTGAAGCATCAGAATCTGAAACTGGACTCAATTGAGAGGTTCAAATCATTGAAAGTTAGAGTGTCAGTCCTCTTGTAATTAAGTCAGCATTGTGCCTTTTGTATTAAATTCGGATGCAATTTCTGTGTTTCATCGTCAATAAGAAGGTCCAAGGGACACAGTAAACGTGAAGTGAAGCATCGGGATCTAAAACTGGATTCACATTAGAGGTTCAAGTCATAGA
Organism: Schistocerca americana; assembly: GCF_021461395.2. NCBI lineage: Eukaryota > Metazoa > Arthropoda > Insecta > Orthoptera > Acrididae > Schistocerca > Schistocerca americana. The sequence continues at coordinate 1,089,914,257 of NC_060120.1, read as the reverse complement.
AAGATAGAGAGTCAGTCCTCTTGTCCTTAAGTCGGCATTGTGCCTATTGTATTAAATTCGGATGCCATTTCTGTTTTTCGTCGTCAATAAGAAGGTCCGAGGGATACAGTAAACCTGATGTGAAGCATCGGAGTCTAAAACTGGCCTCACAGGAGAGGTTCAAATCATAGAAAGTGAGAGTGTCAGTCCTCTTGTACTTAAGTCGGCATTGTGCCTTTTGTATTAAATTCGATGCAATTTCTGTGTTTCATCGTCAATAGGAAGGTCCAAGGTATACAGTAAACCTGAAGTGAAGCATCAGAATCTAAAACTGGACTCACAAGGGAGGTTCAAATCATTGAAAGTTAGAGTGTCAGTCCTCTTGTACTTAAGTCGGCATTATGCCTTTTGAATTTAATACCGATGCAACTTCTGTGTTTCATCGTCAATAAGAAGTACCGAGGTATACAGTAAACCTGAAGTGAAGCATCAGAATCTGAAACTGGACTCACATGAGAGGTTCAAATCATAGATAGTTAGAGTGTCAGTCCTCTTGTAATTAAGTCGGCATTATGCCTTTTGTATTAAATTCGGATGCAATTTCTGTGTTTCATCGTCAATAAGAAGGTCCAAGGGAGACAGTAACCCTGAAGTGAAGCATCAGAATCTGAAACTGGACTCACATGAGAGGTTCAAATCATAGAAAGTTAGTGTGTCAGTCCTCATGTAATTAAGTCGGCATTGTGCCTTTTGTATTTAATTCGGATGCAATTTCTGTGTTGCATCGTCAATAAGAGCTTCCGAGGTATACAGTAAACCTGAAGTGAAGCAACGGAATCTAAAACTGGACCCACAAGAGAGGTTTAAATCATAGAAAGTTAGAGTGTCAGTCCTCTTGTACTAAAGGTGGCATTGTGCCTTTTGTATTAAATTCGGATGCAATATCTGTGTTTCATTGTCTATAAGAAGGTCCAAGGTATAAAGGAAACCTGAAGTAAAGCATCGGGATCTAAAACTGGACTCACAGGAGAGGTTCAATCATAGAAAGTTAGAGATTCAGTCCTCTTGTACTTAATTTGGCATAGTGCCTTTTGTATTAAATTCGGATGCAATTTCTGTGTTTCATCGTCAATAAGAAGGTCCAAGGGATACAGTAAACCTGAAGTGAAGCATCGGAATCTAATACTGGACTCACAGGAGAGGTTCAAATCATAGAAGGTTAGAGTTTCAGTCCTCTTGTACTTAGGTTGGCATTGAGATATTTGAATTTAATTCCGATGCAATTTCTGTGTTTCATCCTCAATAAGAACTTCCGAGGTATACAGTAAACCTGAAGTGAAGCATCGGAATCTAAAACTGGACTCACAGGAGAGGTTCAAATCATAGAAATATTAGAGTGTCAGTCCTCTTGTACTTAAGTCGGCATTGTGCCTTTTGAATATACTTCCGATGCAATTTCTGTGTTTCATCGTCAATAAGAAGTTCCAAGGTATACAGCAAACCTGAAGTGAAGCATCGGAATCTAAAACTGGACTCACAGGAGAGGTTCAAATCATAGAAAGTTAGAGTGTCAGTCCATTTGTATATAAGTCGGCATTGTGCCTTTTGCATTAAATTTGGATGCAATTTCTGTGTTTCATCGTTAATAGGAAGGTCCAAGGGATACAGTAAACCTGAAGTGAAGCATCGGAATCTAAAACTGGACTCACAGGAGAGGTTCAAATCATAGAAGAATAGAGTGTCAGTCCACTTGTACTTAAGTTGGCATTGAGATTTTTGAATTTAATTCCGATGCAATTTCTGTGTTTCATCGTCAATAAGAAGGTCCAAGGGATACAGTAACCCATGAAGTGTAGCATCGGAATCTAATACTGGACTCACAGGAGAGGTTCAAGTCATAGGAAGTGAGAGTGTCAGTCCTGTTGTACTTAAGTCAAAATTGTGCTTTTTGTATTAAATTCGGATACAATTTCTGTGTTTCATCGTCAATAAGAAGGTCCAAGGGACACAGTAAACCTGAAGTGAAGCATCGGGATCTACAACCTGACTCACATTAGAGGTTCATGTCATAGGAAGTTAGAGAGTCAGTCCTCTTCTTCTTAAGTCGGCATTGTGCCGTTAGTATTAAATTCGGATGCAATTTCTGTTTTTTTTTCGACAATAAGAAGGTCCGAGGGATACAGTAAACCTGAAGTGAAGCATCAGAATCTAAAACTGGACTCACACGGGAGGTTCAATCATTGAAAGTTAGAGTGTCAGTCCTCTTGTACTTAAGTCAGCATAGTGCCTTTTGTATTATATTCGGATGCAATTTCTGTGTTTCATCGTCAATAAGGAGGTACAAGGGATACAGTAAACCTGAAGTGAAGCATCGGAATCTAAAACTGGACTCACAGGAGAGGTTCAAATCATAGAAGGTTAGAGTTTCAGTCCTCTTGTACTTAAGTAGGCATTGAGATATTTGAATTTAATCCGATGCAATTTCTGTGTTTTATCGTCAATAAGAACTTCCGAGGTATACAGTGAACCTGAAGGGAAGCATCGGAATCTAAAACTGGACTCACATGAGAGGTTGAAATCATAGAAAGTTAGAGTGTCAGTCCTCTTGTACTTAAGTCGGCATTGTGCATTTTGTATTAAAATCGGATGCAATTTCTGTGTTTCATTGTCTATAAGAAGGTCCAAGGTATAAAGGAAACCTGAAGTGAAGCATCGGAATCTAAAACTGGACTCACAGGAGAGGTTCAATCATCGAAAGTTAGAGTGTCAGTCCTCTTGTACTTAAGTCGGCATAGTGCATTTGTATTAAATTCGGATGCAATTTCCTTGTTTCATCGTCAATAAGAAGGTACAAGGGATACAGTAAACCTGAAGTGAAGCATCGGAATATAAAACTGGACTCACAGGAGAGGTTCAAATAATAGAAAGTGAGAGTGTCAGTCCTCTTGTACTTAAGTCGGCATTGTGATTTTGTATTAAATTCGGATGCAATTTCTGTGTTTCATCGTCAATAAGAAGTTCCAAGGTATACAGCAAATCTGAAGTGAAGCATCGGAATCTAAAACTGGACTCACAGGAGAGGTTCAAATCATAGAAAGTTAGAGGGGCAGTCCTTTTGTACTTAAGTCGGCATTGTGCATTTTGTACTAAATTTGAATGCAATTTCTGTGTTTCATCGTCAACAGGAAGGTCCAAGGGATACAGTAAACCTGAAGTGAAGGATCCGAATCTAAAACTGGACTCACAGGAGAGGTTCAAATCATAGAAAGGGAGAGTGTCGGTCCTGTTGTACTTAAGTCAACATTGTGCTTTTTGTATAAAATTCGGATGCTATTTCTGTGTTTCATCGTCAATAAGGAGGTCCACGGGATACAGTAAACCTGAAGTGAAGCATCGAAATCTAAAACTGGGCTCACAGGAGAGGTTCAAATCATCGAATTATTAGAGTGTCAGTCCTCTTGTACTTAAGTCGGCATTGTGCCTTTTGAATATAATTCCGATGCAATTTCTGTGTTTCATCGACAATAAGAAGTTCCAAGGTATACAGCAAACCTGAAGTGAAGCATCCGAATCTAAAACTGGACTCACAGGAGAGGTTCAATCATCGAAAGTTAGAGTGTCAGTCCTCTTGTACTTAAGTCGGCATAGTGCATTTGTATTAAATTCGGATGCAATTTCCTTGTTTCATCGTCAATAAGAAGGTACAAGGGATACAGTAAACCTGAAGTGAAGCATCGGAATATAAAACTGGACTCACAGGAGAGGTTCAAATAATAGAAAGTGAGAGTGTCAGTCCTCTTGTACTTAAGTCGGCATTGTGAATTTTGTATTAAATTCGGATGCAATTTCTGTGTTTCATCGTCAATAAGAAGTTCCAAGGTATACAGCAAATCTGAAGTGAAGCATCGGAATCTAAAACTGGACTCACAGGAGAGGTTCAAATCATAGAAAGTTAGAGGGGCAGTCCTTTTGTACTTAAGTCGGCATTGTGCATTTTGTACTAAATTTGAATGCAATTTCTGTGTTTCATCGTCAATAGGAAGGTCCAAGGGATACAGTAAACCTGAAGTGAAGGATCCGAATCTAAAACTGGACTCACAGGAGAGGTTCAAATCATAGAAAGTGAGAGTGTCAGTCCTCTTGTATTTGAGTCGGCATTGTGCATTTGTATTCAATTCGGATGCAATTTCTGTGTTTCATCGTCAATAAGAAGGTCCAAGGGATACAGTAACCCTGAAGTGAAGCATCGGAATCTAAAACTGGACTCACAGGAGAGGTTCAAATCATAGAAAGTTAGAGTGTCTGTCTTCTTGTACTTAAGTCGGCATTGTGTCTCTTGTATTAAATTTGGTTGCAATTTCTGTGTTTCATCGTCAATAAGGAGGTCCAAGGTATACAGTAAACCTGAAGTGAAGCATCGGAATCTAAAACTGGACTCACATGAGAGGTTTAAATCATAGAAAGTTACAGTGTCAGTCCTCTTGTCTTAAGACGGCATTGTGCCTTTTTCATTGTCTATAAGAAGGTCCAAGGTATAAAGGAAACCTGAAGTGAAGCATCGGAATCTAAAACTGGACTCACAGGAGAGGTTCAATAATTGAAAGTTAGAGTGTCAGTCCTCTTGTACTTAAGTCAGCATATTGTTTTTTGTATTATATTCGGATGCAATTTCTGTGTTTCATCGTCAACAAGAACTTCCGAGGTATACAGTAAACCTGAAGGGAAGCATCGGAATCTAAAACTGGACTCACATGAGAGGTTTAAATCATAGAAAGTTAGAGTGTCAGTCCTCTTGTACTTAAGTCGGCATTGTGCATTTTGTATTAAAATCGGATGCAATTTCTGTGTTTCATTGTCTATAAGAAGGTCCAAGGTATAAAGGAAACCTGAAGTGAAGCATCGGAATCTAAAACTGGACTCACAGGAGAGGTTCACATCATAGAAAGTGAGAGAGTCAGTCCTCTTGTACTTAAGTCGGCATTGTGCCTTTTGTATTAAATTCGGATGCAATTTCTGTGTTTCATAGTCAATAAGAAGGTCCAAGGGATACAGTAAACCTGAAGTGAAGCATCGGAATCTAAAACTGGACTCACAGGAGAGGTTCAAATCATAGAAAGTGAGAGTGTCAGTCCTGTTGTACTTAAGTCAACATTGTGCTTTTTGAATTAAATTCGGATGCAATTTCTGTGTTTCATCGTCAATAAGAAGGCCCACGGGATACAGTAAACCTGAAGTGAAGCATCGGAATCTAAAACTGGACTCACAGGAGAGGTTCAAATCATAGAAATATTAGAGTGTCTGTCCTCTTGTACTTAAGTCGGCATTGTGCCTTTTGAATATAATTCCGATGCAACTTCTGTGTTTCATCGACAATAAGATGTTCCAAGGGATACAGTTAACCTGAAGTGAAGCATTGGAATCTGAAACTGGACTCACAGCAGAGGTTCAAATCATAGAAAGTGAGAGAGTCAGTCCTGTTGTACTTAAGTCGGCATTGTGCTTTTGAATAAAATCCCGATGCAATTTCTGTGTTTCATCGTCAATAAGAAGTTCCAAGGTATACAGCAAATCTGAAGTGAAGCATCGTAATCTAAAACTGGACTCACAGGACAGGTTCAAATCATAGAAAGTTAGAGTGTCAGTCCTTTTGTACTTAAGTCGGCATTGTGCATTTTGTATTAAATTTGAATGCAATTTCTGTGTTTCATCGTCAATAGGAAGGTCCAAGGGATACAGTTAACCTGAAGTGAAGCATTGGAATCTAAAACTGGACTCACAGCAGAGGTTCAAATCATAGAAAGTGAGAGAGTCAGTCCTGTTGTACTTAAGTCGGCATTGTGCTTTTGAATAAAATTCCGATGCAATTTCTGTGTTTCATCGTCAATAAGAAGTTCCAAGGTATACAGCAAATCTGAAGAGAAGCATCGGAATCTAAAACTGGACTCACAGGAGAGGTTCAAATCATAGGAAGTTAGAGTGTCAGTCCTTTTGTACTTAAGTCGGCATTGTGCTTTTGAATAAAATTCCGATGCAATTTCTGTGTTTCATCGTCAATAAGAAGTTCCAAGGTATACAGCAAATCTGAAGTGAAGCATCGGAATCTAAAACTGGACTCACAGGAGAGATTCAAATCATAGAAAGTTAGAGTGTCAGTCCTTTTGTACTTAAGTCGGCATTGTGCATTTTGTATTAAATTTGAATGCAATTTCTGTGTTTCATCGTCAATAGGAAGGTCCAAGGGATACAGTAAACCTGAAGTGAAGCATCGGAATCTAAAACTGGACTCACAGGAGAGGTTCACATCATAGAAAGTGAGAGAGTCAGTCCTCTAGTACTTAAGTCGGCATTGTGCCTTTTGTATTAAATTCGGATGCAATTTCTGTGTTTCATAGTCAATAAGAAGGTCCAAGGGATACAGTAAACCTGAAGTGAAGCATCGGAATCTAAAACTGGACTCACAGGAGAGGTTCAAATCATAGAAAGTGAGAGTGTCAGTCCTGTTGTACTTAAGTCAACATTGTGCTTTTTGTATTAAATTCGGATGCAATTTCTGTGTTTCATCGTCAATAAGAAGGCCCACGGGATACAGTAATCCTGAAGTGAAGCATCGGAATCTAAAACTGGACTCACAGGAGGGGTTCAAAACATAGAAATGTTAGAGTGTCTGTCCTCTTGTACTTAAGTCCCCATTGTGACTTTTGAATATAATTCCGATGCAATTTCTGTGTTTCATCGACAATAAGATGTTCCAAGGTATACAGCAAACCTGAAGTGAAGCATCGGAATCAAAAACTGGACTCACAGGAGAGGTTCAAATCATAGAAAGTGAGAGTGTCAGTCCTCTTGTACTTAAGTCGGCATTGTGCCTTTTGTATTAAATTCGGATGCAATTTCTGTGTTTCATCGTCAATAAGAAAGTCCACGGGATACAGTAAACCTGAAGTGAAGCATCGGAATAAAAAACTAGACTCACAGGACAGGTTCAAATCATAGAAATATTAGAGTGTCTGTCCTCTTGTACTTAAGTCGGCATTGTGCCTTTTGAATATAATTCCGATGGAATTTCTGTGTTTCATCGAGAAAAAGAAGTTCCAAGGTATACAGCACACCTGAAGTGAAGAATCGGTATCTGAAATTGGACTCACAGGAGAGGTTCAAATCATAGAAAGTTAGAGTGTCAGTCCTTTTGTACTTAAGTCGGCATTGTGCTTTTTGTATTAAATTCGGATGCAATTTCTGTGTTTCATCGTCAATAGGAAGTTCCAAGGGATACAGTAAACCTGAAGTGAAGCATCGGAATCTAAAACTGGACTCACAGGAGAGATTCACATCATAGAAAGTGAGAGAGTCAGTCCTCTTGTACTTAAGTCGGCATTGTGCCTTTTGTATTAAATTCGGATGCAATTTCTGTCTTTCATGGTCAATAAGAAGGTCCAAGGGATACAGTAAACCTGAAGTGAAGCATCGGAATCTAAAACTGAACTCACAGGAGAGGTTCAAATCATAGAAAGTGAGAGTGTCAGTCCTGTTGTACTTAAGTCGACATTGTGCTTTTTGTATTAAATTCGGATGCAATTTCTGTGTTTCATCGTCAATAAGAAGGCCCACAGGACACAGTAAACCTGAAGTGAAGCATCGGAATCTAAAACTGGACACACAGGAGAGGTTCAAATCATAGAAATATGAGAGTGTCTGTCCTCTTGTACTTAAGTCGGCATTGTAACTTTTGAATATAATTCCGATGCAATTTCTGTGTTTCATCGACAATAAGAAGTTCCAAGGTATACAGCAAACCTAAAGTGAAGCATCGGAATCTAAAACTGGACTCACAGGAGAGGTTCAAATCATAGAAAGTTAGAGTGTCAGTCCTTTTGTACTTAAGTCGGCATTGTGCCTTTTGTATTAAATTTGATGCAATTTCTGTGTTTCATAGTCAATAGGAAGGTCCAAGGGATACAGTAAACCTGAAGTGAAGCATCGGAATCTAAAACTGGACTCACAGCAGAGGTTCAAATCATAGAAAGTAAGAGAGTCAGTCCTCTTGTACTTAAGTCGGCATTGTGCCTTTTGAATATAATTCCGATGCAATTTCTGTGTTTCATCGTCAATAAGAAATTCCAAGGTATACAGCAAATCTGAAGTGAAGCATCGGAATCTAAAACTGGAGTCACAGGAGAGGTTCAAATCATAGAAAGTTAGAGTGTCAGTCCTTTTGTACTTAAGTCGGCATTGTGCATTTTGTATTAAATTTGAATGCAATTTCTGTGTTTCATCGTCAATAGGAAGGTCCAAGGGATACAGTTAACCTGAAGTAAGGCATTGGAATCTAAAACTGGACTCACAGCAGAGGTTCAAATCATAGAAAGTGAGAGAGTCAGTCCTGTTGTACTTAAGTCGGCATTGTGCTTTTGAATAAAATTCCGATGCAATTTCTGTGTTTCATCGTCAATAAGAAGTTCCAAGCTATACAGCAAATCTGAAGTGAAGCATCGGAATCTAAAACTGGACTCACAGGAGAGATTCAAATCATAGAAAGTTAGAGTGTCAGTCCTTTTGTACTTAAGTCGGCATTGTGCATTTTGTATTAAATTTGAATGCAATTTCTGTGTTTCATCGTCAATAGGAAGGTCCAAGGGATACAGTAAACCTGAAGTGAAGCATCGGAATCTAAAACTGGACTCACAGGAGAGGTTCACATCATAGAAAGTGATAGTCAGTCCTCTAGTACTTAAGTCGGCATTGTGCCTTTTGTAATAAATACGGATGCAATTTCTGTGTTTCATAGTCAATAAGAAGGTCCAAGGGATACAGTAAACCTGAAGTGAAGCATCGGAATCTAAGACTGGACTCACAGGAGAGGTTCATATAATAGAAAGTGAGAGTGTTAGTCCTCTTGTACTTAAGTCGGCATTGTGAATTTTGTATTAAATTCGGATACAATTTCTGTGTTTCATCGTCAATAGGAAGGTCCAAGGGATACAGTAAACCTGAAGTGAAGCATCGGAGTCTAAAACTGGACTCACAGGAGAGGTTCACATCATAGAAAGTGAGAGAGTCAGTCCTCTTGTACTTAAGTCGGCATTGTGCCTTTTGTATTAAATTCGGATGCAATTTCTGTGTTTCATAGTCAATAAGAAGGTCCAAGGGATACAGTAAACCTGAAGTGAAGCATCGGAATCTAAAACTGGACTCACAGGAGAGGTTCACATCATAGAAAGTGAGAGAGTCAGTCCTCTTGTACTTAAGTCGGCATTGTGACTTTTGAATATAATTCCGATGCAATTTCTGTGTTTCATCGACAATAAGAAGTTCCAAGGTATACAGCAAACCTGAAGTGAAGCATCGGAATCTAAAACTGGACTCACAGGAGAGGTTCTTATCATAGAAAGTGAGAGAGTCAGTCCTCTTGTACTTAAGTCGGCATTGTGCCTTTTGTATTAAATTCGGATGCAATTTCTGTGTTTCATAGTCAATAAGAAGGTCCAAGGGATACAGTAAGCCTGAAGTGAAGCATCGTAATCTAAAACTGGACTCACAGCAGAGGTTCAAGTCATAGAAAGTGAGAGAGTCAGTCCTCTTGTACTTAATTCGGCATTGTGCCTTTTGTATTAAATTCGGATGCAATTTCTGTGTTTCATCGTCAATAAGAAGGTCCAAGGGATACAGTTAACCTGAAGTCGAGCATCGGAATCTAAAACTGGACTCACAGGAGAGGTTCAAATCATAGAAAGTGAGAGTGTCGGTCCTCTTGTACTTACGTCGGCATTGTGCCTTTTGTATTAAATTCGGATGCAATTTCTGTGTTTCATCGTCAATAAGAAGGTCCAAGGGACACAGTAAACCTGAAGTGAAGCATCGGGATCTACAGCTGGACTCACATTAGAGATTCAAGTCATAGAAAGTCAGAGAGTCAGTCCTCTTGTCCTTAAGTCGGCATTGTGCCGTTTGTATTAAATTCGGATGCAATTTCTGTTTTTCGTCGTCAATAAGAAGGTCCAAGGGATACAGTAAACCTGAAGTGAAGCATCGGAATCTAAACCTGGACTCACAGGAGAGGTTCAAATCATAGAAAGTGAGAGTGTCAGTCCTCTTGTACTTAAGTCGGCATTGTGCCTTTTGTATTAAATTCGGATGCAATTTCTGTGTTTCATCGTCAATAAGAAGGTCCACGGGATACAGTAAACCTGAAGTGAAGCATCGGAATAAAAAACTGGACTCACAGGACAGGTTCAAATCATAGAAATATTAGAGTGTCTGTCCTCTTGTACTTAAGTCGGCATTGTGCCTTTTGAATATAATTCCGATGCAATTTCTGTGTTTCATCGAGAAAAAGAAGTTCCAAGGTATACAGCACACCTGAAGTGAAGAATCGGTATCTAAAATTGGACTCACAGGAGAGGTTCAAATAATAGAAAGTTAGAGTGTCAGTCCTTTTGTACTTAAGTCGGCATTGTGCTTTTTGTATTAAATTCGGATGCAATTTCTGTGTTTCATCGTCAATAGGAAGGTCCAAGGGATACAGTAAACCTGAAGTGAAGCATCGGAATCTAAAACTGGACTTACAGGAGAGGTTCACATCATAGAAAGTGAGAGAGTCAGTCCTCTTGTACTTAAGTCGGCATTGTGACTTTTGTATTAAATTCGGATGCAATTTCTGTGCTTCATGGTCAATAAGAAGGTCCAAGGGATACAGTAAACCTGAAGTGAAGCATCGGAATCTAAAACTGGACTCACAGGAGAGGTTCAAATCATAGAAAGTGAGAGTGTCAGTCCTGTTGTACTTACGTCGACATTGTGCTTTTTGTATTAAATTCGGATGCAATTTCTGTGTTTCATCGTCAATAAGAAGGCCCACAGGACACAGTAAACCTGAAGTGAAGCATCGGAATCTAAAACTGGACACACAGGAGAGGTTCAAATCATAGAAATATTAGAGTGTCTGTCCTCTTGTACTTAAGTCGGCATTGTAACCTTTGAATATAATTCCGATGCAATTTCTGTGTTTCATCGACAATAAGAAGTTCCAAGGTATACAGCAAACCTAAAGTGAAGCATCGGAATCTAAAACTGGACTCACAGGAGAGGTTCAAATCATAGAAAGTTAGAGTGTCAGTCCTTTTGTACTTAAGTCGGCATTGTGCCATTTGTATTAAATTTGGATGCAATTTCTGTGTTTCATAGTCAATAGGAAGGTCCAAGGGATACAGTAAACCTGAAGTGAAGCATCGGAATCTAAAACTGGACTCACAGCAGAGGTTCAAATCATAGAAAGTGATAGTCAGTCCTCTAGTACTTAAGTCGGCATTGTGCCTTTTGTATTAAATTCGGATGCAATTTCTGTGTTTCATCGACAATAAGAAGTTCCAAGGTATACAGCAAACCTGAAGTGAAGCATCGGAATCTAAAACTGGACTCACAGGAGAGGTTCACATCATAGAAAGTGAGAGAGTCAGTCCTCTTGTACTTAAGTCGGCATTGTGCCTTTTGTATTAAATTCGGATGCAATTTCTGTGTTTCATAGTCAATAAGAAGGTCCAAGGGATACAGTAAGCCTGAAGTGAAGCATCGTAATCTAAAACTGGACTCACAGCAGAGGTTCAAGTCATAGAAAGTGAGAGAGTCAGTCCTCTTGTACTTAATTCGGCATTGTGCCTTTTGTATTAAATTCGGATGCAATTTCTGTGTTTCATCGTCAATAAGAAGGTCCAAGGGATACAGTTAACCTGAAGTCGAGCATCGGAATCTAAAACTGGACTCACAGGAGAGGTTCAAATCATAGAAAGTGAGAGTGTCGGTCCTCTTGTACTTACGTCGGCATTGTGCCTTTTGTATTAAATTCGGATGCAATTTCTGTGTTTCATCGTCAATAAGAAGGTCCAAGGGACACAGTAAACCTGAAGTGAAGCATCGGGATCTACAGCTGGACTCACATTAGAGATTCAAGTCATAGAAAGTCAGAGAGTCAGTCCTCTTGTCCTTAAGTCGGCATTGTGCCGTTTGTATTAAATTCGGATGCAATTTCTGTTTTTCGTCGTCAATAAGAAGGTCCAAGGGATACAGTAAACCTGAAGTGAAGCATCGGAATCTAAACCTGGACTCACAGGAGAGGTTCAAATCATAGAAAGTGAGAGTGTCAGTCCTCTTGTACTTAAGTCGGCATTGTGCCTTTTGTATTAAATTCGGATGCAATTTCTGTGTTTCATCGTCAATAAGAAGGTCCACGGGATACAGTAAACCTGAAGTGAAGCATCGGAATAAAAAACTGGACTCACAGGACAGGTTCAAATCATAGAAATATTAGAGTGTCTGTCCTCTTGTACTTAAGTCGGCATTGTGCCTTTTGAATATAATTCCGATGCAATTTCTGTGTTTCATCGAGAAAAAGAAGTTCCAAGGTATACAGCACACCTGAAGTGAAGAATCGGTATCTAAAATTGGACTCACAGGAGAGGTTCAAATAATAGAAAGTTAGAGTGTCAGTCCTTTTGTACTTAAGTCGGCATTGTGCTTTTTGTATTAAATTCGGATGCAATTTCTGTGTTTCATCGTCAATAGGAAGGTCCAAGGGATACAGTAAACCTGAAGTGAAGCATCGGAATCTAAAACTGGACTTACAGGAGAGGTTCACATCATAGAAAGTGAGAGAGTCAGTCCTCTTGTACTTAAGTCGGCATTGTGACTTTTGTATTAAATTCGGATGCAATTTCTGTGCTTCATGGTCAATAAGAAGGTCCAAGGGATACAGTAAACCTGAAGTGAAGCATCGGAATCTAAAACTGGACTCACAGGAGAGGTTCAAATCATAGAAAGTGAGAGTGTCAGTCCTGTTGTACTTACGTCGACATTGTGCTTTTTGTATTAAATTCGGATGCAATTTCTGTGTTTCATCGTCAATAAGAAGGCCCACAGGACACAGTAAACCTGAAGTGAAGCATCGGAATCTAAAACTGGACACACAGGAGAGGTTCAAATCATAGAAATATTAGAGTGTCTGTCCTCTTGTACTTAAGTCGGCATTGTAACCTTTGAATATAATTCCGATGCAATTTCTGTGTTTCATCGACAATAAGAAGTTCCAAGGTATACAGCAAACCTAAAGTGAAGCATCGGAATCTAAAACTGGACTCACAGGAGAGGTTCAAATCATAGAAAGTTAGAGTGTCAGTCCTTTTGTACTTAAGTCGGCATTGTGCCATTTGTATTAAATTTGGATGCAATTTCTGTGTTTCATAGTCAATAGGAAGGTCCAAGGGATACAGTAAACCTGAAGTGAAGCATCGGAATCTAAAACTGGACTCACAGCAGAGGTTCAAATCATAGAAAGTGATAGTCAGTCCTCTAGTACTTAAGTCGGCATTGTGCCTTTTGTATTAAATTCGGATGCAATTTCTGTGTTTCATAGTCAATAAGAAGGTCCAAGGGATACAGTAAACCTGAAGTGAAGCATCGGAATCTAAGACTGGACTCACAGGAGAGGTTCATATAATAGAAAGTGAGAGTGTTAGTCCTCTTGTACTTAAGTCGGCATTGTGAATTTTGTATTAAATTCGGATACAATTTCTGTGTTTCATCGTCAATAGGAAGGTCCAAGGGATACAGTAAACCTGAAGTGAAGCATCGGAATCTAAAACTGGACTCACAGGAGAGGTTCGCATCATAGAAAGTGAGAGAGTCAGTCCTCTTGTACTTAAGTCGGCATTGTGCCTTTTGTATTAAATTCGGATGCAATTTCTGTGTTTCATAGTCAATAAGAAGGTCCAAGGGATACAGTAAACCTGAAGTGAAGCATCGGAATCTAAAACTGGACTCACAGGAGAGGTTCACATCATAGAAAGTGAGAGAGTCAGTCCTCTTGTACTTAAGTCGGCATTGTGACTTTTGAATATAATTCCGATGCAATTTCTGTGTTTCATCGACAATAAGATGTTCCAAGGTATACAGCAAACCTGAAGTGAAGCATCGGAATCTAAAACTGGACTCACAGGAGAGGTTCAAATCATAGAAAGTTAGAGTGTCAGTCCTTTTGTACTTAAGTCGGCATTGTGCATTTTGTATTAAATTTGGATGCAATTTCTGTGTTTCATCGTCAATAGGAAGGTCCAAGGGATACAGTAAGCCTGAAGTGAAGCATCGTAATCTAAAACTGGACTCACAGCAGAGGTTCAAGTCATAGAAAGTGAGAGAGTCAGTCCTCTTGTACTTAATTCGGCATTGTGCCTTTTGTATTAAATTCGGATTCAATTTCTGTGTTTCATCGTCAATAAGAAGGTCCAAGGGATACAGTTAACCTGAAGTGAAGCATCGGAATCCAAAACTGGACTCACAGGAGAGGTTCAAATCATAGAAAGTGAGAGTGTCGGTCCTCTTGTACTTACGTCGGCATTGTGCCTTTTGTATTAAATTCGGATGCAATTTCTGTGTTTCATCGTCAATAAGAAGGTCCAAGGGACACAGTAAACCTGAAGTGAAGCATCGGGATCTACAGCTGGACTCACATTAGAGATTCAAGTCATAGAAAGTCAGAGAGTCAGTCGTCTTGTCCTTTAGTCGGCATTGTGCCGTTTGTATTAAATTCGGAAGCAATTTCTGTTTTTCGTCGTCAATAAGAAGGTCCAAGGGATACAGTAAACCTGAAGTGAAGCATCGGAATCTAAACCTGGACTCACAGGAGAGGTTCAAATCATAGAAAGTGAGAGTGTCAGTCCTCTTGTACTTAAGTCGGCATTGTGCCTTTTGTATTAAATTCGGATGCAATTTCTGTGTTTCATCGTCAATAAGAAGGTCCACGGGATACAGTAAACCTGAAGTGAAGCATCGGAATAAAAAACTGGACTCACAGGACAGGTTCAAATCATAGAAATATTAGAGTGTCTGTCCTCTTGTACTTAAGTCGGCATTGTGCCTTTTGAATATAATTCCGATGCAATTTCTGTGTTTCATCGAGAAAAAGAAGTTCCAAGGTATACAGCACACCTGAAGTGAAGAATCGGTATCTAAAATTGGACTCACAGGAGAGGTTCAAATCATAGAAAGATAGAGTGTCAGTCCTTTTGTACTTAAGTCGGCATTGTGCTTTTTGTATTAAATTCGGATGCAATTTCTGTGTTTCATCGTCAATAGGAATGTCCAAGGGATACAGTAAACCTGAAGTGAAGCATCGGAATCTAAAACTGGACTTACAGGAGAGGTTCACATCATAGAAAGTGAGAGAGTCAGTCCTCTTGTACTTAAGTCGGCATTGTGACTTTTGTATTAAATTCGGATGCAATTTCTGTGCTTCATGGTCAATAAGAAGGTCCAAGGGATACAGTAAACCTGAAGTGAAGCATCGGAATCTAAAACTGGACTCACAGGAGAGGTTCAAATCATAGAAAGTGAGAGTGTCAGTCCTGTTGTACTTAAGTCGACATTGTGCTTTTTGTATTAAATTCGGATGCAATTTCTGTGTTTCATCGTCAATAAGAAGGTCCACGGGATACAGTAAACCTGAAGTGAAGCATCGGAATAAAAAACTGGAATCACAGGACAGGTTCAAATCATAGAAATATTAGAGTGTCTGTCCTCTTGTACTTAAGTCGGCATTGTACCTTTTGAATATAATTCCGATGCAATTTCTGTGTTTCATCGAGAAAAGAAGTTCCAAGGTATACAGCACACCTGAAGTGAAGAATCGGTATCTAAAATTGGACTCACAGGAGAGGTTCAAATCATAGAAAGTTAGAGTGTCAGTCCTTTTGTACTTAAGTCGGCATTGTGCTTTTTGTATTAAATTCGGATGCAATTTCTGTGTTTCATCGTCAATAGGAAGGTCCAAGGGATACAGTAAACCTGAAGTGAAGCATCGGAATCTAAAACTGGACTTACAGGAGAGGTTCACATCATAGAAAGTGAGAGAGTCAGTCCTCTTATACTTAAGTCGGCATTGTGCCTTTTGTATTAAATTCGGATGCAATTTCTGTGTTTCATGGTCAATAAGAAGGTCCAATGGATACAGTAAACCTGAAGTGAAGCATCGGAATCTAAAACTGGACTCACAGGAGAGGTTCAAATCATAGAAAGTGAGAGTGTCAGTCCTGTTGTACTTAAGTCGACATTGTGCTTTTTGTATTAAATTCGGATGCAATTTCTGTGTTTCATCGTCAATAAGAAGGCCCACAGGACACAGTAAACCTGAAGTGAAGCATCGGAATCTAAAACTGGACACACAGGAGAGGTTCAAATCATAGAAATATTAGAGTGTCTGTCCTCTTGTACTTAAGTCGGCATTGTGCCTTTTGAATATAATTCCGATGCAATTTCTGTGTTTCATCGAGAAAAAGAAGTTCCAAGGTATACAGCACACCTGAAGTGAAGAATCGGTATCTAAAATTGGACTCACAGGAGAGGTTCAAATCATAGAAAGTTAGAGTGTCAGTCCTTTTGTACTTAAGTCGGCATTGTGCTTTTTGTATTAAATTCGAATGCAATTTCTGTGTTTCATCGTCAATAGGAACGACCAAGGGATACAGTAAACCTGAAGTGAAGCATCAGAATCTAAAACTGGACTTACAGGAGAGGTTCACATCATAGAAAGTGAGAGAGTCAGTCCTCTTGTACTTAAGTCGGCATTGTGCCTTTTGTATTAAATTCGGATGCAATTTCTGTGTTTCAGTGTCAATAAGAAGGTCCAAGGGATACAGTAAACCTGAAGTGAAGCATCGGAATCTAAAACTGGACTCACAGGAGAGGTTCAAATCATAGAAAGTGAGAGTGTCAGTCCTGTTGTACTTAAGTCGACATTGTGCTTTTTGTATTAAATTCGGATGCAATTTCTGTGTTTCAGTGTCAATAAGAAGGTCCAAGGGATACAGTAAACCTGAAGTGAAGCATCGGAATCTAAAACTGGACTCACAGGAGGGGTTCAAATCATAGAAAGTTAGAGTGTCAGTCCTTTTGTACTTAAGTCGGCATTGTGCCTTTTGTATTAAATTCGGATGCAATTTCTGTGTTTCAGTGTCAATAAGAAGGTCCAAGGGATACAGTAAACCTGAAGTGAAGCATCGGAATCTAAAACTGGACTTACAGGAGAGGTTCACATCATAGAAATAGAGAGAGTCAGTCCTCTTGTACTTAAGTCGGCATTGTGCCTTTTGTATTAAATTCGGATGCAATTTCTGTGTTTCATCGACAATAAGAAGTTCCAAGGTATACAGCAAACCTAAAGTGAAGCATCGGAATCTAAAACTGGACTCACAGGAGAGGTTCAAATCATAGAAAGTTAGAGTGTCAGTCCTTTTGTACTTAAGTCGGCATTGTGCCTTTTGTATTAAATTTGGATGCAATTTCTGTGTTTCATAGTCAATAGGAAGGTCCAAGGGATACAGTAAACTTGAAGTGAACCATCGGAATCTAAAACTGGACTCACAGCAGAGGTTCAAATCATAGAAAGTAAGAGAGTCAGTCCTCTTGTACTTAAGTCGGCATTGTGCCTTTTGAATATAATTCCGATGCAATTTCTGTGTTTCATCGTCAATAAGAAGTTCCAAGGTATACAGCAAATCTGAAGTGAAGCATCGGAATCTAAAACTGGAGTCACAGGAGATTTTCAAATCATAGAAAGTTAGAGTGTCAGTCCTTTTGTACTTAAGTCGGCATTGTGCACTTTGTTTTAAATTTGAGTGCAATTTCTGTGTTTCATCGTCAATAGGAAGGTCCAAGGGATACAGTAAACCTGAAGTGAAGCATCGGAATCTAAAACTGGACTCACATTAGAGATTCAAGTCATAGAAAGTTAGAGAGTCAGTCCTTCTGTCCTTAAGTCTTCATTGTGCCGTTTGTATTAAATTCGGATGCAATTACTGTTTTTCGTCGTCAATAAGAAGGTCCAAGGGATACAGTAAACCTGAAGTGATGCATCGGAATCTAAATCTGGACTCACAGGAGAGGTTCAAATCATAGAGAGTGAGAGGGTCAGTCCTCTTGTACTTAAGTCGGCATTGTGCCTTTTGTATTAAATTCGGATGCAATTTCTGTGTTTCATCGTCAATAAGAAGGTCCAAGGGATACAGTAAACCTGAAGTGAAGCATCGGAATATAAAACTGGACTCACAGGACAGGTTCAAATCATAGAAATATTAGAGTGTCTGTCCTCTTGTACTTAAGTCGGCATTGTGCCTTTTGAATATAATTCCGATGCAATTTCTGTGTTTCATCGAGAAAAAGAAGTTCCAAGGTATACAGCAAACCTGAAGTGAAGCATCGGAATCTAAAATTGGACTCACAGGAGAGGTTCAAATCATAGAAAGTTAGAGTGTCAGTCCATTTGTACTTAAGTCGGCATTGTGCTTTTTGTATTAAATTCGGATTCAATTTCTGTGTTTCATCGTCAATAGGAAGGTCCAAGGGATACAGTAAACCTGACGTGAAGCATCGGAATCTAACACTGGACTCACAGGAGAGGTTCACATCATAGAAAGTGAGAGAGTCAGTCCTCTTGTACTTAAGTCGGCATTGTGCCTTTTGTATTAAATTCGGATGCAATTTCTGTGTTTCATCGTCAATAAGAAGGTCCAAGGGATACAGTAAACCTGAAGTGAAGCATCGGAATATAAAACTGGACTCACAGGACAGGTTCAAATCATAGAAATATTAGAGTGTCTGTCCTCTTGTACTTAAGTCGGCATTGTGCCTTTTGAATATAATTCCGATGCAATTTCTGTGTTTCATCGAGAAAAAGAAGTTCCAAGGTATACAGCAAACCTAAAGTGGAGCATCGGAATCTAAAATTGGACTCACAGGAGAGGTTCAAATCATAGAAAGTTAGAGTGTCAGTCCATTTGTACTTAAGTCGGCATTGTGCTTTTTGTATTAAATTCGGATGCAATTTCTGTGCTTCATCGTCAATAGGAAGGTCCAAGGGATACAGTAAACCTGACGTGAAGCATCGGAATCTAAAACTGGACTCACAGGAGAGGTTCACATCATAGAAAGTGAGAAGGTCAGTCCTCTTGTACTTAGGTCGGCATTGTGCCTTTTGTATTAAATTCGGATGCAATTTCTGTGTTTCATCGTCAATAAGAAGGTCCAAGGGATACAGTTAACCTGAAGTGAAGCATCGGAATCTAAAACTGGACTCACAGGAGAGGTTCAAATCATAGAAAGTGAGAGTGTCGGTCCTCTTGTACTTAAGTCGGCATTGTGCCTTTTGTATTAAATTCGGATGCAATTTCTGTGTTTCATCGTCAATAAGAAGGAACAAGGGACACAGAAAACCTGAAGTGAAGCATCGGGATCTACAGCTGGAATCACATTAGAGATTCAAGTCATAGAAAGTTAGAGAGTCAGTCCTCTTGTTCTTAAGTCGGCATTGTGCCGTTTGTATTAAATTCGGATGCAATTTCTGTTTTTCGTCGTCAATAAGAAGGTCCGAGGGATACAGTAAACCTGAAGTGAAGCATCGGAATCTATATCTGGACTCACAGGAGAGTTTCAAATCATAGAAAGTGAGAGTGTCAGTCCTCTTGTACTTAAGTCGGCATTGTGCCTTTTGTATTAAATTAGGATGCAATTTCTGTGTTTCATCGTCAATAAGAAGGTCCACGGGATACAGTAAACCTGAAGTGAAGCATCGGAATCTAAAACTGGACTCACAGCAGAGGTTCAAATCATAGAAAGTGAGAGAGTCAGTCCTCTTGTACTTAAGTCGGCATTGTGCCTTTTGTATTAAATTCGGATGCAATTTCTGTGTTTCATCGTCAATAAGAAGGTCCAAGGGACACAGTAAACCTGAAGTGAAGCATCGGGATCTAAAACTGGACTCACATTAGAGGTTGAAGTCATAGAAAGTTAGAGAGTTGGTCCTCTTGTTCTTAAGTCGGCATTGTGCCGTTTGTATTAAATTCGGATGCAATTTCTGTTCTTCTTCGACAATAAGAAGGTCGAGGAATACAGTAAATCTGAAGTGAAGCATCGGAATCTAAAACTGGACTCACAGGAGAGGTTCAAATCATAGAAAGTGAGAGTGTCAGTCCTCTTGTACATAAGTCGGCATTGTGCCTTTTGTATTCAATTCGGATGCAATTTCTGTGTTTCATCGTCAATAGGAAGGTCCACGGTATACTGTAAACCTGAAGTGAAGCATCGGAATATAAAACTGGACTCACAGGAGAGGTTCAAATCGTAGAAAGTTAGAGTATCGGTCCTCTTGTACTTAAGTCGGCATTATGACTTTTGAATGTAATTCCGATGCAACTTCTGTGTTTCATCATCAATAAGAAGTTCCGAGGTATACAGTAAACCTGAAGTGAAGCATCAGAATCTGAAACTGGACTCACATGAGAGGCTCAAATCATAGAAAGTTAAAGCGTCAGTCGTCTTGTAATTAAGTCGGCATTGTGCCTTTTGTATTAACTTCGGTTGCAATTTCTGTGTTTCATCGTCAATAAGAAGGTCCAAGGGATACAGTAACCCTGAAGTGAAGCATTGGAATCTAAAACTGGACTGACAGGAGAGGCTCAAATCACAGAAAGTTAGAGTGTCTGTCCTCTTGTACTTAAGTCGGCATTGTGTCTTTTGTATCAAATTTGGTTGCAATTTCTGTGTTTCATCGTCAATAAGGAGGTCCAAGGTATACAGTAAACCTGAAGTGAAGCATCGGAATCTTAAACTGGACTCACATGAGAGGTTTAAATCATGGAAAGTTAAAGTGTCAGTCCTCTTGTACTTAAGGCGGAATTGTGCCTTTTGTATTAAATTCGGATGCAATTTCTGTGTTTCATTGTCTATAAGAAGGTCCAAGGTATAAAGAAAACCTGAAGTGAAGCATCGGAATCTAAAACTGGACTCACAGGAGAGTTTCAATCATTGAAAGTTAGAGTGTCAGTCCTCTTGTACTTAAGTCAGCAAAGTGCCTTTTGTATTATATTCGGATGCAATTTCTGTGTTTCATCGTCAATAAGAAGGTCCAAGGGATACAGTAAACCTAAAGTGAAGCATCGGAATCTAAAACTGGACTCACAGGAGAGGTTCAAATCACAGAAGGTTAGAGTTTCAGTCCTCTTGTACTTAAGTTGGCATTGAAATATTTGAATTTAATTCCGATGCAATTTCTGTGTTTCATCGTCAATAAGAACTTCCGAGGTATACAGTAAACCTGAAGGGAAGCATCAGAATCTAAAACTGGACTCACATGAGAGGTTTAAATCATAGAATGTTAGAGTGTCAGTCCTCTTGAACTTAAGTCGGCATTGTGCATTTTGTATTAAAATAGGATGCAATTTCTGTGTTTCATTGTCTATAAGAAGGTCCAAGGAATAAAGGAAAACTGAAGTGAAGCATCGGAATCTAAAACTGGACTCACAGCAGAGGTTCATATCATAGAAAGTGAGAGAGTCAGTCCTCTTGTACTTAAGTCGGCATTGTGCCTTTTGTATTAAATTCGGATGCAATTTCTGTGTTTCATCGTCAATAAGAAGGTCCAAGGGACACAGTAAACCTGAAGTGAAGCATCGGGATCTACAGCTGGACTCACATTAGAGATTCAAGTCATAGAAAGTTAGAGAGTCAGTCCTCTTGTACTTAAGTCGGCATTGTGCCGTTTGTATTAAATTCGGATGCAATTTCTGTATTTCTTCGACAATAAGAAGGTCCGAGGGATACAGTAAAGGTGAAGTGAAGCATCGGAATCTAAAACTGGACTCACAGGAGAGGTTCAAATCATAGAAAGTGAGAGTGTCGGTCCTCTTGTACTTATGTCGGCATTGTGCCTTTGTATTAAATTCGGATGCAATTTCTGTGTTTCATCGTCAATAAGAAGGTCCAAGGGACACAGTAAACCTGAAGTGAAGCATCGGAATCTAAAACTGGACTCACAGGAGAGGTTCAAATCATAGAAATATTAGAGTGTCTGTCCTCTTGTACTTAAGTCGGCATTGTGCCTTTTGAATATAATTCCGATGCAATTTCTGTGTTTCATCGAGAAAAAGAAGTTCCAAGGTATACAGCAAACCTGAAGTGAAGCATCGGAATCTAAAATTGGACTCACAGGAGAGGTTCAAATCATAGAAAGTTAGATTGTCAGTCCTTTTGTACTTAAGTCGGCATTGTGCTTTTTGTATTAAATTTGGATGCAATTTCTGTGTTTCATCGTCAATAGGAAGGTCCAAGGGATACAGTAAACCTGAAGTGACGCATCGGAATCTAATACTGGACTCACAGCAGAGGTTCAAATCATAGAAAGTGAGAGAGTCAGTCCTCTTGCACTTAAGTCGGCATTGTGCTTTTTGTATTAAATTCGGATGCAATTTCTGTGTTTCATCGTCAATAAGAAGGTCCAAGGGATACAGTTAACCTGAAGTGAAGCATCGGAATCTAAAACTGGACTCACAGGTGAGGTTCAAATCATACAAAGTGAGAGTGTCGGTCCTCTTGTACTTAAGTCGGCATTGTGCCTTTCGCATTAAATTCGGCTGCAATTTCTGTGTTTCATCGTCAATAAGAAGGTCCAAGGGACACAGTAAACCTGAAGTGAGGCATCGGGATCTAAAACTGGACACACATTAGAGGTTCAAGTCATAGAAAGTTAGAGAGTCGGTCCTCTTGTTCTTAAGTCGGCATTGTGCCGTTTGTATTAAATTCGGATGCAATTTCTGTTTTTCTTCGACAATAAGAAGGTCCGAGGGATACAGTAAACCTGAAGTGAAGCATCGGAATCTATAACTGGACTCACAGGAGAGGTTCAAATCATAGAAAGTGAGAATGTCAGTCCTCTTGTACTTAAGTCGGCATTGTGCCTTTTGTATTCAATTCGGATGCAATTTCTGTGTTTCATCGTCAATAGGAAGGTCCACGGTATACAGTAAACCTGAAGTGAAGCATCGGAATATAAAACTGGACTCACACGGGAGGTTCAAATCATAGAAAGTTAGAGTGTCAGTCCTCTTGTACTTAAGTCGGCATTGTGCCTTTTGTATTAAATTCGGTTGTAATTTCTGTGTTTCATCGTCAATAAGAAGGTCCAAGCGATACAGTAAACCTGAAGTGAAGCATCGGAATCTAAAACTGGACTCACTGGAGAGGTTCAAATCATAGAAAGTTAGAGTATCGGTCCTCTTGTACGTAAGTCGGCATTATGCCTTTTGAATTTAATTCCGATGCAACTACTGTGTTTCATCGTCAATAATAAGTTCCGAGGTATACAGTAAACCTGAAGTGAAGCATCAGAATCTGAAACTGGACTCACATGAGAGGTCCAAATCATAGAAAGTTAAAGCGTCAGTCGTCTTGTAATTAAGTCGGCATTGTGCCTTTTGAATTAAATTCGGTTGCAATTTCTGTGTTTCATCGTCAATAAGAAGGTCCAAGGGATACAGTAACCCTGAAGTGAAGCATTGGAATCTAAAACTGGACTCACAGGAGAGGTTCAAATCATAGAAAGTTAGAGTGTCTGTCCTCTTGTACTTAAGTCGGCATTGTGTCTTTTGTATCAAATTTGGTTGCAATTTCTGTGTTTCATCGACAATAAGGAGGTCCAAGGTATACAGTAAACCTGAAGTGAAGTATCGGAATCTTAAACTGGACTCACATGAGAGTTTTAAATCATAGAAAGTTAAAGTGTCAGTCCTCTTGTACTTAAGACGGCGTTGTGCCTTTTGTATTAAATTCGGATGCAATTTCTGTGTTTCATTGTCTATAAGATGGTCCAAGGTATAAAGAAAACTTGAAGTGAAGCATCGGAATCTAAAACTGGACTCACAGGAGAGGTTCAATCATTGAAAGTTAGAGTGTCAGTCCTCTTGTACTTAAGTCAGCATAGTGCTTTTTGTATTATATTCGGATGCAATTTCTGTGTTTCATCGTCAATAAGAAGGTCCAAGGGATACAGTAAACCTGAAGTGAAGCATCGGAATCTAAAACTGGACTCACAGGAGAGGTTCAAATCATAGAAGGTTAGAGTTTCAGTCCTCTTGTACTTAAGTTGGCATTGAGATATTTGAATTTAATTCCGATGCAATATCTGTGTTTCATCATCAATAAGAACTTCCGAGGTATACAGTAAACCTGAAGGGAAGCATCGGAATCTATAACTGGACTCACATAGAAAGTTAGAGGGTCAGTCCTTTTGTACTTAAGTCGGCATTGTGCATTTTGTATTAAAATAGGATGCAATTTCTGTGTTTCATTGTCTATAAGAAGGTCCAAGGTATAAAGAAAACCTGAAGTGAAGCATCGGAATCTAAAACTGGACTCACAGGAGAGGTTTAATCATAGAGAGTTAGAGTGTTAGTCCTCTTGTACTTAAGTCGGCATACTGCCTTTTGTATTAAATTCCGATGCAATTTCCTTGTTTCATCGTCAATAACAAGGTACAAGGGATACAGTAAACCTGAAGTGAAGCATCGGAATCTAAAACTGGACTCACAGGAGAGGTTCAAATAATAGAAAGTGAGAGTGTCAGTCCTCTTGTACTTAAGGCGGCATTGTGAATTTTGTATTAAATTCGGATGCAATTTCTGTGTTTCATCGTCAATAAGAAGGTCCAAGGGATACAGTAAACCTGAAGTGAAGCATCGGAATCTAAAACTGGACTCAGAGGAGAGGTTCAAATCATAGAAAGTGAGAGTGTCAGTCCTCTTGTACTTAAGTCGGCATTGTGCCCTTTGCGCTTAATTCCGATGCTATTTCTGTGTTTCATCGTCATTAAAAAGGTCCAAGGGATACAGTAAACCTGAAGTGAAGCATCGGAATCTAAAACTGGACTCACAGGAGAGGTTCAAATCATAGAAATATTAGAGTGTCAGTCCTCTTGTACTTAAGTCGGCATTGTGCCTTTTGAATACAATTCCGATGCAATTTCTGTATTTCATCGTCAATAAGAAGTTCCAAGGTATACAGCAAATCTGAAGTGAAGCATCGGAATCTAAAACTGGACTCAGGGGAGAGGTTCAAATCATTGAAAGTTGGAGTGTCAGTCCTTCTATACTTAAGTCCTCATTGTGCATTTTGTATTGAATTTGAGTGCAATTTCTGTGTTTCATCGTCAATAGGAAGGTCCAAGGGATACAGTAAACCTGAAGTGAAGCATCGGAATCTAAAACTGGACTCACAGGAGAGGTTCACATCATAGAAAGTGAGAGAGTCAGTCCTCTTGTACTTAAGTCGGCATTGTGCCTTTTGTATTAAATTCGGATGCAATTTCTGTGTTTCATAGTCAATAAGAAGGTCCAAGGGATACAGTAAACCTGAAGTGAAGCATCGGAATCTAAAACTGGACTCACAGGAGAGGTTCAAATAATAGAAAGTGAGAGTGTCAGTCCTCTTGAACTTAAGTCGGCATTGTGAATTTTGTATTAAATTCGGATGCAATTTCTGTGTTTCATCGTCAATAAGAAGGTCCAAGGGATACAGTAAACCTGAAGTGAAGCA
The DNA here is from genome assembly GCF_021461395.2 of Schistocerca americana. Taxonomy (NCBI): domain Eukaryota; kingdom Metazoa; phylum Arthropoda; class Insecta; order Orthoptera; family Acrididae; genus Schistocerca; species Schistocerca americana. Next base: position 1,089,888,877 of record NC_060120.1, on the reverse strand, counting down.
TCGGAATCTAAAACTGGACTCAGAGGAGAGGTTCAAATCATAGAAAGTGAGAGTGTCGGTCCTCTTGTACTTAAGTCGGCATTGTGCCCTTTGTGTTAAATTCGGATGCTATTTCTGTGTTTCATCGTCAGTAAAAAGGTCCGAGGGATACAGTAAACCTGAAGTGAAGCATCGGAATCTAAAACTGGACTCACAGGAGAGGTTCAAATCATAGAAATATTAGAGTGTCAGTCCTCTTGTACTTAAGTCGGCATTGTGCCTTTTGAATATAGTTCCGATGCAATTTCTGTGTTTCATCGTCAATAAGAAGTTCCAAGGTATACAGCAAATCTGAAGTGAAGCATCGGAATCTAAAACTGGACTCACTGGAGAGGTTCAAATCACAGAAAGTTAGAGTGTCAGTCCTTTTGTACTTAAGTCGGCATTGTGCATTTTGTTGTAAATTTGAATGCAATTTCTGTGTTTCATCGTCAATAGGAAGGTCCAAGGGATACAGTAAACCTGAAGTGAAGCATCGGAATCTAAAACTGGACTCACAGGAGAGGTTCAAATCATAGGTGGTTAGAGTTTCAGTCCTCTTGTACTTAAGTTGGCATTGAGATATTTGAATTTAATTCCGATGCAATATCTGTGTTTCATCATCAATAAGAACTTCCGAGGTATACAGTAAACCTGAAGGGAAGCATCGAAATCTATAACTGGACTCACATAGAAAGTTAGAGGGTCAGTCCTTTTGTACTTAAGTCGGCATAGTGCATTTTGTATTAAAATAGGATGCAATTTCTGTGTTTCATTGTCTATAAGAAGGTCCAAGGTATAAAGAAAACCTGAAGTGAAGCATCGAAATCTAAAACTGGACTCACAGGAGAGGTTTAATCATAGAGAGTTAGAGTGTTAGTCCTCTTGTACTTAAGTCGGCATACTGCCTTTTGTATTAAATTCCGATGCAATTTCCTTGTTTCATCGTCAATAACAAGGTACAAGGGATACAGTAAACCTGAAGTGAAGCATCGGAATCTAAAACTGGACTCACAGGAGAGGTTCAAATAATAGAAAGTGAGAGTGTCAGTCCTCTTGTACTTAAGGCGGCATTGTGAATTTTGTATTAAATTCGGATGCAATTTCTGTGTTTCATCGTCAATAAGAAGGTCCAAGGGATACAGTAAACCTGAAGTGAAGCATCGGAATCTAAAACTGGACTCAGAGGAGAGGTTCAAATCATAGAAAGTGAGAGTGTCAGTCCTCTTGTACTTAAGTCGGCATTGTGCCCTTTGCGCTTAATTCCGATGCTATTTCTGTGTTTCATCGTCATTAAAAAGGTCCAAGGGATACAGTAAACCTGAAGTGAAGCATCGGAATCTAAAACTGGACTCACAGGAGAGGTTGAAATCATAGAAATGTTAGAGTGTCAGTCCTCTTGTACTTAAGTCGGCATTGTGCCTTTTGAATACAATTCCGATGCAATTTCTGTATTTCATCGTCAATAAGAAGTTCCAAGGTATACAGCAAATCTGAAGTGAAGCATCGGAATCTAAAACTGGACTCAGGGGAGAGGTTCAAATCATTGAAAGTTGGAGTGTCAGTCCTTCTATACTTAAGTCCTCATTGTGCATTTTGTATTGAATTTGAGTGCAATTTCTGTGTTTCATCGTCAATAGGAAGGTCCAAGGGATACAGTAAACCTGAAGTGAAGCATCGGAATCTAAAACTGGACTCACAGGAGAGGTTCACATCATAGAAAGTGAGAGAGTCAGTCCTCTTGTACTTAAGTCGGCATTGTGCCTTTTGTATTAAATTCGGATGCAATTTCTGTGTTTCATAGTCAATAAGAAGGTCCAAGGGATACAGTAAACCTGAAGTGAAGCATCGGAATCTAAAACTGGACTCACAGGAGAGGTTCAAATAATAGAAAGTGAGAGTGTCAGTCCTCTTGAACTTAAGTCGGCATTGTGAATTTTGTATTAAATTCGGATGCAATTTCTGTGTTTCATCGTCAATAAGAAGGTCCAAGGGATACAGTAAACCTGAAGTGAAGCATCGGAATCTAAAACTGGACTCAGAGGAGAGGTTCAAATCATAGAAATATTAGAGTGTCAGTCCTCTTGTACTTAAGTCGGCATTGTGCCTTTTGAATATAATTCCGATGCAATTTCTGTGTTTCATCGTCAATAAGAAGTTCCAAGGTATACAGCAAATCTGAAGTGAAGCATCGGAATCTAAAACTGGACTCACTGGAGAGGTTCAAATCACAGAAAGTTAGAGTGTCAGTCCTTTTTTACTTAAGTCGGCATTGTGCATTTTGTTGTAAATTTGAATGCAATTTCTGTGTTTCATCGTCAATAGGAAGGTCCAAGGGATACAGTAAACCTGAAGTGAAGCATCGGAATCTAAAACTGGACTCACAGGAGAGGTTCACATCATAGAAAGTGAGAGAGTCAGTCCTCTTGTACTTAAGTCGGCATTGTGCCTTTTATTAAATTCGGATGCAATTTCTGTGTATCATAGTCAATAAGAAGGTCCAAGGGATACAGTAAACCTGACGTGAAGCATCGGAATCTAAAACTGGACTCACAGGAGAGGTTCAAATCATAGAGAGTTAGAGAGTCAGTCCTTTTGTACTTAAGTCGGCATTGTGCCTTTTGTGTTAAATTTGGATGCAATTTCTGTGTTTTATCGTCAATAGGAAGGTCAAAGGGATACAGTAAACCTGAAGTGAAGCATCGGAATTTAAAACTGGACTCACAGCAGAGGTTCAAATCATAGAAAGTGAGAGAGTCAGTCCTCTTGTACTTAAGTCGGCATTGTGCCTTTTGTATTAAATACGGATGCAATTTCTGTGTTTCATCGTCAATAACAAGGTCCAAGGGATACAGTTAACCTGAAGTGAAGCATCGGAATCTAGAACTGGACTCACAGGAGAGGTTCAAATCATAGAGAGTTAGAGTGTCTGTCCTCTTGTACTTAAGTCGGCATTGTGTCTTTTGTATTAAATTTGGTTCCAATTTCTGTGTTTCATCGTCAATAAGAAGGTCCATGGGATACAGTAAACCTGAAGTGAAGCATTGGAATCTAAAACTGGACTCACAGGAGTGGTTCAAATAATAGAAAGTGGGAGTGTCAGTTCTCTTGTACTTAAGTCGGCATTGTGAATTTTGTATTAAATTCGGATGCAATTTCTGTGTTTTATCGTCATTAAGTAGGACCAAGGGATACAGTAAACCTGAAGTGAAGAATCGGAATCTAAAACTGGACTCACAGGAGATGTTCAAATCATAGAAAGTGAGACTGTCAGTCCTCTTGAAATTAAGTCGGCATTGTGCCCTTTGTGCTTAATTCGGATGCTATTTCTGTGTTTCATCGTCAATAAAAAGGTCCAAGGGATACAGTAAACCTGAAGTGAAGCATCGGAATCTAAAACTGGACTCACAGGAGAGGTTCAAATCATAGAAATATTAGAGTGTCAGTCCTCTTGTACTTAAGTCGGCATTGTGCCTTTTGAATATAATTCCGATGCAATTTCTGTGTTTCATCGTCAATAAGAAGTTCCAAGGTATACAGCAAATCTGAAGTGAAGCATCGGAATCTAAAACTGGACTCACGGGAGAGGTTCAAATCATTGAAAGTTGGAGTGTCAGTCCTTCTGTACTTAAGTCGGCATTGTGCATTTTGTGTTAAATTTGAATGCAATTTCTGTGTTTCATCGTCAATAGGAAGGTCCAAGGGATACAGTTAACCTGACGTGAAGCATCGGAATCTAAAACTGGACTCACAGGAGAGGTTCACATCATAGAAAGTGAGAGAGTCAGTCCTCTTGTACTTAAGTCGGCATTGTGCCTTTTGTATTAAATTCGGATGCAATTTCTGTGTTTCATAGTCAATAAGAAGGTCCAAGGGATACAGTAAACCTGAAGTGAAGCATCGGAATCTAAAACTGGACTCACAGGAGAGGTTCCAATTATAGAAAGTGAGAGTGTCAGTCCTCTTGAACTTAAGTCGGCATTGTGAATTTTGTATTAAATTCGGATGCAATATCTGTGTTTCATCGTCAATAAGAAGGGCCAAGGGATACAGTAAACCTGAAGTGAAGCATCGGAATCTAAAACTGGACTCAGAGGAGAGGTTCAAATCTTAGAAAGTGAGAGTGTCAGTCCTCTTGTTCTTAAGTCGGCATTGTACCCTTTGTGTTAAATTCGGATGCTATTTCTGTGTTTCATCGTCAATAAAAAGGTCCAAGGGATACAGTAAACCTGAAGTGAAGCATCAGAATCTAAACCTGGACTCACAGGAGAGGTTCAAATCATAGAAATATTTGAGTGTCAGTCCTTTTGTACTTAATTCGGCATTGTGCATTTTGTATTAATTTGAATGCAATTTCTGTGTTTCATCGTCAATAGGAAGGTCCAAGGGATACAGTAAACCTGAAGTGAAGCATCGGAATCTAAAACTGGACTCACAGGAGAGGTTCACATCATAGAAAGTGAGAGAGTCAGTCCTCTTGTACTTAAGTCGGCATTGTGCCTTTTGTATTAAATTCGGATGCAATTTCTGTGTTTCATAGTCAATAAGAAGGTCCAAGGGATACAGTAAACCTGAAGTGAAGCATCGGAATCTAAAACTGGACTCACAGGAGAGGTTTAAATAATAGAAAGTGAGGGTGTCAGTCCTCTTGAACTTAAGTCGGCATTGTGAATTTTGTATTAAATTCGGATGCAATTTCTGTGTTTCATCGTCAATAAGAAGGTCCAAGGGATACAGTAAACCTGAAGTGAAGCATCGGAATCTAAAACTGGACTCAGAGGAGAGGTTCAAATCATAGAAAGTGAGAGTGTCAGTCCTCTTGTACTTAAGTCGGCATTGTGCCCTTTGTGTTAAATTCGGATGCTATTTCTGTGTATCATCGTCAGTAAAAAGGTCCAAGTGATACAGTAAACCTGAAGTGAAGCATCGGAATCTAAAACTGGACTCACAGGAGAGGTTCAAATCATAGAAATATTAGAGTGTCAGTCCTCTTGTACTTAAGTCGGCATTGTGCCTTTTGAATATAATTCCGATGCAATTTCTGTGTTTCATCGTCAATAAGAAGTTCCAAGGTATACAGCAAATCTGAAGTGAAGCATCGGAATCTAAAACTGGACTCACAGGAGAGGTTCAAATCATAGAAAGTTAGAGTGTCAGTCCTTTTGTACTTAAGTCGGCATTGTGCATTTTGTTGTAAATTTGAATGCAATTTCTGTGTTTCATTGTCAATAGGAAGGTCCAAGGGATACAGTAAACCTGAAGTGAAGCATCGGAATCTAAAACTGGACTCACAGGAGAGGTTCACATCATAGAAAGTGAGAGAGTCAGTCCCCTTGTACTTAAATCGGCATTGTGCCTTTTATTAAATTCGGATGCAATTTCTGTGTTTCATAGTCAATAAGAAGGTCCAAGGGATACAGTAAACCTGAAGTGAAGCATCGGAACCAAAAACTGGACTCACAGGAGAGGTTCAAATCATAGAAAGTTAGAGTGTCAGTCGTTTTGTACTTAAGTCGGCATTGTGCCTTTTGTATTAAATTTGGATGCAATTTCTGTGCTTCATCGTCAATAGGAAGGTCAAAGGGATACAGTAAACCTGAAGTGAAGCATCGGAATCTAAAACTGGACTCACAGCAGAGGTTCAAATCATAGAAAGTGAGAGAGTCAGTCCTCTTGTACTTAAGTCGGCATTGTGCCTTTTGTATTAAATACGGATGCAATTTCTGTGTTTCATCGTCAATAAGAAGGTCCAAGGGATACAGTTAACCTGAAGTGAAGCATCGGAATCTAGAACTGGACTCACAGGAGAGGTTCAAATCATAGAAAGTTAGAGTGTCTGTCCTCTTGTACTTAAGTCGGCATTGTGTCTTTTGTATTAAATTTGGTTCCAATTTCTGTGTTTCATCGTCAATAAGAAGGTCCATGGGATACACTAAACCTGAAGTGAAGCATTGGAATCTAAAACTGGACTCACAGGAGTGGTTCAAATAATAGAAAGTGGGAGTGTCAGTCCTCTTGTACTTAAGTCGGCATTGTGAATTTTGTATTAAATTCGGATGCAATTTCTGTGTTTTATCGTCATTAAGAAGGTCCAAGGGATACAGTAAACCTGAAGTGAAAAATCGGAATCTAAAACTGGACTCACAGGAGAGGTTCAAATCATAGAAAGTGAGGGTGTCAGTCCTCTTGTACTTAAGTCGGCGTTGTGCCCTTTGAGTTAAATTCGGATGCTATTTCTGTGTTTCATCGTCAATATAAAGGTCCAAGGGATACAGTAAACCTGAAGTGAAGCATCGGAATCTAAAACTGGACTCACAGGAGAGGTTCAAATCATAGAAAGTTAGAGTGTCAGTCCTTTTGTACTTAAGTCGGCATTGTTCCTTTGTATTAAATTTGAATGCAATTTCTGTGTTTCTTCGTCAATAGGAAGGTCCAAGGGATACAGTAAACCTGAAGTGAAGCATCGGAATCTAAAACTGGACTCACAGGAGAGGTTCACATCATAGAAAGTGAGAGAGTCAGTCCTCTTGTACTTAAGTCGGCATTGTGCCTTTTGTATTAAATTCGGATGCAATTTCTGTGTTTCATAGTCAATAAGAAGGTCCAAGGGATACAGTAAACCTGATGTGAAGCATCGTATAAAATAAATAAAATAAATAAATAAAAATATATTGTTATTAGATATTGATTATTCTATCTGTATGATGGTGATTGTGATTGCAATTGTATTTGCTTATCTGGACGTTTAATTATTCGGTATCAGACGCTTGACAATGGCTTTTTCGTAAAGGCAATGTTACTCATAGTTGACCGTGACATAAAACTGAATAATCGGACTTCGTAATTAAATCGTTTCCAAAGACTGCTGCGGTAGGTGCGGACTCATAATCTAAATCTCAATATTACAATAATTTGCCAGCCATGCCAATACGTCGTACAGAGGTGATTGTCTACAAAACTTAAAAAAGTTACACAGTTAGTTAAATCAGATATATTCAATGAATAAGCCTACAGTTCATAATCCTACTTACTTTTATAAATATAATTCCTTACAGAATCGTGTGCCTAGTGTGGTTGCAACTCGCAGTATTCTTCTATAACATGAAATATGGCGGTGTGCCAGACAATAAAATAAAATACGTGCTTCTCGCACCACTTCAACCAGAGCTCTCCTAAATGTTCGTAGTTATTAATCAAGGAAATCGTTCATCGCGTTTACATAGATACGCTGCATAATGAATGGCATTTACAGTTTCTTTCACATAGGTTTCCGCGTAGTTGCAGAGTTAGTAATGTTCGTTAATGTCCGTGAACAGTGGTTCACTATGCAATGTCTTTTTGGCACTCGTTTTGTTCAAATTTTTACAAAGTAACAGTTACACTATACATCAGTTAAAAAAATAAGTAATTATACATACACACGTCACATATTTTCTTAGCATAAACATAATACAGTTGCACATAAACATGTTTACATCATCATTACATAGCTATAGGTTATTACATTGTGTCTGTAAAAGTGCTACGTCAGTTGTAGTCTTTTCTTGTCTCGTATTGAGCTGGGAAAATTTAGTACTGAGTTCGGTCATCTGTTTGGTCAGTGTGGCGTCTATAAGTTCCACACGTTTACACAAAGTGTCATTACCTATCTTGATTGCTATGAGATCAGATTTGATTTCGTCATTTTGTGTTTTTAACTGTTCATTTTGTGTCTCTAATTGTGCCTTTAAGGTTGCCATGTTTTCGGCGTTCTGTTTCCTTATGGTTGCCATATTTTCTGCGTTTTGTTTCACTAGCATTTGTAACATGTCGGCAATGTTTACCGTTTGCAAGGTCTCTGCCCCCGCCGCGTCATTAGACGTGACGTCATGCATTAACATGGGCTCTGATTGAGATTTTGAAATTTTTGTAGTGGACAGCCTATTGTCAAAATTTTCGTCAACACTTGCGTCAATGTTTGATGAATCGTCACTACCGGTTGCTGTCGTAAAGTCATTTTCTAACACTTGTCTCTCGTCCGAGTCGGATTGCGCCTGAGTAGTACGTCCTTGCTGTTCCATTTTTGCGTATTGTTTTCTAGTTATTACCATGCCACACGTGATATATGTTTCAAGAAAATTTTTGACACTGATTTTGAAATAAAATGTAGTTGAGCATGAATCGCTCGTAGCAACAATGGCTGTCTGTTAATTTAAAAATATAAACTGAATTTGAGATTATTGGTAATGGCTGCTGGCCATGTTACATGATATCGTACAGAAGTCGGCCATATTGTACACTCGTGTATTGGTATTGTTGCATACGTTATTGTTTAGGGAAAAGTACTGAGAATGAAATTTATCACTGAAACTGTTATGCAGAAAAGAAACACTACAGAATTTACTGAAAAGCTAATACACTGAATTATACGTCTGGTCAAGCCTGCTAATGCAAAGATGCTGCGTCTTACCTTATTTTGCTGGAAGTTTCATTGCGTCTTCCCGCAAAATTTCAGAATTGGAAAATATCTTCAGATTTTGTTATCTCTCATACATTGACGTCCAGGTCCAGAAAGTTGATTTTTTACCTGAAACAAAGAGAACAATGTAACAAATGACAAAATAACAAGTCCGACACGCAGTCGCCAATATAAAATAAATAAATAAAAATATATTGTTATTTAGAAATTGATTATTCTATCTGTATGATTGTGATTGCAATTGTATTTGCTTATCTGGAACGTGGACGTTTAATTATTCGATATCAGACGCTTGACAATGGCTTTTTCGTAAAGGCAATGTTACTCGAAGTTGACCGTGAAATAAAACTGAATAATCGGACTTCGTAATTAAATCGTTTCCAAAGACTGCTGCGGTAGGTGCGGACTCATAATCTAAATCTCAATATTACAATAATTTGCCAGCCATGCCAATACGTCGTACAGAGGTGATTGTCTACTAAACATAAAAAAGTTACACAGTTAGTTAAATCAGATATATTTAATGAATAAGCCTACAGTTCATAATCCTACTTACATTTATAAATATAATTCTTTACAGAATCGAGTGCCTAGTGTGGTTGCAACTCGCAGTATTCTTCTATAACATGAAATATGGCGGTGTGCCAGACAATAAAATACAATACATGCTTCTCGCACCACTTCTACCAGAGCTCTCTTTTTTTCATCAAACATAAGAGTAACGTAATTGTGCTTTTGTTTTATCAGCGACACAGCGCTGCAGTTGTGTGCCATAGGCTTTATTTATTTGTCACTGATTATTTATTTAATTAATATTTCGCGTTTCCGTGGAAACTCACGCTCGGCATGCAAATGTGCCTTTATAATCGGAATCTAAAACTGGACTCACAGGAGAGGTTCAAATCATAGAAGGTGAGAGTGTCAGTCCTGTTGTACTTAAGTCAACATTGTGCCTTTTGTATTAAATTTGGATGCAATTTCTGTGTTTCATCGTCAATAAGAAGATCCAAGGGATACAGTAAACCTGAAGTGAAGCATCGGAATCTAAAACTGGACTCACTGGAGAGGTTCAAATCATAGAAAGTGAGAGTGTCAGTCCTGTTGTACTTAAGTCATCATTGTGCTTTTTGTATTAAATTCGGATGCAATTTCTGTGTTTCATCGTCAATAAGAAGGTCCACGGGATACAGCAAACCTGAAGTGAAGCATCGGAAATGGACTCACAGGAGAGGTTCAAATCATAGAAATATTAGAGTGTCTGTCCTCTTGTACTTAAGTCGGCATTGTGCCTTTTGAATATAATTCCGATGCAATTTCTGTGTCTCATCGACAATAAGAAGTTCCAAGGTATACAGCAAACATGAAGTGAAGCATCGGAATCTAAAACTGGTCTCACAGGAGAGGTTCAAATCATAGAAATATTAGAGTGTAAGTCCTCATGTACTTAAGTAGGCATTGTGCCTTTTTATATAATTCCGATGCAATTTCTGTGTTTCATCATCAATAAGAAGTTCCAAGGTATACAGCAAATCTGAAGTGAAGCATCGGAATCTAAAACTGGACTCACTGGAGAGGTTCACATCATAGAAAGTGAGAGAGTCAGTCCTCTTGTACTTAAGTCGGCATTGTGCTTTTTGTATTAAATTCGGATGCAATTTCTGTGTTTCATAGTCAATAAGAAGGTCCAAGGGATACAGTAAACCTGAGGTGAAGCATCGGAATCTAAAACTGGACTCACAGGAGAGGTTCAAATCATAGAAAGTGAGAGTGTCAGTCCTGTTGTACATAAGTCAACATTGTGCTTTTTGTATTAAATTCGGATGCAATTTCTGTGTTTCATCGTCAATAAGAAGGTCCACGGGATACAGTAAACCTGAAGTAAAGCATCAGAATCTGAAACGGGACTCACATGAGAGGTTCAAATCATAGAAAGTTAGAGCGTCAGGCCTCTTGTAATTAAGTCGGCATTGTGCCTTTTGTATTAAATTCGGATGCAATTTCTGCGTTTCATCGTCAATAAGATGGTGCAAGGGATACAGTAACTCTGAAGTGAAGCATTGGAATCTAAAATTGGACTCACAGGAGAGGTTCAAATCATAGAAAGTTAGAGTGTCTGTCCTCTTGTACTTAAGTCGGCATTGTGTCTTTTGTATTAAATTTGGTTCCAATTTCTGTGTTTCATCGTCAATAAGAAGGTCCAAGGGATACGGTAAACCTGAAGTGAAGCATTGGAATCTAAAACTGGACTCACAGGAGTGGTTCAAATAATAGAAAGTGAGAGTGTCTGTCCTCTTGTACATAAGTCGGCATTGTGAATTCTGTATTAAATTCGGATGCAATTTCTGTGTTTTATCGTCGTTAAGAAGGTCCAAGGGATACAGTAAACCTGAAGTGAGGCATCGGAATCTAAAACTGGACTCACAGGAGATGTTCAAATCATAGAAAGTGAGACTGTCAGTCCTCTTGTACTTAAGTCGGCATTGTGCCCTTTGTGTTAAATTCGGATGCTATTTCTGTGTTTCATCGTCAATAAAAAAGTCCAAGGGATACAGTAAACCTGAAGTGAAGCATTGGAATCTAAAACTGGACTCACAGGAGAGGTTCAAATCTTAGAAGGTTAGAGTGTCAGTCCTCCTGTACTTAAGTTGGCATTGAGATTTTTGAATTTAATTCCGATGCAATTTCTGTGTTTCATCGTCAATAAGAGCCTCCGAGGTATACAGTAAACCTGAAGTGAAGCATCGGAATCTAAATCTGGACTCACATGAGAGGTTTAAATCATAGAAAGTTACAGTGTCAGTCCTCTTTTACTTAAGACGGCATTGTGACTTTAGTATTAAATTCGGATGCAAATTCTGTGTTTCATTGTCTATAAGAACTTACAAGGTATAAAGGAAACCTGAAGTGAAGCATCGGAATCTAAAACTGGACTCACAGGAGAGGTTCAATCATAGAAAGTTAGAGTGTCAGTCCTCTTGTACTTAAGTCGGCATAGCGCCTTTTGTATGAAATTCGGATGCAATTTCTGTGTTTCATCATCAATAGGAAGGTCCAAGGGATACAGTAAACCTGAAGTGAAGCATCGGAATCTAAAACTGGACACATAGGAGAGGTTCAAATCGTAGAAGGTTAGAGTTTCAGTCCTCTTGTACTTAAGTTGGCATTGAGATATTTGAATTTAATTCCGATGCAATTTCTGTGTTTCATCGTCTATAAGAACTTCCGAGGTATACAGTAAACCTGAAGGGAAGCATCGGAATCTAAAACTGGACTCACATGAGAGGTTTAAGTCATAGAAAGTTAGAGTGTCAGTCCTCTTTTACTTAAGTCGGCATTGTGCATTTTGTATTAAAATCGAATGCAATTTCTGTGTTTCATTGTCTATAAGAAAGTCCAAGGTATAAAGGAAACCTGAAGTGAAGCATCGGAATCTAAAACTGGACTCACAGGAGAGGTTCAATCATAGAAAGTTAGAGTGTCAGTCCTCTTGTACTTAAGTCGGCATAGTGCCTTTTGTATTAAATTCGGATGCAATTTCTTTGTTTCATCGTCAATAAGAAGGTACAAGGGATACAGTAAACCTGAAGTGAAGCATCGGAATCTAAAACTGGACTCACAGGAGAGGTTCAAATGATAGAAAGTGAGAGTGTCAGTCCTCTTGTACTTAAGTCGGCATTGTGAATTTTGTATTAAATCCGGATGCAATTTCTGTGTTTCATCGTCAATAAGAAGGTCCAAGGGATACAGTAAACCTGAAGTGAAGCATCGAAATCTAAAACTGGACTCACAGGAGAGGTTCAAATCATAGAAAGTGAGAGTGTCAGTCCTCTTGTACTTAAGTCGGCATTGTGCCCTTTGTCTTGAATTCGGATGCTATTTCTGTGTTTCATCGTCAATAAAAATCTCAAAGGTATACAGTAAATCTGAAGTTAAGCATCGGAATCTAAAACTGGACTCACAGGAGAGGTTCAAATCATAGAAGGTTAGAGTGTCAGTCCTCTTGTACTTAAGTTGGCATTGCGATTTTTAAATTTCATTCCGATGGAATTTCTGTGTTTCATTGTCAATAAGAACTTCCGAGGTATACAATAAACCTGAAGTGAAGCATCGGAATCAAAAATTGGACTCACAGGAGAGGTTCAAATCATAGAAAGTGAGAGAGTCAGTCCTCTTGTACTTAAGTCGGCATTGTACCTTTTGTATTAAATTCGGATGCAATTTCTGTTTTCCGTCGTCAATTAGAAGGTCTGAGGGATACAGTAAACCTGAAGTGAAGCATCGGAATCTAAAACTGGACTCACAGGAGAGGTTCAAATCATAGAAAGTGAGAGTGCCAGTCCTCTTGTACTTAAGTCGGCATTCTGCCTTTTGTATTCAATTTGGATGCAATTTCTGTGTTTCATAGTCAATAGGAAGGTCCAAGGTATACAGTAAACCTGAAGAGAAGCTTCGGAATCTAAAACTGGACTCACAGGGGAGGTTCAATTCATAGAAAGTTAGAGTGTCAGTCCTCTTGTACTTATGTCGACATTGTGCCTTTTGTATTAAATTCGGTTGTAATTTCTGTGTTTCATCGTCAATAATTAGGTCCAAGGGATACAGTAAACCTGAAGTAAAGCATCGGAATCTAAAACTGGACTCACAGGAGGGGTTCAAATCATAGGAAGTTAGAGTGTCTGTCCCCTTGTATTTAAGTCGGCATTATGCCTTTTGAATTTAATTCCGATGCAACTTCTGTGTTTCATCGTCAATAAAAAGTTCCGAGGTATACAGTAAACCTGAAGTGAAGCATCAGAATCTGAAACTGGACTCACATGAGAGGTTCAAATCATAGAAAGTTAGAGTGTCAGTCCTCTTGTAAATAAGTCGGCATTGTGCCTTTTGTATTAAATTCGGATGCAATTTCTGTGTTTCATTGTCAATAAGAAGGTCCAAGGGATACAGTAACCCTGAAGTGAAGTATCGCAATCTAAAATTGGAGTCACAGGAGAGATTCAAATCATAGAAATTTAGAGTGTCAGTCGTCTTGTACTTAAGTCGGCATTGTGCCTTTTGTATTAAATTTGGGTGCAATTTCTGTGTTTCATCGTCTACAAGAATGTCCAAGGGATACAGTAAACCTGCAGTGAAGCATCGGAATCTAAATCTGGACTCACAGGAGAGGTTCAAATCATAGAAAGTGAGAGTGTCAGTCCTCTTGTAAGTAAGTCGGCATTGTGCTTTTGTATTAAATTCGGATGCAATATCTGTGTTTCATCGTCAATAAGGAGATCCGAGGGATACAGTAAACCTGAAGTGAAGCATCGGAATCTAAAACCGGACTCACAGGAGAGATTCAAATCATAGAAAGTTAGCGTGTCGGTCCTCTTGTACATAAGTCGGCATTGTGCCTTTTGTATTAAATTTGGATGCATTTTCTGTGTTTCATCGTCAATAAGAGGGTCCAAGGGTTACAGCAAACCTGAAGTGAAGCATCAGAATCTAAAACTGGACTCACAGGAGGGGTTCAAATCATAGAAAGTTAGAGTGTCAGTCCCCTTGTACTTAAGTCGGCATTATACCTTTTGAATTTCATTCCGATGCAACTTCTGTGTTTCATCGTCAATAAGAAGTTCCGAGGTATACAGCAAATCTGAAGTGAAGCATCGGAATCTAAAACTGGACTCACAGGATAGGTTCAAATCATAGAAAGTTAGAGTGTCAGTCCTTTTGTACTTAAGTCGGCATTGTGCCTTTTGTATTAAATTTGAAAGCAATTTCTGTGTTTCATCGTCAATAGGAGGGCCCAAGGGATACAGTAAACCTGAAGTGAAGCATCGGAATCTAAAACTGGACTCACAGGAGAGGTTCACATCATAGAAAGTGAGAGAGTCAGTCCTCTTGTACTTAAGTCGGCATTATTCCTTTTGTATTAAATTCGGATGCAATTTCTGTGTTTCATAGTCAATAAGAAGGTCCAAGGGATACAGTAAACCTGAAGTGAAGCATCGTATAAAATAAATAAAATAAATAAATAAAAATATATTGTTATTAGATATTGATTATTCTATCTGTATGATGGTGATTGTGATTGCAATTGTATTTGCTTATCTGGAACGTGGACGTTTAATTATTCGATATCAGACGCTTGACAATGGCTTTTTCGTAAAGGCAATGTTACTCGTAGTTGACCGTGAAATAAAACTGAATAATCGGACTTCGTAATTAAATCGTTTCCAAAGACTGCTGCGGTAGGTGCGGACTCATAATCTAAATCTCAATATTACAATAATTTGCCAGCCATGCCAATACGTCGTACAGAGGTGATTGTCTACTAAACATAAAAAAGTTACACAGTTAGTTAAATCAGATATATTCAATGAATAAGCCTACAGTTCATAATCCTACTTACTTTTATAAATATAATTCTTTACAGAATCGAGTGCCTAGTGTGGTTGCAACTCGCAGTATTCTTCTATAACATGAAATATGGCGGTGTGCCAGACAATAAAATAAAATACGTGCTTCTCGCACCACTTCAACCAGAGCTCTCCTAAATGTTCGTAGTTATTAATCAAGGAAATCGTTCATCGCGTTTACATAGATACGCTGCATAATGAATGGCATTTACAGTTTCTTTCACATAGGTTTCCACGTAGTTGCAGAGTTAGTAATGTTCGTTAATGTCCGTGAACAGTGGTTCACTATGCAATGTCTTTTTGGCACTCGTTTTGTTCAAATTTTTACATAGTTACAGTTACACAATACATCAGTTAAAAAAATAAGTAATTATACATACACACGTCACATATTTTCTTAGCATAAACATAATACAGTTGCACATAAACATGTTTACATCATCATTACATAGCTATAGGTTATTACATTGTGTCTGTAAAAGTGCTACGTCAGTTGTAGTCTTTTCTTGTCTCGTATTGAGCTGGGAAAATTTAGTACTGAGTTCGGTCATCTGTTTGGTCAGTGTGGCGTCTATAAGTTCCACACGTTTACACAAAGTGTCATTACCTATCTTGATTGCTATGAGATCAGATTTGATTTCGTCATTTTGTGTTTTTAACTGTTCATTTTGTGTCTCTAATTGTGCCTTTAAGGTTGCCATGTTTTCGGCGTTCTGTTTCCTTATGGTTGCCATATTTTCTGCGTTTTGTTTCACTAGCATTTGTAACATGTCGGCAATGTTTACCGTTTGCAAGGTCTCTGCCCCCGCCGCGTCATTAGACGTGACGTCATGCATTAACATGGGCTCTGATTGAGATTTTGAAATTTTTGTAGTGGACAGCCTATTGTCAAAATTTTCGTCAACACTTGCGTCAATGTTTGATGAATCGTCACTACCGGTTGCTGTCGTAAAGTCATTTTCTAACACTTGTCTCACGTCCGAGTCGGATTGCGCCTGAATAGTACGTCCTTGCTGTTCCATTTTTGCGTATTGTTTTCTAGTCATTACCATGCCACACGTGATATATGTTTCAAGAAAATTTTTGGCACTGATTTTAAAATAAAATGTAGTTGAGCATGAATCGCTCGTAGCAACAATGGCTGTCTGTTAATTTAAAAATATAAACTGAATTTGAGATTATTGGTAATGGCTGCTGGCCATGTTACATGATATCGTACAGAAGTCGGCCATATTGTACACTCGTGTATTGGTATTGTTGCATACGTTATTGTTTAGGGAAAAGTACTGAGAATGAAATTTATCGCTGAAACTGTTATGCAGAAAAGAAACACTACAGAATTTACTGAAAAGCTAATACACTGAATTATACGTCTGGTCAAGCCAGCTAATGCAAAGATGCTGCGTCTTACCTTATTTTGCTGGAAGTTTCATTGCGTCTTCCCGCAAAATTTCAGAATTGGAAAATATCTTCAGATTTTGTTATCTCTCATACATTGACGTCCAGGTCCAGAAAGTTGATTTTTTACATGAAACAAAGAGAACAATGTAACAAATGACAAAATAACAAGTCCGACACGCAGTCGCCAATGTAAAATAAATAAATAAAAATATATTGTTATTTAGATATTGATTATTCTATCTGTATGATGGTGATTGTGATTGCAATTGTATTTGCTTATCTGGAACGTGGACGTTTAATTATTCGATATCAGACGCTTGACAATGGCTTTTTCGTAAAGGCAATGTTACTCGTAGTTGACCGTGAAATAAAACTGAATAATCGGACTTCGTAATTAAATCGTTTCCAAAGACTGCTGCGGTAGGTGCGGACTCATAATCTAAATCTCAATATTACAATAATTTGCCAGCCATGCCAATACGTCGTACAGAGGTGATTGTCTACTAAACATAAAAAAGTTACACAGTTAGTTAAATCAGATATATTCAATGAATAAGCCTACAGTTCATAATCCTACTTACTTTTACAAATATAATTCTTTACAGAATCGTGTGCCTAGTGTGGTTGCAACTCGCAGTATTCTTCTATAACATGAAATATGGCGGTGTGCCAGACAATAAAATAATTTACGTGCTTCTCGCACCACTTCTACCAGAGCTCTCTTTTTTTAATCAAACATAAGAGTTAGAGTGTCAGTCCCCTTGTACTTAAGTCGGCATTATACCTTTTGAATTTCATTCCGATGCAACTTCTGTGTTTCATCGTCAATAAGAAGTTCCGAGGTATACAGTAAACCTGAAGTGAAGCATCAGAATCTGAAACTGGACTCACATGAGAGGTTCAAATCATAGAAAGTTAGAGTGTCAGTCCACTTGTAATTAAGTCGGCATTGTGCCTTTTGTATTAAATTCGGATGCAATATCTGTTTTATCGTCAATAAGAAGGTCCAAGGGATACAGTAAACCTGAAGTGAAGCATCGGAATCTAAATCTGGACTCACAGGAGAGGTTCAAATCATAGAAAGTGAGAGTGTCAGTCCTCTTGTACGTAAGTCGGCATTGTGCTTTTGTATTAAATTCGGATGCAATATCTGTGTTTCATCGTCATAAGGAGGTCCGAGGGGTACAGTGAAACTGAAGTGAAGCATCGGAACCTAAAACCGGACTCACAGGAGAGATTCAAATCGTAGAAAGTTAGCGTGTCGGTCCTCTTGTACTTAAGTCGGCATTGTTCCCTTTGTATTAAATTTGGATGCAATTTCTGTGTTTCATCGTCAATAAGAAGGTCCAAGGGATACAGTAAACCTGAAGTGAAGCATCGGAAACTAACACTGGACTCACAGGATGGGTTTAAGTCATAGAAAGTTAGAGAGCCAGTCCTCTTGTACTTAAGTCGGCATTGTGCCTTTTGTATTAAATTCGGATGCAATTTCTGTGTTTCATCGTCAATAAGAAGGTCCAAGGGATACAGTAAACCTGATGTGAAGCATCGGAATCTAAAACTGGACTCACAGGAGAGGTTCAAATAATAGAAAGTGAGAGTGTCAGTCCTCTTGTACTTAAGTCGGCATTGTGAATTTTGTATTAAATTCGGATTGGAATGTCTGTGTTTCATCGTCAATAAGAAGGTCCAAGGGATACAGTAAACCTGAAGTGAAGCATCGGAATCTAAAACCGGACTCACAGGAGAGATTCAAATCATAGAAAGTTAGCGTGTCGGTCCTCTTGTACTTAAGTCGGCATTGTGCCTTTTGTATTAAATTTGGATGCATTTTCTGTGTTTCATCGTCAATAAGAAGGTCCAAGGGTTACAGCAAACCTGAAGTGAAGCATCGGAATCTAAAACTGGACTCACAGGAGGGGTTCAAATCATAGAAAGTTAGAGTGTCAGTCCCCTTGTACTTAAGTCGGCATTATACCTTTTGAATTTAATTCCGATGCAACTTCTGTGTTTCATCGTCAATAAGAAGTTCCGAGGTATACAGTAAACCTGAAGTGAAGCATCAGAATCTGAAATTGGACTCACATGAGAGGTTCAAATCATAGAAAGTTAGAGTGTCAGTCCTCTTGTAATTAAGTCGGCATTGTGCCATTTGTATTAAATTCGGATGCAATTTCTGTTTTATCGTCAATAAGAAGGTCCAAGGGATACAGTAACCCTGAAGTGAAGCATCGGAATCTAAAACTGGACTCACAGGAGAGGTTCACATCATAGAAAGTTAGAGTGTCTTTCCTCTTGTACTTAAGTCGGCATTGTGCCTTTTGTATTAAATTTGGATGCAATTTATGTGTTTCATCGTCAATAAGAAGGTCCAAGGGATACAGTAAACCTGAAGTGAAGCATCGGAATCTAAATCTGGACTCACAGGAGAGGTTCAAATCATAGAAAGTGAGAGTGTCAGTCCTCTTGTACGTAAGTCGGCATTGTGCTTTTGTATTAAATTCGGATGCAATATCTGTGTTTCATCGTTAATAAGGAGGTCCGAGGAATACAGTGAAACTGAAGTGAAGCATCGGAACCTAAAACCGGACTCACAGGAGAGATTCAAATCGTAGAAAGTTAGCGTGTCGGTCCTCTTGTACTTAAGTCGGCATTGTGCCCTTTGTATTAAATTTGGATGCAATTTCTGTGTTTCATCGTCAATAAGAAGGTCCAAGGGATACAGTAAACCTGAAGTGAAGCATCGGAAACTAAAAGTGGACTCACAGGATGGGTTTAACTCATAGAAAGTTAGAGAGCCAGTCCACTTGTGCTTAAGTCGGCATTGTGCCTTTTGTATTAAATTCGGATGCAATTTCTGTGTTTCATCGTCAATAAGAAGGTCCAAGGGATACAGTAAACCTGATGTGAAGCATCGGAATCTAAAACTGGACTCACAGGAGAGGTTCAAATAATAGAAAGTGAGAGTGTCAGTCCTCTTGTACTTAAGTCGGCATTGTGAATTTTTTATTAAATTCGGATTGCAATGTCTGTGTTTCATCGTCAATAAGAAGGTCCAAGGGATACAGTAAACCTGAAGTAAAGCATCGGAATCTAAAACTGGACTCACAGGAGAGGTTCAAATCATAGAAAGTTAGAGTGTCAATCCCCTTGTATTTAAGTCGGCATTATGCCTTTTGAATTTAATTCCGATGCAACTTCTGTGTTTCATTGTCAAAAAGATGTTCCGAGGTATACAGTAAACCTGAAGTGAAGCATCGGAATCTAAAACTGGACTCGCAGGACAGGATCAAATCATAGAAGGTTAGAGTGTCAGTCCTCTTGTACTTAAGTTGGCATTGAGATTTTTGAACTTAATTCCGATGGAATTTCCGTGTTTCATCGTCAATAAGAACTTCCGAGGTATACAATAAACCTGAAGTGAAGCATCGGAATCTAAACTGGACTCACAGGAGAGGTTCAAATCATAGAAAGTGAGAGAGTCAGTCCTCTTATACTTAAGTCGGCATTGTGCCTTTTGTATTAAATTCGGATGCAATTTCTGTTTTTCGTCGTCAATAAGAAGGTCCGAGGGATACAGCAAACCTGAAGAGAAGCATCAGAATCTAAAACTGGACTCACAGGAGAGGTTCAAATCATAGAAAGTGAGAGTGCCAGTCGTCTTGTACTTAAGTCGGCATTGTGCCTTTTGTATTCAATTCGGATGCAATTTCTGTGTTTCATAGTCAATAGTAAGGTAAAAGGTATACAATAAACCTGAAGTGAAGCATCGGAAACTAAAACTGGACTCACAGGATGGGTTTAAGTCATAGAAAGTTAGAGAGCCAGTCCACTTGTGCTTAAGTCGGCATTGTGCCTTTTGTATTAAATTCGGATGCAATTTCTGTGTTTCATCGTCAATAAGAAGGTCCAAGGGATACAGTAAACCTGATGTGAAGCATCGGAATCTAAAACTGGACTCACAGGAGAGGTTCAAATAATAGAAAGTGAGAGTGTCAGTCCTCTTGTACTTAAGTCGGCATTGTGAATTTTTTATTAAATTCGGATTGCAATGTCTGTGTTTCATCGTCAATAAGAAGGTCCAAGGGATACAGTAAACCTGAAGTAAAGCATCGGAATCTAAAACTGGACTCACAGGAGAGGTTCAAGTCATAGAAAGTTAGAGAGTCAGTCCTCTTGTACTTAAGTCGGCATTGTGCCTTTTGTATTAAATTCGGATGCAATTTCTGTTTTTCGTCGTCAATAAGAAGGGCCGAGGGATACAGCAAACCTGAAGAGAAGCATCAGAATCTAAAACTGGACTCACAGGAGAGGTTCAAATCATAGAAAGTGAGAGTGCCAGTCGTCTTGTACTTAAGTCGGCATTGTGCCTTTTGTATTCAATTCGGATGCAATTTCTGTGTTTCATAGTCAATAGTAAGGTAAAAGGTATACAATAAACCTGAAGTGAAGCATCGGAAACTAAAACTGGACTCACAGGATGGGTTTAAGTCATAGAAAGTTAGAGAGCCAGTCCACTTGTGCTTAAGTCGGCATTGTGCCTTTTGTATTAAATTCGGATGCAATTTCTGTGTTTCATCGTCAATAAGAAGGTCCAAGGGATACAGTAAACCTGATGTGAAGCATCGGAATCTAAAACTGGACTCACAGGAGAGGTTCAAATAATAGAAAGTGAGAGTGTCAGTCCTCTTGTACTTAAGTCGGCATTGTGAATTTTTTATTAAATTCGGATTGCAATGTCTGTGTGTCATTGTCAATAAGATGTTCCGAGGTATACAGTAAACCTGAAGTGAAGCATCGGAATCTAAAACTGGACTCGCAGGACAGGATCAAATCATAGAAGGTTAGAGTGTCAGTCCTCTTGTACTTAAGTTGGCATTGAGATTTTTGAACTTAATTCCGATGGAATTTCTGTGTTTCATCGTCAATAAGAACTTCCGAGGTATACAATAAACCTGAAGTGAAGCATCGGAACCTAAACTGGACTCACAGGAGAGGTTCAAATCATAGAAAGTGAGAGAGTCAGTCCTCTTGTACTTAAGTCGGCATTGTGCCTTTTGTATTAAAGTCGGATTCAATTTCTGTGTTTCATCGTCAATAAGAATGTCCAAGGGATACAGTTAACCTGAAGTGAAGCATCGGAATCTAAAACTGGACTCACAGGAGAGGTTCAAGTCATAGAAAGTTAGAGAGTCAGTCCTCTTGTACTTAAGTCGGCATTGTGCCTTTTGTATTAAATTCGGATGCAATTTCTGTTTTTCGTCGTCAATAAGAAGGTCCGAGGGATACAGCAAACCTGAAGAGAAGCATCAGAATCTAAAACTGGACTCACAGGAGAGGTTCAAATCATAGAAAGTGAGAGTGCCAGTCGTCTTGTACTTAAGTCGGCATTGTGCCTTTTGTATTCAATTCGGATGCAATTTTTGTGTTTCATAGTCAATAGTAAGGTAAAAGGTATACAATAAACCTGAAGTGAAGCATCGGAATCTAAAACTGGACTCACAGGAGAGGTTCAAATCATAGAAAGTGAGAGTGCCAGTCCTCTTGTACTTAAGTCGGCATTGTGCCTTTTGTAATAAATTTGGATGCATTTTCTGTGTTTCATCGTCAATAAGAAGGTCCAAGGGTTACAGCAAACCTGAAGTGAAGCATCGGAATCTAAAACTTGACTCACAGGAGGGGCTCAAATCATAGAAAGTTAGAGTGTCAGTCCCCTTGTACTTAAGTCGGCATTATACCTTTTGAATTTAATTCCGATGAAACTTCTGTGTTTCATTGTCCATAAGATGTTCTGAGGTATACAGTAAACCTGAAGTTAAGCATCAGAATCTGAAACTGGACTCACTTGAGAGGTTCAAATCATAGAAAGTTAGATTGTCAGTCCTCTTGTAATTAAGTCGGCATTGTGCCTTTTGTATTAAATTCGGATGCAATTTCTGTTTCATCGTCAATACGAAGGTCCAAGGGATACAGTAACCCTGAAGTGTAGCATCGGAATCTAAAACTGGACTCACAGGAGAGGTTCAAATCATAGAAAGTGAGAGTGTCAGTCCTCTTGTACGTAAGTCGGCATTGTGCTTTTGTATTAAATTCGGATGTAATATCTGTGTTTCATCGTCAGTAAGGAGGTCCGACGGATACAGTAAACCTGAAGTGAAGCATCGGAATCTAAAACCGGACTCACAGGAGAGATTCAAATCAAAGAAAGTTAACGTGTCGGTCCTCTTGTACTTAAGTCGGCATTGTGCCTTTTGTATTAAATTTGGATGCAATTTCTGTGTTTCATCGTCAATAAGAAGGTCCAAGGGATAAAGTAAACCTGATGTGAATCATCGGAATCGAAAACTGGACTCACACTAGAGGTCTAAGTCATAGAAAGTTAGAGAGCCAGTCCTCTTGTACTTATGTCGGCCTTGTGCCTTTTGTATTAAATTCGGATGCAATTTCTGTGTTTCATCGTCAATAAGAAGGTCCAAGGGATACAGTAAACCTGATGTGAAGCATCTGAATCTAAAACTGGACTCACAGGAGAGGTTCAAATCATAGAAAGTAAGAGTGTCAGTCCTCTTGTACTTAAGTCGGCATTGTGCCTTTTGTATTAAATTCGGATGCAATTTCTGTGTTTCGTCGTCAATAGGAAGGTCCAAGGTATACAGTGAACCTGAAGTGAAGCATCGGAATCTAAAACTGGACTCACAGGGGAGGTTCAAATCATAGAAAGTTAGAGTGTCAGTCCTTTTGTACTTAAGTCGGCATTGTGCCTCTTGTATTAAATTCGGATGCAATTTCTGTGTTTCATCGTCAATAAGAAGGTCCAAGGGATACAGAAAACCTGAAGTGAGGCATCTGAATCTAAAACTGGACTTAAAGGAGAGGTTCAAATCATAGAAAGTGTGTCAGTCCTCTTGTACTTAAGTCGGCATTGTGCCTTTTGAATTTCATTCCGATGCAATTCCTGTGTTTCATCGTCAATAAGAAGTTCCAAGGTATACAGCAAACCTGAAGTGAAGCATCGGATTCTAAAACTGGTCTCACAGAAGAGGTGCAAATCATAGAAAGTGAGAGTGTCTGTCGTCTTGTACTTAAGTCGGCATTGTGCCTTTTGAATATAATTCCGATGCAATTTCTGTGTTTCATCGTCAATAGGAAGGTCCAAGGTATACAGTTAACCTGAAGTGAAGCATCGGAATTTAAAACTGGACTCACAGGAGAGGTTCAAATCATAGAAAGTGTGAGTGTCGGTCTAGTTGTACTTAAGTCGGCATTGTGCCTTTTGTATTAAATTCGGATGCAATTTCGGTGTTTCATCGTCAATAAGACGGTCCAAGGGACACAGTAAACCTGAAGAGAAGCATCAGAATCTAAAACTGGACTCGCAGGACAGGATCAAATCATAGAAGGTTAGAGTGTCAGTCCTCTTGTACTTAAGTTGGCATTGAGATTTTTGAACTTAATTCCGATGGAATTTCTGTGTTTCATCGTCAATAAGAACTTCCGAGGTATACAATAAACCTGAAGTGAAGCATCGGAATCTAAACTGGACTCACAGGAGAGGTTCAAATCATAGAAAGTGAGAGAGTCAGTCCTCTTGTACTTAAGTCGGCATTGTGCCTTTTGTATTAAAGTCGGATTCAATTTCTGTGTTTAATCGTCAATAAGAATGTCCAAGGGATACAGTTAACCTGAAGTGAAGCATCGGAATCTAAAACTGGACTCACAGGAGAGGTTCAAGTCATAGAAAGTTAGAGAGTCAGTCCTCTTGTACTTAAGTCGGCATTGTGCCTTTTGTATTAAATTCGGATGCAATTTCTGTTTTTCGTCGTCAATAAGAAGGTCCGAGGGATACAGCAAACCTGAAGAGAAGCATCAGAATCTAAAACTGGACTCACAGGAGAGGTTCAAATCATAGAAAGTGAGAGTGCAAGTCGTCTTGTACTTAAGTCGGCATTGTGCCTTTTGTATTCAATTCGGATGCAATTTCTGTGTTTCATAGTCAATAGTAAGGTAAAAGGTATACAATAAACCTGAAGTGAAGCATCGGAATCTAAAACTGGACTCACAGGAGAGGTTCAAATCATAGAAAGTGAGAGTGCCAGTCCTCTTGTACTTAAGTCGGCATTGTGCCTTTTGTAATAAATTTGGATGCATTTTCTGTGTTTCATCGTCAATAAGAAGGTCCAAGGGCTACAGCAAACCTGAAGTGAAGCATCGGAATCTAAAACTGGACTCACAGGAGGGGCTCAAATCATAGAAAGTTAGAGTGTCAGTCCCCTTGTACTTAAGTCGGCATTATACCTTTTGAATTTAATTCCGATGAAACTTCTGTGTTTCATTGTCCATAAGATGTTCTGAGGTATACAGTAAACCTGAAGTTAAGCATCAGAATCTGAAACTGGACTCACTTGAGAGGTTCAAATCATAGAAAGTTAGAGTGTCAGTCCTCTTGTAATTAAGTCGGCATTGTGCCTTTTGTATTAAATTCGGATGCAATTTCTGTTTCATCGTCAATAAGAAGGTCCAAGGGATACAGTAACCCTGAAGTGAAGCATCGGAATCTAAAACTGGACTCACAGGAGAGGTTCAAATCATAGAAAGTGAGAGTGTCAGTCCTCTTGTACGTAAGTCGGCATTGTGCTCTTGTATTAAATTCGGATTCAATATCTGTGTTTCATCGTCAATAAGGAGGTCCGACGGATACAGTAAACCTGAAGTGAAGCATCGGAATCTAAAACCGGACTCACAGGAGAGATTCAAATCAAAGAAAGTTAACGTGTCGGTCCTCTTGTACTTAAGTCGGCATTGTGCCTTTTGTATTAAATTTGGATGCAATTTCTGTGTTTCATCGTCAATAAGAAGGTCCAAGGGATAAAGTAAACCTGATGTGAATCATCGGAATCGAAAACTGGACTCACACTAGAGGTCTAAGTCATAGAAAGTTAGAGAGCCAGTCCTCTTGTACTTATGTCGGCCTTGTGCCTTTTGTATTAAATTCGGATGCAATATCTGTGTTTCAACGTCAATAAGGAGGTCCGACGGATACAGCAAACCTGAAGAGAAGCATCAGAATCTAAAACTGGACTCACAGGAGAGGTTCAAATCATAGAAAGTGAGAGTGCCAGTCGTCTTGTACTTAAGTCGGCATTGTGCCTTTTGTATTCAATTCGGATGCAATTTCTGTGTTTCATAGTCAATAGCAAGGTAAAAGGTATACAATAAACCTGAAGTGAAGCATCGGAAACTAAAACTGGACTCACAGGATGGGTTTAAGTCATAGAAAGTTAGAGAGCCAGTCCACTTGTGCTTAAGTCGGCATTGTGCCTTTTGTATTAAATTCGGATGCAATTTCTGTGTTTCATCGTCAATAAGATGGTCCAAGGGATACAGTTAACCTGATGTGAAGCATCGGAATCTAAAACTGGACTCACAGGAGAGGTTCAAATAATAGAAAGTGAGAGTGTCAGTCCTCTTGTACTTAAGTCGGCATTGTGAATTTTTTATTAAATTCGGATTGCAATGTCTGTGTTTCATCGTCAATAAGAAGGTCCAAGGGATACAGTAAACCTGAAGTAAAGCATCGGAATCTAAAACTGGACTCACAGGAGAGGTTCAAATCATAGAAAGTTAGAGTGTCAATCCCCTTGTATTTAAGTCGGCATTATGCTTTTTGAATTTAATTCCGATGCAACTTCTGTGTTTCATTGTCAATAAGATGTTCCGAGGTATACAGTAAACCTGAAGTGAAGCATCGGAATCTAAAACTGGACTCGCAGGACAGGATCAAATCATAGAAGGTTAGAGTGTCAGTGTGCTTGTACTTAAATTGGCATTGAGATTTTTGAACTTAATTCCGATTTAATTTCTGTGTTTCATCGTCAATAAGAACTTCCGAGGTATACAATAAACCTGAAGTGAAGCATCGGAATCTAAACTGGACTCACAGGAGAGGTTCAAATCATAGAAAGTGAGAGAGTCAGTCCTCTTGTACTTAAGTCGGCATTGTGCCTTTTGTATTAAAGTCGGATTCAATTTCTGTGTTTCATCGTCAATAAGAATGTCCAAGGGATACAGTTAACCTGAAGTGAAGCATCGGAATCTAAAACTGGACTCACAGGAGAGGTTCAAGTCATAGAAAGTTAGAGAGTTAGTCCTCTTGTACTTAAGTCGGCATTGTGCCTTTTGTATTAAATTCGGATGCAATTTCTGTTTTTCGTCGTCAATAAGAAGGTCCGAGGGATACAGCAAACCTGAAGAGAAGCATCAGAATCTAAAACTGGACTCACAGGAGAGGTTCAAATCATAGAAAGTGAGAGTGCCAGTCGTCTTGTACTTAAGTCGGCATTGTGCCTTTTGTATTCAATTCGGATGCAATTTTTGTGTTTCATAGTCAATAGTAAGGTAAAAGGTATACAATAAACCTGAAGTGAAGCATCGGAATCTAAAACTGGACTCACAGGAGAGGTTCAAATCATAGAAAGTGAGAGTGCCAGTCCTCTTGTACTTAAGTCGGCATTGTGCCTTTTGTAATAAATTTGGATGCATTTTCTGTGTTTCATCGTCAATAAGAAGGTCCAAGGGTTACAGCAAACCTGAAGTGAAGCATCGGAATCTAAAACTGGACTCACAGGAGGGGCTCAAATCATAGAAAGTTAGAGTGTCAGTCCCCTTGTACTTAAGTCGGCATTATACCTTTTGAATTTAATTCCGATGAATCTTCTGTGTTTCATTGTCCATAAGATGTTCTGAGGTATACAGTAAACCTGAAGTTAAGCATCAGAATCTGAAACTGGACTCACTTGAGAGGTTCAAGTCATAGAAAGTTAGAGTGTCAGTCCTCTTGTAATTAAGTCGGCATTGTGCCTTTTGTATTAAATTCGGATGCAATTTCTGTTTCATCGTCAATAAGAAGGTCCAAGGGATACAGTAACCCTGAAGTGAAGCATCGGAATCTAAAACTGGACTCACAGGAGAGGTTCAAATCATAGAAAGTGAGAGTGTCAGTCCTCTTGTACGTAAGTCGGCATTGTGCTTTTGTATTAAATTCGGATGTAATATCTGTGTTTCATCGTCAATAAGGAGGTCCGACGGATACAGTAAACCTGAAGTGAAGCATCGGAATCTAAAACCGGACTCACAGGAGAGATTCAAATCAAAGAAAGTTAACGTGTCGGTCCTCTTGTACTTAAGTCGGCATTGTGCCTTTTGTATTAAATTTGGATGCAATTTCTGTGTTTCATCGTCAATAAGAAGGTCCAAGGGATAAAGTAAACCTGATGTGAATCATCGGAATCGAAAACTGGACTCACACTAGAGGTCTAAGTCATAGAAAGTTAGAGAGCCAGTCCTCTTGTACTTATGTCGGCCTTGTGCCTTTTGTACTAAATTCGGATGCAATTTCTGTGTTTCATCGTCAATAAGAAGGTCCAAGGGATACAGTAAACCTGATGTGAAGCATCTGAATCTAAAACTGGACTCACAGGAGAGGTTCAAATCATAGAAAGTAAGAGTGTCAGTCCTCTTGTACTTAAGTCGGCATTGTGCCTTTTGTATTAAATTCGGATGCAATTTCTGTGTTTCGTCGTCAATAGGAAGGTCCAAGGTATACAGTGAACCTAAAGTGAAGCATCGGAATCTAAAACTGGACTCACAGGAGAGGTTCAAATCATAGAAAGTTAGAGTGTCATTCCTCTTGTAATTAAGTCGGCATTGTGCCATTTGTATTAAATTCGGATTCAATTTCTGTTTTATCGTCAATAAGAAGGTCCAAGGGATACAGTAACCCTGAAGTGAAGCATCGGAATCTAAAACTGGACTCACAGGAGAGGTTCACACCGTAGAAAGTTAGAGTGTCAGTCCTCTTGTACTTAAGTCGGCATTGTGAATTTTGTATTAAATTCGGATTGGAATGTCTGTGTTTCATCGTCAATAAGAAGGTCCAAGGGATACAGTAAACCTGAAGTGAAGCATCGGAAACTAAAACTGGACTCACAGGATGGGTTTAAGTCATAGAAAGTTAGAGAGCCAGTCCTCTTGTACTTAAGTCGGCATTGTGCCTTTTGTATTAAATTCGGATGCAATTTCTGTGTTTCATCGTCAATAAGAAGGTCCAAGGGATACAGTAAACCTGATGTGAAGCATTGGAATCTAAAACTGGACTCACAGGAGAGGTTCAAATAATAGAAAGTGAGAGTGTCAGTCCTCTTGTACTTAAGTCGGCATTGTGAATTTTGTATTAAATTCGGATTGGAGTGTCTGTGTTTCATCGTCAATAAGAAGGTCCAAGGGATACAGTAAACCTGAAGTGAAGCATCGGAATCTAAAACCGGACTCACAGGAGAGATTCAAATCATAGAAAGTTAGCGTGTCGGTCCTCTTGTACTTAAGTCGGCATTGTGCCTTTTGTATTAAATTTGGATGCATTTTC
Organism: Schistocerca americana; assembly: GCF_021461395.2. NCBI lineage: Eukaryota > Metazoa > Arthropoda > Insecta > Orthoptera > Acrididae > Schistocerca > Schistocerca americana. Next base: position 1,089,860,181 of record NC_060120.1, on the reverse strand, counting down.
TGTGTTTCATCGTCAATAAGAAGGTCCAAGGGTTACAGCAAACCTGAAGTGAAGCATCGGAATCTAAAACTGGACTCACAGGAGGGGTTCAAATCATAGAAAGTTAGAGTGTCAGTCCCCTTGTACTTAAGTCGGCATTATACCTTTTGAATTTAATTCCGATGCAACTTCTGTGTTTCATCGTCAATAAGAAGTTCCGAGGTATACAGTAAACCTGAAGTGAAGCATCAGAATCTAAAACTGGACTCACAGGAGAGGTTCACATCATAGAAAGTTAGAGTGTCAGTCCTCTTGTACTTAAGTCGGCATTGTGCCTTTTGTATTAAATTTGGATGCAATTTATGTGTTTCATCGTCAATAAGAAGGTCCAAGGGATACAGTAAACCTGAAGTGAAGCATCGGAATCTAAATCTGGACTCACAGGAGAGGTTCAAATCATAGAAAGTGAGAGTGTCAGTCCTCTTGTACGTAAGTCGGCATTGTGCTTTTGTATTAAATTCGGATGCAATATCTGTGTTTCATCGTCAATAAGGAGGTCCGAGGAATACAGTGAAACTGAAGTGAAGCATCGGAACCTAAAACCGGACTCACAGGAGAGATTTAAATCGTAGAAAGTTAGCGTGTCGGTCCTCTTGTACTTAAGTCGGCATTGTGAACTTTGTATTAAATTTGGATGCAATTTCTGTGTTTCATCGTCAATAAGAAGGTCCAAGGGATACAGTAAACCTGAAGTGAAGCATCGGAAACTAAAACTGGACTCACAGGATGGGTTTAAGTCATAGAAAGTTAGAGAGCCAGTCCTCTTGTGCTTAAGTCGGCATTGTGAATTTTGTATTAAATTCGGATGCAATTTCTGTGTTTCATCGTCAATAAGATGGTACAAGGGATACAGTAAACCTGATGTGAAGCATCGGAATCTAAAACTGGACTCACAGGAGAGGTTCAAATAATAGAAAGTGAGAGTGTCAGTCCTCTTGTACTTAAGTCGGCATTGTGAATTTTTTATTAAATTCGGATTGCAATGTCTGTGTTTCATCGTCAATAAGAAGGTCCAAGGGATACAGTAAACCTGAAGTAAAGCATCGGAATCTAAAACTGGAATCACAGGAGAGGTTCAAATCATAGAAAGTTAGAGTGTCAATCCCCTTCTATTTAAGTCGGCATTATGCCTTTTGAATTTAATTCCGATGCAACTTCTGTGTTTCATTGTCAATAAGATGTTCCGAGGTATACAGTAAACCTGAAGTGAAGCATCGGAATCTAAAACTGGACTCGCAGGACAGGATCAAATCATAGAAGGTTAGAGTGTCAGTCCTCTTGTACTTAAGTTGGCATTGAGATTTTTGAACTTAATTCCGATGGAATTTCTGTGTTTCATCGTCAATAAGAACTTCCGAGGTATACAATAAACCTGAAGTGAAGCATCGGAATCTAAACTGGACTCACAGGAGAGGTTCAAATCATAGAAAGTGAGAGAGTCAGTCCTCTTGTACTTCAGTCGGCATTGTGCCTTTTGTATTAAAGTCGGATTCAATTTCTGTGTTTCATCGTCAATAAGAATGTCCAAGGGATACAGTTTACCTGAAGTGAAGCATCGGAATCTAAAACTGGACTCACAGGAGAGGTTCAAGTCATAGAAAGTTAGAGAGTCAGTCCTCTTGTACTTAAGTCGGCATTGTGCCTTTTGTATTAAATTCGGATGCAATTTCTGTTTTTCGTCGTCAATAAGAAGGTCCGAGGGATACAGCAAACCTGAAGAGAAGCATCAGAATCTAAAACTGGACTCACAGGAGAGGTGCAAATCATAGAAAGTGAGAGTGTCTGTCGTCTTGTACTTAAGTCGGCATTGTGCCTTTTGAATATAATTCCGATGCAATTTCTGTGTTTCATCGTCAATAGGAAGGTCCAAGGTATACAGTTAACCTGAAGTGAAGCATCGGAATTTAAAACTGGACTCACAGGAGAGGATCAAATCATAGAAAGTGTGAGTGTCTGTCTAGTTGTACTTAAGTCGGCATTGTGCCTTTTGTATTAAATTCGGATGCAATTTCGGTGTTTCATCGTCAATAAGACGGTCCAAGGGACACAGTAAACCTGAAGTGAAGCATCGGAATCTAAAACTGGACTTACAGGAGAGGTTCATGTCATAGAAAGTTAGAGTGTCAGTCCTCTAGTACTTAAGTCGGCATTGTGCCTTTTGTATTAAATTCGGTTGTAATTTCTGTGTTTCATCGTCAATAAGAAGGTCCAAGGGATACAGTAAACCTGAAGTGAAGCATCGGAATCTAAAACTGGACTCACAGGATAGGTTCAAATCATAGACAGTTAGAGTGTCAGTCCCCTTGTACTTAAGTCGGCATTATGCCTTTTGAATTTAATTCCAATGCAACTTCTGTGTTTCATAGTCAATAAGAAGTTCGGAGGTATACAGTAAACCTGAAGTGAAGCATCAGAATCTGAAACTGGACTCACATGAGAGGTTCAAATCATGGAAAGTTATAGTGTCAGTCATCTTGTAATTAGGTCGGCATTGTGCCTTTTGTATTAAATTCGGATGCATTTTCTGTGTTTCATCGTCAATAAGAAGGTCCAAGGGATACAGTAACCCTGAAGTGAAGCATCGGAATCTAAAACTGGACTCACAGGAGAGGTTCAATTCATAGAAAGTTAGAGTGTCAGTCCTCTTGTACTTAAGTCAGCATTGTGCCTTTTGTATTAAATTTGAATGCAATTTCTGTGTTTCATCGTCAATAAGGAGGTCCTAGGGATACAGTAAACCTGAAGTGAAGCATCAGAATCTAAATCTGGACTCACAGGAGAGGTTCAAATCATAGAAAGTGAGAGTGTCAGTCCACTTGTACGTTAGTCGGCATTGTGATTTTGTATTAAATTCGGATGCTTTTTCTGTGTTTCATCATCAATAAGGAGGTCCGAGGGATACAGTAAACCTAAAGTGAGGCATCGGAATTTTAAAACTGGACTCACAGGAGAGGTTCAAAACATAGAAAGTAAGAGTGTCAGTCCTCTTGTACTTAAGTCGGCATTGTGCCTTTTGTATTAAATTCGGATGCAATTTCTGTGTTTCGTCGTCAATAGGAAGGTCCAAGGTATACAGTGAACCTGAAGTGAAGCATCGGAATCTAAAACTGGACTCACAGGAGAGGTTCAAATCATAGAAAGTTAGAGTGTCAGTCCTTTTGTACTTAAGTCGGCATTGTGCCTCTTGTATTAAATTCGGATGCAATTTCTGTGTTTCATCGTCAATAAGAAGGTCCAAGGGATACAGTAAACCTGATGTGAAGCATCGGAATCTAAAACTGGACTCACAGGAGAGGTTCAAATCATAGAAAGTAAGAGTGTCAGTCCTCTTGTACTTAAGTCGGCATTGTGCCTTTTGTATTAAATTCGGATGCAATTTCTGTGTTTCGTCGTCAATAGGAAGGTCCAAGGTATACAGTGAACCTGAAGTGAAGCATCGGAATCTAAAACTGGACTCACAGGACAGGTTCAAATCATAGAAAGTGTGTCAGTCCTCTTGTACTTAAGTCGGCATTGTGCCTTTTGAATATAATTCCGATGCAATTTCTGTGTTTCATCGTCAATAAGAAGTTCCAAGGTATACAGCAAACCTGAAGTGAAGCATCGGAATCTAAAACTGGACTCACAGGAGAGGTTCAATTCATGGAAAGTTAGAGTGTCAGTCCTTTTGTACTTAAGTCGGCATTGTGCCTTTTGTATTAAATTTGGATGCAATTTCTGTGTTTCATCGTCAGTAGGAAGGTCCAAGGGATACAGTAAAGCCGAAGTGAAGCATCGGAATCTAAAACTGGACTCACAGGAGAGGTTCAAATCATAGAAAGTGAGAGAGTCATTCCTCTTGTACGAAAGACGGCATTGTGCCGTTTGCATTGAATTGGGATGCAATTTCTGTGTTTCATCGTCAATAAGAAGGTCCAAGGTATACAGTTAACCTGAAGTGAAGCATCGGAATTTAAAACTGGACTCACAGGAGAGGTTCAAATCATAGAAGGTGAGAGTGTCGGTCTAGTTGTACTTAAGTCGGCATTGTGCCTTTTGTATTAAATTCGGATGCAATTTCGGTGTTTCATCGTCAATAAGAAGGTCCAAGGGATACAGTAACCCTGAAGTGAAGCATCGGAATCTTAAACTGGACTCACAGGAGAGGTTCAAATCATAGAAAATTAGAGTGTCAGTCCCCTTGTACTTAAGTCGGCATTGTGCCTTTTGTATTAAATTCGGATGCAATTTCGGTGTTTCATCGTCAATAAGAAGGTCCAAGGGATACAGTTAACCTGAAGTGAAGCATCAGAATCTCAAACTGGACTCACATGAGAGGTACAAATCATAGAAAGTTATAGTGCCAGTCCTCTTGTAATTAGGTCGGCATTGTGCCTTTTGTATTAAATTCGGATGCATTTTCTGTGTTTCATCGTCAATAAGAAGGTCCAAGGGATACAGTAACCCTGAAGTGAAGCATCGGAATCTAAAACTGTACTCACAGGAGAGGTTCAATTCATAGAAAGTGAGAGTGTCAGTTCACTTGTACATAAGTCGGCATTGTGCCTTTTGTATTAAAATCGGATGCAATTTCTGTGTTTCATCGTCAATAGGAAGGTCGAAGGTATACATTAAACCGAAAATGAAGCATCGGAATCTAAAACTGGACTCACAGGAGAGGTTCAAATCATAGAAGGTTATAGTGTCAGTCCTCTTGTACTTAAGTCGGCATTGTGCCTTTTGTATTAAATTCGGATGCAATTTCTGTGTTTCATCGTCAATAAGAAGGTCCAAGGGATACAGTAAACCTGAAGTGAAGCATCGGAATCTAAAACTGGACTCAAAGGAGAGGTTCAAATCATAGAAATTTAGAGTGTCAGACCTCTTGTATTTAAGTAGTCATTTTGCCTTTTGTATTCAATTCGGATGCAATTTCTGTGTTTCATCGTCAATAAGATGGTCCAAGGGATACAGTAAGCCTGAAGTGAACCATCGGAATCTAAAACTGGACTCACAGGAGAGTTTCAAATCATAGAAAGTGAGAGTGTCAGTCCTCTTGTACTTAAGTCGGCATTGTGCCTTTTGTATTTAAATCGGATGCAATTTCTGTGTTTCATCGTCAATAAGAAGGTCCAAGGTATACTGTAAACCTGTAGTGAAGCATCGGAATCTAATACTGGACTCACAGGAGAGGTTCAAATCATAGAAAGTAAGAGTGTCAGTCGTCTTGTACTTAAGTCGGCATTGTGCCTTTTGTATTAAATTCGGATGCAATTTCTGTGTTTCATCGTCAATATGAAGGTCCAAGCGATACAGTAACCCTGAAGTGAAGCATCGGAATCTAAAACTGGACTCACAGGAGAGGTTCAAATCATAGAAAGTGACAGTATCAGTCCTCTTGTACTTAAGTCGGCATTGTGCCTTTTGTATTAAATTCGGATGCAATTTCTGTGTTTCATCGTCAATAAGAAGGTCCAAGGGATACAGTAAACCTGAAGTAAAGCATCGGAATCTAAAACTGGACTCACAGGAGAGTTTCAAATCATAGAAAGTGAGAGTGTCAGTCCTCTTGTACTTAACTCGGCATTGTGCCTTTTGAATTTAATTCCGATGCAATTTCTGTGTTTCATCGTCAATAAGAGGTTCCTAGGTATACAGTAAACCTGAAGTGAAGCATCGGAATCTAAAACTGGACTCACAGGTGAGGTTCAAATCACAGAAGGTTAGAGTGTCAGTCCTCTTGTACTTCAGTCGACATTGTGCCTTTTGTACTAAATTCGGAAGCAATTTCTGTGTTTCATCGTCAATAAGAAGTTCCGAGGTATACAGTAAACCTGAAGTGAAGCATCGGAATCTAAAGCTGGCCTCACAGGAGAGGTTCAAATCATAGAAAGTTAGAGTGTCAGTCCTCTTGTACTTAAGTCGGCATTGTGCCTTTTGTATTAAATTCGGAAGCAATTTCTGTGTTTCTTCGTCAATAAGAAGATCCAAGGGATACAGTAACCCTGAAGTGATGCATCGCAATCAAAAACAGGACTCACAGGAGAGGTGCAAATCATAGATAGTTAGAGTGTCAGTCCTCTTGTACTTCAGTCGGCATTGTGCCTTTTGTATTAAATTCGGATGCAATTTCTGTGTTTCATCGTCAATATAAAGGTCCAAAGGATACAGTAACCACGAAGTGAAGCATCGGAATCTAACACTGGACTCACAGGAGAGGTTCAATTCATAGAAAGATAGAGTGTCAGTTCACTTGTACATAAGTCGGCATTGTGCCTTTTGTATTAAAATCGGATGCAATTTCTGTGTTTCATCGTCAATAGGAAGGTCGAAGGTATACATTAAACCGAAAATGAAGCATCGGAATCTAAAACTGGACTCAAAGGAGAGGTTCAAATCATAGAAATTTAGAGTGTCAGACCTCTTGTATTTAAGTAGTCATTTTGCCTTTTGTATTCAATTCGGATGCAATTTCTGTGTTTCATCGTCAATAAGATGGTCCAAGGGATACAGTAACCCTGAAGTGAAGCATCGGAATCTAAAACTGGACTCACAGGAGAGGTTCAATTCATAGAAAGTTAGAGTGTCAGTCCTCTTGTACTTAAGTCAGCATTGTGCCTTTTGTATTAAATTTGGATGCAATTTCTGTGTTTCATCGTCAATAAGGAGGTCCTAGGGATACAGTAAACCTGAAGTGAAGCATCAGAATCTAAATCTGGACTCACAGGAGAGGTTCAAATCATAGAAAGTGAGAGTGTCAGTCCACTTGTACGTTAGTCGGCATTGTGATTTTGTATTAAATTCGGATGCTTTTTCTGTGTTTCATCATCAATAAGGAGGTCCGGGGGATACAGTAAACCTAAAGTGAAGCATCGGAATTTTAAAACTGGACTCACAGGAGAGGTTCAAAACATAGAAAGTAAGAGTGTCAGTCCTCTTGTACTTAAGTCGGCATTGTGCCTTTTGTATTAAATTCGGATGCAATTTCTGTGTTTCGTCGTCAATAGGAAGGTCCAAGGTATACAGTGAACCTGAAGTGAAGCATCGGAATCTAAAACTGGACTCACAGGAGAGGTTCAAATCATAGAAAGTTAGAGTGTCAGTCCTTTTGTACTTAAGTCGGCATTGTGCCTCTTGTATTAAATTCGGATGCAATTTCTGTGTTTCATCGTCAATAAGAAGGTCCAAGGGATACAGTAAACCTGATGTGAAGCATCGGAATCTAAAACTGGACTCACAGGAGAGGTTCAAATCATAGAAAGTAAGAGTGTCAGTCCTCTTGTACTTAAGTCGGCATTGTGCCTTTTGTATTAAATTCGGATGCAATTTCTGTGTTTCGTCGTCAATAGGAAGGTCCAAGGTATACAGTGAACCTGAAGTGAAGCATCGGAATCTAAAACTGGACTCACAGGACAGGTTCAAATCATAGAAAGTGTGTCAGTCCTCTTGTACTTAAGTCGGCATTGTGCCTTTTGAATTTCATTCCGATGCAATTCCTGTGTTTCATCGTCAATAAGAAGTTCCAAGGTATACAGCAAACCTGAAGTGAAGCATCGGAATCTAAAACTGGTCTCACAGGAGAGGTGCAAATCATAGAAAGTGAGAGTGTCAGTCGTCTTGTACTTAAGTCGGCATTGTGCCTTTTGAATATAATTCCGATGCAATTTCTGTGTTTCATCGTCAATAAGAAGTTCCAAGGTATACAGCAAACCTGAAGTGAAGCATCGGAATCTAAAACTGGACTCACAGGAGAGGTTCAATTCATGGAAAGTTAGAGTGTCAGTCCTTTTGTACTTAAGTCGGCATTGTGCCTTTTGTATTAAATTTGGATGCAATTTCTGTGTTTCATCGTCAGTAGGAAGGTCCAAGGGATACAGTAAAGCCGAAGTGAAGCAACGGAATCTAAAACTGGACTCACAGGAGAGGTTCAAATCATAGAAAGTGAGAGAGTCATTCCTCTTGTACGAAAGACGGCATTGTGCCGTTTGCATTGAATTGGGATGCAATTTCTGTGTTTCATCGTCAATAAGAAGGTCCAAGGTATACAGTTAACCTGAAGTGAAGCATCGGAATTTAAAACTGGACTCACAGGAGAGGTTCAAATCATAGAAGGTGAGAGTGTCGGTCTAGTTGTACTTAAGTCGGCATTGTGCCTTTTGTATTAAATTCGGATGCAATTTCGGTGTTTCATCGTCAATAAGGAGGTCCAAGGGATACAGTAACCCTGAAGTGAAGCATCGGAATCTAAAACTGGACTCACAGGAGAGGTTCAAATCATAGAAAATTAGAGTGTCAGTCCCCTTGTACTTAAGTCGGCATTGTGCCTTTTGTATTAAATTCGGATGCAATTTCGGTGTTTCATCGTCAATAAGAAGGTCCAAGGGATACAGTTAACCTGAAGTGAAGCATCAGAATCTCAAACTGGACTCACATGAGAGGTTCAAATCATAGAAAGTTATAGTGCCAGTCCTCTTGTAATTAGGTCGGCATTGTGCCTTTTGTATTAAATTCGGATGCATTTTCTGTGTTTCATCGTCAATAAGAAGGTCCAAGGGATACAGTAACCCTGAAGTGAAGCATCGGAATCTAAAACTGGACTCACAGGAGAGGTTCAATTCATAGAAAGTTAGAGTGTCAGTTCACTTGTACATAAGTCGGCATTGTGCCTTTTGTATTAAAATCGGATGCAATTTCTGTGTTTCATCGTCAATAGGAAGGTCGAAGGTATACATTAAACCGAAAATGAAGCATCGGAATCTAAAACTGGACTCACAGGAGAGGTTCAAATCATAGAAGGTTATAGTGTCAGTCCTCTTGTACTTAAGTCGGCATTGTGCCTTTTGTATTAAATTCGGATGCAATTTCTGTGTTTCATCGTCAATAAGAAGGTCCAAGGGATACAGTAAACCTGAAGTGAAGCATCGGAATCTAAAACTGGACTCAAAGGAGAGGTTCAAATCATAGAAATTTAGAGTGTCAGACCTCTTGTATTTAAGTAGTCATTTTGCCTTTTGTATTCAATTCGGATGCAATTTCTGTGTTTCATCGTCAATAAGATGGTCCAAGGGATACAGTAAGCCTGAAGTGAACCATCGGAATCTAAAACTGGACTCACAGGAGAGTTTCAAATCATAGAAAGTGAGAGTGTCAGTCCTCTTGTACTTAAGTCGGCATTGTGCCTTTTGTATTTAAATCGGATGCAATTTCTGTGTTTCATCGTCAATAAGAAGGTCCAAGGTATACTGTAAACCTGTAGTGAAGCATCGGAATCTAATACTGGACTCACAGGAGAGGTTCAAATCATAGAAAGTAAGAGTGTCAGTCGTCTTGTACTTAAGTCGGCATTGTGCCTTTTGTATTAAATTCGGATGCAATTTCTGTGTTTCATCGTCAATATGAAGGTCCAAGGGATACAGTAACCCTGAAGTGAAGCATCGGAATCTAAAACTGGACTCACAGGAGAGGTTCAAATCATAGAAAGTGAGAGTGTCAGTCCTCTTGTACTTAACTCGGCATTGTGCTTTTTGAATTTAATTCCGATGCAATTTCTGTGTTTCATCGTCAATAAGAGGTTCCTAGGTATACAGTAAACCTGAAGTGAAGCATCGGAATCTAAAACTGGACTCACAGGTGAGGTTCAAATCACAGAAAGTTAGAGTGTCAGTCCTCTTGTACTTCAGTCGACATTGTGCCTTTTGTACTAAATTCGGAAGCAATTTCTGTGTTTCATCGTCAATAAGAAGTTCCGAGGTATACAGTAAACCTGAAGTGAAGCATCGGAATCTAAAGCTGGCCTCACAGGAGAGGTTCAAATCATAGAAAGTTAGAGTGTCAGTCCTCTTGTACTTAAGTCGGCATTGTGCCTTTTGTATTAAATTCGGGAGCAATTTCTGTGTTTCATCGTCAATAAGAAGATCCAAGGGATACAGTAACCCTGAAGTGATGCATCGCAATCTAAAACAGGACTCACAGGAGAGGTGCAAATCATAGATAGTTAGAGTGTCAGTCCTCTTGTACTTCAGTCGGCATTGTGCCTTTTGTATTAAATTCGGATGCAATTTCTGTGTTTCATCGTCAATATAAAGGTCCAAAGGATACAGTAACCACGAAGTGAAGCATCGGAATCTAACACTGGACTCACAGGAGAGGTTCAATTCATAGAAAGATAGAGTGTCAGTCCTCTTGTACTTAAGTCGGCATTGTGCCTTTTGAATTTAATTCCGATGCAATTTCTGTGTTTCATCGTCAATAAGATTGTCCAAGGTATTTAGTAAACCTGAAGTGGAACATCGGAATCTTCAACTGGACTAACAGGAGAGGTTCAAATCATAGAAAGTTAGAGTGTCAGTTCACTTGTACATAAATCGGCATTGCGCCTTTTGTATTAAAATCGGATGCAATTTCTGTGTTTCATCGTCAATAGGAAGGTCGAAGGTATACATTAAACCGAAAATGAAGCATCGGAATCTAAAACTGGACTCACAGGAGAGGTTCAAATCATAGAAGGTTATAGTGTCAGTCCTCTTGTACTTAAGTCGGCATTGTGCCTTTTGTATTAAATTCGGATGCAATTTCTGTGTTTCATCGTCAATAAGAAGGTCCAAGGGATACAGTAAACCTGAAGTGAAGCATCGGAATCTAAAACTGGACTCAAAGGAGAGGTTCAAATCATAGAAATTTAGAGTGTCAGACCTCTTGTATTTAAGTAGTCATTTTGCCTTTTGTATTCAATTCGGATGCAATTTCTGTGTTTCATCGTCAATAAGATGGTCCAAGGGATACAGTAAGCCTGAAGTGAACCATCGGAATCTAAAACTGGACTCACAGGAGAGTTTCAAATCATAGAAAGTGAGAGTGTCAGTCCTCTTGTACTTAAGTCGGCATTGTGCCTTTTGAATTTAATTCCGATGCAATTTCTGTGTTTCGTCGTCAATAAGATGTTCCGAGGTATACAGTAAACCTGAAGTGAAGCATTGGAATCTAAAACTGGACTCACAGGTGAGGTTTAAATCATAGAAAGTTAGAGTGTCAGTCCTCTTGTACTTCAGTCGACATTGTGTTTTTTGTATTAAATTCGGATACAATTTATGTGTTTCATCGTCAATAAGAAGTTCCGAGGTATACAATAAACCTGAAGTGAAGCATCGTAATCTAAAGCCGACCTCACAGGGGAGGTTCATCCCATAGAAAGTGAGAGTGTCAGTCCTCTTGTACTTAAGTCGGCATTGTGCCTTTTGTATTAAATTCGAATGCAATTTCTGTGTTTCATCGTCAATATAAAGGTCCAAAGGATACAGTAACCCTGAAACGAAGCATCGGAATCTAACACTGGACTCACAGGAGAGGTTCAAATCATAGAAAGATAGAGTGTCAGTCCTCTTGTACTTAAGTCGGCATTGTGCCTTTTGAATTTAATTCCGATGCAATTTCTGCGTTTTATCGTCAATAAGATTGTCCAAGGTATTTAGTAAACCTGAAGTGGAACATCGGAATCTACAACTGGACTCACAGGAGAGGTTCAAATCATAGAGAGTTAGAGTGTCAGTCCTCTTGTACTTAAGTCGGCATTGTGCCTTTTGTATTAAATTCGGATGCAACTTCTGTGTTTCATCGTCAATAAGAAGGTCCAAGGGATACAGTAAACCTGAAGTAAAGCATCGGAATCTAAAACTGGACTCACAGGAGAGTTTCAAATCATAGAAAGTGAGAGTGTCAGTCCTCTTGTACTTAAGTCGGCATTGTGCCTTTTGAATTTAATTCCGATGCAATTTCTGTGTTTCATCGTCAATAAGAAGTTCCGAGGTATACAGTAAACCTGAAGTGAAGCATCGGAATCTAAAACTGGACTCACAGGTGAGGTTCAAATCATAGAAAGTTAGAGTGTCATAGAGTGTCAGTCCTCTTGTACTTCAGTCGACATTGTGCCTTTTGTATTAAATTCGGATGCAATTTCTGTGTTTCACCGTCAATAAGAAGTTCCGAGGTATACAGTAAACCTGAAGTGAAGCATCGGAATCTAAAGCTGGCCTCACAGGAGAGGTTCAATTCATAGAATGTTAGAGTGTCAGTCCTCTTGTACTTAAGTCGGCATTGTGCCTTTTGTATTAAATTCGGAAGCAATTTCTATGTTTCATCGTCAATAAGAAGATCCAAGGGATACAGTAACCCTGAAGTGAAGCATCGGAATCTAAAACTGGACTCACAGGAGATGTGCAAATCATGGAAAGTTAGAGTGTCAGTCCTCTTGTACTTAAGTCAGCATTGTGCCTTTTTTATTAAATTCGGAAGCAATTTCTGTGTTTCATCGTCAATAATAAGATCCAAGGGATACAGTAACCCTGAAGTGAAGCATCGCAATCTAAAACTGGACTCACAGGAGAGGTGCAAATCATAGAAAGTTAGAGTGTCAGTCCTCCTGTACTTGAGTCGGCATTGTGCCTTTTGTATTAAACTCGAATGCAATTTCTGTGTTTCATCGTCAATATAGAGGTCCAAAGGATACAGTAACCATGAAGTGAAGCATCGGAATCTAACACTGGACTCACAGGAGAGGTTCAAATCATAGAAAGATAGAGTGTCAGTCCTCTTGTACTTAAGTCGGCATTGTGCCTTTTGAATGTAATTCCGATGCAATTTCTGCGTTTTATCGTCAATAAGATTGTCCAAGGTATTTAGTAAACCTGAAGTGGAACATCGGAATCTACAACTGGACTCACAGGAGAGGTTCAAATCATAGAAAGTTAGAGTGTCAGTCCTCTTGTACTTAAGTCGGCATTGTGCCTTTTGTATTAAAATCGGATGCAATTTCTGTGTTTCATCGTCAATAGGAAGGTCGAAGGTATACTTTAAACCGAAAATGAAGCATCGGAATCTAAAACTGGACTCACAGGAGAGGTTCAAATCATAGAAAGTTAGAGTGTCATTCCCCTTGTACTTCAGTCGGCATTGTGCCTTTTGTATTAAATTCGGATGCAATTTCTGTGTTTCATCGTCAATATAAAGGTGCAAAGGATACAGTAACTATGTAGTGAAGCATCGGAATCTAACACTGGACTCACAGGAGAGGTTCAAATCATAGATAGATAGAGTGTCAGTCCTCTTGTACTTAAGTCGGCATTGTGCCTTTTGAATTTAATTCCGATGCAATTTCTGTGTTTCATCGTCAATAAGAAGGTCCAAGGGATACAGTAAACCTGAAGTGAACCATCGGAATCTAAAACTGGACTCACAGGAGAGTTTCAAATCATAGAAAGTGAGAGTGTCAATTCCTCTTGTACTTAAGTCGGCATTGTGCCTTTTGAATTTAATTCCGATGCAATTTCTGTGTTTCATCGTCAATAAGAAGTTCCGAGGTATACAGTAAACCTGAAGTGAAGCATCGGAATCTAAAACTGGACTCACAGGTGAGGTTCAAATCATAGAAAGTTAGAGTGTCAGTCCTCTTGTACTTAAGTCGGCATTGTGCCTTTTGTATTAAATTCGGAAGCAATTTTTGTGTTTCATCGTCAATAACAAGATCCAAGGGATACAGTAACCCTGAAGTGAAGCATCGGAATCTAAAACTGGACTCACAGGAGAGGTGCAAATCATAGAAAGTTAGAGTGTCAGTCCTCTTGTACTTAAGTCGGCATTGTGCCTTTTGTATAAAATTCGAATGCAATTTCTGTGTTTCATCGTCAATATAAAGGTCCAAAGGATACAGTAACCCTGAAATGAAGCATCGGAATCTAACACTGGACTCACAGAAGAGGTTCAAATCATAGAAAGATAGAGTGTCAGTCCTCTTGTACTTGAGTCGGCATTGTGCCTTTTGAATTTAATTCCGATGCAATTTCTGTGTTTCATCGTCAATAAGATTGTCCAAGGTATTTAGTAAACCTGAAGTGGAACATCGGAATCTTCAACTGGACTAACAGGAGAGGTTCAAATCATAGAAAGTTAGAGTGTCAGTTCACTTGTACATAAGTCGGCATTGTGCCTTTAGTATTAAAATCGGATGCAATTTCTGTGTTTCATCGTCAATAGGAAGGTCGAAGGTATACATTAAACCGAAAATGAAGCATCGGAATCTAAAACTGGACTCACAGGAGAGGTTCAAATCATAGAAGGTTATAGTGTCAGTCCTCTTGTACTTAAGTCGGCATTGTGCCTTTTGTATTAAATTCGGATGCAATTTCTGTGTTTCATCGTCAATAAGAAGGTCCAAGGGATACAGTAAACCTGAAGTGAAGCATTGGAATCTAAAACTGGACTCAAAGGAGAGGTTCAAATCATAGAAATTTAGAGTGTCAGACCTCTTGTATTTAAGTAGTCATTTTGCCTTTTGTATTCAATTCGGATGCAAATTCTGTGTTTCATCGTCAATAAGATGGTCCAAGGGATACAGTAAGCCTGAAGTGAACCATCGGAATCTAAAACTGGACTCACAGGAGAGTTTCAAATCATAGAAAGTGAGAGTGTCAGTCCTCTTGTACTTAAGTCGGCATTGTGCCTTTTGTATTTAATTCCGATGCAATTTCTGTGTTTCGTCGTCAATAAGATGTTCCGAGGTATACAGTAAACCTGAAGTGAAGCATCGGAATCTAAAACTGGACTCACAGGTGAGGTTCAAATCATAGAAAGTTAGAGTGTCAGTCCTCTTGTACTTCAGTCGACATTGTGTTTTTTGTATTAAATTCGGATACAATTTCTGTGTTTCATCGTCAATAAGAGGTTCCGAGGTATACAATAAACCTGAAGTGAAGCATCGTAATCTTAAGCCGGCCTCACAGGGGAGGTTCAAATCATAGAAAGTGAGAGTGTCAGTCCTCTTGTACTTAAGTCGGCATTGTGCCTTTTGTATTAAATTCGAATGCAATTTCTGTGTTTCATCGTCAATATAAAGGTCCAAAGGATACAGTAACCCTGAAACGAAGCATCGGAATCTAACACTGGACTCACAGGAGAGGTTCAAATCATAGAAAGATAGAGTGTCAGTCCTCTTGTACTTAAGTCGGCATTGTGCCTTTTGAATTTAATTCCGATGCAATTTCTGCGTTTTATCGTCAATAAGATTGTCCAAGGTATTTAGTAAACCTGAAGTGGAACATCGGAATCTACAACTGGACTCACAGGAGAGGTTCAAATCATAGAGAGTTAGAGTGTCAGTCCTCTTGTACTTCAGTCGACATTGTGCCTTTTGTATTAAATTCGGATGCAATTTCTGTGTTTCACCGTCAGTAAGAAGTTCCGAGGTATACAGTAAACCTGAAGTGAAGCATCGGAATCTAAAGCTGGCCTCACAGGAGAGGTTCAATTCATAGAATGTTAGAGTGTCAGTCCTCTTGTACTTAAGTCGGCATTGTGCCTTTTGTATTAAATTCGGAAGCAATTTCTGTGTTTCATCGTCAATAAGAAGATCCAAGGGATACAGTAACCCTGAAGTGAAGCATCGGAATCTAAAACTGGACTCACAGGAGATGTGCAAATCATGGAAAGTTAGAGTGTCAGTCCTCTTGTACTTAAGTCAGCATTGTGCCTTTTTTATTAAATTCGGAAGCAATTTCTGTGTTTCATCGTCAATAATAAGATCCAAGGGATACAGTAACCCTGAAGTGAAGCATCGCAATCTAAAACTGGACTCACAGGAGAGGTGCAAATCATAGAAAGTTAGAGTGTCAGTCCTCTTGTACTTAAGTCGGCATTGTGCCTTTTGTATTAAACTCGAATGCAATTTCTGTGTTTCATCGTCAATATAGAGGTCCAAAGGATACAGTAACCATGAAGTGAAGCATCGGAATCTAACACTGGACTCACAGGAGAGGTTCAAATCATAGAAAGATAGAGTGTCAGTCCTCTTGTACTTAAGTCGGCATTGTGCCTTTTGAATTTAATTCCGATGCAATTTCTGCGTTTTATCGTCAATAAGATTGTCCAAGGTATTTAGTAAACCTGAAGTGGAACATCGGAATCTACAACTGGACTCACAGGAGAGGTTCAAATCATAGAAAGTTAGAGTGTCAGTCCTCTTGTACTTAAGTCGGCATTGTGCCTTTTGTATTAAAATCGGATGCAATTTCTGTGTTTCATCGTCAATAGGAAGGTCGAAGGTATACTTTAAACCGAAAATGAAGCATCGGAATCTAAAACTGGACTCACAGGAGAGGTTCAAATCATAGAAAGTTAGAGTGTCATTCCCCTTGTACTTCAGTCGGCATTGTGCCTTTTGTATTAAATTCGGATGCAATTTCTGTGTTTCATCGTCAATATAAAGGTGCAAAGGATACAGTAACTATGTAGTGAAGCATCGGAATCTAACACTGGACTCACAGGAGAGGTTCAAATCATAGATAGATAGAGTGTCAGTCCTCTTGTACTTAAGTCGGCATTGTGCCTTTTGAATTTAATTCCGATGCAATTTCTGTGTTTCATCGTCAATGAGAAGGTCCAAGGGATACAGTAAACCTGAAGTAAAGCATCGGAATCTAAAACTGGACTCACAGGAGAGTTTCAAATCATAGAAAGTGAGAGTGTCAGTCCTCTTGTACTTAAGTCGGCATTGTGCCTTTTGAATTTAATTCCGATGCAATTTCTTTGTTTCATCGTCAATAAGAAGTTCCGAGGTATACAGTAAACCTGAAGTGAAGCATCAGAATCTAAAACTGACTCACAGGTGAGGTTCAAATCATAGAAAGTTATAGTGTCAGTCCTCTTGTACTTCAGTCGACATTGTGCCTTTTGTATTAAATTCGGATGCAATTTCTGTGTTTCACCGTCAATAAGAAATTCCGAGGTATACAGTAAACCTGAAGTGAATCATCGGAATCTAAAGCTGGCCTCACAGGAGAGGTTCAAATCATAGAAAGTTAGAGTGTCAGTCCTCTTGTACTTAAGTCGGCATTGTGCCTTTTGTATTAAATTCGGAAGCAATTTCTGTGTTTCATCGACAATAAGAAGATCCAAGGGATACAGTAACCCTGAAGTGAAGCATCGGAATCTAAAACTGGACTCACAGGAGAGGTGCAAATCATGGAAAGTTAGAGTGTCAGTCCTCTTGTACTTAAGTCGGCATTGTGCCTTTTTTATTAAATTCGGAAGCAATTTCTGTGTTTCATCGTCAATAAGAAGATCCAAGGGATACAGTAACCCTGAAGTAAAGCATCGCAATCTAAAACTGGACTCACAGGAGAGGTACAAATCATAGCGAGTTAGAGTGTCAGTCCTCTTGTACTTAAGTCGGCATTGTGCCTTTTGTATTAAATTCGGATGCAATTTCTGTGTTTCATCGTCAATATAAAGGTCCAAAGGATACAGTAACCATGAAGTGAAGCATCGGAATCTAACACTGGACTCACAGGAGAGGTTCAAATCATAGAAAGATAGAGTGTCAGTCCTCTTGGACTTAAGTCGGCATTGTGCCTTTTGAATTTAATTCCGATGCAATTTTTTGTGTTTTATCGTCAATAAGATTGTCCAAGGTATTTACTAAACCTGAAGTGGAACATCGGAATCTTCAACTGGACTCACAGGAGAGGTTCAAATCATAGAAAGTAAGAGTATCAGTCCTCTTGTATTTAAGTCGGCATTGTGCCTTTTGTATTAAAATCGGATGCAATTTCTGGGTTTCATCGTCAATAGGAAGGTCGAAGGTATAAATTAAACCGAAAATGAAGCATCGGAATCTAAAACTGGACTCACAGGAGAGGTTCAAATTATAGAAAGTTAGAGTGTCAGTCCTCTTGTACTTCAGTCGGCATTGTGCCTTTTGTATTAAATTCGGATGCAATTTCTGTGTTTCATCGTCAATATAAAGGTCCAAAGGATACAGTAACCATGTAGTGAAGCATCGGAATCTAACACTGGACTCACAGGAGAGGTTCAAATCATAGAAATATAGAGTGTCAGTCCTATTGTACTTAAGTCGGCATTGTGCCTTTTGAATTTAATTCCGATGCAATTTCTGTGTTTCAACGTCAGTAAGATTGTCCTAGATATTTAGTAAACCTGAAGTGGAACATCGGAATCTTCAACTTTACTCACAGGAGAGGTTCAAATCACAGAAAGTTAGAGTGTCAGTTCACTTGTACTTAAGTCGGCATTGTGCCTTTTGTATTAAAATCGGATGCAATTTCTGTGTTTCATCGTCAATAGGAAGGTCGAAGGTATACATTAAACCGAAAATGAAGCATCGGAATCTAAAACTGGACTCACAGGAGAGGTTCAAATCATAGAAGGTTATAGTGTCAGTCCTCTTGTACTTAAGTCGGCATTGTGCCTTTTGTATTAAATTCGGATGCAATTTCTGTGTTTCATCGTCAATAAGAAGGTCCAAGGGATACAGTAAACCTGAAATGAAGCATCGGAATCTAAAACTGATTCACAGGAGAGGTTCAAATCATAGAGAGTTAGAGTGTCAGTCCTCTTGTACTTCAGTCGGCATTGTGCCTTTTGTATTAAATTCGGATGCAATTTCTGTGTTTCATCGTCAATAAGAAGGTCCAAGGGATACAGTAAACCTGAAGTAAAGCATCGGAATCTAAAACTGCACTCACAGGAGAGGTTCAAATCACACAAAGTGAGAGTGTCAGTCCTCTTGTACTTAAGTCGGCATTGTGCCTTTTGTATTAAATTCGGATGCAATTTGTGTGTTTGACCGTCAATAAGAAGGTAAACCTGAAGTGAAGCATCGGAAACTAAAATTGGACTCACAGGAGAGGTTCAAATCATAGAAGGTTATAGTGTCAGTCCTCTTGTACTTAAGTCAGCATTGTGCCTTTTGTATTAAATTCGGATGCAATTTCTGTGTTTCATCGTCAATAAGAAGGTCCAGGGGATACAGTAAACCTGAAGTGAAGCATCGGAATCTAAAACTGGACTCAAAGGAGAGGTCCAAATCATAAAAAATTAGAGTGTCAGACCTCTTGTACTTAAGTAGTCATTTTGCCTTTTGTATTCAATTCGCATGCAATTTCTGTGTTTCATCGTCAATAAGATTGTCCAAGGGATACAGTAAACCTGAAGTGAAGCATCGGAATCTAAAACTGGACTCACAGGAGAGTTTCAAATCATAGAAAGTGAGAGTGTCAGTCCTCTTGTACTTAAGTCGGCATTGTGCCTTTTGAATTTAATTCCGATGCAATTTCTGTGTTTCATCGTCAATAAGAACTTCCGAGGTATACAGTAAACCTGAAGTGAAGCATCGGAATCTAAAACTGATTCACAGGAGAGGTTCAAATCATAGAGACTTAGAGTGTCAGTCCTCTTGTACTTAAGTCGGCATTGTACCTTTTGTATTAAATTCGTATGCAATTTCTGTGTTTCATCGTCAATAAGAGGGTCCAAGGGATACAGTAACCCTGAAGTGAGCATCGGAATCTAAAACTGGACTCACAGGAGAGGTTCAAATCATAGAAAGTGAGAGTGTCAGTCCTCTTGTACTTAAGTCGGATTTGTGCCTTTTGTATTAAATTCGGATGCAATTTCTGTGTTTCATCGTCAATAAGAAGGTAAACCTAAAGTGAAGCATCGGAATCTAGAACTGGACTCACAGGAGAGGTTCAAATCATAGAAAGTTATAGTGTCAGTCCTCTTGTACTGAAGTCGGCATTGGTGCCTTTTGTATTATATTCGGATGCAATTTCTGTGTTTCATCGTCAATAAGAAGGTCCAAGGCATACAGTAAACCTGAAGTGAAGCATCAGAATCTAAAACTGGACTCACAGGAGATGTTCAAATCATAGAAATTAAGAGTGCCAGACCTCTTGTACTTAAGTAGTCATTTTGCCTTTTGTATTCAATTCGGATGCAATTTCTGTGTTTCATCGTCAATAAGATGGTCCAAGGGATACAGTAAACCTGAAGTGAAGCATCGGAATCTGAAACTGGACTCACGGGAGAGGTTCAAATCATAGAAAGTTAGAGTGTCAGTCGTCTTGTACTTAAGTCGGCATTGTTCCTTTTGTATTAAATTCGGATGCAATTTCTGTGTTTCATCGTCAATAGGATGGTCGAAGGTATACAGTAAACCGGAAATGAAGCATCGGAATCTAAAACTGGACTCACAGGAGAGGTTCAAATCATAGTAAGTTAGAGTGTCAATTCTCTTGTACTTAAGTCGGCATTGTGCCATTTGTATTAAATTCGGGTGTAATTTCTGTGTTTCATCGTCAATAAGAAGGTCCAAGGTATGCAGTGAACCTGAAGTGAAGCATAGGAATCTAAAACTGGACTCACAGGAGAGGTTCAAATCATAGAAAGTGTGAGTGCCAGTCCTCTTGTACTTAAGTCGGCATTGTGCCTTTTGTATTAAATTCGGATGCTATTTCTGGGTTTTATCGTCAATAAGAAGGTCCAAGGTATACAGTAAACCTAAAGTGAAGAATCGGAATCTAAAACTGGACTCACAGGAGAGGTTCAAATCATAGAAAGTGTGAGTGTCAGTCCTCTTGTACCCAAGTCGGCATTGTGCCTTTTGTACTGAATTCGGATGCAATTTCTGTGTTTCATCGTCAACAAGAAGTTCCGGGGTATACAGTAAACCTGAAGCGAAACATCGGAACCTAAAACTGGACTCATAGGAGAGGTTCAAATCATAGAAAGTTAAAGTGTCAATCCTCTTGTACTGAAGTCGGCATTGTGCCTTTTGTATTAAATTTGGATGCAATTTCGGTGTTTCATCGTCAATAAGAAGATCCAAGGGATACAGTAACGCTGAAGTGAAGCATCGGAATCTAAAACTGGACTCACAGGAGAGGTGCAAATCATAGAAAGTTAGAGTGTCAGTCCTCTTGTACTTAAGTCGGCATTGTGCCTTTTGTATTAAATTCGCATGCAATTTCTGTGTTTCATCGTCAATAAGAAGGTCCAAGGGATACAGTACCCCTGAAGTGAAGCATCGGTATCTAAAACTGGACTCACAGGAGAGGTACAAATCATAGAAAGTTAGAGTGTCAGTCCTCTTGTACTGAAGTCGGCATTGTGCCTTTTGTATTAAATTCGGATGCAATTTCTGTGTTTCATCGTCAATAAGATGGTCCAAGGGATACAGTAAACCTGAAGTGTAGCATCGGAATCTAAAACTGGACTCACAGGAGAGGTTCAAATCACAGAAAGTTAGACTGTCAGTCCTCTTGTACTTAAGTCGGCATTGTTCCTTTTGTATTAAATTCGGATGCAATTTCTGTGTTTCATCGTCAATAGGAAGGTCGAAGGTATACAGTAAACAGGAAATGAAGCATCGGAATCTAAAACTGGATTCACAGGAGAGGTTCTAATCATAGAAAGTTAGAGTGTCAGTTCTCTTGTACTTAAGTCGGCATTGTTCCTTTTGTATTATATTCGGATGCAATTTCTGTGTTTCATCGTCAATAAGAAGGTCCAAGGTATACAGTAAACCTGAAGTGAAGCATCGGAATCTAAAACTGGACTCACAGGAGAGGTTCAAATCATAGAAACTGTAAGTGTCAGTCCTCTTGTACTTAAGTCGGCATTGTGCCTTTTGTATTAAATTCGGATGCTATTTCTGTGTTTTATCGTCAATAAGAAGGTCCAAGGTATACAGTAAACCTGAAGTGAAGAATCGGAATCTAAAACTGGACTCACAGGAGAGGTTCAAATCATAGAAAGTGTGAGTGTCAGTCCTCTTGTTCTTAAGTCGACATTGTGCCTTTTGTATTAATTTCGGATGCAATTTCTGTGTTTCATCGTCAATAAAAAGGTCCAAGGAATACAGTAAATCTGAAGTGACGCATCGGAATCTGAAACTGGACTCACAGGATAGGTTCAAATCATAGAAAGTTAGAGTGTCAGCCCGCTTGTACTTATGTCGGCATTGAGCCTTTTGTATTAAATTCGGATGCAATTTCTGTGTTTCATCGTCAATAAGAAGGTCCAAGGGATACAGTAACCCTAAAGTGAAGCATCGGAATCTAAAACTGGACTCACAGGAGAGGTTCAAATCATAGAAAGTGAGAGTGTCAGTCCTCTTGTACTTAAGTCGCCATTGTGCCTTTTGTATTATATTCGAATGCAATTTCTGTGTTTCATCGTCAATAAGAATGTCCAAGGGATGCAGTAAACCGAAGTGAGGCATCGGAATCTCAAACTGGACTCACAGGAGATGTTCAAATCATAGAAAGTTATAGTGTCAGTCCTCTTGTACTTAAGTCGGCATTGTGCCTTTTGAATTTATTTCCGGAGCAATTTCTGTGTTTCGTCGTCAATAAGAAGTTCCGAGGTATACAGCAAACCTGAAGTGTAGAATCGGAATCTAAAACTGGACCCACTGGAGAGGTTCAAATCATAGAAAGTTAGAGTGTCAGTCCTCTTATACCTAAGTCGGCATTGTGCCTTTTGTACTAAATTCGTACGCAATTTCTGTGTTTCATCGTCAATAAGAAGTTCCGGGGTATACAGTAAACCTGAAGTGAAGCATCGGAATCTAAAACGGATTCACAGGAGAGGTTCAATTCATAGAGAGTAAGAGTGTCAGTCCTCTTGTACTTAAGTCGGCATTGTGCCTTTTGTAATAAATTCGTATGCAATTTCTGTGTTTCATCGTCAATAAGAAGGTCCAAGGGATACAGTAACCCTGAAGTGAGCATCGCAATCTAAAACTGGACTCACAGGAGAGGTTCAAATCATAGAAAGTGAGAGTGTCAGTCCTCTTGTACTTAAGTCGGCATTGTGACTTATGTATTAAATTCGGATGCAATTTCTGTGTTTCATCGTCAATAAGAAGGTAAACCTGAAGTGAAGCATCGGAATCTAAAACTGGACTCACAGGAGAGGTTCAAATCATAGAAAGTTATAGTGTCAGTCCTCTTGTACTTAAGTCGGCATTGTGCCTTTTGTATTAAATTCGGATGCAATTTCTGTGTTTCATCGTCAATAAGAAGGTCGAAGGTATACAGTAAACCGGAAATGAAGCATCGGAATCTAAAACTGGATTCACAGGAGAGGTTCTAATCATAGAAAGTTAGAGTGTCAGTCGTCTTGTACTTAAGTCGGCATTGTTCCTTTTGTATTAAATTCGGATGCAATTTCTGTGTTTCATCGTCAATAGGATGGTCGAAGGTATACAGTAAACCGGAAATGAAGCATCGGAATCTAAAACTGGACTCACAGGAGAGGTTCAAATCATAGTAAGTTAGAGTGTCAATTCTCTTGTACTTAAGTCGGCATTGTGCCATTTGTATTAAATTCGGGTGTAATTTCTGTGTTTCATCGTCAATAAGAAGGTCCAAGGTATGCAGTGAACCTGAAGTGAAGCATAGGAATCTAAAACTGGACTCACAGGAGAGGCTCAAATCATAGAAAGTGTGAGTGCCAGTCCTCTTGTACTTAAGTCGGCATTGTGCCTTTTGTATTAAATTCGGATGCTATTTCTGGGTTTTATCGTCAATAAGAAGGTCCAAGGTATACAGTAAACCTAAAGTGAAGAATCGGAATCTAAAACTGGACTCACAGGAGAGGTTCAAATCATAGAAAGTGTGAGTGTCAGTCCTCTTGTACCCAAGTCGGCATTGTGCCTTTTGTACTGAATTCGGATGCAATTTCTGTGTTTCATCGTCAACAAGAAGTTCCGGGGTATACAGTAAACCTGAAGCGAAACATCGGAACCTAAAACTGGACTCATAGGAGAGGTTCAAATCATAGAAAGTTAAAGTGTCAATCCTCTTGTACTGAAGTCGGCATTGTGCCTTTTGTATTAAATTTGGATGCAATTTCGGTGTTTCATCGTCAATAAGAAGATCCAAGGGATACAGTAACGCTGAAGTGAAGCATCGGAATCTAAAACTGGACTCACAGGAGAGGTGCAAATCATAGAAAGTTAGAGTGTCAGTCCTCTTGTACTTAAGTCGGCATTGTGCCTTTTGTATTACATTCGCATGCAATTTCTGTGTTTCATCGTCAATAAGAAGGTCCAAGGGATACAGTACCCCTGAAGTGAAGCATCGGTATCTAAAACTGGACTCACAGGAGAGGTACAAATCATAGAAAGTTAGAGTGTCAGTCCTCTTGTACTGAAGTCGGCATTGTGCCTTTTGTATTAAATTCGGATGCAATTTCTGTGTTTCATCGTCAATAAGATGGTCCAAGGGATACAGTAAACCTGAAGTGTAGCATCGGAATCTAAAACTGGACTCACAGGAGAGGTTCAAATCACAGAAAGTTAGACTGTCAGTCCTCTTGTACTTAAGTCGGCATTGTTCCTTTTGTATTAAATTCGGATGCAATTTCTGTGTTTCATCGTCAATAGGAAGGTCGAAGGTATACAGTAAACCGGAAATGAAGCATCGGAATCTAAAACTGGATTCACAGGAGAGGTTCTAATCATAGAAAGTTAGAGTGTCAGTTCTCTTGTACTTAAGTCGGCATTGTTCCTTTTGTATTATATTCGGATGCAATTTCTGTGTTTCATCGTCAATAAGAAGGTCCAAGGTATACAGTAAACCTGAAGTGAAGCATCGGAATCTAAAACTGGACTCACAGGAGAGGTTCAAATCATAGAAACTGTAAGTGTCAGTCCTCTTGTACTTAAGTCGGCATTGTGCCTTTTGTATTAAATTCGGATGCTATTTCTGTGTTTTATCGTCAATAAGAAGGTCCAAGGTATACAGTAAACCTGAAGTGAAGAATCGGAATCTAAAACTGGACTCACAGGAGAGGTTCAAATCATAGAAAGTGTGAGTGTCAGTCCTCTTGTTCTTAAGTCGACATTGTGCCTTTTGTATTAATTTCGGATGCAATTTCTGTGTTTCATCGTCAATAAAAAGGTCCAAGGAATACAGTAAATCTGAAGTGACGCATCGGAATCTAAAACTGGACTCACAGGATAGGTTCAAATCATAGAAAGTTAGAGTGTCAGCCCGCTTGTACTTATGTCGGCATTGAGCCTTTTGTATTAAATTCGGATGCAATTTCTGTGTTTCATCGTCAATAAGAAGGTCCAAGGGATACAGTAACCCTAAAGTGAAGCATCGGAATGTAAAACTGGACTCACAGGAGAGGTTCAAATCATAGAAAGTGAGAGTGTCAGTCCTCTTGTACTTAAGTCGCCATTGTGCCTTTTGTATTATATTCGAATGCAATTTCTGTGTTTCATCGTCAATAAGAATGTCCAAGGGATGCAGTAAACCGAAGTGAGGCATCGGAATCTCAAACTGGACTCACAGGAGATGTTCAAATCATAGAAAGTTATAGTGTCAGTCCTCTTGTACTTAAGTCGGCATTGTGCCTTTTGAATTTATTTCCGATGCAATTTCTGTGTTTCGTCGTCAATAAGAAGTTCCGAGGTATACAGCAAACCTGAAGTGTAGAATCGGAATCTAAAACTGGACCCACTGGAGAGGTTCAAATCATGGAATGTTAGAGTGTCAGTCCTCTTATACCTAAGTCGGCATTGTGCCTTTTGTACTAAATTCGTACGCAATTTCTGTGTTTCATCGTCAATAAGAAGTTCCGGGGTATACAGTAAACCTGAAGTGAAGCATCGGAATCTAAAACGGATTCACAGGAGAGGTTCAATTCATAGAGAGTAAGAGTGTCAGTCCTCTTGTACTTAAGTCGGCATTGTGCCTTTTGTAATAAATTCGTATGCAATTTCTGTGTTTCATCGTCAATAAGAAGGTCCAAGGGATACAGTAACCCTGAAGTGAGCATCGCAATCTAAAACTGGACTCACAGGAGAGGTTCAAATCATAGAAAGTGAGAGTGTCAGTCCTCTTGTACTTAAGTCGGCATTGTGACTTATGTATTAAATTCGGATGCAATTTCTGTGTTTCATCGTCAATAAGAAGGTAAACCTGAAGTGAAGCATCGGAATCTAAAACTGGACTCACAGGAGAGGTTCAAATCATAGAAAGTTATAGTGTCAGTCCTCTTGTACTTAAGTCGGCATTGTGCCTTTTGTATTAAATTCGGATGCAATTTCTGTGTTTCATCGTCAATAAGAAGGTCCAAGGGATGCAGTAAACCTGAAGTGAGGCATTGGATTCTCAGACTGGACTCACAGGAGAGGTTCAAATCATAGAAAGTTAGAGTGTCAGTCGTCTTGTACTTAAGTCGGCATTGTGCCTTTTGTATTAAATTCGTATGCAATTTCTGTGTTTCACCGTCAATAAGAAGGTCCAAGGGATACAGTAACCCTGAAGTGAGCATCGCAATCTAAAACTGGACTCACAGGAGAGGTTCAAATCATAGAAAGTGAGATTGTCAGTCCTCTTGTACTTAAGTCGGCATTGTGCCTTTTGTATTAAATTCGGATGCAATTTCTGTGTTTCATCGTCAATAAGAAGGTAAACCTGAAGTGAAGCATCAGAATCTAAAACTGGACTCACAGGAGAGGTTCAAATCATAGAAAGTTGTAGTGTCAGTCCTCTTGTACTTAAGTCGGCATTGTGCCTTTTGTATTAAATTCGGATGCAATTTCTGTGTTTCATCGTCAATAAGAAGGTCCAAGGGATACAGTAAACCTGAAGTGAAGCATCGGAATCTAAAACTGGACTCACAGGAGAGGTTCAAATCATAGAAATTTAGAGTGTCAGACCTCTTGTACTTAAGTAGTCATTTTGCCTTTTGTATTCAATTCGGACGCAATTTCTGTGTTTCATCGTCAATGAGATGGTCCAAGGGATACAGTAAACCTGATGTGAAGCATCGGAATCTAAAACTGGACTCACGGGAGAGGTTCAAATCATAGAAAGTTAGAGTGTCAGTCGTCTTGTACTTAAGTCGGCATTGTGCCTTTTGTATTAAATTCGGATGCAATTTCTGTATTTCATCGTCAATAGGATGGTCGAAGTTATACAGTAAACCGGAAATGAAGCATCGGAATCTAAAACTGGACTCACTGGAGAGGTTCAAATCATAGTAAGTTAGAGTGTCAGTTCTCTTGTACTTAAGTCGGCATTGTGGCTTTTGAATTTAATTCCGATGCAATTTCTGTGTTTCATCGTCAATAAGATTGTCCATGGTATACAGTAAACCTGAAGTGAAGCATCGGAATCTAAAACTGGACTCACAGGAGAGGATCAAATCGTAGAAAGTTAGAGTGTCAGTTTTCTTGTACTTAAGTGGGCATTGTGTCTTTGGTATTAAATTCGGATGCAATTTCTGTGTTTCATTTTCAATACGAAGGTCCAAGGGATACAGTGAACCTGAAGTGAAGCGTCGGAATCTAAAACGGGACTCACAGGAGAGGTTTAAATCATAGAAAGTTAGAGTGTCAGTCCTCTTGTACTGAAGTCGGCATTGTGCCTTTTGTATTAAATTCGGATGCAATTTCTGTGTTTCATCGTCAATAAGATGGTCCAAGGGATACAGTAAACCTGAAGTGTAGCAT
The DNA here is from genome assembly GCF_021461395.2 of Schistocerca americana. NCBI lineage: Eukaryota > Metazoa > Arthropoda > Insecta > Orthoptera > Acrididae > Schistocerca > Schistocerca americana. The sequence continues at coordinate 1,089,832,841 of NC_060120.1, read as the reverse complement.
CGGAATCTAAAACTGGACTCACAGGAGAGGTTCAAATCATAGAAAGTTAGAGTATCAGTCGTCTTGTACTTAAGTCAGCATTGTTCCTTTTGTATTAAATTCGGATGCAATTTTTGTGTTTCATCGTCAATAGGAAGTTCGAAGGTATACAGTAAACCGGAAATGAAGCGTCGGAATCTAAAACTGGATTCACAGGAGAGGTTCAAATCATATAAAGTTAGTGTGTCAGTTCTCTTGTACTTAAGTCGGCATTGTTCCTTTTGTATTATATTCGGATGCAATTTCTGTGTTTCATCGTCAATAAGAAGGTCAAAGGTATACAGTAAACCTGAAGTGAAGCATCGGAATCTAAATCTGGACTCACAGGAGAGGTTCAAATCATAGAAACTGTGAGTGTCAGTCCTCTTGTACTTAAGTCGGCATTGTGCCTTTTGTATTAAATTCGGATGCAATTTCTGTGTTTTATCGTCAATAAGAAGGTCCAAGGTATACAGTAAACCTGAAGAGAAGCATTGGAATCTAGAACTGGATTCACAGGAGAGGTTCAAATCATATAAAGTTAGTGTGTCGGTTCTCTTGTACTTAAGTCGGCAATTTTCCTTTTGTATTATGTTCGGATGCTATTTCTGTGTTTTATCGTCAATAAGAAGGTCCAAGGTATACAGTAAACCTGAAGTGAAGCATTGGAATCTAAAACTGGACTCACAGGATAGGTTCAAATCATAGAAAGTTAGAGTGTCAGTCCTCTTGTACTTATGTCGGCATTGTGCCTTTTGTATTAAATTCGGATGCAATTTCTGTGTTTCATCTTCAATAAGAAGGTCCAAGGTATACAGTAACCCTAAAGTGAAGCATCGGAATGTAAAAGAGGACTCACAGGAGAGGTTCAAATCATAGAAAGTTAGAGTGTCAGTTCTCTTGTACTTAAGTCGGCATTGTTCCTTTTGTATTATATTCGGATGCAATTTCTGTGTTTCATCGTCAATAAGAAGGTCCAAGGTGTACAGTAAACCTGAAGTGAAGCATCGGAATCTAAAACTGGACTCATGGGAGAGGTTCAAATCAAAGAAACTGTGAGTGTCAGTCCTCTTGTACTTAAGTCGGCATTGTGCCTTTTGTATTTAATTCGGATGCAATTTCTGTGTTTCATCGTCGATAAGAAAGTCCAAGGTATACAGTAAACCTAAAGTGAAGCATCGAAATCTAAAACTTGACTCACAGGAGAGGTTCAAATCATAGAAAGTGTGAGTGTCAGTCCTCTTGTATTTAAGTCGGCATTGTGCCTTTTGTATTAAATTCGGATGCAATTTCTGTGTTTCATCGTCAATAAGAAGGTCCAAGGTATACAGTAAACCTGAGGTGAAAAATCGGAATCTGAAACTGGACTCACAGGGGAGGTTAAATTCACAGAAAGTGTGAGTGTCAGTCCTCTTGCCCTTAAGTCAGCATTGTGAATTTGTATTAATTTCGGATGTAATTTCTGTGTTTCATCGTCAATAAGAAGGTCCAAGGAATACAGTAAACCTGACGTGAAGCATCGGACTCTAAGACTGGACTCACAGGAGAGGTTCAAATCATAGAAAGTTAGAGTGTCAGTCCTCTTGTACTTATGTCGGCATTGTGCCTTTTGTATTAAATTCGGATGCAATTTCTGTGTTTCATAGTCAATAAGAAGGTCCAAGGGATACAGTAACCATAAAGTGAAGCATCGGAATCTAAAACTGGACTCACAGGAGAGGTTCAAATCATAGAAAGTGAGAGTGTCCGTCCTCTTGTACTTTAGTCGGCATTGTGAGTTTTGTATTAAATTCGGATGCAATTTCTGTGTTTCATCGTCAATAAGAAGGTCCAAGGGATGCAGTAAACCTGAAGTGAAGCATCGGAATCTAAAACTGGCCTCACAGGAAAGTTATAGTGTCAGTCCTCTTGTACTTAAGTCGGCATTGTGCCTTTTGAATTTAATTCCGATGCAATTTCTGTGTTTCATCGTCAATAAGAAGTTCTGAGGAATACAGTAAACCTGAAGTGAAGCATCGGAATCTAAAACTGGACTCACAGGAGAGGTTCAAATCTTAGAAATTTAGAGTGTCAGTCCTCTTGTACTTAGGTCGGCATTGTGTTTTCTGTATTAAATTCGGATGCAATTTCTGTGTTTCATCGTCAATAAGAAGTTCCGAGGTATACTGTAAACCTGAAGTGAAGCATCGGAATCTAAAACTGTACTCACAGGAGAGGTTCAAAATATTGGAAATTTAGAGTGACAGTGCTCTTGTACTTAAGTCGGCATTGTGCCTTTTGTATTAAATTCTGATGCAATTTCTGTGTTTCATAGTCAATAAGATGGTCCAAGGGATACAGTACAACTGAAGTGAAGCATCGGAATGTAAAACTGGACTCACAGGAGAGGTTCAAATCATAGAAAGTTAGAGTGTCAGTCGTCTTGTACTTAAGTCGGCATTGTTCCTTTTGTATTAAATTCAGATGCAGTTTCTGTGTTTCTTCGTCAATAGGAAGGTCGAAGGTATACAGTAAACCGGAAATGAGGCATCGGAATCTAAAACTGGATTCACAGGAGAGGTTCAAATCATAGAAAGTTGAAGTGACAGTCCTCTTGTACTTAAGTCGCCATGGTGCCTTTTGTATTATATTCGAATGCAATTTCTGTGTTTCATCGTCAATAAGAATGTCCAACGGATGCAGTAAACCGAAGTGAGGCATCGGAATCTCAAACTGGACTCACAGGAGAGGTTCAAATCATAGAAAGTTATAGTGTCAGTCCTCTTGTACTTAAGTCGGCATTGTGCCTTTTGAATTTATTTCCGATGCAATTTCTGTGTTTCATTGTCAATAAGAAGTTCCGAGGTATACAGTAAACCTGAAGTGAAGAATCGGAATCTAAAACTGGACTCACAGGAGAGGTTCAAATCATAGAAAGTTAGAGTGTCAGTTCTCTTGTACCTAAGTCGGCATTGTGCTTTTTGTACTAAATTCGGATGCAATTTCTGTGTTTCATCGTCATTAAGAAGTTCCGGGGTATACAGTAAACATGAAGTGAAGCATCGGAATCTAAAACTGATTCACAGGAGAGGTTCAATTCATAGAGAGTTAGAGTGTCAGTCCTCTTGTACTTAAGTCGGCATTGTGCCTTTTGTATTAAATTCGGATGCTATTTCTGGGTTTTATCGTCAATAAGAAGGTCCAAGGTATACAGTAAACCTGAAGTGAAGAATCTGAATCTAAAACTGGGCTCACAGAAGAGGTTCAAATCATAGAAAGTGTGAGTGTCAGTCCTCTTGTACCTAAGTCGGCATTGTGTCTTTTGTACTAAATTCGGATGCAATTCCTGTGTTTGATCGTCAATAAGAAGTTCCGGGGTATACAGTAAACCTGAAGTGAAGCATCGGAATCTAAAACTGGACTCAGAGGAGAGGTTCAAATCATAGAAAATTAGAGTGTCAGTCCTCTTGTACTGAAGTCGCCATTGTGCCTTTTGTATTAAATTCGTATGCAATTTCTGTGTTTCATCGTCAATAAGATGATCCAAGGGATACAGTAACGCTGAAGTGAAGCATCGGAAACTAAAACTGTACTCACAGGAGAGGTGCAAATCATAGAAAGTTAGAGTGTCAGTCCTCTTGTACTTAAGTCGGCTTTGTGCCTTTTGTATTAAATTTGGATGCAATTTCTGTGTTTCATCGTCAATTAGAAGGTCCAAGGGATACAGTAACCCTGAAGTGAAGCATCGGTATCTAAAACTGGACTCACAGGAGAGGTACAAATCATAGAAAGTTAGAGTGTCAGTCCTCTTGTACTTAAGTCGGCATTGTGCCTTTTGAATTTAATTCCGATGCAATTTCTGTGTTTCATCGTCAATAAGATTGTCCATGGTATACAGTAAACCTGAAGTCAAGCATCGGAATCTAAAACTGGACTCTCAGGAGAGGTTCAAATCGTAGAAAGTTAGAGTGTCAGTTCTCTTGTACTTAAGTCGGCATTGTGCCTTTGGTATTAAATTCGGATGCAATTTCTGTGTTTCATTGTCAATAAGAAGGTCCAAAGGATACAGTGAACCTGAAGTGAAGCGTCGGAATCTAAAACGGGACTCACAGGAGAGGTTTAAATCATAGAAAGTTAGAGTGTCAGTCCTCTTGTACTGAAGTCGGCATTGTGCCTTTTGTATTAAATTCGGATGCAATTTCTGTGTTTCATCGTCAATAAGATGGTCCAAGGGATACAGTAAACCTGACGTGTAGCATCGGAATCTAAAACTGGACTCACAGGAGAGGTTCAAATCATAGAAATTTAGAGTGTCAGACCTCTTGTACTTAAGTAGTCATTTTGCTTTTTGTATTCAATTCGGATGCAATTTCTGTGTTTCGTCGTCAATAAGATGGTCCAAGGAATACAGTAAACCTGAAGTGAAACATTGGAATCTAAAACTGGACTCACGGGAGAGGTTCAAATCATAGTTAGTTAGAGTGTCAGTTCTCTCGTACTTAAGTCGGCATTGTGCCATTTGTATTAAATTCGGATGCTATTTCTGGGTTTTATCGTCAATAAGAAGGTCCAAGGTATACAGTAAACCTGAAGTGAAGAATCTGAATCTAAAACTGGGCTCACAGAAGAGGTTCAAATCATAGAAAGTGTGAGTGTCAGTCCTCTTGTACCTAAGTCGGCATTGTGTCTTTTGTACTAAATTCGGATGCAATTCCTGTGTTTGATCGTCAATAAGAAGTTCCGGGGTATACAGTAAACCTGAAGTGAAGCATCGGAATCTAAAACTGGACTCAGAGGAGAGGTTCAAATCATAGAAAATTAGAGTGTCAGTCCTCTTGTACTGAAGTCGCCATTGTGCCTTTTGTATTAAATTCGTATGCAATTTCTGTGTTTCATCGTCAATAAGATGATCCAAGGGATACAGTAACGCTGAAGTGAAGCATCGGAAACTAAAACTGTACTCACAGGAGAGGTGCAAATCATAGAAAGTTAGAGTGTCAGTCCTCTTGTACTTAAGTCGGCTTTGTGCCTTTTGTATTAAATTTGGATGCAATTTCTGTGTTTCATCGTCAATTAGAAGGTCCAAGGGATACAGTAACCCTGAAGTGAAGCATCGGTATCTAAAACTGGACTCACAGGAGAGGTACAAATCATAGAAAGTTAGAGTGTCAGTCCTCTTGTACTTAAGTCGGCATTGTGCCTTTTGAATTTAATTCCGATGCAATTTCTGTGTTTCATCGTCAATAAGATTGTCCATGGTATACAGTAAACCTGAAGTCAAGCATCGGAATCTAAAACTGGACTCTCAGGAGAGGTTCAAATCGTAGAAAGTTAGAGTGTCAGTTCTCTTGTACTTAAGTCGGCATTGTGCCTTTGGTATTAAATTCGGATGCAATTTCTGTGTTTCATTGTCAATAAGAAGGTATAAAGGATACAGTGAACCTGAAGTGAAGCGTCGGAATCTAAAACGGGACTCACAGGAGAGGTTTAAATCATAGAAAGTTAGAGTGTCAGTCCTCTTGTACTGAAGTCGGCATTGTGCCTTTTGTATTAAATTCGGATGCAATTTCTGTGTTTCATCGTCAATAAGATGGTCCAAGGGATACAGTAAACCTGACGTGTAGCATCGGAATCTAAAACTGGACTCACAGGAGAGGTTCAAATCATAGAAAGTTAGAGTGTCAGTCGTCTTGTACTTAAGTCGGCATTGTTATTTTGTATTAAATTCGGATGCAATTTCTGTGTTTCATCGTCATTAGGAAGGTCGAAGGTATACAGTAAACCGGAAATGAAGCATCGGAATCTAAAACTGGATTCACAGGAGAGGTTCAAATCATAGAATGTTAGAGTGTCAGTTCTCTTGTACTTAAGTCGGCATTGTTCCTTTTGTATTATATTCGGATGCAATTTCTGTGTTTCATCGTCAATAAGAAGGTCCAAGGTATACAGTAAACCTGAAGTGGAGCATCGGAATCTAAAACTGGACTCACAGGAGATTTTTAAATCACAGAAACTGTGAGTGTCAGTCCTCTTGTACTTAAGTCGGCATTGTGCCTTTTGTATTAAATTCGGATGCTATTTCTGTGTTTTATCGTGAATAAGAATTTCCAAGGTATACAGTAAACCTGAAGTGAAGAATCGGAATCTAAAACTGGACTCACAGGAGAGGTTCAAATCATAGAAAGTGTGAGTGTCAGTCCTCTTGTTCTTAAGTCGGCATTGTGCCTTTTGTATTAATTTCGGATGCAATTCCTGTGTTTCATCGTCAATAAGAAGGTCCAAGGAATACAGTAAACCTGAAGGGAAGCATCGGAATCTAAAACTGGACTCACAGGATAGGTTCAAATCATAGAAAGTTAGAGTGTCAGCCCCCTTGTACTTCTGTCGGCATTGTGCCTTTTGTATTAAATTCGGATGCAATTTCTGTGTTTCATCGTCAATTAGAAGGTCCAAGGGATACAGTAACCCTAAAGTGAAGCATCGGAATCTAAAACTGGACTCACAGGAGAGGTTCAAATCATAGAAAGTGAGAGTGTCAGTCCTCTTGTACTTAAGTCGGCATTGTGCCTTTTGTATTAAATTCGGATGCAATATCTGTGTTTCATCGTCAATAAGAAGGTCCGAGGGATGCAGTAAACCTGAAGTGAGGCATCGGAATCTAAAACTGGACTCACAGGAGTGGTTCAAATCATAGAAATTTATAGTATCACTCCTCTTGTACTTAAGTCGGCATTGTTCCTTTTGAATTAATTTCCGATGCAATTTCTGTGTTTAATCGTCAATAAGAAGTTCCGAGGTTTACAGTAAACCTGAAGTGAAGAATCGGAATCTAAAACTGGACTCACAGGAGAGGTTCAAATCATAGAAAGTTAGAGTGTCAGTCCTCTTGTACCTAAGTCGGCATTGTGCCTTTTGTACTAAATTCGGATGCGATTTCTGTGTTTCATCGTCAATAAGAAGTTCCGGGGTATACAGTAAACCTGAAGTGAAGCATCGGAATCTAAAACTGATTCACAGGAGAGGTTCAATTCATAGAGAGTTAGAGTGTCAGTCCTCTTGTACTGAAGTCGGCATTGTGCCTTTTGTATTAAATTCGTATGCAATTTCTGTGTTTCATCGTCAATAAGAAGGTCCAAGGGATACAGTAACCCTGAAGTGAGCATCGCAATCTAAAACTGGACTCACAGGAGAGGTTCAAATCATAGAAAGTGAGATTGTCAGTCCTCTTGTACTTAAGTCGGCATTGTGCCTTTTGTATTAAATTCGGATGCAATTTCTGTGTTTCATCGTCAATAAGACGGTAAACCTGAAGTGAAGCATCGGAATCTAAAACTGGACTCACAGGAGAGGTTCAAATCATAGAAAGTTATAGTGTCAGTCCTCTTGTACTTAAGTCAGCATGGTGCCTTTTGTATTAAATTCGGATGCAATTTCTGTGTTTCATCGTCAATAAGAAGGTCCAAGGGATACAGTAAACCTGAAGTGAAGCATCGGAATCTAAAACTGGACTCACAGGAGAGGTTCAAATCATAGAAATTTAGAGTGTCAGACATCTTGTACTTAAGTAGTCATTTTGCCTTTTGTATTCAATTCGGACGCAATTTCTGTGTTTCATCGTCAATGAGATGGTCCAAGGGATACAGTAAACCTGAAGTGAAGCATCGGAATCTAAAACTGTACTCACGGGAGAGGTTCAAATCATAGTAAGTTAGAGTGTCAGTTCTCTTGTACTTAAGTCGGCATTGTGCCATTTGTATTAAATTCAGGTGCAATTTCTGTGTTTCATCGTCAATAAGAAAGTCCAATGTATGCAGTGAACCTGAAGCGAAGCATCGGAATCTAAAACTGGACTCACAGGAGAGTTTCAAATCATAGAAAGTGTGAGTGCCAGACCTCTTGTACTTAAGTCGGCATTGTGCCTTTTGTATTAAATTCGGATGCTATTTCTGGGTTTTATCGTCAATAAGAAGGTCCAAGGTATACAGTAAACCTGAAGTGAAGAATCTGAATCTAAAACTGGACTCACAGGAGAGGTTCAAATCATAGAAAGTGTGAGTGTCAGTCCTCTTGTACCTAAGTCGGCATTGTGCCTTTTGTACTAAATTCGGATGCAATTTCTGTGTTTCATCGTCAATAAGAAGTTCCGGGGTATACAGTAAACCTGAAGTAAAGCATCGGAATCTAAAACTGGACTCAGAGGAGAGGTTCAAATCATAGAAAGTGTGAGTGTCAGTCCTCTTGTTCTTAAGTCGGCATTGTGCCTTTTGTATTAATTTCGGATGCAATTTCTGTGTTTCATCGTCAATAAGAAGGTCCAAGGAATACAGTAAACCTGAAGGGAAGCATCGGAATCTAAAACTGGACTCACAGGATAGGTTCAAATCATAGAAAGTTAGAGTGTCAGCCCTCTTGTACTTCTGTCGGCATTGTGCCTTTTGTATTAAATTCGGATGCAATTTCTGTGTTTCATCGTCAATAAGAAGGTCCAAGGGATACAGTAACCCTAAAGTGAAGCATCGGAATCTAAAACTGGACTCACAGGAGAGGTTCAAATCATAGAAAGTGAGAGTGTCAGTCCTCTTGTACTTAAGTCGGCATTGTGCCTTTTGTATTAAATTCGGATGCAATATCTGTGTTTCATCGTCAATAAGAAGGTCCAAGGGATGCAGTAAACCTGAAGTGAGGCATCGGAATCTAAAACTGGACTCACAGGAGTGGTTCAAATCATAGAAAGTTATAGTATCACTCCTCTTGTACTTAAGTAGGCATTGTTCCTTTTGAATTTATTTCCGATGCAATTTCTGTGTTTCATCGTCAATAAGAAGTTCCGAGGTGTACAGTAAACCTGAAGTGAAGAATCGGAATCTAAAACTGAACTCACAGGAGAGGTTCAAATCATAGAAAGTTAGAGTGTCAGTCCTCTTGTACCTAAGTCGGCATTGTGCCTTTTGTACTAAATTCGGATGCAATTTATGTGTTTCACCGTCAATAAGAAGTTCCGGGGTATACAGTAAACCTGAAGTGAAGCATCGGAATCTAAAACTGATTCACAGGAGTGGTTCAATTCATAGAGAGTTAGAGTGTCAGTCCACTAGTACTTAAGTCGGCATTGTGCCTTTTGTATTAAATTCGTATGCAATTTCTGTGTTTCATCGTCAATAAGAAGGTCCAAGGGATACAGTAACCCTGAAGTGAGCATCGCAATCTAAAACTGGACTCACAGGAGAGGTTCAAATCATAGAAAGTGAGATTGTCAGTCCTCTTGTACTTAAGTCGGCATTGTGCCTTTTGTATTAAATTCGGATGCAATTTCTGTGTTTCATCGTCAATAAGAAGGTAAACCTGAAGTGAAGCATCGGAATCTAAAACTGGACTCACCGGAGAGGTTCAAATCATAGAAAGTTATAGTGTCAGTCCTCTTGTACTTAAGTCGGCATTGTGCCTTTTGTATTAAATTCGGATGCAATTTCTGTGTTTCATCGTCAAAAAGAAGGTCCAAGGGATACAGTAAACCTGAGGTGAAGAATCGGAATCTAAAACTGGACTCACAGGGGAGGTTCAATTCATAGAAAGTGTGAGTGTCAGTCCTCTTGCCCTTAAGTCGGCATTGTGAATTTGTATTAATTTCGGATGTAATTTCTGTGTTTCATCGACAATAAGAAGGTCCAAGGAATACAGTAAACCTGAAGTGAAGCATCGGAATCTAAAACTGGACTCACAGGAGAGGTTCAAATCATAGAAAGATAGAGTGTCAGTCCTCTTGTACTTATGTCGGCATTGTGCCTTTTGTATTAAATTCGGATGCAATTTCTGTGTTTCATCGTCAATAAGAAGGTCCAAGGGATACAGTAACCATAAAGTGAAGCATCGGAATCTAAAACTGGACTCACAGGAGAGGTTCAAATCATAGAAAGTGAGAGTGTCAGTCCTCTTGTACTTTAGTCGGCATTGTGAGTTTTGTATTAAATTCGGATGCAATTACTGTGTTTCATCGTCAATAAGAAGGTCCAAGGGATGCAGTAAACCTGAAGTGAAGCATCGGAATCTAAAACTGGACTCACAGGAAAGTTATAGTGTCAGTCCTCTTGTACTTAAGTCGGCATTGTGCCTTTTATATTTAATTCCGATGCAATTTCTGTGTTTCATCGTCAATAAGAAGTTCTGAGGAATACAGTAAACCTGAAGTGAAGCATCGGAATCTAAAACTGGTCTCACAGGAGAGGTTCAAATCTTAGAAAGTTAGAGTGTCAGTCCTCTTGTACTTAGGTCGGCAATGTGTTTTCTGTATTAAATTCGGATGCAATTTCTGTGTTTGATCTTCAAAAAGAAGGTCCAAGGGATACAGTAAACCTGAGGTGAAGAATCGGAATCTAAAACTGGACTCACAGGGGAGGTTCAATTCATAGAAAGTGTGAGTGTCAGTCCTCTTGCCCTTAAGTCGGCATTGTGAATTTGTATTAATTTCGGATGTAATTTCTGTGTTTCATCGACAATAAGAAGGTCCAAGGAATACAGTAAACCTGAAGTGAAGCATCGGAATCTAAAACTGGACTCACAGGAGAGGTTCAAATCATAGAAAGTTAGAGTGTCAGTCCTCTTGTACTTAAGTCGGCATTGTGCCTTTTGTATTAAATTCGGATGCTATTTCTGTGTTTTATCGTGAATAAGAATTTCCAAGGTATACAGTAAACCTGAAGTGAAGAATCGGAATCTAAAACTGGACTCACAGGAGAGGTTCAAATCATAGAAAGTGTGAGTGTCAGTCCTCTTGTTCTTAAGTCGGCATTGTGCCTTTTGTATTAATTTCGGATGCAATTTCTGTGTTTCATCGTCAATAAGAAGGTCCAAGGAATACAGTAAACCTGAAGGGAAGCATCGGAATCTAAAACTGGACTCACAGGATAGGTTCAAATCATAGAAAGTTAGAGTGTCAGCCCTCTTGTACTTCTGTCGGCATTGTGCCTTTTGTATTAAATTCGGATGCAATTTCTGTGTTTCATCGTCAATTAGAAGGTCCAAGGGATACAGTAACCCTAAAGTGAAGCATCGGAATCTAAAACTGGACTCACAGGAGAGGTTCAAATCATAGAAAGTGAGAGTGTCAGTCCTCTTGTACTTAAGTCGGCATTGTGCCTTTTGTATTAAATTCGGATGCAATATCTGTGTTTCATCGTCAATAAGAAGGTCCGAGGGATGCAGTAAACCTGAAGTGAGGCATCGGAATCTAAAACTGGACTCACAGGAGTGGTTCAAATCATAGAAATTTATAGTATCACTCCTCTTGTACTTAAGTCGGCATTGTTCCTTTTGAATTAATTTCCGATGCAATTTCTGTGTTTAATCGTCAATAAGAAGTTCCGAGGTTTACAGTAAACCTGAAGTGAAGAATCGGAATCTAAAACTGGACTCACAGGAGAGGTTCAAATCATAGAAAGTTAGAGTGTCAGTCCTCTTGTACCTAAGTCGGCATTGTGCCTTTTGTACTAAATTCGGATGCAATTTCTGTGTTTCATCGTCAATAAGAAGTTACGGGGTATACAGTAAACCTGAAGTGAAGCATCGGAATCTAAAACTGATTCACAGGAGAGGTTCAATTCATAGAGAGTTAGAGTGTCAGTCCTCTTGTACTTAAGTAGGCATTGTGCCTTTTGTATTAAATTCGTATGCAATTTCTGTGTTTCATCGTCAATAAGAAGGTCCAAGGGATACAGTAACCCTGAAGTGAGCATCGCAATCTAAAACTGGACTCACAGGAGAGGTTCAAATCATAGAAAGTGAGATTGTCAGTCCTCTTGTACTTAAGTCGGCATTGTGCCTTTTGTATTAAATTCGGATGCAATTTCTGTGTTTCATCGTCAATAAGAAGGTAAACCTGAAGTGAAGCATCGGAATCTAAAACTGGACTCACAGGAGAGGTTCAAATCATAGAAAGTTATAGTGTCAGTCCTCTTGTACTTAAGTCAGCATTGTGCCTTTTGTATTAAATTCGGATGCAATTTCTATGTTTCTTCGTCAATAAGAAGGTCCAAGGGATACAGTAAACCTGAAGTGAAGCATCGGAATCTAAAACTGGACTCACAGGAGAGGTTCAAAACATAGAAATTTAGAGTGTCAGACCTCTTGTACTTAAGTAGTCATTTTGCCTTTTGTATTCAATTCGGACGCAATTTCTGTGTTTCATCGTCAATGAGATGATCCAAGGGATACAGTAAACCTGAAGTGAAGCATCGGAATCTAAAACTGTACTCACGGGAGAGGTTCAAATCATAGAAAGTTAGAGTGTCAGTCGTCTTGTACTTAAGTCGGCATTGTGCCTTTTGTATTAAATTCGAATGCAATTTCTGTATTTCATCGGCAATAGGATGGTCGAAGTTATACAGTAAACCGGAAATGAAGCATCGGAATCTAAAACTGGACTCACAGGAGAGGTTCAAATCATAGTAAGTTAGAGTGTCAGTTCTCTTGTACTTAAGTCGGCATTGTGCCATTTGTATTAAATTCGGGTGCAATTTCTGTGTTTCATCGTCAATAAGAAGGTCCAATGTATGCAGTGAACCTGAAGTGAAGCATCGGAATCTAAAACTGGACTCACAGGAGAGTTTCAAATCATAGAAAGTGTGAGTGCCAGACCTCTTGTACTTAAGTCGGCATTGTGCCTTTTGTATTAAATTCGGATGCTATTTCTGGGTTTTATCGTCAATAAGAAGGTCCAAGGTATACAGTAAACCTGAAGTGAAGAACCTGAATCTAAAACTGGACTCACAGGAGAGGTTCAAATCATAGAAAGTGTGAGTGTCAGTCCTCTTGTACCTAAGTCGGCATTGTGCCTTTTGTACTAGATTCGGATGCAATTTCTGTGTTTCATCGTCAATAAGAAGTTCCGGGGTATACAGTAAACCTGAAGTGAAGCATCGGAATCTAAAACTGGACTCAGAGGAGAGGTTCAAATCATAGAAAGTGCGAGTGTCAGTCCTCTTGTTCTTAAGTCGGCATTGTGCCTTTTGTATTAATTTCGGATGCAATTTCTGTGTTTCATCGTCAATAAGTAGGTCCAAGGAATACAGTAAACCTGAAGGGAAGCATCGGAATCTAAAACTGGACTCACAGGATAGGTTCAAATCATAGAAAGTTAGAGTGTCAGCCCTCTTGTACTTCTGTCGGCATTGTGCCTTTTGTATTAAATTCGGATGCAATTTCTGTGTTTCATCGTCAATAAGAAGGTCCAAGGGATACAGTAACCCTAAAGTGAAGCATCGGAATCTAAAACTGGACTCACAGGAGAGGTTCAAATCATAGAAAGTGAGAGTGTCAGTCCTCTTGTACTTAAGTCGGCATTGTGCCTTTTGTATTAAATTCGGATGCAATATCTGTGTTTCATCGTCAATAAGAAGGTCCAAGGGATGCAGTAAACCTGAAGTGAGGCATCGGAATCTAAAACTGGACTCACAGGAGAGGTTCAAATCATAGAAAGTGAGATTGTCAGTCCTCTTGTACTTAAGTCGGCATTGTGCCTTTTGTATTAAATTCGGATGCAATTTCTGTGTTTCATCGTCAATAAGAAGGTAAACCTGAAGTGAAGCATCGGAATCTAAAACTGGACTCACCGAAGAGGTTCAAATCATAGAAAGTTATAGTGTCAGTCCTTTTGTACTTAAGTCGGCATTGTGCCTTTTGTATTAAATTCGGATGCAATTTCTGTGTTTCATCGTCAAAAAGAAGGTCCAAGGGATACAGTAAACCTGAGGTGAAGAATCGGAATCTAAAACTGGACTCACAGGGGAGGTTCAAATCATAGAAAGTTAGAGTGTCAGTCCTCTTGTACCTAAGTCGGCATTGTGCCTTTTGTACTAAATTCGGATGCAATTTCTGTGTTTCACCGTCAATAAGAAGTTCCGGGGTATACAGTAAACCTGAAGTGAAGCATCGGAATCTAAAACTGATTCACAGGAGGGGTTCAATTCATAGAGAGTTAGAGTGTCAGTCCTCTAGTACTTAAGTTGGCATTGTGCCTTTTGTATTAAATTCGTATGCAATTTCTGTGTTTCATCGTCAATAAGAAGGTCCAAGGGATACAGTAACCCTGAAGTGAGCATCGCAATCTAAAACTGGACTCACAGGAGAGGTTCAAATCATAGAAAGTGAGATTGTCAGTCCTCTTGTACTTAAGTCGGCATTGTGCCTTTTGTATTAAATTCGGATGCAATTTCTGTGTTTCATCGTCAATAAGAAGGTAAACCTGAAGTGAAGCATCGGAATCTAAAACTGGACTCACCGAAGAGGTTCAAATCATAGAAAGTTATAGTGTCAGTCCCTTTGTACTTAAGTCGGCATTGTGCCTTTTGTATTAAATTCGGATGCAATTTCTGTGTTTCATCGTCAAAAAGAAGGTCCAAGGGATACAGTAAACCTGAGGTGAAGAATCGGAATCTAAAACTGGACTCACAGGGGAGGTTCAATTCATAGAAAGTGTGAGTGTCAGTCCTCTTGCCCTTAAGTCGGCATTGTGAATTTGTATTAATTTCGGATGTAATTTCTGTGTTTCATCGACAATAAGAAGGTCCAAGGAATACAGTAAACCTGAAGTGAAGCATCGGAATCTAAAACTGGACTCACAGGAGAGGTTCAAATCATAGAAAGTTAGAGTGTCAGTCCTCTTGTACTTATGTCGGCATTGTGCCTTTTGTATTAAATTCGGATGCAATTTCTGTGTTTCATCGTCAATAAGAAGGTCCAAGGGATACAGTAACCATAAAGTGAAGCATCGGAATCTAAAACTGGACTCACAGGAGAGGTTCAAATCATAGAAAGTGAGAGTGTCAGTCCTCTTGTACTTTAGTCGGCATTGTGAGTTTTGTATTAAATTCGGATGCAATTTCTGTGTTTCATCGTCAATAAGAAGGTCCAAGGGATGCAGTAAACCTGAAGTGAAGCATCGGAATCTAAAACTGGACTCACAGGAAAGTTATAGTGTCAGTCCTCTTGTACTTAAGTCGGCATTGTGCCTTTTAAATTTAATTCCGATGCAATTTCTGTGTTTCATCGTCAATAAGAAGTTCTGAGGAATACAGTAAACCTGAAGTGAAGCATCGGAATCTAAAACTGGTCTCACAGGAGAGGTTCAAATCTTAGAAAGTTAGAGTGTCAGTCCTCTTGTACTTAGGTCGGCAATGTGTTTTCTGTATTAAATTCGGATGCAATTTCTGTGTTTCATCGTCAATAAGAAGTTCCGAGGTATACTGTAAACCTGAAGTGAAGCATCGGAATCTAAAACTGGACTCACAGGAGAGGTTCAAAATATTGGAAATTTAGAGTGACAGTGCTCTTGTACTTAAGTCGGCATTGTGCCTTTTGTATTAAATTCTGATGCTATTTCTGTGTTTCATAGTCAATAAGATGGTAAAAGGGATACAGTACAACTGAAGTGAAGCATCGGAATCTAAAACTGGACTCACAGGAGAGGTTAAAATAATAGAAAGTTAGAGTGTCAGTCGTCTTGTACTTAAGTCGGCATTGTCCCTTTTGTATTAAATTCAGATGCAGTTTCTGTGTTTCATCGTCAATAGGAAGGTCGAAGGTATACAGTAAACCGGAAATGAGGCATCGGAATCTAAAACTGGACTCACAGGAGAGGTTCAAATCATAGAAAGTTGAAGTGTCAGTTCTCTTGTACTTAAGTCGGCATTGTTCCGTTTGTATTATATTCGGATTCAATTTCTGTGTTTCATCGTCAATAAGAAGGTCCAAGGTTTACAGTAGACCTGCAGTGAAGCGTCGGAATCTAAAAACTGGACTCACAGGAGAGGTTCAAATCATAGAAAGTGTGAGTATCAGTCCTCTTGTACTTAGGTCGGCATTGTGCCTTTTGTATTTAATTCGGATGCAATTTCTGTGTTTCATCGTCGATAAGAAGGTCCAAGGTACACAGTAAAACTGAAGTTAAGCATCGAAATCTAAAACTTGGCTCACAGGAGAAGTTCAAATCATTGAAAGTGTGAGTGTCAGTCCTCTTCTACTTAAGTCGGCATTGTGCCCTTTGAATTAAATTCGGATGCAATTTCTGTGTTTCATCGTCAACAAGAAGGTCCAAGGTATACAGTAAACCTGAAGTGAAGAATCGGAATCTAAAACTGGACTCACAGGAGAGGTTCAAATCATAGAAAGTGTGAGTGCCAGTCCTCTTGTCCTTAAGTCGGCATTGTGCCTTTTGTATTAATTTCGGATGCAATTTCTGTGGTTCATCGTCAATAAGAAGGTCCAAGGAATACAGTAAACCTGAAGTGAAGCATCGGAATCTAAAACTGGACTCACAGGAGAGGTTCAAATCATAGAAAGTTAGAGTGTCAGTCCTCTTGTACTTATGTCGGCATTGTGCCTTTTGTATTAAATTCGGATTCAATTTCTGTGTTTCACCGTCAATGAGAAGGTCCAAGGGAAACAGTAACCACAAAGTGAAGCATCGGAATCTAAAACTGGACTCACAGGAGAGGTTCAAATCATAGAAATTGAAAGTGTCAGTCCTCTTGTACTTAAGTCGGCATTGTGCCTTTTGTATTAAATTCGGATGCAATTTCTGTGTTTCATCGTCAAAAAGAAGGTCCAAGGGATACAGTAAACCTGAGGTGAAGAATCGGAATCTAAAACTGGACTCACAGGGGAGGTTCAAATCATAGAAAGTTAGAGTGTCAGTCCTCTTGTACCTAAGTCGGCATTGTGCCTTTTGTACTAAATTCGGATGCAATTTCTGTGTTTCACCGTCAATAAGAAGTTCCGGGGTATACAGTAAACCTGAAGTGAAGCATCGGAATCTAAAACTGATTCACAGGAGGGGTTCAATTCATAGAGAGTTAGAGTGTCAGTCCTCTAGTACTTAAGTTGGCATTGTGCCTTTTGTATTAAATTCGTATGCAATTTCTGTGTTTCATCGTCAATAAGAAGGTCCAAGGGATACAGTAACCCTGAAGTGAGCATCGCAATCTAAAACTGGACTCACAGGAGAGGTTCAAATCATAGAAAGTGAGATTGTCAGTCCTCTTGTACTTAAGTCGGCATTGTGCCTTTTGTATTAAATTCGGATGCAATTTCTGTGTTTCATCGTCAATAAGAAGGTAAACCTGAAGTGAAGCATCGGAATCTAAAACTGGACTCACCGAAGAGGTTCAAATCATAGAAAGTTATAGTGTCAGTCCTTTTGTACTTAAGTCGGCATTGTGCCTTTTGTATTAAATTCGGATGCAATTTCTGTGTTTCATCGTCAAAAAGAAGGTCCAAGGGATACAGTAAACCTGAGGTGAAGAATCGGAATCTAAAACTGGACTCACAGGGGAGGTTCAATTCATAGAAAGTGTGAGTGTCAGTCCTCTTGCCCTTAAGTCGGCATTGTGAATTTGTATTAATTTCGGATGTAATTTCTGTGTTTCATCGACAATAAGAAGGTCCAAGGAATACAGTAAACCTGAAGTGAAGCATCGGAATCTAAAACTGGACTCACAGGAGAGGTTCAAATCATAGAAAGTTAGAGTGTCAGTCCTCTTGTACTTATGTCGGCATTGTGCCTTTTGTATTAAATTCGGATGCAATTTCTGTGTTTCATCGTCAATAAGAAGGTCCAAGGGATACAGTAACCATAAAGTGAAGCATCGGAATCTAAAACTGGACTCACAGGAGAGGTTCAAATCATAGAAAGTGAGAGTGTCAGTCCTCTTGTACTTTAGTCGGCATTGTGAGTTTTGTATTAAATTCGGATGCAATTTCTGTGTTTCATCGTCAATAAGAAGGTCCAAGGGATGCAGTAAACCTGAAGTGAAGCATCGGAATCTAAAACTGGACTCACAGGAAAGTTATAGTGTCAGTCCTCTTGTACTTAAGTCGGCATTGTGCCTTTTAAATTTAATTCCGATGCAATTTCTGTGTTTCATCGTCAATAAGAAGTTCTGAGGAATACAGTAAACCTGAAGTGAAGCATCGGAATCTAAAACTGGTCTCACAGGAGAGGTTCAAATCTTAGAAAGTTAGAGTGTCAGTCCTCTTGTACTTAGGTCGGCAATGTGTTTTCTGTATTAAATTCGGATGCAATTTCTGTGTTTCATCGTCAATAAGAAGTTCCGAGGTATACTGTAAACCTGAAGTGAAGCATCGGAATCTAAAACTGGACTCACAGGAGAGGTTCAAAATATTGGAAATTTAGAGTGACAGTGCTCTTGTACTTAAGTCGGCATTGTGCCTTTTGTATTAAATTCTGATGCTATTTCTGTGTTTCATAGTCAATAAGATGGTAAAAGGGATACAGTACAACTGAAGTGAAGCATCGGAATCTAAAACTGGACTCACAGGAGAGGTTAAAATAATAGAAAGTTAGAGTGTCAGTCGTCTTGTACTTAAGTCGGCATTGTCCCTTTTGTATTAAATTCAGATGCAGTTTCTGTGTTTCATCGTCAATAGGAAGGTCGAAGGTATACAGTAAACCGGAAATGAGGCATCGGAATCTAAAACTGGACTCACAGGAGAGGTTCAAATCATAGAAAGTTGAAGTGTCAGTTCTCTTGTACTTAAGTCGGCATTGTTCCGTTTGTATTATATTCGGATTCAATTTCTGTGTTTCATCGTCAATAAGAAGGTCCAAGGTTTACAGTAGACCTGCAGTGAAGCGTCGGAATCTAAAAACTGGACTCACAGGAGAGGTTCAAATCATAGAAAGTGTGAGTATCAGTCCTCTTCTACTTAAGTCGGCATTGTGCCTTTTGTATTTAATTCGGATGCAATTTCTGTGTTTCATCGTCGATAAGAAGGTCCAAGGTACACAGTAAAACTGAAGTTAAGCATCGAAATCTAAAACTTGGCTCACAGGAGAAGTTCAAATCATTGAAAGTGTGAGTGTCAGTCCTCTTCTACTTAAGTCGGCATTGTGCCCTTTGAATTAAATTCGGATGCAATTTCTGTGTTTCATCGTCAACAAGAAGGTCCAAGGTATACAGTAAACCTGAAGTGAAGAATCGGAATCTAAAACTGGACTCACAGGAGAGGTTCAAATCATAGAAAGTGTGAGTGCCAGTCCTCTTGTCCTTAAGTCGGCATTGTGCCTTTTGTATTAATTTCGGATGCAATTTCTGTGGTTCATCGTCAATAAGAAGGTCCAAGGAATACAGTAAACCTGAAGTGAAGCATCGGAATCTAAAACTGGACTCACAGGAGAGGTTCAAATCATAGAAAGTTAGAGTGTCAGTCCTCTTGTACTTATGTCGGCATTGTGCCTTTTGTATTAAATTCGGATTCAATTTCTGTGTTTCACCGTCAATGAGAAGGTCCAAGGGAAACAGTAACCATAAAGTGAAGCATCGGAATCTAAAACTGGACTCACAGGAGAGGTTCAAATCATAGAAATTGAAAGTGTCAGTCCTCTTGTACTTAAGTCGGCATTATGAGTTTTGTATTAAGTTCGGATGCAATTTCTGTGTTTCATCGTCAATAAGAAGTTCCGAGGTATACAGTAAACCTGAAGTGAAGCATCGGAATCTAAAACTGGACTCACAGGAGAGGTTCAAATCATAGAAAGTTAGAGTGTCAGTCCTCTTGTACTTAGGTCCGCATTGTGCCTTTTGTATTAAATTCGCATGCAATTTCTGTGTTTCATCGTCAATAAGAAGTTCCAAGGTATACAGTAAACCTGAAGTGAAGCATCGGAATCGAAAACTGGACTCACAGGAGAGGTTTAAATAATAGAAAGTTAGAGTGTTAGATCTCTTGTACTTAGGTCGGCATTGAGCCTTTTGTATTACATTCGGATACAATTTCTGTGTTTCATCATCAAAAAAAATGTCCAACGGATACAGTAAACCTGAAGTGAAGCATCGGAATCTAAAACTGGACTCACAGGAGAGGTTCAAATCATAGAAAGTTGGAGTGTCAGCTCTCTTTTAGTTAAGTCGGCATTGTGCCTTTTGTATTAAATTCGGATGCAATTTCTGTATTTCATCGTCAATAGGATGGTCGAAGTTATACAGTAAACCGGAAATGAAGCATCGGAATCTAAAACTGGACTCACAGGAGAGGTTCAAATCATAGTAAGTTAGAGTGTCAGTTCTCTTGTACTTAAGTCGGCATTGTGCCACTTGTATTAAATTCGGGTGCAATTTCTGTGTTTCATCGTCAATAAGAAGGTCCAATGTATGCAGTGAACCTGAAGTGAAGCATCGGAATCTAAAACTGGACTCACAGGAGTGTTTCAAATCATAGAAAGTGTGAGTGCCAGACCTCTTGTACTTAAGTCGGCATTGTGCCTTTTGTATTAAATTCGGATGCTATTTCTGGGTTTTATCGTCAATAAGAAGGTACAAGGTATACAGTAAACCTGAAGTGAAGAATCTGAATCTAAAACTGGACTCACAGGAGAGGTTCAAATCATAGAAAGTGTGAGTGTCAGTCCTCTTGTACCTAAGTCGGCATTGTGCCTTTTGTACTAAATTCGGATGCAATTTCTGTGTTTCATCGTCAATAAGAAGTTCCGGGGTATACAGTAAACCTGAAGTGAAGCATCGGAATCTAAAACTGGACTCAGAGGAGAGGTTCAAATCATAGAAAGTTAGAGTGTCAGTCCTCTTGTACTTAAGTCGGCATTGTGCCTTTTGTATTAAATTCGGATGCTATTTCTGTGTTTTATCGTCAATAAGAAGGTCCAAGGTATACAGTAAACCTGAAGTGAAGAATCGGAATCTAAAACTGGACTCACAGGAGAGGATCAAATCATAGAAAGTGTGAGTGTCAGTCCTCTTGTTCTTAAGTCGGCATTGTGCCTTTTGTATTAATTTCGGATGCAATTTCTGTGTTTCATCGTCAATAAGAAGGTCCAAGGAATACAGTAAACCTGAAGGGAAGCATCGGAATCTAAAACTGGACTCACAGGATAGGTTCAAATCATAGAAAGTTAGAGTGTCAGCCCTCTTGTACTTCTGTCGGCATTGTGCCTTATGTATTAAATTCGGATGCAATTTCTGTGTTTCATCGTCATTGAGAAGGTCCAAGGGATACAGTAACCCTAAAGTGAAGCATCGGAATCTAAAACTGGACTCACAGGAGAGGTTCAAATCATAGAAAGTGAGAGTGTCAGTCCTCTTGTACTTAAGTCGGCATTGTGCCTTTTGTATTAAATTCGGATGCAATATCTGTGTTTCATCGTCAATAAGAAGGTCCAAGGGATGCAGTAAACCTGAAGTGAAGCATCGGAATCTAAAACTGGACTCACAGGAGTGGTTCAAATCATAGAAAGTTATAGTATCACTCCTCTTGTGCTTAAGTAGGGATTGTTCCTTTTGAATTTATTTCCGATGCAATTTCTGTGTTTCATCGTCAATAAGAAGTTCCGAGGTTTACAGTAAACCTGAAGTGAAGAATCGGAATCTAAAACTAAACTCACAGGAGAGGTTCAAATCATAGAAAGTTAGAGTGTCAGTCCTCTTGTACCTAAGTCGGCATTGTGCCTTTTGTACTAAATTCGGATGCAATTTCTGTGTTTCACGGTCAATAAGAAGTTCCGGGGTATACAGTAAACCTGAAGTGAAGCAACGGAATCTAAAACTGATTCACAGGAGGGGTTCAATTCATAGAGAGTTAGAGTTTCAGTCCTCTTGTACCTAAGTCGGCATTGTGCCTTTTGTATTAAATTCGTATGCAATTTCTGTGTTTCATCGTCAATAAGAAGGTCCAAGGGATACAGTAACCCTGAAGTGAGCATCGCAATTTAAAACTGGACTCACAGGAGAGGTTCAAATCATAGAAAGTGAGATTGTCAGTCCTCTTGTACTTAAGTCGGCGTTGTGCCTTTTGTATTAAATTCGGATGCAATTTCTGTGTTTCATCGTCAATAAGAAGGTAAACCTGAAGTGAAGCATCGGAATCTAAAACTGGACTCACCGGAGAGGTTCAAATCATAGAAAGTTATAGTGTCAGTTCTCTTGTACTTAAGTCGGCATTGTGCCTTTTGTATTAAATTCGGATGCAATTTCTGTGTTTCATCGTCAAAAAGAAGGTCAAAGGGATACAGTAAACCTGAGGTGAAGAATCGGAATCTAAAACTGGACTCACAGGGGAGGTTCAATTCATAGAAAGTGTGAGTGTCAGTCCTCTTGCCCTTAAGTCGGCATTGTGAATTTGTATTAATTTCGGATGTAATTTCTGTGTTTCATCGACAATAAGAAGGTCCAAGGAATACAGTAAACCTGAAGTGAAGCATCGGAATGTAAAACTGGACTCACAGGAGAGGTTCAAATCATTGAAAGTTAGAGTGTCAGTCCTCTTGTACTTATGTCGGCATTGTGCCTTTTGTATTAAATTCGGATGCAATTTCTGTGTTTCATCGTCAATAAGAAGGTCCAAGGGATACAGTAACCATAAAGTGAAGCATCGGAATCTAAAACTGGACTCACAGGAGAGGTTCAAATCATAGAAAGTGAGAGTGTCAGTCCTCTTGTACTTTAGTCGGCATTGTGAGTTTTGTATTAAATTCGGATGCAATTTCTGTGTTTCATCGTCAATAAGAAGGTCCAAGGGATGCAGTAAACCTGAAGTGAAGCATCGGAATCTAAAACTGGACTCACAGGAAAGTTATAGTGTCAGTCCTCTTGTACTTAAGTCGGCATTGTGCCTTTTAAATTTAATTCCGATGCAATTTCTGTGTTTCATCGTCAATAAGAAGTTCTGAGGAATACAGTAAACCTGAAGTGAAGCATCGGAATCTAAAACTGGACTCACAGGAGAGGTTCAAATCTTAGAAAGTTAGAGTGTCAGTCCTCTTGTACTTAGGTCGGCAATGTGTTTTCTGTATTAAATTCGGATGCAATTTCTGTGTTTCATCGTCAATAAGAAGTTCCGAGGTATACTGTAAACCTGAAGTGAAGCATCGGAATCTAAAACTGGACTCACAGGAGAGGTTCAAAATATTGGAAATTTAGAGTGACAGTGCTCTTGTACTTAAGTCGGCATTGTGCCTTTTGTATTAAATTCTGATGCTATTTCTGTGTTTCATAGTCAATAAGATGGTCCAAGGGATACAGTACAACTGAAGTGAAGCATCGGAATCTAAAACTGGACTCACAGGAGAGGTTAAAATAATGGAAAGTTAGAGTGTCAGTCGTCTTGTACTTAAGTCGGCATTGTCCCTTTTGTATTAAATTCAGATGCAGTTTCTGTGTTTCATCGTCAATAGGAAGGTCGAAGGTATACAGTAAACCGGAAATGAGGCATCGGAATCTAAAACTGGACTCACAGGAGAGGTTCAAATCATAGAAAGTTGAAGTGTCAGTTCTCTTGTACTTAAGTCGGCATTGTTCCATTTGTATTATATTCGGATGCAATTTCTGTGTTTCATCGTCAATAAGAAGGTCCAAGGTTTACAGTAGACCTGCAGTGAAGCGTCGGAATCTAAAAACTGGACTCACAGGAGAGGTTCAAATCATAGAAAGTGTGAGTATCAGTCCTCTTGTACTTAAGTCGGCATTGTGCCTTTTGTATTTAATTCGGATGCAATTTCTGTGTTTCATCGTCGATAAGAAGGTCCAAGGTATACTGTAAAACTGAAGTTAAGCATCGAAATCTAAAACTTGACTCACAGGAGAGGTTCAAATCATTGAAAGTGTGAGTGTCAGTCCTCTTCTACTTAAGTCTGCATTGTGCCCTTTGAATTAAATTCGGATGCAATTTCTGTGTTTCATCGTCAACAAGAAGGTCCAAGGTATCCAGTAAACCTGAAGTGAAGAATCGGAATCTAAAACTGGACTCACAGGAGAGGTTCAAATCATAGAAAGTGTGAGTGCCAGTCTTCTTGTCCTTAAGTCGGCATTGTGCCTTTTGTATTAATTTCGGATGCAATTTCTGTGGTTCATCGTCAATAAGAAGGTCCAAGGAATACAGTAAACCTGAAGTGAAGCATCGGAATCTAAAACTGGACTCACAGGAGAGGTTCAAATCATAGAAAGTTAGAGTGTCAGTCCTCTTGTACTTATGTCGGCATTGTGCCTTTTGTATTAAATTCGGATTCAATTTCTGTGTTTCACCGTCAATGAGAAGGTCCAAGGGATACAGTAACCATAAAGTGAAGCATCGGAATCTAAAACTGGACTCACAGGAGAGGTTCAAATCATAGAAAGTGAGAGTGTCAGTCCTCTTGTACTTTAGTCGGCATTGTGAGTTTTGTATTAAATTCGGATGCAATTTCTGTGTTTCATCGTCAATAAGAAGGTCCAAGGGATGCAGTAAACCTGAAGTGAAGCATCGGAATCTAAAACTGGACTCACAGGAGAGGTTCAAATCATAGAAAGTTAGAGTGTCAGTCCTCTTGTACTTAGGCGGCATTGTGCCTTTTGTATTAAATTCGCATGCAATTTCTGTGTTTCATCGTCAATAAGAAGTTCCAAGGTATACAGTAAACCTGAAGTGAAGCATCGGAATCTAAAACTGGACTCACAGGAGAGGTTTAAATAATAGAAAGTTAGAGTGTTAGATCTCTTGTACTTAGGTCGGCATTGAGCCTTTTGTATTACATTCGGATACAATTTCTGTGTTTCATCGTCAAAAAAAAGGTCCAACGGATACAGTAAACCTGAAGTGAAGCATCGGAATCTAAAACTGGACTCACAGGAGAGGTTCAAATCATAGAAAGTTGGAGTGTCAGCTCTCTTTTAGTTAAGTCGGCATTGTGCCTTTTGTATTAAATTCGGATGTAATATCTGTGTTTCATCGTCAACAAGAAGGTCCAAGGTATACAGTAAACCTAAAGTGAAGAATCGGAATCTAAAACTGGACTCACAGGAGAGGTTCAAATCATAGAAAGTGTGAGTGCCAGTCCTCTTGTCCTTAAGTCGGCATTGTGCCTTTTGTATTAATTTCGCATGCAATTTCTGTGTTTCATCGTCAATAAGAAGGTCCAAGGAATACAGTAAACCTGAAGTGAAGCATCGGAATCTAAAACTGGACTCACAGGAGAGGTTCAAATCATAGAAAGTTAGAGTGTCAGTCCTCTTGTACTTATGTCGGCATTGTGCCTTTTGTATTAAATTCGGATTCAATTTCTGTGTATCACCGTCAATAAGAAGGTCCAAGGGAAACAGTAACCAACAGTAACCATAAAGTGAAGCATCGGAATCTAAAACTGGACTCACAGGAGAGGTTCAATTCATAGAAAGTGTGAGTGTCAGTCCTCTTGCCCTTAAGTCGGCATTGTGAATTTGTATTAATTTCGGATGTAATTTCTGTGTTTCATCGACAATAAGAAGGTCCAAGGAATACAGTAAACCTGAAGTGAAGCATCGGAATGTAAAACTGGACTCACAGGAGAGGTTCAAATCATTGAAAGTTAGAGTGTCAGTCCTCTTGTACTTATGTCGGCATTGTGCCTTTTGTATTAAATTCGGATGCAATTTCTGTGTTTCATCGTCAATAAGAAGGTCCAAGGGATACAGTAACCATAAAGTGAAGCATCGGAATCTAAAACTGGACTCACAGGAGAGGTTCAAATCATAGAAAGTGAGAGTGTCAGTCCTCTTGTACTTTAGTCGCCATTGTGAGTTTTGTATTAAATTCGGATGCAATTTCTGTGTTTCATCGTCAATAAGAAGGTCCAAGGGATGCAGTAAACCTGAAGTGAAGCATCGGAATCTAAAACTGGACTCACAGGAAAGTTATAGTGTCAGTCCTCTTGTACTTAAGTCGGCATTGTGCCTTTTAAATTTAATTCCGATGCAATTTCTGTGTTTCATCGTCAATAAGAAGTTCTGAGGAATACAGTAAACCTGAAGTGAAGCATCGGAATCTAAAACTGGACTCACAGGAGAGGTTCAAATCTTAGAAAGTGAGAGTGTCAGTCCTCTTGTACTTAGGTCGGCAATGTGTTTTCTGTATTAAATTCGGATGCAATTTCTGTGTTTCATCGTCAATAAGAAGTTCCGAGGTATACTGTAAACCTGAAGTGAAGCATCGGAATCTAAAACTGGACTCACAGGAGAGGTTCAAAATATTGGAAATTTAGAGTGACAGTGCTCTTGTACTTAAGTCGGCATTGTGCCTTTTGTATTAAATTCTGATGCTATTTCTGTGTTTCATAGTCAATAAGATGGTCCAAGGGATACAGTACAACTGAAGTGAAGCATCGGAATCTAAAACTGGACTCACAGGAGAGGTTAAAATAATAGAAAGTTAGAGTGTCAGTCGTCTTGTACTTAAGTCGGCATTGTCCCTTTTGTATTAAATTCAGATGCAGTTTCTGTGTTTCATCGTCAATTGGAAGGTCGAAGGTATACAGTAAACCGGAAATGAGGCATCGGAATCTAAAACTGGACTCACAGGAGAGGTTCAAATCATAGAAAGTTGAAGTGTCAGTTCTCTTGTACTTAAGTCGGCATTGTTCCATTTGTATTATATTCGGATGCAATTTCTGTGTTTCATCGTCAATAAGAAGGTCCAAGGTTTACAGTAGACCTGCAGTGAAGCGTCGGAATCTAAAAACTGGACTCACAGGAGAGGTTCAAATCATAGAAAGTGTGAGTATCAGTCCTCTTGTACTTAAGTCGGCATTGTGCCTTTTGTATTTAATTCGGATGCAATTTCTGTGTTTCATCGTCGATAAGAAGGTCCAAGGTATACTGTAAAACTGAAGTTAAGCATCGAAATCTAAAACTTGACTCACAGGAGAGGTTCAAATCATTGAAAGTGTGAGTGTCAGTCCTCTTCTACTTAAGTCGGCATTGTGCCCTTTGAATTAAATTCGGATGCAATTTCTGTGTTTCATCGTCAACAAGAAGGTCCAAGGTATACAGTAAACCTGAAGTGAAGAATCGGAATCTAAAACTGGACTCACAGGAGAGGTTCAAATCATAGAAAGTGTGAGTGCCAGTCCTCTTGTCCTTAAGTCGGCATTGTGCCTTTTGTATTAATTTCGGATGCAATTTCTGTGGTTCATCGTCAATAAGAAGGTCCAAGGAATACAGTAAACCTGAAGTGAAGCATCGGAATCTAAAACTGGACTCACAGGAGAGGTTCAAATCATAGAAAGTTAGAGTGTCAGTCCTATTGTACTTATGTCGGCATTGTGCCTTTTGTATTAAATTCGGATTCAATTTCTGTGTTTCACCGTCAATGAGAAGGTCCAAGGGAAACAGTAACCATAAAGTGAAGCATCGGAATCTAAAACTGGACTCACAGGAGAGGTTCAATTCATAGAAATTGAAAGTGTCAGTCCTCTTGTACTTAAGTCGGCATTATGAGTTTTGTATTAAGTTCGGATGCAATTTCTGTGTTTCATCGTCAATAAGAAGTTCCGAGGTATACAGTAAACCTGAAGTGAAGCATCGGAATCTAAAACTGGACTCACAGGAGAGGTTCAAATCATAGAAAGTTAGAGTGTCAGTCCTCTTGTACTTAGGCGGCATTGTGGCTTTTGTATTAAATTCGCATGCAATTTCTGTGTTTCATCGTCAATAAGAAGTTCCAAGGTATACAGTAAAGCTGAAGTGAAGCATCGGAATCTAAAACTGGACTCACAGGAGAGGTTTAAATAATAGAAAGTTAGAGTGTTAGATCTCTTGTACTTAGGTCGGCATTGAGCCTTTTGTATTATATTCGGATACAATTTCTGTGTTTCATCGTCAAAAAAAGGTCCAACGGATACAGTAAACCTGAAGTGAAGCATCGGAATCTAAAACTGGACTCACAGGAGAGGTTCAAATCATAGAAAGTTGGAGTGTCAGCTCTCTTTTAGTTAAGTCGGCATTGTGCCTTTTGTATTAAATTCGGATGTAATATCTGTGTTTCATCGTCAACAAGTAGGTCCAAGGTATACAGTAAACCTGAAGTGAAGAATCGGAATCTAAAACTGGACTCACAGGAGAGGTTCAAATCATAGAAAGTGTGAGTGCCAGTCCTCTTGTCCTTAAGTCGGCATTGTGCCTTTTGTATTAATTTCGGATGCAATTTCTGTGTTTCATCGTCAATAAGAAGGTCCAAGGAATACAGTAAACCTGAAGTGAAGCATCGGAATCTAAAACTGGACTCACAGGAGAGGTTCAAATCATAGAAAGTTAGAGTGTCAGTCCTCTTGCACTTATGTCGGCATTGTGCCTTTTGTACTAAATTCGGATTCAATTTCTGTGTATCACCGTCAATAAGAAGGTCCATGGGAAACAGTAACCAACAGTAACCATAAAGTGAAGCATCGGAATCTAAAACTGGACTCACAGGAGAGGTTCAAATCATAGAAAGTGAAAGTGTCAGTCCTCTTGTACATAAGTCGGCATTATGAGTTTTGTATTAAGTTCGGATGCAATTTCTGTGTTTCATCGTCTATAAGAAGTTCCGAGGTATACTGTAAACCTGAAGTGAAGCATCGGAATCTAAACCTGGACTCACAGGAGAGGTTCAAAATATTGGAAATTTAGAGTATCAGTGCTCTTGTACTTAAGTCGGCATTGTGCCTTTTGTACTAAATTCTGATGCAATTTCTGTGTTTCATAGTCAATAAGATGGTCCAAGGGATACAGTTCAACTGAAGTGAAGCATCGGAATCTAAAACTGGACTCACAGGAGAGGTTCAAATCATAGAAAGTTAGAGTGTCAGTCGTCCTGTACTTAAGTCGGCATTGTTCTTTTGTATTAAATTCAGATGCAGTTTCTGTGTTTCTTCGTCAATAGGAAGGTCGAAGGTATACAGTAAACCGGAAATGAGGCATCGGAATCTAAAACTGGACTCACAGGAGAGGTTCAAATCATAGAAAGTTGGAGTGTCAGTTCTCTTGTACTTAAATCGGCATTGTTCCATTTGTATTATATTCGGATGCAATTTCTGTGTTTCATCGTCAATAAGAAGGTCCAAGGTTTACAGTAGACCTGCAGTGAAGCGTCGGAATCTAAAAACTGGACTCACAGGAGAGGTTCAAATCATAGAAAGTGTGAGTATCAGTCCTCTTGTACTTAAGTCGGCATTGTGCTTTTTGTATTTAATTCGGATGCAATTTCTGTGTTTCATCGTCGATAAGAAGGTCCAAGGTATACAGTAAACCTGAAGTTAAGCATCGAAATCTAAAACTTGACTCACAGGAGAGGTTCAAATCATTGAAAGTGTGAGTGCCAGTCCTCTTGTCCTTAAGTCGGCATTGTGCCTTTTGTATTAATTTCGGATGCAATTTCTGTGTTTCATCGTCAACAAGAAGGTCCAAGGTATACAGTAAACCTGAAGTGAAGAATCGGAATCTAAAGCTGGACTCACAGGAGAGGTTCAAATCATAGAAAGTGTGAGTGTCAGTCCTCTTGTCCTTAAGTCGGCATTGTGCCGTTTGTATTAATTTCGGATGCAATTTCTGTGTTTCATCGTCAATAAGAAGGTCCAAGGAATACAGTAAACCTGAAGTGAAGCATCGGAATCTAAAACTGGACTCACAGGAGAGGTTCAAATCATAGAAAGTTAGAGTGCCAGTCCTCTTGTACTTATGTCGGCATTGTGCCTTTTGTATTAAATTTCGGATGCAATTTCTGTGTTTCACCGTCAATAAGAAGGTCCAAGGGATACATTAACCATAAAGTGAAGCATCGGAATCTTAAACTGGACTCACAGGAGAGGTTCAAATCATAGAAAGTGAAAGTGTCAGTCCTCTTGTACTTAAGTCGGCATTATGAGTTTTGTATTAAGTTCGGATGCAATTTCTACGTTTCATCGTCAATAAGAAGTTCCGTGGTATACAATAAACCTGAAGTGAAGCATCGGAATCTAAAACTGGACTCACAGGAGAGGTTCAAATCATAGAAAGTTAGAGTGTCAGTCCTCTTGTAGTTAGGTCGGCATTGTGCCTTTTGTATTAAATTCGCATGCAATTTCTGTGTTTCATCGTCAATAAGAAGTTCCGAGGTATACAGTAAACCTGAAGTGAAGCGTCGGAATCTAAAACTGGACTCACAGGAGAGGTTCAAATAATAGAAAGTTAGAGTGTCATATCTCTTGTACTTAGGTCGGCATTGAGCCTTTTGTATTACATTCGGATGCAATTTCTGTGTTTCATCGTCAAAAAAAAGGTCCAACGGATACAGTAAACTTGAAGTGAAGCATCAGAATCTAAAACTGGACTCACAGGAGAGGTTCAAATCATAGAAAGTTAGAGTGTCAGCTCTCTTTTAGTTAAGTCGGCATTGTGCCTTTTGTATTAAATTCGGATGCAATATCAGTGTTTCATCGTCAATAAGAAGATCCAAGGTATACAGTAAAACTGAAGTGAAGCATCGGAATCTAAAACTGGACTCACAGGAGAGGTTCAAATCATAGAAAGTGTGAGTGTCAGTCCTCTTGTACTTAAGTCGGCATTGTGCCTTTTGTCTTAAATTCGGATGCAATTTCTGTGTTTCATCGTCATTAAAAAGGTCCAAGGTATACACTAAACCTGAAGTGAAGCATCGGAATCTAAAACTGGTCTCACAGGAGAGGTTCAAATCATAGAAAGTGTGAGAGTCAATCCTCTTGTACTTAAGTCGGCATTGTGCCTTTTGTATTAATTTCAGATGCAATTTCTGTGTTTCATCGTCAATAAGAAGGTCCAAGCAATACGGTAAACCTGAAGTGAGGCATCGGAATCTAAAACTGGACTCACAGGAGAGGTTCAAATCATAGAAAGTTAGAGTGTCACTCCTCTTGTACTTAAGTCGTCATTGTGCCCTTTGTATTAAATTCGGATGCAATTTCTGTGTTTCATCGTCAATAAGAAGGTCCAAGTGATACAGTAACCCTGAAGTGAAGCATCGGAATCTGAAACTGGACTCACAGGAGAGTTTCAAATCATAGAAAGTGAGAGTGTCAGTCCTCTTGTACTTAGGTCGGCATTGTGCCTTTTGTATTAAATTCGGATTCAATTTCTGTGTTTCATCGTCAATAAGAAGGTCAAAGGGATACAGTAAACCTGAAGTGAAGCATCGGAATCTGAAACTGGACTCACTGGAGAGGTTCAAATCACAGAAAGTTAGAGTGTCAGTCCTCTTGTACTTAAGTGGGCATTGTGCCTTTTGTATTAAATTCGGATGCAATTTCTGTGTTTCATCGTCAATAAGAAGGTCCAAGCAATACAGTAAACCTGAAGTGAGGCATCGGAATCTAAAACTGGACTCACAGGAGAGGTTCAAATCATAGAAAGTTAGAGTGTCAGTCCTCTTGTACTTAAGTCGGCATTATGAGTTTTGTATTAAATTCGGATGCAATTTCTGTGTTTCATCGTCAATAAGAAGGTCCAAGGGATGCAGTAAACCTGAAGTGATGCATCGGAATCTAAAACTGGACTCACTGGAGAGGTTCAAATCATAGAAAGTTATAGTGTCAGTCCTCTTGTACTTAAGACGGCATTGTGCCTTTTGAATTTACTTCCGATGCAATTTCTGTGTTTCATCGTCAATATGAAGTTCCGAGGTATACAGTAAACCTGAAGTGAAGCATCGGAATCTAAAACTGGACTCACAGGAGAGGTTCAAATCATAGAAAGTTAGAGTGTCAGTCCTCTTGTACTTAGGTCGGCATTGTGCCTTTTGTATTAAATTCGGATACAATTTCTGTGTTTCAACGACAATAAGAGGAACCAAATGATACAGTAACCCTGAAGTGAAGCATTGGAATCTAAAACTGGACTCACTGGAGAGGTTCAAATCATAGAAAGTTATAGTGTCAGTCCTCTTGTACTTAAGTCGGCATTGTGCCTTTTGCATCAAATTCGGATGCAATTTCTGTGTCTCATCGTCAATAAGAAGGTCCAAGGGATACAGTAACCCTGAAGTGAAGCATCGGAATCTAAAACTGGACTCACAGGAGAGGTTCAAATCATAGAAAGTTAGAGTGTGAGTCCTCTTTTACTTATGTCGGCATTGTGCCTTTTGAATTTAATTACGATGCAGTGTCTGTGTTTCATCGTCAATAAGGTTCTCCAAGGTACACAGTAAACCTCAAGTGAAGCATCGGAATCTAAAACTGGACTCACAGGAGAGGTTCAAATAATAGAGTGTCCGATCTCTTGTAGTTAGGTCGGCATTGAGCCTTTTGTATTACATTCGAATGCAATTTCTGTGTTTCGTCGTCAAAAAAAAGGTCCAACGGATACAGTAAACCAGAAGTGAAGCATCGGAATCTAAAACTGGACTCACAGGAGAGGTTCAAATCATAAAAAGTTAGAGTGTCTGTCCTCTTGTACTTAAGTCGGCATTGTGCCTTTGTATTACATTCTGATGTAATTTCTGTGTTTCATCGTCAATAAGATGGTCCAAGGGATACAGTAAACCTGAAGTGAAGCATCGGAATCTAAAACTGGACACCAGGAGAGGTTCAAATCATGTAAAGTTAGAGTGTCAGTCGTCTTGTACTTAAGTCGGCATTGTGCCTTTTGTATTTAATTCGGATGCAATTTCTGTGTTTCATCGTCAATAGGAAGGTCGAAGGTATACAGTAAACCGGAAATGAAGCATCGGAATCTAAATCTGGACTCACAGGAGAGGTTCAAACTATAGAAAGTTAGAGTGTCAGCTCTCTTGTAGTTAAGTCGGCATTGTGCCTTTTGTATTAAATTCGGATTGAATTTCTGTGTTTCATCGTCAATAAGAAGGTCCAAGGTATACAGTAAACCTGAAGTGAAGCATCGGAATCTAAAACTGGTCTCACAGGAGTGGTTCAAATCATAGAAAGTGTGAGAGTCAGTCCTCTTGTACTTAAGTCGGCATTGTGCCTTTTGTATTAAATTCGGATGCAATTTCTGTGTTACATCGTCAGTAAGAAGGTCCAAGGGATACAGTAAACGTGAAGTTAAGCATCGGAATCTAAAATTGGACTCTCAGGAGAGGTTCAAATTATAGAAAGTTAGAGTGTCAGTCTTCTTGTACTTAAGTCGGCATTGTGCATTTTGAATTTAATTGCGATGCAATTTCTGTGCCTCTTCGTCAATAAGAAGGTCCAAGGTACACGCAAACCTGAAGTGAAGCATCGGAATCTAAAACTGGACTCACAGGAGAGGTTCAAATCATAGAAAGTTAGAGTGTCAGTCCTCTTGTACTTCAGTCGGCGTTGTGCCTTTTCAATTTAATTCCGATGCAATTTCTGTGTTTCATCGTCAATAAGAATGTCCAAGGTATACAGTAAACCTGAAGTGAAGCATCGGAAACTAAAACTGGTCTCACAGGAGAGGATCGAATCATAGAGAGTTACTGTGTCAGTTCTCTGGTACTTTAGTAGGCATTGTGCCTTTTGTAACAAATTCGGATGCAATTTCTGTGTTTCATCGTCAATAAGAAGGTCCAAGGGATACAGTAAACCTGACGTGAAGCATAGGAATCCAAAACTGGACTCACAGGAGAGGTTCAAATCATAGAAAGTTATAGTGTCAGTCCTCTTGTACTTAAGTCGTCATTGTGCCTTTTGTATTAAATTCGGATGCAACATCTGTGTTTCATCGTCACTAAGAAGGTCCAAGGTATACAGTAAACCTGAAGTGAAGCATTGGAATCTAAAACTGCACTCACAGGAGAGGTTCATATCATAGAAAGTTATAGTGTCAGTCCTCTTGTACTGAAGTCAGCATTGTGCCTTTTGAATTTAATTCCTTTGCAATTTCAGTGTTTCATCGTCAATAGGAAGTTCCGAAGTATACAGTAAACCTGATGTGAAGCATCGGAATCAACAACTGGACTCACAGGAGAGTTTCAAATCATAGAAAGTGAGAGGGTCAGTCCTCTTGTACTTAAGTCGGCATTGTGCCTTTTGTATTAAATTCGGATGCAATTGCTGTGTTTCATCGACAATAAGAGGGTCCAAGGGATACAGTAAACCTGAAGTGAAGCATCGGAATCTAAAACTTTACTCACAGGAGAGGTTCAAATCATAGAAAGTGAGAGTGTCAGTTCTCTTGTACTAAACTCCGCATTGTGCCATTTGTATTATTTTCGGATGCAATTTCTGTGTTTCATCGTCAATAAGAAGGTCCTAGGGATACAGTAAACCTGAAGTGAAGCATCGGAATCTAAAACTGGACTCACAGGAGAGGTTCAAAACATAGAAAGTTACAGTGTCAGTCCTCTTGTACTTAAGTCGGCATTGTGCCTTTTGTATTAAATTCGGATGCATTTCCTGAGTTTTATCGTCAATAGGAAGGTCCAAGGGATACTGTAAACCTGAAGTGAAGCATCGGAATCTAAAACTGGTATGACAGGAGAGCTTCAAATCATAGAAAGTTAGAGTGTCATTCCTCTTGTACTTAAGTCGCCATTGTGCCTTTTGTAATAAATTCGGATGCAATTTCTTTGTTTCATCGTCAATAAGAAGGTACAAGGGATACAGTAAACCTGAAGTGAAGCATCGGAATCTAAAACTGGACTCGCAGGAGAGGTTCAAAACGTAGAAAGTGAGAATGCCAGTCCTCTTGTACTTAAGTCGGCATTGTGCATTTTGTGTTAAATTCGGATGCAATTTCTTTGTTTCATCGTCAATAAGAAGTTCCAAGGGATACAGTAAACCTGAAGTGAAGCATCGAAATCTAAAACTGGACTCACAGGAGAGGTTCAAATCATAGAAAGTGAGAGTGTCAGTCCTCTTGTACTTAAGTCGGCATTGTGCCTTTTGTATTAAATTCAGTTACTATTTCTGTGTTTCATCGTCAATAAGAAGGTCCAAGGGATACAGTAAACCTGAAGTGAAGCATCGGAACCTAAAACTGGACTCACAGGAGAGGTTCAAATCATAGAAAGTTAGAGTGTCAGTCCTCTTGTACTTAAGTCGGCATTGTGCCTTTTGTATTAAATTCGGAAGCAATTTCTGTGTTTCATCGTCACTAAGAAGGTCCAAGGGATACAGTAAACCTGAAGTGAAGCATCGGAATCTAAAACTGGACTCACAGGAGAGGTTCAAATCACAGAAAGTTAAAGTGTCAGTCCTCTTGTACTTAAGTCGGCATTGTGCCTTTTGAATTTAATTCCGATGCAATTTCTGTGTTTCATCGTCACTAAGAAGTTCCGAGGTATACAGTAAACCTGAAGTGAAGCATCGGAAACTAAAACTGGACTCACAGGTTAGGTTCATATCATAGAAAGTTAGAGTGTCAGTCCTCTAGTACTTAAGTCGGCATTGTGCCTTTTGAATTAAATTCCGATGCAATTTCTGTGTTTCATCGTGAATAAGGAGGTCCAAGGGATACAGTAAACCTGAAGTGAAGCATCGGAATCTAAAACTGGACTCACAGGAGAGGTTCAAATCATAGAAAGTAAGAGTGTCCGTCCTCTTGTACTTAAGTCAGCATTGTGCCTATTGTATTAAATTCGGATGCAATTTCTGTGTTTCATCGTCAATAAGAAGGTGCAAGCGATACAGTAAACCTGAAGTGAAGCATCGGAATCTAAAACTGGACTCACAGGAGTAGTTCAAATCATAGAAAGTGAGAGTGTCAGTCCTCTTGTACATAAGTGGGCATTGTGTCATTTATATTAAATTCGGATGCAATTTCTGTGTTTCATCGTCACTAAGAAGTTCCGAGGTATACAGTAAACCTGAAGTGAAGCATCGGAATCTAAAACTGGACTCACAGGGGAGGTTCAAATCATAGGAAGTTAGAGTGTCAGTCCTCTAGTACTTAAGTCGGCATTGTGCCTTTTGTATTAAATTCGGATGCAATTTCTGTGTTTCATCGTAAATAAGAAGGTCCAAGGGATACAGTAAACCTGAAGTGAAGCATTGGAATCTAAAACTGGACTCACAGGAGAGGTTCAAATCATAGAAAGTGAGAGTGTTCGACCTCTCGTACTTAAGTCGGCATTGTGCCTTTTGTATTAAATTCGGATGCAATCTCTGTGTTTCAACGTCAATACGATGGTCCAAGGGATACAGTAAACCTAAAGTGAAGCATCGGAATCTAAAACTGGACTCACAGGAGTAGTTCAAATCATAGAAAGTGAGAGTGTCAGTCCTCTTGTACTTAAGTCGGCATTGTGCCTTTTGAATTTAATTCCTTTGCAATTTCAGTGTTTCATCGTCAATAAGATGTTCCGAAGTATACAGTAAACCTGATGTGAAGCATCGGACTCAAAAACTGGACTCACAGGAGAGGTTCAAATCATAGAAAGTTAGAGTGTCAGTCCTCTTGTACTTAAGTCGGCATTGTGCCTTTTGTATTAAATTTGGATGCAATTTCTGTGTTTCATCGTCAAGAAGAAGGTCCAAGGGATACAGTTAACCTGATGTGAAGCATCGGAATCAAAATCTGGACTCACAGGAGAGTTTCAAATCATAGAAAGTGAGAGGGTCAGTCCTCTTGTACTTAAGTCGGCATTATGCCTTTTGAATATAATTCCGATGCAATTTCTTTGTTTCATCGTCAATAAGAAGTTCCGAGGTATACAGTAAACCAGAAGTGAAGCCTCGGAATGTAAAACTGGTGTGACAGGAGAGGTTCAAATCATAGAGAGTTAGAGTGTCAGTCCTCTTGTACTTAAGTCGGCATTGTGCCTTTTGTATTAAATTCAGTTACTATTTCTGTGTTTCATCGTCAATAAGAAGGTCCAAGGGATACAGTAAACCTGAAGTGAAGCATCGGAATCTAAAACTGGTATGACAGGAGAGGTTCAAATCATAGAAAGTTAGAGAGTCATTCCCCTTGTACTTAAGTCGGCATGGTGCCTTTTGTAATAAATTCGGATGCAATTTCTTTGTTTCATCGTCAATAAGAAGGTACAAGGGATACAGTAAACCTGAAGTGAAGCATCGGAATCTAAAACTGGACTCGCAGGATAGGTTCAAATCATAGAAAGGGAGAGTGTCCGTCGTCTTGTACTTAGGTCGGCATTGTGCCTTTTGTATTAAATTCGGATACAATTTCTGTGTTTCATCATCAATAAGAAGGTCCAAGGGATACAGTAAACCTGAAGTGAAGCATCGGAATTTTAAAACTGGACTCACAGGAGTAGTTCAAATCATAGAAAATGAGAGTGTCAGTCGTCTTGTACATAAGTAGGCATTGTGCCATTTATATTAAATTCGGATGCAATTTCTGTGTTTCATCGTCAATAAGAAGGTCCAAGGGATACAGTAAACCTGAACAAAAGCAACGGAATCTAAAACTGGACTCACAGGAGAGGTTCAAATCATAGAAAGTTAGAGTGGCAGTCCTCTTGTACTTAAGTCGGCATTGTGCCTTTTGAATTTAATTCCGATGCAATTTCTGTGTTTCATCGTCAATAAGAAGGTCCAAGGGATACAGTACACCTGAACAAAAGCATCGGAATCTAAAACTGGAATCACAGGAGAAGTCCAAACCATAGAAAGTGAGAGTGTCAGTCCTCTTGTACTTAAGTCGCCATTGTGCCTTTTAAATTTAATTCGGATGCAATATCTGTGTTTCATCGTCAATAAGAAGGTCCAAGGGATACAGTAAACCTGAACAAGAGCATCGGAATCTAAAACTGGAATCACAGGAGAAGTCCAAACCATAGAAAGTGAGAGTGTCAGTCCTCTTGTACCTAAGTCGGCATTGTGCCTTTTGTATTAAATTCGGATGCAATTTCTGTGTTTCATCGTCAATAAGAAGGTCCAAGGGATACGGTAGCCCTGAAGCGAAACATCGGAATCTAAAACTGGACTCACAGGAGAGGTTCAAATCATAGAAAGTGAGAGTGTCTGTCCTCATGTACTTAAGTCGGCATTGTACCTTTTGTATTAGACTCGGATGCAATTTCAGTGTTTAATTGTCAATAAGAAGGTCCAAGGGATACAGTAAACCTGAACAAAAGCATCGGAATCGAAAACTGGAATCACAGGAGAGGTTCAAATCATAGAAAGGGAGAGTGTCAGTCCTCTTGTACTTAAGTTGGCATTGTGCCTTTTGTATTAAAGTCGGATGCAATTTCTGTGTTTCATCGTGAATAAGAAGGTCCAAGGTATACGGTAAACCTGAAGTGAAGCATCGGAATCTAAAACTGGACTCACAGGAGAGGTTCAAATCATAGAAACTTAAAGTGTCAGTCCTCTTGTACTTCAGTCGGCATTGAGCC
The DNA here is from genome assembly GCF_021461395.2 of Schistocerca americana. Lineage (NCBI taxonomy): Eukaryota > Metazoa > Arthropoda > Insecta > Orthoptera > Acrididae > Schistocerca > Schistocerca americana. The sequence continues at coordinate 1,089,794,825 of NC_060120.1, read as the reverse complement.
GTTTGAATTTAATTCCGATGCAATTTCTGTGTTTTATCGTCAATAAGACGTTCCGAGGTATACAGTAAACCTGAAGTGAAGCATCGGAATCTAAATCTGGACACACAGGAGAGGTTCAAATCATATAAAGTGAGAGTGTCCGTCCTCTTGTACTTACGTCGGCAATGTGCCTTTTGTATTAAATTCGGATGCAATTTCTGTGTTTCATCGTCAATAAGAAGGTCCAAGGGATACAGTAAACCTGAAGTGAAGCTTCGGAATCTAAAACTGGACTCACAGGAGTAGTTCAAATCATAGAAAGTGAGAGTGTCAGTCCTCTTGTACATAAGTCGGCATTGTGCCATTTATATTGAATTCGGATGCAATTTCTATGTTTCATCGTCAATAAGAAGGTCCAAGGTATACAGTAAACCTGAAGTGAAGCATCGGAATCTAAAACTGGACTCACAGGAGAGTTTCAAATCATAGAAAGTTAGAGTGTCAGTCCTCTAGTACTTAAGTCGGCATTGTGCCTTTTGAATTTAATTCCTATGCAATTTCTGTGTTTCATCGTCAATAAGAAGTTCCGAGGTATACAGTAAACCTGAAGTGAAGCATCGGAATCTAAAACTGGAGTCACAGGAGAGGTTATTATCATAGAAAGTGAGAGTGTCCGTCCTCATGTACTTAAGTCGGCATTGTGATTTTTGTATTAAATTTGGATGCAATTTCTGTGTCTCATCGTCAATAAGAAGGTCCAAGGGATACAGTAAACCTGAAGTGAAGCATCGGAATCTAAAACTGGACTCACAGGAGAGGTTCAAATCATAGAATGTGAGAGTGTCAGTCCTCTTGTACTTAAGTCGCCATTGTGCCTTTTGTATTGAATTCGGATGCAATTTCTGTGTTTCATCGTCAATAAGAAGGTCCAAGGGATACAGTAAACCTGAACAAAAGCATCGGAATCTAAAACTGGAATCACAGGAGAAGTCCAAACCATAGAAAGTGAGAGTGTCAGTCCTCTTGTACTAAAGTCGGCATTGTGCCTTTTGTATTAAATTCGGATGCAATTTCTGTGTTTCATCGTCAATAAGAAGGTCCAAGGGATACAGTAGCCCTGAAGCGAAGCATCTGAATCTAAAACTGGACTCGCAGGAGAGGTTCAAATCATAGAAATTAAGAGTGTCTGTCCTCATGTACTTAAGTCGCCATTGTGCCTTTTGTATTAAACTCGGATGCAATTTCAGTGTTTCATTGTCAATAAGAAGGTCCAAGGGATACAGTAAACCTGAAGTGAAGCATCGGAATCTAAAACTGGACTCACAGGAGAGGTTCAAATAATAGAAAGTTAGAGTGTCAGTCCTCTTGTACTTAAGTCGGCATTGTGCCTTTTGTATTAAATTCGGATGCAATTTCTGTGTTTCATCGTCAATTAAAAGGTCCAAGGGATACAGTAAACCTGAAGTGAGGCATCGGAATCTAAAACTGGACTCACTGGAGAGGTTCAAATCATAGAAAGTTAGAGTGGCAGTCCTCTTCTACTTAAGTCGGCATTGTGCCTTTTGAATTTAATTGCGATGCAATTTCTGTGCCTCATCGTCAATAAGAATGTCCAAAGTATACAGTAAACCGGAAGTGAAGCATCGGAGTCTAAAACTGGACTCACAGGAGAGGTTCAAATCATACAAAGGGAGACTGTCAGTCCTCTTGTACTTAAGTTGGCATTGTGCCTTTTGTATTAAAGTCGTATGCAATTTCTGTGTTTCATCGTCAATAAGAAGGTCCAAGGTATACAGTAGACCTGAAGTGAAGCATCGGAATCTAAAACTGGACTCACAGGAGAGGTTCAAATCATAGAAAGTTAAAGTGTCAGTCCTCTTGTACTTCGGTCGGCATTGTGCCGTTTGAATTTAATTCCGATGCAATTTCTGTGTTTCATCGTCAATAAGACGTTCCGAGGTATACAGTAAACCTGAAGTGAAGCATCGTAATCTAAAACTGGACGCACAGGAGAGGTTCAAATCATATAAAGTGAGAGTGTCCGTCCTCTTGTACTTACGTCAGCAATGTGCCTTTTGTATTAAATTCGGATGCAATTTCTGTGTTTCATCGACAATAAGAAGGTCCAAGGGATACAGTAAACCTGAAGTGAAGCATCGGAATCGAAAACTGGACTCACAGGAGTAGTTCAAATCATAGAAAGTGAGAGTGTCAGTCCTCTTGTACATAGGTCGGCATTGTGCCATTTATATTAAATTCGGATGCAATTTCTATGTTTCATCGTCAATAAGAAGGTCCCAGGGATACAGTAAACCTGAAGTGAAGCATCGGAATCTAAAACTGGACTCACAGGAGAGTTTCAAATCATAGAAAGTTAGAGTGTCAGTCCTCTTGTACATATGTCGGCATTGCGCCTTTTGAATTTAATTCCGATGCAATTTCTGTGTTTCATCGTCAATAAGAACTTCCGAGGTATACAATAAACCTGAAGTGAAGCTTCGGAATCTAAAACTGGAGTCACAGGAAAAGTTCAAATCATAGGAAGTGAGAGTGTCCGTCCTCTTGTACTTAAGTCGGCATTGTGATTTTTGTATTAAATTTGGATGCAATTTCTGTGTTTCATCGTCAATAAGAAGGTCCAAGGGATACAGTAAACCTGAAGTGAAGCATCGGAATCGAAAACTGGACTCACAGGAGTAGTTCAAATCATAGAAAGTGAGAGTGTCAGTCCTCTTGTGCTTAAGTCGGCATTGTGCCTTTTGTATTGAATTCGGATGCAATTTCTGTGTTTCATCGTCAATAAGAAGGTCCAAGGGATACAGTACACCTGAACAAAAGCATCGGAATCTAAAACTGGAATCACAGGAGAAGTCCAAACCATAGAAAGTGAGGGTGTCAGTCCTCTTGTACTTAAGTCGGCATTGTGCCTTTTGTATTAAATTCGAATGCAATTTCTGTGTTTCACCGTCAATAAGATGGTTCAAGGGATGCAGTAATCCTGAAGTGAAGCAGCGGAATCTAAAACTGGACTCACGGGAGAGGTTCAAATCACAGAAAGTTAGAGTGTCAGTCGCCTTGTACTTAAGTCGGCATTGTGAATTTTGTATTAAATTCGGATGCAATTTCTGTGTTCATCGTCAACAAGAGGGTCAAAATGATACAGTACCCTGAAGTGAAGCTTCGGAATCTAAAACTGGACTCACAGGAAAGGATCAAATCATAGAAAGTGAGAGTGTCAGTCCTCTTGTACTGATGTCGGCATTGTGCCTTTTGTATTAAATTCGGATGCAATTTCTGTGTTTCATCGTCAATAAGAAGGTCCAAAGGATACAGTAGCCCTGACGCGAAGCATCGGAATCTAAAACTGGACTCACAGGAGAGGTTCAAATCATAGAAAGTGAGAGTGTCTGTCCTCATGTATTTAAGTCGGCATTGTGCCTTTTGTATTAAACTCGAATGCAATTTCAGTGATTCATTGTATATAAGAAGGTCCAAGGGATACAGTAAAAGTGAAGTGAAGCATTGTAATCTAAAACTGGACTCACAGGAGAGGTTCAAATCATAGAAAGGGAGAGTGTCAGTCCTCTTGTACTTAAGTTGGCATTGTGCCTTTTGTATTAAAGTCGGATGCAATTTCTGTGATTCATCGTCAATAAGAAGGTCCAGGGTATACAGTAAACCTGAAGTGAAGCAACGGAATCTAAAACTGGACTCACAGGAGAGGTTCAAATCATAGAAAGTTAAAGTGTCAGTCCTCTTGTACTTCAGTCGGCATTGTGCCGTTTGAATTTAATTCCGATGCAATTTCTGTGTTTCATCGTCAAAAAGACGTTCCGAGGTATACAGTAAACCTGAAGTGAAGCATCGGAATCTAAAACTGGACTCACAGGAGAGGTTCAAATCATATAAAGTGAGAGTGTCCGTCCTCTTGTACTTACGTCGGCAATGTGCCTTTTGTATTAAATTCGGATGCAATTTCTGTGTTTCATCGTCAATAAGAAGAACCAAGGGATACAGTAAACCTGAAGTGAAGCATCGGAATCTAAAACTGGACTCACAGGAGTAGTTCAAATCATAGAAAGTGAGAGTGTCAGTATTCTTGTACATAAGTCGGCATTGTGCCATTTATATTAAATTCGGATGCAATTTCTATGTTTCATCGTTAATAAGAAGGTCCAAGGGATACAGTAAACCTGAAGTGAAGCATCGGAATCTAAAACTGGTCTCACAGGAGAGGTTCAAGTCATAGAATGTGAGAGTGTCAGTCCTCTTGTACTTAAGTCGCCATTGTGCCTGTTGTATTAAATTCGGATGCAATTTCTATGTTTCATCGTTAATAAGAAGGTCCAAGGGATACAGTAAACCTGAAGTGAAGCATCGGAATCTAAAACTAATCTCACAGGAGAGGTTCAAGTCATAGAATGTGAGAGTGTCAGTCCTCTTGTACTTAAGTCGCCATTGTGCCTGTTGTATTGAATTCGGATGCAATTTCTGTGTTTCATCGTTAATAAGAAGGTCCAAGGGAGACAGTAACCCTGAAATGAAGCATCAGAATCTGAAACTGGACTCACAGGAGAGTTTCAAATCATAGAAAGTTAGAGTGTCAGTCCTCTTGTACTTATGTCGGCATTGTGCCTTTTGAATTTAATTCCGATGCAATTTCTGTGTTTCATCGTCAATAAGAAGTTCCGAGGTATACAGTAAACTTGAAGTGAAGCTTCGGAATCTAAAACTGGAGTCACAGGAGAGGTTCAAATCATAGAAAGTGAGAGTGTCCGCCCTCTTGTACTTAAGTCGGCATTGTGATTTTTGTATTAAATTTGGATGCAATTTCTGTGTTTCATCGTCAATAAGAAGGTCCAAGGGATACAGTAAACCTGAAGTGAAGCATCGGAATCTAAAACTGGACTCACATGAGAGGTTCAAATCATAGAAAGTTAGAGTGTCAGTCCTCCTGTACTTAAGTCGGCATTGTGCCTTTTGTATTAAATTCGGATGCAATTTCTGTGTTTCATCGTCAATTCGAAGGTCCAAGGTACACAGTAAACCTGAAGTGAAGCATCGGAATCTAAAACTGGACTCACAGGAGAGGTTCAAGTCATAGAATGTGAGAGTGTCAGTCCTCTTGTACTTAAGTCGCCATTGTGCCTGTTGTATTGAATTCGGATGCAATTTCTGTGTTTCATCGTCAATAAGAAGGTCCAAGGGATACAGTAAACCTGAACAAAAGCATCGGAATCTAAAACTGGAATCACAGGAGAAGTCCAAACCATAGAAAGTGAGGGTGTCAGTCCTCTTGTACTTAAGTCGGCATTGTGCCTTTTGTATTAAATTCGGATGCAATTTCTGTGTTCATCGTCAACAAGAGGGTCAAAATATACAGTACCCTGAAGTGAAGCATCGGAATCTAAAACTGGACTGACAGGAGAGGATCAAATCATAGAAAGTGAGAGTGTCAGTCCTCTTGTACCGATGTCGGCATTGTGCCTTTTGTATTAAATTCGGATGCAATTTCTGTGTTTCATCGTCAATAAGAAGGTCCAAGGGATACAGTAAACCTGAAGTGAAGCATCAGAATCTAAAACTAGACTCACAGGAATAGTTCAAATCATAGAAAGTGAGAGTGTCAGTCCTGTTGTACATAAGTCGGCATTGTGCCATTTATATTAAATTCGAATGCAATTTCTATGTTTCATCGTCAATAAGAAGGTCCAAGGGATACAGTAAACCTGAAGTGAAGCATCGGAATCTAAAACTGGACTCACAGGAGAGTTTCAAATCATAGAAAGTTAGAGTGTCAGTCCACTTGTACTTAAGTCGGCATTGTGCCTTTTCAATTTAATTCCGATGCAATTTCTGTGTTTCATCGTCAATAAGAAGTTCCGAGGCATACAGTAAACCTGAAGTGAAGCATCGGAATCTAAAACTGGAGTCACAGGAGAGGTTCAAATCATAGAAAGTGAGAGTGTCCGTCCTCTTGTACTTAAGTCGGCATTGTGATTTTTGTATTAAATATGGATGCAATTTCTGTGTTTCATCATCAATAAGAAGGTCCAAGGGATACAGTAAACCTGAAGTGAAGCATCGGAATCTAAAACTGGACTCACAGGAGAGGTTCAAATCATAGAAAGTGAGAGTGTCAGTCCTCTTGTACATAAGTCGGCATTGTGCCATTTATATTAAATTCGGATGCAATTTCCATGTTTCATCGTCAATAAGAAGGTCCAAGGGATACAGTAAACCTGAAGTGAAGCATCGGAATCTAAAACTGGACTCACAGGACAGGTTCAAATCATAGATTGTGAGAGTGTCAGTCCTCTTGTACTTAAGTCGCCATTGTGCATTTTGTATTGAATTCGGATGCAATTTCTGTGTTTCATCGTCAATAAGAAGGTCCAAGGGATACAGTAAACCTGAACAAAAGCATCAGAATCTAAAACTGGAATCACAGGAGAAGTCCAAACCATAGAAAGTGAGAGTGTCAGTCCTCTTGTACTTAAGCCGGCATTGAGCCTTTTGTATTAAATTCGAATGCAATTTCTGTGTTTCATCGTTAATAAGATGGTTCAAGGAATACAGTAATCCTGAAGTGAAGCAGCGGAATCTAAATCTGGACTCACGGGAGAGGTTCAAATCACAGAAAGTTAGAGTGTCAGTCGTCTTGTACTTAAGTCGGCATTGTGCCTTTTGTATTAAATTCGGATGCAATTTCTGTGTTCATCGTCCATAGGAGGGTCCAAATGATACAGTACCCTGAAGTGAAGCATCGGAATCTAAAACTGGGCTCACAGGAGAGGTTCAAAGCATAGAAAGTGAGAGTGTCAGTATTCTTGTACATAAGTCGGCATTGTGCCATTTATATTAAATTCGGATGCAATTTCTATGTTTCATCGTTAATAAGAAGGTCCAAGGGATACAGTAAACCTGAAGTGAAGCATCGGAATCTAAAACTGGACTCACAGGAGAGTTTCAAATCATAGAAAGTTAGAGTGTCCGTCCTCTTGTACTTAAGTCGGCATTGTGATTTTTGTATTAAATTTGGATGCAATTTCTGTGTTTCATCGTCAACAAGAAGGTCCAAGGGATACAGTAAACCTGAAGTGAAGCATCGGAATCTAAAACTGGACTCACATGAGAGGTTCAAATCATAGAAAGTTAGAGTGTCAGTCCTCCTGTACTTAAGTCGGCATTGTGCCTTTTGTATTAAATTCGGATGCAATTTCTGTGTTTCATCGTCAATTCGAAGGTCCAAGGTACACAGTAAACCTGAAGTGAAGCATCGGAATCTAAAACTGGACTCACAGGAGAGGTTCAAGTCATAGAATGTGAGAGTGTCAGTCCTCTTGTACTTAAGTCGCCATTGTGCCTGTTGTATTGAATTCGGATGCAATTTCTGTGTTTCATCGTCAATAAGAAGGTCCAAGGGAAACAGTAAACCTGAACAAAAGCATCGGAATCTAAAACTGGAATCACAGGAGAAGTCCAAACCATAGAAAGTGAGGGTGTCAGTCCTCTTGTACTTAAGTCGGCATTGTGCCTTTTGTATTAAATTCGAATGCAATTTCTGTGTTTCATCGTCTATAAGATGGTTCAAGGGATGCAGTAGCCCTGAAGCGAAGCATCGGAATCTAAGACTGGACTCACAGGAGAGGTTCAAATCATAGAAAGTGAGAGTGTCTGTCGCCTTGTACTTAAGTCGGCATTGTGCCTTTTGTATTAAATTCGGATGCAATTTCTGTGTTCATCGTCAACAAGAGGGTCAAAATATACAGTACCCTGAAGTGAAGCATCGGAATCTAAATCTGGACTGACAGGAGGGGATCAAATCATAGAAAGTGAGAGTGTCAGTCCTCTTGTACCGATGTCGGCATTGTGCCTTTTGTATTAAATTCGGATGCAATTTCTGTGTTTCATCGTCAATAAGAAGGTCCAAGGGATACAGTAGCCCTGAAGCGAAGCATCGGAATCTAAGACTGGACTCACAGGAGAGGATCAAATCATAGAAAGTGAGAGTGTCTGTCCTCATGTACTTAAGTCGGCATTGTGCCTTTTGTATTAAACTCGGATGCAATTTCAGTGTTTCATTGTCAATAAGAAGGTCCAAGGGATACAGTAAACCTGAAGTGAAGCATTGGAATCTAAAACTGGACTCACAGGAGAGGTTCAAATCATAGAAAGTTAGAGTGTCAGTCCTCTTGTACTTAAGTCGGCATTGTGAGTTTTGTATTAAATTCGGATGCAATTTCTGTGTTTCATCGTCAATTAAAAGGTCCAAGGGATACAGTAAACCTGAAGTGAAGCATCGGAATCTAAATCTGGACTCACTGGAGAGGTTCAAATCATAGAAAGTTAGAGTGGCAGTCCTCTTCTACTTAAGTCGGCATTGTGCCTTTTGAATTTAATTGCGATGCAATTTCTGTGCCTCATCGTCAATAAGAATGTCCTAAGTATACAGTAAAGCGGATGTGAAGCATCGGAATCTAATACTGGACTCACAGGAGAGGTTCAAATCATAGAAAGGGAGAGTGTCAGTCCTCTTGTACTTAAGTTGGCATTGTGCCTTTTGTATTAAAGTCGGATGCAATTTCTGTCATTCATCGTCAATAAGAAGGTCCAAAGTATACAGTAAACCTGAGGTGAAGCATCGGAACCTAAAACTAGACTCACAGGTGAGGTTCAAATCATAGACGGTTAAAGTGTCAGTCCTCTTGTACTTCAGTCTGCATTGTGCCGTTTGAATTTAATTCCGATGCAATTTTTGTGTTTCATCGTCAATAAGACGTTCCGAGGTATACAGTAAACCTGAAGTGAAGCATCGGAATTTAAAACGGGACTCACAGGAGAGGTTCAAATCATATAAAGTGAGAGTGTCGGTCCTCTTGTACTTACGTCGGCAATGTGCCTTTTGTATTAAATTCGGATGCAATTTCTGTGTTTCATCGTCAATAAGAAGGTCCAAGGGATACAGTAAACCTGAAGTGAAGCATCGGAATCTAAAACTGGAATCACAGGAGTAGTTCAAATCATAGAAAGTGAGAGTGTCAGTCCTCTTGTACATTAGTCGGCATTGTGCCATTTATATTAAATTCGGATGCAATTTCTATGTTTCATCTTCAATAAGAAGGTCCAAGAGATACAGTAAACCTGAAGTGAAGCATCGGAATCTAAAACTGGACTCACAGGAGAGTTTCAAATCATAGAAAGTTAGAGTGTCAGTCCACTTGTACTTAAGTCGGCATTGTGCCTTTTCAATTTAATTCCGATGCAATTTCTGTGTTTCATCGTCAATAAGAAGTTCCGAGGCATACAGTAAACCTGAAGTGAAGCATCGGAATCTAAAACTGGAGTCACAGGAGAGGTTCAAATCATAGAAAGTGAGAGTGTCCGTCCTCTTGTACTTAAGTCGGCATTGTGATTTTTGTATTAAATATGGATGCAATTTCTGTGTTTCATCGTCAATAAGAAGGTCCAAGGGATACAGTAAACCTGAAGTGAAGCATCGGAATCTAAAACTGGACTCACAGGAGAGGTTCAAATCATAGAAAGTGAGAGTGTCAGTCCTCTTGTACATAAGTCGGCATTGTGCCATTTATATTAAATTCGGATGCAATTTCTGTGTTTCATCGTCAATAAGAAGGTCCAAGGGATACAGTAAACCTGAAGTGAAGCATCGGAATCTAAAACTGGACTCACAGGACAGGCTCAAATCATAGATTGTGAGAGTGTCAGTCCTCTTGTACTTAAGTCGCCATTGTGCCTTTTGTATTGAATTCGGATGCAATTTCTGTGTTTCATCGTCAATAAGAAGGTCCAAGGGATACAGTAAACCTGAACAAAAGCATCAGAATCTAAAACTGGAATCACAGGAGAAGTCCAAACCATAGAAAGTGAGAGTGTCAGTCCTCTTGTACTTAAGCCGGCATTGAGCCTTTTGTATTAAATTCGAATGCAATATCTGTGTTTCATCGTTAATAAGATGGTTCAAGGAATATAGTAATCCTGAAGTGAAGCAGCGGAATCTAAATCTGGACTCACGGGAGAGGTTCAAATCACAGAAAGTTAGAGTGTCAGTCGTCTTGTACTTAAGTCGGCATTGTGCCTTTTGTATTAAATTCGGATGCAATTTCTGTGTTCATCGTCAATAGGAGGGTCCAAATGATACAGTACCCTGAAGTGAAGCATCGGAATCTAAAACTGGACTCACAGGAGTAGTTCAAATCATAGAAAGTGAGAGTGTCAGTCCTCTTGTACATAAGTCGGCATTGTGCCATTTATATTAAATTCGGATGCAATTTCTATATTTCATCGTCAATAAAAAGGTCCAAGGGATACAGTAAACCTGAAGTGAAGCATCGGAATCTAAAACTGGACTTACAGGAGAGTTTCAAATCATAGAAAGTTAGAGTGTCAGTCCTCATGTACTTAAGTCGGCATTGTGCCTTTTGAATTTAATTCCGATGCAATTTCTGTGTTTCATCGTCAATAAGAAGTTCCGAGGTATACAGTAAACCTGAGGTGAAGCATCGGAATCTAAAACTGGAGTCACAGGAGAGGTTCAAATCTTAGAAAGTGAGAGTGTCCGTCCTCTTGTACTTAGGTCGGCATTGTGATATTTGTATTAAATTTGGATGCAATTTCTGTGTTTCATCGTCAATAAGAAGGCCCAAGGGATACAGTAAACCTGAAGTGAAGCATCGGAATCTAATACTGGACTCACAGGAGAGGTTCAAATCATAGAAAGTGAGAGTGTCAGTCCTCTTGTACATAAGTCGGCATTGTGCCATTTATATTAAATTCGGATGCAATTTCTGTGTTTCATCGTCAATAAGAAGGTCCAAGGGATACAGTAAACCTGAAGTGAAGCATCGGAATCTAAAACTGGACTCACTGGAGAGGTTCAAATCATAGAAAGTGAGAGTGACCAGTCCTCTTGTACATAAGTCGGCATTGTGCCATTTATATTAAATTCGGATGCAATTTCAGTGTTTCATTGTCAATAAGAAGGTCCAAGGGATACAGTAAACCTGAAGTGAAGCATCGGAATCTAAAACTGGAATCACAGGAGAGGTTCAAATCATAGAAAGTTAGAGTGTCAGTCCTCTTGTACTTAAGTCGGCATTGTGCCGTTTGAATTTAATTTCGATGGAATTTCTGTGTTTCATCGTCAATAAGAAGTTCCGAGGTATACAGTAAATCTGAAGTGAAGCATCGGAATCTAAAACTGGACTCACAGGAGAGGTTCAAAACATAGAAAGTTAGAGTGTCAGTCCTCTTGTACTTAAGTCGGCATTGTGCCTTTTGTATTAAATTCGGATGCAATTTCTGTGTTTCATCGTCAATAAGAAGGTCCAAGGGATACAGTAAACCTGAAGTGAAGCATCGGAATCTAAAACTAGACTCACAGGAGAGGTTCAAATCATTGAAAGTTAAAGTGTCAGTCCTCTTGTACTCCAGTCGGCATTATGCCGTTTGAATTTAATTCCGATGCAATTTCTGTGTTTCATCGTCAATAAGACGTTCCGAGCTATACAGTAAACCTGAAGTGAAGCATGGGAATCTAAAACTGGACTCACAGGAGAGGTTCAAATCATATAAAGTGAGAGTGTCCGTCCTCTTGTACTTACGTCGGCAATGTGCCTTTTGTATTAAATTCGGATGCAATTTCTGTGTTTCATCGTCAATAAGAAGGTCCAAGGGATACAGTAAACCTGAAGTGAAGCATCGGAATCTAAAACTGGACTCACAGGAGTAGTTCAAATCATAGAAAGTGAGAGTGTCAGTCCTCTTGTACATAAGTCGGCATTGTGCCATTTATATTAAATTCGGATGCAATTTCTATGTTTCATCGTCAATAAGAAGGTCCAAGGGATACAGTAAACCTGAAGTGAAGCATCGGAATCTAAACCTGGACTAACAGGAGAGTTTCAAATCATAGAAAGTTAGAGTGTCAGTCCTCTTGTACTTATGTCGGCATTGTGACTTTTGAATTTAATTCCGATGCAATTTCTGTGTTTCATCGTCAATAAGAAGTTCCGAGGTATACAGTAAACCTGAAGTGAAGCATCGGATCTAAAACTGGAGTCACAGGAGAGGTTATAATCATAGAAAGTGAGAGTGTCCGTCCTCTTGTTCTTAAGTCGGCATTGTGATTTTTGTATTAAATTTGGATGCAATTTCTGTGTTTCATCGTCAATAAGAAGGTCCAAGGGATACAGTAAACCTGAAGTGAAGCATCGGAATCTAAAACTGGACACACAGGAGAGGTTCAAATCATAGAAAGTTAGAATGTCAGACCTCTTGTACTTATGTCGGCATTGTGCCTTTTGTATTAAATTCGGATGCAATTTCTGTGTTTCATCGTCAATACGAAGGTCCAAGGTACACAGTAAACCTGAAGTGAAGCATCGGAATCTAAAACTGGACTCACAGGAGAGGTTCAAATCATAGAATGTGAGAGTGTCAGTCCTCTTGTACTTAAGTCGCCATTGTGCCTTTTAATTGAATTCGGATGCAATTTCTGTGTTTCATCGTCAATAAGAAGGTCCAAGGGATTCAGTAAACCTGAACAAAAGCAACGGAATCTAAAACTGGAATCACAGGAGAAGTCCAAACCATAGAAAGTGAGAGTGTCAGTCCTCTTGTACTTAAGTCGGCATTGTGCCTTTTGTATTAAATTCGAATGCAATTTCTGTGTTTCATCGTCAATAAGATGGTTCAAGGGATGCAGTAATCCTGCAGTGAAGCAGCGGAATCTAAAACTGGACTCACAGGAGAGGTTCAAATCACAGAAAGTTAGAGTGTCAGTCGCCTTGTACTTAAGTCGGCATTGTGCCTTTTTTATTAAATTCGGACGCAATTTCGGTGTTCATCGTCAACAAGAGGGTCAAAATGATACAGTACCCTGAAGTGAAGCATCGGAATCTAAAACTGGACACACAGGAGAGGATCAAATCATAGAAAGTGAAAGTGTCAGTCCTCTTGTACTTAGGTCGGCATTGTGCCTTTTGTATTAAATTGGGATGCAATTTCTGTGTTTCATCGTCAATAAGGAGGTCCAAGGGATACAGTAGCCCTGAAGCGAAGCATCGCAATCTAAAACTGGACTCACAGGAGAGGTTCAAATCATAGAAAGTGAGAGTGTCTGTCCTCATGTACTTAAGTCGTTATTGTGCCTTTTGTATTAAACTCGGATGCAATTTCAGTGTTTCATTGTCATTAAGAAGGTCCAAGGGATACAGAAAACCTGAAGTGAAGCATCGGAATCTAAAACTGGACTCACAGGAGAGGTTCAAATCATAGAAAGATAGAGTGTCAGTCCTCTTGTACTTAAGTCGGCATTGTGCCTTTTGTATTAAAATCGGATGCAATTTCTGTGTTTCGTCGTCAATTAAAAGGTCCAAGGGATACAGTAAACCTGAAGTGAAGCATCGAAATCTAAAACTGGACTCACTGGAGAGGTTCAAATCATAGAAAGTTAGAGTGGCAGTCCTCTTGTACTTAAGTCGGCATTGTGCCTTTTGAATTTAATTGCGATGCAATTTCTGTGCCTCATCGTCAATAAGAATGTCCAAAGTATACAGTAAATCGGAAGTGAAGCATCGGAATCTAAAACTGGACTCACAGGAGAGGTTCAAATCATAGAAAGGGAGAGTGTCGGTCCTCTTGTACTTAAGTTGGCATTGTGCCTTTTGTATTAAAGTCGGATGCAATTTCTGTGTTTCATCGTCAATAAGAAGGTCCAAGGTATACAGTAAACCTGAAGTGAAGCATCGGAATCTAAAACTGGACTCACAGGAGAGGATCAAATCATAGAAAGTTAAAGTGTCAGTCCTCTTGTACTTCAGTCGGCATTGTGCCGTTTGAATTTAATTCCGATGCAATTTCTGTGTTACATCGTCAATAAGACGTTCCGATGTAAACAGTAAACCTGAAGTGAAGCTTCGGAATCTAAAACTGGACTCACAGTATAGGTTCAAATCATATAAAGTGAGAGTGTCCGTCCTCTTGTCTTTACGTCGGCAATGTGCCTTTTGTATTAAATTCGGATGCAATTTCTGTGTTTCATCGTCAATAAGAAGGTCCAAGGGATACAGTAAACCTGAAGTGAAGCATCGGAATCTAAAACTGTACTCACAGGAGAGTTTCAAATCATAGAAAGTTAGAGTGTCAGTCCTCTTGTACTTAAGTCGCCATTGTGCCTTTTAATTGAATTCGGATGCAATTTCTGTGTTTCATCGTCAATAAGAAGGTCCAAGGGATTCAGTAAACCTGAACAAAAGCAACGGAATCTAAAACTGGAATCACAGGAGAAGTCCAAACCATAGAAAGTGAGAGTGTCAGTCCTCTTGTACTTAAGTCGGCATTGTGCCTTTTGTATTAAATTCGAATGCAATTTCTGTGTTTCATCGTCAATAAGATGGTTCAAGGGATGCAGTAATCCTGAAGTGAAGCAGCGGAATCTAAAACTGGACTCACAGGAGAGGTTCAAATCACAGAAAGTTAGAGTGTCAGTCGCCTTGTACTTAAGTCGGCATTGTGCCTTTTTTATTAAATTCGGATGCAATTTCGGTGTTCATCGTCAACAAGAGGGTCAAAATGATACAGTACCCTGAAGTGAAGCATCGGAATCTAAAACTGGACACACAGGAGAGGATCAAATCATAGAAAGTGAAAGTGTCAGTCCTCTTGTACTTAGGTCGGCATTGTGCCTTTTGTATTAAATTCGGATGCAATTTCTGTGTTTCATCGTCAATAAGGAGGTCCAAGGGATACAGTAGCCCTGAAGCGAAGCATCGCAATCTAAAGCTGGACTCACAGGAGAGGTTCAAATCATAGAAAGTGAGACTGTCTGTCCTCATGTACTTAAGTCGGCATTGTGCCTTTTGTATTAAACTCGGATGCAATTTCAGTGTTTCATTGTCATTAAGAAGGTCCAAGGGATACAGAAAACCTGAAGTGAAGCATCGGAATCTAAAACTGGACTCACAGGAGAGGTTCAAATCATAGAAAGATAGAGTGTCAGTCCTCTTGTACTTAAGTCGGCATTGTGCCTTTTGTATTAAAATCGGATGCAATTTCTGTGTTTCGTCGTCAATTAAAAGGTCCAAGGGATACAGTAAACCTGAAGTGAAGCATCGAAATCTAAAACTGGACTCACTGGAGAGGTTCAAATCATAGAAAGTTAGAGTGGCAGTCCTCTTGTACTTAAGTCCTCATTGTGCCTTTTGAATTTAATTGCGATGCAATTTCTGTGCCTCATCGTCAATAAGAATGTCCAAAGTATACAGTAAATCGGAAGTGAAGCATCGGAATCTAAAACTGGACTCACAGGAGAGGTTCAAATCATAGAAAGGGAGAGTGTCGGTCCTCTTGTACTTAAGTTGGCATTGTGCCTTTTGTATTAAAGTCGGATGCAATTTCTGTGTTTCATCGTCAATAAGAAGGTCCAAGGTATACAGTAAACCTGAAGTGAAGCATCGGAATCTAAAACTGGACTCACAGGAGAGGATCAAATCATAGAAAGTTAAAGTGTCAGTCCTCTTGTACTTCAGTCGGCATTGTGCCGTTTGAATTTAATTCCGATGCAATTTCTGTGTTACATCGTCAATAAGATGTTCCGATGTAAACAGTAAACCTGAAGTGAAGCTTCGGAATCTAAAACTGGACTCACAGTATAGGTTCAAATCATATAAAGTGAGAGTGTCCGTCCTCTTGTCTTTACGTCGGCAATGTGCCTTTTGTATTAAATTCGGATGCAATTTCTGTGTTTCATCGTCAATAAGAAGGTCCAAGGGATACAGTAAACCTGAAGTGAAGCATCGGAATCTAAAACTGTACTCACAGGAGAGTTTCAAATCATAGAAAGTTAGAGTGTCAGTCCTCTTGTACTTAAGTCGGCATTGTGCCTTTTGAATTTAATTCCGATGCAATTTCTGTGTTTCATCGTCAATAAGAAGTTCAGAGGTATACATTAAACCTGAGGTGAAGCATCGGAATCTAAAACTGGACTCACAGGAGAGGTTCAAATAATAGAAAGTTAGATTGTCAGTCCCCTTGTACTTAAGTCGGCATTGTGCCTTTTGAATTATTTCCGATGCAATTTCTGTGTTTCATCGTCAATAAGAAGTTCAAGGTATACAGTAAACCTGAAGTGAAGCATCGGAATCAAAAACTGGACTCACAGGAGAGGTTCAAATCATAGAAAGTTAGAGTGTCAGTCCTCTTGTACTTAAGTCGGCATTGTGTCTTTTGTATTAAATTAGGATGCAATTTCTGTGTTTCATCGTCAATACGAAGGTCCAAGGTACACAGTAAACCTGAAGTGAAGCATCGGAATCTAAAACTGGACTCACAGGAGAGGTTCAAATCATAGAATGTGAGAGTGTCAGTCCTCTTGTACTTAAGTCGCCATTGTGCCTTTTGTATTGAATTCGGATGCAATTACTGTGTTTCATAGTCAATAAGAAAGTCCAAGGGATACAGTAAACCTGAACAAAAGCATCGGAATCTAAAACTGGAATCACAGGAGAAGTCCAAACCATAGAAAGCGAGAGTGTCAGTCCCCTTGTACTTAAGTCGGCATTGAGCCTTTTGTATTAAATTCGAATGCAATTTCTGTGTTTCATCGTTAATAAGATGGTTCAAGGGATACAGTAATCCTGAAGTGAAGCAGCGGAATCTAAAACTGGAATCACGGGAGAGGTTCAAATCACAGAAAGTTAGAGTGTCAGTCGTCTTGTACTTAAGTCGGCATTGTGCCTTTTGTATTAAATTCGGATGCAATTTCTGTGTTCATCGTCAATAGGAGGGTCCAAATGATACAGTATCCTGAAGTGAAGCATCGGAATCTAAAACTGGACTCACAGGAGAGGTTCAAAGCATAGAAAGTGAGAGTGTCAGTCCTCTTGTACTTAAGTCGGCATTGTGCCTTTTGTATTAAATTCGGATGCAATTTCTGTGTTTTATCGTCAATAAGAAGGTCCAAGGGATACAGTAGCCGTGAAGCGAAGCATCGGAATCTAAAACTGGACTCACAGGAGAGGTTCAAATCATAGAAAGTGAGAGTGTCTGTCCTCTTGTACTTAAGTCGGCATTGTGCCTTTTGCATTAAACTCGGATGCAATTTCAGTGTTTCATTGTCAATAAGAAGGTACAAGGGATACAGTAAACCTGAAGTGAAGCATCGGAATCTAAAACTGGACTCACAGGTGAGGTTCAAATCAAAGAATGTTAGAGTGTCAGTCCTCTTGTACTTAAGTCGGCATTGTGCCGTTTGAATTTAATTCCGATGGAATTTCTGTGTTTCATCGTCAATAAGAAGTTCCGAGGTATACAGTAGACCTGAAGTGAAGCATCGGAATCTAAAACTGGACTCACTGAGAGGTTCAAATCATAGAAACTTAGAGTGTCAGTCCTCTTGTACTTAAGTCGGCATTGTGCCTTTTGTATTAAATTCGGATGCAATTTCTGTGTTCATCGTCAATAGGAGGGTCCAAATGATACAGTATCCTGAAGTGAAGCATCGGAATCTAAAACTGGACTCACAGGAGTAGTTCAAATCATAGAAAGTGAGAGTGTCAGTTCACTTGTACATAAGTCGGCATTGTGCCATTTATATTAAATTCGGATGCAATTTCTGTGTTTCATCGTCAATAAGAAGGTCCAAGGGATACAGTAAACTTGAAGTGAAGCATCGGAATCTAAAACTGGACTCACAGGAGAGGTTCAAATCATAGAAAGTTAGATTGTCAGTCCCCTTGTACTTATGTCGGCATTGTGCCTTTTGAATTTAATTCCGATGCAATTTCTGTGTTTCATGGTCAATAAGAAGTTCCAAGGTATACAGTAAACCTGAAGTGAAGCATCGGAATCTAAAACTGGACTCACAGGAGAGGTTCAAATCATAGAAAGTTAGAGTGTCAGTCCTCTTGTACTTAAGTCGGCATTGTGCCTTTTGTATTAAATTCGGATGCAATTTCTGTGTTTCATCGTCAATACGAAGGTCCAAGGTACACAGTAAACCTGAAGTGAAGCATCGGAATCTAAAAGTGGACTCACAGGAGAGGTTCAAATCATAGAAAGTGAGAGTGTCAGTCCTCTTGTACTTAAGTCGCTATTGTGCCTTTTGTATTGAATTCGAATGCAATTTCTGTGTTTCATCGTTAATAAGATGGTTCAAGGGATACAGTAATCCTGAAGTGAAGCAGCGGAATCTAATACTGGACACACGGGAGAGGTTCAAATCACAGAAAGTTAGAGTGTCAGTCGTCTTGTACTTAAGTCGGCATTGAGCCTTTTGTATTAAATTCGGATTCAATTTCTGTGTTTCATCGTCAATACGAAGGTCCAAGGTACACAGTAAACCTGAAGTGAAGCATCGGAATCTAAAACTGGACTCACTGAGAGGTTCAAATCATAGAAACTTAGAGTGTCAGTCCTCTTGTACTTAAGTCGGCACTGTGCCTTTTGTATTAAATTCGGATGCAATTTCTGTGTTCATCGTCAATAGGAGGGTCCAAATGATACAGTACCCTGATGTTAAGCATCGGAATCTAAAACTGGACCCACTGGAGAGGTTCAAAGCATAGAAAGTGAGAGTGTCAGTCCTCTTGTACTAAAGTCGGCATTGTGCATTTTGTATTAAATTCGGATGCAATTTCTGTGTTTCATCGTCAATAAAAAGGTCCAAGGGATACAGTAGCCCTGAAGCGAAGCATCGGAATCTAAAACTGGACTCACAGGAGAGGTTCAAATCAAAGAAAGTGAGAGTGTCTGTCCTCTTGTACTTAAGTCGGCATTGTGCCTTTTGTATTAAACTCGGATGCAGTTTCAGTGTTTCATTGTCAATAAGAAGGTGCAAGGGATACAGTAAACCTGAAGTGAAGCATCGAAATCTAAAACTGCACTCACAGGAGAGGTTCAAATCATAGAAAGTTAGAGTGTCAGTCCTCTTGTACTTAAGTCGGCATTGTGCCGTTTGAATTTAATTCCGATGGAATTCCTGTGTTTCATCGTCAATAAGAAGTACCGAGGTATACAGTAAACCTGAAGTGAAGCATCGGAATCTAAAACTGGACTCACAGGAGAGGTATAAATCATAGAATGTGAGAGTGTCAGTCCTCTTGTACTTAAGTCGCCATTGTGCCTTTTGTATTGAATTCGGATGCAATTTCTGTGTTTCATCGTCAATAAGAAGGTCCAAGTGATACAGTAAACCTGAACTAAAGCATCGGAATCTAAAACTGGAATCACAGGAGAAGTCCAAACCATAGAAAGTGAGAGTGTCAGCCCTCTTGTACTTAAGTCGGCATTGAGCCTTTTGTATTAAATTCGAATGCAATTTCTGTGTTTCATCGTTAATAAGATGGTTCAAGGGATACAGTAATCCTGAAGTGAAGCAGCGGAATCTAAAACTGGAATCACGGGAGAGGTTCAAATCACAGAAAGTTAGAGTGTCAGTCGTCTTGTACTTAAGTCGGCATAGTGCCTTTTGTATTAAATTCAGATGCAATTTCTGTGTTCATCGTCAATAGGAGGATCCAAATGATACAGTACCCTGAAGTGAAGCATCGTAATCTAAAACTGGAATCACAGGAGAGGTTCAAAGCATAGAAAGTGAGAGTGTCAGTCCTCTTGTACTTAAGTCGGCATTGTGCCTTTTGTATTAAATTCGGATGAAATTTCTGTGTTTCATCGTCAATAAGAAAGTCCAAGGGATACAGTAGCCCTGAAGCGAAGCATCGGAATCTAAAACTGGACTCACAGGAGAGGTTCAAATCATTGAAAGTGAGAGTGTCTGTCCTCTTGTACTTAAGTCGGCATTGTGCCTTTTGTATTAAACTCGGATGCAATTTCAGTGTTTCATTGTCAATAAGAAGGTCCAAGGGATACAGTAAACCTGAAGTGAAGCATCGGAATCTAAAACTGGACTCACAGGAGAGGTTCAAATCATAGAAAGTTAGAGTGTCAGTCCTCTTGTACTTAAGTCGGCATTGTGCCGTTTGAATTTAATTCCGATGGAATTTCTGTGTTTCATCGTCAATAAGAAGTTCCGAGGTATACAGTAAACCTGAAGTGAAGCATCGGAATCTAAAACTGGACTCACAGGAGAGATTCATATCATAGAAACTTAGAGTGTCATTCCTCTTGTACTTAAGTCGGCATTGTGCCTTTTGTATTAAATTCGGATGCAATTTCTGTGTTTCATCGTCAATAAGAAGGTCCAAGGGATACAGTAAACCTGAAGTGAAGCATCGGTATCTAAAGCTGGACTCACAGGAGAGGTTCAAATCATAGAAAGTTAGAGTGTCAGTCCTCTTGTACTTAAGTCGGCATTGTGCCTTTTGAATTTAATTCCGATGCAATTTCTGTGTTTCATCGTCAATAAGAAGTTCCGAGGTATACAGTAAACCTGAAGTGAAGCATCGGAATCTAAAACTGGAGTCACAGGAGAGGTTCAAATCATAGAAAGTGAAAGTGTCCGTCCTCTTGTACTTAAGTCGGCATTGTGGTTTTTGTATTAAATTTGGATGCAATTTCTGTGTTTCATCGTCAATAAGAAGGTCTAAGGGATACAGTAAACCTGAAGTGAAGCATCGGAATCTAAAACTGGACTCGCAGGAGTAGTTCAAATCATAGAAAGTGAGAGTGTCAGTCCTCTTGTACATAAGTCGGCATTGTGCCATTTATATTAAATTCGGATGCAATTTCTGTGTTTCATCGTCAATAAGAAGGTCCAAGGGATACAGTAAACCTGAAGTGAAGCATCGGAATCTAAAACTGGACACACAGGAGAGGTTCAAATCATAGAAAGTTAGATTGTCAGTCCCCTTGTACTTAAGTCGGCATTGTGCCTTTTGAATTTAATTCCGATGCCATTTCTGTGTTTCATCGTCAATAAGAAGTTCCAAGGTATACAGTAAACCTGAAGAGAAGCATCGGAATCTAAAACTGGACTCACAGGAGAGGTTCATATCATAGAAAATTAGAGTGTCAGTCCTCTTGTACTTAAGTCGGCATTGTGCCTTTTGTATTAAATTCGGATGCAATTTCTGTGTTTCATCGTCAATACGAAGGTCCAAGGTACACAGTAAATCTAAAGTGAAGCATCGGAATCTAAAACTGGACTCACAGGAGAGGTTCAAATCATAGAAAGTGAGAGTGTCAGTCCTCTTGTACTTAAGTCAGCATTGTGCATTTTGAATTTAATTCCGATGCGTATTTCTGTGTTTCATCGTCAGTAAGAAGGTCCAAGGGATACAGTGAACCTGAACAAAAGCATCGGAATCTAAAACTGGAATCACGGGAGAGGTTCAAATCACAGAAAGTTAGAGTGTCAGTCGTCTTGTACTTAAGTCGGCACTGTGAATTTTGTATTAAATTCGGATGCAATTTCTGTGTTCATCGTCAATAGGAGGGTCCAAATGATACAGTACCCTGATGTTAAGCATCGGAATCTAAAACTGGACTCACTGGAGAGGTTCAAAGCATAGAAAGTGAGAGTGGTAGTCCTCTTGTACTAAAGTCGGCATTGTGCCTTTTGTATTAAATTCGGATGCAATTTCTGTGTTTCATCGTCAATAAGAAGGTCCAAGGGATACAGTAGCCCTGAAGCGAAGCATCGGAATCTAAAACTGGATTCACAGGAGAGGTTCAAATCAAAGAAAGTGAGAGTGTCTGTCCTCTTGTACTTAAGTCGGCATTGTGCCTTCTGTATTAAACTCGGATGCAGTTTCAGTGCTTCATTGTCAATAAGAAGGTGCAAGGGATACAGTAAACCTGAAGTGAACCATCGGAATCTAAAACTGGACTCACAGGAGAGGTTCAAATCATAGAAAGTTAGAGTGTCAGTCCTCTTGTACTTAAGTCGGCATTGTGCCATTTGAATATAATTCCGATGGAATTCCTGTGTTTCATCGTCAATAAGAAGTTCCGAGGTATACAGTAAACCTGAAGTGAAGCATCGGAATCTAAAACTGGACTCACAGGAGAGGTTCAAATCATAGAAAGTGAGAGTGTCAGTCCTCTTGTACATAAGTCGGCATTGTGCCATTTATATTAAATTCGGATGCAATTTCTGTGTTTCATCGTCAATAAGAAGGTCCAAGGGATACAGTAAACCTGAAGTGAAGCATCGGAATCTAAAACTGGACTCACAGGAGAGGTTCAAATCATAGAAAGTTAGATTGTCAGTCCCCTTGTACTTGAGTCGGCATTGTGCCTTTTGAATTTAATTCCGATGCAATTTCTGTGTTTCATCGTCAATAAGAAGTTCCAAGGTATACAGTAAACCTGAAGAGAGGCATCGGAATCTAAAACTGGACTCACAGGAGAGGTTCAAATCATAGAAAGTTAGAGTGTCAGTCCTCTTGTACTTAAGTCGGCATTGTGCCTTTTGTATTAAATTCGGATGCAATTTCTGTGTTTCATCGTCAATACGAAGGTCCAAGGTACACAGTAAATCTAAAGTGAAGCATCGGAATCTAAAACTGGACTCACAGGAGAGGTTCAAATCATAGAAAGTGAGAGTGTCAAACCTCTTGTACTTAAGTCACCATTGTGCCTATTGTATTGAATTCGGATGCAATTTCTGTGTCTCATCGTCAATAAGAAGGTCCAAGGGATACAGTAAACCTGAACAAAAGCATCGGAATCTAAAACTGGAATCACGGGAGAGGTTCAAATCACAGAAAGTTAGAGTGTCAGTCGTCTTCTACTTAAGTCGGCACTGTGCCTTTTGTATTAAATTCGGATGCAATTTCTGTGTTCATCGTCAATAGGAGGATCCAAATGATACAGTACCCTGATGTTAAGCATCGGAATCTAAAACTGGACTCACTGGAGAGGTTCAAAGCATAGAAAGTGAGAGTGGTAGTCCTCTTGTACTAAAGTCGGCATTGTGCCTTTTGTATTAAATTCGGATGCAATTTCTGTGTTTCATCGTCAATAAGAAGGTCCAAGGGATACAGTAGCCCTGAAGCGAAGCATCGGAATCTAAAACTGGACTCACAGGAGAGGTTCAGATCAAAGAAAGTGAGAGTGTCTGTCCTCTTGTACTTAAGTCGGCATTGTGCCTTCTGTATTAAACTCGGATGCAGTTTCAGTGTCTCATTGTCAATAAGAAGGTGCAAGGGATACAGTAAACCTGAAGTGAAGCATCGGAATCTAAAACTGGACTCACAGGAGAGGTTCAAATCATAGAAAGTTAGAGTGTCAGTCCTCTTGTACTTAAGTCGGCATTGTGCCGTTTGAATATAATTCCGATGGAATTCCTGTGTTTCATCGTCAATAAGAAGTTCCGAGGTATACAGTAAACCTGAAGTGAAGCATCGGAATCTAAAACTGGACTCACAGGAGAGCTTCAAATCATAGAATGTGAGAGTGTCAGTCCTCTTGTACTTAAGTCGGCATTGTGATTTTTGTATTAAATTTGGATGCAATTTCTGTGTTTCATCGTCAATAAGAAGGTCCAAGGGATACAGTAAACCTAAAGTGAAGCATCGGAATCTAAAACTGGACACACAGGAGTAGTTCAAATCATAGAAAGTGAGAGTGTCAGTCCTCTTGTACATAAGTCGGCATTGTGCCATTTATATTAAATTCGGATGCAATTTCTGTGTTTCATCGTCAATAAGAAGGTCCAAGGGATACAGTAAACCTGAAGTGAAGCATCGGAATCTAAAACTGGACTCACAGGAGAGGTTCAAATCATAGAAAGTTAGATTGTCAGTCCCCTTGTACTTGAGTCGGCATTGTGCCTTTTGAATTTAATTCCGATGCAATTTCTGTGTTTCATCGTCAATAAGAAGTTCCAAGGTATACAGTAAACCTGAAGAGAAGCATCGGAATCTAAAACTGGACTCACAGGAGAGGTTCAAATCATAGAAAGTTAGAGTGTCAGTCCTCTTGTACTTAAGTCGGCATTGTGCCTTTTGTATTAAATTCGGATGCAATTTCTGTGTTTCATCGTCAATACGAAGGTCCAAGGTACACAGTAAATCTAAAGTGAAGCATCGGAATCTAAAACTGGACTCACAGGAGAGGTTCAAATCATAGAAAGTGAGAGTGTCAGTCCTCTTGTACTTAAGTCACCATTGTGCCTTTTGTATTGAATTCGGATGCAATTTCTGTGTCTCATCGTCAATAAGAAGGTCCAAGGGATACAGTAAACCTGAACAAAAGCATCGGAATCTAAAACTGGAATCACGGGAGAGGTTCAAATCACAGAAAGTTAGAGTGTCAGTCGTCTTGTACTTAAGTCACCATTGCGCCTTTTGTATTGAATTCGGATGCAATTTCTGTGTCTCATCGTCAATAAGAAGGTCGAAGGGATACTGTAAACCTGAAGTGAAGCATCGGTATCTAAAGCTGGACTCACAGGAGAGGTTCAAATCATAGAAAGTTAGAGTGTCAGTCCTCTTGTAATTAAGTCGGCATTGTGCCTTTTTTAATAAATTCGGATGCAATTTCTGTGTTTCATCGTCAATAAGAAGGTCCAAGGGATACAGTAAACATGAAGTGAAGCATCGGAATCTAAAACTGGACTCACTGAGAGGTTCAAATCATAGAAACTTAGAGTGTCAGTCCTCTTGTACTTAAGTCGGCACTGTGCCTTTTGTATTAAATTCGGATGCAATTTCTGTGTTCATCGTCAATAGGAGGGTCCAAATGATACAGTACCCTGATGTTAAGCATCGGAATCTAAAACTGGACTCACTGGAGAGGTTCAAAGCATAGAAAGTGAGAGTGTCAGTCCTCTTGTACTAAAGTCGGCATTGTGCCCTTTGTATTAAATTCGGATGCAATTTCTGTGTTTCATCGTCAATAAGAAGGTCCAAGGGATACAGTAGCCCTGAAGCGAAGCATCGCAATCTAAAACTGGACTCACAGGAGAGGTTCAAATCAAAGAAAGTGAGAGTGTCTGTCCTCTTGTACTTAAGTCGGCATTGTGCCTTTTGTATTAAACTCGGATGCAGTTTCAGTGTTTCATTGTCAATAAGAAGGTGCAAGGGATACAGTAAACCTGAAGTGAAGCATCGGAATCTAAAACTGCACTCACAGGAGAGGTTCAAATCATAGAAAGTTAGAGTGTCAGTCCTCTTGTACTTAAGTCGGCATTGTGCCGTTTGAATTTAATTCCGATGGAATTCCTGTGTTTCATCGTCAATAAGAAGTACCGAGGTATACAGTAAACCTGAAGTGAAGCATCGGAATCTAAAACTGGACTCACAGGAGAGGTTCAAATCATAGAATGTGAGAGTGTCAGTCCTCTTGTACTTAAGTCGACATTGTGCCTTTTGTATTGAATTCGGATGTAATTTCTGTGTTTCATCGTCAACAAGAAGGTCCAAGGGATACAGTAAACCTGAACTAAAGCATCGGAATCTAAAACTGGAATCACAGGAGAAGTCCAAACCATAGAAAGTGAGAGTGTCAGTCCTCTTGTACTTAAGTCGGCATTGAGCCTTTTGTATTAAATTCGAATGCAATTTCTGTGTTTCATCGTTAATAAGATGGTTCAAGGGATACAGTAATCCTGAAGTGAAGCAGCGGAATCCAAAACTGGAATCACGGGAGAGGTTCAAATCACAGAAAGTTAGAGTGTCAGTCGTCTTGTACTTAAGTCGGCATAGTGCCTTTTGTATTAAATTCAGATGCAATTTCTGTGTTCATCGTCAATAGGAGGATCCAAATGATACAGTACCCTGAAGTGAAGCATCGGAATCTAAAACTGGAATCACAGGAGAGGTTCAAAGCATAGAAAGTGAGAGTGTCAGTCCTCTTGTACTTAAGTCGGCATTGTGCCTTTTGTATTAAATTCGGATGAAATTTCTGTGTTTCATCGTCAATAAGAAAGTCCAAGGGATACAGTAGCCCTGAAGCGAAGCATCGGAATCTAAAACTGGACTCACAGGAGAGGTTCAAATCATTGAAAGTGAAAGTGTCTGTCCTCTTGTACTTAAGTCGGCATTGTGCCTTTTGTATTAAACTCGGATGCAATTTCAGTGTTTCATTGTCAATAAGAAGGTCCAAGGGATGCAGTAAACCTGTAGTGAAGCATCGGAATCTAAAACTGGACTCACAGGAGAGGTTCAAATCATAGAAAGTTAGAGTGTCAGTCCTCTTGTACTTAAGTCGGCATTGTGCCGTTTGAATTTAATTCCGATGGAATTTCTGTGTTTCATCGTCAATAAGAAGTTCCGAGGTATACAGTAAACCTGAAGTGAAGCATCGGAATCTAAAACTGGACTCACAGGAGAGATTCATATCATAGAAACTTAGAGTGTCATTCCTCTTGTACTTAAGTCGGCATTGTGCCTTTTGTATTAAATTCGGATGCAATTTCCGTGTTTCATCGTCAATAAGAAGGTCCAAGGTACACAGTAAACCTGAAGTGAGGCATCGGAATCTAAAACTGGACTAACAGGAGAGGTTCAAATCATAGAAAGTTAGAGTGTCAGGCCACTTGTACTTAAGTCGGCATTGTGCCTTTTGTATTAAATTCGGATGCAATTTCTGTGTTTCATCGTCAATAAGAAGGTCCAAGGGATAGCGTAGACCTGAAGTTAGGCATCGGAATATAAAACGGGACTCAGAGGAGAGGTTCAAATCATAGAAAGTTTGAGTGTCCGTCCTCTTGTACTTAAGTCGGCATTATGCCTTTTGAATTTAATTCCGATGCAATTTCTGTGTTTCATCGTCAATAAGAAGTTCCGAGGTATACAGTACACCTGAAGTGAAGCATGGGAATCTAAAACTGGACTCACAGGAGAGGTTGAAATCTTTGAAAGTTAGAGTGTCAGTCCTCTTGTACTTAAGTTGGCATTTTGCCTTTTGAATTTAATTCCGATGCTATTTCTGTGTTTCATCGTCGATAAGAAATGCCGAGGTATACAGTAAACCTGAAGTGAAGCATCGGAATCTAAAACTGGACTCACAGGAGAGGTTCAAATCATAGAAAGTTAGAGTGTCAGTCCTCTTGTACTTAAGTCGGCATTGTGCCTTTTGAATTTAATTCCGATGCATATTTCTGTGTTTCATCGTCAATAAGAAGTTCCGAGGTATACACTAAACCTGAAGGGAAGCATCGGAATCTAAAACTTGACTCACAGGAGAGGTTCAAATCATTGAAAGTGATAGTGTCAGTCCTCTTGTACTTAAGTCGACATTTTGGCTTTTGTATTAAATTCGGATGCAATTTCTGTGTTTCATCGTCAATAAGCAGGTCCAAGGGATACAGTAAACCTGAAGTAAAGCATCGGAATCTAAAACTGGACTCACAGGAGAGGTTCAAATCATAGAAAGTTAGAGTGTCAGTCCTCTTGTACTTAAGTCGGCATTGTGCCTTTTGAATTTAATTCCGATGCATATTTCTGTGTTTCATCGTCAATAAGAAGTTCCGAGGTATACAGTAAACCTGAAGTGAAGCATCGGAATCTAAAACTGGACTCACAGGAGAGGTTCAAATCATAGAAAGTTAGAGTGTCAGTCCTCTTGTTCTTAGGTCGGCATTGTGCCTTTTGTATTAAATTCGGATGCAATTTCTGTTATTCATCGTCAATAAGAAGGTCCAAGGTACACAGTAAACCTGAAGTGAGGCATCGGAATCTAAAACTGGACTAACAGGAGAGGTTCAAATCATAGAAAGTGAGAGTGTCAGTCCACTTAAACTTAAGTCGGCATTGTTCATTTTGTATTAAATTCGGATGCAATTTCTGTGTTTCATCGTCAATAAGAAGTTCCGAGGTATACAGTAAACCTGAAGTGAAGCATCGGAATCTAAAACTGGACTCACAGGAGAGGTTCAAATCATAGAAAGTGAGAGTGTCAGTCCTCTTGTACTTATGTCGGCATTGTGCCTTTTGAATTTAATTCCGATGCAATTTCTGTGTTTCATCATCCATAAGAAGTTACGAGGTATACAGTAAACCTGAAGTGAAGCATCGGAATCTAAAACTGGACTCAAAGGAGAGGTTCAAATCATAGAAAGTGAGACTGTCCGTCCTCTTGTACTTAGGTCGGCATTGTGCCTTTTGTATTACATTCGGATGCAATTTCAGTGTTTCATCATCAATACGAAGGTCCAAGGTATACAGTAAACCTGAAGTGAAGCATCGGAATCTAAAACTGGACTCACAGGAGAGGTTCAAATCATAGAAAGGAAGAGTGTCTGTCCTCTTGTACTTAAGTTGGCATTGTGCCATTTGTATTAAAGTCGGATGCAATTTCTGTGTTTCATCGTCAATAAGAAGGTCCAAGGTATACAGTAAACCTGAAGTGAAGCATCGAAATCTAAAACTGGACTCACAGGAGAGGTTCAAATCATAGAAAGTTAAAGTGTCAGTCCTCTTGTACTTCAGTCGGCATTGTGCCGTTTGAATTTAATTCCGATGAAATTTCTGGGTTTCATCGTCAATAAGACGTTCTGAGATATACAGTAAACCTGAAGTGAAGCATCGGAATTTAAAACTCGACTCACAGGAGAGGTTCAAATCATATAAAGTGAGAGTGTCCGTCCTCTTGTACTTACGTCGGCATTGTGCCTTTTGTACTAAATTAGGATGCAATTTCTGTGTTTCATCGTCAATAAGAAGGTCCAAGGGATACAGTAAACCTGAAGTGAAGCATCGGAATCTAAAACTGGACTCACAGGAGAGGTTCAAATCATAGAAAGTGAGAATGTCTGTCCTCTTGTATTTAAGTCGGCATTGTGCCTTTTGTATTAAACTCGGATGGAATTTCAGTGTTTCATTGTCAATAAGAAGGTCCAAGGGATACCGTAAACCTGAAGTGAAGCATCGGAATCTAAAACCAGACTCACAGGAGAGGTTCAAATCATAGAAAGTTAGAGTGTCAGTCCTCTTGTACTTAAGTCGGCATTGTGCCGTTTGAATTTAATTGCGATGCAATTTCTGTGTTTCATCGTCAATAAGAAGTTCCGAGGAAGACAGTAAACCTGAAGTGAAGCATCGGAATCTAAAACTGGACTCACAGGAGAGGTTCAAATCATAGAAAGTTAGAGTGTCAGTCCTCTTGTACTTAAGTCGGCATTGTGCCTTTTGTATTAAATTCGGATGCAATTTCTGTGTTTCATCGTCAATAAGAAGGTCCAAGGGATACAGTAAACCTGAAGTGAAGCATCGGTATCCAAAGCTGGACCCACAGGAGAGGTTCAAATCATAGAAAGTTAGAGTGTCAGTCCCCTTGTACTTAAGTCGGCATTGTGCCTTTTGAATTTAATTCCGATGCAATTTCTGTGTTTCATCGTCAATGAGAAGTTCCGAGGTATACAGTAAACCTGAAGTGAAGCATCGGAATCTAAAACTGGAGTCACAGGAGAGGTTCAAATCATAGAAAGTGAGAGTGTCCGTCCTGTCGTACTTAAGTGGGCATTGTGATTTTTGTATTAAATTTGGATGCAATTTCTGTGTTTCATCGTCAATAAGAAGGTCCAAGGGATACAGTAAACCTGAAGTGAAGCATCGGAATCTAAAACTGGACTCACAGGAGTAGTTCAAATCATAGAAAGTGAGAGTGTCAGTCCTCTTGTACATAAGTCGGCATTGTGCCATTTATATTAAATTCGGATGCAATTTCTGTGTTTCATCGTCAATATGAAGGTCCAAGGGATATAGTAAACCTGAAGTGAAGCATCGGAATCTAAAACTGGACTCACAGGAGAGGTTCAAATCATAGAAAGTGAGACTGTCCGTCCTCTTGTACTTAGGTCGGCATTGTGCCTTTTGTATTAAATTCGGATGCAATTTCTGTGTTTCATCATCAATACGAAGGTCCAAGGTATACAGTAAACCTGAAGTGAAGCATCGGAATCTAAAACTGGACTCACAGGAGTAGTTCAAATCATAGAAAGTGAGAGTGTCAGTCCTCTTGTACATAAGTCGGCATTGTGCCATTTATATTAAATTCGGATGCAATTTCTGTGTTTCATCGTCAATAAGAAGGTCCAAGGGATACAGTAAACCTGAAGTGAAGCATCGGAATCTAAAACTGGACTCACAGGAGACGTTCAAATCATAGAAAGTTAGAGTGTCAGTCCTCTTGTACTTAAGTCGGCATTGTGCCTTTTGAATTTAAATCCGATGCAATTTCTGTGTTTCATCGTCAATAAGAAGTTCCGAGGTATACAGTAAACCTGAAGTGAAGCATCGGAATCTAAAACTGGACTCACAGGAGAGGTTCAAATCATAGAAAGTTTGAGTGTCAGTCCTCTTGTACTTAAGTCGGCATTGTGCCTTTTGTATTAAATTCGGATGCAATTTCTGTGCTTCATCGTCAATACGAAGGTCCTAGGTACACAGTAAACCTGAAGTGAAGCATCGGAATCTAAAACTGGACTCACAGGAGAGGTTCAAATCATAGAAAGGAAGAGTGTCTGTCCTCTTGTACTTAAGTTGGCATTGTGCCATTTGTATTAAAGTCGGATGCAATTTCTGTGTTTCATCGTCAATAAGAAGGTCCAAGGTATACAGTAAACCTGAAGTGAAGCATCGAAATCTAAAACTGGACTCACAGGAGAGGTTCAAATCATAGAAAGTTAAAGTGTCAGTCCTCTTGTACTTCAGTCGGCATTGTGCCGTTTGAATTTAATTCCGATGAAATTTCTGGGTTTCATCGTCAATAAGACGTTCCGAGATATACATTAAACCTGAAGTGAAGCATCGGAATTTAAAACTCGACTCACAGGAGAGGTTCAAATCATATAAAGTGAGAGTGTCCGTCCTCTTGTACTTACGTCGGCATTGTGCCTTTTGTACTAAATTAGGATGCAATTTCTGTGTTTCATCGTCAATAAGAAGGTCCAAGGGATACAGTAAACCTGAAGTGAAGCATCGGAATCTAAAACTGGACTCACAGGAGTAGTTCAAATCATAGAAAGTGAGAGTGTCAGTCCCCTTGTACATAAGTCGGCATTGTGCCATTTATATTAAATTCGGATGCTATTTCTATGTTTCATCGTCAATAAGAAGGTCCAAGGGATACAGTAAACCTGAAGTGAAGCATCGGAATCTAAAACTGGACTCACAGGAGAGTTTCAAATCATAGAAAGTTAGAGTGTCAGTCCTCTTGTACTTAAGTCGGCGTTGTGCCGTTTTAATTTAATTCCGATGCAATTTCTGTGTTTCATCGTCAATAAGAAGTTCCGAGGTATACAGTAAACCTGAAGTGAAGCATCGGAATGTAAAACTGGACTCACAGGAGAGGTTCAAATCATAGAAAGTGAGAGTGTCCGTCCTCTTGTACTTAAGTCGGCATTGTGCCTTTTGTATTAAATTCGGATGCAATTTCTGTGTTTCATCGTCAATAAGAAGGTCAAAGGGATACAGTAAACCTGAAGTGAAGCATCGGAATCTAAAACTGGACTCACAGGAGTAGTTCAAATCATAGAATGTGAGAGTGTCAGTAATCTTGTACGTAAGTCGGCATTGTGCCATTTATATTAAATTCGGATGCAATTTCTGTGTTTCATCGTCAATAAGAAGGTCCAAGGGATACAGTAAACCTGAAGTGAAGCATCGGAATCTAAGACTGGACTCACAGGAGGGGTTCAAATCATAGAGAGTTAGATTGTCAGTCCTCTTGTACTTAAGTCGGCATTGTGCCTATTGAATTTAATTCCGAAGCAATTTCTGTGTTTCATCGTCAATTAGAAGTTCCGAGGTATACAGTAAACCTGAAGTGAAGCATCGGAATCTAAAACTGGACTCACAGGAGAGGTTCAAATCATAGAAAGTGATAGTGTCAGTCCTCTTGTACTTAAGTCGGCATTGTGCCTTTTGTATTAAATTCGGATGCAATTTCTGTGTTTCATCGTCAATACGAAGGTCCAAGATACACAGTAAACCTGAAGTGAAGCATCGGCATCTAAAACTGGACTCACAGGAGAGGTTCAAATCATAGAATGTGAGAGTGTCAGTCCTCTTGTACTTAAGTCGCCATTGTGCCTTTTGTATTGAATTCGGATGCAATTTCTGTGTTTCATCGTCAATAAGAAGGTCCAAGGGATACAGTAAACCTGAACAAAAGCATCGGAATCTAAAACTGGAATCACAGGAGAAGTCCAAACCATAGAAAGTGAGAGTGTCAGTCCTCTTGTACTTAAGTCTGCATTGTGCCTTTTGTATTAAATTCGAATGCAATTTCTGTGTCTCATCGTCAATAAGATGGTTCAAGGGATGCAGTAATCCTGAAGTGAAGCAGCGGAATCTAAAACTGGACTCACAGGAGAGGATCAAATCCTAGAAAGTGAGAGTGTCAGTCCTCTTGTACTTAAATCGGCATTGTGCTTTTGGAATAAATTCGGATGCAATTTCTGTGTTTCATCGTCAATAAGAAGGTCCAAGGGATACAGTAGCCCTGAAGCGAAGCATCGGAATCTAAAATTGGAATCACAGAAGAGGTTCAAATCAGAGAAAGTGAGAGTGTCTGCCCTCATGTACGTAAGTCGGCATTGTCCCTTTTGTGATAAACTCGGATGCAATTTCAGTGTTTCATTGTCAATAAGAAGGTCCAAGGGATACAGTACACCTGAAGTGAAGTATCGGAATCTAAAACTGGACTCACAGGAGAGGTTCAAATCATAGAAAGTTAGAGTGTCAGTCCTCTTGTACTTAAGTCGGCATTGTGCCTTTTGTATTAAATTCGGATGCAATTTCTGTGTTTCATCGTCAATTAAAAGGTCCAAGGGATACAGTAAACCTGAAGTGAAGCATCGGAATCTAAAACTGGACTCACAGGAGTGGTTCAATTCATAGAAAGTTAGAGTGGCAGTCCTCTTCTACTTAAGTCGGCATTATGCCTTTTGAATTTAATTGCGATGCAATTTCTGTGCCTCATCGTCAATAAGAATGTACAAAGTATTCAGTAAACCGGAAGTGAAGCATCGGAATCTAAAACTGGACCCACAGGAGAGATTCAAATCATAGAATGGGATAGTGTCAGTCCTCTTGTACTTAAGTTGGCATTGTGCCTTTTGTATTAAAGTCGGATGCAATTTCTGTGTTTCATCGTCAATAAGAAGGTCCAAGGTATACAGTAAACCTGATGTGAAGCATCGGAATCTAAAACTGGACTCACAGGAGAGTTTCAAATCATAGAAAGTTAAAGTGTCAGTCCTCTTGTACTTCAGTCGGCATTGTGCCGTTTTAATTTAATTCCGATGCAATTTCTGTGTTTCATCGTCAATAAGACGTTCCGAGGTATACAGTAAACCTGAAGGGAAGCATCGGAATCTAAAACTGGACTCACAGGAGAGGTTCAAATCATATAAAGTGAGAGTGTCTGTCCTCTTGTACTTACGTCGGCATTGTGCCTTTTGTATTAAATTCGGATGCAATTTCTGTGTTTCATCGTCAATAAGAAGGTCCAAGGGATACAGTAAACCTGAAGTGAAGCATCGGAATCTAAAACTGGACTCACAGGAGTAGTTCAAATCATAGAAAGTGAGAGTGTCAGTCCTCTTGTACATAAGTCGGCATTGTGCCATTTATATTAAATTCGGATGCAATTTCTATGTTTCATCGTCAATAAGAAGGTCCAAGGGATACAGTAAACCTGAAGTGAAGCATCGGAATCTAAAACTGGACTCACAGAAGTGTTTCAAATCATAGAAAGTTAGAGTGTCAGTCCTCTTGTACTTAAGTCGGCATTGTGCCTTTTGAATTTAATTCGGATGCAATTTCTGTGTTTCATCGTCAATAAGAAGTTCCGAGGTATACAGTAAATCTGAAGTGAAGCATCGGAATCTAAAACTGGAGTCACATGAGAGGTTCAGATCATAGAAAGGGAGAGTGTCCGTCCTCCTGTACTTAAGTCGGCATTGTGCCTTTTGTATTAAATTCGGATGCAATTTCTGTGTTTCATCGTCAATAAGAAGGTCCAAGGGATACAGTAAACCTGAAGTGATGCATCGGAATCTAAAACTGGACTCACAGGAGGGGTTCAAATCATAGAAAGTGAGAGTGTCAGTCCTCTTGTACATAAGTCGGCATTGTGCCATTTATATTAATTTTCGGATGCAATTTCTGTGTTTCATCGTCAATAAGAAGGTCCAAGGGATACAGTAGCCCTGAAGTGAAGCATCGGAATCTAAAACTGGACTCACAGGAGAGGTTCAAATCATAGAAAGTTAGATTGTCAGTCCTCTTGTACTTAAGTCGGCATTGTGCCTTTTGAATTTAATTCAGATGCAATTTCTGTGTTTCATCGTCAATTAGAAGTTCCGAGGTATACAGTAAACCTGAAGCGAAACATCGGAATCTAAAACTGGACTCACAGGAGAGGTTCAAATCATAGAAAGTTAGAGTGTCAGTCCTCTTGTACTTAAGTCGGCATTGTGCCTTTTGTATTAAATTCGGATGCAATTTCTGTATTTCGTCGTCAATACGAAGGTCCAAGGTACACAGTAAACCTGAAGTGAAGCATCGGAATCTAAAACTGGACTCACAGGAGAGGTTCAAATCATAGAATGTGAGAGTGTCAGTCCTCTTGTACTTAAGTCGCCATTGTGCCTTTTGTATTGAATTCGGATGCAATTTCTGTGTTTCATCGTCAATAAGAAGGTCCAAGGGATACAGTAAACCTGAACAAAAGCATCGGAATCGAAAACTGGAATCACAGGAGAAGTCCAAACCATAGAAAGTGAGAGTGTCAGTCCTCTTGTACTTAAGTCGGCATTGAGCCTTTTGTATTAAATTCGAATGCAATTTCTGTGTTTCATCGTCAATAAGATGGTTCAAGGGATACAGTAATCCTGAAGTGAAGCAGCGGAATATAAAACTGGACTCAGAGGAGAGGTTCAAATCACAGAAAGCTAGAGTATCAGTCGTCTTGTACTTAAGACAGCATTGTGCCTTTTGTATTAATTTCGGATGCAATTTCTGTGTTCATCGTCAATAGGAGGGTCCAAATTTTACAGTACCCTGAAGTGAAGCATCGGAATCTAAAACTGGACTCACAGGACAGGTTCAAAGCATAGAAAGTGAGAGTGTCAGTCCTCTTGTACTTAAGTCGGCATTGTGCCTTTTGAATTTAATTCCGATTCAATTTCTGTGTTTCATCGTCAATAAGAAGTTCCGAGGTATACAGTAAATTTGAAGTGAAGCATCGGAATCTAAAACTGGAGTCACAAGAGAGGTTCAAATCACAGAAAGTGAGAGTGTCCGTCCTCTTGTACTTAAGTCGGCATTGTGCCTTTTGTATTAAATTCGAATGCAATTTCTGTGTTTCATCGTCAATAAGAAGGTCCAAGGGATACAGTAAACCT
This sequence comes from Schistocerca americana, assembly GCF_021461395.2. Taxonomy (NCBI): domain Eukaryota; kingdom Metazoa; phylum Arthropoda; class Insecta; order Orthoptera; family Acrididae; genus Schistocerca; species Schistocerca americana. Next base: position 1,089,759,565 of record NC_060120.1, on the reverse strand, counting down.
GAAGTGAAGCATCGGAATCTAAAACTGGACTCACAGGAGTAGTTCAAATCATAGAAAGTGGGAGTGTCAGTCCTCTTGTACATAAGTCGGCTTTGTGCCATTTTTATTAAATTCGGATGCAATTTTTGTGTTTCATCGTCAATAAGAAGGTCCAAGGGATACAGTAGCCCTGAAGTGAAGCATCGGAATCTAAAACTGGACTCACAGGAGAGGTTCAAATCATAGAATGTGAGAGTGTCAGTCCTCTTGTACTTAAGTCGCCATTGTGCCTTTTGTATTGAATTCGGATGCAATTTCTGTGTTTCATCGTCAATAAGAAGGTCCAAGGGATACAGTAAACCTGAACAAAAGCATCGGAATCGAAAACTGGAATCACAGGAGAAGTCCAAACCATAGAAGTGAGAGTGTCAGTCCTCTTGTACTTAAGTGGGCATTGAGCCTTTTGTATTAAATTCGAATGCAATTTCTGTGTTTCATCGTCAATAAGATGGTTCAAGGGATACAGTAATCCTGAAGTGAAGCAGCGGAATCTAAAACTGGACTCAGAGGAGAGGTTCAAATGACAGAAAGTTAGAGTGTCAGTCGTCTTGTACTTAAGACGGCATTCTGCCTTTTGTATTAATTTCGGATGCAATTTCTTTGTTCATCGTCAATAGGAAGGTCCAAATGATACAGTACCCTGAAGTGAAGCATCGGAATCTAAAACTGGACTCACAGGACAGGTTCAAAGCATAGAAAGTGAGAGTGTCAGTCCTCTTGTACTTAAGTCGGCATTGTGCCTTTTGTACTAAATTCGGATGCAATTTCTGTGTTTCATCGTTAATAAGAAGGTCCAAGGGATACAGTAGCCCTGAAGCGAAGCATCGGAATTCAAAACTGGACTTACAGGTGAGTTTCAAATCATAGAAAGTGAGAGTGTCTGTCCCCTTGGACTTAAGTCGGCATTGTGCATTTTGTATTAAACTCGGATGCAATTTCAGTGTTTCATTGTCAATAAGATGGTCCAAGGGATACAGTAAACCTGAAGTGAAGCATCGGAATCTAAAACTGGACTCACAGGAGAGGTTCAAATCATAGAAAGTTAGAGTGTCAATCCTCTTGTACTTAAGTCGGCATTGTGCCGTTTGAATTTAATTCCGATGCAATTTCTGTGTTTCATCGTCAATAAGAAGTTAAGAGGTATACAGTAAACCTGAAGTGAAGCATCGGAATCTAAAACTGGACTCCCAGGAGAGGTTCAAATCATAGAAAGTTAGAGTGTCAGTCCTCTTGTACTTAAGGCGGCATTGTGCCTTTTGTATTTAATTCGGATGCAATTTCTGTGTTTCATCGTCAATAAGAAGGCCCAAGGGACACAGTAAACCTGAAGTGAGGCACCGGTATCTAAAGCTGGACTCGCAGGAGAGGTTCAAATCATAGAAATTTAGAGTGTCAGTCCTCTTGTACTTATGTCGGCATTGTGCCTTTTTTATTAAATTCGGATGCAATTTCTGTGTTTCATCGTCAATAAGAAGGTCCAAGGGATACAGTAAACCTGAAGTGAAGCATCGGAATCTAAAACTGGACCCACAGGAGAGGTTCAAATCATAGAAAGTGAGAGTGTCCGTCCTCTTTTACTTAAGTCCACATTGTGAGATTTGTATTATTTTCGGATGCAATTTCTGTGTTTCATCGCCAATAAGAAGGTCCAAGGGATACAGTAAACCTGAAGTGAAGCATCGGAATCTAAAACTGTACTCACAGGAGATTTTCAAATCATAGAAAGATATAGTGTCAGTCCTCTTGTACTTAAGTCGGCATTGTGCCTTTTGAATTTAATTCCGATGCATTTTTCTGTGTTTCATCGCCAATAAGAAGTTCCGAGGTATACAGTAAACCTGAAGTGAAGCATCGGAATCTAAAACTGGACTCACAGGAGAGGTTCAAATCATAGAAAGTTAGAGTGTCAGTCCTCTTGTTCTGAGGTCGGCATTGTGCCTTTTGTATTAAATGCGGATGCAATTTCTGTTATTCTTCGTCAATAAGAAGGTCCAAGGTACACAGTAAACCTGAAGTGAGGCATCGGAATCTAAAACTGGACTCACAGGAGAATTTCAAATCATAGAAAGTGAGAGTGTCAGTCCACTTGTACTTAAGTCGGCATTGTTCATTTTGTATTAAATTCGGATGCAATTTCTGTGTTTCATCGTCAATAAGAAGGTCCAAGGTATACAAAAAACCTGAAGTTAGGCATCGGAATATAAAACGGGACTCAGAGGAGAAGTTCAAATCATAGGAAGTTTGAGTGTCCGTCCTCAAGTACTTAAGTCGGCATTATGCCTTTTGAATTTGATTCCGATGCGATATCTGTGTTTCATCGTGAATAACAAGTTCCGAGGTATACAGTAAACCTGAAGTGAAGCATCGGAATCTAAAACTGGACTCACAGGAAAGGTTCAAATCATAGAAATTTAGAGTCTCAGTCCTCTTGTACTTAAGTCGGCATTGTGCCTTTTGTATTAAATTCGGATGCAATTTCTGTGTTTCATCGTCAATAAGAAGGTCCAAGGGATACAGTAAACCTGAAGTGAAGCATCGGAATCTAAAACTGGACTCACAGCAGAGGTTCAAATCATTGAAAGTTAGATTGTCAGTCCTCTTGTACTTAAGTCGGCATTGTGCCATTTGTATTAAATTCGGATGCAATTTCTGTGTTTCATCGTCAATACGAAGGTCCAAGGTACAGAGTTAACCTGAAGTGAAGCATCGGAATCTAAAACTGGACTCACAGGAGAGGTTCAAATCATAGATTGTGAGAGTGTCAGTCCTCTTGTACTTAAGTCGCCATTGTGCCTTTTGCATTGAATTCGGATGCAATTTCTGTGTTCATCGTCAATAAGAAGGTCCAAGGGATACAGTAAACCTGAACAAAAGCATCGGAATCGAAAACTGGAATCACAGGAGAAGTCCAAACCATAGAAAGTGAGAGTGTCAGTCCTCTTGTACTTAAGTCGGCATTGAGCCTTTTGTATTAAATTCGGATGCAATTTCTGTGTTTCATCGTCAATAAGATGGTTCAAGGGATACAGTAATCCTGAAGTGAAGCATCGGAATCTAAAAGTGGACTCACAGGAGAGGTTCAAATCATAGAAAGTTAGAGTGTCAGTCCTCTTGTTCTTAGGTCGGCATTGTGCCTTTTGTATTAAATTCGGATGCAATTTCTGTTATTCATCGTCAATAAGAAGGTCCAAGGTACACAGTAAACCTGACGTGAGGCATCGGAATCTAAATCTGTTCTCACAGGAGAGGTTCAAATCGTAGAAAGTTAGAGTGTCATTCCTCTTGTACTTAAGTCGGCATTGTGCCCTTTGTAATAAATTCGGATGCAATTTCTTTCATTCATCGTCAATAAGAAGGTACAAGGGATACAGTAAACCTGAAGTGAAGCATCGGAAGCTAAAACTGGACTGGCAGGAGAGGTTCAAAACATAGAAAGGGAGAGTGTCAGTCCTCTTGCACTTAAGTCGGCATTGTGCATTTTGTATTAAATTCGGATGCAATTTCATCGATTCATCGTCAATAAGAAGGTCCAAGGGATACAGTAAACCTGAAGGGAAGCATCGAAATCTGAAACTGGACTCACAGGAGGGGTGCAAATCATAGAAAGTGAGAGTGTCAGTCCTCGGCATTGTCCCTTTTGTATTAAATTCGGAAGCATATTCAGTGTTTCATCGTCAATAAGAATGTCCAAGGGTTACAGTAAACCTGAAGTGAAGCATCGGAATCTAAACCTGGACTCACAGGAGAGGTTCAAAACAATGAAAGTTAAAATGTCAGTCCTCTTGTATTTAAGTCGGCATTGATCGTTTTGTATTAAATTCGGATGCAATTTCTGTTATTCATCGTCAATAAAAAGGTCCAAGGTACGCAGTAAACCTGAAGTGAAGCTTCGGAATCTAAAACTGGACTTACTGGAGAGGTTCAAATCACAGAAAGTTAGAAAGTCAGTCCTCTTCTACTTATGTCGACATTTTGCCTTCTGTATTAAATTCGGATGCAATTTCTGTGTTTCATCGTCTATAAGATGGTCCAAGGGATACAGTAAACCTGAAGTGAAGCATCGGAATTTAAAACTGGACTCACAGGAGAGGTTCAAATCATAAAAAGTTTGAGTGTCAGTCGTCTTGTACTTAAGTCGGCATTATGACTTTTGTATAAAATTCGGATGCAATTTCTGTGTATCATCGTCAATGAGAAGGTCCCAGGGATACAGCATACCTGAAGTTAAGCAACGGAATCTAAAACTGGACTCACAGGAGAGGTTCAAAGCATAGAAAGTGAGAGTGTCAGTCCTCTTATCCTTAAGTTGGCATTGTGCCTTTTGTATTAAATTCGGATGCAATTTCTGTGCTTCATCGTCAATAAGATGGTTCAAGGAATACAGTAATCCTGAAGTGAAGCAGCGGAATCTAAAACTGGACTCACGGGAGAGGTTTAAATCACAGAAAGTTAGAGTGTCAGTCGACTTGTACTTACGACGGCATTGTGCCTTTTGTATTAAATTCGGATGCAACTTCTGTGTTCATCGTCAATAGGAGGGTCCAAATGATACAGTACCCTGAAGTGAAGCATCGGAATCTAAAACTGGACTCACAGGAGAGGTTCAAAGCATAGAAAGTGAGAGTGTCAGTCCTCTTATCCTTAAGTTGTCATTGTGCCGTTTGTATTAAATTCGGATGCAATTTCTGTGTTTCATCGTCAATAAGAAGGTCCAAGGGATACAGTAGCCCTGAGGCGAAGCATCGGAATCTAAACCTGAACTTATAGGAGAGGTTCAAATCACAGAAAGTTAGAGTGTCAGTCCTCTTCTACTTATGTCGGCATTTTGCCTTTTGTATTAAATTCGGAAGCAATTTCTGTGTTTCATCGTCAATAAGATTGTCCAAGGGATACAGTAAACCTGAAGTGAAGCATCAGAATCTAAAACTGGACTCACAGGAGAGGTTCAAATCATAAAAAGTTTGAGTGTCAGTCGTCTTGTACTTAAGTCGGCATTGTGACTTTTGTATAAAATTCGGATGCAATTTCTGTGTATCATCGTCAATGAGAAGGTCCCAGGGATACAGTATACCTGAAGTTAAGCACCGGAATCTAATACTGGACTCACAGGAGAGGTTCAAATCATAGAATGTTAGAGTGTCAGTTCTCTTGTACTTAAGTCGGCATTGCGCCTTTTGTATTAAATTCGGATGCAATTTCTGTGTTTTATTGTCAATAAGAAGGTCCAAGGTATACAGAAAACCTGAAGTGAAGCATCGGAACCTAAAACTGAACTCACAGGAGAGGTTCAAATTATATAAAGTGAGAGTGTCAGTCCTCTTGTACTTAAGTCGGCATTGTGCCTTTTGTATTAAATTCGGATGCAATTTCTGTGTTTCATCGTCAATAAGACGGTCCAAGGTATAAAGGAAACCTCAAGTGAAGCATCGGAATCTAAATCTGTTCTCACAGGAGAGGTTCAAATCGTAGAAAGTTAGAGTGTCATTCCTCTTGTACTTAAGTCGGCATTGTGCCTTTTGTAATAAATTCGGATGCAATTTCTTTCTTTCATCGTCAATAAGAAGGTACAAGGGATACAGTAAACCTGAAGTGAAGCATCGGAAGCTAAAACTGGACTGGCAGGAGAGGTTCAAAACATAGAAAGGGAGAGTGTCAGTCCTCTTGCACTTAAGTCGGCATTGTGCATTTTGTATTATATTCGGATGCAATTTCATCGATTCATCGTCAATAAGAAGGTCCAAGGGATACAGTAAACCTGAAGGGAAGCATCGAAATCTGAAACTGGACTCACAGGAGGGGTGCAAATCATAGAAAGTGAGAGTGTCAGTCCTCGGCATTGTCCCTTTTGTATTAAATGCGGAAGCATATTCAGTGTTTCATCGTCAATAAGAATGTCCAAGGGTTACAGTAAACCTGAAGTGAAGCATCGGAATCTAAACCTGGACTCACAGGAGAGGTTCAAAACAATGAAAGTTAAAATGTCAGTCCTCTTGTATTTAAGTCGGCATTGATCGTTTTGTATTAAATTCGGATGCAATTTCTGTTATTCATCGTCAATAAAAAGGTCCAAGGTACGCAGTAAACCTGAAGTGAAGCTTCGGAATCTAAAACTGGACTCACAGGAGAGGTTCAAATCATAGAAAGTGAGAGTGTCAGTCCTCTTGTACTTATGTCGGCATTTTGCCTTTTGTATTAAATTCGGATGCAATTTCAGTGTTTCATCGTCAATAAGAAGGTCCAAGGGATACAGTAAACCTGAAGTAAAGCGTCGGAATCTAAAACTGGACTCACATTAGAGGTTCAAATCATAGAAAGTGAGAGTGACAGTCCTCTTGTACTTAAGTCCGCATTATGCCATTTGTATTAAATTCGGATGCAATTTCTGTGTTTCATCGTCAATAAGAAGGTCCAAGGCATACAGTGAAACTGAAGTGAAGCTTCGGAATCTAAAACTGGACTTACAGGAGAGGTTCAAATCATAGGAAGTTAGAGTGTCAGTCCTCTTGTACTTAAGTCGGCATTGTGCTTTTTGAATTTAATTCCGATGCATATTTCTGTGTTTCATTGTCAGTAAGAAGTACCGAGGTATACAGTAAACCTGCAGTGAAGCATCGGAAACATAAACTGGACTCACAGGAGAGGTTCAAATCATAGAAAGTTAGAGTGTCAGTCCTCTTGTACTTAAGTCGGCATTGATCGTTTTGTATTAAATTCGGATGCAATTTCTGTTATTCATCGTCAATAAAAAGGTCCAAGGTACGCAGTAAACCTGAAGTGAAGCATCGGAATCTAAAACTGGACTTACAGGAGAGGTTCAAATCACAGAAAGTTAGAGTGTCAGTCCTCTTCTACCTATGTCGGCATTTTGCCTTTTGTATTAAATTCGGATGCAATTTCTGTGTTTCATCGTCAATAAGAAGGTCCAAGGGATACAGTAAACCTGAAGTGAAGCATCGGAATCTAAAACTGGACTCACAGGAGAGGTTCAAAGCATAGAAAGTGAGAGTGTCAGTCCTCTTATCCTTAAGTTGGCATTGTGCCTTTTGTATTAAATTCGGATGCAATTTCTGTGTTTCATCGTCAATAAGAAGGTCCAAGGGATACAGTAAACCTGAAGTTCAGCATCGGAATATAAAACGGGATTCAGAGGAGAGGTTCAAATCATAGAAAGTTTGAGTGTCCGTCCTCTTGTACTTAAGTCGGCATTATGCCTTTTGAATTTGATTCCGATGCAATTTCTGTGTTTCATCGTCAATAACAAGTTCCGAGGTATACAGTACACCTGAAGTGAAGCATGGGAATCTAAAACTGGACTCACAGGAGAGGTTGAAATCATTGAAAGTTAGAGTGTCAGTCCTCTTGTACTTCAGTTGGCATTGTGCCTTTTGAATTTAATTCCGATGCAATCTCTGTGTTTCATCGTCAATAAGAAGTGCCAAGGTATACAGTAAACCTGAAGTGAAGCATCGGAATCTAAAACTGGACTCACAGGAGAGGTTCAAATCATAGAAAGTTAGAGTGTCACTCCTCCTGTACTTAAGTCCGCAATGTGCCTTTTGTATTACATTCGGATGCAACTTCTGTGTTTCATCGTCAATAAGAAGGTCCAAGGGAAACAGTAAACCTGAAGGGAAGCATCGGAATCTAAACCTGGACTCACAGGAGAGGTTCAAATCATAGAAAGTGAGAGTGTCAGTCCTCTTGCACTTATGTCGGCATTTTGCCTTTTGTATTAATTTCGGATGCAATTTCAGTGTTTCATCGTCAATAAGAAGGTCCAAGGGATACGGTAAACCTGAAGTAAAGCATCGGAATCTAAAACTGGACTCACATTAGAGGTTCAAATCATAGAAAGTGAGAGTGACAGTCCTCTTGTACTTAAGTCCGCATTATGCCATTTGTATTAAATTCGGATGCAATTTCTGTGTTTCATCGTCAATAAGAAGGTCCAAGGCATTCAGTGAAACTGAAGTGAAGCTTCGGAATCTAAAACTGGACTTACAGGAGAGGTTCAAATCATAGGAAGTTAGAGTGTCAGTCCTCTTGTAATTAAGTCGGCATTGTGCCTTTTGAATTTAATTCCGATCCATATTTCTGTGTTTCATCGACAGTAAGAAGTACCGAGGTATACAGTAAACCTGCAGTGAAGCATCGGAAACTTAAACTGGACTCACAGGAGAGGTTCAAATCATAGAAAGTTAGAGTGTCAGTCCTCTTGTACTTAAGTCGGCATTGATCGTTTTGTATTAAATTCGGATGCAATTTCTGTTATTCATCGTCAATAAAAAGGTCCAAGGTACGCAGTAAACCTGAAGTGAAGCATCGGAATCTAAAACTGGACTTACAGGAGAGGTTCAAATCACAGGAAGTTAGAGTGTCAGTCCTCTTCTACTTATGTCGGCATTTTGCCTTTTGTATTAAATTCGGATGCAATTTCTGTGTTTCATCGTCAATAAGATGGTCCAAGGGATACAGTAAACCTGAAGTGAAGCATCGGAATCTAAAACTGGACTCACAGGAGAGGTTCAAATCATAAAAAGTTGGTGTGTCAGTCGTCTTGTACTTAAGTCGGCATTGTGACTTTTGTATAAAATTCGGATGCAATTTCTGTGTATCATCGTCAATGAGAAGGTCCCAGGGATACACTATACCTGAAGTTAAGCATCGGAATCTAAAACTGGATTCACAGGAGAGGTTCAAATCATAGAATGTTACAGTGCCAGTTCTCTTGTACTTAAGTCGGCATTGTGCCTTTTGTATTAAATTCGGATGCAATTTTTGTGTTTTATTGTCAATAAGAAGGTCCAAGGTATACAGAAAACCTGAAGTGAAGCATCGGAACCTAAAACTGAACTCACAGGAGAGGTTCAAATTATATAAAGTGAGAGTGTCAGACCTCTTGTACTTAAGTCGGCATTGTGCCTTTTGTATTAAATTCGGATGCAATATCTGTGTTTCACCGTCAATAAGAAGGTCCAAGGTATAAAGGAAACCTCAAGTGAAGCATCGGAATCTAAATCTGTTCTCACAGGAGAGGTTCAAATCGTAGAAAGTTAGAGTGTCATTCCTCTTGTACTTAAGTCGGCATTGTGCCTTTTGTAATAAATTCGGATGCAATTTCTTTCTTTCATCGTCAATAGGAAGGTACAAGGGATACAGTAAACCTTAAGTGAAGCATCGGAATCTAAAACTGGACTCACAGGAGAGGTTCAAATCATAGAAAGTTAGAGTGTCAGTCCTCTTGTACTTAAGTCGGCATTGTGCCTTTTGAATTTAATTCCGATGCATATTTCTGTGTTTCATCGTCAATAAGAAGGTCCAAGGGATACAGTACACCTGAAGTGAAGCATCGGAATCTAAAGCTGGACTCACAGGAGAGGTTCAAATCATAGAAAGTTAGAGTGTCAGTCCTCTTGTACTTAAGTCGGCATTGTGCCATTTGTATTAAATTCGGATGCAATTTCTGTGTTTCATCGTCAATAAGAAGGTCCAAGGGATACAGTAAACCTTAAGTGAAGCATCGGAATCTAAAACTGGACTCACAGGAGAGGTTCAAATCATTGAAAGTGAGAGTGTCCGTCCTCTTGTACTTAAGTGCACGTTGTGCCATTTGTATTATTTTCGGATGCAATTTCTGTGTTTCTTCGTCAATACGAAGGTCCAAGGTATAAAGGAAACCTCAAGTGAAGCATCGGAATCTAAATCTGTTCTCACAGGAGAGGTTCAAATCACAGAAAGTTAGAGTAACAGTCCTCTTGTTCTTAGGTCGGCATTGTGCCTTTTGTATTAAATTCGGATGCAATTTCTGTTATTCATCGTCAATAAGAAGGTCCAAGGTACACAGTAAACCTGAAGTGAGGCATCGGAATCTAAAACTGGACTCACAGGAGAGGTTCAAATGATAGAAAGTGAGAGTGTCAGTCCACTTGTACTTAAGTCGGCATTGTTCCTTTTGTATTAAATTCGGATGCAATTTCTGTGTTTCATCGTCAATAAGAAGGTCCAAGGAATACAGTAGCTTTTGAAGCGAAGCATCGGAAACTAAAACTGGACTCACAGGGGAGGTTCAAATCATAGAAAGTGAGAGTGTCAGTCCTCTTGTACTTAAGTCGGCATTGTGCCATTTGTATTAAACTCGGATGCAATTTCAGTGTTTCATTGTCAATAAGAAGGTCCAAAGGATACAGTAAACCTGAAGTGAAGCATCGGAATCTAAAACTGGACTCACAGGAGGGGTTCAAATCATAGAAAGTTAGGGTGTCAGTCCTCTTGTACTTAAGTCGGCATTGTGCCGTTTGAATTTAATTCCGATGCAATTTCTGTGTTTCATTGTCAATAAGAAGTTCCGAAGTATACAGTAAACCTGAAGTGAAGCATCGGAATCTAAAACTGGACTCAAAGGAGAGGTTCAAATCATAGAAAGTTAGAGTGTCAGTCCTCTTGTACTTATGTCGGCATTGTGCCTTTTGTATTAAATTCGGATACAATTTCTGTGTTTCATCGTCAATAAGAAGGTCCAAGGGATACAGTAGACCTGAAGTGAAGCATCGGAATCTAAAGGTGGACTCACAGGAGAGGTTCAAATCATAGAAAGTTAGAGTGTCAGTCCTCTTGTACTTAAGTCGGCATTGTGCCTTTTGTATTAAATTCGGATGCAATTTCTGTGTTTCATCGTCAATAAGATTGTCCAAGGTATACAGTAAACCTGAAGTGAAGCATCAGAATCTAAAACTGGACTCACAGGAGAGGTTCAAATCATAAAAAGTTTGAGTGTCAGTCGTCTTGTACTTAAGTCGGCATTGTGACTTTTGTATAAAATTCGGATGCAATTTCTGTGTATCATCGTCAATGAGAAGGTCCCAGGGATACAGTATACCTGAAGTTAAGCACCGGAATCTAAAACTGGACTCACAGGAGAGGTTCAAATCATAGAATGTTAGAGTGTCAGTTATCTTGTACTTAAGTCGGCATTGCGCCTTTTGTATTAAATTCGGATGCAATTTCTGTGTTTTATTGTCAATAAGAAGGTCCAAGGTATACAGAAAACCTGAAGTGAAGCATCGGAACCTAAAACTGAACTCACAGGAGAGGTTCAAATTATATAAAGTGAGAGTGTCAGTCCTCTTGTACTTAAGTCGGCATTGTGCCTTTTGTATTAAATTCGGATGCAATTTCTGTGTTTCATCGTCAATAAGAAGGTCCAAGGTATAAAGGAAACCTCAAGTGAAGCATCGGAATCTAAATCTGTTCTCAGAGGAGAGGTTCAAATCGTAGAAAGTTAGAGTGTCATTCCTCTTGTCTTAAGTCGGCATTGTGCCTTTTGTAATAAATTCGGATGCAATTTCTTTCTTTCATCGTCAATAAGAAGGTACAAGGGATACAGTAAACCTGAAGTGAAGCATCGGAAGCTAAAACTGGACTGGCAGGAGAGGTTCAAAACATAGAAAGGGAGAGTGTCAGTCCTCTTGCACTTAAGTCGGCATTGTGCATTTTGTATTAAATTCGGATGCAATTTCATCGATTCATCGTCAATAAGAAGGTCCAAGGGATACAGTAAACCTGAAGGGAAGCATCGAAATCTGAAACTGGACTCACAGGAGGGGTGCAAATCATAGAAAGTGAGAGTGTCAGTCCTCGGCATTGTCCCTTTTGTATTAAATTCGGAAGCATATTCAGTGTTTCATCGTCAATAAGAATGTCCAAGGGTTACAGTAAACCTGAAGTGAAGCATCGGAATCTAAAACTGGACTCACAGGAGAGGTTCAAAACAATGAAAGTTAAAATGTCAGACCTCTTGTATTTAAGTCGGCATTGCTCGTTTTGTATTAAATTCGGATGCAATTTCTGTTATTCATCGTCACTAAAAAGGTCCAAGGTACGCAGTAAACCTGAAGTGAAGCTTCGGAATCTAAAACTGGACTTACAGGAGAGGTTCAAAGCATAGAAAGGGAGAGTGTCAGTCCTCTTATCCTTAAGTTGGCATTGTGCCTTTTGTATTAAATAAGGATGCAATTTCTGTGTTTCATCGTCAATAAGAAGGTCCAAGGGATACAGTAGCCCTGAGGCGAGGCATCGGAATCTAAAACTGGACTCACAGGAGAGGTTCAAATCATAGAAAGTGAGAGTGTCAGTCCTCTTGTACTTAAGTCGGCATTGTGCCTTGTGTATTAAGCTCGGATGCAATATCAGTGTTTCATTGTCAATAAGAAGGTCCAAGGAATACAGTAAACCTGAAGTGAAGCATCGGAATCTAAAACTGGACTCACAGGAGAGGTTCAAATCATAGAAAGTTAGAGTGTCAGTCCTCTTGTTCTCAGGTCGGCATTGTGCCTTTTGTATTAAATTCGGATGCAATTTCTGTTATTCATCGTCAATAAGAAGGTGCAACGTACACAGTAAACCTGAAGTGAGGCATCGGAATCTAAAACTGGACTCACAGGAGAGGTTCATATCATAGAAAGTGAGAGTGTCAGTCCACTTGTCCTTAAGTCGGCATTGTTCATTTTGTATTAAATTCGGATGCAATTTCTGTGTTTCATCGTCAATAACAAGTTCCGAGGTATACAGTACACCTGAAGTGAAGCATGGGAATCTAAAACTGGACTCACAGGAGAGGTTGAAATCATTGAAAGTTAGAGTGTCAGTCCTCTTGTACTTCAGTCGGCATTGTGCCTTTTGAATTTAATTCCGATGCAATCTCTGTGTTTCATCGTCAATAAGAAGTGCCAAGGTATACAGTAAACCTGAAGTGAAGCATCGGAATCTAAAACTGGACTCACAGGAGAGGTTCAAATCATAGAAAGTTAGAGTGTCACTCCTCCTGTACTTAAGTCCGCAATGTGCCTTTTGTATTACATTCGGATGCAACTTCTGTGTTTCATCGTCAATAAGAAGGTCCAAGGGAAACAGTAAACCTGAAGGGAAGCATCGGAATCTAAACCTGGACTCACAGGAGAGGTTCAAATCATTGAAAGTGAGAGTGTCAGTCGTCTTGTACTTATGTCGGCATTTTGCCTTTTGTATTAAATTCGGATGCAATTTCAGTGTTTCATCGTCAATAAGAAGGTCCAAGGGATACAGTAAACCTGAAGTAAAGCATCGGAATCTAAAACTGGACTCACATTAGAGGTTCAAATCATAGAAAGTGAGAGTGACAGTCCTCTTGTACTTAAGTCCGCATTATGCCATTTGTATTAAATTCGGATGCAATTTCTGTGTTTCATCGTCAATAAGAAGGTCCAAGGCATACAGTGAAACTGAAGTGAAGCTTCGGAATCTAAAACTGGACTTACAGGAGAGGTTCAAATCATAGGAAGTTAGAGTGTCAGTCCTCTTGTACTTAAGTCGGCATTGTGCCTTTTTAATTTAATTCCGATGCATATTTCTGTGTTTCATCGTCAATAAGAAGTTCCGAGGTATACAGTAAACCTGAAGTGAAGCATCGTAATCTAAAACTGGACTCACAGGAGGGGTTCAAATCATAGAAAGTTAGGGTGTCAGTCCTCTTGTACTTAAGTCGGCATTGTGCCGTTTGAATTTAATTCCGATGCAATTTCTGTGTTTCATTGTCAATAAGAAGTTCCGAAGTATACAGTAAACCTGAAGTGAAGCATCGGTATCTAAAACTGGACTCAAAGGAGAGGTTCAAATCATAGAAAGTTAGAGTGTCAGTCCTCTTGTACTTAAGTCGGCATTGTGCCTTTTGTATTAAATTCGGATGCAATTTCTGTGTTTCATCGTCAATAAGAAGGTCCAAGGGATACAGTAGACCTGAAGTGAAGCATCGGAATCTAAAGGTAGACTCACAGGAGAGGTTCAAATCATAGAAAGTTAGAGTGTCAGTCCTCTTGTACTTAAGTCGGCATTGTGCCTTTTGTATTAAATACGGATGCAATTTCTGTGTTTCATCGTCAATAAGAAGGTCCAAGGGTTACAGTAAACCTGAAGTGAAGCATCGGAATCTAAAACTGGACTCACAGGAGAGGATCAAATCATAGAAAGTGATAGTGTCCGTCCTCTTGTACTTAAGTCCACGTTGTGCCATTTGTATTATTTTCGGATGCAATTTCTCTGTTTCATCGTCAATAAGAAGGTCCAAGGTATACAGTAAACCTGAAGTGAAGCATCGGAATCTAAAACTGGACTCACAGGAGAGGTACAATTCATAGAAAGTTAGAGTGTCAGTCCTCTTGTACTTAAGTCGGCATTGTGCCTTTTGAATTTAATTCCGATGCATATTTCTGTGTTTCATCGTCAATAAGAAGTTCCGAGGTATACAGTAAACCTGAAGTGAAGCATCGGAATCTAAAACTGGACTCACAGGAGAGGTTCAAATCATAGAATGTTCGATTGCCATTCCTCTTGTTCTTAGGTCGGCATTGTGCCATTTGTATTAAATTCGGATGCAATTTCTGTTATTCATCGTCAATAAGAAGGTCCAAGGTACACAGTAAACCTGAAGTGACGCATCGGAATCTAAAACTGGACTCACAGGAGAGGTTCAAATCATAGAAAATGAGAGTGTCAGTCCACTTGTACTGAAGTTGGCATTGTTCCTTTTGTATTAAATTCGGATGCAATTTCTGTGTTTCATCGTCAATAAGAAGGTCCAAGGGATACAGTAAACCTGAACAAAAGCATCGGAATCTAAAACTGGAATCACAGGAGAAGTCCAAACCATAGAAAGTGAGAGTGTCAGTCCTCTTGTACTTAAGTCGGCATTGTGCCTTTTGTATTAAATTCGAATGCAATTTCTGTGTTTCATCGTAAATAAGATGGTTCAAGGGATACAGTAATACTGAAGTGAAGCAGCGGATTCTAAAACTGGACTCACGGGAGAGGTTCAAATCACAGAAAGTTAGAGTGTCAGTCGTCTTGTACTTAAGTCGGCATTGTGCCTTTTGTATTAAACTCGGATGCAATTTCTGTGTTCATCGTCAATAAGAGGGTCCAAATGATACAGTACCCTGAAGTGAAGCATCGGAATCTAAAACTGGACTCACAGGAGGGGTTCAAATCATAGAAAGTTAGAGTGTCAGTCCTCTTGTACTTAAGTCGGCATTGTGCCGTTTGAATTTAATTCCGATGCAATTTCTGTGTTTCATCGTCAATAAGAAGTTCCGAAGTATTCAGTAAACCTGAAGTGAAGCATCGGAAGCTAAAACTGGACTCAAAGGAGAGGTTAAAATCATAGAATGTTAGAGTGTCAGTCCTCTTGTACTTAAGTCGGCATTGTGCCTTTTGTATTAAATTCGGATGCAATTTCTGTGATTCATCGTCAATAAGAAGGTCCAAGGGATACAGTACACCTGAAGTGAAGCATCGGAATCTAAAGCTGGACTCACAGGAGAGGTTCAAATCATAGAAAGTTAGAGTGTCAGTCCTCTTGTACTTAAGTCGGCATTGTGCCTTTTGTATTAAATTCGGATGCAATTTCTGTGTTTCATCGTCAATAAGAAGGTCCAAGGGATACAGTAAACCTGAAGTGAAGCATCGGAATCTAAAACTGGACTGACAGGAGAGGTTCAAATCATAGTAAGTGAGAGTGTCCGTCCTCTTGTACTTAAGTCCACGTTGTGCCATTTGTACTTTTTTCGGATGGAATTTCTGTGTTTCATCGTCAATAAGAAGGTCCAAGGTATACAGTAAACCTGCAGTGAAGCATCGGAATCTAAAACTGGACTCACAGGTGAGGTACAAATCATAGAAAGTTAGAGTGTCAGTCCTCTTGTACTTAAGTCGGCATTGTGCCTTTTGAATTTAATTCCGATGCATATTTCTGTGTTTCATTGTCAATAAGAAGTTCCGAGGTATACAGTAAACCTGAAGTGAAGCATCAGAATCTAAAACTGGACTCACAGGAGAGGTTCAAATCATAGAAAGTTAGATTGCCAGTCCACTTGTTCTTAGGTCGGCTTTGTGCCACTTGTATTAAATTCGGATGCAATTTCTGTTATTCATCGTCAACAAGAAGGTCCAAGGTACACAGTAAACCTGAAGTGAGGCATCGGAATCTATAACTGGACTCACAGGAGAGGTTCCAATCATAGGAAGTGAGAGTGTCAGTCCACTTGTACTTAAGTCTGCATTGTTCATTTTGTATTAAATTCGGATGCAATTTCTGTGTTTCGTCGTCAATAAGAAGGTCCAAGGGATACAGTAAACCTGAAGGGAAGCATCTGAATCTAAAACTGGACTCACAGGAGAGGTTCAAATCATAGAACGTGAGAGTGTCAGTCCTCTTGTACTTAAGTCGGCATTTTGCCTTTTGTATTAAATTCGGATGCAAGTTCTGTTTCATTGTCAATAAGAAGGTCCAAGGGATACAGTATACCTGAAGTAAAGCACCGGAATCTAAAACTGGTCTCACAGGAAGGGTTCAAATCATACACAGTGAGAGTATCAGTCCTCTTGTACTTAAGTCAGCATTGTGCCATTTGTGTTATTTTCGGATGCAATTTCTGTGTTTCATCGTCAATAAGAAGGTCCAAGGGATACAGTGAACCTGAAATGAAGCATCGGAATCTAAAACTGGACTCACAGGAGAGGTTCAAATCATAGAAAGTTAGAGTGTCAGTCCTCTTGTACTTAAGTCAGCATTGTGCATTTTGAATTTAATTCCGATGCGTATTTCTGTGTTTCATCGTCAGTAAGAAGTTCCGAGGTATACAGTAAACCTGCAGTGAAGCATCGGAAGCTTAAACTGGACTCACAGGAGAGCTTTAAATCATCGAAAGTTAGTATGTCAGTCCTCTTGTACTTAAGTCGGCATTGTGCCTTTTGTATTAAATTCGGATGCAATTTCAGTTATTCATCGTCAATAAAAATGTCCAAGGTGCACTGTAAACCTGAAGTGAAGCATCGGAATCTAAAACTGGACTCACAGGAGAGGTTCAAATCATAGAAAGTTAGAGTGTCAGTCCTCTTGTACTTATGTCGGAATTGAGCCTTTTGTATTAAATTCGGATGCAATTACTGTGTTTCATCGTCAATAAGATGGTCCGAGGGATACAGTAATACTGAAGTGAAGCATCGGAATCTAAAACTGGACTCACAGGAGAGGTTCAAATCACAAAAAGTTAGAGTGTCAGTCGTCTTGTACTTAAGTCGGCATTGTGCCTTTTGTATTAAATTCGGATGCAATTTCTGTGTTTCATCGTCAATGAGAAAGTCCAAGGTATAAAGGAAACGTCAATTGAAGCATCGGAATCTAAAACTGTTCTCACAGGAGAGGTTCAAATCGTAGATAGTTAGAGTGTCATTCCTCTTGTACTTAATTCGGCATTGTGCCTTTTGTAATAAATTCGGATGCAATTTATGTCTTTCATCGTCAATAAGAAGGTACAAGGGATACAGTAAACCTGAAGTAAAGCATCGCAATCTAAAACTGGACTGGCAGGAGAGGTTCAAAACATAGAAAGGGAGAGTGTCAGTCCTCTTGCACTTAAGTCGGCATAGCGCCTTTTGTATTAAATTCGGATGCGATTTCCTTGATTCATCGTCAATAAGAAGGTCCAAGGGATACAGTAAACCTGAAGTGAAGCATCGAAATCTAAAACTGGACTCACCGGAAGGGTGCAAATCATAGGAAGTGAGAGTGTCAGTCCTCTTGTACTTAAGTCGGCATTGTGCCTTTTGTATTAAATTTGGATGCAATTTCTGTGTTTCATCGTCAATAAGAAGGTCCAAGGGATACAGTAAACCTGAAGTGAAGCATCGGAATCTAAAACTGGACTCACAGGAGAGGTTCAAATCATAGAAAGTTAGAGTGTCAGTCCTCTTGTACTTAAGTCGGCATTGTCCCTTTTGTATAAAATTCGGAAGCAATTTCTGTGCTTCATCGTCAATAAGAAGGTCCAAGGGATACAGTAGCCCTGAAGTGAAGCATCGGAATCTAAAACTGGGCTCACAGGAGAGGTTCAAATCATAGAAAGTGAGAGTGTCAGTCCTCTTGTACTTAAGTCGGCATTGTGCGTCTTGTATTAAATTCGGATGCAATTTCTGTGTTTCATCGTCAATAAGAATGTCCAAGGGTTACAGTAAACCTGAAGTGAAGCATCGGAATCTAAAACTGGACTCACAGGAGAGGTTCAAAACTTTAAAAGTTAAAATGTCAGTCCTCTTGTCGTTAAGTCGGCATTGTGCCTTTTGAATTTAATTCCGATGCAATTTCTGTGTTTCATCGTCAATAAGAAGTTCTGAGGTATACAGTAAACCTGAAGTGAAGCATCGGAATCTAAAACTGGACTCACAGGAGAGGTTCAAATCATAGAAAGTTTGAGTGTCACTCCTCTTGTACTTAAGTCGGCATTGTGCCTTTTGTATTAAATTCGGATGCAATTTCTGTGTTTCATCGTCAATAAGAAGGTCCAAGGGATACAGTAAACCTGAAGGGAAGCATCGGAATGTAAAACTGAACTCACAGGAGAGGTTCAAATCATAGAACGTGAGAGTGTCAGTCCTCTTGTACTAAAGTCGGCATTTTGCCTTTTGTATTAAATTCGGATGCAAGTTCTGTTTCATCGTCAATAAGAAGGTCCAAGGGATACAGTAAACCTGAAGTGAAGCATCGGAATCTAAAACTGGTCTCACAGGAGAGGTTCAAATCATAGACAGTGAGAGTATCAGTCCTCTTGTACTTAAGTCAGCATTGTGCCATTTGTATTATTTTCGGAAGCAATTTCTGTGTTTCATTGTCAATAAGAAGGTCCAAGGGATACAGTGAACCCGAAGTGAAGCATCGGAATCTAAAACTGGACTCACAGGAGAGGTTCAAATCATAGAAAGTTAGAGTGTCAGTCCTCTTGTACTTAAGTCAGCATTGTACATTTTGAATTTAATTCCGATGCATATTTCTGTGTTTCATCGTCAGTAAGAAGTTCCGAGGTATACAGTAAACCTGCAGTGAAGCATCGGAAACTTAAACTGGACTCACAGGAGAGGTTTAAATCATCGAAAGTTAGTGTGTCAGTCCTCTTGTACTTAAGTCGGCATTGTGCCTTTTGTATTAAATTCGGATGCAATTTCAGTTATTCATCGTCAATAAAAATGTCCAAGGTACACTGTAAACCTGAAGTGAAGCATCGGAATCTAAAACTGGACTCACAGGAGAGGTTCAAATCATAGAAAGTTAGAGTGTCAGTCCTCTTGTACTTATGTCGGCATTGTGCCTTTTGTATTAAATTCGGATGCAATTACTGTGTTTCATCGTCAATAAGATGGTCCGAGGGATACAGTAATCCTGAAGTGAAGCATCGGAATCTAAAACTGGACTCACAGGAGAGGTTCAAATCACAAAAAGTTAGAGTGTCAGTCGTCTTGTACTTAAGTCGGCATTGTGCCTTTTGTATTAAATTCGGATGCATTTTCTGTGTTTCATCGTCAATAAGAAGGTCCAACGTATAAAGGAAACCTCAATTGAAGCATCGGAATCTAAAACTGTTCTCACAGGAGAGGTTCAAATCGTAGATAGTTAGAGTGTCATTCCTCTTGTATTTAATTCGGCATTGTGCCTTTTGTAATAAATTCGGATGCAATTTATTTCTTTCATCGTCAATAAGAAGGTACAAGGGATACAGTAAACCTGAAGTGAAGCATCGGAATCTAAAACTGGACTGGCAGGAGAGGTTCAAAGCATAGAAAGGGAGAGTGTCAGTCCTCTTGCACTTAAGTCGGCATTGTGCCTTTTGTACTAAATTCGGGTGCAATTTCTTTGATTCATCGTCAATAAGAAGGTCCAAGGGATACAGTAAACCTGAAGTGAAGCATCGAAATGTAAAACTGGACTCACCGGAAGGGTGCAAATCATAGGAAGTGAGAGTGTCAGTCCTCTTGTACTTAAGTCGGCATTGTCCCTTTTGTATTAAATTCAGATGCAATTTCTGTGTTTCATCGTCAATTAGAAGGTCCAAGGGATACAGTAAACCTAAAGTGAAGCATCGGAATCTAAAACTGGACTCACAGGAAAGGTTCAAATCACAGAAAGTTAGAGTGTCAGTCCTCTTGTACTTAAGTCGGCATTGTCCCTTTTGTATAAAATTCGGAAGCAATTTCTGTGCTTCATCGTCAATAAGAAGGTCCAAGGGATACAGTGAACCTGAAGTGAAGCATCGGAATCTAAAACTGGACTCACAGGAGAGGTTCAAATCATAGAAAGTTAGAGTGTCAGTCCTCTTGTACTTAAGTCAGCATTGTGCATTTTGAATTTAATTCTGATGCATATTTCTGTGTTTCATCGTCAGTAAGAAGTTCTGAGGTATACAGTAAACCTGCAGTGAAGCATCGGAAACTTAAACTGGACTCACAAGAGAGGTTTAAATCATCGAAAGTTAGTGTGACAGTCCTCTTGTACTTAAGTCGGCATTGTGCCTTTTGTATTAAATTCGGATGCAATTTCAGTTATTCATCGTCAATAAAAATGTCCAAGGTACACTGTAAACCTGAAGTGAAGCATCGGAATCTAAAACTGGACTCACAGGAGAGGTTCAGATCATAGAAAGTTAGAGTGTCAGTCCTCTTGTACTTATGTCGGCATTGTGCCTTTTGTATTAAATTCGGATGCAATTACTGTGTTTCATCGTCAATAAGATGGTCCGAGGGATACAGTAATCCTGAAGTGAAGCATCGGAATCTAAAACTTGACTCACAGGAGAGGTTCAAATCACAAAAAGTTAGAGTGTCAGTCGTCTTGTACTTAAGTCGGCATTGTGCTTTTTGTATTAAATTCGGATGCAATTTCTGTGTTTCATCGTCAATAAGAAGGTCCAAGGTATAAAGGAAACCTCAATTGAAGCATCGGAATCTAAAACTGTTCTCACAGGAGAGGTTTAAATCGTAGATAGTTAGAGTGTCATTCCTCATGTACTTAATTCGGCATTGTGCCTTTTGTAATAAATTCGGATGCAATTTATTTCTTTCATCGTCAATAAGAAGGTACAAGGGATACAGTAAACCTGAAGTGAAGCATCGGAATCTAAAACTGGACTGGCAGGAGAGGTTCAAAACATAGAAAGGGAGAGTGTCAGTCCTCTTGCACTTAAGTCGGCATTGTGCCTTTTGTATTAAATTCGGATGCAATTTCTTTGATTCATCGTCAATAAGAAGGTCCAAGGGATACAGTATACCTGAAGTGAAGCATCGAAATCTAAAACTGGACTCACCGGAAGGGTGCAAATCATAGGAAGTGAGAGTGTCAGTCCTCTTGTACTTAAGTCGGCATTGTGCCTTTTGTATTAAATTCAGATGCAATTTCTGTGTTTCATCGTCAATTAGAAGGTCCAAGGGATACAGTAAACCTGAAGTGAAGCATCGGAATCTAAAACTGGACTCACAGGAGAGGTTCAAATCATAGAAAGTTAGAGTGTCAGTCCTCTTGTACTTAAGTCGGCATTGTCCCTTTTGTATAAAATTCGGAAGCAATTTCTGTGCTTCATCGTCAATAAGAAGGTCCAAGGGATACAGTAGCCATGAAGTGAAGCATCGGAATCTAAAACTGGACTCACAGGAGAGGTTCAAATCATAGAAAGTGAGAGTGTCAGTCCTCTTGTACTTAAGTCGGCATTGTGCGTTTTGTATTAAAATCGGATGCAATTTCTGTGTTTCATCGTCAATAAGAATGTCCAAGGGTTACAGTAAACCTGAAGTGAAGCATCGGAATCTAAAACTGGACTCACAGGAGAGGTTCAAAACTTTGAAAGTTAAAATGTCAGTCCTCTTGTAGTTAAGTCGGCATTGTGCCTTTTGAATTTAATTCCGATGCAATTTCTGTGTTTCATCGTCAATAAGAAGTTCCGAGGTATACAGTAAACCTGAAGTGAAGCATCGGAATCTAAAACTGGACTCACAGGAGAGGTTCAAATCATAGAAAGTGAGAGTGCCCGTCCTCTTGTACTTAAGTCCACATTGTGCCATTTGTATAATTTTCGGATGCAATTTCTGTGTTTCATCGTCAATAAGAAGGTCCAAGGGATACAGTAAACCTGAAGTGAAGCATCGGAATCCAAAACTGGACTCACAGGAAAGGTTCAAATCATAGAAAGTTAGAGTGTCACTCCTCTTGTACTTAAGTAGGCATTGTGCCTTTTGAATTTAATTCCGATGCATATTTCTGTGTTTCATCGTCAATAAGAAGTTCCGAGGTATACAGTAATCCTGAAGTGAAGCATAGGAATCTAAGACTGGACTCACAGGAGAGGTTCAAATCATAGAAAGTTAGAGTGTCAGTCCCCTTGTTCTTAGGTCGGCATTGTGCCTTTTGTATTAAATTCGGATGCAATTTCTGTTATTCATTTCCAATAAGAAGGTCCAAGGTACACGGTAAACCTGAAGTGAAGCATCGGAATCTAAAACTGGAGTCACAGGAGAGGTTCAAATCATAGAAAGTGAGGGTGTCGGGCCACTTGCACTTAAGTCGGCATTGTTCTTTTGTATTAAATTCGGATGCATTTCTGTGTTTCGTCGTCAATAAGAAGGTCCATGGGATACAGTAAACCTGAAGTTAAGCGTCGGATTATAAAACTGGACTCACAGGAGAGGTTCAAATCATAGAAAGGTTGAGTGTCAGTCCTCTTGTACTTAGGTCGGCATTGTGCCTTTTGAATTTAATTCCGGTGCAATTTCTGTGTTTCATCGTCAATAAGAAGTTCCGAGGTATACAGTAAACCTGAAGTGAAGCATGGGAATCTAAAACTGGACTCACAGGAGATGTTCAAATCATAGAAAGTTAGAGTGTCAGTCCTCTTGTACTTAAGTCGGCATTGTGCCTTTTGAATTTAATTGCGATGCATATTTCTGTGTTTCATCGTCAATACGAAGTTCCGAGGTATACAGTAAACCTGAAGTGAAGCATCGGAAACATAGACTGGACTCACAGGAGAGGTTCAAAACGTTGAAAGTTAGAGTGTTAGTCCACTTGTACTTAAGTCGGCATTGTGCCTTTTGTATTAAATTCGGATGCAATTTCTGTTATTCATCGTCAATAAAAAGGTCCAAGGTACACAGTAAACCTGAAGTGAAGCATCGGAATCTAAAACTGGACTCACAGGAGAGGTTCAAATCATAGAAAGTTAGAGTGTCAGTCCTCTTGTACTTAAGTCGGCATTGTGCCTTTTGATTTTAATTCCGATGCAATTCCTGTGTTTCATAGGCAATAAGAAGTTCCGAGGTATACAGTAAAACTGAAGTGAAGCATCGGAATCTAAAACTGGACTCACTGGAGAGGTTCAAATCATAAACAGTGTGAGTGTCAGTCCTCTTGTACTTAAGTCGGCATTGTGCCTTTTGATTTTAATTCCGTAGCAATTTCTGTGTTTCATAGGCAATAAGAAGTTCCGAGGTATACAGTAAACCTGAAGTGAGGCATCGGAAACATAAACTGGACTCACAGGAGAGGTTCAAAACATAGAAAGTTAGAGTGTCAGTCCACTTGTACTTAAGTCGGCATTGTGCCTTTTGTATTAAATTCGGATGCAATTTCTGTTATTCATCATCAATAAAAAGGTCCAAGGCACACAGTAAACCTGAAGTGAAGCATCGGAATCTAAAACTGGACTAACAGGAGAGGTTCAAATCAAAGAAAGTTAGAGTGTCAGTCCTCTTGTACTTATGTCGGCATTGTGCCTTTTGTATTAAATTCGGATGTAATTTCTGTGTTTCATCGTCAATGAGATGGTCCAAGGGATACAGTAAACCTGAAGTGAAGCATCGGCATCTAAAACTGGACTCACAGGAGATGTTCAAATCATAAAAAGTTAGAGCGTCAGCCGTCTTGTACTTAAGTCGGCATTGTGCCTGTTGTATTAAATTCGGATGCAATTTCTGTGTTTCATCGTCAATAAGGAGTTCCAAGGGATACAGTAAACCTGAAGTGAAGCATTGGAATCTAACACTGGACTCACAGGAGAGGCTCAAACCATAGAATGTTAGAGTGTCAGTTCTCTTGTACTTAAGTCGGCATTGTGCCTTTTGTATTAAATTCGGATGCAATTTCTGTGTTTTATCGTCAATAAGAAGGTGCAAGGGATACAGAAACCTAAAGTGAAGCATCGGAATCTAAAACTGAACTCACAGGAGAGGTTCAAATCATATAAAGTGTGAGTGTCAGTCCTCTTGTACTTAAGTCGGCATTGTGCCTTTTGTATTAATTTCGGATGCAATTTCTGTGTTTCATCGTCAATGAGAAGGTACAAGGAATAAAGGAAACCTCAAGTGAAGCATCGGAATCTAAAACTGTTCTCACAGGAGAGGTTCAAATCGTAGAAAGTTAGAGTGTCATTCCTTTTGTACTTAAGTCAGCATTGCGCCTTTTGTAAAAAATTCGGATGCAATTTCTTTCTTTCATCCTCAATAAGAAGGTACAAGGGATACAGTAAACCTGAAGTGAAGCATCGGAATCTGAAACTGGTGTGGCAGGAGAGGTTCAAAGCATAGAAAGGGAGAGTGTCAGTCCTTTTGCACTTAAGTCGGCATTGTGCCTTTTGTATTAATTTCGGATGCAGTTTCTTTGTTTCCTCGTCAATAAGAAGGTCCATGGGATACAGTAAACCTGAAGTGAAGCATCGAAATCTAAAACTGGACTCACCGGAGGGGTGCAAATCATAGAAAGTGAGAGTGTCAGTCCTCTTGTACTTATGTCGGCATTGTGCCTTTTGCATTAAATTCTGATGCAATTTCTGTGTTTCATCGTCAATAAGAAGGTCCAAGGGATACAGTAAACCTGAAGTGAAGCATCGGAATCTAAAACTGGACTCACAGGAGAGGTTCAAATCATAGAAAGTTAGAATGTCAGTCCTCTTGCACTTAAGTCGGCATTGTGCCTTTTGTATTAAATTCGGAAGCAATTTCTGTGTTTCATCGTCAATAAGAAGGTCCAAGGGATACAGTAGCCCTGAAGTGAAGCATCGGAATCTAAAACTGGACTCACAGGAGAGGTTCAAATCATAGAAAGTGAGAGTGTCAGTCCTCTTGTACTTAAGTCGGAATTGTGCGTTTTGTATTACATTCGGATGCAATTTCTGTGTTTCATCGTCAATAAAAATGTCCAAGGGATACAGAAAACCTGAAGTGAAGCATCGAAATCTAAAACTGGACTCACAGGAGAGGTTCAAAACATTGAAAGTTAAAATGTCAGTTCTCCTGTACTTAAGTCGGCATTGTGCCTTTTGAATTTAATTCCGATGCAATTTCTGTGTTTCATCGTCAATAAGAAGTTCCGAGGTATTGAGTAAACCTGAAGTGAACCATCGGAATCTAAAACTGGAATCACGGGAGAGGTTCAAATCAAAGAAAGTTAAGAGTGTCAGTCCTCTTGTACTTAAGACGGCATTGTACCTTTTGTATTAAATTCAGATGCTATTTCTGTGTTTCATCGTGAATACGAAGGTCCAAGGGATACAGTAAACCTGAAGTGAAGCATCGGAATCTAAAACTGGACTCACAGGACAGGCTCAAATTATAGAAAGTGAGAGTGTCCGTCCTCTTGTACTTAAGTCGGCATTGTGCGTTTTGTATTAAATTCGGATGCAATTTCTGTGTTTCGCCGTCAATAAGAAGGTCCAAGGTACACAGTAAACCAGAAGTGAAGCATCGGAATCTAAAACTGGACCCACAGGAGAGGTTCAAATCGTAGAATGTGAGAGTGTCAGTCCTCTAGTACTTAAGTCGCCATTGTGCCTTTTGCATTTAATTCGGATATAATTTCTGTGTTTCTTCGTCAATGAGAACGTCCCAGGGATACAGTATACCTAAAGTTAAGCATCGGAGTCTAAAACTGGACTCACAGGAGAGGTTCAAATTATAGAAAGTTAGAGTGTCAGTCGTCTTGTACTTAAGTCGGCATTGTGCCTTTTGTATTAAATTCGGATGCAATTTCTGTGTTTCATCGTCAATAAGTAGGTCCAAGGGATACAGTAAACCTGAAGTGAAGCATCGGAATCTAAAACTGGACTCACAGGAGTAGTTCAAATCATAGAAAGTGAGAGTGTCAGTCCTCTTGTACATATGTCGGCATTGTGCCATTTATATTAAATTCGGATGCAATTTCTATGTTTCATCGTCAATAAGAAGGTACAAGGGATACAGTAAACCTGAAGTGAAGCATCGGAATCTGAAACTGGAGTGGCAGGAGAGGTTCAAAGCATAGAAGGGGAGAGTGTCAGTCCTTTTGCACTTAAGTCGGCATTGTGCCTTTTGTATTTATTTCGGATGCAGTTTCTTTGTTTCCTCGTCAATAAGAAGGTCCAAGGGATACAGTAAACCTGAAGTGAAGCATCGAAATCTAAAACTGGACTCACCGGAGGGGTGCAAATCATAGAAAGTGAAAGTGTCAGTCCTCTTGTACTTAAGTCAGCATTGTGCCTTTTGTATTAAATTCTGATGCAATTTCTGTGTTTCATCGTCAATAAGAAGGTCCAAGGGATACAGTAAACCTGAAGTGAAGCATCGGAATCTAAAACTGGACTCACAGGAGAGGTTCAAATGATAGAAAGTTAGAATGTCAGTCCTCTTGCACTTAAGTCGGCATTGTGCCTTTTGTATTAAATTCGGAAACAATTTCTGTGTTTCATCGTCAATAAGAAGGTATAAGGGATACAGTAGCCCTGAAGTGAAGCATCGGAATCTAAAACTGGACTCACAGGAGAGGTTCAATTCATAGAAAGTGAGAGTGTCAGTCCTCTTGTACTTAAGTCGGAATTGTGCGTTTTGTATTAAATTCGGATGCAATTTCTGTGTTTCATCGTCAATAAAAATGTCCAAGGGATACAGTAAACCTGAAGTGAAGCATCGAAATCTAAAACTGGCCTCACAGGAGAGGTTCAAAACATTGAAAGTTAAAATGTCAGTCCTCCTGTACTTAAGTCGTCATTGTGCCTTTAGAATTTAGTTCCGATGCAATTTCTGTGTTTCATCGTCACTAAGACGTTCCGAGGTATACAGTAAACCTGAAGTGAACCATCGGAATCTAAAACTGGACTCACAGGAGAGGTTCAAATCAAAGAAAGTTAGAGTGTCAGTCCTCTTGTACTTAAGTCGGCATTGTGCCTTTTGCATTAAATTCGGATGCAATTTCTGTGTTTCATCGTCAATAAGAAGGTCCAAGGTATAAAGGAAACCTCAAGTGAAGCTTCGGAATCTAAAACGGTTCTCACAGGAGAGGTTCAAATCGTAGACAGTTAGAGTGTCATTCCTTTTGTACTTAAGTCGGCATTGTGCCTTTTGTAATAAATTCGGATGCAATTTCTTTGTTTCATCGTCAATAAGAAGGTCCAAGGGATACAGTAAACCTGAAGTCAAGCTTCGGAATCTAAAACTGGACTCACAGGAAAGGTTCAAATCATAGAAAGTTAGAGTGTCAGTCCTCTTGTACTTAAGTCGGCATTGTGCCTTTTATATTAAATTCGGAAGCAATTTCTGTGTTCCATCGTCAATAAGAAGGTCCAAGGGATACAGTAGCCCTGAAGTGAAGCATCGGAATCTAAAACTGGACTCACAGGAGAGGTTCAAATCACAGAAAGTGAGAGTGTCAGTCCTCTTGTACTTAAGTCGGCATTGTGCGTTTTGTATTAAATTTGGATGCAATTTCTGTGTTTCAAAGTCAATAAGAATGTCCAAGGGATACAGTAAACCTGAAGTGAAGCATCGGAATCTAAAACTGGACTGACAGGAGAGGTTCAAATCATTGAAAGTTAAAGTGTCAGTCCTCTTGTACTTAAGTCAGCATTGTGCCTTTTGAATTTAATTCCGATGCAAATTCTGTGTTTCATCGTCAATAAGAAGTTCCGAGGTATACAGTAAACCTGAAGTGAAGCATCGGAATCTAAAACTGGACTCACAGGAGAGGTTCAAATCATAGAAAGTGACAGTGTCAGTCCTCTTGTACTTAAGTCGGCATTGTGACTTTTGTATAAAATTCGGATGCAATTTCCGTGTTTCATCGTCAATGAGAAGGTCCCAGGGATACAGTATACCTGAAGTTAAGCATCGGAATCTAAAACTGGACTCACAGGAGAGATTCAAATCATAGAAAGTTAGAGTGTCAGTCGTGTTGTACATAAGTCGGCATTGTACGTTTTGTATTAAATTCGGATGCAATTTCTGTGTTTCATCGTCAATAGGAAGGTCGAAGGCATACAGCAAACCGGAAATGAACCATCGGAATCAAAAACTGGACTCACAGGAGAGGTTCAAATCATAGAATGTTAGAGTGTCAGTTCTCTTGTACTTAAGTCGGCATTGTGCCTTTTGTATTAAATTCGGATGAAATTTCTGTGTTTCATCGTCAATAAGATGGTCCAAGGTATAAAGGAAACCTCAAGTGAAGCATCGGAATCTAAAACGGATCTCACAGGAGAGGTTCACAACATAGAAAGTGAGAGTGTCAGTCCTCTTGCACTTAAGTCGGCATTGTGCCTTTTGTAATAAATTCGGATGCAATTTCTTTCTCTCATCGTCAATAAGAAGGTACAAGGGATACAGTAAACCAGAAGTGAAGCATTGGGATCTAAAACTGGACTCGCAGGAGAGGTTAAAAACAAAGAAAGTGAGAGTGTCAGTCCTTTTGTACTTAAGTCGGCATTGTGCCTTTTGTAACAAATTCGGATGCAATTTCTTCCTCTCATCGTCAATAAGAAGGTACAAGGGATACAGTAAACCAGAAGTGAAGCATTGGGATCTAAAACTGGACTCGCAGGAGAGGTTCAAAACATAGAAAGTGAGAGTGTCAGTCCACTTGCACTTAAGTCGGCATTGTGCCTTTTGTATTAAATTTGGATGCAATTTCTTTGTTTCATCGTCAATAAGAAGGTCCAAGGGATACAGTAAACCTGAAGTGAAGCATCGTAATCTAAAACTGGACTCACAGGAGGGGTTCAAATCATAGAAAGTGAGAGTGTCAGTCCTCTTGTACTTAAGTCGGCATTGTGCCTTTTGTATTAAATTCAGATGCAATTTCTGTGTTTCATCGTCAATAAGACGGTCCAAGGGATACAGTAAACCTGAAGTGAAGCTTCGGAATCTAAAACTGGACTCACAGGAAAGGTTCAAATCATAGAAAGTTAGAGCGTCAGTCCTTTTGTAGTTAAGTCGGCATTGTGCCTTTTGTATTAAATTCGGAAGCAATTTCTGTGTTTCATCGTCAATAAGAAGGTCCAAGGGATAAAGTAGACCTGAAGTGAAGCATCGGAATCTAAAACTGGACTCACAGCAGGGGTTAAAATCATAGAAAGTGAGAGAGTCAGTCCTCTTGCACTTAAGTCGGCATTGTGCGTTTTGTATTAACTTCGGATGCAATTTCTGTGTTTCAAAGTCAATAACAATGTGCAAGGGATACAGTAAACCAGAAGTGAAGCATTGGGATCTAAAACTGGACTCGCAGGAGAGGTTCAAAACATAGAAAGTGAGAGAGTCAGTCCTCTTGCACTTAAGTCGGCATTGTGCCTTTTGTATTAAATTCGGATGCAATTTCTTTGTTTCATCGTCAATAAGAGGGTCCAAGGGATACAGTAATCCTCAAGTGAAGCATCGAAATCTAAAACTGGACTCACAGGAGGGGTTCAAATCATAGAATGTGACAGTGTCAGTCCTCTTGTACTTAAGTCGGCATTGTGACTTTTGTATTAAATTCGGATGCAATTTCTGTGTTTCATCGTCAATGAGAAGGTCCCAGGGATACAGTATACCTGAAGTTAAGCATCGGAATTAAAACCTGGACTCACAGGAGAGGTTCAATTCATAGAAAGTTAGAGTGTCAGTCGTCTTGTACTTAAGTCGGCATTGTGTCATTGTATTAAACTCGGATGCAATTTCTGTGTTTCATCGTCAACAAGATGGTCCAAGGGATACAGTAAACCTGAAGTGAAGCATCGGAATCTAAAACTGGACTCACAGGAGAGATTCAAATCATAAAAAGTTAGAGTGTCAGTCGTCTTGTACTTAAGTCGGCATTGTGCGTTTTGTATTAAATTCAGATGCAATTTCTGTGTTTCATCGTCAATAGGAAGGTCGAAGGTATACAGCAAACCGGAAATGAACCATCGGAATCAAAAACTGGACTCACAGGAGAGGTTCAAATCATAGAATGTTAGAGTGTCAGTTCTCTTGTACTTAAGTCGGCATTGTGCCTTTTGTATTAAATTCGGATGCAATTTCTGTGTTTCATCGTCAATAAGAAGGTCCAAGGTATAAAGGAAACCTCAAGTGAAACATCGGAATCTAAAACGGTTCTCACAGGAGAGGTTCAAATCGTAGAAAGTTAGAGTGTCATTCCTCTTGTACTTAAGTCGGCATTGTGCCTTTTGTAATAAATTCGGATGCAATTTCTTTCTCTCATCGTCAATAAGAAGGTACAAGGGATACAGTAAACCAGAAGTGAAGCATTGGGATCTAAAACTGGACTCGCAGGAGAGGTTCAAAACATAGAAAGTGAGAGTGTCAGTCCTCTTGCACTTAAGTCCGCATTGTGCCTTTTGTAATAAATTCGGATGCAATTTCTTTCTCTCATCGGCAATAAGAAAGTACAAGGGATACAGTAAACCAGAAGTGAAGCATTAGGATCTAAAACTGGACTCGCAGGAGAGGTTCAAATCATAGAAAGTTAGAGTGTCAGTCCTCTTGTACTTAAGTCGGCATTGTGTCTTTTGTATTAAACTCGGATGCAATTTCTATGTTTCATCGTCAATAAGAAGGTCCAAGGAATACAGTAAACCTGAAGTGAAGCATCGAAATCCAAAACTGGACTCACAGGAGGGGTTCAAATCATAGAAAGTGAGAGTGTCAGTCCTACTGTACTTAAGTCGGCATTGTGCTTTTGTATTACATTCAGATGCAATTTCTGTGTTTCATCGTCAATAAGAAGGTCCAAGGGATACAGTAAACCTGAAGTGAAGCATCGGAATCTAAAACTGGACTCACAGGAGAGATTCAAATCATGAAAAGTTAGAGTGTCAGTCGTCTTGTACTTAAGTCGGCATTGTGCGTTTTGCATTAAATTCGGATGCAATTTCTGTGTTTCATCGTCAATAGGAAGGTCGAAGGTATACAGCAAACCGGAAATGAACCATCGGAATATAAAACTGGACTCACAGGAGAGGTTCAAATCATAGAATGTTAGAGTGTCAGTTCTCTTGTACTTAAGTCGGCATTGTGCCTTTTGTATTAAATTCGGATGCAATTTCTGTGTTTCATCGTCAATAAGAAGGTCCAAGGTATAAAGGAAACCTCAAGTGAAGCATCGGAATCTAAAACGGTTCTCACAGGAGAGGTTCAAATCGTAGAAAGTTAGAGTGCCATTCCTCTTGTACTTAAGTCGGCATTGTGCCTTTTGTAATAAATTCGGATGCAATTTCTTTCTCTCATCGTCAATAAGAAGGTACAAGGGATACAGTAAACCAGAAGTGAAGCATTGGGATCTAAAACTGGACTCGCAGGAGAGGTTCAAAACATAGAAATTGAGAGTGTCAGTCCTCTTGCACTTAAGTCGGCATTGTGGCTTTTGTAATAAATTCGGATGCAATTTCTTTCTTTAATCGTCAATAAGAAAGTACAAGGGATACAGTAAACCAGAAGTGAAGCATTGGGATCTAAAACTGGACTCGCAGGAGAGGTTCAAATCATAGAAAGTTAGAGTGTCAGTCCTCTTGTACTTAAGTCGGCATTGTGTCTTTTGTATTAAACTCGGATGCAATTTCTGTGTTTCATCGTCAATAAGTTGGTCCAAGGGATACAGTAAACCTGAAGTGAAGCATCGGAATCTAAAACTGGACTCACAGGAGAGGTTCAAATCATAGAAAGTTAGAGTGTCAGTCCTCTTGTACTTAAGTCGGCATTGTGTCATTTGTATTAAACTCGGATGCAATTTCTGTGTTTCATCGTCAATAAGATGGTCCAAGGGATACAGTAAACCTGAAGTGAAGCCTCGGAATCTAAAACTGGACTCACAGGAGAGATTCAAATCATAATAAGTTAGAGTGTCGGTCGTGTTGTACTTAAGTCGGCATTGTGCGTTTTGTATTACATTCGGATGCAATTTCTGTGTTTCATCGTCAATAGGAAGGTCGAAGGTATACAGCAAACCGGAAATGAACCATCGGAATCAAAAACTGGACTCACAGGAGAGGTTCAAATCATAGAATGTTAGAGTGTCAGTTCTCTTGTACTTAAGTCGGCATTGTGCCTTTTGTATTAAATTCGGATGCAATTTCTGTGTTTCGTCGTCAATAAGAGGGTCCAAGGTATACAGAAATCCTGAGGTGAAGCATCGGAATCTAAAACTGGACTCATTGGAGAGGTTCAAATCATATACAGTGTGAGTGCCAGTCCTCTTGTACTTAAGTCGGCATTGTGCCTTTTGCATTAAATTCGGATGCAATTTCTGTGTTTCATCGTCAATAAGAAGGTCCAAGGTATAAAAGAAACCTCAAGTGAAGCATCGGAATCTAAAACGGTTCTCACAGGAGAGCTCAAATCGTAGAAAGTTAGAGTGTCATTCCTCTTGTACTTAAGTCGGCATTGTGCCTTTTGTAATAAATTCGGATGCAATTTCTTCCTCTCATCGTCAATAAGAAGGTACAAGGGATACAGTAAACCAGAAGTGAAGCATTGGGATCTAAAACTGGACTCGCAGGAGAGGTTCAAAACATAAAAAGTTAGAGTGTCAGTCGCCTTGTACTTAAGTCGGCATTGTGCCTTTTGTATTAAATTCCGATGCAAATTCTGTGTTTCATCGTCAATAAGAAGTTCCGAGGTATTCAGTAAACCTGAAGTGAAGCATCGGAATCTAAAACTGGACTCACAGGAGAGGTTCAAATCATAGAAAGTGACAGTGTCAGTCCTCTTGTACTTAAGTCGGCATTGTGACTTTTGTATAAAATTCGGATGCAATTTCTGTGTTTCATCGTCAATGAGAAGGTCCAAGGTATAAAGGAAACCTCAAGTGAAGCATCGGAATCTAAAACTGTTCTCTCAGGAGACGTTCAAATCATAGAAAGTTAGAGTGTCAGTCGTCTTGTACTTAAGACGGCATTGTGACTTTTGTATTAAATTCGGATGCAATTTCTGTGATTCATCGTCAATAGGAAGGTCGAAGGTATACAGTAAACCGGAAATGCACCATCGGAAT
This sequence comes from Schistocerca americana, assembly GCF_021461395.2. NCBI lineage: Eukaryota > Metazoa > Arthropoda > Insecta > Orthoptera > Acrididae > Schistocerca > Schistocerca americana. The sequence continues at coordinate 1,089,726,417 of NC_060120.1, read as the reverse complement.
CAAAAACTGGACTCACAGGAGAGGTTCAAATCATAAAAAGTTAGAGTGTCAGTCGCCATGTACTTAAGTCGGCATTGTGCCTTTTGTATTAAATTCGGATGCAATTTCTGTGATTCATCGTCAATAGGAAGGTCGAAGGTATACAGTAAACCGGAAATGCACCATCGGAATCAAAAACTGGACTCACAGGAGAGGTTCAAATCATATAATGTGTGAGTGTTAGGCCTCTTGTACTTAAGTCGGCATTGTGCATTTTTATATTAAATTCGGATGCAATTTCTGTGTTTCATCGTCAATATGAAGGTCCAAGGTATAAAGGAAACCTCAAGTGAAGCATCGGAATCTAAAACTGTTCTCACAGGAGAGGTTCAAATCGTAGAAAGTTAGAGTGTCATTCCTCTTGTACTTAAGTCGGCATTGTGCCTTTTGTAATAAATTCGGATGCAGTTTCTTTCTTTCATCGTCAATATGAAGGTACAAGGGATACAGTAAACCTGAAGTGAAGCATCGGAATCTAAAACTGGCATCACAGTAGAGGTTCAAATCATCGAAAGTTAGAGTGTCAGTCCTCTTGTACTTAAGTCGGCATTGTGCCTTTTCAATTTAATTCCGATGCAATTTCTGTGTTTCATCGTCAATAATAAGGTGCAAGGTATACAGTAAACCTGATGTGAAACATCGGAATTTAAAACTGGAGTCAAGGGAGAGGTTCAAATCATAGAAAGTTAGAGTGTCAGTCGTCTTGTACTTAAGTCAGCATTGTGCCTTTTGTATTAAATTCGGAAGCAATTTCTGTGTTTCAACGTCAGTAAGAACGTCCAAGGGATACAGTAGCCCTGAAGTGAAGCATCGGAATCTAAAACTGGACTCACAGGAGAGGTTCAAATCATAGAATGTTAGAGTGTCAGTTCTCTTGTACTTAAGTCGGCATTGTGCCTTTTGTATTAAATTCGGATGCAATTTCTGTGTTTCATCGTCAATAAGAAGGTCCAAGGTATAAAGGAAACCTCAAGTGAAGCATCGGAATCTAAAACGGTTCTCACAGGAGAGGTTCAAATCGTAGAAAGTTAGAGTGCCATTCCTCTTGTACTTAAGTCGGCATTGTGCCTTTTGTAATAAATTCGGATGCAATTTCTTTCTCTCATCGTCAATAAGAAGGTACAAGGGATACAGTAAACCAGAAGTGAAGCATTGGGATCTAAAACTGGACTCGCAGGAGAGGTTCAAAACATAGAAAGTTAGAGTGTCAGTCCTCTTGTACTTAAGTCGGCATTGTGTCTTTTGTATTAAACTCGGATGCAATTTCTGTGTTTCATCGACAATAAGTTGGTCCAAGGGATACAGTAAACCTGAAGTGAAGCATCGGAATCTAAAACTGGACTCACAGGAGAGGTTCAAATCATAGAAAGTTAGAGTGTCAGTCCTCTTGTACTTAAGTCGGCATTGTGTCTTTTGTATTAAACTCGGATGCAATTTCTGTGTTTCATCGTCAATAAGATGGTCCAAGGGATACAGTAAACCTGAAGTGAAGCATCGGAATCTAAAACTGGACTCACAGGAGAGATTCAAATCATAATAAGTTAGAGTGTCAGTCGTGTTGTACTTAAGTCGGCATTGTGCGTTTTGTATTACATTCGGATGCAATTTCTGTGTTTCATCGTCAATAGGAAGGTCGAAGGTATACAGCAAACCGGAAATGAACCATCGGAATCAAAAACTGGACTCACAGGAGAGGTTCAAATCATAGAATGTTAGAGTGTCAGTTCTCTTGTACATAAGTCGGCATTGTGCCTTTTGTATTAAATTCGGATGCAATTTCTGTGTTTCGTCGTCAATAATAGGGTCCAAGGTATACAGAAATCCTGAGGTGAAGCATCGGAATCTAAAACTGGACTCATTGGAGAGGTTCAAATCATATACAGTGTGAGTGCCAGTCCTCTTGTACTTAAGTCGGCATTGTGCCTTTTGCATTAAATTCGGATGCAATTTCTGTGTTTCATCGTCAATAAGAAGGTCCAAGGTATAAAAGAAACCTCAAGTGAAGCATCGGAATCTAAAACGGTTCTCACAGGAGAGCTCAAATCGTAGAAAGTTAGAGTGTCATTCCTCTTGTACTTAAGTCGGCATTGTGCCTTTTGTAATAAATTCGGATGCAATTTCTTCCTCTCATCGTCAATAAGAAGGTACAAGGGATACAGTAAACCAGAAGTGAAGCATTGGGATCTAAAACTGGACTCGCAGGAGAGGTTCAAAACATAAAAAGTTAGAGTGTCAGTCGCCTTGCACTTAAGTCGGCATTGTGCCTTTTGTATTAAATTCCGATGCAAATTCTGTGTTTCATCGTCAATAAGAAGTTCCGAGGTATTCAGTAAACCTGAAGTGAAGCATCGGAATCTAAAACTGGACTCACAGGAGAGGTTCAAATCATAGAAAGTGACAGTGTCAGTCCTCTTGTACTTAAGTCGGCATTGTGACTTTTGTATAAAATTCGGATGCAATTTCTGTGTTTCATCGTCAATGAGAAGGTCCAAGGTATAAAGGAAACCTCAAGTGAAGCATCGGAATCTAAAACTGTTCTCTCAGGAGACGTTCAAATCATAGAAAGTTAGAGTGTCAGTCGTCTTGTACTTAAGACGGCATTGTGACTTTTGTATTAAATTCGGATGCAATTTCTGTGATTCATCGTCAATAGGAAGGTCGAAGGTATACAGTAAACCGGAAATGCACCATCGGAATCAAAAACTGGACTCACAGGAGAGGTTCAAATCATAAAAAGTTAGAGTGTCAGTCGCCATGTACTTAAGTCGGCATTGTGCCTTTTGTATTAAATTCGGATGCAATTTCTGTGATTCATCGTCAATAGGAAGGTCGAAGGTATACAGTAAACCGGAAATGCACCATCGGAATCAAAAACTGGACTCACAGGAGAGGTTCAAATCATATAATGTGTGAGTGTTAGGCCTCTTGTACTTAAGTCGGCATTGTGCATTTTTATATTAAATTCGGATGCAATTTCTGTGTTTCATCGTCAATAAGAAGGTCCAAGGTATAAAGGAAACCTCAAGTGAAGCATCGGAATCTAAAACTGTTCTCACAGGAGAATTTCAAATCGTAGAAGGTTAAAGTGTCATTCCTCTTGTACTTAACTCGGCATTGTGCGTTTTGTAATAGATTCTAATGCAATTTCTTTCTTTCATCGTCAATAAGAAGGTCCAAGGGATACAGTAAACCTGAAGTGAGGCATCGGAATCTGAAACTGGACTCACAGGAGAGGTTCAAATCATTGGAACTTAAAGTGTCAGTCCTCTTGTACTTAAGTCGGCATTGTTCCTTTTGTATCAAATTCGGATGCAATTTCTGTGTTTCATCGTCAATAAGAAGGTCGAAGGGATACAGTAAACCTGAATTTAAGCATCGGAATATAAAACTGGACTCACAGGAGAGGTTCAAATCATAGAAAATAAGAGTGTCAGTCCTCTTTTACTAAAGTTGGCATTATGCATTTTGAATTTAACTCCGATGCAATTTCTGTGTTTCATCGTCAATAAGAAGGTCCAAGGTATAAAGGAAACCTCAAGTGAAGCATCGGAATCTAAAACTGTTCTCACAGGAGAGGTTCAAATCGTAGAAAGTTAGAGTGTCATTCCTCTTGTACTTAAGTCGGCATTGTGCCTTTTGTAATAAATTCGGATGCAGTTTCTTTCTTTCATCGTCAATATGAAGGTACAAGGGATACAGTAAACCTGAAGTGAAGCATCGGAATCTAAAACTGGCATCACAGTAGAGGTTCAAATCATCGAAAGTTAGAGTGTCAGTCCTCTTGTACTTAAGTCGGCATTGTGCCTTTTCAATTTAATTCCGATGCAATTTCTGTGTTTCATCGTCAATAATAAGGTGCAAGGTATACAGTAAACCTGATGTGAAACATCGGAATTTAAAACTGGAGTCAAGGGAGAGGTTCAAATCATAGAAAGTTAGAGTGTCAGTCGTCTTGTACTTAAGTCGGCATTGTGCCTTTTGTATTAAATTCGGAAGCAATTTCTGTGTTTCATCGTCAGTAAGAACGTCCAAGGGATACAGTAGCCCTGAAGTGAAGCATCGGAATCTAAAACTGGACTCACAGGAGAGGTTCAAATCATAGAAAGTTAGAGTGTCAGTCCCCTTGTACTTAAGTCGGCATTGTGCCTTTAGTATTAAATTCGGATGCAATTTCTGTGTTTCATCGGCAATAGGATGGTCCAAGGGATATAGTAAACCTGAAGTGAAGCATCGGAATCTAAAACTTGACTCACAGGAGAGGTTCATATCATAAAAAGTTTGAGTGTCATTCGTTTTGTACTTAAGTCGGCATTGTGCCTTTTGTATTAAATTCGGATGCAATTTCTGTGATTCATCGTCAATAGGAAGGTCGAAGGTATACAGTAAACCGGAAATGAACCGTCGGAATCAAAAACTGGACTCACAGGAGAGGTTCAAATCATATAATAAGTGAGTGTCAGTCCTCTTGTACTTAAATCGGCATTGTGCCTTTTATATTAAATTCGGATGCAATTTCTGTGTTTCATCGTCAATAAGAAGGTATAAAGGAAACCTCAAGTGAAGCATCGGAATCTAAAACTGTTCTCACAGGAGAGGTTCAAATCGTAGAAAGTTAGAGTGTCATTCCTCTTGTACTTAAGTCGGCATTGTGCCTTTTGTAATAAATTCGGATGCAATTTCTTCCTCTCATCGTCAATAAGAAGGTACAAGGGATACAGTAAACCAGAAGTGAAGCATGTGGATCTAAAACTGGACTCGCAGGAGAGGTTCAAAACATAGAAAGTGAGAGAATCAGTCCTCTTGCACTTAAGTCGGCATTGTGCCTTTTGTATTAAATTCGTATGCAATTTCTATGTTTCATCGTCAATACGAAGGTCCAAGGAATACAGTAAACCTGAAGTGAAGCATCGAAATCCAAAACTGGACTCACAGGAGGGGTTCAAATCATAGAAAGTGAGAGTGTCAGTCCTACTGTACTTAAGTCGGCATTGTGCCTTTTGTATTATATTCAGATGCAATTTCTGTGTTTCATCGTCAATAAGAAGGTCCAAGGGATACAGTAAACCTGAAGTGAAGCATCAGAATCTAAAACTGGACTCACAGGAAAGGTTCAAATCATAGAAAGTGAGAGTGTCAGTCCTCTTGTACTTAAGTCGGCATTGTGCCTTTTGTATTAAATTCGGAAGCAATTTCTGTGTTTCATCGTCAATAAGAAGGTCCAAGGGATACAGTAGCCCTGAAGTGAAGCATCGGAATCTAAAACTGGACTCACAGGAGAGGTTCAAATCATAGAAAGTTAGAGTGTCTGTCCTCTTGTACTTAAGTCGGCATTGTGTCTTTTGTATTAAACTCGGATGCAATTTCTGTGTTTCATCGTCAATAAGATGATCCAAGGGATGCAGTAAACCTGAAGTGAAGCATCGGAATCTACAACTGGACTCACAGGAGAGATTCAAATCATAAAAAGTTAGAGAGTCAGTCGTCTTGTACTTAAGTCGGCATTGTGCGTTTTGTATTAAATTCGGATGCAATTTCTGTGTTTCATCGTCAATAGGAAGGTCGAAGGTATACAGCAAACCGGAAATGAACCATCGGAATATAAAACTGGACTCACAGGAGAGGTTCAAATCATAGAATGTTAGAGTGTCAGTTCTCTTGTACTTAAGTCGGCATTGTGCCTTTTGTATTAAATTCGGATGCAATTTCTGTGTTTCATCGTCAATAAGAAGGTCCAAGGTATAAAGGAAACCTCAAGTGAAGCATCGGAATCTAAAACGGTTCTCACAGGAGAGGTTCAAATCGTAGAAAGTTAGAGTGTCATTCCTCTTATACTTAAGTCAGCATTGTGCCTTTTGTAATAAATTCGGATGCAATTTCTTTCTCTCATCGTCAATAAGAAGGTACAAGGGATACAGTAAACCAGAAGTGAAGCATTGGGATCTAAAACTGGACTCGCAGGAGAGGTTCAAAACATAGAAATTGAGAGTGTCAGTCCTCTTGCATTTAAGTCGGCATTGTGCCTTTTGTAATAAATTCGGATGCAATTTCTTTCTCTCATCGTCAATAAGAAAGTACAAGGGATACAGTAAACCAGAAGTGAAGCATTGGGATCTAAAACTGGACTCGCAGGAGAGGTTCAAATCATAGAAAGTTAGAGTGTCAGTCCTCTTGTACTTAAGTCGGCATTGTGTCTTTTGGATTAATCTCGGATGCAATTTCTGTGTTTCATCGTCAATAAGTTGGTCCAAGGGATACAGTAAACCTGAAGTGAAGCATCGGAATCTAAAACTGGACTCACAGGAGAGGTTCAAATCATATACAGTGTGAGTGTCAGTCCTCTTGTACTTAAGTCGGCATTGTGCCTTTTGCATTAAATTCGGATGCAATTTCTGTGTTTCATCGTCAGTAAGAACGTCCAAGGGATACAGTAGCCCTGAAGTGAAGCATCGGAATCTAAAACTGGACTCACAGGAGAGGTTCAAATCATAGAAAGTTAGAGTGTCTGTCCTCTTGTACTTAAGTCGGCATTGTGTCTTTTGTATTAAACTCGGATGCAACTTTTGTGTTTCATCGTCAATAAGATGATCCAAGGGATGCAGTAAACCTGAAGTGAAGCATCGGAATCTAAAACTGGACTCACAGGAGAGATTCAAATCATAAAAAGTTAGAGAGTCAGTCGTCTTGTACTTAAGTCGGCATTGTGCGTTTTGTATTAAATTCGGATGCAATTTCTGTGTTTCATCGTCAATAGGAAGGTCGAAGGTATACAGCAAACCGGAAATGAACCATCGGAATATAAAACTGGACTCACAGGAGAGGTTCAAATCATAGAATGTTAGAGTGTCAGTTCTCTTGTACTTAAGTCGGCATTGTGCCGTTTGTATTAAATTCGGATGCAATTTCTGTGTTTCATCGTCAATAAGAAGGTCCAAGGTATAAAGGAAACCTCAAGTGAAGCATCGGAATCTAAAACGGTTCTCACAGGAGAGCTCAAATCGTAGAAAGTTAGAGTGTCATTCCTCTTGTACTTAAGTCGGCATTGTGCCTTTTGTAATAAATTCGGTTGCAATTTCTTTCTCTCATCGTCAATAAGAAGGTACAAGGGATACAGTAAACCAGAAGTGAAGCATTGGGATCTAAAACTGGACTCGCAGGAGAGGTTCAAAACGTAGAAAGTGAGAGTGTCAGTCCTCTTGCACTTAAGTCGGCATTGTGCCTTTTGTAATTAATTCGGATGCAATTTCTTTCTCTCATCGTCAATACGAATGTACAAGGGATACAGTAAACCAGAAGTGAAGCATTAGGATCTAAAACTGGACTCGCAGGAGAGGATCAAAACATAGAAAGTGAGAGTGTCATTCCTTTTGTACTTAAGTCGGCATTGTGCCTTTTGTAATAAATTCGGATGCAATTTCTTCCTCTCATCGTCAATAAGAAGGTACAAGGGATACAGTAAACCAGAAGTGAAGCATTGGGATCTAAAACTGGACTCGCAGGAGAGGTTCAAAACATAAAAAGTAAGAGTGTCAGTCACCTTGTACTTAAGTCGGCATTGTGCCTTTTGTATTAAATTCCGATGAAATTTCTGTGATTCATCGTCAATAGGAAGGTCGAAGGAATACAGTAAACCGGAAATGTACCATCGGAATCAAAAACTGGACTCACAGGAGAGGTTCAAATCATATAATGTGTGAGTGTCAGTCCTCTTGTACTTAAGTCGGCATTGTGCATTTTTATATTAAATTCGGATGCAATTTCTGTGTTTCATCGTCAATAAGAAGGTCCAAGGTATAAAGGAAACCTCAAGTGAAGCATCGGAATCTAAAACTGTTCTTACAGGAGAATTTCAAATCGTAGAAAGTTAAAGTGTCATTCCTCATGTACTTAAGTCGGCATTGTGCCTTTTGTAATAAATTCGGATGCAATTTCTTTCTTTCATCGTCAATAAGAAGGTACAAGGGATACAGTAAACCTGAAGTGAAGCATCGGAATCTAAAACTTGACTCGCAGGAGAGGTTCAAAACATAGAGAGTGAGAGTGTCAGTCCTCTTGCACCAAAGTCAGCATTGTGCCTTTTGTATAAAATTCGGATGCAATTTCTGTGTTTCATCGTCAATATGAAGGTCCAAGGTATAAAGGAAACCTCAAGTGAAGCATCGGAATCTAAAACTGTTCCCACAGGAGACGTTCAAATCATAGAAAGTTAGAGTGTCAGTCGTCTTGTACTTAAGTCGGCATTGTGCCTTTTGTATTAAATTCGTATGCAATTTCTATGTTTCATCGTCAATACGAAGGTCCAAGGAATACAGTAAACCTGAAGTGAAGCATCGAAATCCAAAACTGGACTCACAGGAGAGGTTCAAATCATAGAAAGTTAGAGTGTCTGTCCTCTTGTACTTAAGTCGGCATTGTGTCTTTTGTATTAAACTCGGATGCAATTTCTGTGTTTCATCGTCAATAAGATGGTCCAAGGGATACAGTAAACCTGAAGTCAAGCATCGGAATCTAAAACTGGACTCACAGGAGAGATTCAAATCATAAAAAGTTAGAGTGTCAGTCGTCTTGTACTTATGTCGGCATTGTGCGTTTTGTATTAAATTCGGATGCAATTTCTGTGTTTCATCGTCAATAGGAAGGTCGAAGGTATACAGCAAACCGGAAATGAACCATCGGAATATAAAACTGGACTCACAGGAGAGGTTCAAATCATAGAATGTTAGAGTGTCAGTTCTCTTGTACTTAAGTCGGCATTGTGCCTTTTGTATTAAATTCGGATGCAATTTATGTGTTTCATCGTCAATAAGAAGGTCCAAGGTATAAAGGAAACCTCAAGTGAAGCATCGGAATCTAAAACGGTTCTCACAGGAGAGGTTCAAATCGTAGAAAGTTAGAGTGTCATTCCTCTTGTACTTAAGTCGGCATTGTGCCTTTTGTAATAAATTCGGATGCAATTTCTTTCTCTCATCGTCAATAAGAAGGTACAAGGGATACAGTAAACCAGAAGTGAAGCATTGGGATCTAAAACTGGACTCGCAGGAGAGGTTCAAAACATAGAAAGTGAGAGTGTCAGTCCTCTTGCACTTAAGTCGGCATTGTGCCTTTTGTAATTAATTCGGATGCAATTTCTTTCTCTCATCGTCAATAAGAAGGTACAAGGGATACAGTAAACCAGAAGTGAAGCATTGGGATCTAAAACTGGACTCGCAGGAGAGGATCAAAACATAGAAAGTGAGAGTGTCAATCCTTTTGTACTTAAGTCGGCATTGTGCCTTTTGTAATAAATTCGGATGCAATTTCTTCCTCTCATCGTCAATAAGAAGGTACAAGGGATACAGTAAACCAGAAGTTAAGCATTGGGATCTAAAACTGGACTCGCAGGAGAGGTTCAAAACATAAAAAGTTAGAGTGTCAGTCACCTTGTACTTAAGTCGGCATTGTGCCTTTTGTATTAAATTCCGATGCAATTTCTGTGATTCATCGTCAATAGGTAGGTCAAAGGTATACAGTAAACCGGAAATGTACCATCGGAATCAAAAACTGGACTCACAGGAGAGGTTCAAATCATATAATGTGTGAGTGTCAGTCCTCTTGTACTTAAGTCGGCATTGTGCATTTTTATATTAAAATCGGATGCAATTTCTGTGTTTCATCGTCAATAAGAAGGTCCAAGGTATAAAGGAAACCTCAAGTGAAGCATCGGAATCTAAATCTGTTCTTACAGGAGAATTTCAAATCGTAGAAAGTTAAAGTGTCATTCCTCTTGTACTTAAGTCGGCATTGTGCCTTTTGTAATAAATTCGGATGCAATTTCTTTCTTTCATCGTCAATAAGAAGGTACAAGGGATACAGTAAACCTGAAGTGAAGCATCGGAATCTAAAACTTGACTCGCAGGAGAGGTTCAAAACATAGAGAGTGAGAGTGTCAGTCCTCTTGCACCAAAGTCGGCATTGTGCCTTTTGTATAAAATTCGGATGCAATTTCTGTGTTTCATCGTCAATAAGAAGGTCCAAGGTATAAAGGAAACCTCAAGTGAAGCATCGGAATCTAAAACTGTTCTCACAGGAGACGTTCAAATCATAGAAAGTTAGAGTGTCAGTCGTCTTGTACTTAAGTCGGCATTGTTCCTTTTGTATCAAATTCGGATGCAATTTCTGTGTTTCATCGTCAATAAGAAGGTCGAAGGGATACAGTAAACCTGAATTTAAGCATCGGAATATAAAACTGGACTCACAGGAGAGGTTCAAATCATAGAAAATTAGAGTGTCAGTCCTCTTTTACTAAAGTTGGCATTATGCCTTTTGAATTTAACTCCGATGCAATTTCTGTGTTTCATCGTCAATAAGAAGTTCCGAGGTATACAGTAAACCTGAAGTGAAGAATGGGATACTAAAACTGGACTCACAGGAGAGTTTCAAATCATAGAAAGTTAGAGTGTCAGTCCTCTTGTACTTAAGTCGGCATTGTGAATTTTGTAATAAATTCGGATGCAATTTCTTTCTCTCATCGTCAATAAGAAGGTACAAGGGATACAGTAAACCAGAAGTGAAGCATTGGGATCTAAAACTGGACTCGCAGGAGAGGTTCAAAACATAGAAATTGAGAGTGTCAGTCCTCTTGCACTTATGTCGGCATTGTGCCTTTTGTAATAAATTCGGATGCAATTTCTTTCTCTCATCGTCAATAAGAAAGTACAAGGGATACAGTAAACCAGAAGTGAAGCATTGGGATCTAAAACTGGACTGGCAGGAGAGGTTAAAATCATAGAAAGTTAGAGTGTCAGTCCTCTTGTACTTAAGTCGGCATTGTGTCTTTTGTATTAAACTCGGATGCAATTTCTGTGTTTCATCGTCAATAAGTTGGTCCAAGGGATACAGTAAACCTGAAGTGAAGCATCGGAATCTAAAACTGGACTCACAGGAGAGGTTCAAATCATAGAAAGTTAGAGTGTCAGTCCTCTTGTACTTAAGTCGGCATTGTGTCTTTTGTATTAAACTCGGATGCAATTTCTGTGTTTCATCGTCAATAAGATGGTCCAAGGGATACAGTAAACCTGAAGTGAAGCATCGGAATCTAAAACTGGACTCACAGGAGAGATTCAAATCATAGAAAGTTAGAGTGTCAGTCCTCTTGTACTTAAGTCGGCATTGTGTCTTTTGTATTAAACTCGGATGCAATTTCTGTGTTTCATCGTCAATAAGTTGGTCCAAGGGATACAGTAAACCTGAAGTGAAGCATCGGAATCTAAAACTGGACTCACAGGAGAGGTTCAAATCATAGAAAGTTAGAGTGTCAGTCCTCTTGTACTTAAGTCGGCATTGTGTCTTTTGTATTAAACTCGGATGCAATTTCTGTGTTTCATCGTCAATAAGATGGTCCAAGGGATACAGTAAACCTGAAGTGAAGCATCGGAATCTAAAACTGGACTCACAGGAGAGATTCAAATCATAGAAAGTTAGAGTGTCAGTCGTGTTGTACTTAAGTCGGCATTGTGCGTTTTGTATTAAATCCGGATGCAATTTCTGTGTTTCATCGTCAATAGGAAGGTCGAAGGTATACAGCAAACCGGAAATGAACCATCGGAATCAAAAACTGGACTCACAGGAGAGGTACAAATCATAGAATGTTAGAGTGTCAGTTCTCTTGTACTTAAGTCGGCATTGTGCCTTTTGTATTAAATTCGGATGCAATTTCTGTGTTTCGTCGTCAATAAGAGGGTCCAAGGTATACAGAAATCCTGAAGTGAAGCATCGGAATCTAAAACTGGACTCACAGGAGAGGTTCAAATCATGTACAGTGTGAGTGTCAGTCCTCTTGTACTTAAGTCGGCATTGTGCCTTTTGCATTAAATTCGGATGCAATTTCTGTGTTTTATCGTCAATAAGAAGGTCCAAGGTATAAAAGAAACCTCAAGTGAAGCATCGGAATCTAAAACGGTTCTCACAGGAGAGCTCAAATCGTAGAAAGTTAGAGTGTCATTCCTCTTGTACTTAAGTCGGCAATGTGCCTTTTGTAATAAATTCGGATGCAATTTCTTTCTCTCATCGTCAATAAGAAGGTACAAGGGATACAGTAAACCAGAAGTGAAGCATTGGGATCTATAAACTGGACTCGCAGGAGAGGTTCAAAACATAGCAAGTGAGAGTGTCAGTCCTCTTGCACTTAAGTCGGCATTGTGCCTTTTGTAATTAATTCGGATGCAATTTCTTTCTCTCATCGTCAATAAGAAGGTACAAGGGATACAGTAAACCAGAAGTGAAGCATTGGGATCTAAAACTGGACTCGCAGGAGAGGATCAAAACATAGACAGTGAAAGTGTCAGTCCTTTTGTACTTAAGTCGGCATTGTGCCTTTTGTAATAAATTCGGATGCAATTTCTTCCTCTCATCGTCAATAAGAAGGTACATGGGATACAGTAAACCAGAAGCGAAGCATTGGGATCTAAAACTGGACTCGCAGGAGAGGTTCAAAACATAGAGAGTGAGAGTGTCAGTCCTCTTGCACCAAAGTCGGCATTGTGCCTTTTGTATAAAATTCGGATGCAATTTCTGTGTTTTATCGTCAATAAGAAGGTCCAAGGTATAAAGGAAACCTCAAGTGAAGCATCGGAATCTAAAACTGTTCTCACAGGAGACGTTCAAATCATAGATAGTTAGAGTGTCAGTCGTCTTGTACTTAAGTCGGCATTGTGCCTTTTGTAATAAATTCGGATGCAATTTCTTTCTTTCATCGTCAATAAGAAGGTCCAAGGGATACAGTAAACCTGAAGTGAAGCATCGGAATCTGAATCTGGACTCACAGGAGAGGTTCAAATCATTGGAACTTAAAGTGTCAGTCCTCTTGTACTTAAGTCGGCATTGTTCCTTTTGTATCAAATTTGGATGCAATTTCGGTGTTTCATCGTCAATAAGAAGGTCGAAGGGATACAGTAAACCTGAATTTAAGCATCGGAATATAAAACTGGACTCACAGGAGAGGTTCAAATCATAGAAAATTAGAGTGTCAGTCCTCTTTTACTAAAGTTGGCATTATGCCTTTTGAATTTAACTCCGATGCAATTTCTGTGTTTCATCGTCAATAAGAAGTTCCGAGGTATACAGTAAACCTGAAGTGAAGAATGGGATACTAAAACTGGACTCACAGGAGAGTTTCAAATCATAGTAAGTTAGAGTGTCAGTCCTCTTGTACTTAAGTCGGCATTGTCCCTTTTGTATTAAATTCGGATGCAATTTCTGTGTTTCATCGTCAATTAGAAGGTCCAAGGGATACAGTAAACCTGAAGTGAAGCATCGGAATCTAAAACTGGACTCACAGGAGAGGTTCAAATCATAGAAAGTGAGAGTGTCAGTCCTATTGTACTTAAGTCGGCATTGTGCCTTTTGTATAAAATTCGGATGCAATTTCTGTGTTTCATCGTCAGTGAGATGGTCCCAGGGGTACAGTATACCTGAAGTTAAGCATCGGAATCTAAAACTGGACTCGCAGGGAGGTTCAAATCATAAAAAGCGAGAGTGTCAGTCGCCTTTTACTTAATTCGGCATTATGCCTTTTGTATTAAATTCGGATGCAATTTCTGTGATTCATCGTCAATAGGAAGGTCGAAGGTATACAGTAAACCGGAATTGAACCATCGGAATCAAAAACTGGACTCGCAGGAGAGGTTCAAATCATATAATGTGTGAGTTTAAGTCCTCTTGTACTTAAGTCGGCATTGTGCCTTTTATATTAAATTCGGATGCAATTTCTGTGTTTCATCGTCAATAAGAAGGTCCAAGGTATAAAGGAAACCTCAAATGAAGCATCGGAATCTAAAACTGTTCTCACAGGAGAGGTTCAAATCGTAGAAAGTTAGAGTGTCATTCCTCTAGTACTTAAGTCGGCATTGTGCCTTTTGTAATAAATTCGGATGCAATTTCTTTCTTTCATCGTCAATAAGAAGGTACAAGGGATACAGTAAACCTGAAGTGAAGCATCGGAATCTAAAACTGGCATCACAGTAGAGGTTCAAATCATAGAATGTTAGAGTGTCAGTCGTCTTGTACTTAAGTCGGCATTGTGCCTTTTGTATTAAATTCGGAAGCAATTTCTGTGTTTCATCGTCAATAAGAAGGTCCAAGTGATACAGTAGCCCTGAAGTGAAGCATCGGAATTTAAAACTGGACTCACAGGAGAGGTTCAAATCATAGAAAGTGAGAGTGTCAGTCCTCTTGTACTTAAGTCGGCATTGTGCATTTTGTATTAACTTCGGATGCAATTTCTGTGTTTCAAAGTCAATAAGAATGTCCAAGGGATACAGTAAACCTGAAGTGATGCATCGGAATCTAAAACTGGACTCACAGGAGAGGTTCAAATCATAGAAAGTTAGAGTGTCAGTCCTCTTGTAACTAAGTCGGCATTGTGCCTTTAGTATTAAATTCGGATGCAATTTCTGTGTTTCATCGTCAATAGGATGGTCCAAGGGATATAGTAAACCTGAAGTGAAGCATCGGAATCTAAAACTTGACTCACAGGAGAGGTTCAAATCATAAAAAGTTCGAGTGTCATTCGTTTTGTACTTAAGTCGGCATTGTGCCTTTTGTATTAAATTCGGATGCAATTTCAGTGATTCATCGTCAATAGAAAGGTCGAAGGTATACAGTAAACCGGAAATGAACCGTCGGAATCAAAAACTGGACTCACAGGAGAGGTTCAAATCATATAATGTGTGAGTGTCAGTCCTCTTGTACTTAAGTCGGCATTGTGCCTTTTATATTAAATTCGGATGCAATTTCTGTGTTTCATCGTCAATAAGAAGGTATAAAGGAAACCTCAAGTGAAGCATCGGAATCTAAAACTGTTCTCACAGGAGAGGTTCAAATCGTAGAATGTTAGAGTGTCATTCCTCTTGTACTTAAGTCGGCATTGTGCCTCTTGTAAAAAATTCGGATGCAATTTCTTTCTTTCATCGTCAATAAGAAGGTACAAGGGATACAGTAAACCTGAAGTGAAGCATCGGAATCTAAAACTGGCATTACAGGAGAGGTTCAAATCATAGAAAGTTAGAGTGTCAGTCCTCTTGTACTTAAGTCGGCATTGTGCCTTTTGAATTTAATTCCGATGCAATTATTGTGTTTCATCGTCAATAACAAGGTCCAAGGTATACAGTAAACCTGATGTGAAACATCGGAATTTAAAACTGGAGCACAGGAGAGGTTAAAATCATAGAAAGTTAGAGTGTCAGTCGTCTTGTACTTAAGTCGGCATTGTGCCTTTTGAATTAAATTCGGATGCAATTTCTGTGTTTCATCGTCAATAAGAAGGTCCAAGGGATACAGTAAACCTGAAGTGAAGCATCGGAATCTAAAACTGGACTCACAGGAGAGGTTCAAATCATAGAAAGTTAGAGTGCCAGTCCTCTTGTACTTAAGTCGGCATTGTGCCTTTTGTATTAAATTAGGATGCAATTTCTGTGTTTCATCGTCAAGAAGATGGTCCAAGGGATACAGTAAACCTGAAGTGATTCATCGGAATCTAAAACTGGACTCACAGGCGAGGTTCAAATCATAAAAAGCTAGAATGTCAGTCGCCTTTTACTTAAGTCGGCATTGTGCCTTTTGTATTAAATTCGGGTGCAATTTCTGTGATTCATCGTCAATAGGAAGGTCGAAGGTATACAGTAAACCGGAAATGAACCTTCGGAATCAAAAACTGGACTCACAGGAGAGGTTCAAATAATATAACGTGTGAGTGTCAGTCCTCTTGTACTTAAGTCGGCATTGTGCCTTTTATATTAAATTCGGATGCAATTTCTGCGTTTCATCGTCAATAAGAAGGTCCAAGGTATTAAGGAAACCTCAAATGAAGCATCGGAATCTAAAACTGTTCTCACAGGAGAGGTTCAAATCGTAGAAAGTTAGAGTGTCATTCCTCTTGTACTTAAGTCGGCATTGTGCCTTTTGTAATAAATTCGGATGCAATTTCTTTCTTTCATCGTCAATAATATGGTACAAGGGATACAGTAAACCTGAAGTGAGCATCGGAATCTAAAACTGGACTCGCAAGAGAGGTTCAAAACATAGAAAGTGCGAGTGTCAGTCCTCTTGTACTTAAGTCGGCATTGTGCCTTTTGTATTAAATTCGGATGCAATCTCTGTGATTCATCGTCAATAAGAATGTCCAAGGGATACAGTAAACCTGAAGTGAAGCATCGGAATCTAAAACTCGACTCACAGGAGAGGTTCAAATCATAGAAAGTGAGAGTGTCAGTCCACTTGTACTTAAGTCGGCATCGCTCCTTTTGTATTAAATTCGGATGCAATACTGTGTTTCATCGTCAATAAGAAGGTCCAAAGGATACAGTAAACCTGAAGTTAAGCATCGGAATATAAAACTGTTCTCACAGGAGAGGTTCAAATCATAGAAAGTTAGAGTGACAGTCCTTTTGTACTGAGGTCGACATTGTGCCTTTTGTATTACATTCGGATGCATTATCTGTGTTTCATCGTCAATTAGAAGGTCCAAGGGATACAGTAACCCTGAAGTGAAGCATCGGAATCTAAAACTGGACTCACAGGAGAGGTGCAAATCATAGAAAATGAGAGTGTCCGTCCCCTTGTACTTAAGTCGGCATTGTGCCTTTTGTATTAAATTCGAATGCAATTTCTGTGTTTCATCGTCAATAAGAAGGAACAAGGGATACAGTAAACCTGAAGTGAACCATCGGAAACTAAAACAGGACTCACAGGAGAGGTTCAAATCATAGAAAGTGAGAAAGTCAGTCCTCATGTACTTAAGTCGGCATTGTGCCTTTTGTATAAAATTCGGATGCAATTTCTGTGTTTCATCGTCAATGTGAAGGTCGCAGGGATACAGTATACCTGAAGTTAAGCATCGGAATCTAAAACTGGATTCGTCGCAGAGGTTCAAATCATAGAAAGTTAGAGTGTCAGTCGTCTTGTACTTAAGTCGGCATTGTGCCTTTTGTATTAAATTCAGATGCAATTTCTGTGTTTCATCGTCAATAAGAAGGTCCAAGGGATACAGTAAACCTGAAGTGAAGCATCGGAATCTAAAACTGGACTCACAGGAGAGGTTCAAATCATAAAAAGCTAGAGTGTCAGTCGCCTTTTACTTAAGTCGGCATTGTGCCTTTTGTATTAAATTAGGACACAATTTCTGTGTTTCATCGTCAATAAGATGATCCAAGGGATACAGTAAACCTGAAGTGAAGCATCGGAATCTAAAACTGGACTCACAGGAGAGGTTCAAATCATAAAAAGCTAGAGTGTCAGTCGCCTTTTACTTAAGTCGGCATTGTGCCTTTTGTATTAAATTCGGATGCAATTTCTGTGTTTCATCGTCAATAAGAAGGTCCAAGGTATAAAGGAAACCTCAAGTAAAGCATCGGAATCTAAAACTGTTCTCACAGGAGAGGTTCAAATCGTAGAAAGTTAGAGTGTTATTCCTCTTGTACTTAAGTCGGCATTGTGCCTTTTGTAATAAATTCGGATGCAATTTCTTTCTTTCATCGTCAATAAGAAGGTACAAGGGATACAGTAAACCTGAAGTGAAGCATCGGAATCTAAAACTGGCATCACAGGAGAGGTTCAAATCATAGAAAGTTAGAGTGTCAGTCCTCTTGTACTTAAGTCGGCATTGTGCCTTTTGAATTTAATTCCGATGCAATTTCTGTGTTTCATCGTCAAGAATAAGGTCCAAGGTATACAGTAAACCTGATGTGAAACATCGGAATTTAAAACTGGAGTCACAGGAGAGGTTCAAATCATAGAAAGTTAGAGTGTCAGTCGTCTTGTACTTAAGTCGGCATTGTGCCTTTTGTATTAAATTCGGATGCAATTTCTGTGTTTCATCGTCAATAAGAAGTTCCAAGGGATACAGTAAACCTGAAGTGAAGCATCGGAATCTAAAACAGGACTCACAGGAGAGGTTCAAATCATAGAAAGTTAGAGTGTCAGTCCTCTTGTACTTAAGTCGGCATTGTGCCTTTTGTATTAAATTAGGACGCAATTTCTGTGTTTCATCGTCAATAAGTTGGTCCAAGGGATACAGTAAACCTGAAGTGAAGCATCGGAATCTAAAACTGGACTCACAGGAGAGGTTCAAATCATAAAAAGCTAGAGTGTCTGTAGCCTTTTACTTAAGTCGGCATTGTGCCTCTTGTATTAAATTCGGATGCAATTTCTGTGATTCATCGTCAATAGGAAGGTCGAAGGGATACACTAAACCTGAAGTGAAGCATCGGAATCTGAAACAGGACACACAGGAGAGGTTCAAATCATAGAAAGTGAGAGTGTCAGTCCACTTGTACTTAAGTCGGCATCGCTCCTTTTGTATTAAATTCGAATGCAATACTGTGTTTCATCGTCAATAAGAAGGTCCAAGGGATACAGTAAACCTGAAGTTAAGCATCGGAATATAAAACTGTTCTCACAGGAGAGGTTCAAATCATAGGCAGTTAGAGTGTCAGTCCTTTTGTACTATGGTCGACATTGTGCCTTTTGTATTACATTCGGATGTATTATCTGTGTTTCATCGTCAATTAGAAGGTCCAAGGGATACAGTAACCCTGAAGTGAAACATCGGAATCTAAAACTGGACTCACAGGACAGGTTCAAATCATAAAAAGTTAGAGTGTCATTCGTCTTGTACTTAAGTCGGCATTGTGCCTTTTGTATTAAATTCGGATGCAATTTCTGTGTTTCATCGTCGATAGGAAGGTCGAAGGTATACAGTAAACCGGAAATGAACCATAACTGGACTCACAGGAGAGGTTCAAATCATATAATGTGTGAGTGTCAGTCCTCTTGTACTTAAGTCGGCATTGTGCCTTTTATATTAAATTCGGATGCAATTTCTGTGTTTCATCGTCAATAAGAAAGTCCAAGGTATAAAGGAAACCTCAAGTGAAGCATCGGAATCTAAAACTGTTCTCACAGGAGAGGTTCAAATCGTAGAAAGTTAGAGTGTCATTCCTCTTGTACTTAAGTCGGCATTGTGCCTTTTGTAATCAATTCGGATGCAATTTCTTTCTTTCATCGTCAATAAGAAGGTACAAGGGATAC
This sequence comes from Schistocerca americana, assembly GCF_021461395.2. Lineage (NCBI taxonomy): Eukaryota > Metazoa > Arthropoda > Insecta > Orthoptera > Acrididae > Schistocerca > Schistocerca americana. The sequence continues at coordinate 1,089,707,319 of NC_060120.1, read as the reverse complement.
AGTAAACCTGAAGTGAGGCATCGGAATCTAAAACTGGACTCGCAGGAGAGGTTCAAAACATAGAAGGTGAGTGTGTCAGTCCTCTTGCACTAAAGTCGGCATTGTGCCTTTTGTATAAAACTCGGATGCAATTTCTGTGTTTCATCGTCAATAAGAAGGTCCAAGGATACAGTAAACCTGAAGTAAAGCATCGAAATCTAAAACTGGGCTCACAGGTGGGGTTCAAATCATAGAAAGTGAGAGTGTCAGTCCTCTTGTACTTAAGTCGGCATTGTGCATTTTGTATTAAATTCAGATGCAATTACTGTGTTTCATCGTCAATAGGAAGGTCCAAGGGATACACTAAACCTGAAGTGAAGCATCGGAATCTGAAACTGGACTCACAGGAGAGGTTCAAATCATAGAAAATGAGAGTGTCAGTCCACTTGTACTTAAGTCGGCATCGCTCCTTTTGTATTAAATTTGGATGCAATTTCTGTGTTTCATCGTCAATGTGAAGGTCGCAGGGATACAGTATACCTGAAGTTAAGCATCGGAATCTAAAACTGGATTCGTCGCAGAGGTTCAAATCATAGAAAGTTAGAGTGTCAGTCGTCTTGTACTTAAGTCGGCATTGTGCCTTTTGTATTAAATTCAGATGCAATTTCTGTGTTTCATCGTCAATAAGAAGGTCCAAGGGATACAGTAAACCTGAAGTGAAGCATCGGAATCTAAAACTGGACTCACAGGAGAGGTTCAAATCATAAAAAGCTAGAGTGTCAGTCGCCTTTTACTTAAGTCGGCATTGTGCCTTTTGTATTAAATTAGGACACAATTTCTGTGTTTCATCGTCAATAAGATGATCCAAGGGATACAGTAAACCTGAAGTGAAGCATCGGAATCTAAAACTGGACTCACAGGAGAGGTTCAAATCATAAAAAGCTAGAGTGTCAGTCACCTTTTACTTAAGTCGGCATTGTGCCTTTTGTATTAAATTCGGATGCAATTTCTGTGTTTCATCGTCAATAAGAAGGTCCAAGGTATAAAGGAAACCTCAAGTAAAGCATCGGAATCTAAAACTGTTCTCACAGGAGAGGTTCAAATCGTAGAAAGTTAGAGTGTTATTCCTCTTGTACTTAAGTCGGCATTGTGCCTTTTGTAATAAATTCGGATGCAATTTCTTTCTTTCATCGTCAATAAGAAGGTACAAGGGATACAGTAAACCTGAAGTGAAGCATCGGAATCTAAAACTGGCATCACAGGAGAGGTTCAAATCATAGAAAGTTAGAGTGTCAGTCCTCTTGTACTTAAGTCGGCATTGTGCCTTTTGAATTTAATTCCGATGCAATTTCTGTGTTTCATCGTCAAGAATAAGGTCCAAGGTATACAGTAAACCTGATGTGAAACATCGGAATTTAAAACTGGAGTCACAGGAGAGGTTCAAATCATAGAAAGTTAGAGTGTCAGTCGTCTTGTACTTAAGTCGGCATTGTGCCTTTTGTATTAAATTCGGATGCAATTTCTGTGTTTCATCGTCAATAAGAAGTTCCAAGGGATACAGTAAACCTGAAGTGAAGCATCGGAATCTAAAACAGGACTCACAGGAGAGGTTCAAATCATAGAAAGTTAGAGTGTCAGTCCTCTTGTACTTAAGTCGGCATTGTGCCTTTTGTATTAAATTAGGACGCAATTTCTGTGTTTCATCGTCAATAAGTTGGTCCAAGGGATACAGTAAACCTGAAGTGAAGCATCGGAATCTAAAACTGGACTCACAGGAGAGGTTCAAATCATAAAAAGCTAGAGTGTCTGTAGCCTTTTACTTAAGTCGGCATTGTGCCTCTTGTATTAAATTCGGATGCAATTTCTGTGATTCATCGTCAATAGGAAGGTCGAAGGGATACACTAAACCTGAAGTGAAGCATCGGAATCTGAAACAGGACACACAGGAGAGGTTCAAATCATAGAAAGTGAGAGTGTCAGTCCACTTGTACTTAAGTCGGCATCGCTCCTTTTGTATTAAATTCGGATGCAATACTGTGTTTCATCGTCAATAAGAAGGTCCAAGGGATACAGTAAACCTGAAGTTAAGCATCGGAATATAAAACTGTTCTCACAGGAGAGGTTCAAATCATAGGCAGTTAGAGTGTCAGTCCTTTTGTACTATGGTCGACATTGTGCCTTTTGTATTACATTCGGATGTATTATCTGTGTTTCATCGTCAATTAGAAGGTCCAAGGGATACAGTAACCCTGAAGTGAAACATCGGAATCTAAAACTGGACTCACAGGACAGGTTCAAATCATAAAAAGTTAGAGTGTCATTCGTCTTGTACTTAAGTCGGCATTGTGCCTTTTGTATTAAATTCGGATGCAATTTCTGTGTTTCATCGTCGATAGGAAGGTCGAAGGTATACAGTAAACCGGAAATGAACCATAACTGGACTCACAGGAGAGGTTCAAATCATATAATGTGTGAGTGTCAGTCCTCTTGTACTTAAGTCGGCATTGTGCCTTTTATATTAAATTCGGATGCAATTTCTGTGTTTCATCGTCAATAAGAAAGTCCAAGGTATAAAGGAAACCTCAAGTGAAGCATCGGAATCTAAAACTGTTCTCACAGGAGAGGTTCAAATCGTAGAAAGTTAGAGTGTCATTCCTCTTGTACTTAAGTCGGCATTGTGCCTTTTGTAATCAATTCGGATGCAATTTCTTTCTTTCATCGTCAATAAGAAGGTACAAGGGATACAGTAAACCTGAAGTGAGGCATCGGAATCTAAAACTGGACTCACAGGAGAGGTTCAAATCATAAAAAGCTAGAGTGTCAGTCGCCTTTTACTTAAGTCGGCATTGTGCCTTTTGTATTAAATTAGGACACAATTTCTGTGTTTCATCGTCAATAAGATGATCCAAGGGATACAGTAAACCTGAAGTGAAGCATCGGAATCTAAAACTGGACTCACAGGAGAGGTTCAAATCATAAAAAGCTAGAGTGTCAGTCGCCTTTTACTTAAGTCGGCATTGTGCCTTTTGTATTAAATTCGGATGCAATTTCTGTGTTTCATCGTCAATAAGAAGGTCCAAGGTATAAAGGAAACCTCAAGTGAAGCATCGGAATCTAAAACTGTTCTCACAGGAGAGGTTCAAATCGTAGAAAGTTAGAGTGTTATTCCTCTTGTACTTAAGTCGGCATTGTGCCTTTTGTAATAAATTCGGATGCAATTTCTTTCTTTCATCGTCAATAAGAAGGTACAAGGGATACAGTAAACCTGAAGTGAAGCATCGGAATCTAAAACTGGCATCACAGGAGAGGTTCAAATCATAGAAAGTTAGAGTGTCAGTCCTCTTGTACTTAAGTCGGCATTGTGCCTTTTGAATTTAATTCCGATGCAATTTCTGTGTTTCATCGTCAAGAATAAGGTCCAAGGTATACAGTAAACCTGATGTGAAACATCGGAATTTAAAACTGGAGTCACAGGAGAGGTTCAAATCATAGAAAGTTAGAGTGTCAGTCGTCTTGTACTTAAGTCGGCATTGTGCCTTTTGTATTAAATTCGGATGCAATTTCTGTGTTTCATCGTCAATAAGAAGTTCCAAGGGATACAGTAAACCTGAAGTGAAGCATCGGAATCTAAAACAGGACTCACAGGAGAGGTTCAAATCATAGAAAGTTAGAGTGTCAGTCCTCTTGTACTTAAGTCGGCATTGTGCCTTTTGTATTAAATTAGGACGCAATTTCTGTGTTTCATCGTCAATAAGTTGGTCCAAGGGATACAGTAAACCTGAAGTGAAGCATCGGAATCTAAAACTGGACTCACAGGAGAGGTTCAAATCATAAAAAGCTAGAGTGTCTGTAGCCTTTTACTTAAGTCGGCATTGTGCCTCTTGTATTAAATTCGGATGCAATTTCTGTGATTCATCGTCAATAGGAAGGTCGAAGGGATACACTAAACCTGAAGTGAAGCATCGGAATCTGAAACAGGACACACAGGAGAGGTTCAAATCATAGAAAGTGAGAGTGTCAGTCCACTTGTACTTAAGTCGGCATCGCTCCTTTTGTATTAAATTCGGATGCAATACTGTGTTTCATCGTCAATAAGAAGGTCCAAGGGATACAGTAAACCTGAAGTTAAGCATCGGAATATAAAACTGTTCTCACAGGAGAGGTTCAAATCATAGGCAGTTAGAGTGTCAGTCCTTTTGTACTATGGTCGACATTGTGCCTTTTGTATTACATTCGGATGTATTATCTGTGTTTCATCGTCAATTAGAAGGTCCAAGGGATACAGTAACCCTGAAGTGAAACATCGGAATCTAAAACTGGACTCACAGGACAGGTTCAAATCATAAAAAGTTAGAGTGTCATTCGTCTTGTACTTAAGTCGGCATTGTGCCTTTTGTATTAAATTCGGATGCAATTTCTGTGTTTCATCGTCGATAGGAAGGTCGAAGGTATACAGTAAACCGGAAATGAACCATAACTGGACTCACAGGAGAGGTTCAAATCATATAATGTGTGAGTGTCAGTCCTCTTGTACTTAAGTCGGCATTGTGCCTTTTATATTAAATGCGGATGCAATTTCTGTGTTTCATCGTCAATAAGAAAGTCCAAGGTATAAAGGAAACCTCAAGTGAAGCATCGGAATCTAAAACTGTTCTCACAGGAGAGGTTCAAATCGTAGAAAGTTAGAGTGTCATTCCTCTTGTACTTAAGTCGGCATTGTGCCTTTTGTAATCAATTCGGATGCAATTTCTTTCTTTCATCGTCAATAAGAAGGTACAAGGGATACAGTAAACCTGAAGTGAGGCATTGGAATCTAAAACTGGACTCGCAGGAGAGGTTCAAAACATAGAAGGTGAGTGTGTCAGTCCTCTTGCACTAAAGTCGGCATTGTGCCTTTTGTATAAAACTCGGATGCAATTTCTGTGTTTCATCGTCAATAAGAAGGTCCAAGGATACAGTAAACCTGAAGTAAAGCATCGAAATCTAAAACTGGGCTCACAGGTGGGGTTCAAATCATAGAAAGTGAGAGTGTCAGTCCTCTTGTACTTAAGTCGGCATTGTGCATTTTGTATTAAATTCAGATGCAATTACTGTGTTTCATCGTCAATAGGAAGGTCCAAGGGATACACTAAACCTGAAGTGAAGCATCGGAATCTGAAACTGGACTCACAGGAGAGGTTCAAATCATAGAAAATGAGAGTGTCAGTCCACTTGTACTTAAGTCGGCATCGCTCCTTTTGTATTAAATTCGGATGCAATACTGTGTTTCATCGTCAATAAGAAGGTACAAGGGATACAGTAAACCTGAAGTTAAGCATCGGAATATAAAAGTGTTCTCACAGGAGAGGTTCAAATCATAGACAGTTAGAGTGTCAGTCCTTTTGTACTGAGGTCGACATAGTGCCTTTTGTATTACATTCGGATGCATTATCTGTGTTTCATCGTCAATTAGAAGGTCCAAGGGATACAGTAACCCTGAAGTGAAGCATCGGAATCTAAAACTGGACTCACAGGAGAGGTGCAAATCATAGAAAGTGAGAGCGTCCGTCCCCTTGTACTTAAGTCGGCATTGTGTTTTTTTTATTAAATTCGAATCCAATTTCTGTGTTTCATCGTCAATAAGAAGGAACAAGGGATACAGTAAACCTGAAGTGAACCATCGGAAACTAAAACAGGACTCACAGGAGAGGTTCAAATCATAGAAAGTGAGAGTGTCAGTCCTCATGTACTTAAGTCGGCATTGTGCCTTTTGTATAAAATTCGGATGCAATTTCTGTGTTTCATAGTCAATAAGATGGTCCAAGGTACACAGCAAACCTGAAGTGAAGCATCGGAATCTAAAACTGGACTCACTGGAAAGATTCAAATTACAGAAAGATAGAGTGTCAGTCCACTTGAACTTAAGTCGGCATTGTGGCTTTTGAATTTAATTCCTATGCAATTTCTGTGTTTCATCGTCAATAAGAAGGTGCAAGGTATACATTAAACCTGAAGTGAAGCATCGAAATCTAAAACTGGACTCACAGGAGAGGTTCAAATCATAGAAAGTTAGAGTGTCAGTCGTCTTGTACTTAAGTCGGCATTGTGCCTTTTTTATTAAATTCGGATGCAATTTCTGTGTTTCATCGTCAATAGGAAGGTCGAAGGTATACAGTAAACCGGAAATGAACCATCGGAATCAAAAACTGGACTCACAGGAGAGGTTCAAATCATAGAATGTTAGAGTGTCAGTTCTCTTCTACTTAAGTCGGCATTGTCCCTTTTGTAACAAATTCGGATGCAATTTCTTTCTTTCATCGTCAACAAGAAGGTCCAAGGTATACAGTAAACCTGACGTGAAGCATCGGAAGCTAAAACTGGACTCGCAGGAGAGATTCAAAACATAGCAAGTGAGAGTGTCAGTCCTCTTGCACTTAAGTCGGCATTGTGCCTTTTGTATAAAATTCGGATGCAATTTCTGTGTTTCATCGTCAATAAGAAGGTCCAAGGATTTAGTAAACCTGAAGTAAAGCATCGAAATCTAAAATTGGACTCACAGGGGATGTGCAAATCATAGAAAGTGAGAGTGTCCGTCCCCTTGAACTTAAGTCGGCATTGTGCCTTTTGTACTAAAGTCGGATGCAATTTCTGTGTTTCATCGTCAAAAAGAAGGTCCAAGGGATACAGTAACCTGAAGTGAAGCGTCGGAAACTGAAACAGGGCTCACAGGAGAGGTTCAAATCATAGTAAGTGAGAGTGTCAGTCCTCATGTACTTACGTCGGCATTGTGCCTTTTGTATAAAATTCGGATGCAATTTCTGTGTTTCATCGTCAATGAGAAGGTCGCAGGGGTACAGTATACTTGAAGTTAAGCATCGGAATCTAAAACTGGACTCGCAGGAAAGGTTCAAATCGTAGAAAGTTAGAGTGTCAGTCCTCTTGTAGTTAAGTCGGCATTGTGCCTTTTGAATTTAATTGCGATGAAATTTCTGTGCCTCATCGTCAATAAGAAGGTCCAAGGTACACAGCAAACCTGAAGTGAAGCATCGGAAACTAAAACTGGACTCACAATAGAGGTTCAAATCATAGAAAGTTAGAGTGTCAGTCCACTTGTACTTAAGTCGGCATTGTGCCTTTTGAATTTAATTCCGATGCAATTTCTGTGTTTCATCGTCAATAAGAAGGTCCAAGGTATACAGTAAACCTGAAGTGAAGCATCGAAATCTAAAACTGGACTCACAGGAGAGGTTCAAATCATAGTAAATTAGAGTGTCAGTCGTCTTGTACTTAAGTCGGCATTGTGCCTTTTGTATTAAATTCGGATGCAGTTTCTGTGTTTCATCGTCAATAAGAAGGTCCAAGGACGACAGTAAACCTGAAGTGAAGCATCGGAATCTAAAACTGGACTCACAGGAGAGGTTCAAATCATAGAAAATTAGAGTGTCAGTCCTCTTGTACTTATGTCGGCATTGTGCCCTTTGTATTAAATTCGGATGCAATTTCTGTGTTTCATCGTCAATAAGATGGTAAAAGGGATACAGTAAACCTGAAGTGAAGCATCGGAATCTAAAACTGGACTCACAGGGGAGGTTCAAATCATAAAAAGTTAGAGTGTCAGTCGTCTTGTACTTAAGTCGGCATTGTGCCTTTTGTATTAAATTCGGATGCAAACTCTGTGTTTCATCGTCAATAGGAAGGTCGAAGGTATAGAGTAAACCGGAAATGAACCATCGGAATCAAAAACTGGACTCACAGGAGAGGTTCAAATCATAGAATGTTAGAGTGTCAGTTCTCTTGTACTTAAGTCGGCAATGTGCCTTTTGTATTAAATTCGGATGCAATTTCTGTGTTTCATCGTGAATAAGAATGTCCAAGGGATACAGTAAACCTGAAGTGAAGCATCGGAATCTAAAACCGGATTCACAGGAGAGGTTCAAATCATTGAAAGTTAAAGTGTCAGTCCTCTTGTACTTAAGTCGGCATTGTGCTTTTTGAATTTAATTCCGATGCAATTTCTGTGTTTCATCGTCAATAAGAAGTTCCGAGGTATACAGTAAACCTGAAGTGAAGCATAGGAATCTAAAACTGGACTCACAAGAGATTTTCAAATCACAGAAAGTTAGAGTGTCAGTCCTCCTGTACTTAAGTCGGCATTGTGCCTTTTGTATTAAATTCGGAAGCAATTTCTGTGTTTCATCGTCAATTAGATGGTCCAAGGGATACAGTAAACCTGAAGTGAAGCATCGGAATCTAAAACTGGACTCACAGGAGAGGTTCAAATCATAGAAAGTTAGAGTGGCAGTCCTCTTGTACTTAAGTCGAGATTGTGCCTTTTGTATTAAATTCGGATACAATTTCTGTGTTTCATCGTCAATAAGAAGGTCCAAGGTACACAGTAAACCAGAAGTGAAGCATCGGAATCTAAAACTGGACCCACAGTAGAGGTTCAAAACATAGAATGTGAGAGTGTCAGTCCTCTTGTACTTAAGTCGCCATTGTGCCTTTTCTATTAAATTCGGATGCAATTTCGGTGTTTCATCGTCAATAAGAAGTTCCGAGGAACACAGTAAACCTGAAGTGAAGCATCGTAATCTAAAACTGGACTCACAGGAGAGGTTCAAATCATAGAAAGTGAGAGTGTCAGTCCTCTTGTACTAAAGTCGGCATTGTGCCTATTGTATTAAATTCGGATGCAATTTCTGCGTTTCACCGTCAATAAGATTGTCCAAGGGATAGAGTAAACCTGAAGTGAAGCATCGGAATCTAAAAGTGGACTCACAGGAGAGATCCAAATCATAAAAAGTTAGTGTGTCAGTCGTCTTGTACTTACGTCGGCATTGTGCCTTTTGTATTAAATTCGGATGCAATTTCTGTGTTTCATCGTCAATAAGAAGGTCCAGGGTATAAACGAAACCTCAAGTGAAGCATCGCAATCTAAAACTGTTCTCACAGGAGGGGTTGAAATCGTAGAATGTTAGAGTGTCATTCACCTTGTACTTAAGTCGGCATTGTGCCTTTTGTAATAAATTCGGATGCAATTTCTTTCTTTCATCGTCAATAAGAAGGTCCAAGGGATACAGTAAACCAGAAGTGAAGCATCGAAATCTAAAACTGGACTCACAGGAGAGGTTCAAATCACAGAGAGTTAGAGTGCCAGTCCTCTTGTACTTAAGTCGGCATTGTGCCTTTTGTATTAAATTCGGAAGCAATTTCTGTGTTTCATCGTCAATAAGAAGGTACATGGGATACAGTATACCTGAAGTGAAGCAACGGAATCTACAACTGGACTCGAAGGGGAGGTTCAAAATATAGAAAGTGAGAGTGTCAGTCCTCTTGTACTTAAGTCGGCATGGTGCCTTTTGTATTAAATTCAGAAGCAATTTCGGTGTTTAATCGTCAATAAGAAGGTCCAAGGGATACAGTAATCCTGAAGTGATGCATCGACATCTAAACTGGACTCACAGGGGAGGTTCACATCATAGAAAGTGAGAGTGTCAGTCTTCTTGTACTTAAGTCGGCATTGTGCCTTTTGTATTAAATTCGGATGCAATTTCGGTGTTTCATCGTCAATAAGAAGGTCCAAGGGATACAGTAGCCCTGAAGTGAAGCATCGGAATCTAAAACTGGACTCACAGGAGAGGTTCAAATCATAGAAAGTGAGAGTGTCAGTCCTCTTGTACTTAAGTCGGCATTGTGCCTTTTGAATCTAATTCCGACGCAATTTCTGTGTTTGATCGTCAATAACAAGTTCCGAGGTATACATTAAACCTGAAGTGAAGCATTGGAATCTAAAACTGGACTCACAGGATAGGTTCAAATCATAGAATGTTAGAGTGTCAGTCCTCTTGTACTTAAGTCGGCATTGTGCATTTTGTATTAAATTCGGATGCAATTTCTGTGTTTCATCGTGAATAAGAAGGTCCAAGGGATACAGTAAACCTGAAGTGAAGCATTGGAATCTAAAACTAGACTCACAGGAGAGGTTCAAATCATTGAAAGTGAGAGTGTCAGTCCTCTTGTACTTAAGTCGGTATTATGCTTTTTGTATTAAAATCGGATGCAATTTCTGTGTTTCATTTTCAATAAGATGGTCCAAGGTATAAAGGAAACCTGACGTGAAGCGTCGGAATCTATAACTGGGCTCACAGGTGAGGTTCAAATCATAGAAAGTTACAGTGTCAGTCCTCTTGTACTTAAGTCGGCATTGTGCCTCTTGTAATAAATTTGGATGCAATTTCTTTGTTTCATCGTCAATAAGAAGGTACAAGGGATACAATAAACCCGAAGTGATCATCGGAATCTAAAACGGGACTCACAGGAGAGGTTCATATCATAGAAAGGGAGAGTGTCAGTCCTCTTGTACTTAAATCGGCATTGTGCCTTTTGTATTAAATTCGAATGCAATTTCTGTGTTTCATCGTCAATAAGATGGTCCAAGGGATACAGTAAACCTGAACTGAAGCATCGGAATCTAAAACTATACTCACGAGAGAGGTTCCAATCATAGAAAGTGAGAGTGTCAGTCATCTTGTACTTAAGTCGGCTTTGTGCCTTATGTATTAAATTCGGATTCAATTTCTGTGTTTCATCGTCAATAGGAAGGTCGAAGGTATACAATAAACCAGAAATGAAGCATCGGAATATAAAACTGGACTCACAGGAGAGGTTCAAATCATAGAAAGTTCGACCGTCAGTTCTCTTGTACTTAAGTCGGCATTGTGCCTTTTGTATTGAATTCGGATGCAATATCTGTGATTCATCGTTAATAAGAAGGTCCAACGGATGAAGGAAACCTGAAGTGAAGCTTCGGAATCTAAAACTGGACTCACAGGAGAGGTTCAAATCATGGAAAGTTAGAGTGTCAGTCCCCTTGTACTTAAGTCGGCATTGTGCATTTTGAATTTAATTCCGATGCAACTTCTATGTTTCATCGTCAATAAGAAGTTCCGAGGTATACAGTAAACCTGAAGTGAAGCATCGGAATCTAAAACTTGACTCACAGGAGAGGTTCAAATCATACAACGTTAGAGTGTCAGTCCTCTTGTACTTAAGTCGGCATTATGCCTTTTGAATATAATTCCGATGTAATTTCTGTGTTTCATCGTCAATACGAAGGTCGAAGGGATACAGTAAACCTGAAGTGAAGCATCGGAGTCTGAAACTGGACTCACAGGAAAAGTTCAAATCAAAGAAAGTGAGAGTGTCAGTCCTCTTGTACTTAAGCCGGCATTGTGCCTTTTGTATTTAATTCGGATGCAATTTCTGTGTTTCATCGTCAATAAGAAGGTCCAAGGGATACAGTAAACCAGAAGTGAAGCATCGGAATCTAACACTGGACTCACAGGAGAGGTTCAAATCATAGAAAGTTAGAGTGTCAGTCCTCTTGTACTTAAGTCGGCATTGTGCCTATTGTATTAAATTCGGGTGCAATTTCTGTGTTTCATCGTCAATAAGAAGGTCCAAGGGAAACAGTAAACCTGAAGTGAGGCATCGGAATCTAAAACTGGTCCCACAGGAGAGGTTCAAATCATAGAAAGTTAGAGTGTCAGACCTCTTGCACTTAAGCCGGCATTGAGCCTTTTGTATTAAATTCGGATGCAATTTCTGTGTTTTGTCGTCAATAAGAAGGTCCAAGGTGCATAGTAAACCTGAAGTGAAGCATCAGAATCTAAAAGTGGACTCACAGGAGAGGTTCAAATCATAGAAAGTTAGAGTGACAGTTTTCTTGTACTTAAGTCGACATTGTGCCATTTGTATTAAATTCGGATGCAATTTCTGTGTTTCATCGTCAATAAGAATGTCCAAGGGATACAGTAAACCTGAAGTGAAGCATCGGAATCTATAAATGGACTCACAGGAGAGGTTCAAATCATAGAAAGTGAGAGTGTCAGTCCAATTGTACTTAAGTCGGCGTTGTGCCTTTTGTATTAAATTCGAATGCAATTTCTGTGTTTCATCCTCAATAAGATGGTCCAAGGGATACAGTAAACCTGAAGTGAAGCATCGGAATCTAAAACTGGACTCACAGGAGAGGTTCAAATCATAGAAAGTTAGAGTGTCAGTCGTCTTGTACTTAAGTCGGCATTGTGCCTTTTGTATTAAATTCGGATGCAATTTCTATGTTTCATCGTCAATAGGAAGGTCGAAGGTATACAGTAAACCGGAAATGAAGCATCGGAATCTAAAACTGGACTCACAGGAGGGGTTCAAATCATAGAAAGTTAGAGTGTCAGTCCTCTTGTACTTAAGTCGGCATTGTGCCTTTTGTAGTAAATTCGGATGCAATTTCTGTGTTTCATCGTCAATAAGAAGGTCCAAGGTATACAGTAAACCGGAAGGGAAGCATCGGAATCTAAAACTGGACTCACAGGAGAGGTTCAAATCATAGTAAGTGAGAATGTCAGTCCTCTTGTACTTAAGTCGGCATTGTGCCTTTTGTATTACATTCGGATGCAATTTCTGTGTTTCATCGTCAATAAGAATGTCCAAGGGATACAGTAAACCTGAAGTGAAGCATCGGAATCTAAAACTGGACTCACAGGAGAGGTTCAAATCTTAGAAAGTCAGAGTGTCAGTCGTCTTGTACTTAAGTCGGCATTGTGCCTTTTGTATTAAATTCGGATGCAATTTCTATGTTTCATCGTCAATAGGAAGGTCGAAGGTATACAGTAAACCGGAAATGAAGCATCGGAATCTAAAACTGGACTCACAGGAGGGGTTTAAATCATAGAAAGTTAGAGTGTCAGTCCTCTTGTACTTAAGTCGGCATTGTGCGTTTTGTATTAAATTCGGATGCAATTTCTGTGTTTCATCGTCAATAAGAAGGTTCAAGGGATACAGTATACCGAAAGTGGAGCATCGGAATTTAAAACTGGACTCACAGGAGAGGTTCAAATCATAGAAAGTTAGAGTGTCAGTCCTCTTGTACTTAAGTCGGCATTGTGCTTTTTGTATTAAACTCTGATGCAATTTCTGTGGTTCATTGTAAATAAGATGGTCCAAGGTATAAAGGAGACCTGAATTGAAGCGTCGGAATCTAAAACTGGGCTCACAGGTGAGGTTCAAATCATAGAAAGTTAGAGTGTCAGTCCTCTTGTACTTAAGTCGGCATTGTGCCTCTTGTAATAAATTTGGATGCAATTTCTTTGTTTCATCGTCAATAAGAAGGTACAAGGGATACAGTAAATCTGAAGGGATCATCCGAATCTAAAACTGGACTCACAGGAGAGGTTCATATCATAGAAAGTGAGAGTGTCAGTCCTCTTGTACTTAAGTCGGCATTGTGCCTTTTGTATTAAATTCGGATGCAATTTCTGTGTTTCATCGTGAATAAGATGGTCCAAGGGATACAGTAAACCTGAAGTGAAGCATTGGAATCTAAAACTAGACTCACAGGAGAGGTTCAAATCATTGAAAGTGAGAGTGTCCGTCCTCTTGTACTTAAGTCGGCTTTGTGCATTTTGTATTAAATTCGGATGCAATTTCTGTGTTTCATCGTCAATAAGAAGGTTCAAGGGATACAGTATACCGAAAGTGGAGCATCGGAATTTAAAACTGGACTCACAGGAGAGGTTCAAATCATAGAAAGTTAAAGTGTCAGTCCTCCTGTACTTAAGTCGGCATTGTGCTTTTTGTATTAAACTCGGATGCAATTTCTGTGTTTCATTGTAAATAAGATGGTCCAAGGAATAAAGGAGACCTGAATTGAAGCGTCGGAATCTAAAACTGGGCTCACAGGTGAGGTTCAAATCATAGAAAGTTAGAGTGTCAGTCCTCTTGTACTTAAGTCGGCATTGTGCCTCTTGTAATAAATTTGGATGCAATTTCTTTGTTTCATCGTCAATAAGAAGGTACAAGGGATACAGTAAATCTGAAGGGATCATCCGAATCTAAAACTGGACTCACAGGAGAGGTTCATATCATAGAAAGTGAGAGTGTCAGTCCTCCTGTACTTAAGTCGGCATTGTGCCTTTTGTATTAAATTCGGATGCAATTTCTGTGTTTCATCGTGAATAAGATGGTCCAAGGGATACAGTAAACCTGAAGTGAAGCATTGGAATCAAAAACTAGACTCACAGGAGAGGTTCAGATCATTGAAAGTGAGAGTGTCCGTCCTCTTGTACTTAAGTCGGCTTTGTGCATTTTGTATTAAATTCGGATGCAATTTCTGTGTTTCATCGTCAATAAGAAGGTTCAAGGGATACAGTATACCGAAAGTGGAGCATCGGAATTTAAAACTGGACTCACAGGAGAGGTTCAAATCATAGAAAATTAGAGTGTCAGTCCTCTTGTACTTAAGTCGGCATTGTGCTTTTTGTATTAAACTCGGATGCAATTTCTGTGTTTCATTGTAAATAAGATGGTCCAAGGTATAAAGGAGACCTGAATTGAAGCGTCGGAATCTAAAACTGGGCTCACAGGTGAGGTTCAAATCATAGAAAGTTAGAGTGTCAATCCTCTTGTACTTAAGTCGGCATTGTGCCTCTTGTGATAAATTTGGATGCAATTTCTGTGTTTCATCGTCAATAAGAATGTCCAAGGGATACAGTATACCGGAAATGAAGCATCGGAATCTAAAACTGGACTCACAGGAGGGGTTCAAATCATAGAAAGTTAGAGTGTCAGTCCTCTTGTACTTAAGTCGGCATTGTGCGTTTTGTATTAAATTCGGATGCAATTTCTGTGTTTCATCGTGAATAAGATGGTCCAAGGGATACAGTAAACCTGAAGTGAAGCATTGGAATCTAAAACTGGACTCACAGGAGAGGTTCAAATCATTGAAAGTGAGAGTGTCCGTCCTCTTGTACTTAAGTCGGCTTTGTGCATTTTGTATTAAATTCGGATGCAATTTCTGTGTTTCATCGTCAATAAGAAGGTTCAAGGGATACAGTATACCGAAAGTGGAGCATCGGAATTTAAAACTGGACTCACAGGAGAGGTTCAAATCATAGAAAGTTAGAGTGTCAGTCCTCTTGTACTTAAGTCGGCATTGTGCTTTTTGTATTAAACTCGGATGCAATTTTTGTGTTTCATTGTAAATAAGATGGTCCAAGGTATAAAGGAGACCTGAATTGAAGCGTCGGAATCTAAAACTGGGCTCACAGGTGAGGTTCAAATCATAGAAAGTTAGAGTGTCACTCCTCTTGTACTTAAGTCGGCATTGTGCCTCTTGTAATAAATTTGGATGCAATTTCTTTGTTTCATCGTCAATAAGAAGGTACAAGGGATACAGTAAATCTGAAGGGATCATCCGAATCTAAAACTGGACTCACAGGAGAGGTTCATATCATAGAAAGTGAGAGTGTCAGTCCTCTTGTACTTAAGTCGGCATTGTGCCTTTTGTATTAAATTCGGATGCAATTTCTGTGTTTCATCGTCAATAGGAAGGTCAAAGGTATACAATAAACCAGAAATGAAGCATCGGAATCTAAAACTGGACTCACAGGAGAGGTTCAAATCATAGAAAGTTAGAGTGTCAGTTCTCTTGTACTTAAGTCGGCATTGTGCCTTTTGTATTAAATTCGGATGCAATATCTGTGATTCATCGTTAATAAGAAGGTCCAAGGGATAAAGGAAACCTGAAGTGAAGCTTCGGAATCTAAAACTGGACTCACAGGAGAGGTTCAAATCATAGACAGTTAGAGTGTCAGTCGTCTTGTACTTATATCGGCATTGTGCCTTTTGTATTAAATTCGGATGCAATTTCTGTGTTTCATCGTCAATTAAAAGGTCCAAGGGATGCAGTAAACCTGAAGTGAAGCATTGGATCTAAATCTGAACTCACAGGAGAGGTTCAAATCATAGATAGTGAGAGTGCCAGTCCTATTGTACTTAAGTCGGCATTGTGCCTTTTGTATTAAATTCGGATGCAATTTCTGTGTTTCATCGTCAATAAGAAGGTCCAAGGGATACAGTAAATCTGAAGTGAAGCATCGGAATCTAAAACTGGACTCACAGGAGTAGTTCAAATCATTCAAAGTGAGCGTGTCAGTCTTCTTGTACTTACGTCGGCATTGTGCCTTTTGTAATAACTTCGGATGCAATTTCTGTGTTTCATCGTCAATAAGAAGGTCCAAGGGATACAGTAAACCTGAAGTGAAGCATCGGAATCTAAAACAGGACTCACAGGAGAGGTTCAAATCAAAGAAGGTGAGAGTGTCAGACCTCGTGCACTTAAGACGGCATTGTGCCTTTTGTATTAAATTCGGATGCCATTTCTGTGTTTCATCGTCAATAAGAAGGTCCAAGGGATACAGTAAATCTGAAGTGAAGCATCGGAATCTAAAACTGGACTCACAGGAGAAGTTCAAATCATTCAAAGTGAGAGTGTCAGTCCTCATGTACTTAAGTCAGCATTGCGCCTTTTGTTTTAAATTCGGATGCAATTTCTGTGTTTCATCGTCAATAAGAAAGTCCAAGGGATACAGTAATCCTGAAGTGAAGCATCGGAATCTAAAACTGGACTCACAGGAGAGGTTCAAATCATAAAAAGTTAGAGTGTCGGTCCTCTTGTACTTAAGTCGGCGTTGTGCCTTTTGTATTACATTTGGATGCAATATCTGTGTTTCATCGTCAATAGGAACGTCGAAGGTAAATAGTAAACCTGAAGTGTAGCATCAGAATCTAAAACTGGACTCACAGGAGAGGTTCAAATCATAGACAGTTAGAGTGTCAGTCGTCTTGTACTTATATCGGCATTGTGCCTTTTGTATTAAATTCGGATGCAATTTCTGTGTTTCATCGTCAATTAAAAGGTCCAAGGGATGCAGTAAACCTGAAGTGAAGCATCGGAATCTAAAACTAGACGCACAGGAGAGGTTCAAATCGTAGAAAGTTAGAGTGTCATTAATCTTGTACTTAAGTCGGCATTGTGTCTTTTGTAATAAATTCGGATGCAATTTCTGTGTTTCATCGTCAATAAGAAGGTCCAAGGGATACAGTAAACCTGAAGTGAAGATTCGGAATCTAAAACTGGATTCACAGGAGAGTTTCAAATCATAGAAAGTTAGAGTGTCAGTCCTCTTGTACATAAGTCGGCATTGTGCCTTTTGTATTAAATTCGGATGCAATTTCTGTGTTTCATCGTCAATAAGAAGGTGCAAGGGATACAGTAATCCTGATGTGTAGCATCGGAAGCTAAAACTGGACTCACAGGAGAGGTTCAAATCATAGAAAGTGAGAGTATCAATCCTCTTGTACTTAAGTCGGCATTGTGCCTTTTGTATTGAATTGGGATGCAAGTTCTATGTTTCATCGTCAATTGGAAGGTCGAAAGTATACAGTAAACCGGCAATGAAGCATCGGAATCTAAAACTAGACTCACAGGAGAGGTTCAAATCATAGAAGTTAGAGTGTCATTCCTCTTGTACTTAAGTCGGCATTGTGCCTTTTGTAATAACTTCGAATGCAATTTCTGTGTTTCATCGTCAATAAGAAGGTCGAAGGGATACAGTAAACCTGAAGTGAAGCATCGGAATCTAAAACAGGGCTCACAGGAGAGGTTCAAATCAAAGAAGGTGAGAGTGTCAGACCTCTTGCACTTAAGACGGCATTGTGCCTTTTGTATTAAATTTGGATGCAATTTCTGTGTTTCATCGTCAATAAGAAGGTCCAAGGGATACGGTAAATCTGAAGTGAAGCATCGGAATCTAAAACTGGACTCACAGGAGAAGTTCAAATAATTCAAAGTGAGAGTGTCAGTCCTCTTGTACTTAAGTCAGCATTGCGCCGTTTGTATTAAATTCGGATGCAATTTCTGTGTTTCATCGTCAATAAGAAAGTCCAAGGGATACAGTAATCCTGAAGTGAAGCATCGGAATCTAAAACCGGACTCACAGGAGAGGTTCAAATCATAGAAAGTTAGAATGTCAGTCCTCTTGTACTTAAGTCGGCATTGTGCCTTTTGTATTAAATTCGGATGCAACTTCTGTGTTTCATCGTCAACAAGAAGGTCCTAGGGATACAGTAAATCTGAAGTGAAGCATCGGAATCTAAAACTGGACTCACAGGAGAGGTTCAAATCATAGACAGTTAGAGTGTCAGTCGTCTTGTACTTATATCGGCATTGTGCCTTTTGTAATAACTTCGAATGCAATTTCTGTGTTTCATCGTAAATGAAAAGGTCCAAGGGATACAGTAAACCTGGAGTGAAGCATCGGAATCTAAAACTGGACTCACAGGAGAGGTTCAAATTATAAAAAGTTAGAGTGTCGGTCCTCTTGTACTTAAGTCGGCGTTGTGCCTTTTGTATTACATTTGGATGCAATATCTGTGTTTCATCGTCAATAGGAACGTCGAAGGTAAATAGTAAACCTGAAGTGTAGCATCAGAATCTAAAACTGGACTCACAGGAGAGGTTCAAATCATAGAAAGTTAGTGTGTCGGTCCTCTTGGACTTAAGCCGGCATTGTGCCGTTTGTATCAAATTGGAATGCAAGTTTTGTGTTTCATCGTCATTAAGAAGGTCCAAGGGATACAGTAAACCTGAAGTGAAGCATCGGAATCTAAAACTGGACTCACAGGAGACGTTCAAATCATAGGAAGTTAGAGTGTCAGTCGACTTGTACTTAAGTCGGCATTGTGCCTTTTGTATTGAATTCGGATGCAATTTCTATGTTTCATCGTCAATAGGAAGGTCGAAAGTATACAGTAAACCGGAAATGAAGCATCGGAATCTAAAACTAGACGCACAGGAGAGGTTCAAATCATAGAAAGTTAGAGTGTCATTAATCTTGTACTTAAGTCGGCATTGTGTCTTTTGTAATAAATTCGGATGCAATTTCTGTGTTTCATCGTCAATAAGAAGGTCCATGGGATACAGTAAACCTGAAGTGAAGCATCGGAATCTAAAACTGGATTCACAGGAGAGTTTCAAATCATAGAAAGTTAGAGTGTCAGTCCTCTTGTACTTAAGTCGGCATTGTGCCTTTTGCATTAAATTCGGATGCAATTTCTGTGTTTCATCGTCAATAAGAAGGTCCAAGGTATACATTAAATCTGAAGTGAAGCATCGGAATCTAAAACTGGTCTCACAGGAGAAGTTCAAATCATAGAAAGTGAGAGTGTCAGTCCTCTTGTACTTAAGTCGGCATTGCGGCTTTTGTATTAAATTCGAATGCTATTTCTGTGTTTCATCGTCAATAAGAAGGTGCAAGGGATACATTAATCCTGATGTGTAGCATCGGAAGCTAAAACTGGACTCACAGGAGAGGTTCAAATCATAGAAAGTGAGAGTATCAATCCTCTTGTACTTAAGTCGGCATTGTGCATTTGGTATTACATTCGGATGCAATTTCAATGTTTCATCGTCAATCAGAAGGTCAAAGGGATACAGTAAACCTGAAGTGAAGCATCGGAATCTAAAACTGGACCCACAGGAGAGTTTTAAATCATAGACATTTAGAGTGTCAGTCGTCTTGTACTTATGTCGGCATTGTGCCTTTTGCATTAAATTCGGATGTAATTTCTGTGTTTCATCGTCAATAAGAAGGTCCAAGGGATACAGTAAACCTGAATTGAAGCATCGGAATCTAAAACTGGACTCACAGGAGAGGTTCAAATCATAGAAAGTGAGAGTGTCAGTCGTCTTGTACTTAAGTCGGCATTGTGCCTTTTGTATTAAATTCAGATGCAATTTCTGTGTTTCATCGTCAATAAGAAGTTACCAAGGGATACAGTAAACCTGAAGTGAAGCGTCGGAATCTAAAACTGGACTCACAGGAGAGGTTCAAATCATAGAAAGTGATAGTGTCAGTCCTCTTGTACTTAAGTCGGCATTGTGCCTTTTGTATTAAATTCGGATGCAATTTCTGTGTTCCATCGTCAATAAGAAGGTCCTAGGGATACAGTAAACCTGAAGTGAAGCATTGGAATCTAAAACTGGACTCACAGGAGAGGTTCAAATGATAGAAAGTTATAGTGTCAGTCCACTTGTACTTTAGTTGGCATTGTGACTTTTGAATTTAGTTCCGATGCAATTTCTGTGTTTCATCGTCTATAAGAAGTTCCGAGGTATACAGTAAACCTGAATTGAAGCATCGGACTCTAAAACTGGACTCACAGGAGAGGTTCAAATCATAGAAAGTTAGAGTGTCAGTCCTCTTGTACTTAAGTCGGCATTGTTCCTTTTGTATTGAATTCGGATACAATTTTTGTGTTTCATCGTCAATAAGAAGGACTAAGGTATACAGTAAACCTGAAGTGAAGCATCGGAATCTAAAACTGGACTCACAGGAAAGGTTCAAATCATAGAAAGTGAGAGTGTCAGTCCTCTTGCACTTAAGTCGGCATTGTGCCTTTTGTATTAAATTCGGATGCAATTTCTGTGTTTTATCGTCAATAAGAAGGTCCAAGGTGTTCAGTAAAACTAAAGTGAAGCATCAGAATCTAAAACTGGACTCACAGGAGAGGTACAATTCATAGAAAGTGAGAGTGTCAGTCCTCTTGTACTTGAGTCGGCATTGTGCCTTTTGTATTAAATTCGGATGCAATTTCTGTGATTCATCGTCAATAAGAAGGTACCAAGGGATACAGAAAACCTGAAGTGAAGCGTCGGAATCTAAAACTGGACTCACAGGAGAGGTTCAAATCATAGAAAGTGATTGTGTCAGTCCTCTTGTACTTAAGTCGGCATTGTGCCTTTTGTATTAAAATCGGATGCAATTTTTGTGTTTCATCGTCAATTAGAAGGTCTAAGGTATACAGTAATCCTGAAGTGAAGCATCGGAATCTAAAACTGGGCTCACAGGAAAGGTTCAAATCATAGAAAGTGAGTGTGTCAGTCCTCTTGTACGTAAGTCGGCATTGTGCCTTTTGTATTAAATTCGGATGCAATTTCTGTATTCCATCGTCAATAAGAAGGTCCAAGGTGTTCAGTAAAACTGAAGTGAAGCATCGGAATCTAAATCTGGACTCACAGGAGAAGTACAATTCATAGAAAGTGAGAGTGTCAGTCCTCTTGTACTTAAGTCGGCATTGTGCATTTTGTATTAAATTCGGATGCAATTTCTGTGATTCATCGTCAATAAGAAGGTCCAAGGGATACAGTAAACCTGAACTGACGCATCGGAATCTAAAACTGGACTCACAGGAGAGGTTCAAATCATAGAAAGTTAGAGTGTCAGTCCTCTTGTACTTAAGTCAGCATTATGCCTTTGGTATTAAATTCGGATGCAATTTTTTTGTTTCATCGTCAATAAGAACGTACAAGGGATACAGTAAACCTGAAGTGAAGCATCGGAATTCGAAAACTGAACTCACAGGAGAGGTTCAAATCATAGAAAGTGAGAGTGTCAGTCCTCTTGTACTTAAGCCGGCATTGTGCCTTTGGTATTAAAATCAATAAGAAGGTACCAAGGGATACAGTAAACCTGAAGTGAAGCGTCGGAATCTAAAACTGGACTCACAGGAGAGGTTCAAATCATAGGAAGTGATAGTGTCAGTCCTCTTGTACTTAAGGCGGCATTGTGCCTTTTGTATTAAATACGGATGCAATTTCTGTGTTTCATCGTCAATAAGAAGTTACCAAGGGATACAGTAAACCTGAAGTGAAGCGTCGGAATCTAAAACTGGACTCACAGGAGAGGTTCAAATCCTAGAAAGTGATAGTGTCAGTCCTGTTGTACTTAAGTCGGCATTTTGCCTTTTGTATTAAATTCGGATGCAATTTCTGTGTTCCATCGTCAATAAGAAGGTCCTAGGGATAGAGTAAACCTGAAGTGAAGCATTGGAATCTAAAACTGGACCCACAGGAGAGGTTCAAATGATAGAAAGTTATAGTGTCAGTCCACTTGTACTTTAGTTGGCATTGTTACTTTTGAATTTAATTCCGATGCAATTTCTGTGTTTCATCGTCTATAAGAAGTTCCGAGGTATACAGTAAACCTGAATTGAAGCATCGGACTCTAAAACTGGACTCACAGGAGAGGTCAAATCATTGAAAGTTATAGTGTCAGTCCTCTTGTACTTAAGCCGGCATTGTGCCTTTTGTATTAAATTCGGATGCAATTTCTGTGTTTCATCCTCAATAAGAAGGACCAAGGTGTTCAGTAAAACTAAAGTGAAGCATCGGAATCTAAAACTGGACTCACAGGAGAGGTACAATTCATAGAAAGTGAGAGTGTCAGTCCTCTTGTACTTAAGTCGGCATTGTGCCTTTTGTATTAAATTCGGATGCAATTTCTGTGTTTCATCGTCAATAAGAAGGTACCAAGGGACACAGAAAATCTGAAGTGAAGCGTCGGAATCTAAAACTGGACTCACAGGAGAGGTTCAAATCATAGAAACTGATAGTGTCAGTCCTCTTGTACTTAAGTCGGCATTGTGCCTTTTGTATTAAAATCGGATACAATTTTTGTGTTTCATCGACAATTAGAAGGTCTAAGGTATACAGTAAACCTGAAGTGAAGAATCGGAATCTAAAACTGGGCTCACAGGAAAGGTTCAAAACATAGAAAGTGAGTGTGTCAGTCCTCTTGTACTTAAGTCGGCATTGTGCCTTTTGTATTAAATTCGGATGCAATTTCTGTGTTTCATCGTCAATAGGAAGTTCCAAGGGATACAGTAAACCTGAATTGAAGCATCGGAATCTAAAACTGGACTCACAGGAGAGGTTCAAATCATAGAAAGTGAGAGTGTCAGTCGTCTTGTACTTAAGTCGGCATTGTGCCTTTTGTATTAAATTCGGATGCAATTTCTGTGTTTCATCGTCAATAGGAATGTCAAAGGTAAATAGTAAACCTGAAGTGAAGCATCAGAATCTAAAACTGGACTCACAGGAGAGGTTCAAATCATAGAAAGTTAGAGTGTTAGTCCTCTTGTACTTAAGTCGGCATCGTGCCTTTGGTATTAAAATCGGATACAATTTTTGTGTTTCATCGTCAATTAGAAGGTCTAAGGTATACAGTAAACCTGAAGTGAAGCATAGGAATCTAAAACTGGGCTCACAGGAAAGGTCCAAATCATAGAAAGTGAGAGTGTCAGTCCTCTTGTACTTAAGTCGGCATTGTGACTTTTGTATTAAATTAGGATGCAATTTCTGTGTTTCATCGTCAATAAGAAGGTCCAAGGTGTTCAGTAAAACTGAAGTGAAACATCGGAATCTAAAACTGGACTCACAGGAGAGGTACAATTCATAGAAAGTGAGAGTGTCAGTCCTCTTGTACTTAAGTCGGCACTGTGCATTTTGTATTAAATTCGGATGCAATTTCTGTGTTTCATCGTCAATAAGAAGGTCCAAGGGATACAGTAAACCTGAACTGATGCATAGGAATCTAAAACTGGACTCACAGGAGAGGTTCAAATCATAGAAAGTTAGAGTGTCAGTCCTCTTGTACTTAAGTCAGCATTATGCCTTTGGTATTAAATTCGGATGCAATTTCTTTGTTTCATCGTCAATAAGAACGTACAAGGGATACAGTAAACCTGAAGTGAAGCATCGGAATTCGAAAACTGAACTCACAGGAGAGGTTCAAATCATAGAAAGTGAGAGTGTCAGTCATCTTGTACTTAAGTCGGCATTGTGACCTTTGTATTAAATTCGGATGCAATTTCTGTGTTTCATCGTCAATAGGAAGGTCGAAGGTAAATAGTAAACCTGAACTGAAGCATCGGAATCTAAAACTGGACTCACAGGAGAGGTTCAAATCATAGGAAGTTAGAGTGTCAGTCCTCTTGTACTTAAGTCAGCATTATGCCTTTTGTATTAAATTCGGATGCAATTTCTTTGTTTCATCGTCAATAAGAACGTACAAGGGATACAGTAAACCTGAAGTGAAGCATCGGAATTCGAAAACTGAACTCACAGGAGATGTTCAAATCACAGAAAGTGAGAGTGTCAGTCCTCTTGTACTTAAGTCGGCATTGTGAGTTTGTTATTAAATTCAGATGCAATTTCTGTGTTTCATCATCAACAAGAAGGTAATAAGGGATACAGTAAACCTGATGTGAAGCGTCGGAATCTAAAACTGGACTCACAGGAGAGGTTCAAATCATAGAAAGAGATAGTGTCAGTCCTCTTGTACTTAAGCCGGCATTGTGCCTTTTGTATTAAATTCGGATGCAATTTCTGTGTTTCATCGTCAATAAGAAGGTACCAAGGGATACAGAAAACCTGAAGTGAAGCGTCAGAATCTAAAACTGGACTCACAGGAGAGGTTCAAATCATAGAAAGTGATAGTGTCAGTCCTCTTGTAGTTAAGTCGGCATTGTGCCTTTTGTATTAAATTCGGATGCAATTTCTGTGTTTCATCGTCAATAAGAAGGTACCAAGGGACACAGAAAACCTGAAGTGAAGTGTCGGAATCTAAAACTGGACTCACAGGAGAGGTTCAAATCATAGAAACTGATAGTGTCAGTCCTCTTGTACTTAAGTCGGCATTGTGCCTTTTGTATTAAAATCGGAAACAATTTTTGTGTTTCATCGACAATTAGAAGGACCAAGGTGTTCAGTAAAACTAGAGTGAAGCATCGGAATCTAAAACTGGACTCACAGGAGAGGTACAATTCATAGAAAGTGAGAGTGTCAGTCCTCTTGTACTTAAGTCGGCATTGTGCCTTTTGTATTAAATTCGGATGCAATTTCTGTGTTTCATCGTCAATAAGAAGGTACCAAGGGACACAGAAAACCTGAAGTGAAGAGTCGGAATCTAAAACTGGACTCACAGGAGAGGTTCAAATCATAGAAACTGATAGTGTCAGTCCTCTTGTACTTAAGTCGGCATTGTGCATTTTGTATTAAAATCGGATACAATTTTTGTGTTTCATCGACAATTAGAAGGTCTAAGGTATACAGTAAACCTGAAGTGAAGAATCGGAATCTAAAACTGGGCTCACAGGAAAGGTTCAAAACATAGAAAGTGAGTGTGTCAGTCCTCTTGTACTTAAGTCGGCATTGTGACTTTTGTATTAAATTAGGATGCAATTTCTGTGTTTCATCGTCAATAAGAAGGTCCAAGGGATACAGTAAACCTGAACTGATGCATCGGAATCTACAACTGGACTCACAGGAGAGGTTCAAATCATAGAAAGTTAGAGTGTCAGTCCCCTTGTACTTAAGTCAGCATTATGCCTTTGGTATTAAATTCGGATGCAATTTCTTTGTTTCATCGTCAATAAGAACGTACAAGGGATACAGTAAACCTGAAGTGAAGCATCGGAATTCGAAAACTGAACTCACAGGAGAGGTTCAAATCATAGAAAGTGAGAGTGTTAGTCCTCTTGTACTTAGGTCGGCACTGTGCCTTTTGTATTAAATTCCGATGCAATTTCTGTGTTTCATCGTCAATATGAAGGTCCAAGGGATACAGTAAACCTGAATTGAAGCATCGGAATCGAAAACTGGACTCACAGGAGAGGTTCAAATCATAGAAAGTGAGAGTGTCAGTCATCTTGTACTTAAGTCGGCATTGTGACCTTTGTATTATATTCGGATGCAATTTCTGTGTTTCATCGTCAATAGGAAGGTCGAAGGTAAATAGTAAACCTGAACTGAAGCATCGGAATCTAAAACTGGACTCACAGGAAAGGGTTCAAATCATAGGAAGTTAGAGTGTCAGTCCTCTTGTACTTAAGTCAGCATTATGCCTTTTGTATTAAATTCGGATGCAATTTCTTTGTTTCATCGTCAATAAGAACGTACAAGGGATACAGTAAACCTGAAGTGAAGCATCGGAATTCGAAAACTGAACTCACAGGAGATGTTCAAATCACAGAAAGTGAGAGTGTCAGTCCTCTTGTACTTAAGTCGGCCTTGTGAGTTTTTTATTAAATTCAGATGCAATTTCTGTGTTTCATCATCAACAAGAAGGTAATAAGGGATACAGTAAACCTGATGTGAAGCGTCGGAATCTAAAACTGGACTCACAGGAGAGGTTCAAATCATAGAAAGAGATAGTGTCAGTCCTCTTGTACTTAAGCCGGCATTGTGCCTTTTGTATTAAATTCGGATGCAATTTCTGTGTTTCATCGTCAATAAGAAGGTACCAAGGGATACAGAAAACCTGAAGTGAAGCGTCAGAATCTAAAACTGGACTCACAGGAGAGGTTCAAATCATAGAAGCTGATAGTGTCAGTCCTCTTGTAAGTCAGTCGGCATTGTGCCTTTTGTATTAAATTCGGATGCAATATCTGTGTTTTATCGTCAATAAGAAGGTCCTAGGGATACAGTAAACCTGCAGTGAAGCATTGGAATCTAAAACTGGACTCACAGGAGAGGTTCAAATCATAGAAAGTTAGAGTGTCAGTTCACTTGTACTTTAGTTGGCATTGTTTCTTTTGAATTTAATTCCGATGCAATTTCTGTGTTTCATCGTCTATAAGAAGTTCCGAGGTATACAGTAAACCTGAAGTGAAGCATCGGAATCTGAAACTGGACTCACAGGAGAGGTTCAAATCATAGAAAGTGAGAGTGTTAGTCCTCTTGTACTTAAGTCGGCATTGTGCCTTTTGTATTAAATTCCGATGCTATTTCTGTGTTTCATCGTCAATATGAAGGTCCAAGGGATACAGTAAACCTGAATTGAAGCATCGGAATCTAAAACTGGACTCACAGGAGAGGTTCAAATCATAGAAAGTGAGAGTGTCAGTCGTCTTGTACTTAAGTCGGCATTGTGCCTTTAGTATTAAATTCAGGTGCAATTTCTGTGTTTCATCGTCAATAAGAAGGTCCAAGGGATACAGTCAACCTGAACTGAAGCATCGGAATCTAAAACTGGACTCACATGAGAGGTTCAAATCATTGAAAGTTAGAGTGTCAGTCCTCTTGTACTTGAGTCAGCATTATGCCTTTTGTATTAAATTCGGATGCAATTTCTTTGTTTCATCGTCAATAAGAACGTACAAAGGATACAGTAAACCTGAAGTGAAGCATCGGAATTCGAAAACTGGACTCACAGGAGAGGTTCAAATCATAGAAAGTGATATTGTCAGTCCTCTTGTACTTAAGTCGGCATTGTGCCTTTTGTATTAAATTCGGATGCAATTTCTGTGTCCCATCGTCAATAAGAAGGTCCTAGGGATACAATAAACCTGAAGTGAAGCATTGGAATCTAAAACTGGACTCACAGGAGAGGTTCAAATGATAGAAAGTTATAGTGTCAGTCCTCTTGTACTTAAGACGGCATTGTGAGTTTTGTATTAAATTCGGATACAAGTTTTGTGTTTCATCGTCAATAAGAAGGTCTAAGGTATACAGTAAACCTGAAGTGAAGCATCGGAATCTAAAACTGGACTCACAGGAAAGGTTCAAATCATAGAAAGTGAGAGTGTCAGTCCTCTTGTACTTAAGTCGGCATTGTGCCTTTTGTATTAAATTCGGATGCAATTTCTGTGTTTCATCGTCAATAAGAAGGTACCAAGGGATACAGAAAACCTGAAGTGAAGCGTCGGAATCTAAAACTGGACTCACAGGAGAGGTTCAAATCATAGAAAGTGATAGTGTCAGTCCTCTTGTACTTAAGTCGGCATTGTGCCTTTTGTATTAAAATCGGATACAATTTTTGTGTTTTATCGTCAATTAGAAGGTCTAAGGTATACAGTAAACCTGAAGTGAAGCATCGGAATCTAAAACTGGGCTCACAGGAAAGGTTCAAATCATAGCAAGTGAGTGTGTCAGTCCTCTTGTACTTAAGTCGGCATTGTGCCTTTTGTATTAAATTCGGATGCAATTTCTGTGTTTCATCGTCAATAAGAAGGTCCAAGGGATACAGTAAACCTGAATTCAAGCATCGGAATCTAAAACTGGACTCACAGGAGAGGTTCAAATCATAGAAAGTGAGAGTGTCAGTCGTCTTGTACTTAAGTCGGCATTGTGCCTTTTGTATTAAATTCGGATTCAATTTCTGTGTTTCATCGTCAATAGGAAGGTCGAAGGTAAATAGTAAACCTGAAGTGAAGCATCAGAATCTAAAACTGGACTCACAGGAGAGGTTCAAATCATAGAAAGTTAGGCTGTCAGTCCTCTTGTACTTAAGTCGGCATTGTGCATTTGGTATTAAAATCGGATACAATTTTTGTGTTTCATCGTCAATTAGAAGGTCTAAGGTATACAGTAAACCTGAAGTGAAGCATAGGAATCTAAAACTGGGCTCACAGGAAAGGTCCAAATCATAGAAAGTGAGAGTGTCAGTCCTCTTGTACTTAAGTCGGCATTGTGACTTTTGTATTAAATTAGGATGCAATTTCTGTGTTTCATCGTCAATAAGAAGGTCCAAGGTGTTCAGTAAAACTGAAGTGAAGCATCGGAATCTAAAACTGGACTCACAGGAGAGGTACAATTCATAGAAAGTGAGAGTGTCATTCCTCTTGTACTTAAGTCGGCACTGTGCATTTTGTATTAAATTCGGATGCAATTTCTGTGTTTCATCGTCAATAAGAAGGTCCAAGGGATACAGTAAACCTGAACTGATGCATCGGAATCTAAAACTGGACTCACAGGAGAGGTTCAAATCATAGAAAGTTAGAGTGTCAGTCCTCTTGTACTTAAGTCAGCATTATGCCTTTGGTATTAAATTTGGATGCAATTTCTTTGTTTCATCGTCAATAAGAACGTACAAGGGATACAGTAAACCTGAAGTGAAGCATCGGAATTCGAAAACTGAACTCACAGGAGAGGTTCAAATCATAGAAAGTGAGAGTGTTAGTCCTCTTGTACTTAGGTCGGCACTGTGCCTTTTGTATTAAATTCCGATGCAATTTCTGTGTTTCATCGTCAATATGAAGGTCCAAGGGATACAGTAAACCTGAATTGAAGCATCGGAATCGAAAACTGGACTCACAGGAGAGGTTCAAATCATAGAAAGTGAGAGTGTCAGTCATCTTGTACTTAAGTCGGCATTGTGACCTTTGTATTAAATTCGGATGCAATTTCTGTGTTTCATCGTCAATAGGAAGGTCGAAGGTAAATAGTAAACCTGAACTGAAGCATCGGAATCTAAAACTGGACTCACAGGAGAGGTTCAAATCATAGGAAGTTAGAGTGTCAGTCCTCTTGTACTTAAGTCAGCATTATGCCTTTTGTATTAAATTCGGATGCAATTTCTTTGTTTCATCGTCAATAAGAACGTACAAGGGATACAGTAAACCTGAAGTGAAGCATCGGAATTCGAAAACTGCACTCACAGGAGATGTTCAAATCACAGAAAGTGAGAGTGTCAGTCCTCTTGTACTTAAGTCGGCATTGTGAGTTTTTTATTAAATTCAGATGCAATTTCTGTGTTTCATCATCAACAAGAAGGTAATAAGGGATACAGTAAACCTGATGTGAAGCGTCGGAATCTAAAACTGGACTCACAGGAGAGGTTCAAATCATAGAAAGAGATAGTGTCAGTCCTCTTGTACTTAAGCCGGCATTGTGCCTTTTGCATTAAATTCGGATGCAATTTCTGTGTTTCATCGTCAATAAGAAGGTACCAAGGGATACAGAAAACCTGAAGTGAAGCGTCAGAATCTAAAACTGGACTCACAGGAGAGGTTCAAATCATAGAAAGTGATAGTGTCAGTCCTCTTGTACTTAAGTCGGCATTGTGCCTTTTGTATTAAATTCGGATGCAATTTCTGTGTTTCATCGTCAATAAGAAGGTACCAAGGGACACAGAAAACCTGAAGTGAAGCGTCGGAATCTAAAACTGGACTCACAGGAGAGGTTCAAATCATAGAAACTGATAGTGTCAGTCCTCTTGTACTTAAGTCGGCATTGTGCCTTTTGTATTAAAATCGGAAACAATTTTTGTGTTTCATCGACAATTAGAAGGACCAAGGTGTTCAGTAAAACTAAAGTGAAGCATCGGAATCTAAAACTGGACTCACAGGAGAGGTACAATTCATAGAAAGTGAGAGTGTCAGTCCTCTTGTACTTAAGTCGGCACTGTGCATTTTGTATTAAATTCGGATGCAATTTCTGTGTTTCATCGTCAATAAGAAGGTCCAAGGGATACAGTAAACCTGAACTGATGCATCGGAATCTAAAACTGGACTCACAGGAGAGGTTCAAATCATAGAAAGTTAGAGTGTCAGTCCTCTTGTACTTAAGTCAGCATTATGCCTTTGGTATTAAATTCGGATGCAATTTCTTTGTTTCATCGTCAATAAGAACGTACAAGGGATACAGTAAACCTGAAGTGAAGCATCGGAATTCGAAAACTGAACTCACAGGAGAGGTTCAAATCATAGAAAGTGAGAGTGTTAGTCCTCTTGTACTTAGGTCGGCACTGTGCCTTTTGTATTAAATTCCGATGCAATTTCTGTGTTTCATCGTCAATATGAAGGTCCAAGGGATACAGTAAACCTGAATTGAAGCATCGGAATCGAAAACTGGACTCACAGGAGAGGTTCAAATCATAGAAAGTGAGAGTGTCAGTCATCTTGTACTTAAGTCGGCATTGTGACCTTTGTATTAAATTCGGATGCAATTTCTGTGTTTCATCGTCAATAGGAAGGTCGAAGGTAAATAGTAAACCTGAACTGAAGCATCGGAATCTAAAACTGGACTCACAGGAAAGGGTTCAAATCATAGGAAGTTAGAGTGTCAGTCCTCTTGTACTTAAGTCAGCATTATGCCTTTTGTATTAAATTCGGATGCAATTTCTTTGTTTCATCGTCAATAAGAACGTACAAGGGATACAGTAAACCTGAAGTGAAGCATCGGAATTCGAAAACTGAACTCACAGGAGATGTTCAAATCACAGAAAGTGAGTGTGTCAGTCCTCTTGTACTTAAGTCGGCATTGTGAGTTTTTTATTAAATTCAGATGCAATTTCTGTGTTTCATCATCAACAAGAAGGTAATAAGGGATACAGTAAACCTGATGTGAAGCGTCGGAATCTAAAACTGGACTCACAGGAGAGGTTCAAATCATAGAAAGAGATAGTGTCAGTCCTCTTGTACTTAAGCCGGCATTGTGCCTTTTGTATTAAATTCGGATGCAATTTCTGTGTTTCATCGTCAATAAGAAGGTACCAAGGGATACAGAAAACCTGAAGTGAAGCGTCAGAATCTAAAACTGGACTCACAGGAGAGGTTCAAATCATAGAAGCTGATAGTGTCAGTCCTCTTGTACGTCAGTCGGCATTGTGCCTTTTGTATTAAATTCGGATGCAATATCTGTGTTTTATCGTCAATAAGAAGGTCCTAGGGATACAGTAAACCTGCAGTGAAGCATTGGAATCTAAAACTGGACTCACAGGAGAGGTTCAAATCATAGAAAGTTAGAGTGTCAGTTCACTTGTACTTTAGTTGGCATTGTTTCTTTTGAATTTAATTCCGATGCAATTTCTGTGTTTCATCGTCTATAAGAAGTTCCGAGGTATACAGTATACCTGAAGTGAAGCATCGGAATCTGAAACTGGACTCACAGGAGAGGTTCAAATCATAGAAAGTGAGAGTGTTAGTCCTCTTGTACTTAAGTCGGCATTGTGCCTTTTGTATTAAATTCCGATGCTATTTCTGTGTTTCATCGTCAATATGAAGGTCCAAGGGATACAGTAAACCTGAATTGAAGCATCGGAATCTAAAACTGGACTCACAGGAGAGGTTCAAATCATAGAAAGTGAGAGTGTCAGTCGTCTTGTACTTAAGTCGGCATTGTGCCTTTAGTATTAAATTCAGGTGCAATTTCTGTGTTTCATCGTCAATAAGAAGGTCCAAGGGATACAGTCAACCTGAACTGAAGCATCGGAATCTAAAACTGGACTCACATGAGAGGTTCAAATCATTGAAAGTTAGAGTGTCAGTCCTCTTGTACTTGAGTCAGCATTATGCCTTTTGTATTAAATTCGGATGCAATTTCTTTGTTTCATCGTCAATAAGAACGTACAAAGGATACAGTAAACCTGAAGTGAACCATCGGAATTCGAAAACTGGACTCACAGGAGAGGTTCAAATCATAGAAAGTGATAGTGTCAGTCCTCTTGTACTTAAGTCGGCATTGTGCCTTTTGTATTAAATTCGGATGCAATTTCTGTGTCCCATCGTCAATAAGAAGGTCCTAGGGATACAATAAACCTGAAGTGAAGCATTGGAATCTAAAACTGGACTCACAGGAGAGGTTCAAATGATAGAAAGTTATAGTGTCAGTCCTCTTGTACTTAAGACGGCATTGTGAGTTTTGTATTAAATTCGGATACAAGTTTTGTGTTTCATCGTCAATAAGAAGGTCTAAGGTATACAGTAAACCTGAAGTGAAGCATCGGAATCTAAAACTGGACTCACAGGAAAGGTTCAAATCATAGAAAGTGAGAGTGTCAGTCCTCTTGTACTTAAGTCGGCATTGTGCCTTTTGTATTAAATTCGGATGCAATTTCTGTGTTTCATCGTCAATAAGAAGGTACCAAGGGATACAGAATACCTGAAGTGAAGCGTCGGAATCTAAAACTGGACTCACAGGAGAGGTTCAAATCATAGAAAGTGATAGTGTCAGTCCTCTTGTACTTAAGTCGGCATTGTGCCTTTTGTATTAAAATCGGATACAATTTTTGTGTTTTATCGTCAATTAGAAGGTCTAAGGTATACAGTAAACCTGAAGTGAAGCATTGGAATCTAAAACTGGCCTCACAGGAAAGGTTCAAATCATAGCAAGTGAGTGTGTCAGTCCTCTTGTACTTAAGTCGGCATTGTGCCTTTTGTATTAAATTCGGATGCAATTTCTGTGTTTCATCGTCAATAAGAAGGTCCAAGGGATACAGTAAACCTGAATTCAAGCATCGGAATCTAAAACTGGACTCACAGGAGAGGTTCAAATGATAGAAAGTTATAGTGTCAGTCCACTTGTACTTTAGTTGGCATTGTGACTTTTGAATTTAATTCCGATGCAATTTCTGTGTTTCATCGTCTATAAGAAGTTCCGAGGTATACAGTCAACCTGAATTGAAGCATCGGACTCTAAAACTGGACTCACAGGAGAGGTTCAAATCATTGAAAGTTAGAGTGTCAGTCCTCTTGTACTTAAGTCGGCATATTGCCTTTTGTATTAAATTCGGATACAATTTTTGTGTTTCATCGACAATTAGAAGGTCTAAGGTATACAGTAAACCTGAAGTGAAGCATCGGAATCTAAAACTGGACTCACAGGAAAGGTTCAAATCATAGAAAGTTAGAGTGTCAGTCCTCTTGTACTTAAGTCTTCATTGTGCGTTTTGTATTAAATTCGGATGCAATTTCTGTGTTTCATCGTCAATAAGAAGGTCCAAGGTGTTTAGTAAAACTAAAGTGAAGCATCGGAATCTAAAACTGGACTCACAGGAGAGGTTCAAATCATAGAAAGTGATAGTGTCAGTCCACTTGTACTTCAGTCGGCATTGTGCCTTTTGTATTAAATTCGGATGCAATTTCTGTGTTTTATCGTCAATAAGAAGGTCCTAGGGATACAGTAAACCTGTAGTGAAGCATTGGAATCTAAAACTGGGCTCACAGGAAAGGTTCAAATCATAGAAAGTGAGAGTGTCAGTCCACTTGTACTTTAGTTGGCATTGTGACTTTTGAATTTAATTCCGATGCAATTTCTGTGTTTCATCGTCTATAAGAAGTTCCGAGGTATACAGTAAACCTGAAGTGAAGCATCGGAATCTGAAACTGGACTCACAGGAGAGGTTCAAATCATAGAAAGTGAGAGTGTTAGTCCTCTTGTACTGAAGTCGGCATTGTGCCTTTTGTATTATATTCCGATGCAATTTCTGTGTTTCATCGTCAATATGAAGGTCCAAGGGATACAGTAAACCTGAATTGAAGCATCGGAATCGAAAACTGGACTCACAGGAGAGGTTCAAATCATAGAAAGTGAGAGTGTCAGTCGTCTTGTACTTAAGTCGGCATTGTGCCTTTTGTATTAAGTTCGGATGCAATTTCTGTGTTTCATCGTCAATAGGAAGGTCGAAGGTAAATAGTAAACCTGAACTGAAGCATCGGAATCTAAAACTGGACTCACAGGAGAGGTTGAAATCATAGAAAGTTAGAGTGTTAGTCCTCTGGTACTTAAGTCAGCATTATGCCTTTTGTATTAAATTCAGATGCAATTTCTTTGTTTCATCGTCAATAAGAACGTACAAGGGATAAAGTAAACCTAAAGTGAAGCATCGGAATTCGAAAACTGAACTCACAGGAGAGGTTAAAATCACAGAAAGTGAGAGTATCAGTCCTCTTGTACTTAAGTCGACATTGTGAGTTTTTTATTAAATTCAGATGCAATTTCTGTGTTTCATCGTCAACAAGAAGGTCCTAGGGATACAGTAAACCTGAAGTGAAGCGTCGGAATCTAAAACTGGACTCACAGGAGAGGTTCAAATCATAGAAAGAGATAGTGTCAGTCCTCTTGTACTTAAGCCGGCATTGTGCCTTTTGTATTAAATTCGGATGCAATTTCTGTGTTTCATCGTCAATAATAAGGTACCAAGGGATACAGAAAACCTGAAGTGAAGCGTCGGAATCTAAAACTGGACTCACAGGAGAGGTTCAAATCATAGAAAGTAATAGTGTCAGTCCTCTTGTACATCAGTCGGCATTGTGCCTTTTGTATTAAATTCGGATGCAATTTCTGTGTTGCATCGTCAATAAGAAGGTCCTAGGGATACAGTAAACCTGCAGTGAAGCATTGGAATCTAAAACTGGACTCACAGGAGGGGTTCAAATCTTAGAAAGTTAGAGTGTCAGTCCACTTGTACTTTAGTTGGCATTGTGACTTTTGAATTTAATTCCGATGCAATTTCTGTGTTTCATCGTCTATATGAAGTTCCGAGGTATACAGTAAACCTCAAGTGAAGCATCGGAATCTGAAACTGAACTCACAGGAGAGGTTCAAATCATAGAAAGTGAGGGTGTTAGTCCTCTTGTACTTAAGTCGGCATTGTGCCTTTTGTATTAAATTCCGATGCAATTTCTGTGTTTCATCGTCAATATGAAGGTCCAAGGGATACAGTAAACCTGATTTGAAGCATCGGAATCTAAAAGTGGACTCACAGGAGAGGTTCAAATCATAGAAAGTGAGAGTGTCAGTCGTCTTGTACTTAAGTCGGCATTGTGCCTTTTGTATTAAATTCGGATGCAATTTCTGTGTTTCATCGTCAATAACAAGGTCCTAGGGATACAGTAAACCTGAAGTGAAGCATCGGAATACGAAAACTGGACTCACATGAGAGGTTCAAATCATAGAAAGTTAGAGTGTCAGTCCTCTTGTACTTAAGTCGGCATTGTGCCTTTTGAATTTCATTGCGATGCAATTACTGTGCCTCATCGTCAATAAGAAGGTCCAAGGAACACTCTAAACCTGAAGTGAAGCATCGGAATCTAAAACTAGACTCACAGGAGAGGTTCAAGTCATGGAAAGTTAGAGTGTCAGTCCTCTCGTAACTATGTCGCCATTGTGTATTTTGAATTTAATTCTGATGCAATTTCTGTGTTACATCGTCAATAAGAAGGTCCGAGGTATATAGTAAACCTGAAGTGAAACATCGGAATCTAAAACTGGACTCACAGGAGAGGTTCAAATCATAGAAAGTTAGAGTGTCAGTCCTCTTGTACTTACGTCGGCATTGTGCTTTTTGTATTAAATTTGGATGAAATTTCTGTGTTTCATCGTCAATATGAAGTTCCAAGGGATACAGTAAACCTGAAGTGAAGCATCGGAATCTAACACTGGACTCACAGGAGAGGTTCAAATCATAGAAAGTTAGAGTATCAGTCCTCTTGTACTTAAGTCGACGTCGTGCTTTTTGTATTAAATTCGGATGCAATTTGGGTGATTCATCGTCAATTAGAAGGTCCAAGGGATACAGTAATCCTGAAGTGAGGCATCGGAATTTAAAACTGGTCTCACAGGAGAGGTTCAAATCATAGAAAGTGAGAGTGTCAGTCGTCTTGTACTTAAGTCGGCATTGTGCCTTTAGTATTAAATTCAGGTGCAATTTCTGTGTTTCATCGTCAATAAGAAGGTCCAAGGGATACAGTCAACCTGAACTGAAGCATCGGAATCTAAAACTGGACTCACATGAGAGGTTCAAATCATTGAAAGTTAGTGTGTCAGTCCTCTTGTACTTGAGTCAGCATTATGCCTTTTGTATTAAATTCGGATGCAATTTCTTTGTTTCATCGTCAATAAGAACGTACAAAGGATACAGTAAACCTGAAGTGAAGCATCGGAATCTTTAACTGGACTCACAGGAGAGGTTCAAATCTTAGAAAGTGAGAGTGTTAGTCCTCTTGTACTTAAGTCGGCATTGTGCCTTTTGTTCTAAATTCGGATTCAATTTCTGTGTTTCATCGTCAATAAGATGGTCCAAGGCATACAGCAAACCTGAAGTGAAGCATTGGAATCTAAAATTGGACTCACAGGAGAGGTTCAAATCATAGAAAGTTAGAGTGTCAGTCCTCTTGTACTTAAGTCGGCATTGTGCCTTTTGAATTTAATTCCGATGCAATTTCTGTGTTTCATCGTCAATAAGAAGGTCCAAGGTATACAGTAA
This sequence comes from Schistocerca americana, assembly GCF_021461395.2. Classification (NCBI taxonomy): domain Eukaryota; kingdom Metazoa; phylum Arthropoda; class Insecta; order Orthoptera; family Acrididae; genus Schistocerca; species Schistocerca americana. The sequence continues at coordinate 1,089,670,918 of NC_060120.1, read as the reverse complement.
ACCTGAAGTGAAGCATCGCAATCTAAAACTGGACTCACAGGAGAGGTTCAAATCATAGAAAGTTAGAGTGTTAGTCCTCTTAAATTTAAGTCGGCATTGTGCCTTTTGTGTTAAGTTCAGATGAAATTTCTGTGTTTCGTCGTCAATAAGAAGGTCCAAGGGATACAGTAAACCTTAAGTGAAGCATCGGAATCTAAAACTGGACTCACAGGAGAGATTCAAATCATAGAGAGTGTAAGTGTCAGTCTTCTTGTACGTAAGTCGGCACTGTGCCTTTTGTATTAAATTCGGAAACAATTTCCGTGTTTCATCGTCAATAAGAAGGTCCAAGGAATACAGGAAACCTGCAGTGAAGCATCGGAATCTAAAACTGGACTCACAGGAGAATTTCAAATCATAGAAAGTTAGTGTGTCAGTCCTCTTGCACTTAATTCAGCATTTGGCATTTTATATTAAATTCGGATGCAATTTCTGTGTTTCGTCGTCAATCAGAAGGTACATGGGATACAGTAAACCTGAAGTGAAGCATCGGAATCTAAAACTGGACTCACAGGAGAAGTTCAAATCATAGAAAGTGAATGTGTCAGTCCTCTTGTACTTTAGTCGGCACTGTGCCTTGTGTATTAAATTCGGATGCAATTTCTGTGTTTCATCGTCAATAAGAAGGTCCTAGGGATACAGTAAACCTGCAGTGAAGCATTGGAATCTAAAACTGGACTCACAGGAGAGGTTCAAATCATAGAAAGTTAGAGTGTCAGTTCACTTGTACTTTAGTTGGCATTGTTTCTTTTGAATTTAATTCCGATGCAATTTCTGTGTTTCATCGTCTATAAGAAGTTCCGAGGTATACAGTATACCTGAAGTGAAGCATCGGAATCTGAAACTGGACTCACAGGAGAGGTTCAAATCATAGAAAGTGAGAGTGTTAGTCCTCTTGTACTTAAGTCGGCATTGTGCCTTTTGTATTAAATTCCGATGCTATTTCTGTGTTTCATCGTCAATATGAAGGTCCAAGGGATACTGTAAACCTGAATTGAAGCATCGGAATCTAAAACTGGACTCACAGGAGAGGTTCAAATCATAGAAAGTGAGAGTGTCAGTCGTCTTGTACTTAAGTCGGCATTGTGCCTTTAGTATTAAATTCAGGTGCAATTTCTGTGTTTCATCGTCAATAAGAAGGTCCAAGGGATACAGTCAACCTGAACTGAAGCATCGGAATCTAAAACTGGACTCACATGAGAGGTTCAAATCATTGAAAGTTAGAGTGTCAGTCCTCTTGTACTTGAGTCAGCATTATGCCTTTTGTATTAAATTCGGATGCAATTTCTTTGTTTCATCGTCAATAAGAACGTACAAAGGATACAGTAAACCTGAAGTGAAGCATCGGAATTCGAAAACTGGACTCACAGGAGAGGTTCAAATCATAGAAAGTGATAGTGTCAGTCCTCTTGTACTTAAGTCGGCATTGTGCCTTTTGTATTAAATTCGGATGCAATTTCTGTGTCCCATCGTCAATAAGAAGGTCCTAGGGATACAATAAACCTGAAGTGAAGCATTGGAATCTAAAACTGGACTCACAGGAGAGGTTCAAATGATAGAAAGTTATAGTGTCAGTCCTCTTGTACTTAAGACGGCATTGTGAGTTTTGTATTAAATTCGGATACAAGTTTTGTGTTTCATCGTCAATAAGAAGGTCTAAGGTATACAGTAAACCTGAAGTGAAGCATCGGAATCTAAAACTGGACTCACAGGAAAGGTTCAAATCATAGAAAGTGAGAGTGTCAGTCCTCTTGTACTTAAGTCGGCATTGTGCCTTTTGTATTAAATTCGGATGCAATTTCTGTGTTTCATCGTGAATAAGAAGGTACCAAGGGATACAGAAAACCTGAAGTGAAGCGTCGGAATCTAAAACTGGACTCACAGGAGAGGTTCAAATCATAGAAAGTGATAGTGTCAGTCCTCTTGTACTTAAGTCGGCATTGTGCCTTTTGTATTAAAATCGGATACAATTTTTGTGTTTTATCGTCAATTAGAAGGTCTAAGGTATACAGTAAACCTGAAGTGAAGCATCGGAATCTAAAACTGGGCTCACAGGAAAGGTTCAAATCATAGCAAGTGAGTGTGTCAGTCCTCTTGTACTTAAGTCGGCATTGTGCCTTTTGTATTAAATTCGGATGCAATTTCTGTGTTTCATCGACAATAAGAAGGTCCAAGGGATACAGTAAACCTGAATTCAAGCATCGGAATCTAAAACTGGACTCACAGGAGAGGTTCAAATGATAGAAAGTTATAGTGTCAGTCCACTTGTACTTTAGTTGGCATTGTGACTTTTGAATTTAATTCCGATGCAATTTCTGTGTTTCATCGTCTATAAGAAGTTCCGAGGTATACAGTCAACCTGAATTGAAGCATCGGACTCTAAAACTGGACTCACAGGAGAGGTTCAAATCATTGAAAGTTAGAGTGTCAGTCCTCTTGTACTTAAGTCGGCATATTGCCTTTTGTATTAAATTCGGATACAATTTTTGTGTTTCATCGACAATTAGAAGGTCTAAGGTATACAGTAAACCTGAAGTGAAGCATCGGAATCTAAAACTGGACTCACAGGAAAGGTTCAAATCATAGAAAGTTAGAGTGTCAGTCCTCTTGTACTTAAGTCTTCATTGTGCGTTTTGTATTAAATTCGGATGCAATTTCTGTGTTTCATCGTCAATAAGAAGGTCCAAGGTGTTCAGTAAAACTAAAGTGAAGCATCGGAAACTAAAACTGGACTCACAGGAGAGGTTCAAATCATAGAAAGTGATAGTGTCAGTCCACTTGTACTTCAGTCGGCATTGTGCCTTTTGTATTAAATTCGGATGCAATTTCTGTGTTTTATCGTCAATAAGAAGGTCCTAGGGATACAGTAAACCTGTAGTGAAGCATTGGAATCTAAAACTGGGCTCACAGGAAAGGTTCAAATCATAGAAAGTGAGAGTGTCAGTCCACTTGTACTTTAGTTGGCATTGTGACTTTTGAATTTAATTCCGATGCAATTTCTGTGTTTCATCGTCTATAAGAAGTTCCGAGGTATACAGTAAACCTGAAGTGAAGCATCGGAATCTGAAACTGGACTCACAGGAGAGGTTCAAATCATAGAAAGTGAGAGTGTTAGTCCTCTTGTACTGAAGTCGGCATTGTGCCTTTTGTATTATATTCCGATGCAATTTCTGTGTTTCATCGTCAATATGAAGGTCCAAGGGATACAGTAAACCTGAATTGAAGCATCGGAATCGAAAACTGGACTCACAGGAGAGGTTCAAATCATAGAAAGTGAGAGTGTCAGTCGTCTTGTACTTAAGTCGGCATTGTGCCTTTTGTATTAAGTTCGGATGCAATTTCTGTGTTTCATCGTCAATAGGAAGGTCGAAGGTAAATAGTAAACCTGAACTGAAGCATCGGAATCTAAAACTGGACTCACAGGAGAGGTTGAAATCGTAGAAAGTTAGAGTGTTAGTCCTCTGGTACTTAAGTCAGCATTATGCCTTTTGTATTAAATTCAGATGCAATTTCTTTGTTTCATCGTCAATAAGAACGTACAAGGGATAAAGTAAACCTAAAGTGAAGCATCGGAATTCGAAAACTGAACTCACAGGAGAGGTTAAAATCACAGAAAGTGAGAGTATCAGTCCTCTTGTACTTAAGTCGACATTGTGAGTTTTTTATTAAATTCAGATGCAATTTCTGTGTTTCATCGTCAACAAGAAGGTCCTAGGGATACAGTAAACCTGAAGTGAAGCGTCGGAATCTAAAACTGGACTCACAGGAGAGGTTCAAATCATAGAAAGAGATAGTGTCAGTCCTCTTGTACTTAAGCCGGCATTGTGCCTTTTGTATTAAATTCGGATGCAATTTCTGTGTTTCATCGTCAATAATAAGGTACCAAGGGATACAGAAAACCTGAAGTGAAGCGTCGGAATCTAAAACTGGACTCACAGGAGAGGTTCAAATCATAGAAAGTAATAGTGTCAGTCCTCTTGTACATCAGTCGGCATTGTGCCTTTTGTATTAAATTCGGATGCAATTTCTGTGTTGCATCGTCAATAAGAAGGTCCTAGGGATACAGTAAACCTGCAGTGAAGCATTGGAATCTAAAACTGGACTCACAGGAGGGGTTCAAATCTTAGAAAGTTAGAGTGTCAGTCCACTTGTACTTTAGTTGGCATTGTGACTTTTGAATTTAATTCCGATGCAATTTCTGTGTTTCATCGTCTATATGAAGTTCCGAGGTATACAGTAAACCTGAAGTGAAGCATCGGAATCTGAAACTGAACTCACAGGAGAGTTTCAAATCATAGAAAGTGAGGGTGTTAGTCCTCTTGTACTTAAGTCGGCATTGTGCCTTTTGTATTAAATTCCGATGCAATTTCTGTGTTTCATCGTCAATATGAAGGTCCAAGGGATACAGTAAACCTGATTTGAAGCATCGGAATCTAAAAGTGGACTCACAGGAGAGGTTCAAATCATAGAAAGTGAGAGTGTCAGTCGTCTTGTACTTAAGTCGGCATTGTGCCTTTTGTATTAAATTCGGATGCAATTTCTGTGTTTCATCGTCAATAACAAGGTCCTAGGGATACAGTAAACCTGAAGTGAAGCATCGGAATTCGAAAACTGGACTCACATGAGAGGTTCAAATCATAGAAAGTTAGAGTGTCAGTCCTCTTGTACTTAAGTCGGCATTGTGCCTTTTGAATTTCATTGCGATGCAATTACTGTGCCTCATCGTCAATAAGAAGGTCCAAGGAACACTCTAAACCTGAAGTGAAGCATCGGAATCTAAAACTAGACTCACAGGAGAGGTTCAAGTCATAGAAAGTTAGAGTGTCAGTCCTCTCGTAACTATGTCGGCATTGTGTATTTTGAATTTAATTCTGATGCAATTTCTGTGTTACATCGTCAATAAGAAGGTCCGAGGTATATAGTAAACCTGAAGTGAAACATCGGAATCTAAAACTGGACTCACAGGAGAGGTTCAAATCATAGAAAGTTAGAGTGTCAGTCCTCTTGTACTTACGTCGGCATTGTGCTTTTTGTATTAAATTTGGATGAAATGTCTGTGTTTCATCGTCAATATGAAGTTCCAAGGGATACAGTAAACCTGAAGTGAAGCATCGG